>NC_137586.1:15426644-16676644 GCF_963210335.1 Falco punctatus | reverse complement strand
TAAAGATGTATTCTGCTGCAAAACTATCTCAAGTAAGCAATGATGTTAGCTATGCAATTTAATAACTAAAAGAGTCTGAAGTTTCCAAACTCTCCCATATTTCTAAATTTAAACCCAGTCAAAGGTTATGCATCATGTTATATAATCTGTGCACTTCACTGAGAATGTTATGGCTATAGGCAAAGTAAATGAAAACAACAGCTCCTCTGGATCAATCGTGAGTCATGAAGCAAAAAAACCCCATACGACAGATGCAATTTTTCTTGGCACAGCATGGGCATTACAAATTGATGACAATAGTATGTCCATGCTGGCACCCCTCCACAGAGGATGTGTGAGTGTCACTACATCTGGATGGTGACCGTACTAGGGTCCCGAGGCACTCCAGGCCAACTGAAACCAGAGGGACAGCAGCTGCACTTAATGAA
Source organism: Falco punctatus (assembly GCF_963210335.1). Taxonomy (NCBI): domain Eukaryota; kingdom Metazoa; phylum Chordata; class Aves; order Falconiformes; family Falconidae; genus Falco; species Falco punctatus. The sequence goes on along the minus strand of NC_137586.1, from coordinate 16,676,216 downwards.
CACCGTGGGAGCTCCGCAAAGTGATGAAAGGCCTGAATTACCACAAACTGTAAATACAGATTTATTTCATTAAATACTAGGTAACCACTGCAGTGATCCTTTCCTGAAATCGACTCATTTCAAGTATAAGCCAGTTATTTCAAGGATTCATTCACATTTCTCCCTTGCAAAGCCAACATAAAAGGCAAACCCATTAATTCTCATTTCACTAAGGCTGATAAAAAACATAAAGCTCACACCCACAGAAGTGCTGAAAGGAAAGCCAAAAGCATGTGACACTCACTGCATTAGCCAAGAAAGGTTCTGTTGTCGCACAGCTAATGGGTCTTCAAAACTTTTAATGCCATTTGGACACACACAGAGCTTTTGCTAAACACAGAAGTAAGGTGTGAAGAGAACTGCTCCAGGAAGCAGATATACCAGCACACACACTCATTTTTCATGTATGCATGAACAAATACATTGATAAAGCAATTTTATATGCAAAATTGCCATGTTCTGCGTTAACACTAACAAGTAACTGCCTATAAGCCCTACAGTAACCCTGTTATCCATCACAACACCTGCTGTAAAACACTGCAAAAACTTGCCCATGACTTTTTAGTAAGCTTAGAAAAATATTGCAAGAAAAAAAAAAAACAAAACACACTGATTGCTAGAATACTGATTCCCAAGGAACGTTACCACCCAATTGAAATAAACACATGGAAATCAGAGAATGAGTTTGGCTAACCAGAATCTGTCAAAATGAAAACCAAGCCTTGACTAATTTTAAAATATTAAGTTACCATAATTGGAAAATAGTTTCCCAAACAATCAGCAAGGCAGGCATAATGTCAGCTTTCCAGTACTTTCAATATCTGTAAGGCCTAAGAAAAATTGAAGGAGGAAATGACTTTTGGCCAATACTGGCACCTAAGAATTATCTCTGCTTTTTGAAGCAGCACTCCAGAATAAATCCATGGGACTGGCCACATGCACTCCAATAATCCTTCCATGAAGTAATCAAGTAAGTCTAATAGCGGCCTTGCTTCCAATAGCAAAAAACTACAGGAACCCGGTAAGTGCAGGTTTAAGTTACTTAATGGATTGGATTATCACAACAGGAGAGGATCAGAGCTGCAATTCTTCACCCTCCAGAAGAGAAGGCTCAAGGGAATCTTATCAGTGTGTATAAATACTGATGGAGGGGAGTAAAGATGACAGAGCCAGGTTCTTCTCACTGGTATCCAGTGAGCAGACAAGAAGCAATGATCATAAACTGAAACACAGGAAAATCCTGGTTTACTCTGAACATTGGAACAGATTGCCCAGAAGGCTTCAAGTCTTCATCTCTGGGGGACTAGGTATTCAAAATCCAACTGGACAAGATCCTAAGTAAACTTCTCCAGCTGACTCTAGTTTGAGCAAGGGGGCTAGCTGAACCAGACAATCTCCACAGATCTCTTGAACTTCAACCATTCTGGAATTCTGTGAAGATTCAAGTTACATCAAAACAGTGACAGACATTTAAACCCTCCGACCTTCCTGTGTTCACTAACTACTTTCTGAACAAATCAGACTGTAGAAACAAGATACCACAACCTTAATGCTTGTAAGAGGCAAAGGGCTATATGTGGTAGCTGAAGTCCTGCTGGTAATGTTAAGATCACATGGACTGACTTACGAGGATTGCAAGGAATGTAACAGGCATAAGATCTACTTTTAACAGAGACACTATATGCAGTCCAGAAACAGGAGCTCTTGAGCATCTGCAAGACACTTCTCATCAATGCACACTGAATGTCTTCAGCTATTCCAGCTGCAGGAGGGGTTAGTAGAAGAGTGAACAGGCAAGGTAAACTGTGGATTCCTAACCTAAGGACACCTAATATTATAGTGTGGTTAATTCTTCTCAGTATTGTTTAAAACATGTCAATCAGAATAAGATGTTACTGTCTGTATATTTTGGGGCTTATATATATAAAAATGTTTCTGTGTAGTAGTAAGCATCACTTCTATCCATGTAAGTCAGTTATCCCAGGAAAGAAGAAAGTCCCATGTTCACGGTGCAGAGGCTGCTACCCAATCCGATCTACCCTTCTACTTCATACCAGACTGACCGCAGCAAACACTTCTCCATACTGCAAGGGGCTTCTCATTTCCTGTGTAGGATCTTCACGCTATTCCTACTGCAAAGCTTTAACTACTCCCCAAGCAGACGAATCCATTTCCCTAGGAAATCAGGACTTAGAAAAAAAATTAAAGCTATTTTAGCCTAGTAAACAATCCCCATTAATGGAGGTTTCTCTAGTAGGCAATTCAAGGCACTTATGTTAGGCCTGTGCTCTCTCCCTGTCGACTACAAGCGTAACAAGTAACTGTTCTTCCTGCACTGAAGTCTGCTCTTGTGATTACTCCTCACGGTAACGTATTTCCACAAATGGTTGCTTTCATAGAGCTCTCCAAGCTCCCCACCTTTAGAAAAGGCTTCTAACTGTTCCCTTGAACACAATACGAAAAGCTACAATATTTTTATTTTTACAAAAAACTTCCTGCTTGTTTTGTACAAAAACACTACTACATCAAAAAGGCAGAGCACACATACCTAAAGGAGCTAACTTACCTTCCAAGAAAGTAAGATTTTATTGCTACAATAAAGTATGACATTTTAAAGCCATTCTTTTTAACTGAACTTCAGCATGACATCAAACAAAACAAAACCAAACAAAAAAACCCAAAAACCTATTCTCCAGCTGCTGGGGTTACCTCCAAAAGCCAATGTTAAGAAGAATGTAAGAAAGTAAGGGATCTTTTACACTAAAGCATAAAATTTCTAGATATTCAGCTACAGGTTAATAAAACTACAGCATTCCTCCGGCTACTATTTCTGCAAGAGGTCAACATAATCATGACTGCTGAAAGAAAAATGAGACCAAAACAAACACTTGTAGGAGATTTTAATGGAATGAGGGGGGAAAAAAAAAAAAAAAAAAAAAAAAAGACAAAAACCTGGAATACTTTTCATCAAGGCAAGTACTTACCTGACATTTTTCCCTTGTTCTCTCAACATCTTCACCAAATCAGCTATGGGGTACTGAGCTTTTGCTGCACATAAGCCATAACCTGAAAGAATTTCCAAGTTTAAAACTATTTTTCTGTTTCGGTGCAGACAGAACAGTTACACACCAACAGAAGCTCTCATAAATAAAAATAAACAAAAAAAATTATAAATATATATACACATACACACATCCCTCTGATACTCTCACATTCACAGCCTAACCACTTTACCTCTTCTTTTTGGTCTCCTGGCCACTAATAATGTAGTTATTTGACCAGCCAAACTACACAAGTAACTTATTTCAGCTTCACAAAATACATGTTCCTTTTTTAAAAAAGGACGTTTCAGACACTGAAAAATTGATAAAGAGGCTACTGTCAGGCTGCTTCACCACCATTATCCTCAACAAAATTATGCATAATGCAAATCTAGTAGTTGAATATGACTTTTAGCAGCAAATACTCTTTTCAGTCTTTCTGTCTGAATTAATTCATCACAGCAACAATGTCCAGGAAGAAAAAGGGAAGTATAAGTTATTAATGGTGTCCTCAAGGTCTGACCACAGCAGCAAGAGGAAAACTCCTTGAAGATGTTTGCAAACTTTGCTGGAAACAAAGGTAACTTCCCAAATTAGAACTCCACCTCACTGATGTTTTTCCCTTGAGCTAAAGCAAAATAAAAGACGACTTTGTTTTTTAGCCACCTTCTCATTCCAACACTAAAATTAAATTTAACACAATAGCTGTAGCATTCAGTTGAAGGAAAGCAAGTCTCAAGCTATTCCCTACCTTACCTCTCTTAACAGGGAATGTGCTATCAAACTGTATGAGCCTACAGCCAACGTAACAGTTTCAGAAAACTCAGGGGTTTGGTTTTTAGGGTTTTTTCTACTTTATTTCCAGTATATATGGAAAACTAACTAAGTTTTACATGGGTTTCTGGCAAATTTTTTTAATAAAACAATGCAGCATCAAGCAAGTAGATGAGAAGTGTAAATAAAATCCTCTCTTTCAGTAACTTAACAGACAGGTATTTTGGTATCGATACCACTGGCATTGTGGTAGTGCTTGGTAACTCACACCACAACAGCTGCACACAAAATTCACCATAAATAAAATTTACAAAAGACAGCCTTTGTGCTGAAGAATTTAAAATCTAAAAAAATACGATGAATTTTGAAGAGACATACACAAGGAAAAATAAAGTGGCATACACATGTCTACACAGAGGAATGACAACTGACCTGGGAACAAAAACAGATTCCACAGACCCAGTCAATATTTGACATACTGAGATGCTGCAGCTGCAAGTCAGGCTACAGTTTTTTAGTTTGGGTTTTTGTTTGTTGGTTGTTTTGGTTTTTTAATAATACATCATCTAAACATCTTGCTGTAGGAGTCAAAGAGTGTCTTACCTGGAGTAATAATAATGTTATTTGCTTCTTTTATCATTTCAATTGCATTGTCCACATTGATTTCTGTGTGGGTTCCGGTAATTTCCATGGGCTTCCCACCAGCTGTTGATGTGGTGCCATACCCCCCTAGAATCACATTTGCAAGGGAACGGTTCATAGCCTGAAAGGCAAGAGGGTTTGATCAGCTAAAGATGAAACAATAAAGGAAAGAAAATGACCACACAGAAAACTTATGAAAATATTACAGCCTTCCTGACAATAGTTTTTATCTGCTGGTTTTGCCCTGCTTACAAGCCAGAGCTTCTCTAAAACAGGGTCCTAGATCAACATAACAGCCAAACATCAGCTTCTAATACACTGCGTTACACATGTAACCAGAGGATAACAGCAGTGGCCCAAGACAAGAGAGAACAAAACACCACAAACAGCAAATATCTTAAAAGGGAGGGATATGAAAGAATGCACAATTGATGACTGATTTTTTGCTTTACATACATATATATACACACCCACACAATTTCTGCAAGATATTTTCTTAAGTTCTTGAACAATTCAACATGTAAGCACAGAACTGCTATATGACAGCAGCTCTTACAGGTAGTACAGAAGCAATGATCCTACAGCACCAAGACAGGAAAGAACGTAACAAAGCTAAGTAGCCACATAAAACTACCCAAATGCTAACTCAAAATAAATTGTAATGAACTGAATGGGACCATTAACTTACTGGCTGAGCACCAAATAGGAACAAGAGATCTTAAACTAGGAGCTTTAAGAGGAGAACACATCCTGAAAATTTGGTTCTGTTAGATACATAGCCAGGAAAAGCCACTGGCTAAATGTTTTCACTGGCATGTCTCCTTGCGAGTGTGGTCCCAAAGCAGTATCTGGAAGTAGGCAAAACTTGTAATTGCAGTAAACAAAACTTTAGAAGCAGGAAAGGAACAGGATAAATTGCTTCTTTAATTAAACATGTGTGTCATACATCTGCTGTGCTAGCTCAGAAACCACAGCAAATTTTAAGAATGGATCTGGAGAGGCACACATACAAGTGAGAGGAAACACCCACACAAAAGTATGCTTCCAAGCATCCATTTTTCACTGACATTTTAAATCATGCAACTCCACAAGTTTTTTGCTACAGCCTAAGATATGCTATTCTGTGAAATTCATCATCTACGAAATAAGCACAACAAAGATACTAGAACTTTTGTTTTTCCTGATAAATCATCACCGTTTCAGATACTGTAAGGAAAACACACAATGGCAGTGAAACCATCATCTTGGTACTGTCTGCAATAGGTAGTAGTTCATATCCTCCAAGAATATGCTGCCTTTGATGTGTATCACAACACTAAACTGCCAAACAGAAAAACAGACTACTTGGTGTATGACAACAGTTAAGCATCTAGGTAAGACAGCCTAGACAGAAAAATACCCTCCTCAGACACTGCACTAAGCTTACAAGAAGCAAACCACTTTCTACACACAACTAAACCAAAAGAACAGTAAGACCAGGCCAAAGAAAAAAAAAGTTCAACTATTAGAAATCTGAGAGCCCACACAAAACAAGCATGAGATCGAAGCACCCTTGCCTGGGTCTGCACCAAAGAGTCAAGGAAAGAGAAGGGAAGTCTGGGAAAAAAAAGGGGGTCGGTACAGAAGGCTTAAAAATGAGCCAAGACTCACCAAGCAACAATTAACCAATGCAGCTATGACCTACTCAGCACACGGACAGTGTGGAAACTCTTCTGTAGCCTCTTCCACCTTCTTTACCACCACAAACATACATGAAGAAAGTACATTCACAAATAATTCAACCACCAGCAAACAGCCCTCTATGCTATGCATACACAGGTGATACTGGCCAGGAGCTTACAGCCCAGGGAAAACCAAACTCTTGATCCCCAAGAACTCCCAAGTCCTTCCACTGTGCCCACAGAAACCACACAGCTAATATAGGTGATGGTCCAGCATACTATTTAGAAGACTTGTCCCTTCTCTTGCTCTGTTTCATCACTCCAATTAATGGTTCTTCTTTGACCTGAAGCAGTTTCTCCGTCCCCAAGCATACCAATTCTAATACTACAGTTGCAATCAACAAGTATTCACTCTGCAAAAAAATGGGAGAAGGATATGCTAATACAATCAAGTGTTCTGAAGAAGACACACTGTGCTAGTGTTTCAAATGTCACAATTCACAGGATGAGCGAACAGTACATGCCTTTGCTTTTTTGATTTGAAGTTCATTTATTTGCCCTTAACTCACCCTACTAGTAGGTGTAAAAGGGATGGATGGAAAATCAAGTAGGTAAGAGCGCAAAACCAAAGTGGCTATCTGAATACATACTATCCAATTTTATAAACTTAAACTTTTAAGAGATTATCTGGATAGGCTTTGGATGATTAAGCTACACTTTTATGACAAGAAGTAACTGGAAATGTTGTAAAAAGGAGGTTTCAACCATTAAGATGTTTCCACAAACACCTTCTCATTTGTACTAGATAAGCTTCAATAAATGTACTGCTTTGGATGGAAGTCATACAGGGGTGGGAGGGAGGGGAAACCTGGTACTTCATTAGCACAGGTTTCAAATGCCTGAAGCAGAGTTCACTGAAACTCTTGAACATCTTTTCTCATGAAATGCAGCTTCAATACTATCACAGTGAATCCCCTCGTTATAACAATGCTTTTAAAAGTAATGATTTCCATTAAAGGAAGTAAAGCAAAAAAGAAAAACGCTGTGCTAGAAACAAGTTATTCTGCTTATTGTGCAGCAACCATACAAAGTAATTTTAATTTTAATTTTAATGGCTGATCAATTGTAATTGTCTAAGCTTATGTAACACAGCATAGTATTTCTAGATTACTACCTCAAAAGCTAAACTTTCTGAAGTTTGAGAAACACAGAGGAAAGCCACTGTCACTGCATACTATTTCAACAATTACTTCCCCAGGCTTCCTATTTACCTAGATTCCTCCAACCAACAGATGTAAATACCTCAAAACTCTTACAAGTGCTGAGAGAAGCTAGCAGTAAATAAACAAAAAAAAAAGAATAGGACAGTAAAATTAAAATGAAGGTACAGAATGACAATGCCTACTGCTAAGTCCATACCCAATTTTCACAAGACTTACAAGAATTTGATCTTTAAACAACATACTTTTCATACCCGTGTTGCTCATAAGCATAATCTTTCTATGACATGGACTAAATCACTGACTGTATACAAATACACGTGTATATATACTTACATCTAAAAAGAAGTCCCACGAGCCACAATCTGATTTCCTTTTGATAAGGATACACAAAATGTTCAAGAAAGAACAAGACTCTTTAAAATTCATACCTAGGATTGTTCATTTGAACTCACCTTCATAAAGCTGCTCCAAAATATTTAAGGTTTTCTGCAATTGTTCCTCAAGAGACCTAAGAATTAATGATACTAAACATTCCTAACATGGTGTAAGAGTCGGTCTAAAGAGAACAATATTGTCTCAACATTGCCAACAGAGACCTGCAGATGGAATGTGGTCCTCATGGACACCAAGACACAAAGACCCTGGGAAAGAGAACTGCACGGTACGAGGAGTACGATGCCATTCCCTGCAACCTGGGACTGAACACCCTGGGAAGGAGAACTGCACGGTACGAGGAGTACTATGCCGTTCCCTGCCACCTGGGATTGAATAAGGCCGCATAACAGCTGTCCAGAAGATGGATCACAACTGTGGTCATAACAACGAACCAGAAAACAATACAAGAACATGCCTCCTGGTCTGAAGCTACCCACTTCTGGGGCAAGCTAACCTGGCTTGAGAGGGCGGAGACTAGCAGAAGTCCATGGACCAGAGGGGGAGCAAGGTGTGTTGCTTGGCATAAAAAGATGCCTTCTTAGCAACTGAACTCTGGAGATCTTCCCCACCAGGGATCACGACAATCAGAAGGACCGACGACCTGGGACCACAGGGATGCCTTGGACCCGTGGTGGTAGCTATAATCCTCTTTCCTTTTCTTTTTACTTTTCCTTTTATTCACTTTCTGTCTTTCTATGGCACGCCGCTTTATGGGCAAACAATAAAATTGTGCTGTTTGATTGAAGCATAACCCCTTGGCGTGGTCGCCTTGATTTTTGTGCTTTGAGATCATAGTTAACAAACCACCACGAGTCCACTGAGTGGACCGTGATACATGGTAACACCACTATGTATCAGCAGAGACACAATAAAAGAGGACAGCTAGGACTGACCATAGAAGAACATCATGACGGGAACAGTGACAATGGCCATACAAGAACACAAGAGCATAAGTGAAACAGAACTGCATTACAGAAAATCAGGACATGGGCAGCTGCTGCACTGTGGACAGTTTTCTTTAAAGTCATTACCCATCCACCTTTGAAAACACGGCACTTCCAAACAATTGTTTTGGAGAAAAGGAGACCATTACTAGTAATACAGTATGACTTATGCACAAAGTTGAAGGTAAGGTTTGCTCTGACACAAACATTGGCATCAGCAATACATTAATGCAAAACTGCTGCCACCACGTGGTACTTCAAAGTAACAGCTCTGAATAAAGTAGCACACTTTCTTACACTCCAAAATCCAAATTTTAAATTATTCTCTAATTTAACTAATAATTTTTTAAAGGAACGCACTACTTAAAGTATCTCCTGCTGATAAATTTTAAATTTAGCTTAGATTTAACAACACTGTGGAGTGATAGGCTAAAAAAACCAAAATGACCAAGCACATGTAATCATAAATATTTCAGTTCAGACTGAAATCTTCAATGTCCAAGTCAATGCATAAGTTTTCCTCAGTTTTGAGGTACCTATCTCTCCAAAACAAAGAGAGATGATCAACATCCAGTCCAACAGTTTCAATCAAGAATTTTCTACTCTGTAAACACCTACCAGTTTGGTCTTCTGATTGCTTATGTTCCTAACAAACATGCTGAATAAGGTTCTTTACTTCAAGAACAAGCACAGTTTCTTCTGACTTCTTACCACACACATGATGTAAGAGAGGATAGCCCCAGAGGAGCCAATAAGTGCACCAACAATGGTCAGCAAGTTGTTGTTCAGTAGGAAGCCCTCAGCACACAAAGCCCATCCAGAATAACTGTTCAGGACAGTAATAACTACAGGCATGTCAGCACCTCCGATAGCTGCTGTTAAAGTGACACCCTGGAAAAGGAAAGAAAATACTTCAGTATAAGCTATGACCAAGGAGAACATGCAGAGAAGACCGTCTGCGTCCAGCACTGAAAAACAAACACCAAGGTACTTAATAATGTATTAAGGTATTTTCAACATAGGAGGCATGAAGCTGTGGCCTGAGATAGGAGTCAGTGGTTCTGGCTTTTGAGAGGAGACAGCAAGGCACTCCACTGTCTTAGTCTTGTGTTTAGCCACATATTTTTACTCACAAAATATCCTACCAGCTCCACGGGACTGTTCATACCCTTAAAGGATTCACAACAGAGCAGTTTTTGCAAGACTCAGTTTACACAATGGTAACATTCAGCACAAATTTTGCAGCAGCTGGTGTGAGTGAACAGAAAAAGTTACACCTGGGGATAGTCTTACTAAGTTATTATCATAACCTGTAGGTCCTCTGCTCTTTTGAGTATTTTAAGGGTAAACTTTACAAAAAGTCTTTTAAAATATCAGTTTGTCATATAAAAGGCTCCATTAAGACATAGCTGCAAAAAGTAATTATATACATACATACCTGTTTTCAGCAACAGTTCTGGCTTACAGCTAGACTTACGAGAGTCAGTGGCTACTTGCTACTGAAAGTTAGCATACGGGCACCTGTGGCAACTGTGACTCGGGATGGTAAAATATAATCGTTACCAGGAAACTTGCAAAGCTGAACAACAAAATGATTATTTGTTTCACCTCCTGCAATTCCCCAACTTACCATTATAGCTGAGAGAGCCGACACAGAACCTAAGCAAGTAATTCCCGTAGTGTAACTAGGATCCATCATGTACGGAAACATTCCAACAGCACTGGCAGCCAACAATCCTGCATTCAATGCATGTCGACCAGGCAGCAGCAGTGGTGCAGAATTCAGGATACCTGCAATCAAATCCATATTCAGAGACTGACAGATATATGCAGGAGGGCCTGTCTCTCACCTTCAGAGAAGACAGAATACTTCAGCAAAAGAAAAATCAAAAAATAAGAAAAAGGGAGGGGCTGAAGAAAAAACAAGCTAGCTGAAGCTGAGACATTGTGCCGACTGAGTATTGCAACACATTCAAACTTCCTCTAGGTTCTCAAATACTCCTGTTTAAACTTGCCTTACTTCCTAATCTCACTGAAGTGCTTCAGAAAAACCAAAAAAACTCTTCTCTTGAAAAGCCTTTTTAAAAATGTACTCTCATTCTAGCCCCAAGTCTTTGCGCGTTGTGTCTGACGCTCTGTAACAGGAAGCCTTTATCCAGAGCTTCTTAGTACTGGTATTCTCAGTCTCTCAAAAACTGTGTGCTTTTGGACAATGTAAATAACCATAAATATAAAACACTCCTGCTTTTAAATGCTTTAATTTCACCAGTACCCTCAGCCACACAGACTTCCCACACTGGCAGAGACTTGAGTGTTCGGTATTCGTGTGCTTAAGTTAAAAAGACAATGACATACTTATTTTTACCCTAGGCTTTCCCCCTCACTCTGCCAACAACACAGCAGAGCATAAAAACGGTACAAGTTTATCTGTTACTTTTGGTGTAACTAAATTACTTACCAAGCGCCTCATCTAAATTTCGCTGAATTCAAGGCAAAGAATGAACTGATGGTCTCGGGACTAGGAGTCGAAGTGTGTGACCTACTACCTCTAGTTCAATAGCATAGACATGCTTATTATTTCCTATCATGCCCACATGAAAATGCAAGGCAGAGCAAGGAAAATGAAATCAGGAGACTGGGCTGAAACAGGCAGTGAAGTTCACCAGGGACATGCGCACAAATCACTGACAGGGTGGAGGAGGCAAGATGGAGAAAAGGAAAAAAAAATAACCACGAAGAAATAAATGAGTAATTACTTAGAAGAAATACATCTGAAATACATACTACTGACAAATCCTTCAAAAGATTATTAGAGAAGACAGCTTTCCATCCATGTCATGCTTTCTCCCTCAATGGCTGGTCTCATAAACACTGAAGAAAGCAAACAGATGTCTCCCAAACGAACTATTGCAAAGCTAGTAACAAGATTAGTAGTAAAAAAAGCTCTAAGCTGGAACTTCTTATTACGGTATTATCTCAGTCTCTCAAAAGCTGTGTGCTTACAAAACCAAAAATAAATGTGATAAAGAAACCTTCAGGTGCTTAAGAATCGGGAATTAGTGAGTAATTTAGAAGGCATATTTACTAAAACAGTAAGAGGTATGAAGCTGGAGTTTGATGGAGTTTGCGTTGTGGGTAAAAAGACAGTGAACTTGAGTCGTTTAAAGTGAAGCAGTCTGAACTGATACTGCAACCTACCTAACTAAATGCAGCCTTCTACGCTAAGAACAACATCCCATAAATATAAGTGGTGCTAAGTGCAGCAATACCAGATTTTCAATTAAAATGTCTGCTCAGGAATCTGAAGTTGTGATCATAAAAGTTCAATGAAATTAATTAGAGAAACAGTGACAGGCAGTGTCTTAACAACGCTAAAGCAACACATTTCCGGACAAGATGAATGGAGGTAAGGTTACAAGAGTTGGTAATTAACAGCAGTAGTATGCTCAGGCACTGGAGAAAAACTTTTCATAGCTAAAGCTGTATATAAGTTAAATACAATTAATAAAAAAGTACACTCATAACAATTAAACATCTAAACTTCTACCTGATGCAAAATACAAGACTTCTTTCCAATTACACAGCAGTCTAAAGGCAGAGCTAAACCCTGGGCAGGGGAGCAGGGAACGCCCTTTAACAAATACTTTATTCCAAATGGAAGGTCTCACCTTGAAGTTTTCCATAAGCAACAAGAGAGCCACTGAAAGTCACTCCACCAATGTACGTGCCAAGATACGCCACAATCTTGGTGAGGTTTGCAGCTGGATCAGTAGCAAAGTGAGGATATTCAATCATGTATTCTGCTACGCAGGTGAGCACAGCAGCCAAACCAACCAAACTATGGAAAGCCGCCACTAGCTGAGGCAGATCTGTAATCTGGATGCGTTTAGCAATCGTCAAACCTATTGAGAGTTGAGAAGGGAAGTCTTACAAAACACAACCAATCTGTACAGCTAGAAATTAACGTATCAGGGACGGTTCAGTGTGCAATGAATACATGCATGCACATGCCTGTTGCAATGGAAAAATTGGAACTTCCATAAATACAAGTTAGTCAATTCACCTGTGAGCTACACATTTTTATGCAGTATTTTGTGTATATACAACTTGCATAAATGCATGTACAGAGCATGTATTATTATAGTATCATACACATACCTATGGTACCACCAAGTGCCATTGCACCCGACATCTGCGCCAACAATTCAGGTGAAGGTTTAAGGCCTCCAAGAGTTGCTGCTAAACCTCCTGCAACACCAATCATACCCAAAGCATTTCCAAGACGAGCTGTTCCTTGGGTGGACAAACCAGCCAGGGCACCAACACAGCATAAGCCTGAGCCCAGATACATCATCTTTAAAGTAAGAAAAACATCAAAATGCATACATGAAATAGAGACAAATTGCATAATCATTATAAAAATCTTTGTGATTATTACACAAAAGGGCTGATTTCTCCAGAATATGTGTAAGTCACGATTCTTAAGTCAAAACTCTTGATTGTTAGAAACTGTTCTACGGGATGTGATATTGGTCAAATAAAATGTGGTATCTCTCAAAACTTTCTCCCCACTTTATGACCTTGGTTTATCTGCACTGTGAATGCTAAACTTGAGTCAAGCCAATTTTCATCATCAGTTCAGAAGCAAGTTTTCCTTTAGTATAAGCCCAAAGCTAAACAGTCCTGTTCATTATAGGAACAGTTTCAGGATTTACTTATGGCATATATGAACTGTTTTCAGAAAGTATAAACAGACAAATGAAATGAACTGTACCTGTCTAGATAACTGGAAAAACTAATATATTACAAACCCCTGGCATAAAGGTATGCTTGGATCACTTTTCCCAAACACAGAAGGTAATAAGTATTGATTTTACTCACCATTAAAACAAATGCAAAGAAAAATGTACTGTAAAAGGTTCTACAGATACAATCCCTGTCTATCCCTCTGTGCTGAAATTTCATCCCACCCAGATGTCATACCTACTTTAACTGTCACGCCAAGGTGAATTTCAAAAAAAATTAAACCAAAGACTGATTTCTGTAGCTACTCTAATATTTAAGCTGTAATTGAGGGAAAACTATCCAATAAATAACAAAGTACCTGCTGCTTCACATGAAAAATAAAACCCCAAAGCTTTTTAAAGTTTGCAGATTCAGCATCTGAGGTATGATGAAAGCTTAAAAGTTATTAAAATTTCAGATTGCCCTTGTGGGAATACGAACCTGATGAAGAGACCATGGCAGTGAAGAAGCATACCATGCTGTGAACAGCAGGCTAAAAGCCACAAAGTTATCTTACCTGTTCAATATTATAGCCACCGCTGAGAGCAGCTGCATAGCCTCCCACAAACACACCACCAGGAAGTAAGTACAAGTAGTTGTACTCAGGAGGATCTGTGGGACGTTTGAACATATCCAGCATTCTCTGCGTAACGAGAAACCCACCTGGCCAAAGCAAGGGAACACTTTTACAAAACTAAAATCTGTAACTAAGTATATGCCAATGTATTACAGAAATATTTGTTTAAACCATATTATCACACAAAGTTAGCAAATGACACCAATAAAGCCTCTGAAAAGCTAGTAAGCTGGAAAACTGCCAGGAAACAAAGGTGTAATCAGGGTGAGATCCTGTTGTCTTTTTTAACCTTTGGAAGAAATTCATAAAAGGAGAAGTTGGAAAGCCTGAAGACTTGCTCTGGCTTCATACTCTATTGTAGGATACAGCTTAGATTATGACTGTGTCCATTTCCCTGTCTACTCTAACAAAAAACAGTATTTACAAGTCACATGGCTCATTTTCTTATCTTTTTTATTCATGAAGCTGGGACTTCTGAAGCTTAAGAAAGCAGAATTTTGGTTTTTGCCACTAGTATATTTTTCAAGTAGGAAAAGAAATATGAGGACAAGTACAGTACCATCTTGGGATATACAGGAAAAGGTATTTCAAATTATCATCATCTAAAGGATAGCACAGAAGAAAAATTCACATTTAAATATTTCCCTAAAAAAAAGTTACACCACAGGGTGTACAAACTGGATGCAATAACTACTATGAAAAATTTGGTGAGGGTTCTTTATTGATGTATGCTCTCAGATCCTACTCCCTGAATAGTATTTCTGGCATCTATACAATTCATGAGCTAGAAGAAATAAAAGAATTACACAAGTGCCTTAAAGTTACCCTCAGGAGAAAATTTACATTCATACCTGCAATATTAACTGAAGAGATAAAGGCAGAAAGCACTGCTAGAGTTTCAGGAGTGTTTGCAGGGAGATAGGTTCCACCCATCAATACCAGCCCACCAACTGCAGTTAGCCCTATTTAAAAGAGAAAAAAAAAGTGTCACTGAACCTTAAAAAGCTCTAATACCTGCATCAAGTTTCCTTTCAGCAAACAGGTACCCACTGACCCAAATTTAGACCACTACTCTACACATTACTATTTAAACAAAGACTACCATGGTCTTTTTCATCAATACAAACATGTTCCAAAATATTAGTATACAAATACAGTTTTGAAGCACAGTGTCTCAAGCAGAGTCACTTTGCTTTAAATAGTCAAAGTAGATCAGACTTGTGACCTGTCACATACATAAAGTGTCCCCTCAGTGAGTTCACAGGTGACCCCCAGCTGGGGGGAGCGTTGATCTGCGGGAGGGCAGGAGGCTCTGCAGGGGGGTCTGGGCAGGCTGGAGCGATGGGCCCAGGCCAGTTGTGTGAGGTTCAACCAGGCTCAGTGCCGGGCCCTGCCCGTGGGTCACACCAGCCCCCGCAGCGCTGCGGGCTGGGGGCAGGGGGCTGGGAACTGCCTGGGGGGAAAGGGCCTGGGGGGGCTGGTCGGCAGCCGGCTGGGCATGAGCCCCCCGTGTGCCCAGGTGGCCAAGGAGGCCAGCAGCATCCTGGCTGGTGCCAGGAACAGCGTGGCCAGCAGGGCCAGGGCAGTGCTGTCCCCCTGCACTGGGCACTGGCGAGGCCGCCCCTCGACTCCTGTGTTCAGGTTGGGCCCCTCACTGCCAGGGGGACGCAGAGGGGCTGCAGCGTGTCCAGAGACGGGCAGGGGGCTGGTGCCGGGGCTGGGGCACAAGGCTGGTGGGGAGCGGCTGGGGGAACTGGGGGGGTCAGCCTGGAGAGGAGGTGGCTCAGGGGGACCTTGTCGCTCTCTATAACTGCCTGACAGAAGGCTGTGGGCACCTGAGGCTTGGTCTCTTCTCCCAGATAACAAGCAACAGGACAGGAGGAAACAGCCTCAAGTTATACCAGGGGAGGTTTAGATTGGGTATTAGGAAAAATTTCTTCACTGAAAGGTTGGTCAAGCATTGGGACAGGCTGCCCAGGGAGGTGGTGGAATCACCATCCCTGGAGGTGTTTAAAAAACATGTAGATGTGGTGCTTAGGGACATGGTTTATCAGTGGACTTGGCAGTCCTGGGTTAACGGTTGGACTTCATCTTAAAGGTCTTTTCCAACCTAAATGATTCTACAATTCTACATATACACCCACATCTATAAAATCTTACATATTTATAGTTATGAATCTTAGAGGTTGTTTAGGAATTTCTTCTTTTTCCCCTCTCTCCAAACACACAGCTTGAGGAGAGAAAAAAAAGAACATAGAAAATATAAAAAGGAAGTTACTTTCAGGGCAACATTTTGGAGAGATGGGAAAGAAAATGTCTTCTATGAAAGGAGAGACCAGAGCAGTCCAAGCAAAACAAGCTTTAAAGCAAGTATGTTAAGAGTGAAAAATTACTTATAAAAATTAAAAACATACAGCATCACATTCTCCCTCCTTTTGAAAATCCACACTCTCACAAGGAGTGTGTTTGAGGTGTCCTGGACATTTATGAAAGTAAATTCCGAACATGCAAAGTCTGGCATTTTAAAAGGCATTATCAGCAGACTACTGTCTGAAGTTCAAGTAAAAGGAGCTGTGCCTCCTTGAAACAGAAAATAAGCAGTTGTGTGACAGCTACTTACCTGAGATAGCATTAGTTACTGACATAAGTGGAGAGTGAAGTGCAGGAGTCACACCCCATACTGTATGGTACCCCACTATTCCAGCTAGGCCAAATGTCGTCACCATTTGCGTGAAAGCATTATTAGGTGCTACCATGCCCAGTCCTAACGTGCCAGCTAAACCTAGAAGAAAAGCACAGCAAAACATTTCTATAACTTTTCAATGGTTTCTTACATTTAAACTCTATACAACAGGAGTCCATTATTGAGCTAAAAGTAAAAAGGAGTTTTATGTATGGAATTGTTTCAAGATCAGCTGGATCATCTTTGTCAACTACCAGGCTCTTTTGGTGCTAGTGTTTCATTGACAGTAGAAAATAAAACCCTAGATACAATACACACATCTTTGTTACACATGAACACAAAGCAGGAAAGTTAAGGTTTCTGCACCAATACTGAATCCTCCTCTTTTGTTCTACAGCAAACATGTAGCCGAATCACAACCATGTTGAGACACTACTTCGAAGACTTGAAATGTGCTTACAAAGAACAGAGATTAAAATTAAGAGCACTGAATTCTTTAATTACCTCACGCAGAAATTCTGATACACACAGAATACCAATTAACAAGAAGAGCCAATATTTATTTGTGAAGATAAATGTCCTCGTCTCACTACTTCAGTAGACTGTGGACATTTAAGTCCCATACAGTATATTCAAGTTTGAAGAAAGTAATGGCATTGAATTGATTCTGCTGCGAAGTATGGACACAGTCCCTAGCAGGAGTCCTTCAGAAGCTTAAGTATTTTACTGATATTTAAATAAAGCCAAACACATACACATGACATGAGTCAGCACTGTTTGTAATGTTAATACTTTTGGTTAAATTTCTAAAATTTTGTTTTCCCCTCTCAGAAGCAATTACTACACTACACTGGCTTGTGTATCCTCGTGCAAAATCAATCAACTGCTCCCCCAAATAGTTATTAAATTGAATGAGTAAGATGAGGAATCACTTAAAAAGTACTAAGCAAATGAAGAGCACTCTACACTGATTCTCCAGCTCTGGAAGTTGCCTACCTGCTGTGTATACAGATGCACTAGTCATAGTTTTTCTAAAAGGTGTAATAGTAGCTGCTTTTTCCGCTTCCAGCTCTGCTACTGTCTTCTGCTTCACCGGGGCTCCTTGAGGAATGTTATTTGGTGGAGGTGCTGGGAAAATTACCTTGCCATCCTGACAAGAGATATTTACAGTTATCCCTGACATGTTAGATGTTTTACAGCTAGAGAAGCCTACTCTTCTTAACCTTGCAACTCAGGTAAGTCTTAACATTGTACAGGAACATTTTCCTTTTCTGCATCTGCAGAAGTTTGCAAGGCTGGATGATCAGTACAGTTTGATCAAGTTAACCATACCAGCTCACACATTTTTCAGACAAGATTTAATATCAGTGTCCAAGAGCACCTGGTAGAAATGCAGCATAAGGCTTGAAAGTAGAAACCAAAACAAAGAGGTGAAGCTCCTTAAATGGAAAACATTTATGCAAAATAAAACAGGGTCTCTGAAACTGCAGTCTGCTACAGACTGACCAGACCTCAGCTAGGCGTCAGGGTAGGTCTCACATTGCTTGCTGTTCTTCAAGCCTCTGGAAGAATAACTGGTGGAGCTGTCAGACCTGAGCTGTACACACCACTTCAGCTAGGAGAGCTGAAATCCATACAAGCCTTCTCCAGAGCAGACATGATGAGCGCTACAAAATGTTGACAACATTATGAAGCGAAACTCAACAGAAATTAATACCTCTTAACTAAACCGCAAGTTATTATTTCCTAACAGTTGCAGATGGAGAGCCTGCACTGGCCCATGCCCTAAGTTTGTGTTCTGTTATTTCCTAGAAAAACTTAGATAAAAAGTATCCTGCAAAATCTAATTCCACCATTTTTTTCTGAACTTAATCTTCTAAGAAAAGAAACATGTATTTTTTTTTTTAAAAAAAAAGGAAGACTTTTTCTTGTTCTGTAGTAATGTTTCAAACGTTCTAAATAACTATGCTTTCATCACATGAATACAACATGCAGATTTAATATTTTTTGTATTTTTCAATAGTAGACATTAGGTATTTGTTTAACCACGACAAGATAACAAAAGCAAAGAGGCTTTCCTTCACAAGAACAGACAGAGGAATATTCAGCTGAGTATGAACACACATGCCTGCCCACACTTGCCCATCAAATCACATCTGAAGTCTATTGGTATGCAGTATCTTTGAATGCATTTTAAAGAGACAACAGATTAGAAAGATAATATTTACTGACTTACCTTCATTACTACAGTTCCTCTAATAACATGATCCAGAGTCCCATAATCAAATTCATCTTTCGGATCAAAATAGAAATTCTCTTTGTCAGGACTAATAGCCTTTAGGAGTTTGGTAATATTGTTGGAATACAGAGAACTGGCCTGAGTAGCCATTCTGCTAGGCAGGTCTGTGTAGCCAATGTGTGTAACACCCTGAAAAAAAAAATCAAATAAAATATTAAGGATTAGCACAATCTCTGAAGAAGCAGCATCTCTTCCAACATATCCTTCTGGAAATATATATGCAAACTGTTTCACTTAGATTTCTGTTTTTAACCCCAGCTAAAACTATTATCTGCAGCTCTAATATTATATTGGGGGCACATTACTCACAACAGTTACAGAATCCAACATGATCAAACTCAACACCTTAAATGATATTAGCAATAAGCCTACTCAACGAGAAAGATTTATTGGTGCAAGAGCTTGTCCTCTCCAAATCCTACCATTCTATCAGAACCTAGATTCTTAAAGCAACCAGGTAACAGATTATTCTGCCCAATGCTTGGCATCTTCCCAGTCCTTCTGGAGGGTGTGCACTGGATGTAACCTTCTGTATGACAGAGCAAAGGGAGCTTCCTCAGAGCTAGCTAGCCGTGCAAGTAATATGCCCCTGTTCACATTTACGTAAATATGTAACACAATATATCCAAACTGTTTTAAGAATATATGTGACTGTAACTAGCTATCAAGGCTTTTGGAATGTATGGAAAGCTGAGGTTGGCGTACACTCTTCCTGTTCAAGCAAGCTGTATTAGAATACTGCTTCAACAACTTACAGGTAAGATCCATGCATGCTTCCAGGAATTCTGGTTTCTTAATGCAATGCTCCAGCACACTGCTGATAGTTTTGCCCACAGCTCTGTGCCAGTACACTATATCCAGGGGTAATGTTCGTCTAAGTGCTCTATATAAATTCTTTATGCAAGCATCTACTTATTTCTGTTTTGCATACTCTAATTTCAGTTTTTAAGCAATGAAATCAGAAGCCCTAGAAAACCACAAAGCCAAATACAATGCGTGACTCATCATACATACACACACAGCCCTGCTTATATTAATGACAATCATGGCATCAATATGTGCTACAGGCTTCCCCAATAACAGCATTATGTCCTTACATTACCAAATAACAGCTTACTTTAAATCTCATCACCCAGATTTCTATTTGCTAGAAGATTTGTCCCAAGTAGCAAAAATAAAACCCAAAAAGCAGAAAAACAAGTTCTTAACTGAGTCACGAACACTGGAGCAAAACCAAAGCAGTTAGCTTCATCTAGAGCAAAACTGTGTATTTTAATAAACCAATTCATGCTAATCCTAGTTTGGGTTACAAGTGGTTTGGATACTTTAGGGCAGACACCCTCATGCTGGCAAGCCTAAAGACATACTAAGATATCATCACCCTCCTGAAGCTGAAATTATACTGTGCTAAGCCAGAGACTTTGCACTGAAGTAAACACTGACATAGCTTACCTATGACAGGGACTGTTAACCTCCAGTTGTGGGAGGTGATGAGATAAGTCAATGAAGCTATTCCTACTGCTGTCTCTTCAGGTAGATCAAGACAAAAGACATCAAACTACACCCTCAACTCAGCAGAAATACATCAGTGGACTTGGAAGTCTGAGCAGTAAGAATTCCACACTTAACAACCAAATTAAAGCTATACAAAGGTATTTGTTTCTTTAAAAATCATCAAAATGGTACAGAGATGACTAGCAATCAAATATAAATCTAAAGGATTACTTAAACCCAAAGAGCAAAATCGGCTACTTATTTTCAGCATACAGTTTAAAAAACACAACATGAATTCATGCAAACTTGAGAATAATCTGCAATTAAAATGCTCACCTTATGAACATACAATTCTCCAGGCTTTGTAGTTTCAATGTTTCCCCCTGCTTCTGCAGCTAAATCCACAACAACTGAACCTTCCTTCATTGATTCAATCATGTCTTTCTTAAACAAGACAGGCGCTTTTTTGCCTGACAAGACAAGGCATAGTAAATTAAACACAAAATAATACCATTTCATCCATATTGCTCAGGAGATGAGTTCTTCCCTTCTCTCTCTCTCTCTAAACCGTATTTCTCTAAGCCAAATTTTCAAGTCATTGGTACCTGGGTTGAAGCGTCACAGAAGGTGTGTTTATACAGGAAGAGAGGATATGTTAGAACATCTTGCTCCCAGGCGTATAAAAAAAAAGTATGGGCAGTCTACTAAAGGTGCTGCCAAGTCCAATTTTGTCCTCAGTAAACTGACAACATCCAATCTTACAATTCAAGTCATAATCAAAAAAACCAAAAACAAACCAAACCCTCCCAAAAAAGCAGAACCCCACATCATAAGTTATTTACAAGAGACAGTCCTGTTTCACCACACAAACTGGATAGCAGAAGTAGCAATGATGCAATAAATATGCAAGAGAATTATATATTCTTACTTTATTACTATCTAGTCCTTGTTTAATAAGAAAACATGATGATACTGAGTCAAAGACTGTTAATTTGTGAAAACCCAAGTTTTAGAAAAAGGCGCACACTTTAAAAACAGGCATTTATCAGGAAAGAGAAAAAGATACACGCTCACACAGACCTAATTCGTTACCACCTCTGTTTTCACTGCATATGCAGTTCCAAAACATGCCAACTTACACAAAATAAATGTAAATTAGCATCTCGCACATAAAACATACCTGGAATAAGCGCTGTAGTAATAATAATATCAACATCTTGGCACTGCTTGGCGAACAGTTTCATTTCAGCTTCAATAAATTCTTTGGACATTTCTTTAGCGTAACCACCTTCTCCCTCTCCAGATTCCTTTAAGTCTACCTCCAAAGGCTCAGCACCAAGAGACTTGAACTGTTCCAGAGCTGCAGCTCTAGGAAAAGAAAATTGCAGGACAGAAAACAACCACTACTTTAAAAATCCACCATGGCTTTTCTGGTATTTTTAGTAGCAAGTCTTCAGACAAGAGATCTAAAACTTATTTTAGGATTAAGGACACCATAACTAAAGTCCTTAACTTTGTGTATTTAGTGAAAAAAGTAATTGCATCACTATTTAGGCCCTAACAAAGATACTTGGATGAGGAATGAACATAGCTTACTGTTTTCTGTATGATCAGGAGAGTTGCTCCAAGAAAAGTCTCAAACCTAGGAACTTAATTGTTAACTGTCTGCTCACATTTTCTCTTGTCATGACCAGGTAAATTTACAGCCCAAACTCCGATGTCTAAGATGGGTGATAAACACACAGCCTGTGGCCCTGATTTAATCTGTGAAATGGGAATAGGAGTCAGTCTCACTTGAACAGGGAAAACTGGTTGGGGGGTGCAGGCAGGTGATGCTGTTCTGGAGTTTGGGTTTTTTCTTTTTTTTTTTTTTTCTTTTTTTATGGTTATCCTGTAAATCTGTAATTTAGTCTGCATCATGTGGTATCACAGTAAATTATGAGACTAAATTTCAGTGCTGGGTGAACATTTGCAACATGCAGAGTATTTAACAAATTCCTGCACACCAAGACAGAAGTATATAGGATGCTTAAGAAGGGAATTGAAAAAAATCTGGGAAGTTTAGACAGATTTTGATCATACTTTTATAAAAAATACACCGTTTCCAGTTTGTTTTAAGGCATATGCAGATTTTCTAGCAAACCAGAGCAAATGTTTTTTTCATATTGCACATCATAAAACTGCAGATATATTGTTTATTCTTTCATATTAGATATAGCAAAGTGGCACTAGATGCCATTTCTGCATAAAAACATACAAGTAATTTTAATGCAAATACAGTATTAAGCACATACAAATTCAATACAAGAAAGCCATATAATAGAAAAACAAATAAATCAAGTTTGCAGACCCTGTAGCTATAAGAAGGAAAATGCTTGTGCTCTGTAATTTTCCCAGTCTATTGCTCTAAAAAATGGTTATGGGACAAAATAATCCTTCTGAACATAAAGAAGAGACCTGAGAAAACAGTATTTGAAGCAGCTTCAGCTGCAGTTTCTGTTCTTGAATCTTGAGTTTCATAAACAAAGTAACTCTATGTTTTTCTCTCCTTCAGCAGACTGAAAGAAGTGTCACTCCATAGAGATCCTAGCTGGCCTCTCTGGGACCAGGAGAGTACAAGTGAATGAGAGTATGTAGCTAGGAACCTGGATCAAAACAAGCTATAAATGAGGGCATTAAAGATGATTTCTTTATTAATAATTTTCTCCATGTCCCCAAGAAGAACAGAGACATGAATTTCTGGATAAAAGCCCTAAATTTCTCATAGTTCAAATTATTTAATGAGAAGGATGCTTTGGAAGGTTTGGTTGTTTTGAGGTATAAAAAAGGAGGAATAATGATGGGAGTAAAAATGGTAGGAAAGGAATTGTGATTCAATGCAGTACAAGTGCTTTCACTGTAATACAGCCATAAACTATTTCATCTTAAAATTATTTCTGATTGCTATTACCATTTTTACACACCCACCTAGTATCAAATCCACGAACCACTGCACCCATCGATTTAGCTGCTCCTGCAGAAGCCAGGCCAGCCACTCCTCCTCCAATGATCAAGACCTAGAATGATACCATTATTATGCTTGGATTATAAACTAGTACTACAGCTGGTTAGAAGAGCAGTGGCATTATACTGCTTTCACAACTGCAGACAGATCTCATTAACCAGCCATTTAAATAAGTTACATCAGGATAGAGAACCCAAAATGACTTTGGTAAAGCTGCCCCATCAATCTAACAGTTTAAAAGCTCCTAACTCCAAAAGCCAACTCATCAGTTTATGTAAGAACAGGTTTTCTCCTTAATTTATCTTCTTTCTTTTTCCTTCCCTAATTCTACTGTAGTTTTTCTTCAATCCCATCCACTGCAATTCCCATCAAGCAATCCCTTCCATCACAGCCTTCCATGCACCAGAAATTCTACCATCTCTGACTTAACTGCCTCTTTGCCTTTCCCCATCTGGAAAAAAAAAAAAAAGGTGTGTATATATATATATATAGAGAGAGAGAGAGAGTTTGATGTTTAAAACTAAGCAAACATAAATAAAACTCAAATTATTCTGCGATTCCCCAAAAACATGGCACTACAGGTAGTGAACAAAAAATGGTATGGGAATAACTACAGGGATTTCTGAAGTCTCTAGAACTAGCCTCAAGGCAGAAAAGTCCTTTAACACAGTTTCAGCAATGGTTAGCTGTACTCAAACCCAAATATTCTTCTGCCACAGTATCTGTTTAATTGCACATACCTTTGCTGGAGGAACTTTACCAGCAGCTGTGATCTGACCCGTGAAAAACCGGCCAAAGTGATTTGCTGCCAGTACCACAGCCTTGTAACTGTCAATTAAGGATGAACACACATCAGTATTTTCCCAGGCTCAGTACAACTTCATTCATGACAGCAATCAAAGGGATGAACTTTTGACAATAGCATGCAGATTCAGTATTTTACTATTAAGCACAAGTTTAATAGTATGTCTTTGTTAATATTTCTTCCTTTTAAAAAAAAAATCATGGAATGCATTTTTAGACAGTTTCTGGATCGCAGTATACTACATGTCCACAACTATTCACTCTCAAATACAATTTTATCTGAACAATAAATAGATAACTTTCCAAAAGTTAACTCTGTGGCCTTTGAAGACAAGCACTTGCAAAACCCAGAATATTTTTATGTAAATTCACCTAGACAAGCAAGCACACATTCAAAAAAGATACTCTGACCCTAATTTTGCAGAATGATATGGCTTAACCTTGCCACCCCTTCTGTCCCATTGCTTTGTAGCCATCTGAGAATCGGTGGCTGGATGCCAAGTTGACATCAGTAGAGCTATCTGAAAATGCAGATTAATGTGTAATTATGCCTTTTCTTAACAACAGTGCACATTTTCTTGCAATTTTTTCCTAACAGTGTTGTCATTCAACAGTCGTGTTCCACTCTCTTCCCTATCTTTATCAGGCACATATAGAGATCTGTATGCCATAAAATTAGTTCTAATTTGGAATACAGCTTGTAGATTTTATATCTTTAAATAATTATGATTTTCTGTATTTTAGTAAAATTACCAAGAATAAAAACACAGAGAAGTAGCCAAACATGTATGTGGATGTACACTGCTGGTGCCCACAAAATATGGTGGCCTTCTCCAATGCTTATTACACTTCACAGACATCAACCAAGTACAAAGCCAAAAATACTACCAAAAAAAGAACAGAGAACCTAATAATAGGAGTCAGCTTGATGACAACTTCTTAATTCGCTACGGCGAATACCAGGCGCAAAGCATGAAGATGTCTGAGAGTATTTGGTCTGTTCATAACCGCCATAGCAACTGCAGCCATACTAAGCAGTTTGGGTTAATTATCTCCCAAAATCATCAGATCCCAAATACAGACAATCTGTGTTCAAGCTGTCTTAAGGATATCTTTGTGCCTGCTCTAATCTAGTACAGATCAAAAAGGCACTAGACAAAGCAGCTGAGGAATTAAAACCGTCTTCAGTTTTGGTTGGTTTGGTTTAGGTTTTTTTCAAAGTCTTGTTCTCATCTGCTGCAAAGCTGACCATAAGAAAATTTGTTTGGCACCCCCAACAGTGTCATCCTGCTTGAAACAGCTGTACAGAGATGCCTAATTGCTTTAGATATACCTAACAGCTTTTAATTGAGCTATACTTACTCAGGCTGGGGGGAAAAAACCCACAAAAAAACAAAAAATAATCACAAGAAGTAAGGTTCATACCCGGCAATGTTGGCCATGGAGCTAAGTGCATCATATCCCTGAGCAATGGTGACCCGTGGAACCTGATCCATAGCCAACACAGTAGTTTTTTTTTCTGCAAGTTTTTTCAGGAGGTCTGGATTTTGTGCTGGGTAGATAAAACTAACCAGGGTAGCCGCTGTCTTAAAGAGATCTGCCTCATGTACACCCAGAGTCGAGTTATGTATAGGAGCCCTCACCTGAAGAAAGAAAGAAGTTTCCAAATTAATCTGAGGCAATAAATCAGAACACATTCCACTTCCTCTCTTGCAGGCTGTCCATTCCCACCCACCAACGACAGAAGGAAGGAAGTGTATCAAAGGCTGTTTACACAACTGAACCAAGTAACGGCACTTAACTGCAGTGCACATACTAGAATTTGCTCTTGGTGGCAGGGCAGCAAGATCTCATGGCTCCCAATGAGCAGTTATTGGCTTTTATGACAGACAGCTGCTTCAAAACCTGACATTTTTAAGCAAAATTATTACTGAATAGATAAGCCAATTAAGCTTTACAGGCTAAGAATCATTAATAAGGCTGCAATGCACCATTACACGCAAGGAATTTCAAGGATGAAGTCCAGCAGATACTCATCTTGATATGCCTTCACTTCTTCCGAGTTTCTCACCTTTCTTCAAAAAGAAACCTACTTAAAAGCGTTGTTCACAAAGTAGTTCACAGAAATTCTGTGTTCAAACCTGACAGGATAACTTCAAAGAGGGCAGTTAAAGGAAGCATAAACATCCAAGCTTAAGCTTTTTCTTTTTTGCTTCAGGACTCTGCACAACCTAATACCTCTTAAGAAACTTCACTTTTAGCAGCCTTCCCACATCAGCTGTAAATCAACTAGTTACAACTACTTTCGAAACACACTACTGCTGTGGAATTGTTGGATGTCTGACTAAGAAAAGCTAGGAACTTGTATCTTCAAAATTCCAAGCCACTCTTTCTAAAGAGTAACTTGCGTGTATGTTAATGAATTTTGGGAGTGACAGTTTCTTAGAGCAGGCATCTCATCTCATTAGAGCCTGGAACAGTCTACCTCGCTCTAGAAAACAACTCCTCAAAGTTTTGCCTGGGATAGAGTGAATTTTTTCCCTACTGGCTGGTACAGCACTGTGGTTTGGATTTAGTAGAATACTACTGGTAACACACCACTGTTATCTAGTTGTTGCTAAGTAGCGCTTACTCTTAAGTCAAGGACTTTTCTGTTTCACATGCTCTGCCAGTGAGCATGTGCACAAGAAGCTGAGAGGGAGGAGAGCCAGGACAGCTGACCCCAACTGACCAAAGGGATATTCCATACCATAGAACATCATGCTCAGCTTATAAAGCTGGAGGAAGAAGGAAAAGGGGGATGCGCGGAGTGATGGTATTCGTCTTCCCAAGTAACTGCTACACGTGATGGAGGGGTACTGCTTTCCTGGGGATGGCTGAACACCTGCCTGCCGATGCGAAGTGGTGAATGAATTTGTTGTGTTGCTTTGTCTGTGTGCATAGCTTCTGCTTTTCCTATTAAACTGTCTTTACCTCAGCCCATGAGTTTTCTCACTTTTACCCTTCCCATCCTCTTCCCCATCGCACCAAAGGGAAGTGAGCAAGTGGCTGTGTGGTGCTTAGTTGCCAGCTGGTGTTAAACCACAGTAAGTAGCTGAAACCTTCGTAAGAAATTATCCTCAATTTTTTTCAGTGTTGCCATTTACTAGTTCATTACTGTAGGTGCCCATCTGAGCTATTAAAAAAAAAAAAAGACTAAAACTGAAACAGATCTTAAAATGGAAAATATTAAAGGAGTTTACTTACTGAACTTTCAGCAGACTACTGGAAAAAAAAGACCTATATGTTTCTCCAAAATAACGTAATGGGAAATATATAATAAAGCAATTACTTTGACAATCAAATCAGAAGCCAGGACTTCTTTGGTCCCCTGGATCTTTGCTCCAGCTTCTCTGTACTGGTCATCAGAAAATTTAGAAGCTTCTCCAGCACCAGATTCTACCACAACATTGAAACCTTGTTTAACCAAGGCTTGAACTCCAGCTGGTGATAGAGCCACTCTCTTCTCATTCTCAAATATCTCCTTGGGGACACCTACAGTCAGCTGTTTATATGGAATTCCTGTAAGAATGGCAGATAAGACAGCATTAGTTGGACTGAAGATTAATTGATATTAATGGCACTCTTCAGTGTTTGTAGAGACGCATGCAGACATGTCACACTCGGCAATTCTCCCTCCTAAGGGAAGAGGAAGTAGAACAGTATTTTCTAGCAGTGTAGTTTACATTTCCTTAATTACAGCATCTTCCTAGAAATCCCAGTTCTTTCAGGAATCAGCAGGTCAGCACAATCAGCTCCACAAGTGGTAACAACTGTTTGGTGCAGTTCATACCCATCTGCATGTATATATTTCTGACTGTCTAATTGGTGTTCTGATTTATAGAATACACAGTGTTCTGGTGATAACACACTGCTCCCAAAAAAGAATTTAAATGCTTCTCCAGTTACTTCAACTTTATTGTGAATAAATAAGCAAATGAGTTTGAACAGCTGAACTGCATTTTAACTGAACAGGGTTTTAATGTCTATTAAATTACTGTTGTCTCAAATCTATTAATGAAGCATAACTTGCATACCACAAAGTACAATGAAAGGCACAACCACATCAATAAGGTAATCTTAAGAGAGTTGCTACAGAAATGAAAAATGTGAATTTAGGACTAGCTGAAGAGTAATGCAATATCAGTCCAATTAATAGTTTCTTCAATG
Source organism: Falco punctatus (assembly GCF_963210335.1). Lineage (NCBI taxonomy): Eukaryota > Metazoa > Chordata > Aves > Falconiformes > Falconidae > Falco > Falco punctatus. The sequence goes on along the minus strand of NC_137586.1, from coordinate 16,647,602 downwards.
TTATCTCCTTGTCTTAACTTGTTCAAAGCTCTGCTAAACTACACCAGGAAACTGCTGAAGCTGCAATTTATCAGTTTTATCTTAGGTTTCAAATTACAGACATTAAACTTTGTTCATGTGAATTTGTGGGCATCCAATCTAATATCTGAGAGTTAAACTTCTCAGATCCAATCAAGTGTTTAAGATATATTATTTATAAATACACAGATTCAAGCATAACAATCATATATCGAACTACCATATCAGTTACAATACACAGCATGCAGTCCAGCATACAGGCCCCGTTCCACACCAGCTTTCACCGATATCTACCCAATACTTAAACCTCGATTGTGACATTCCTGCACAAGACACTTACTACATATTAATGAAATATATAACTTGAGCAGCCTAAACAGTCACTCATATGAAAGATTAAGCAACAAAAAAACAAAAAAAAACCACCCAAGCAAAATAGAAGGGGGATGAAAGGCTTGTTTTAAAATACAAATCTGCTTTTAATTTGGCCACGCTATGTATTGTGCTACAAAAATTGTACTAGATTAGTAATGTGTTGCACATTTCAGGAAGGTCTTCTTTTCACTTTTTTTTCCCCCTCTTTGTTTGTTAAGACAGAAACAAGCAAAACAAAGCCAAAAGCATACCATACCGTAAGAGCTTTGAACGGAATTATCTTAATATTTTTAATTCTAAATCTAAGAAATAAAACTGGGACTAAAAGGTGCTTAAAGCTGAAGATCTGAAAATGTTTTTAATTAACGATTTTCAAGACACTATCAACCTAGAATGTTCTGAAAACACAATACAGAGTTGCTAAGAACTGGTACTTATGTATCTACCTGTACTTGTCAGTTTTCCAACCCATTAAAAAAGCCTGATTGAACACATCCAACAAGACGACAGAATGGAAGATCACCAGACAAAGAAGTGTATTACTTCCAATTCTTCCAGGGAACTACAGGCCTGCCAGCCTGACCTTGGTGCTGGGGAAGGTTATGCAGCAGATCCTGAGTGCCATCACACAGCATGTGCAGGACAACCAGGTGATCAGGCCCTGATCACGCGTTTGTGAAAGGCAGGTCCTGCTTGATGAACCTGATCTCCTTCTACAACAAGATGACCAGCTTAGCGGATGAGAGAAAGGCTGTGGATTTTGTTTACCTGGACCTTAATAAAGCCTCTGACACCATCTCCCACAGCATTCTCCTGGAGACACTGGCTGCTCGTGGCCTGGCCAGGTGCCCTCTGCGCCGGGTATAAAGCTGGCTGGCTGGCCGAGCCCAGAGCGTGGTGGGGGATGGAGTTACACCCAGCTGGCGAGGGGTCACCAGTGGTGTTCCCCAGGGCTCAGTACTGGGGCCAGTTCTGTTTAATACCTTTATCAACAACCTGGACGAGGGGATTGAGTTCCCCCTCAGTGAGTTTGCAGGTGACACCAAGTTGGGGTGTATGTGTTGATCTGCTGGAGGGCAGGAGGCTCTGCAGGGGGGTCTGGGCAGTCTGGAGCGATGGGCCCAGGCCAGTTGTATGAGGTTCAATGAGGCTCAGTGACGGGTCCAGCCCGTGGGTCACAGCAACCCCATGAAACGCTCCAGGCTGGGGAAAGAGCGACTGGAAAGCTGCCTGGTGGGAAAAGACCTGCTGGGAGTGGCTGACTACCAGCCAAAGATGAGCCAGGAGTGTGTGCCCAGCTGGGCAAGAAGGCCAACAGCATCCTGGCTTGTATGGGCAATGGTGTGGCCAAGAGGAGTAGGGAAGTGACCATACCCCTGTACTCGGCTACACATACACTTGACTAAAGCTTATACACTTCTCAAGCAAAAAACTTAAGATTTGGAGGTTTTAGCTCCTAAGGCTCAAATGACAATTGCTGCTTCCGATTTCTTTTTGTTCACTTGCTTTTGTGTGGAGTACCAGAGTAGAAGAGTAAATGGCTAGGAGGGATGGTACATGAATATGCACTTGCTATATGCCAAATGTGTTTCCTCCTTTTTTTCCTTTCACGTTGTTACATCTTGCATGCAATAAAAGTAGGTAAACCTTTTTCAGGTAGAAAGTATTTGCACCTTATTTAGTAAGCAGAATGATCAGAGACCCATACTGAGGACTATGCCCTCCTCCAATGTTTTGGGAGATCAAATTCAAGATAAACATTCAACAAGTATCATTTATCTCTCACCTCTTCTCTGTACCACTACCAAATTCCCGGCAACCAGTAAATACAGAAGCAAATACATGTCCATTTGCCAGCTTTTAGCTACAACACGTATAGGACATTTTTCAAGCAGACTACCCTGAGCTATCACATCATTCAGCAGAGCAACAGAGTAGATGTCTACAACTGCGAAGTCTATGTTAGAAGTTCAGGACAGAGTATGATAAATACTGTGTTTGAAAGAAGCTATACCATGAACACAGATTTGGTTTGCTGAACTCGGCAATTTCATCAAAGTAATCACTTTTGAAAGGTTGAAATCCAAAATTACAAATGTAGGATCTTAATTTAGGTTTTGAGGAAGCACATCTGCCACCTTTGCCATGGGTTTAAAACTGCATGAGTGTGTGAAGCTTCCAAGTTGCCTTCCTAAGCCTTCACACCAAATAATCTCTTTCAGAACTGCTTCAAGTATGTCATAGTAACTACTTTACTGCTTTATGACATAAAGAACATTTTCCAAAAACAGACCAACACACACATACCTTGAGCACCTCTGAGTTACTTGAAGATTTTTAACATACTGTTCATTGAGTAGGAGAAATGCAGGACTTTTTTTGATACCAAAAATCAACAGCAAAAGGATCCTGCCACTATCAAAAGTAGAATCATTAAATTTCACAGGCCTTAGAAGCTTAGTATGGAACATACATGAATTACAATTTAGAAAAACTAGTAAAGAAGCCACTTTTTCTCATCCCCTTAACATAATCTCACCTGCATAATGAAGACATAGTCAAAGCACAGTCCCTAGACTTCTAAACAAAGTAAGCAGGTAGTCTACATCTCCAAGTTTCAGAAATCAAACAACTGAAAATAACTATAAAAGCGATTTTCTCCATTTAACTTCTATCTATAAACTGAGTGTTTAAAGAAGATCCTAAGTTAAAACAATCAAGAAAACTCAAAACACTTTACATAGAGAAATAGACGAAAATACAGGGCTTCATTTCCTTAACCTGATTCCAGGAAGTAGTCTGTAGCAAAATAGTATCAATACTAGAGACTGCCTTTGAGAATAGAGGAAGGAGAAGTTTTGACCACATACCACATGTTCTGGGATGGGAAAACAAGATACGTAACCTGCCTAATTTCTAAGTTACTCTAATATCAGCTTTAAAAACACCATCTCACCTGTCCTGAAGATGAGGACATATTCCGAAGAACAGCAATATGTTGTTGGCAATAAGAAAAAAAATAAAAAAAAAGAATAGTAGAGAGTATTAAACAAACACCTGATCCCTCTTCTTACACAAGCAAGAGGATTCAAAAAACCCAAAGAAATTAAAGGAGAATGTCTATATTTTATAAATAATGCACAGCTTATCTAGAGGCTTAATAGACTATAAAAGGTTTAAAAGTTCTGCAAGACTTAGAACTGCAAGAAAGAAGCATCAAAATAAAAAGGACATTAAAAATTCCAAAATAGGGTGGGGTAAAAGTCACAGAGCTGTAGGATAAACCAATCAGGAAGTATATCAGAAACCTCTGAGTCGGTCACTCTGTAAGCAGCTTTCCCAGGGCTTTGGAAAGTTTTGCATCCATTTCAAGCATCTGGTGCTAGCAACAATTTGAGACAGGTTACAGAATACTAGTTTACTCTTGTATGTTTCTAAGAAACAAAGAAAATAGCAAAATAAACAGCAATAAGAAAATTATCCATCCTCCAAGTTTACTTTTTGACTGACTCAATCTCTTCACTCCTCAAGCAGCTATTGTTCTTGTACATAACATATCCTCCACTAAATGAAAGCTAATCTGAGAGAATAGCGACAGGCTTAAGAATTATTGTGACACTAGTCTTTTCAGAAAACTTACTGTTAATATTACAGTGATTTTACCAAGTGCCACTATAATCAAAGATCATTTACAAAATAAATTTTATTATTTTAGATACTGTTAAATTCTGATTCAAGAGCTCTTAGAAAGTATACATAGGCAATAGTACTGTTACTTATTTGCCATTCAATGGCTGTTTTATCCTTGGTTTGTCCTCTACCAAATGACAAATCTCATGTTACCAAAATGAGCTATGAGGACAGCTTAATTATCAAAAGACTTACCAAACTTACAATTCTCAGCATTAAATAACTGCGTTGCATGAATACTACTCGTCCTTAAATAAGGGCTTCCACACGACAAATCTGAAGGGCCAGCACTGAATTCTTTAACATGACACTAGCCAGAATTCTCTGTCCTTGTGGAAAAATTTCTCTAAAGTGATTCATAAAAACAAGAGAAGTACACACACACAGAGACAAGCATACTAATTTCAGTAGAACTGAAGAGATCTTTCAGTTTCATGATCAAATATGTGATCTAAGTCAAATACAAAGACTGATACCAAACTCAAACAACAAGGGCACTTACCTGGGTCATTTGAGAAAGAACTTTGAACCTAGTTTCCTACGTCCCAGGTTAACACTCCCAACCAAGGGACAATTTGCCATATCAAGACAGACAGATGTCTCACTCAGATACTTAATATGGAAAAAAAATTGGAACATCACAAATCTGTCAGTCACAGCAAAGAAATCCATGTTTCACCATGCAACTGGGGTAAAAAGCCATGCAATACAATTATCAAGACCTCTCAGGGTAAATAAACTCTTCCTCTCACCACGTTTCTTCAGAAGCTCCAGAACACCAAGTCACTGATTTGAAAGGACCCCAAAATGCACCAGCCGCTGTTAATATCACTATAAATTCCATGCAACAACGGCTTCTCAGAGTTATACAGCATAGTCTTACATCGCTGTGTTTTCACAACCAGACACATTGTTCACAAACAGCACTACTTCCCTAATACTCTAAAATATCTAATGCAGTTACCTACTGTGTATATTTGGAAGAACCAAACAACACACATGTAATCAGTCTAACTCTCCACATTAACCTGTGGCAGACTGAGAAGAACGTAGATCTGCACTGAAGCAGGGTCTCTAAACTCTTTCAGGGAGACATGAGCCATGCAGGATAATGGGCAAAAATATCACTAACTCAGTTTTATATATCTTCCAGTCTTCCAGCTGTCAGGCTATCCACAGCGTATGATAGAGCAAAAAAAAGTCAGTTCTGATTTTTATACACAAGGCTCACATCATAAACTGGAATCAAGGATGACCCACTCCCCCCTCCTTTTTTTCCTGAAAATGCCCAAAGCTGTCTATTACCTGCACTGAAATGTAATTAGTGCAAATACACCAACAAACCCTGCATGTGAAGATGCAGATCAAAAGTTCTTCAAGGTCGTACAACATAAGAGTTTCCAAAACAAAGTTAAGAGATTTTTTAGATGGGCTAACCACATCTACATATAGTCACACTTGCAGATGCTTTCTTTGCTGGGGCTGTTTTCCCCTGCATGCGCACGAAGAGTTGCACTACCAAAACTCATGCAGAACTCAGGTTTTTAACTAAGAAAAGCATTTGTTTAAATACTTCCCTCAAGCAAGGTGTCAGCAGGAGCTCTGATCCCCTACCCATAAAAAACTACTTGTATCCAAAGTATTCGTAATGAACACAAACACCTTCTGTATAAGTCCTTTATGCTGCTGATACAACTGAAGTGCTCTTTTTAAGTCTTTCTGTACTAATGCATATCTGAAAGAAAAATTCAAGCTATCTTCACGTTTTAAACCAAAAGATTATTTACAACGGTTGAATTAATTTACCTGGCTTTGGAGCTGCCTGAGACATGCGCATCTGGTGGGTTCTAAACATTCGCAAACACGGCATCTTTGCAGAATGCACCTTAGGTGGCAACACATTGCCAAAAACAAGAGCTGGGCACCCACTAACAGCAATACGCAGAAGGCTTGCCATTTCACTCAGACCTCACAGCAGACTCCTTGCCACGTATGGAATCCCTGCTGCACATGCAAAAACAAAGCAAGAATTATTAATTACAATAGACAGAAGGTATGTAAACCCGGCAGCTTAAAACTGGTCAACTGCCAGTAGCCATGGGATGACTGTTTCTCCCCACCTTTTCTTTCTAGCTAGAAAACAACTTTTTTTAAAACTAAGACAACTATCAGACTAACGTAGCAAGCCCACGGGCGGGCTGACATTACAAGCTGACCTCGAGATCGTATTTCTGCGACTCGAGATCAGATTCTCTTTACACCGTTGGTCCAAACAAGCAAATCTGACACATGAAAACCTCCCGCAACGCAGGGAACCGGACAAACAACGCACACACACACCCCACCCCCCGCAGTGCTCCCGAAGGAGGTACGGAGCGGGACAGCAGCCTGCGGGCAGCCAGCAGCTGCACCCAGGCAGGACCCGGGGCAGGACGAGCGGCACAGCGGGCGAGCGGGGCCGGGCCGCGCCCGCTGCGGGGGCTGCCTGCTGCCGGCGGAGGGTAAGGCCCTTCGCCCGCAACCCCGCCGTCCGCCGGGCTCGGACGCGCCAGGCCGGCCCGTTCCTGCTGACGGCGGCGGCCCACCGCTCCCCGCTGGCCCGCCTCGCAAGGCAGCGGCGGCCCCGCTTCGCTCCCGCCGCTATTTATAGCCTGCGGCCACTAACTGACCTTGGGCGGGCGGCTCGCCCTCCGCCGCCCGGGCACGCTGTCCTCCGCCGCCACCACGGCTGGTGGCCACCCGCCCGCCCGGGGTCGGCCCGCAGCCGCCAACTCCCTGCTCCCCGCCTGGAAGCGCCCCCGCAGGCCCCTGCCCAGGCCACCTGCCTTCCCCACACGTCCTTCCTCCCGCACGTCCTTCCTCCCGCCCGCCTTCCCCGCCCGCCTTTCTCGCCCCTCCCGGGCGCTGCGAGAGCGGGACGCCGCCGCCTTCTCCTCAGCAACGGCCAGACCCCGCCCACGCCGGGGGAAAGCGGCGGTGGCAGTGCCACCGCCCCGGCCCCGCCAGCCCCCAGCCCGCCGTACCCACCAGCGGTGCCGCCGGCGCCAGCCCCGCCGCGGCACTGACCGACCTTGGGGGAAGGCGGCGCGGCAGGCGCGAGGCGGGGCGGGGGACGGGGCGGGCGGGGGGAGGGGCTGGCTGCCAACCCGGAAGGAGTGGCGGGAACGCGGAGGTCGGAGCGGTCGTGTGACGCGGCCTCCCCGTCCCCCATCTGGAAGGCGGCGGCGGGCCTCTGTCACGTGGCTCCTGTGCGCCGCCGGCGGCTGGAGCCCGCGCGCGGCTGAGGGGCGCCGGGGCGGCCCCGTTACTCGCTGCTGCGCTGCGCCCAATGCCGCGGCGCTGGCCGGGGGTCCCGGGGGACGCCGCGGTGCCGCTGTTAGGGCTGAAGGCGTCGCAGCCGCTGGGGGAGCCCGCGGGTGTCGGGCGGCAGCAGCGGGCGCTCCCGTGGCTGGCCGCCAGCGGCTGGGGCGAGGAGGGGAAGGTCGAGGCGGGCGTCTTGCGGAGAGGCCGGCTGCAGCGCGCTTGTTTCACGGGGACAAACGCCGCAGCGTATAGGTGGTACCTTCTTTATTACTGTTGTTTCTTGAAACGTGTAGTAAAGAGGTGGTCTGGTGTGTGTGCTGGACTCAAGAGTGCTAGCTATGGTGCTGGAGGATAACAAAGAGGAGAGCTGGCAATCGCGTAAATAATACGTGAATCCATAAAGAGAACATGCTATTAAAAGAGACAGTCCACAGAGGACAACTTGCCAGGTTACCTGTTGCCTGTGTATGTTGTCTCACTTCACACAATCCGTAGTTTCTACATAAGTTAAGAGTGTTTTATGTACATTGGGCTTTTCATTTATTTACATGTGTGTAATTGTTTGTGCAAAACAGGCGTTGCCAGAGGTGTCACACAGCTTCCAGTCTCACACATGCATGACTGGAAGTGAAGCACTGAAAACACAAGTCTCCAGGAGTAATTAATAGGGTACCCTATTACTAGATGTTCAGGAGAGTACCATGCCTTTAAATAATTTGTGGAAAAGATACCATTTAGAAGTTACAGCTTATAGCCTAATATATGTGCTTTACATTTTGCACTGAGTAACCATTGACTAGTGCAACAACATGCCTCATCAGTATGGTAGGGATCAGCGTAATTCCAGTTACTAATAATATATTCAGTTTCAAAAGCTAGAACCAGCCCTTTCCATTTTTCTAATTAAAATACGTCATCAGCGTAAAAAGGAAAAGTGCTTGTTCTGAATAGTGACAAAAGTTTCAGTTTGTAGTTTTTTAGCAGCAGGTACTGCAGGTCTGCACAGTATTGCTTCTGAATTAAGTTTTAGACTATGAGGTAACACACTTAGGACAAACCGGGTGACTCCTTTACTGGATATTTATAAGTGGTCATAACTGCATTTGGTGAAAGTTTTAATCCACTCATTTGGTGCTTAGGATATGTCTTGCTAGCTTAGCTATCTCCAGTTTTCTGCTCTTTTGGTTTCAGAGGACTGAAGTAATTGTCAGGACTCAGACTGGAACATTCTAAGCAGAATTTCAGGCATCGTCTAAAGGGGTTGACTATTGTAGGTATTTTGGGGGGATTGTAATTATGGATTTAACTGAAAGAATCTCTTTTGGTTTTGTTTAAAGTGTCTACATCGGGGAGGAGAAATTGGGTTCCCAACCAAACACAACTGCTCTCATGCAAACTTCAGTAGTGTATCTGTAACAAAAAGATGGATCCATGATCACATTCCACTGTAAATGGTGAGTAGGTGCCAAACAGGCGTTAAGATAATACAGAACATCCACTACATGAAAAGAGTTCACATTTAGGACCAAAGGTGAAAAGTTGTCTGGTTCAATAGTGATAACCAGAGGCATATAATAGGTATATACGTTAAAGAATAAGCTTTGTTTTCTTGAAAGATGAGCATATTAAAAAGTGATGCCAGTATATGATGATGGGTTTTTTAAAACCTCAGGATCCTGAGACCAGCGATTGAGAATCTCAGCTTCCCTTTTCATACAGATGTAAGCTTTTCCTTCTCTCCCTGGCAAGGTAAAGTCTGACCAGAGGTCACAATCTAGGCTTTGAAAGTGGAGCTGAAGTAACACAAGAACACTGAATATTTCCAATATAGTTAGTAGCTAATATTTGATCTTTAAAGGATTGGTAATAATGCTTAAATCTAGTTTTGACAATTATTTACACAAGGGAAGTCTTCCAACTTTTTTGAAGACTCATCAAAATCTCCTACATTTGCTCTCATTTCAGTAGCAGAGTATAGATTTGTTAGTTTGCTACGTCTTCACTGTCAGTAAGGTTGCCTAGGAACAGTTTTCATATGAGCCTAATTCATTTTAACTGTGTCACCTTTAGTGTCTGCCCAGATTTTTCTCTCACCAAAAGCCTGTCCAATTCACACCTTGGGGAAGTCACAAATACTTTACACCCTACACACCCCCCATGCCCTCCCTCCCCCTTAGTAATCAAAAATGGTAAAAATGTAATAAAACAAATAGGAACAGAACTTCTAAAGGCACCATTTTACAATATAATTGGATTTTTTAAAAATACAAGACAGTGCTATTCTGAGTTTATTAATAATGTTTCATACCTACTTTCGTATTTTTCCATCCCCTTATGAGTGATTGGAACAGAGTTTGACCCAGCATCACACCAACCTTTGACTTTGGCTGTGGAAGGAACAGGTGGTGAGGCCAGCACAGGCCAGCCTGTTCAGGGAGACAAAATAAAAGCATAACCAGCAGATCAGCTGAGGTGTATTCTGTGCACTCCAGATACCAGTTATCTGCCTCATCCTAAAAGCAAATTGTGATCTGGAGTTTGCATAAGTGGAGGAAGACTCTGGACCGAAATTGAACAAAAATAGGTGAATTAAATTGTGCTGCGGACATGTGAATTCAATCATTTGCAGTTAATGTGATAATATTAGAAAAATGCATTACATGGTGGCTCCTTCATTTAGTTCCTGTTGGTGTGGAAGGTTTTAAAAAGATTGTTACCACATCATGTATAAATTATGCACAAAAATACATTATTCTGAAAAAACACTTATTTTAAATAGCCTCGACAGTTCAATAATATTGTCACATTGGAGGCTTAACTTCGTTGGCTTAAATTTAGAATTTCACCTGCAGCTTTTCTGCAGGAGCCTGTTCCTTGCGGAGGCAGCCACAGGGCAGTGTGGCGGGGTGAGATGCACCTGTAGCTACAGGTGTCCTGCTAGGTGTAGCTGCAGCCTTGGTCCCGTTACGGACACCTTGCGCTGTTTGTTCCTGTCGGGAAGCAACTACCAGAGAATATTGCCTTCTTGGAAATGTCGTTTCCAAGCTTCCGAGGTTCTCGGGGACGGAGGGACGGAACCGGCCGCTAGCGCAGGGCAGGCGCACGCTGCTTGGATGCTGAAGCCGATCCCGGGAGGGGGGGGCGCGGAATGCCGACGTATCGGTTCTGCGTACGCGAGGCGAACAGCGCGGCCCGAAGTGCGGGCGAGGGCCTCCAGCCGGGGCAGCCGAGCGGGCCGTGGGGCGGGGGCAGCCCCGTGGGCGTCCCGGGCTTCCCCGTAGCGTCGCGCTCCCCGCCCCCGGCGGCGCCCCGCGCCGCGGTTGCTATGGCGACGGGCGTGGCCAAGCCGCGAGAGGGTGCCGTCAGTGGCGCCGGGCCGCGACCATCGCGGCGGTGCCCGTGGGGGTGAAACTGAAAGTGAAGAGATCGGGCCGCGGGGAGGCGGGACCGAGCTGCCGCGCTGCGCCTGGCCCCCTGCCTAGCCCTGCGCCGGTCGCCAGCTCCCTCCCATGAGCTCTTGAGCTGCCCCGGCCTGAGCATGTCGGAGAGTTTCGACCGAGCTCCAGGTGCCGGCCGGGGCCGGGGAAGCGCTGCTCCCCTCAGCGGCGCGGCCCGCCTCGAGGGCAGCGGCGCCCACAGCTCGGGCTCGGCTGAGGAGCAGCAGCAGCAAACGGGCGGCCTCTTCCCGCAGCAGGAACCATTGCGGCCTCCGAAGACGGCGCCGCTGGGCACCAGAATCACAGGTACGGGCCGCCGCGCAGCGGCCCCCTCCCCGCTTATCCGGAGGCCCCCAGTGCCGGAGGTGGCGGGTAGCAGCCCCCTGAACCCCGCCGCGCTCCGCTCTGCTCCTGCTTCGCTTGTCGCTCCGGCTCCCCTGCCCTCCCTTAGCCGTCCCATTGAGGCCGGAGCCGTGGGGCTTCCTCCTCGCCTCCTTCCGGCCTGGCGGCGGGGACGCGGCCTTTCTCCCACCCCCCGCAGGCGCAGAGAGGTGGCGGCGGCGTGAGGGCCCGCCCGGCCCCTGGGCGCTGCGCGGAGAGCGCCGGGCCTCGGCAGCGCGGCGTGTCCGATCCGCGGGCCTGTCCCCAGGCAGCGGTGTGCGGTGTGGCAGCCGCTCGCAGCGCCTCCCTGCTCATTCCCCCCGTTCTGTGCCCGCACATCGGTGTGTGCGTTTTATCCGTCCGTTAATCTGACCGCAGATGGCCTCAACCTTCTCCTCGCTGAAGAACTCCAGCCTACAGGTTTGCCAAAAAGTAAACCCAACCGAACAGTAACACAAAGCATTGTTTGTCAGTTAGCGTTCAGGTACGTATCAGATTCTGTTTTCCGTAGACTCAGGAGCTGCTAATCTATAGAGGTACATTTGGAAAATGTGGATAATACGGTTTTTAAAAAACTATTTCATTGGATTTTTTGGCAAATGATGTACAAGAATGATGATAGTTAAGTTTCTTTGAAGATTATGTTAAAGATTAGTGATGTCTTCCATTTGTCAACCCTCAGAGTCTTGCATTTGTGTCTGAAATCTGAGAAAAACCCACAAGATGAGCAAGCGTACCATAAGCAGACGTACTAGTTTAGTTTCTCAGGTTAGCTCTTTCAGAAAACATGTTTTCATGGGAGGGGAGAGAGCTCTTTTTTTCTTTTTATCCTTCCTCTCCCTAGGTTTTTTGTCGCCTTCACGTAACCCTTGTGTTTACTTTATGTCGCATTGAAAGACATCCAGAGATTGCTAAAGTGAAAACTTCATATTTAAGAAAAACAGCAAAAGCAATATACTCAAACTTGAAAGCATATTTGTAGTAAAAGTATCTTTAAAGTCCCCAAAAAATTACATGTTCTGTGTGTACTCTGTGTGAATACATACTAGTTTAGTGATTTCTGAGAGAAGCTGTTAACAAAAACTTTTCAGAACATCTGCAACAAACGGGAATTCCATCTGGATCACAAGATAAAGTTTCAGTTCTTGATTCTGGACGAGAAATGGCTGAACCTCAGGTGGCTGTGGCTCCTGTGGTAACGTCAAAGTTGTCTGTTAAAGCACCTGAATTTTATCCATCAGGATACAACCAGAACTTCCATCAGAACTTCACAGTGAGTGTTTATCTTCTCTTCTTAGTATATGCCAATTTACTTCTATTCAAATTAACAGTGTTTTCTTGAGATCTTTTATATCAGATAACTTGAATGCTGCATTTACTGAAGATATTCCAGAAAATCTGATCATAACCCCCCAGAGTCACAGTCAGAATGTTAAGTGATAATGAGTGAATATTACAGTGTACATGAGAGCTTTTATCATGGGATATTTTGCAAAAGCTTGCTGTACATAACCATGTTCCTTGTTGATTACACCCAATATCACAGTAAGCTGTCTTTTTGGTGACTGAGATTTTAGGCAGAACTATGATGCCTCTATCACCAAGACTGCAATTTAAGTAAAGGCTTGGCTGCACTTCTATGCAGATTTCACAGGTTTTTGAAGGAAGTGTGGGAGAAAGCTTGAACTTTAGTTTTTCTGAGCCTAAGGTTTACCTTTCCTAAACTTACCGTGCCATAGATACGATTGGCCATGACCGCCTAATTCAGTGTACAGTCACGTGTCTTGTAATTCCTTCAGTGATATCGTATCCCCAGAGGGCAAAAAAAATAGGTTAGGCTCATTCCTAGCAGTTACCTACCCACATACCTTGTAAGGAATTTTGCAGCCAGACTAAAGGTGCTCACAGATCAATATTGTAGGTGCATCATGTATAAAAAGTTGATACGTCTTACTGTCTACGCCATTTTCTTCCGTGTTACTGCTTTAGTAGTTTTACTCCAGGGAGGTTCTATGTGAATTCTTGGAATATTCTTCTGTTACACAGCCAAACTCCGTTACTATATATAAACAGATGGGAACTATTACTTTTACAAGTGCAATCAAGTGATCAATTATACTGAAGCAAGTGAATTTTGAATAACTTACAGAAAAACAGTTGATTTGAATGCTAAATACAGTGGTTTGGTGTTTTAAAAGTCTTTTCCTCAGCAGTAAAATTGATTACTATGAACGTTATCTAAACGTTACCAGCTTTGCCAGCTTACTGAATAGAATTACTGTCCTCGGTAATACAAACCCATAGCCAAACAACTGTTAACAAAATGCCAACACAAACATGCTTCAGTCATGGACAGTCTAGGGGAAAAATAACTACTTTGCCCCCGTACTTGTTACATGTTTTCTGTAAATAAAGGATTTCAGCGCATAAAGGCCAAAATCCCCACCATTGGGAATGGCGTACATAATGCATACTTGAAAAGTTGTGAGGCCAGCAATGTTGCTTTTCAGCTGTTTTGCAAAAACACAAAGTATGTAGGAGTTCCTGGTTGCTAAGTTGTGGGAGTATGCTATATGTGACTCATCTACTGGTAGAAATAAGTCTTAAAATGCTAGCAACACCTAGAACATTTATTTGGAAGTATGTTGCAGGGACCTTAATCTAATCAGAATATTCTAGGCACAGAATAGTGGTGTTTCAAACTTCTGTACTTCATTATTATGATGTTTGGGAATTTTTACTCTAGTGACTGAATTAAATTCATAAATTGGGCCCAGTTGCAATAAAAATAAATTTATCACTTTACTGTTACACACATTTTGACAACTTTTAAAATTTGAATCAAAGTTTTGAGAAACTCCTATTTTTATGACCTAAAATTAATACTTTTTAGCTTTCATTTAGAATGTTTCCTGGAATTTATCGATCTGAAAACTCCCATTTCTTTTATGAACTACACTGTAGTTTTGCTGTTCAGCATTTATTGTTTTAGAAATAATGCTGATTCCTTGTTTGATCACACATTACTGTAATTACTATGTGTGTCCATACAACATTTGATTATTCCAGAATTACAGAATGGTTGGCGTTGGAAGGGACCTCTGGAGATCATCTACTCCAACACCCTGCTAAAGCAGGTTCCCCTACAGCAGGTTGCGTCCAGGCAGGTTTTGAATGTCTCCAGAGAAGGAGATTCCACACGCTCTCTGGGCAGCCTGTTCCAGGGCTGTGTGACCCTCAAAGTAAAGAAGTTCCTCCTCATATTCAGATGTCAGATGGACTTTCTTCTGTTGCAGTTTGCGCCCACTGCCCGTTGTCCTGTCACGTGGTGCTACTGAAAAGAGCCTTGCCCCATCCTCTTAACACTTGCCATTGAGATATTTGTGCATTGACAAGATTGCCTCTCAGTCTTTTCTTCTCCAGGCTAAACAGGCCCAGCTCTCTCAGCCTTTCCTTAAAAGGGAAATGCCCCAATCTCCTCATCATCTTAAGTGTAGTCTTCTGCTGAACCTGCTCCAGTAGTTCCCTGCCTCTCTTGAACTGGGGAGCCCAGAACTGGACACAGCACTCCAGATGCAGCCCCACCAGGGCAGAGTAGGAGGGGAGGATAATGCCCCTCGATCTGCTGGCCACGCTTCTCCTCCTAATGGCCCCCAGGATCCCACTGGCCTTCTTGGCCACCAGGGCACACTGCTGGCTCATGGGCACCAGGGAGCCCTAGTGGACAGCAAGTTCCTTCCCCACAAAGCTGCCTTCCAGCAGCTGCCTTCCAGCTGCCTTCCAGCCTGTTCTGGCACGTGGGGTTATTCCTTCCTAGGTGCAGGACCCTACACTTGCCTTTGTTGAACTTCATTAAGTTCCTCTCTGTCCAGCTTGCCAGCCTGTCCAGGTCTCGCTGAATGGCAGCACAGCTTGGTGTATCCTGGCTGGAGAGTTTCCAAGCAGGTTGTTCAGAGAGATGCTAGTTCAGCTGTGTGTGATTAAGCTGCAGTTGTTGCACAATAATGTCATAGTTCTGTGGAACAAAATAAGTTTATTGTACAGAACTTTTACTGAGCAATTTGAAATTGCCTAGTACATTTGATTTCCTTCAGTGAAACAGAATATTTAGCAAGTTACACATAGGCCTGTTAGCCTTTATTCTTCGGCTTTATAAGCTCCAAACCATTAGAATTGTAGAATATTTTAGGCTGGAAAGGACCTCTGAAGCTCCTCCGCTTCAGTCCCCAATTCAAAGCAAAACCAACTTGGGTCAAGTTGTTGAAGGTTTTACCCTTATAAGTAATAACAATTTGGCACCATTTCCATAGACTCGTGGGGTTTTTTTCCTATTTCTGATGGGCAACATTAAGTAACTTTATCTTCAGTATTGTTCACTGAGCAAATACTTTAGCTAATTAAACATCCTAGGAAATATTTCTATTTTTCCTTTTGTTATACTGATATGTCCCCCGTTAGCTTAAGTTGTGTACCTATTGAAGGCTTTTGAAAAATTTTGGTTTTTCCTAACATGTTCTTTACAGGTTGTGAAATTAATGTCAATACTTGATTCTCAGAAATGTGTGTCTGCCTTTCTCCACAGCGCATATCGAGATAAAAATCTTTCACAGATCCATGTTGCCTCACAGTAGAGACTGAGGCATTTTGAAAACAGCAAACAACACCCTGTCATTGAGGGAGGGGTGGTGGGGAGAGGGAGAATATAATTATAAACCTTATCAATGTATTTATGTCTGCTAAATAAAGAAACTTTTACCATTTTTAGCTAAATTTTTCATTACAGTAGGTGTATTGTAAACCTTTTTCTTGTAAGTAGTACCTCAGTTGAGGATTCTGATATTCTGTATGTTACAGTTACATCTTGAATTGTTAATTATAAGTAATTTCTTTAGCAGTCTCTCCTACGGCTCCTGCTTGCACTTTTGACATCTATATGAGATGCATTTCAACAACCTTCTGTGTAGCGTGACACTGTTGTACTGTGTTACTACTTGTGGTGGGTTGACCTTGGCTAGACATCAGCTGCCCACCAAGCCACTCATCACTCTGCTCCTTAGAACAGTGGGGGAGAAATTAAGAAGGAAAAAAAAAAAACACCCTTGTGGGTCAAGATAAAGGCAGTTTGATGAGAACAATAGCAAAAATCACACACATGGAAGCAAAGGAAAACAAAAGATGTTACTCCCTACTTCCCATCATCAGGCAGTACTTAGCCACTTCCTGGGAACTGGGGCTCCAATATGCATAGCAGTTCCTCTGGAAGACAAAGGTCGTAAATAACAAGTGCCCCCCTTCCTCCTCCTGTCTCTTAGCTTTTATATCTGAGCAGATGTCATATGGTATGGAATATCCCTTTGGTCGCTTTGGGTCAGCTGTCACAGCTATATTCCCTCCCAAGATCTTGCCCACCCCCAGCCTACTGGGGGGGGGGGCATGACAGGGGGTGGGGAAGGGAAGGTTGGAGAGACAGGCTTGATGATGTGTGAGCACTGCTCAGCAGTAGTCAAAACTGGTGTTTTACTACCACCCTTTTGGCTGCTAGTACAGGCACAGCACTATGACGGGTGCCGTGGGGCTTGGCCAGGGCCAGTACATTACTGGTGACATCACAAAGTATGCTGCTTCCTTTGCTGTTCCTCTCACACACTAGCATTGTAATCATCCAGCACGTTATTGACTTGTGTTGTTACACATGTTCATTTCTGAGTGGACAAAATTAGCAGGCTTCTGTTCTGTCAGCGGGAGCATAAACATCAATAAAGTGATATTGTGCTACCTTATCCTTTCTCTAGGGGACAGGTGTGTTTACTGTCTGTTTTTTAACCTCAGCAGCTGGAAATTAATGCAGTACCATTTGAATAGTTTCATGTCACACCTTGTAATATTTCATCCATTGCCAAGAGATGCAAATTCGCTTGAAAACTTGAAAAGATCAGTTTTCCTGGCTACACTTTCTACATGGAAACACTGTATTTATCTTAACTTCTGTAATCTCTCCGTCTTCTGTATATTGTAGAACACTATAACTCTGTGTAAACCCAAAATAGTTTGTTTCAAATTTTCAGATTTTCCTTCTACAGTTCATATAGCTGTAGCACAGCTTATGTGCACATAGCCTCAGCTTGTTCTTGACAGATACACTTTGTTTGTTGGTTAATCTTGCACCCAACTTTGCAGACATTTATTTTTAATCTGTCTTTTGATGTGTTTTGCTGGGAGACCCAAATATCTATAAAAACACTAGTTTTTAAGATGGTAGGACTGCTGGAGCTTTCAGATGCATTGAGGCCTATGCTCTCTAAAAATGATGACGTGAACTGTGTAATAAGATCACTGTCAAGCATGCAGAGACTCAAGACTTAAGCACTGTATGGTTACTTCTGGAGCTAGTAAGTGTAACAATATTATTTTAGATTCTTTTAAATATTTGGTATATTCTTTCACTGCTATAGGATTCTTCCTTTGAAGATAGATACGATGGCTATCTGACTTTGGCAGAATATGTACAAGACTTCCTAAACCACCTCACTGAGCAACCAGGTTGTTTTGAAACTGAAATTGAGCAGTTTGCCGGAACACTGAATGGCTGGGTCACTGCAGATGAAGCTTTACAAGAACTTGTTGAACTCATCTATCAGCAGGTAGCCTGTATGTTCTGTCTTAAAAACATGGATATTATACCTCTGTTACCTGGTATCCAAGATATGCATACCAGTATTATCTGTTACGTAGTCGTATCTACACAGTATTTTGATGGTTTGAATTTTTCCTTTTAAACAGAAACATACAGGGAAAGATCTTGTTCAATAAATTGAAATGGTAGCTCAAGTAGGACACCTGGACAGTTGATAAATTTCCCTGGTTTACTCTGTTTCCTTTGTGTGTTTGGATCTCCTGGGTCACGTACTAGAGTTGAAATTACAGCACTTGAAGGAATTATATTTGACTTGCTGTATTTATGTAGGAAAGATTGAAGAAACTTAAGCAATGAGTTGTACATATTTATTCTACCCTGCAAATTTTTTTTTCATAATACTATGAGACCTTTAATTCCTTGGTATTTAAAATAAATAAATAAATATATATATATATATATACCTACTGTACACATCACTCTTTGGAAATGCTCCTTTATTTGACAGGCTTTCTTCATTTGGAATATACCTATTTCACAATAGCATAATTGGAGAAAAGGAAAGCTCATCTAATGGTAACTGGGTCCAAACCCATTGATGGACGTGGAAATGAGGACACAGACCTTGAGCTGAACTTTGTACTAATTGGGGGAGCCATTGAAAAGAACAGCTTAATACGTGTTGCTTAGCAAATGAGCTGCTGTCACTGTCTTTTGGTCTTGCTGCAAAGGATGAAGTCAGGCTTGTGCTTGCTATGTTTAACATCAAGTGTCTCTCACTTCCCTGGGTTGGTTGCTTTCATATTCTACCTTGAAAAGTGCAAATTCTTACTCACCTTTTAAGTGCAGGTACTTGCAGAATATTGTAATCTGGGGGATGTAGAATCTGCATGGCTGGTTAGTCGTTGTACAGAACTGTGGAGTCTCAGGTTTCTTATTATACAGAATTGATGCACATTCAATTCAGGATGATTTAGTTAGATGTTAAGATTACCTGTGCTATGTTTGGTGACATCATTTTCCCGTAATTTATTTGAACACATGGATGATAGTTAAAAAGAGCATATTCTCTCTTACCTTTATTGGAAGAATAAAAGAGGAATTTATCCCATTTTAACTTCTTACATGTTAAATACATTGACTCTAATGTAAGTCTTAACGTTGCTTCTTCCTCTCTCCCTCTATTTAAAAACAAGTACAGTGTTAGGGTTGGCTGTGCCTTCCTTAGCTGAGAAGCATTCAATGTTATCAGTCTGAAATTATGTGAAAAATAGAACAGCACAAAACATCTGTGCTAGTATCCAAAAGCATCTGATTCTAGTTTTGTTGTATGTCAGGATAGGATAGTGTTCCAGTGTCAACTATGCTTATTTTTGTTCTCTCTTGAGCAGAGGCTCAAGTATTTGTGTTTCTTGGCTTACCAAAAAACAGTTAAAATTGCTGAAGTACATTTGTAAGCATTTGCGTCAGTGATACTAATTTAGCCCAAATGAGCAGATTTACAGTTGTTAGGTTTGTGAAAGAAAAAGACTAAAATAAAGGAAACCCAAGTCCTGTACAGTCTTTCCTTCATCTGCGTGTCAATTATCTTCACCTATCTATAAGTATTAATTACATAATTCCCCATTGTTCCCAATCCATTTATGTCTGTGGACGGAGTGAAGTTCCAGTTCTCTTGTTTTCCAAAAGTTGAACTTTTGAACTGACTTCATAGTTTAAGAATCTTTACAGTTGTGTAGTTAATACAGTGGATTGTGTTAAAGCAACTAAAATTTCTCAATATATGAATTGGTAGATTAGCCTTCATGCTTAGATTGTGACTTTTCTGAGTCAGAGATAGACTGAATTTATCAGCAACAGTAATTCAGGGAAGATGATACTGTGTTGTAATGACTAGTTATTAAGATGACATAAGGTGGGGTTTTTTGTCTCTGTGTGCTATGCCAGGTCATAATACCTAAAATTTAATTGTTTCAGTATTTGATGCAACAACAAATACAGACTAACTAATGAGGAAGATGATGTTTTAAAAAGCCAAATGAGGCTTGAAGAACTGAGTGTGGGTGTGTGGTTTTTGTTAGGAAAGAGAAGTGTAGTTTAAGTGATGTATTTTGCACAGAAAAGAGGGCACCTCTTCTGGTCCAAATAACTGATTGAACCAAAGCACCAAAAAAGCTCATTAGCTATTTCACATGTCTCTTACTGGAAACGAAATTCTATTAGACTATGCTAATTACTTAATTTGTTGTATATTCCTATTTTTTTTTCCAGCAACTTTATGCATATAGTACAGTTACAGTGAGTGCATCTTTTTATTTGCCTGTAGAAGGTAACTAGCTGTAACGCACTGACGTGCTAATGGAAAGATGCTTTTTTCGAACATGTTAGAAGCAGAAGCATGCAAGCACATCTATGACACTAATAGATAATCAAGATGTAAAAGGAATGTTCAAAGATGATAAAGCCAAAGGAGAAGTTTAATGAATTCTTGGTGTCCATGTTTTCTTTTTGGCAGAGCTGATGGATTTATTTACACCAGAACCTATTTTCACTGAAGCTGTATCTGAGAAAAAATCTCAAATTCAGGTGGTGTTGAAAGGAAGTTCAAAACAAGAGAACAGTAATAAATTGCCAAAATAAGGGCATGTTCTGTGTTAAGTGCCATGAGAGGTTGAATGTAGATGCTGTTGAGTTCCCAATTACTTCAAAATTTCAAGGGGTGGAAGAAGGTATCAGGATTAAAGCAAAATATTTTCAGTCTGTAACTTCCATTGTGGAATTTCATTGCTACCACCTGTTTTTCGATGACAAAAGTGTAAAAGTTCAACAGAAACAGGACTTGCTTTGGAAAAAAGGATCCGTCAAGAGCTATTAACTGTCATGATACAGTTTTAATGTCTGAATGAGGAGTTTGCTATTCTGCAGATTGCTACAGCATGTACAGGAGAAAATACTTATCTTTAGTTGTGTTCTTGCACTCCTTCCCTGTGCACTCACTATTGCAAAGCACAGATTCTAGGTTAAAGAGCTCTTAGACTGAATTAAGGCAACTTTTTTTAATGTTGTTTTAATGTACTCATCACTCTTTGAAGAAGTATCTTAGTGTCCACTGTTGATTTTTTTTGTATAAACAGTTTGTAAGTGACTTTAAAACACTCTCTGGTTGTAGGTCAAAACAGAGTAGTCTTGAGGATACGTGGCATAATGACGGTTGTTTTCTTAGAGCCTCAAAACCACAACAGTATAATGAATTTCTGAGTGCTGATATGCATACAGCAAAGTGTTGATGACATACAAAAATTAACATGAAAAATAGTAATTATTCATCTTCTGCTCTTCAGTTTTCTAATCAACTGTTATCACAGTTTCCAAAAAAGCTTGTAAAGGTATTTCCTGACAGCCCAATCATGAGTTTTATGAATAATGTATTTTTTCACATTTCTTTTGGAAGGCCACATCTGTCCCAAACTTTTCCTACATGGGAGCACGGTTGTGTAACTATCTGTCTCACCATCTAACCATTAGTCCACAAAGTGGGAACTTCCGACAGTTGTTGCTTCAAAGGTCAGTAGCAGCACGTAATTTTAAACCTATTACTTCCTCAGGTTACGTCTTCCTATTTTGTATGTAACTGTCAACGTTGTGTGCAAAGAGGTATATATTTAATACAGAAGTTTAGATCGAGGGTTAATAAGCACAGGTATGTACTGGATATTTAATATATGTATTTTAAAATATTTTAATATTTTTAAACATGCAAATAGGTCTCTTCAGAGTACTGTAGGCTCTTTTGAACTGAGTATCTTAGACTGATCCCAAATTACAGGGTAAATTTGAAAGCTAGTCAACTTTAAAAGTGTACTAAATGCTTATGTACTGTCCCTGTCCTTTGACTCTTGCCAAGACTTTCTTCATTGTGTTTTTTCTTTAATTACTTTTCCAGCTGCAGTTGCAGTGTAAGGTTCATTCATTGATCGGCTAACTGATTTTGTGTCTATGAAGTAGATGCTAAAATCCAGAAGGATTAATTTCTTCGATTTTCAGTTACTACAGAGTTCTGGTAGCGTATGGTTTAATAATGGTTAGACTTTGTAATTAACAAAAATGCAAGGTTTTTTAAATGGATATATTTCCTTTAAAATCTTAACAGCATGACATTTGAAAGAGTAGTACACTTTAACACTTCAGAATTCTTTAGAAATTAACCTTTTTTTCTTTAAGGACTTCTGGCTTTCTAAGTCTTAGGCTTGCTGCCTATTTTAAAAGTTTCACTCTAGTCCACCTATATTTAGGAGCAAAAGTGTGATAAACTTTTGACAGCAGTGCGCTCCGATGATCTTTTCTCAGGAGTGGTACTGTATGGAGAAGCTGGGAATACTTTTTTTTCCCTTCTCCCAAAGCAGATGAGCCCTTTTGCCTTCAAAATTAGCACTTTCATCTGCTGATTTTTTTTTAACTGTGTTTGTTACGGAACTTGAAGGAAATCCCTGTTAGTGTTGGATTATCTGGTTCCTGTTTTTTAAAGCCAACCCAACAGGTAACATTCATTTTAGCACTCTGAAGCCATGAATTTAAAGTTGCTTATGTTTTTATTGCTAATATTGATGGAACTAGGGGGGGGGGGGGGGGGGGGGGGGGAATGAACAACCTAACAATATGCCCTCAGAGAGCTCCTCTTCTATTTCTCAGCCTGAGTTTCTACCTTAAATTTTGTATTTCAGCTTCTTAGCTTTTTCAGTTTCTGTAGTGTTTCTTAATCCATTACATAATCATTGAGTATACATTAGAATTTGTCTGTTTTCCATTTATCTTTTTTTTTTTTCTGTTTTTGAACAGCTATGTAAACTTGCATATTTTTGGTACAGTTGTTGAATCCTACTAGAAAAATTACCTCACTGCTGTGTTATCTTAATCGTCTCTATTTGTGTTTATATCTAAATTATAGAACCATAAGACTTACAGAATGGTTTGGGTTGAAAGAGACCTTAAAGATCATCTTGTTCCAACCCCCCTGCCATGGGCAAGGGACACCTTCCTCCAGCCCAGGTTGCTCAAAGCCCCATCCAGCCTGGCCTTGGACACTGCCAGGGATGGGGCATCCACAGCTTCTCTGGGCAACCTGTGCCAGTGTCTCACCACCCCCACAATAAAGAATTTCTTCCTGATACCTAATCTAAATTTACCCTCTTTAAACTGGTTTTAAACTGGTTTAAAAAAACATTACCCCTCATCCTATCACTACACTTTCTGGTGAAGAATGCTTCTCCATCTTTCCTGTAGGCCCTCTCCAAGTACTGGAAGACCACTGTAAGGTCTCTCTGCAGCCTTCTCTTCTCCAGGATGAACTACCCCAACTCTTTTAGTCTCTGCTCACAGGAAAGGTTCTCCAGCCCTCTAATCATCTTTGTGACCCTCCTCTGGACCTCCAGCAGGTCCATGTCCTCCTTATGTTGGGGGCTTCCAGAGCTGGATGCAGTACCCCAGGTGGGGTCACATGAGAGCTGAGCCAGAGGGGGAGGATCACTGCCCTTGACCTGCTGGCCACGCTTCTTTTGATGCAGCCGAGGATATGGTTGAGTTTATGGGCTGTAAGCGCATGCTTTAGGTCATATCAAGCTTCTTGTCAACCAACACCTCCCAAGTCCTTCTCCTCAAGGCTGCTCTCAGTCCATTCTCTGCCCAGCCTAGTATTGATCCTGGGGGTTGCCCCAGTGCATGTGCAGGACCTTGGACTTGGCCTTGTTGAACTTTCTGAGGTTCACATGGGCCCACCCCAAGCCTGTCAGGGTCCCTGTAGATGGCATCCCTTCCCTCTAGCATATCAACTGCACCACTCAGCCTAGTGTCATGAATTACATATCACTGCCACTTAAAATGGTGACATAGAGAATTTAATAAACAAGTGTAAAGGCATCTAAGACAATGTGGGCAACACCCTGAAAAGGGGAAAATGTCTTTCAGAGTGTATCTCTTTTATATTTCTGTGGATATTTGGCTGTCTGTGTTAGATTTCCTAGTCCCATATTCTAGTATATATGCTGTGTAACTGTCTTTACAGTTTGCTCTATTTAATTTTGCTGTCCCAAGTATCTCAGTGCTTGAAAGCCTAATCATGTAACCATACATACTCATCTAAAAGGACACAAATCCACAGTGTCCTTGTGAAGTCCTCTCTTTTCCTTCACAAATCATACTTCCCAGCATTCAGCATTTAGCAGTTTTAATGCAGTTCGTAAGTTGAGTATTGTGTTGAATAAGTAGCATGTTACGTGTGTTGCGATGTCTACAGATAGGATTTTGTTTTAATGTTTACAGGTGTCGAACAGAGTATGAAAACAGAGATGAAGCTACCAAAGGGGATGAGACTACTCGAAAACAATTTCATGCCTTTGTGCTGTTCTTGGCTGAACTTTACCTTAATCTAGAGGTAAGAAGAAAATTGCATGTCAGGTAGTTTTTGATTAATTTTTTGTTGTGTTTAGGTAAACCCTGAAATGGAATATAATATGAGGTGTTTTTCTGAAGGGAGACAGGAATACAGTAAAAGAACTTTAGAACAGTTTCATTGTAATGCATATCCAAGAAACAGATAAGCAAAAAAAGGACAAGGCCTTAGAAGAGAAGTATATAAAGGGAGTGGGGAGTGGTGTGTGCGTGGGTGTGTGTAAGAATTCATAAAAAAAAAACCATAAACCACCTTTGCAATGCAGCTTTTGATATCTTCTTTAACTGGCAAAACCACCAAGATGACTGTGCTTAAGCAACATAGGAAATACTACAATCTAGCAGAAGCAGAATCAGGATCAATAACCATGTAATTCTGTATTCAACCACTAATAGGAACTATTAGCAAACCCTTGAGGAAGATGTCAAAATCCTCAAGGGTTTGCTAATAGTTCCTATTAATGATTGAGCAATTAAAATCAAAATGAGCAATTAAAAATGCAGACCTTTAAAGATATTTCTTCTAAAGGCCAAGTCCTTGGCTTATGCACGAAGCATGAAATCTTGTAACCAGATTGCTTTTTTTGTATCTGTGATATGTACAAAAAAGTGTATGTACACTTAAAACTTGCTTGACTTTTATACCTGTGAGTTCAGTAACTACACTACCTGTGCTGTAATGTACTTAAAAATACATTTTTGATTGATAATTTCAATGGTTTGATTTAAGAGACATTATAAAAATGTTCTGCTGGCATGACGAAAGAAAATAATTCTCTGATTCGTCCATTTCTGATCATAAGTGGGCCTTGAAATCTACTTTTCACTTGCTAGAAGTAAAAAGGAAGATTTGCTATGGGTTTGGGGGAGAGGGAGTTGTCCAGTTCTCTGGAGTATACCATTTTTAAAAAAAAACATTTTCTATAATTTTTAAATACATAGTGTCTTCTGGAAGTAAGCCACTACAGTTTTAGGTAGTGCCTAAAGTAGTATGGGAAAGAGCACAGGATTTGGGTAATTTCGGATTTTGTGGACAATGCCAGGCATTTGGTAGCTTTTCTTAATAATTTATTAGCAAAGAAACAGAATGCTAGACATGCATTGTTATGTATATTTTGGAATTGGAAGGATATTAATCTGAAGTCTGTGTTCTGAAAATAGCTATTGTATTTGGTATGTTCTTCCAACTGAAGAGCTCAAATAAGTTGATCACAAACCAAATCATACAGCATTCAAGAGAGAAAATAGAACAATTAATTTCTAAAATTTAAGTCTTTAAAATGTGTTTTTTATATATGTATTTTGCAGATTAAAGGAACAAAGGGACAGGTAACACGAGCAGAAATTCTTCAAGAAGGCCTTCGGGAATTACTAAATGCGCTTTTCTCTAACCCTGTGGACAGTAACTTGATATGTGCAGTGAAACTCCTGAAGGTGAAACAGTAGTTCTTAAAAAAATCATCAAGTTTTTTAAACTTCCTATGTTGGGAGCAGTGGGGGAAACGGCAAATGGGAACTCTTTACATGGTTTTATGCATTACATCAGTAGCAAAGCAAGCTGTACTTCCCTGCCAGTTAGTACCATTATGAAACTGAGCCAACAAAAAAGTACATACTGCTGTGAAAGTAAAACGCAAGGCTAATTATGTACATAAAAGAGCAATAGAACTGCAGCAAGGCACAAAGGAGTAAGCAGTCTATTCAGGGCTCCTTTTGCTGCTTCTGCTATGGGAGAAAAATTAACACAACTTGAATGAATTTTGGGGGTTAGGGTATGTTCTCTGTTCTGAATGACACTTAGCAGTTAGGGTCTACTACTTTTTGTAGCAGAAGGTTGTTGATATCAGTGACTTCATCCTGTATTGTCTGCATCATTACTGCTGTAGAAATATGTATGTCTCTTTCATGATAAAAACAAACCTCTGCTCTTAGGTTTTACTTTCTCTTAAAAAAATTGTTAGCCCCTATACAGGGAGAAACTTTTATCTTCACTAGCCATGGTTATACTCATATTTGGGAAAACACAGTTTATTTTAGAAATGAAAGGTTTTTAAAAGCTAAACAGTATTTTTCTGGAGGTTTATTTCTGGTGTTTTGTGGTTGGTAGGTTTGTTTTTCCTCACTCTACCCTCTTCCTGCCATTCCACTATTTTTCAGTCTTTTTTGTTGTGACCCAGAAGGAGTTGTGTAGGACAACCTTCTTCCCCTTAGGACCAGCGACCAACTAGTTTTATGATTTATTAACACAAAATACAAGACATGGTCAGATACAATAACTCGGTGGTGGTTATTTTAACTGGATAAGCAAGTCCTGTGCCACGCGTTGTAACTTAGATCTGGTCACTATTCAATACAAAGAACAAGAGGAGAGGAGAAAAGAGAGAGAGTGAAAGAGAAAAAAGAGATATCACTACCTGTGGATCCAGCAGCATCCCACTAGATCTTTTCACTCTGGGTGTTTTTGTGGTGGGGCTCCCACCCAAGCTTTTGTTGATTTGGGTTATACTCTCTAGAGGATGCCTCCTTATTTATATACAAAGTGAGGTATGGTCTGTGCAAGCTCACCATGTGAGCTGTGGTAGCAGGGGATCCTCATTGGTGGTCGTGAGGGGTCTAGGGCACCCTTGCTGTGCACATCAGCAGTTGCGCTATGTTACCACAGAAGTTTCTTCAGTTCCTCTCCAGTCTGTGCAGAACAGCTTTGCACCACCTCCACTTGAATTTGTGTATTTAATTTGTGTGTTTAATTTGTGAATTTGTGTGAATTTAAGGCAATTATCAATATAACAGTTCTTTACACTGTTCTTTTTTGAATTTAATTCCAATTCTGGCAGCTTCTTTTGATATGGTAAATAGAGAATATGGAAGAGAGATTTTACATCTTCTGACTTAAATCCTTATTGAAGTTTGGATATTTATGAAGGTTGCTTCACAGCAAGTGTGAGGGTGTTCAACAAGTCCACTCACAGCTGTGGTTAATCCTTATATTGGCAGTCTTCTCTGAAGCAAGGCCCACTGAAGGACCTTTCAGAAAGACAGTACACAGATCAGGAAGCTTTCCAGTGCTGCTATTTTTTATTATTTTCCTCAAAGAAGGTGGAGATCTCAGTGTTTCTGTGGATATTCTTGGAATATTTATTTGGCTTCACAGCATCCATTCTAGAATAAAAGACAGTGAATAAATAATTATATGACATGTTGCTAAATCTAAAAGGTGTTACAGAACAGATACCTATTTTTTTCCAATGCAAGTGTTTTCTGATGCCTTACAGTATATACAAATGTTTGAGTCTATCTGTAGCAAGATTGGGCAACCTGATAAACCCTCATTGCTGGCTGGGGTTAGACCACAACACTACTGAAGCAATAAACGTCTCCGGTTGTCTTTTCCATTTAATATAGTGGTAGATAAAGATTTTTCACCTGTTTGCTTTGCAGTATGTTTACTCTTAATTAAACTTTCTTGGTGCTATTATCTAAGTATCTAGGATCAAGCTAGGACCACAGTAGAAAACTGGGAATACCAACAAGATGCTTGCTTTTATCTTTGCATTTTGTTCCTTTGTATGGTCAGGTGTCATTCCAGGCATTGTGGATCATGTAATGTTTATGCTGAGTAGATCAGGAATTGCAATTAACTTTGATCATAGTGTGTCATGGTTTAACCTCAGCCAGCAACTAAGTACCATGCAGCCACTCACTCACTGTCCCCTGGTGGGAATGGGGAGAGAATCAGGAGAAGTGAGAAGGTTGAGATAAAGTTTAATAGGTAAAGCAAAAGCCATGCATGCAAGCAAAGCAACACAGGGAATTCATTCACCACTTCCCATCAGCAGGCAGGTGTTCAGCCATCTCCAGGGAAGCAGGGCTCCATCACACGTAATGGTGACTTGGGAAGATGAATGCCATCACTCCGAACATCCCCCTCTTCCCTCCTCCCCCAGCTTTATATGCTGAGCATGATGCTCTGTGGTATGGAATATCCCTTTGGCTGGTTCAGGTCAGCTGTCCCAGCTTTGTCCCCTCCCACTTTCTTATTCCCCTTCAGCCTTCTCTGGCAGGGCCAGAAAAAGTGAAAGTCCTTGACTTGGTATAAATTGATACAAATATGTATTACTTAGCAACAACTAAAAGCATTGATATATTACTAATTTTTCTCACACTAAATCCAAAACACAGCACCGCACCAGCTGCTAAGAAGAAAATTAAGTTAATCCCAGCCAAAACCAGGACATAGGGGCAAAATATTTTTTTCCAATTTAACTCCTACTGTGCAATTATTGGGCAACGAAGCACTTACTCTTAACATAAAATGTGTTCATCCACAGCAGTTCTAGAGCTCTCTTAGCAGCAGCTTCAGTCTCACAGATTTTTTGTATTAAAATTCAGGCTGGCTTGGTCAGATAATTCTTGGCTCCTCATATATACACCCAGATGAAATTCTCTGGCACATGTGATGTCAGCTAAGTTGACTGAAGGGTTTCTAAAGTTTATTAAACCACTTGTAACTGTGAGGTGAGCTGGTGGCACAACCTGCAAAAATAGGTTCCCCTTTTTAAAGCATGTACTTTAATCAAGTAACATCTGACATGTCATTGAAGAGTTGTTTTAAAATCTTATTTCACTGAAAGGAGAGAAGTGGCTGTATACTTCTAGGTAAAATAAACATTGGACACAGAGCTACCATACTGTTCATAGTCTTACTTACAAGGTCTGTTAATCTGTGGGGCAAAAAGATGTAGCCAATTGGGAGTTTCAGCCCTCAGGCAGTCACACACTGTATCTGAACATTATGGATTGTTACAGAATCTCTTCTGTTGATAGTTTATTAAATTTTTGTAGTTTTCTTCTAAAAAATCCCAAACTTTATCCTTTTGTCTGTCTTTAGTTGACAGGCTCAGTTTTAGAAGATGCCTGGAAAGAAAAAGGAAAGAATGATATGGAGGAAATGATTCAGAGAATTGAAAATGTTGTGTTGGATGCAAACTGTAGCAGGTGAGAAGATAAATTTATGTGCAGTGTTTTGTTTTTATATTACAGAGAACACTATAAAATCTGCAAGAATCATGAACACGTTAAAAACTTTTATTTATGAAAAGTAAGATGATGTTTCGGTCACTTTCTATGTTAAAAAAAGGGTATTTTTCAGTTGAGGGGGTTTGGGGGCTTTTTGGTTTTTTTTTTATTTTTTAATAGAGTTGCAAGTTCCACTCTTAATGATTTATTTTATTTTTTTTAACCTTCTAGGTCTTGAAAACTTCCATAAGTGCTTTAGGCTCTAAGAGCAAGTATATATATACAAGAGACAATAGTGGTGATATCTCATAGTTTATACTTTTATATCTGAATTTAACAGTATTAAATCAATACAAACAGTATTAAATATATGCAAATTACTATACATGTAAAGGCAAAATGGAATATGCTTTGTGGTTTTTTTTCTGGAGAGCATGTCTTTTTGGCAGGTTCTTCGTGCAGTCTGGAAAAAAATGAGTGGTTAGTTGATGTATTGTGCTTCTTTTTGCAAAGAACTGCATGCATGAGGTTACCTGATTTTGCTGTGCTTTATCCTCAGCTTCTTGCAGACTTAATAAAAACCTATAGAGGGTTCAGATACTGTGACCTGATCTCTTGCCACATGGAGGGAGGCCAACAGGTAGCTCGTAGCATCTGTGGGTTGTAATTTGAGTTTCCCCCCATGAGAATGAGGAAGATTTTGCTTCAGGAACAAGAGAAAATTGATAGCACAGGCAAAGGCTTCAAAGACACAAAAGCACAAACTACAACTGAAGATTTTATTTGTATTTTTATTCCTTAATGAGACTCTTCTCAATGGACTCGCTCAAAAGAAGAACGCAATTTCTCTTATATTAGGGGTGAAATAGGTGGTGGTACCTAATGTATGAGAGACATTACTTCTCACTATTGACTGCAAAATTTCAGTGTGATTAAGAGGGCTGAAGTTAGGAGCGTAAATTAGATGATTAAAATGCAATTTTAAGATCATCCCCTTGTTTTTCCCAGTCCTATGCTTTTATCAGAAAAGGATTTGTTCTTTAACCTGTGCTCAGGCTTGGTATCTTGATAAAAACTATAACAATTCCTGCTTCATATGGGCTCCTTATTTTACCACAGAGGAAGTGAGAGGGTGACTGTCTCATAATTGACACATAAAGCATCTAGACTTGCAGGGGGGGAAAAAAACCAAACTCAAAACTACCTAGACACTGGACCAAATACAGTCTTCTAGAGCTTGGGAAGGGGAGGGTGGGTATTTAATTATGTAGTATTTGCAAGATAAGGGATGCCCAGTTTACTGCTTAGCACAAAATATTCTAACTTTTCTAGTGCTTCTTTTTATTTCAGAGATGTGAAACATATGCTTCTGAAACTAGTAGAACTGCGATCGAGTAACTGGGGTAGAGTTCATGGAACTTCTCCACTTACAGAAGCTACCCCTGAAAATGACCCAAACTATTTTATGGTAAGGATGTACAGACACTTAAGATTCCTTAATTTAATGCAAATTTAATTTGGTTCATAGACAAACATGTTGCTGAAAACTACAAACAGCTGTCTCTTCTGAATTCATATAACTTTCTGTATAACTTTATTCTTAGAATGAGCCAACATTTTACACATCTGATGGTGTTCCTTTCACTGCAGCAGATCCAGGTATGTCACAAGCTTAGTATACCTGTCTTCTCAGTCTTCTTTAAAAAGTTTTAGTTAAGTACATAAAAAGTTGTTCTTCACGTCTGAAATTCATACAGCTTAAAAGACAAAACTGTATCTGAATTCTTGGCTTTGTGTAACACATGCCTTATTCTGTATTAAAATAAGGTAAATTAAATGGAGAATACATATTTGAGTTATTATAGTTCAGAAGAACTTGTGCCATAATCCTCAGCACTTGGTCTCTCCAGAAAGTCGGATATCTTCAAGTCTTCTTTTGTTTATCACTTGTTAATAGCAAAAGGGTTTGTTTCTTCCTTGGTTTCTTTTGTTTTCTGTAAGCTGAGTACAATGTGGTATAGCATCATTTGAGGTAAAGACATCTGTGACTACCTTTACAGTTCTTTGGGAACTTAGGTATCATTCTTAGAGGTCAGCTGACGTCCTGAGAAAACACTAGCATAACTTTTTTCTAGAATATGTTTCATGACATTTATGTTTCATTAAACAGGCTGTTTTCAAACTGTATAG
This sequence comes from Falco punctatus, assembly GCF_963210335.1. Classification (NCBI taxonomy): domain Eukaryota; kingdom Metazoa; phylum Chordata; class Aves; order Falconiformes; family Falconidae; genus Falco; species Falco punctatus. Next base: position 16,616,114 of record NC_137586.1, on the reverse strand, counting down.
ATGTATGGTAATATAGAGGGCTACTCTCACATATTATTTAGTCTCACTTTTACTTTGCCAGATTATCAAGAAAAATACCAAGAGCTGCTTGAAAGAGAAGATTTGTTTCCAGATTATGAAGAAAATGGAACAGATCTATCGGGACCTGGAGATCCGTATGTTTTCTTTTTGAGTTACAGGGTTTTTTAATAGAAGTTATTTTTGCTGCAGAGTTAGGAATCCAATCCTGACAAAAATGAAACTAAATACAATTACTGTTTAGCTCTACAGTGGAAGTTATGCATTTGTTTGGGAATAAGTTGGTTTGTAATCAGACAGGTTTTAACAAATCTTATATTTATTCACTGGAGTAGGGTAATTAAATTTCAGATATTTATGCACATGTATGAACATACTCTCTTCTGCATTTTTTTTTTTAATTTACAAGCAAAATGAAGCACCAGATCTTCAAGTGTTGGTAGTGAGGCAACCTAAATTCATTTGTCTGATGCACATACACATCCCAGCTAGAGTTGATTACAAAATTTTCATTTTTTCAAAGGGAGGAGGTTGTTTCTCTCCTTAGGATAAGTAGTGTTCCCTCAATTAAATGGCTATTCCTTATTCCTGTAGAACTAGAAAAGCAATCTAATGGCAAAGGGGGAAGGAATGGATGGGACTGTAGTCAGACTTTCTGTCACTGGTTTATAAGAATTCAGTAGGAAACCAGTAAAAGAAGTATGGTCTGAAATAAATTGCTGTGAGCTTTGTACTCATCTGGTTGAAGGAGGAGGACTTTCAGATCATGATTTGATACCTAAGAACATTTTCAGTGTTCAGGTGTTTTATGTGTGGTAAGAGTTCTGACCTGGATCAGTATTTTTGTAAGTAAATTAGAAAACTTTTACATTGCACCTAGCTGAGGGGCATGGCAAGAACTTTGGAAGACTAATTAGACATGTCGTTAGAAATCAACAAGCTCACATGGAGGGGAAAAAAAGAGCCATGTGAACCTCTGTGCTTAGAAGATTAAATTAAATGCAAAATGGAGACAGAAGGTTACAAAACATAGCAAATATGAAGAGTGACATGTGGAAGACCATTAGTCAACCTTCTTGCAAGGTGGCTGTGGAACCTTCTTTTGTTGAAGGTTTAAGAAGAGCTTAGCCAAATATATGCTGATCCTCTGTCAGCTATTTCTCATGACCAAGATCAGGGAGAAGGTTCTGTGTTGACTCCCTTCTCAACACTACACTTCTACAAGAAAGAACAAATAAATATGTATGGGTCCCTTCCAACTCAAGATACTCCACGATTCTGTGATTCAATGCACAATGCTGAAGAAAAAAATGCTTTCCTTGTATGTTTCTGTGACGCTTACTGTATTTTTTGTGTGAAACATACTATTTATGACCTCTCTACAGATAAAATACGCTCATTCCCTAGTCTGGAACTAAGGCATGCAGTAGATGATAAACTGAGCACCTGAAATTAATGCACACTTTTTGCATCAGTAGCTGCTGACTGTTTTCTTTAAGGCTGTTCAGAATTATATACACTTACCATGTCCATTGTTTTAATTTATGTTGATGAACACTCCAGCTGAACCTAGAGAAAACAAGGAATACTCAAGTTATGTCCCCATAACTGGGGAGAAAGAAAGCTGAAGTGATGCTCATCACTTCCCAGCTTTATTTTGAAACTCTGCAATAGTCTCCACTCTGTGCAATACTTACTATCATTAATGGGATCCAGTCTTTTCTGTGACCTAAGACAGGTCTTTTCTGAAAGACTGGTTACCATAGAATAGAACATAATGTAATGCAGATGCAATAGGGAGGGGAATGAAGGTTGCCTGCCTTCATGTATCAACAAACAGGAATGTAGGTTTTCTACATAAATACATCTTTTGACTAGTGTGCAGCCAAGATGGTTGATGCAGCACCGGAACTAGGAAGTTGACCAACCAAGAATTATGTTAATATGACGCTAATTACAGGTTTTGCAAATAGATCAGTACAGATGCATTATTAAATTTTGGGAGGCTTTTATTGTCTTAGCTTGGATTGTCTTACCACATTTTCTATCATCTCAGGAATTATTTCTGTCTTTAAAACTCTGAACAGCATAAGATGATGTAAATTGGTGACAAAAAACTGTAGCTATTTCTATCTATGCTGCTTTGAGGTTTCCATTTGTTTTCCTAGTGCCCATGATTTTTTTTCCTCTTCATCCCCATTAAGAAAAAGTCACAGTTAACTGCTGTTTATAAAGCTCTGTGTTATTCTTGACATCTACATAAATGTTTCTGAAAACCTGTATGTAACCTTAACATCTTTGGTGATTTTTTTTTAAGGTATTTTGATGACATTGATGATGAGATGGATCCAGAAATTGAAGAAGCATATGAAAAATTCTGTCTAGAATCAGAACATAAGAGAAGACAGTGAGATGTTACACATTAATGTTAGTTTATTAAGCCAGTTCAGGTATGGTTAGAACACAAGGGGACACAAAACATTTGTACCAAAATAAGGAACTTAAGTTTCTCTAAGTACTGAAGTTACACAATTTCCATTTTGTTTTAACAGAATCTGCCAAAAATTGTAAACTTACACCTGGTAACTTAAAATGTTGTGTATATATCATAGTTTATTTTATGTACAGGTATATGAACAATGTTTTGGCTGAAATAAAAATAATTTTTAAATTACCATAACTGACATGAAAATTTAATGTGGAACTGTCCCATAAAATTTCCCTTGAGGGAGAGGGGGGAAGAATAACTTGATCTAAATTTAATTGCTTGTTTGCTTGGTTTAGTATATATTGGGATTTACTTATCCTTTTCACCATATACAAAATATCAGGCATTTAATTATTTTTTTTTGCCCCTAAGGAGACTATGATACAAATACGGATATTTTTTTTCTGTAGATCACAATCATGAGAAGTGGTTTGTGAAGGTTTTGTTTTGTGGGGGTTTTCTTGTTTTGTTTATTCTCTTTTTCTTCCTATTCCAAAACCCATATGGGTGAGGTCTGGACTTTTTTTTTTTTTTTTTTTTGTGGAATAATGTGTTATATGTTGCTATGTGAAAAGCAAGCAGTATTTTATAAGTCGGGTGCTTTCAAGATCTTTGGTTCAGATAAGCTTATTTTGAACTTCTACAAGCAAAAAACTATAAATTCTTGTTTTTAAGACTATATGCATACAGTTGGTTTAACCCATGCTTCTCCAAGAGTATGTGTAGTGCCCTGTATTTTTTTTTTCTTTGTAATGTATTTAACATGTCTAACCATCCAGCAACCTGTGTAACTTTCTCCGTTCTTCTAATTCTGTGTAGTTTGGTTTGATTTTGTAGTTGGAGTAAATTCATATATTTCATAAATGTTAACATTCTGAAGCCAGCTGCTCTTTTTTGACTCCATATAATCGTGTTAGTTTTCCTAGGATACTCCATTTTGTTGCCAAAACTCAGTTGTACTGTTTCCTGTTATGTTACTGGTTAGACTGAGTAGAATCCCTTACCAAAACCAAAGGGAAGTATTTCCCAAAAGTTAGCTACTATAAAGAACACATGTTGTAAATATGCATGTAAATAATTCTGTTAATATTTCACTGTTACTTGTTTGGTTAAATAACTTCTGCATCTGCTAATGGAGTGAGCACTGACTGTTTTCTGGGTGTTTATTTAACATACTTACATAGTTTGGAGTTTTGAAAAATAAAATTTAACTAGCTTTGTTTCCTTTGGTATAATTTCACTACCTTGTCATTTTGCTTAAAAAAAAAAAATTGGGGGGGTGTTCTTTTGTCTCCCCTTTTTTCTTTAAAGTACACAGTTGCAGAGAGTATTATCTGTTAATACTCACTGGAAAAATAAAACTTACCAAAGGGCAGTATGGTTGTAAAAACTGTATCACCATTTCAAAGTCTGTAGACTAAAATCCAGAAACTAGAAAAGTGAAAATTAGATTAGATGGTTTTCACACACATTCTCTGACGTTGAGCGTATTTTTCATACTTCCTGCTGACTTTACAAGCAGATGTCTTGTGGAAAACATACTTACTCAAAACTTAAAATCTCAAGGAACAAGCATTCATATATGCATTAGAGTAAAATAATTGTGTCTTCAAGAGACTCCACTTTACATGTTTTAGTTTTGCATCTTTTGTAGTGTGTCTTTTTTCTGTAAAGTAGCTGTCAGGCTCTAGACGTGTACTCTGTCAGCTTGTGGAGACAGTATGTCTTACATGTAGATAAAAAATGCCAAGTCATTCCGTAGGAAAAGGCTGGGAACTGGGAATTGTTTATATGAAGCAATTCAGATGAAGGTTTGCAAAATAAGCTTTGTCCTCCACCAGAAATACTGAAAAATCATGAAGTAAGACTGTTTAGGGTAGTGGAGAAGTTCATGGTCTTGGTACATATGAAGGTTTGTAAGAGCTTTAAGCATGTACTGCAATAAGGAAAAATTAGTTTTAATTCTGGCCTACTGAGTAAGGGAGACAGGATAATCTTTGCCTTAAATACTTAACAATCTTTCCTACTTGTCTTAAATCTTCCAGGAATCTAATACAAATTAGTGATGGTGTAATGAGACCTTCTGCAAGAGAGCAGAAGAAAGCGCATTTCGCACTGTCATAATTGCCATTTGCTGCTTCTCTGCCCGCTTCTGGCTGCTGATAGTTCTATGTATGATAGAGAGGAGTCTTGAAAGGTTGAAAGATGGTTTCACCTGAATTTCAGCATTTAGAAATTCCAAGTGCACTGTGTGAAAGTGTTTCTCATCTCCAAGTTTCTGAACAGTACCTTGCAGGTAAACAACCCTTTAAAAAGATTTATTTTCTTTGTGGCATGATGGTAAGCTAGCAAAGGCACGGAAGCATGGAGAGCAAACTTTGGGGGAGAAGTGAAGCTGACGACTTAAACTTATTTAGCACTGATTCCAAAAAGAAACATAATCTGGATTCGAATTCAAGTGCATGACCAAGCTTCAGAAACAGACCACATCAGAAAAAGTATGCACAGTAATAGTCACTCATTACAAATCACTTGTGATTTAACAAAATTGTTTATTATACATTATACATAGCTAATAATAGCTATATTTTATAGCTATTTTACATATTATTATACATAATTATACATAGCTTAAAAAGCAGTTTCAAACTGGGCTGCAAGAGGTACTGCTTTGCATATGCTTTGTTTTTGAATGAGAGCTACATATTAAGAAATGAAAACATTTTCTCAGTAGTTTGCCTTTAAAAAAAAAAAAAAAAGTGGTTTTGAGTGCTGGGTTCAAAGTGTAATTATAGCTCTACACAAAGAAGCAAGACTGGTTTAGCTATCTTCCAGTATCACAAATTGCACATAGCTGCGATTATTATTTTTTTAAATAGAATAATCCATTATGGCATTAAGTGCCAATCTGGTTTGTAATAGAAATTTTAACTTCTCTGTGGGACAGTACTTCCTTGCCATGTTCAGTCTTTCCTTCCTGCTGCACAGAAATTCATTTATAGCTCAAGTTCGCAACTTTCTCTGAATGAATTATGTTCTAATGATCAAGTTTATGCCTGTGGATCCTAGCAGTTGATACTGGAACAGAAAATGACATTCCAGCCAAAAGCCTGGGAAGATCCTGCACTGTTTGTGAATTGCTGATTTGCCACCTGAGTTCAGCCTATGTGACCTACTTATATAGTTCCTACGCCAAGGGTTCCAACTGTAGCAGTGAGGTTAACAGAAAAAAAAAACCACCACCAAAAAAACCCAAACAACAGTGCAAGATTCATAGGCCAAACATACACATTCCAACTTGCTTCAGGCAGGTACTATGCAGAATAATATTAAAAAGGGTATTGCAAGTAGACCCAGATTGATGCATGGGCTTGGCTGGGTGCTGGCCTGCTTTCTGCCTTGCTGAGGAAGCGGCTGTAGGGAGCGGGGAGCTGTACTGAATGCATCTCCCGACGATGGCATGCTGACCTGAGAAACCCGTACATCCATAGGTGAAGGAGTGATTGTTGCGGCTGGATGAGACCATGGGGTGGCCTGCATAGCAAAGGATCTTGCATTACATGTAACTGCTTTAAGCAGGAATTGGTAATAAATTGACAGTTAACTGTAAACTGTCATCCACTTTAAACAGCTTTGATTAAACTGACCATATTGGGTAGGCAGTGAGGGAGACTGTACATATCTTCCAAAAAGGCAACCAGGCATAATTTTTAAATTGGCCTTTCAGAAACCAGCCTTTCAGGCTGCTCAGCTGGGGCTTCTGCGACCAGGCCTCAGTACGCCGTATCCGTTAGACCTCCTGCCCTACAGACCCTACAGACGCATGAATGTAAAGCAGCAGTCACAGAACTATCCGCCATCTGTCCCGAGGACGCGCTGCAGAGCTTCTCCCTCGTTCCGTCCCCTCAGCCCCCTCGTTCCAGCGATGCCCCTGTGGGGAGGCGGCGAGGGACGGACCCCGGGGCACGGCCGCGGCCGCGGGGGGAGAGGCTGCGGGCAGCCCCGCCCGGTTCCGGACCGCCGCACTCCTGAGGGAACGGTTACACTCAGCGGGGTTTTTTCTACAGTCTAGGTCTTGGTACGGCTTGTTTTCTTTTCTGGAGCGGCAAGACAAGACCTCGCTGCTTCCAGGGGATAAAAACTACAAAAAACCCCAAAAGCTAAAGTCCAAAGCCATGGCGCGCACGCCCACCTGCCCGTCCCAGCAAGGCTCCCTCAGCCCCGCCCCACCTGCGGTCCGTCCCCTGCGGCCGCAGGCGCTGCCGGGAAGGGTGGGGCAGAGAGCGCGGGCCTCGCCCCCCAGGCGCCTCCCCCCCCAGGCTTCCCGCCTTGCGCCGCTGCCGACGGCCGGTTCCGCGCCGTGCCGGCCGGCCCCGCGGGGACATGGAGCCGGAAAGCCTGATGGTGCTGTACGGGGACGACTCGACGGAGGTGCACTACGCGGGGGGGTCCCGCTTGCTGCTGTCTCCTTGCGGCGGCGAGTACCTCTACGAAGCGGCGCTCCCCGCCGCTGCCCACCCCCTCCAGCCGGCGGAGACCACCCGCCAGCGGGTCGCCTTCGTCGTCAGCGCCCACAGGGTACGTGGCGGGCGGGCGCTGTCACAGGCCGTTTGGGGAGGGGAGGGAGTCCCGTGTGTGCCTCTGCGGGTTCTGGGAAGCGGCCGTGAGCGGAGCCCCTGGGCTTCCGCCCGGGGGGCAACCGGGCACCGCTGGGGCTGTGCCGCACCCGCCGCCGGCCTGTCAGGGCCACCGGGACCGGGGTGGCTGCTCCTCTGTCAAACCGGGGAGGAGGCGTTCTCACCCTCAGTACAGTATAGAAGAGGATGAAATCAGCTTCACATTCTAAAGTTTGATTTTGTTCTTCCCACTTCAATAGGAACGACTTCTGCGAGCTCTAGATTTCCGGAACAAGTTTTCTCCTCGCCCATACTTACCTTCCCGTGTTATACCTCCAGAAAGAAAAAAGGTGAGAGTTACACATGTAATGCTCTTGTAAAACAAACTTCGCCAGTGGTCTGGCAGAGCGGCTTTGCTTGACCATACGTGCATGTGCCTGGGTACAGGCCTGGCAGATGGGCAGAGGTACAGCTTGGCTAATGCAGCTTTTTATGCATATCCTTCATAGCCAAACACTAAAGGGTTTGTTTGCTCCTAATAAGACTAAAACCCAGGATTTTCTACGTATGTTAGAATAAGCTGTTTTACATACTGACACATTTCTGCACCTGAAACCTTTCAGGGAAGGCTTGGTGAAGTAGGACGGTGTTTTCTGAGAGGCTGTGGGGTTCAGAATCCCATTGTTTCCCCGCTTGAAGTACCCATGTGAGCCTGTTGCAGGGGCCTGCTGGAGGGCTGAGGCAGTGTCACACTGGGAGTGACTGCTCCAGGTCAGACTGAAGGTCCATCCAGAGACCCCATTTACTATTCCTAGGAGCTTTACACCTCATGAGTGTGTGCATACTGTTGTGGGAGTCTAAAGACAACTGATAAATCAGGGGAGTTTGAAAACTTTTAGACTTAACGCTTTATTAGTAACACACTTCATGCTAATGTTTAGTTGCTGAAAACTGTCAGTCAGTATCACTGCCTACTTAACAGCAGTCAGTCCTTAACAGTCATACAGTACATTCACTGCAAGGCACGACAGCACGGTACAATGCTCTGTCATTGACACTAGTGGGTAGCCTTCCACCCTCCCCACACCAGGATCTTGCTCTTCTGGAATATGGCTGGGTTTCTAGAGAGTTTCTGACTTAGAGCTTGCACTGTGACTACCTGCTTCAGGATGTTCAGGGATAACTTTCCCAGGCCACAGCAAAGTGCCTTACCCTGTTGCTTGACTTTTTCTTTTGGCTTCGCTTACCCCTACCCTGCCCCATCTTGGTTTCTCAGCTGCTGCTTTTCTTAAAGCAAAAGCAGTCTTCTGGCTCTTGAGATTGGACTTCCTCAGTAATTTGCTATCTGTTCATTGGTCTGCGGCCTCTTATATAATATATATTATATAAAATACAGTGCCTGTATTTTCAAGGCCTTTTTACGATTTCCCACACTTCAGCATTTATCCAGCTCCATTTCACTCACCATTTTCTTATTACAAGTCAGTATTGAGCCTAACAGGCTAGCTTGGGGCCTTGTATGGTTAGCGCAAGACACAGTGTCCTGGTTTTCACTGGGATAGAGTTAATTTTCTTCTTAGTAGCTGGTGCAGTGCTGGTTTTTGGCTTTGGTGTGAGAACAATGTTGATAGCACACTGGTGTCTTTGGTTGTTGCTGGGTGGTGGTTTATACTAAGCCAAGGACTTCTCAGTTCCTCAGGCCCTGCCAGTGAGAGGGCTGGAGGGGCACAAGAAATGGGAAGGGGGCACAGCCAGGACAGCTGACCCCAAGTGGCCAAAGGGGTGTTCCATACCATGGGACGTCATGCTGGGTATATAACCTGGGGGGGGGGGTTGGCCAGGGCCAGCTGATTGTTGCTTGGGGACTGGCTGGGCATCAGTCAGCAGGTGGTGATCAGCGCTGTTGTGCATTCCTTGTTTTCTTTCCTCCCTTCCCTTTGGATTTCATTCCTCTCCCCCTCTCCTTCCTTTTCATTATAACTATTATTATTATTATTGCTCTCTTATTTTATCTCAATTATTGAACTGTTCTTATCTCAACCCTCAAGTGTTACATTCCTCTCTGATTCTCCTCCCCACCCCTCTGGGTGAGGGCTGAGTGAGCAAGTGGCTGAGTGATGCTTGGTTGCCGGCTGGGGTTAAACCCCGACAGTCCTTTTTGGTGCCCGAACAGGCAATGAAGGGTTGAGATAGCGACAGGTCCAACTAGAGCATGTTAGAAGGAAATTGGTTTTGGTATTCGTTTTGTTGCATTGATAATCATTGGCCACGGTGCTGATTCTTTTGCTCTTGAAGTTGCTGCCTATGGTCTCAGGGTTGCATTGTTTAATTTACTTACAGTATGTGTTCCCTGTTGTGCTGTTTGTTTTCCTTGGGACCTGGGCTAACGTTATCATGTGTTGTACTATGTAGTACTGGTTTATGATATGATGGACTTGCTGGTTGTAAAACTAACTTGGTGTGTGTACTCAAGTGTTGTAGTTGCTCCTAGGCATTGGGTGGCATAAGTGAGCAGAACTGCTCCACACTACATCTGCTTTACACCACTTGCTGTCCTAGCGGAGAATCCTACGACCAGGATGAGAGGGACCCTGCCTCCAGCCAGGTGGACATCAGGGATAACTGGGCTTACTGGACTGTGTGGATCCGATGGCCTGGCACATCAGACCCACAGGAATGTAAAGCTCTAGTAGATACTGGTGCACAGTGAACTCTAATGCCATCAAACTTTGAAGGGGCAGAACCCATCAGTGTTTCTGGAGTGACAGGGAGATCTCAACAGCTCAGCTGTGTTGGAGGCTGAAATAAGCCTGACTGGCAACGAGTGGCAAGAACATCCCCTTGTGACTGGCCCAGAGGCTCTGCGTATCCCTGGCATAGACTGGTTTAGCAGAGGGTATTTCAAGGAGCCGAAAGGGTATTGGTGGGCTTTTGGTACAGCTGCCTTGGAAAGGGAGGAATGTAAGCAGCGTCCGCTTTGCCCGGCCTTTCACAAGGCCCGTCTGTGGTGGGGTTACTGAAGGTTGAAGAACAGCAGGTGCCGATCGCTGCTACGACGGCGCACCGGTGGCAATACCGCACCAGCCGAGACTCCCTGATTCCCATCCATAAGCTGATTTGCCAGCTGGTGAGCCATGGAGCGGTCAGCAGGACCCGTTCACCCTTTAATAGCCCATATGGCCAGTGCGAAAGCCTAATGGGGAGTGGAGACCAGCAGTGGACTATTGTGGCCTGAATGAAGTCACACTGCTGTTGAGTGCTGCTGTGCCAGACATGCTAGAACTTCAGTATGAACTGGAATCAAGGGCAGCCAAGTGGTATGCAGTCTGTTACTAGCAGTGACAATACTTTTACTGGGCCCACTGGGTACCAAAATGCTTCTACAGTGCTGTATTACTTTGCCTATGATTGAATTCAAAATAACCTGGCACTACAGTTTGCTTAGGGTCTGCTTTGGTCAGACTAACAACAGATCATCATCCAGATGTGGATGATGTCTCTAAACAGGTTGACAAGGGGGATCTTGTTAGTGGTGTGGCCTGCTCAAAAGTGCAAATAGCATTCAAAACGCAGGTTAACCATGAATATATTCAGTGCTATAGTTGTATCTCCTGTTTGTTCTTGTTCCTTTCCTAGAATTTTCAAACATTTGATACACTATTTAAACTGCTGCTGAACATAGAGTATATTTGCATGGGTCTGTCAACATAACACCAAGATCTTATTCCTGGCTGGTGGTCAGCTCCAAGCCCATCCTTTTATATGTAGAGTTAAGATTGCTTTTCCCCGTTTATATCCCATTAAATTTCTCTGCAGCCTTATTGTCTAGTCACTTGATTATTTTTTTTAGGTACCCTTTGCAATTTTATATGGTAAATTTTCATCTTTAGTGCCCTATATACCTTCAGCAGACTTTCCCACGTTACTAATACACTAGCTCTGTCACGTTTCATTTTTATTGGACTCCAGGCTTTTCCAGTGCTGGGCCAAAGTATGATCAGGGCTGAAACATACCTGATTAAGCTCAGTCAAATGAGACAAAGCTGATTAAATTGAGATAAAACAAAATTATGAGGAGTGTGGATATTTGTTTGCTGAGGTTTTTAACATCTTATTTGGGAGCATTTGCATTTCTCTGTTTATTTGGAATCTGGTGCTTTAATTGGAGCCTTCAACTGGAAGCAGACTAAGAATATCTTCTGTGTGGAGATCAAGTATAATGACAATACCTCATTATAGGGGAGAACTTTTGCATCTTGCTAGAAAGGCATTCTATCTTAACAGAATGTTTCTAATTTCAGAAGGTGATTAGTTTATTTTTTAAACTATATCTTGTCTGTGGGAAAAACTTTAATCTGGGGTTTGAGGTAGATGCAGTGCTTGTTTGGAGTAACTGGTTGAGAATCACGTGCTTCATTTTTGAAGTAGTAGTAACACAAGGGCCTACGCCATGAAAAAGATTTTTGTTTGTTTTGAACGAAAGTGCTAATTGAAGCAGCGATCTGTACTTGAATATCACAGCAGTGCAATGAGGGTATTCTTTTGAGACTTTCCAAATGTTGTATTGAAAAGTCTAAAATCTTTATTATATGTTAAATTCTTCTTCAGAAATAATGTTTTATCTATATCCTAGCAATAGCTGTGTAACTTAATCTGTGGCGCTGCAGGATTAAGTAAGATTACCCACCTAGATGCAAAAAATTTTCAATAAATTTCCATTGTGGTAATGTTATGGAAGGGTTAAGGTTTAAAGAATGTAGAAGTAGTCATGCATCCTAGGTTTGAACAGTTAGTGTTACACTTGTAAGCAATAAATTCGGGTTCTAACAAAGAAGTAGCCCTGGAGGATGAAGGAAAACTGGCCCAAGGCCCGCAATTCCAGTCCAAGAAAGAGGCCAAAATGACCTGGTTTAAGACTATACATGAGGACTGCAAAGGAGAACTCTGGCCAGCTGAATAGAGGAGTGGGCAGATTTGCAGACCCTCAAGACCAGTGAAGACCCCTGCTCTGGACAAGTGAGGGGAAGTGTGAATATTATAATTAGCTTTGGGTAATCTCATGAATATTTGTGTCTTTTCCAGGAAGGTTGTTGAACACGTATACACGTATGGCATAAAAAGAGGTACCTGAGAGAAGCAAGCCATGCACATTAGGTGGAGCAATCCCCCGTGCATCCAGCACTGCAGTAAAGAACACCTGTATCTTAATGCTACATGGGTGTTAAGGAGTTTTCTTATTCTTGATTTTGGTGACAATAAGAACACATAAATATATGTTCACATATCATTTTACAGGCTTATTTTATTTTTATAAATAAAGGGAAGGCTTCAGAGCACATGGGAGTTTAATGTACACAAATTTAATGTGGGCTTTCCATGAAGTCTACTGATAACTGATCTGATCAAGATGATTTAGGCTTTCTCCTAAGTGTTTTTTAAGAAGCAGTTGGAAACAGAAATATCTACTGTCTGTGGGGAGTTGTGCCTGGGTAATTGGCTGTCTAGTTTATGAATGCATATTAAATTAAAGCATTATTGCTAGATGGAAGTCTGTTAGAACAGGAGGAAGCAGATACGAAGGTTAGATATTTTGCTTCCTCTTGACTTCCTGTATGCAGATAAATACAGAGTAAAGTTTCTTGTGTACATCACCTTGGAGAAGGACTGAATTAATTTAAATGTAAAACCTTCATTGTAATTTCTGGGAAGCAGGTCATTTTTATCTTGCTGCACATTCCAATCCTTTTTCTTTTATTAGATTCTTTTCAGTGATATCTTAGAAGTCAGATGGCCTGACCCTGCTACAGCCAATCTGTCAACATGTGTAGACAATGGCAGTGTGAAGATCTCGTCAGTAGATGGTTATGCTCACCTTTACCTGCCAGAACTGCAGCAAGAATTTACAGTGGAGTTCTTATGCAAAGTCAGCCAGTCATCTGCAGCATCCTTACACTCCTTTCAGAAGAACAGCAACTATCAAACTGGAGATCAGTATGGAAAATCAAGGAAAAATCCTGTTGCAGAAATGTCATCGCAACAAACACAAACAGAGAGTAAGAATGAACATGGTGGTTCTGAAGGTAAATACAGAGAACCAACCAAACCAAAGGATCAAAAAGACAGAGATGGAGTCCCTTTGTCCAACACAAATTGCTCTTCTGAATACACATGGGTTACACAGCATTGGTCTGTTTCCTCGTACCCGGAAGAATGGAAGTACCCTTTGTCATTGGCGCTCCTGTGCTATAACTTAAATACTGTTAAGAATGTAGTGAAGACATGTGAGAAAAACAACCATACATCTATAGAAGGTGATGTTTTAATAGACCCTGAAACACATGGAACAGTTGCTTGTTTGCCTACTGCTTTGCCACTTAGCTGCAAAGCCCCACACCTACACAGGTAATATATACACTATTTACTTTGTAGTTGTTAACATATGTTTTACAAGTCTGCAGTTTGGAAATTCAGCCTTTAGCAAAATAACTGAATTCTAGCTATAAAAAAAAAACAAAAAACACTATCAATTTTTTTTTAAGAACTTTGTGAAACACGAAATTTGTCAAACCAACATTCTGGATCCTACTGTAGTGTATATATAGTAATTAATCCAGAGAAAAATAAATGTTATTTTCTGACATGCTGTATAAATATGTAAATGAAAAAAAGAATACTGGAAAAAGAACATAGATTTTGGGTTGGTTTGGCTTTTTGTCATTTTTGACAAGATAATACTTCTGAATTGGGCCAGTGGCATACGTTCTTGGTCAGCACCACTAAAAATAATCAAACCTTTGCAGGTTTGAGAAAACTAATTTGGTAACTAATGGGAGTAACTCAGGGATCAGAGGACTCTAAAAATATGTGGCCTCTTTTCCTTTGGATAGGTGTGCACGCATCTGTTCTTGGTCCAGAAATGATTACCAGCACTCAACCCCCAGCCCCCACAACCTTTGGACTTACTGAAGCTTTTATTGTATTTTACAGGTGGACTTTCTGTGATTTCTTTCGGAATGAAGGTACTGAAGAGTATTCATGCCCTCAGCTAATTCAAATTGTATGGTGCCAGGGTGTTTTGTACAGGTAAGTTGGAGATCATGCGTTTCATCTTCAGAAGACTCTGTTTGTATAGGAATTAAGCTTTAGGATGAATTGTCTTACTTTGTCCCTTTCTCACTCTTGAGAAATTGTACACAATCATCAGGTAAGAGTTAGACTGCAGTTTGTTCACTGGACTTCTGATTTTCTAGTGCAGTATATTTCAGGTCTGAAAGTGGATATGTCTGAAACAATCTGAAATCACGTTTAAGGCTTTTAAAGAAGTGATCTGATTATCTGATTTCTTAAATGGTTACTGGACAGCTGGAACTCCTGCAGACTTCACTGACAGTTATGGTGCTTTGTTTCTTTGCAAATTACATTGATCCTTTTGATGATGAAGATTTCATGCTTTAGAAATGTTTGTCTTGGTGACCTACATAATTCACATGTTGCAGGCAGCTAAACTGTGGGTTTTCCTGGCGAATCACCTTGTCCATATGATTTAAAAAACCCCACTTTTTTAAAAAACTGCCCTTTCAATTCTGTTATACAGACTTTGAAAATGCTACAGTTGCTATCAGCATCTAAAAGTCTTTCATAAAAGCATAATCTCTTTTTAAAGCTTTACTCTTTCTGCCCAGTGTTGTTAATTTTTCTCAGTGTAATTCCTAAATTTTCCTCTCATGTGAACAAAATGTTTAGCAGCTATTTCAGTACTATACCTCATTTCTTTGAGAGTATGGTGAGCAGCCATACTTAGTCTTGTTAGTCTCATTTCCAAAGTCCAGGCATGTAACCACAGAATTACAGAATTGTGTCATTAAATGTGTTTTAGGTTCCAAGATACCATATGATCACAAGTAAAAGATACTGATCTTAGTGAAATACACGCAACTGCAGTAGAGACAAAACCTTCAGGCTGTTCAGGAATCGTTCAGTCTGTCAGTTCTCTGTATACACTAGGTACAGCTCATCCACTAAGCAGATTGGATTTTTCTTTTTAGAGTGATTATATTTTGTGGTCAGTGGAAAGAGCAGTTCTTGTGAGATGTTTACCTAACACAAAAAAGCTTTTCTGAGCTTGTTTAACTCCCGCTCCTTGTTGCGGCACTCTCCAAACTAGCTGGCTGCAACAAGGTCTTTTACCATCACATACCAGCATAGTCTTCATGCCAGTCCCTCTGCTGCCTTCTCCTTGTCCGTCCTCCCCCAGGGCGTGTGTTCTCTCTTCTCTCTGCTTCTTCCTTGGCTGCCCAGCCCCTTAACAGAACCAGCCACAGCTGCACCTTGTCTACATCAGCCAGCCCACAGTTTTATATTATCAATGGTAATTAACCCAGCTTCATTCCTCTACAGCTCCTCATGCATACATGCAAAGAGCCTGGTAATACTAATCCTAATCCTCTCTGTTAAAAGATATTGTACACTCTGCTGTTTGTGAAGCAGTAAAAAGTTTTTTATGTGAGTTCTGTTGAAGATGTGTTTCCGCTTAGTGCTTCCTTCAGGTGTGCTAACCTGCTACACATCTTAGTGACACAGCATTTTTAATACTTGTTAAAAATCTTGTTATTTCTCTTAGATTTATCCATGGTAGGAAAAACATCACAGAAATTTACCCTGGTGATGACTCAGTTTTCAGGTCAGAGGGAGCATTTTTGGGAAACTATTTCACACGTTATGCAATCCAGAAAGGAACAAAAAAGGTATAAACTATTTTAAAATATGTTCTGTATTCCGTCAAGTTAGCAGTTTTCTTAGCTTTAAGACAATTTGGCTGTGCAGTCTGTAGTGAAGTCCCTACATTGGTAATTACTGTAACGACTGAATCCAGCAATCAAATCATACAAAAAATGAGATTATTCCTGCTGTCTCGGAATAGATTTCTGTAAATTGTAGACACAGTAAGAGAAATTTTACTCATGTAACATTTGTTTCTCAAGCTCAACTGTACTGCAGTAAGATTCTACAATAACATTTCTCACTAACTTGAAGATAAGTTTAATTATTTTTAATTAATCTAAGTTTAATTATTTTAACTAATATATTGATTAGAGTTTAACCTTTATGTACTTAGAAGTATTTACTTTGTCACTATATGGAGACTTTGCCACAGACCAGCTGTTCAGTGCTGGAGAAATGGTTTTGCCTCTCTCTGTCTATTAAGTTTCCCCGGAGTAGAGGTCCTGTCAAGTGATTATGCAGTGCTTTGTATTTTTATAGCAGAATTAAGGGTCAACTTTGTACCCTTCAAACCTAGCCTTAAACTTGTGGTCAAATGTAGTTACTCGGCAATGAACTACAGTCTGCTCTCTGATAAGAGAACTTTTTGGTCCATACAAAGCGCATGGAAGCTGTTTCTTCTCACACAAGTAGGCTTAAAGAATACAACTGCATTTTTTGACTTTTCAAGAAGATACTTGTCTGTGTTGTGGGACAAATTTAGATGTGATTATAGTTGCTTTCTGGGAGGTCAGAAATCTAGTATCTTGCAAGCTCTTAATACTGTTTTCATGCTACAGTAACTAACTCACTCATCTCTCTGCTCTTTACTGCAGAAAGAAGAAAAGATGTATTCAATAAACAGCCTACCTCCTGATGTACCTGGAAATCTGTACTCTATATCCTCTATTATTACTCAAGCAATCAAGTAACTTTACTGTTTTTTCTTTTGTTACATTAATTCCTCTGACTATGAAAGGACAGTAGTTAAAATTACACATAATACTTACGATGACATTAAGTGTAAAAATCAATTTGTATTAGCACTGAGGATGCGTATAAACTTACAGAACAAAGGTTGCAACTGTTTAGAAGACATAGTGAGTGTGAAATACTTAGTATTTTGTTTGGTTTTTTTCTCCTCAGAATACTTCAGTACTGCTACAAGACTAAACTATCATTAACTCATAATTATTATCTCTGCTGCTGGAAAATGGTATGTAGCTGAAGATTTATAAATCTTTCAGTGTTATGATTATACAGGCTATAGGGAATAGGACCTAATCTCTAGAGGGAAGAATGGTGCATGTATCCTCAAAGACCAGAAGGTAGACATTTGGGAACCAAAAGCATGCAGTGTAAAGGTGTATTTGTGAAGGCAACTGCATGATAGAGAGCTGGCTGTGGTCTGGGAAAACAAGAGAATTGAAAATTTGGGATACAAACAGTTGTAGAGATGTCATGGTTTAACCCCAGCCAGCAACTAAGTACCATGCAGCTGCTTGCTTGCTCCCCACCCCCCCAACAGGATGGGAAAGAGAATTGGGGAAAAAGGTAAAACTTGTGAATAGAGAGAAGAACAATTTAATAATTGAAATGAAATAAAATAATAGTAATAACAGTAGTAATGGAGAGAAAGGAATAAAATCCAAAAGGAAAAAAAAAGCCAAAAAACCCCACACTATACAGTTGCTCACCACCTGCTGACCAGTGCCCAGCTAGTCCCCAGGCCGCAAGCTGCAAGCCCTGGGCAACACCTCAGTTTATATACCAAGCATGATGTCCTATGGTATGGTATATCCCTTTGGCTAGTTCAGGTCAGCTGTCCCGGCTGTGTCCCCTCCCACTTTCTTGTGCCCCTTCTTGCTGGCAGGGCCTGAGAAACTGAGAAGGCTTGACTTGGTATAAATATTATTTAGCAATAACTAAAAACATCTGTATGTTACCAATATTATTATCACACTAATGCCAAAACACAGCACTGTACCAGCTACTGGTAAAAGGATTAACTGTATCCCAGCCAAAACCTGGTAAGTGACTTTTCCTCAGGTTTTTAATGTATTTGTTTGATTCTAGGTACCTGAGACCGATGGAAGAGAAATGTTGCCGGTTTTGCTGTATGAAAAGGTTATTCCCAGCATAGGAATACTTGTGGTGTACTCAGATCATAAAGTCCATGCTGCTTTTTGGGATGGGGTGACCTTGAATATGGTCTGGGATTTCAGCTCTTCCTGTAGTAGGATCCAGGTAACTCATGACTTTGAGGAATTACTATTCTTAAAAGTCCTCGTGAAGAAGTGTTACTAAGAAACTAACAAGGAAATGAAACAAAAGTTTTGATGCCTGTAAAATAGAAACTGAAATCTGAGAGATTACAAACTCAAAACAGTCGGCTGCTGTTGCTTACTCTTGAGCTACTACAGTAGCCTAAATGAAAGTAGGAACTATCCACAAGCATCACCAGTAATTTACTGCAAACATTCTAACCAGAAATGAAGAGAAAAATATTTTAATGCATAACTGATGCCTAAAGAGGCAAATAAAACTTTATCCTTTCAAGAAGTCACTCACATTGATCAAAGGGAGTCTTTGTTATTGCAAATTACCTATAATTGAGTAGATGCATAGCAAAAAATCACTGAGAAAAGTAAGCTTGTGTATATGGTATTCTGTATGCATTTGTAAATCTACTTAATACAGGACTAAAAAGATAATGTTGATTTTTGCAAAATGGCACTACAGAGAAAATTATGTGAGTGTGGGACTCAAGGTTGTGGACTGCTGAGACTTTTGGCTTCTGTGTCTTTGCTCATTACCCTAAGGTGACGAGACACAAAAAAGATGTTAAGAGTCTGAAAACATCTCTATTACAAGCAATATAAATATGATAGTTAGTGTCAAAAGATACAGTGTAACTTCCTGATGTGAGCTAGCTAAAGTCTGTATATTCTGTTATTATAGAAGGAGGAAGAACTGAGAATTCTACAGGTTTGGAAATATTTCTATCCACTTTTAGAAATAATTTGTTCTTTAATAGTACAAAACAAGTGTTGGGGCCATGCTAGGTGTCCTTATTTTTTCCCCCTGCATTTGTCATAGCAGACTATATCAAATTCTGTCCTTAGCAAAACACAGACTTCAAGTGTTCAAAGTGGCATATTCGTAGATAATTAATTCTTAAATTGGTATGTTATACTTGCATTTTTTTTCTTCAGACTGCAGCAGAAAATGAATACTTTTTTTTTTCTTCTAAGGTAAACGAAGATGTAGGCTGGTGTAAGTTAACTACTCCTGAAGGGGTACAGCAGCTAATACAAATAAGTCATCCTGGAATCTATGAAAGGTATAATCAATTTAAACAATTTAAAGTAAAACATGAAAGAACTATGTACAAATCCTTTTATATGAAGAAATGGTATTTACCGCTGGGGGCAGTGGTGTTGTGGGGGTAGCCAAACACGTAATGGTAAAAGCTTCATCGTACATCTGGCAGAGATTCAGGACCTGTATGACTCAGTACCACTGCATGCTGTCATTCCATTATAATTGTTACAGTAATGTCTTTTTAGAAAAATAACTAGAGCTGCAACTTGGCACTTATACTGGTGGATAAAGAAAAAAAAAATCTTTGTCCTATGTAGAGCTGATACATAGAACTGGATAGAACTTCATCCAATTTTTGCTTTGTTACAGTTACTGACCTCTGCCTCAGGTTATTTTCTCTAATCTGCTTGCTCTAGTTACAGCCTCGTTATGGGAATCACCAGAAGCTTACTGTGCTGTATTTTAGCAAGCAGATAATTCAAAACCAAAAATAAACACTTGTACACTGTGCATTACAAATCATAAAGTTGTGTTATAACTTTCTATAACTGCACAGATTTAAATATGAAGGAGATCCTAGACAAAAAGTGGAATCAAAAATGGCAAGGAAACTTCTCTAAGATTCTAAGAATATATATATATATAATGTATATATAAATAAAAAACACTGTATTTTTAATGATGGCTTTTTCTTTCAGATCCATTGTATGGATCTATTGCTTTAATGTTCAGGTTTTTGCTTGAATTAGAGTGCATTTCTCGCATAAATATCTTTTTGTGACTTTTCATGTTGATATAGGTACATCAGAACAGCAATAGAATGGTGCAGAAGTCTGAATGAAAGGAATGGGATTCCTGAATATACTGCACACTCTGTAACTGAAGAAAATTGGTATTCATCTTTATCCTAAATAATTGACTACAAATAATGTTGAAAATAGAACTCAAAAAGACTATAAACTGTGAATTTTATCAACTGCATTTCCTAAGGGTCAAAAATGAAAATAGTAAGTCCATTTATTTTGTGTAGTTTCATATTTTTCTTTCAGTGTTTTAAACATTTGGTAAGTTGAGTGTTGAGTTCTATTTAAAGCATGTTTCATTGTGCTTCTGCCTGCCTTACTTAAAAATGAGAATTATGGTAACATTAATCCTCCTTTGGCAATGTCACGGAGATGGTATCTTGCAAGGTGAAAAAGAGAAACTAGACTAAGAAATGCGTCTTTTAACAGAACAATAAATGACACTTGTATCTCTTGCTAAGATATTTGTCCTTTTCAGTACATGCTACTAACATCATATATATATATTCTGGTTTTTTAAAATGTGTAAACTGAAATCAATTGCATTTTAACTTGTTACTCAAATTATAGCAGATTCAGTGGCTGATGAAATGAAAACTGTATTTATACATACAGACAGGCATAAAGCAAAGAGACTATTCCTAAAGCAGAGCCCAGATTTTTGGCAACAAAAATGATTGACAAATGGCAGCCATTGGCTAGTAGTATGAAAGGCAAAAATAAAGCATTTTTTCATTTGCATTTTGCTTGTCTAATTTTGAGTATTGCTGGAAACAGGAAAACTAAAATCTGAAGTAGAAAATACATTTAAGAACTTTTTATGATACTAATTCATAATCTTTATTTCCTTGGACAGGTCTGCTGATGCTGAGCTTGAAAAAATACAGAGATTTACCTGTATCCTTTTGAAAGCTGTGAAGCTTTTTCACTTTTATGTTCTGTTGTTCATCTGTATATTTAAATCTGTATTTTAGATCATCAGAGGCTTTCAGTCCTGTTCTCACCTCCTTTTACTGTTGTACCCACTTCTTAAAATCACCTTTTAAAGCCCTTTTATGTTTTCTTATTTATAGTTTTTATCATTTATCTTGTCCAAACTCTGCATCACAGCACCAGAAACAAAAACAGGGACCAGAGTACAAAGCTAAAATAAAAACGAAAAAAAAGGTAGCTCTTTAATGGGTATTGCATTAGTTTTGCTAACACTCATCTGCTGATCTGTTCTTGAAAGAGGGATGATGCAGCTGCCTTTGGGCCTGTTGTTGCAGTACAATACCTTTCTGTTTATCAGCTGCATCAGTATTGTTCCTTGGTGTTCAGCCAGCTCAAAAAAGTGTGCTGGGCCACATGTGCTTAAATCCACTTTGTAACTGTCTTTAAGCCGGTGTTCAATTTTATTCGTATGAAAAGTGCATGCTGTTAAATTGTGCAGCATGACATCATTGTAACCCTTTTTAAAGTAATTTTTGGATAAATTGAAATCTTAGTTAAAGACTTAGTTTAACTTTTTTAAAAATTTATTTTAAAAATAAAAAAATAACTTTTTTTAGTTAGTTACCTATTAATGTTGTAGACATTTTAAATAATACACACTTTCTTTTTTAGCTTTATGTAATTACCATGTTATGAAATGTGAGACTTTGTAATGCAGAATGATGACTAGAAGTATGAGGAAGTAATTTTTGGATTAGGAGGAAGAGTTTGGTATTTTTTTCTTAACAAAATAACACTAGTTTTATTGGATAATAGCAATGTTCTGGGAAGGACATCTGCTGCAAAACCCAATCCATCTGGTATTACTGTCAGAAAAACAGAAAATGGGAGTAAGCCACAAGAAATAAGAGAAGGGTGTGTCTTGGAGGCTTTGGAAAAAACTTCTAAAGTAATTCAGGATATCGAATCTCTGCTTGCAGCTGCTGGGAAGTGAAGCCTCATACTGAAGACCTGTGCTCCGTATCTTTGTAGGAGCTGTGCCAGCTGCATCTGAGGAGGCTTTGAGGTGCAATAGGAATGAAAGCTGCAGGCAGAGTCACCAAGTTGCCAGTATACCACAGCAAACCTGCAAAGTCCTATCAGTTGCCATTGTCATACCACAGCTGTGTGTTGTAGCTAGCCAGAAAGAACAGGTGAGGTAGGAAGAGCACAGCTGTATAAACACATCAGGGCTGGCCTAACAGTGCTGCTTTTAATATATGAATGGTCTGTTTTAATAGTTTCAATTTTATAGATTTTGCAAGCAACTTAATTGCTGAAGTGACTAGGGTAAGGATAAGCAGTTATAACTGTAAAAATGTGCTTTTGTTCAGAAGCTTACATGAAGTAGGCCAATATTGGATAAAAAGTTTCCTAGACGCTTTCTACTCTACTGTTTTGTGGTAAATAAATACTTAGAAGTATCTTCAGCCCTTTCTCGTGTGTGGTCTGGCAATCGGAGGTGCACCGTATCTTTAGCTATAAAATACCAGCCTTATGTCGTCGGTTTCTGTGTCCGAGCTTTATCTAACCTTGTTGTGAATACCCAAACCCTGCTTTTAATATCTGGGCAAATTCCCCCTCAGACCCGAGGTGCCCTCCCCCTCCGCCAGCGCGGCAGCGGGCGGCAGGGCGGGCAGGCGCCTCCCACCGCGGCGTGGGGTGGCCGCCGTCCCGGCGTGCTCTGCGCAGCGCTGCGCCGGCGGGGCGGGCCGTGCCGCCTGGTGGGGCAGAGGGGGCGGCGGCGGCCGCAGCGCAGGTGGGCGCGGCGGGGCGGGCCGGGCACACGGGCTTCTCCGCACGGCTCCGGGCCGCCGGCCGCGGGGTTGCGGCGGCTGTTGGTGAGGGGCCCCGGTGCGTTTACAATGCAGTAAGTTTTGCTGAGGAGCTGAAGCGGGGGAGGAATTCCGTAGCAGCCTGGCAGGAGCCAGCGGCAGGTCCGTGTTCCGTTAACGCGGGTGCCCGTTCGTTTTGTGAGGGCTTAACATAAGAAGCGGTGACGTGGTGCTTTACCTAAAGACAGGCATGTCACTTACTTCTAAGGCTCCCTGACAGTCCTGGCTACGTTTTTGCGGCGGAGATGACAGTACATTTCTGTTTCGTAGTGACTGAGGAGATGGCTGATGAGGGACTTGGGTGCTGGGCGCTGAGACGATGCACACCCTTTCCTCAAGACATGAAAATTGTTGCTGATCTCTCTAATTTTACGTGTCTGACTGCCGCACGCCTGTCTTGCCTTCATCCCTCTCCTTAGCTACACATACGAATTGTATTTTAATCTTAAATTGGATTAGCCTTTTTTTGTTCTGAATGTTGTAATTAATGAGGGTAACACATAAATACTCACGCGTTTTTCTTCCCTTTTTGATTTTTTTTTTTCTGTCTAGGATGACAATTTTTTCTTCGGATGGATAGTACGGTGGTCTGCTTCTCATTGCTAAATACTTCTAGGATATTTCTTTCAACTCTTTTAGGTACATCTCAGTTCCAAAGTACTTATTAAGGAGAAGGTCCACATTTTGGTGTCTTGATACCTCTTTTCAAACACTTTAATTTATGGTGTCTGAAATTAACAATGTAACTAAATCTTGATTTTATTGGGGTTTTGTTTGTTTGTTTTTCTTAATTTTCTCATGGTTTAATTCATTTTTTTCCTCAGTGTCTTGGTAGAATCCTACAGATTTCTAGCATGTTTTTGTCCTCTTTCCTCTTCAGCCTTCTTCCACACTCCAACCTCAGTTATGCATTGCAATTTTCTGACCCCAAAATACTTGCATTATCAGTTCTTCACATTGCTTTAGGCTCAGATCGACTTTTCCTTGAGATAATACGTATCCTTGAGCTTTTCATATAAATTAGCATCCAATATCAAGTAATGTTTTTTAGAGATTATAGAATTATAAGGCACTACTGCAGTCTTTTGACTTCTTGCATAAATTGCATAATTCTACTGATTTTATGTGTTAAATTCCTATATGTATTCATGTACCAAATAACGACCTACAAAATGGTGGCAAAAATTTTGGAGAGCAGTGTTCCTAAATGATAGATTTAGCCATTGGATTTTTGTTTTGCTCTTAACAGCATGAATTGGAAGGGCTTTTAGTGACAGCTGTTTCTCTAAATGCATATTTAGAGTGCTTTGATCTAAATATCTTCTTGTGTCGGTAATTTACAAGTTAATTTGTGCATTTGTTAAAATTATTTTAATAATTTACTTAAATGAAATCAAATATATCAGCAAAATTGTGTTTTGTGGGAATAGGTGGAGATTGTGCCTAATATTTATCTCATAAAACAATGTAATGAAAAATCACAACTCTTAAGCACTGTTATTTTATCAGCTGTTGTGTGCATGTGTTTTATGTAAACTCAGCCTAAATCCTTCCTTCATTGTGTTAACTGACCAGCCATAGGCTTCTAAGCATTCTTGTGTAGTACATCTGTTTCTCGCTGTTCTAACAAGACTGTAAGCTCTGCCACTATGTTTTGAGATCTATATGATAGAAAAACCTGTGACACTTTATTGTGATATTTTGTAAACAGTCTGAAAATCATTGTTTTTCAGAGAAAAAATATAGTTTATAGTTTTACATAAAAATTTGTAATATCAGCAATTATTTTGGTTGAACGGAATTTTGATTTTTCTAGTCTGATTTCACTTTTGATCTGCAGAATATTTATACTTATGCCATTGTAGCTGGCGATGTGATTTCATTTTTACACAGGCAGCTGTCATTTTTGTCTTTAAAAGATGCCAGAGACAGACTGTGTAAAAAGAACAGTCATGCTATGGACATGGCTGTTGACTAAGGGTAAACTGAAGCCACAGTTTTGCTTCCTGTTCTTAATTCTGGTTTAGAGATACCCATTCACATATTGTCCTTGTTTTCCAGTTGGAATTGTTACTTTTATTTCATGACACACAAGTCTGTGTTGGGGGTTTCTTTTAAGTCTCTCATACTTTATGCACATGTTAATGATATTCGTAGCAAAGCAGTGTAAACCTGTCGCAGAACTGGCACGGACCTCGGTTGCTTTTGAATTTGTTGGTCTTTACTTATATATTCCAAAGTCACTAATTGGCCTGGTGATATTTGTTTCTAAAAAGAGATCCCTGAACATGACTCAGGTATGTTTCATTAGGTGTAATTCTTCCAGACACACAGTTACAAGGAAAAATCTGTTAGAATCCATCTCTGTGTATTTTGAAATGCAGTTACTTAAAACAGAAGGCTGGAAGTGCCCTTTTCTGACTGCATGGCATTGGGGTTTATTATCTTTTAATTATCGTCTTGTTCCATCTTTGTATGTGTCCTTCTCTCATTGTATGGTCTTTTTTTTTTTTCCTCTTAAGCCCTAGCTGAAGTTGCTTTTAGCTCAATTATATTTCAGGAATTCATGAAAAAATTGTTGCTTCTTTCTGTATTTTTTTACTATCATTCAGTTTTCTTGTATGTTTTTTAGAGAGTTTGAAGAGCTTTGTGTATTATTGGTGCTTACTGATGCCTGGTTTGCTTTATTTAGGATGGAAGAAACGGTGTTTGGTCTTTCCTGCATTGGACTGGGCAAACGGGATTCAGAAAGCACAGAGATTCAATGCTGAGGCATAGAGCCCATTTGCTACTGGAATAAGGCATCTGCAATGGAAAAAATACATTCTCCTAGTCGCAGGGTAAGTTTGATTCTGAATACTGGTGTGCTTTTTAAAGGTATGTTAGGTATGTTGCTACATCAGTTCTTCACAGATTGTATTCTTACACAGATTTTATGGTAATTTTAAATAAAAACCAATCTGACATAATGGTTATATAGAGTAAAAAACTGTGAGAAGATCCCTATTTGTTCCTTAAAATGGGATTTATTCAGCAACGCACTGTATATTATACAGTCACCCACTAGAAAATGGCAGTTCCAGTGTTTTAGACTATACTTTGTCTCTACATCTTCATTCAGAAGAGGCACGGTCATGGTTAACAGACTCTAAACTTGACCCACTTTTTTTCATCTGTGTGCAAACTCCATGTATTATTCATGCTTCCTTCTTTTAACATTTTCCAAATAAATGATTCAGGGGTCTTTTCTCTATAAAGACCAGTGTCAATAATACGTCCTGTGGATAGTTCTACAATAAACAGACATGTAAATAATCTGGAAGAAACATTTTGTATTTTCTGGATCTTGTAATCAATAATGTGTTTAAAATCATAGACTATTATTTATCAACATTGTAAGTCGTTAGAAGTACTCATTTTTAAAGGAAGTCTAATACATTCATGAAAAGCCCGTTTAGAATAAAAATTTACTTGGTAGAACTGTATGAAGAAGGTTTATCAAGATATAATATATTGTACAAAAATAGCAAACTGGGAATAATCAGTTTTTAGATGGGATGCAGGCTTGGAAACTGTGGTCTATCTCCATGACTCCCCAAAAATACAGAAAAACATGTAACAGTTGGGATTGTTAGAACTAATACTGTCCTTCAAAGACCGCTTTCAGTGTGCTTAACATAAGCTAGAAAGTACATCATTTATATGAGGATTTTTATTTCAAAAGCCTTCTTTTTCATGTTATTACAGAAGTGAGTACTCTGTCTTTATAATCCAGGTATCCTATAATTGTTTTTTGGGAGTGGGGTTGGGTGTGTCTTTAAGATCTTGAATTGGTTTTGGAATTTCTTTTGAGGTGTCAAGCAGTTACTTAAAGACAATAATTATTCCCAATAAATCAACTTGTAGGAGAGGGTTTTATAACAATTACAGAACATGAATGGTTTAAGTTTTTTAAGTGATTAGTAATGCTAATAACACCTTTATTTTAAAATTAGACAGTCAGCTTTTGAAAAGTAAAATTACTGAAATCAGGTTTCTTTTTTTCTGAAAAAAAGAGCTGTTACTAAGAGTGTGTGGCAGACTGTAGATAAATCCTAAAAGTAACAGTAGTTTGCTGCAAGAGCAAGTGCTAAGGAAAAGGGTATGTAGTTTTGCTCTGTAAGGAGTTTTGGTTACTTCTTTGACTGGTTGTTGGCTTTGTGTTACAATAAATAGTGAAGGTACTTTAGTGGTTCTGGTTTTCTTAATGCTTATTCTACATGCCAGTCTCCAAGCTAAACAAGGGGTTGCTCAGAGGGGGGTACTAGGGTGATAATACATATGTTTACAAAGTATATAAATGAAAATAGTGGTTTGGATTATATATTTGAAACTCAGTTTTAATATTTGTTGCATAGAGAGATTTGAAATTTTTGAGCATCAGTCCTAAGAATCCTCCAAATGGAATCTTTTTCTGTTGTCACAGTGTAAAGGATTTAATTTAATGAATATCATGTATTTAAGACCAGGAGGAATCATGAAACGTATTCAATGTCATAGACATGTTTCAGATTATTTTGTAAAATTTGAGATTTCAGAAAGTGGAGTTACAGCTGTCCGTGTTACAGTGGTGCTTCTTCTAATTAAAAGAGGACAAGTGTTTTAATTCAGAGCTGTAGTGTTCAGGTTAACAAATAAACTGAAATAAAAAATTTCGTAGGAATATTAAATGTAAACATTGAATTTGGGGGTTTTGTGCTGTTGTAGCTGTGATAAATGTTTTGTGCTAACGGACTTTTTTCTTGAATAGTTTTCTTTCTGTTCTCTGACATTTACAGAACAACTGACAATACAAAGGACAATGCACAGTGTATATCTTGATGACATTTCGTGTGCTGTGACATGGTTTTTGCCATGGCATCTGAGACTGAAAAGGCCCATGCTCTTCTCCAAACTTTCAGCACAGCTTCAGTTATATCTAGTCTAGGTTTGGGGCTATTCTGCTTTGTAGCAGACAGACTTCTGCAGTTTTCATTCATTCAGCAAAATGACTGGCTCCGAGCCTTCTCTGATAATGCAGTGCATGGTATACTAGGAATGTGGTCCTGGGCAATAGTGATTGGACTTCGGAAGAAAAGTGACTTCACTGAGGTCACTCTGGCTGGCTTCCTTGCCTCTGTCATTGATGTGGACCACTTCTTTCTGGCTGGCTCCCTATCGCTAAAGGTAAGTTAGTAGATCAGTGATTGTTTATTTTTGTTGTTAAGTTTTACTTTATTGTTATTCTACCAAATCCTAAACAAAAGATGTTCTGATGATACTTTAATTAGATACATTTTTAATAGATATATAGGAATTCTATTTGTATGCAGTTAAGATTTTAAAAGCCCTAAAAATATTTTGTCTACTGTTAAATTCTGCTTCTTGCAAGGCTCTGAAAAGAGTTCTGAAAGCCCTTGTACATGATATCCTATGTGTATAGCATATTTACTTTGTTCTATAAGTTAAACAATTAAGTGCTGCCATGCGCACTTTGTGTATAAAGTGGATTACTCCATTTCTGTTTACAATAAAGGGTGGAAATACCTGGAAAGTAGATAATTGAGCTGCTGTTTGATTTCATTCAGTCTTACTGAGTAGTACATTTGGGTTTAGCTGGCCCTAAATATTTTTCCCACAAACAAACTGTATGTGAGCAGTCACGTTTACAAAGGCAGTCCGAGTTTGCCCTCAAATATAATTCATTGTAAAAAACAAACAAACAAAAAAACCCAAACCAAACACCACAACCCCACCCCCCAAAAAAAGAACAACAAAAAACCCCCAAAGACCAAAAAACCAAAAAAGCAAGTGTCAAACTTGTTAATAGAAGTAAAAGGGTGAATTGGCTCCTGTTAAGGAATGTATGTGATAATCATCTATTTGCAGAACTGCTTGTTAGGACAAAGTTTCTCAATAGGATTAGTACTACCAGGTTATGGAATTCTTACTCAGTGGTTCTCCAGTGGTTTAGATGTGTCATGTTTCTGCTTCCACATTCACATACATAAATATATATATATCCCTATCTTCTTGCCTACTCTAAATATACATACCCAGCGTTCACTGACCACAACAGTCTCTTCTGTATACCCTCTGATATATTGGCACCTTCTGTAAGCTCTAGCTGCCCCAGCCCTTGCCACAGTTCTCTAACACTCTCCAGGTCTCATACCTCAGGCAGACAACACCAGCTGGCTCCTGATCCCCATGGCTAGAGCCTTGCCACTCTACATCAGGCATTTGCTCTGCACAGCAACGCAATTCCTCACAGGCTGATTATACTGGTGTTGCTAGCATACATACTTACTGTCCCCCCTGCAAAAATGTACGCTCCCACCTATGGATGGACCTGCATAGGAGAAGGGGAAGATACCAACCTTAATCCATTCAACCAGAGCATAACTGTGTTGTTTGACCATCTGTCCTTCTTTCTTCTCCTTCAGTTTGCTCATAATGCTGTTACAGTCTTCATGTGGATCACAAAGGAAGTAGCTCCTAGGAAGAAGAGGAAGGAAAGACGTGGAGGGAAAATTACTGTTCTTTGTAATCCTTTAATTAAAGTAGAACAATGCAAAATGGTTTACCATTTTTTTAAAAAATATGTAGGAGACAGGTAAATGCAAGAAGCATTGTTGCTTATAATTGAGATGTAAAAATCAAACTTCTGGTGGTAAATCAGGTTTTGTTTACATACAATATCCCTATTTGTTGTAGAGAAAAGACATTTTCCTGTTTGTACATTTGTTCAGTTTCCCCCTTATATTTGACAGTCTTTGACAAAGAGGCCATTTTCACAGAGTCAGAGTGGTTGTAGTTGCAAGGATCCTCTGGAGGTCGCCTTCTCAGTTCCCCTTTCTGAAGGAGGCTTACCTGAAGCCAGTTGCTCAGGACAGTGTCCAGACAAGTTTTGAGTATCTCCATGGATGTAGACTACACAACCTCTCTGGGCAACCTCCTGTCATGTGCAGTCAGCCTCACAGTGGAAACGTGTTTCCTCACATCAGGAGGAACCTCCTGTGTTTCAGTCTGTGCCTGTTGCCTCTTGCCCTGTCAGAGGACACCACTGGGAAGAGCCTGGCTGTCTTCTCTTTACACCCTCCCTTCAAATACTGGTACACCTTGATGTCATCTCCCCTGAGCCTTCCCTTCTCCAGGCCAAACAGTCCCAGCTGTCATCCTTTCCTCATATGCAAGATGCTCCAGTCCCTTCACGATCTTGGTGTCCCTTCTCTGATCTCAATCTCCAGTAGCCGCATCTTTCACTCATAGTGGGGAGCCCAGAACTGGACTCAGCATTCCAGAAGTGGCCTTACTGGTGCTGAGGAGAAAGGGAAGGATCACCTCCTTCAACCTGCTGGCAACACTCCTAGTGCAGCCCAGGATACCACTGGCCTTCTTTGCCACAAGGTCACATTGCTGACTCTCATTCAGCTTGTTATTAAAGAAGTTTAATTCCCCCAAAACTTTTTCCAGCCAGCCAGCATCTAGCTTATACTGGTGCCTGATGTCGTCCCTCCCTAGGTAGTCTCTAGTTCTTCCCTTTTCTGTACTTTTTGCGTATGGGAATACTGTGAAATTATAAAACTATATAAAGAAAAGGAAAGTTACTTTGGTTGATTAATGTGTCCTGTAATATTATCATTTTGGTATAGCATTTAAATTATAATTATTCTCATGCATATTTTCTTTAAAAATCAGAAAATGCAAGTAATGAATGGCTAATTATTAGAAAGTGTTGTTAAAATTTTATTGCTGCTTTTTCTTGCATTTGAGATTACCAGTATTTTTTTTTAATTATGACCACTAGATGGCACACTTCACCAATGTCTGTTTAGAAAGTTGAGTGTTGTATCAGAGTTGGGTGGTGACCTGTCGCTTCACTACCATCAGTGAGGCAAGGTTAAATACGTTTACACTTTACATGATGGAGAATGCTTGTGTAGCCGATCTCTAGTATCCCAAACAAAGTAAATTATTGCAATTTCATCACTAATTTGTTCTTGAGTTGTTTCAGTTCCCAAGCAGCTAGCAGTTGTTTTCTAATGTCCAGCCTAAAGTATTGTTGATAGTTATCTCTCTGAAAAAGACAGCTGATTGCTGTGATCTCCCAGAAAATGCTTTTCAAATCAAAAACCACAATAGAATATATAGTGGTAGAAGGTATCACAGGTAAAAGAATAGCCTTTTAGTAGCCAAACATACTTAGCTGAGGTAAGAAGGCAAGGTACCCAAAGGCTTTTTCATAGTCATTTCTCTACAGACTCCTCCCCCTTCCATACATTAACGGGGCTGATAAAGGATGTTTACTTGTAAGTCATATCCTGTGTAGGTCTTTTGACCCTTACAGCACTGACAGTATTACTCTTATAACCAGGAAAACCATTATGCTTTACAAAAAGTGTCTTCTTGACTAAGTAAATCACAGAAAAATCTGGGGTGTCTGGATTTATGTTTTCTACACCTCTTAGGTGTTTTCTCATCTCCTCTGGATTGCCCTTTGCGTACATTACCTGTAAAGGGTCCTGTTCCCAACTTGTGTATAGTATTTTAGGTGAGACTTCATTTGAGCCAAATAGCATAGATCAATTCCTTTGAATGTCACATACATACAACACTTCCGTTTTTTTAAAAAGAAAAAAAATCTGTTGAAGTTTTTATGTCTTCTTACAATGCCATCAGAGTCTTTTTAGTTTATGATATAATGAAATCCACACAAATGTTTCTGCTGTGTTAGTGCCTGGCTAGCTAGACCTGATTTTAGTATGTGATTTTTCTTTGCTCAGTTTAATATGATGCACCTTACCTTTTCATGTGGTAATTTCAGGCTGTTGCCTATGTAATTTATTATGTTGTGGGATACTTTTTTACTATGTATTTGTTAGTTCCAGTCTCATTCTTCCCTCTTTAGATTGCAGGATTGAGAGTAATTGATTTTAGAGATGGTAATCTTCACTGCTTATGCAACACGTTACTAAGGAACTAATAAAATAAGAAATCTAATTAACTAACCACACCACTATTACTAATTTGTAGCAATAGTATTTTTCACATTACTGTACACAATTATCTATAAAGCTTTTCATCATCACTCTTAAATCTAATGACGGGTTACTTTTCTGAAGTAACCCTTCTATGCAGTGCAAGGCAGTATTGCCTTTGACATGCCACTGCTACCTTCACGTTGCTCCAGTCATCTACTCCTGTTCCTGCTGACACAGCTCACTGCTTGGATTATTTGGTTGTTGGGCTTTTTTTCATGGTGTCATCATTTTTCTGGAGTATTCAGTGTAAATAGTCACCTATGGTATTTATGTTTACTCTGATAAATACTTGTGTACCAAGTAGTGTGTGACCTGCCCTTTTGGCCACATCATTTTTGCAACAAGTGTAAAGTCTACAAAGACTTTGCTACTTAGAATTTGTAATTCTTTGTATTCTTTGTGGGGTTTACTGTGTATTATGTGCACAAAAGTGTTGAAGAATCTGTCTCATTGACTAGCTCTAAAAGCAAAAGTTACTGCAGCCTGCCGTCATACTCACCACTGCTGATGAACAAGAACAGCATGATGGGCTGTTCCCAGTGTCCCGCAGGCTTGTAGCCCAAACACTTGCGTTGCAGAACAGACATGCAGAAATGGCAAGCTTGCTACTTAAGACTCACCAGCTTCTAAAAGTGTAGAGAAAGCAGCTGGGGCCAAACAAGATCGTAGCAGCAAACGTATGAAACAGAGCTGGTTAATGTGCTGCTGCTAACTAATCTGGGCTACATGAGAGCATTTCTGGAATTGGAGAATAAACTTTGCGCACACACACAATAAATTTAACATTGAATTCACACATCACCCTCAAAACTCAGGATGTTACGCTTGTGAAGTGAGGGAGCCCATGTTGTTACATAAATTCCATGGTGTCATTTTAGGTATTAAAGAGTTTGCTTGGATTGTGCTGCATGATTGTTGTCTCCTGGCTCCAGCTGCTCATTGTAGTTTGTGAGAGGGGCTGGAGGAGTAGGAACTTCAAGATCTTGCACCTAAAACATGTAAAAAAACCCCTACATGTAAAAATAAAAACATGTTCTAAAACTGAACATGTAGGCATATGCAAAGGTAATTTGTATTATGAATATATCCTGCTTGCAGCTGCAGCCTGATGTCTCTTACAGCGGGCTTTCCCCTAAATTCACCCAAACCACGTTCATCTTTTTCCAGGAGGTTTGAGGCAGAAAAGGCTTTTTAAGATCCAGTGACTTCTAAAGGCAAACAAATTTGCCTGTTAGGAAAAAGTCTTTAACAGCTTATATTACCAAGTAGAGCTATGTGTTTGACTCTTGGACTTGGCAATTCAAGGATGTAAATGTGCCTCTAGTTGCAGAATGTAAAAGAGAAAGCAGGCTATTCCCTCAGAACTTGGGCAGTAGCATTTCTGAAGCCTGATGACTGTACTGCAATTACAAAATAGGGTTTTCTTGTGCTAAAATTGAATGCTCAAGTTTGCTGTGTGAACAACCCTGCCTTCTAATATTTGTATGAAAAAAAATTAAGCATCACCTTCCCAAAACTGGATAAAGATTGGCACTAATGCTGATACATTGCATACATAATTTAACATTCACATTCTCCTTACTGCATTGCTGTTGGCACCTGACCTGTGTAGGGAAGAAGGGAAAGACTTACTTAGACTTTGCCACCAATTTTTTCAAAATGCAGAAATAGTGACCAGATATCAATAGGTTATCTGCCAAAATGTATCACTAGCCAGGGTGATTTTTCAAAATTAGGCTAATACGGACTTTTGAGGCTCTTGCTGACAGTAACAAAAATCTGACTGTAGGGCAGTTGAAAAACCATTTCACCATCACAAGATTTTGTACTTTAATCCATGAACAATCTGTTTGGATGAAAAGAAATTAAGTTGTAGAAGATGCACCCTTTGCACTGGTTTTAAGGAGTTGGGTCCGTACCATTACAGTTAAAAGTTGTTGAGACAGTTCATGAGCTTTTTAATCCCATCATCTGGTCAAGAGAGTCATGGACAAGCATGTGGTGGGAAGCTAATAAATTGAGCAAAGCTTTCTGCAAGCTTTTTAATGTTGGCTTTGGTTTAAAGTACAGGCTCTTTATTTCAAGATAGTCTGTAAGTTTCTATCTCTATATTTCTTGGCTAAAGCTACATCAAAATTTCCTTACAGAGAAGACAGGGTTCCAAGCAGTTGTCTAAATTATCCATGAGCACTTGATGAAGTTACACCAGAGTCCCACTGTCAGGTACCATAGCTGCAATAGTTAACACAACTGAACTATTAATGGGTTACTGCAGGGGTCCTCAAACTACAGCCCGCTGGCTGGATACAGCCCCCCCAGGGTCCTCAATCCACCCCGGTATTTACAGACACCTCCGCCCCCCCACCCCCCCGCCTTGCCGGGGGTTGGGGGAGGGAAACCAAGCAGCCGCAGATGGCTGCCTGCCACTGCATCCGTGCGCCGGCCCCCTGGTTAAAAAGTTTGAGCACCCCTGGGTTACTGGCTGGTGTCTTGTAGCTACACTTCGTTTGCTTTCTGCAAGAGATGCGGTGAGGGATGTGTTCAACATAATGATCAGATGCACCGTCATGCACAAAGAGATGTCTCTAGGGCCTGTTCAGTCTTTCCAAATGTTCACCAGTATCTGAATTGATCCAATTAATATTGCATCAGCACCTGTATAGATCTTTTAGTAATGGGCTAGTATTTCTCCTGTGCTTACAGAAACAAGAATCTACTTAGTTACTTAGAAATCCAAAATATTATTACTTAATTTTTTTTACTGTCTTTGAACTTGTGGAGATAGTTCTTGCTCTTGCTGGTATGTACATCTGGAATATTTTGTCAAATACGTATATTAAATTGATAAATACTACTTTTAAAAATGGCTAAATTTTATCTCACTAGCTGGACATTCACCTTAATTAAAACCAAATACCAGGCTTTAAACTAAGGTAACGTTAAACGAGTTGTTGATATAAAAACCCCAGTCATAAATGGTACAAATGCTGGCTTCTGAACTTGCCTTTTGCCTTTTCATAAAGAATACTCTGTCAAGGCAATTAAAATACATGTAAATTAGATCATATTTTTGTTGTATTGGAAATTACTCTTCTGTTTTAGATACTGTCCAGCTGAAACAACTTCATGGGTTCTAACTGTGGTATAATACAGGATGTATTTTTGAAAATGAATGCCATTAAAGTATATGAAATACTTCAAGTAAAGCATATTAAATATTTCAAGTGTATTGTGTAGTTGTTCTCCTTCCAGTTATCTTCAAATTAAATACAAATAATCAGTGCAGCAGACTGTGCAAGTTCCTGTATACTACATGACAGTATGACAAATAGCTTGCCTCATCCGTCTCCCTCGCTGTATTGCCATTGGTGATGCTTAGCAGGGTGCATGATTCATACCATACAATAGAGAGCAGCACACAGCTCTGGCCTATCTAAATATAGTCATACTGTTGATTTTGATCAACTACAGTGGAAAGGAACAGTGTGTTTTTCTTTGCACGTCCACTTAGCCACTTGATAGTACTTCAAACCTTTCTTATGATTGTAGCCATTGCCAATTATATTTTTCTTTTCCGCAGGCTGCTCTGACTCTTCCACAGAGACCACTTCTTCATTGTTCTACTGTGATTCCTGTTGTGGCTCTGACATTAAAGTTTATTATGCACCTTTTCAGGCTTAAGGATTCATGGTGCTTTCTTCCCTGGATGTTGTTCATATCCTGGACGTCTCACCACGTCCGTGATGGGATTCGTCATGGCCTCTGGATCTGCCCATTTGGAAAAACTCCTCCTTTACCATATTGGCTGTACGTGGCAATTACAGCGTCTTTACCTCATCTATGTTCATTTGTTATGTATTTAACAGGCACTAGAGAATTAATGTCTATAAAACATGGCATCCGCATTGACGTGTAATAATGATAACTCTTAAAGCTGTTTGTATTAACACTTGAATTAATTGAAGTTAATGATAACTCTTAAAGGTTGTTTGTATTAGCACTTGAAATAAGCTGTTTATCACTGAAATGGTTTCTTTATGTTTCCTACAACTTCTGAGTTAGGCATTTTAAGGCTGTGGAGCCAGTTACAGCTCCTGTGTGAATTCCTTGTGGTCATAGAAACCTATTTAATGAATGGTAATGATTTAATGTCTATACCTTCCCCTTGTAAATATGTAGTCTTCCATTATAATTCATGCCTAGCTTGCTGATTCATAAAGTACTTGGTGTGCCTCTAGTAATGACATCACATTTTACTGTCATGGTGCTGTTCATCTGATCATTCACTTTGGATTTGTATTCTGCCTTTAGATAATACATTTAATCTAGATAGCATTTGTATGGCACTTTACAAATGTAAAATACTATATAAATGCTAAGTATTAGTGAGAATTTAGTAGTGTATGGCACTTAAAAAACATGTTAGTCTTTTGGATTTGATTTGTTTTCCTGTTGGACTCCTGTATTCAACTGTTTTACAAGAAATTCTGTTTGTATTTCACAATGCACAACTGTATATCAACACATCTTTGAACACTGCTATCATATAGTGTTTCTACTAAATACTGTTCCTCTGTAGTTGCTTTGTACTGATAATTACTAGCTATTATGTGTGATTGGAAAGAAGATAGTTGGTTACAGTATTATGTGCATTGGCCAAACTGTTTAGTTTTTAAAATGTACTAATTATGAATATTATGAAAATAATTATTAATTACTTGATTTTAAACTAAGAAATTCTAGTGAATATTTAAGGATTGTGTAAAGGCAAACTTATTTATTACAGTAAAACATAAGCTTTAGGGAAGATTCAGGAAGGTATAAGGAAATGAAAATTGCTCAGAATGTGAGTTTGCTTAAAGACCTTCCTGCTGTACTCATAAAGAGTATTTTCCATTAAGTGCAAGATCATCCTTATTATAAAATAAAATGCATTATTATTATTATATGGAAACAAACATTTCCTTATAAATAAGTTCCTTAAGGAAAAATGTTATGATGTTGCAGGTTCATAACATAGTAATTTGCACTGTGACATTTGTTTAAAGTGGGTTTTCATTTACAGAAATTCCTCAGAAAAAGTACCAAAGTAAAAATTAAGCTCTGGGCTAGTGTACAGTGTACATGCTGAGGAATGTCTATTAATAATTGTTTTGGTAATTTTTTATTCCTTGAATTCCATTGGCCATTAAGGAGATGGGGTCTTAATTATTCCAGTTTGTGACAAATAGCTGTCAAAAGGGATTATTTTTACGGAAGAGCATGTATAGGGTAGTGTGTGCTGAGCTTAGGTTATCAAAGAGTGCAAAGATGATGTGATGCATTCATACTACATTTACATTAGTAAAGGTATATTAGTACAAAGTACAAAAAAATTACAGAAGAATACAGGGATCTTCTATGGCTGCAGAGTGCTAAAGACTCTCTGCAGTTACAGAGCTGGTTACAGAAAGTGTTTCACCCTTTTGAAATGTGCCTTCCCACAAAAAGAACAGTCTGCCCTGTTTGTTCTTCATGTTAGAAGTGTATGCTTATGGAAACTTGTCTGACAGTACAGCGGGCCTGTTTAGCCTTTATTCTAATACGAATAAAAGTTTTTTTCTTGGAAAGAAGATCGGAGAAGCAGAACATTCCTTAAAGGATTATCCTCATACTGTGGATTTCTGTCTTTTATAGTATGTAAAAGTTTCCCAGAAACAACATCAGAAATGTCTTGCTTCAGAGCCCTCAGAGCAAGAACTGTCTTTTATCCAAAGGCATGATGGTTTAGTAGACGAGGAATGTTGCTTGTTCATTTACTTCTGACCTATGTTTTACACTATAGGTTATGAAATGCCAATAATGAATATATTTTGTGCAAGAAGCGAACACTTAAATGTGTGTAGAAAGTTTTCTGTATTCTTGTTTCATGGTGTAATATTTGTATAATTTTGTTTTACTCCGATTTGTTGCAAAGGGGAATGTATATAGGAACAAAGTGAAGAATTACATGTTCTCATTTTTAGATTGTAGCTGTAGCTTTTTTGATAACTGTATGTCCACCAGCAGTCCTTTAGGATTGGTACTGTACTCTCTTGCCTATGTTTAAGGATCAGTTAATGAATGCATCTTTAGTAGTTTAAAAAACACGGCTTTTCATTCTCTCTATTTCCAGCTAATTTTCTGTGTGGGGATTACAATAATTTTCAGCTGTATTTCAAAATTATTTTTCTGATCATGTTCTTACACCAGTTCTACCACAGCCATACGTGAGCACCACTCAGAAATGTAAGGAAAGCAGTAAGCACTTGTCTCTCCCTCCAACAGAGGTGGCAGTCTCACACCTCATCCTGATGTTTACGCAACTTTAGCTCGGTCCATTGACAGCTTTTCAAGATAAACTGACAAGCTGCATGTAATGCTGTAATTTGTGGGTAGACAGATTACAGAACAAAAGAGAAGTTAAATATTTGTTTCAGTTTGTGTTACCTAGGAGGTGCCACCTGCAAATTATGAATTGCCTAACAGTTCCTTACCAGCACCTTTCATGTGCATTTCAAAACTATGCATCGATACTGGCCACGTGTAGCAAAACCATGGCAAAATTAAACCAAGATACTGAAAACGTAACAAATTTGTGCTTTACTGCATGCATTACAATAAAGAGTAAATGTGAATTACAGAAAACATGTGAACTACACAAAAAAATTAGCAAACTCAAGCTAATAATGTTACGCATAATGTTGCACATCACTAAAATACCAGTTATTTCAGTGGCTCATTTACTATGCTAATCTAATTTTTTTCCATGTATCTTCTAGTTTACTTACGAAGCTGAACAAAGCGGAGGGGGGGGCTTCTGACTTTTTTGTTAGAACTTGCTGCTTTTTTTCTTGCTTAGATGGATTGATGTCATAAAACATAGGTACTAATAATTGCCAAGCTAAAATAAAAATGTTGGGATTTTTCTTCTCCCCAGTCCTCTAGAAATAAAATAGTTCCTAATTCCCTAGTGGCCTTAACAGAGAGAGTGGATACATTTCCCATCAGTTTATATTCTAGTTTAAAATGTAATCTGTATTTTCGCATGACAGTGAAGTATACATGTATATGTATATGACAGATACATATACAGCGAAGTATATTGTATCATGTGCCTTTCATTGATTATTGGTAAGTGAATTACTCAGAATTGATTCTATGCTCCAGGGAAAACACTGCTGAGTTTGAATTAAACTGAAACATCCAGGTCATTGGTATTAGCTTATTATCAGAAGAGCATTTCCTTTGCTAATGGAAATAAAATTCCAGAAAGAGAGAGAGGGAAGGTGTCAAAATTCAGTCCAAAAGAAATATTTGTACATAGTTACTTTTGAACACGTGTTTATATTCCATCAGCTACTGTCAGTATGAAAGTAAATGATAAAATGCATCAAAAGAGTACATGTCTGTTTAAGTAATGGAGCCGATCTAAATTCTGTAAATTACACAGATTTATTCAGGGCAGAAGAAATTTTTTAAGTGTTCCACACATGGACTTTAATCAACTGATAATTTTGAGTCCAGAAGCTAGGTTTTGTTCCCTTGCTACGGGCAGACCTTGCATTGAAACCAGGGACTGTCAAGTTAAAGTACCCTTTGCCTTCATTACAAAA
Organism: Falco punctatus; assembly: GCF_963210335.1. Classification (NCBI taxonomy): domain Eukaryota; kingdom Metazoa; phylum Chordata; class Aves; order Falconiformes; family Falconidae; genus Falco; species Falco punctatus. The sequence continues at coordinate 16,576,602 of NC_137586.1, read as the reverse complement.
AACCAGTAGTAACACATTTTCTTGAAATAACAAATTGTTGCCTTCAGTTCTTTCTTAAAATTCCTCAAGTTTTACATCATCTACATTGAATTATAAATTTGCATGCTCTGTTGTAGGGCTGTTTTCTGTTACCTATAACATAAACCCACTATTAAGTAGTACTTGCATTTATAGATACATATATCGCACACTGGTGTTTCCTTCTGTGTTCATATAATCATTTTCCATTTGCTTAACCTAACTTGTACTAAATTTTCTAGGGGTAAGGAGAAGTGTTTAGATGTCTCAATGACTAGGAAACCTGGGAAAGCAACTACTTGGCAAATATGTTTTCATGTGTTGTTAAGGAAATCTTCAGAATATTGAAAATAGAAAAAAATTGATACCATATTCCTTTTGATGGAAACATTAACTAGATTTCTAGGCAGTTTGTAAAAACGGATATTTTAGTCAAAATTAATTGACTGAAAACATTTGTATTAGTAAATATGGGTGGAAAATCTGTGTGAAAATGGATTTGTATACTGAAACTGTTGCAGGGGTAATTGACTGAGTCAGACTGTGTGCTGTTGCCATATCCACCACAGAAACAATTCCTTTGTCCAAGGAACATTACTAATGTTCATGGAGCCTTGCTCGTGTTGCCAAGGGAATTTAATCTTACTTCAGTCATAGTTGGTTTTCCCATTACATATTGCGTGACATTGAGTAAGGGGTCCTGGTGTGGGGCAGTTTCCTTGATCTGCTGTCCAGTCCTTCGCAACAATTTTTAAAGATAAGCCAAAGAAACTGGTAACTGAGTTGTGGTACAGGAACTGTGGTAAAGAAATGAAACGAGGGTGGCAGACATAACAATGCCATAAGGAACTTGAACTTACAGGCTTACCATGCTGCTATTTTCACTTTTACATTTTCATTTAAATTGCTGGTAAGTCAAACAAAGCCAACTTTTTTTTATGTATTGCTGCCAACAGTTTAGAAGCATATTTTGTGATAACTGCTCTAAAATTATGAAGTGTTTCTGGGCCAAATGAATACTGTAAGATTTGAGTAATAAGGCTTTATCAATATATTTTCAACAAAATCATCTATGTCTTTTTGCTGATTTAGCTATATATAATGTATAGACACAAGCACACAGTTATTTCCTGGTCTTACTGTGGAAGCATGCTTGGGGAATACTCTAGCTAGCAAAACCTTTTAGCAAGTAACTCTTGTTTCAGTAGTCCCTGGAGAGAGAGAGATCTTCCTTTATTCTAGGCATGTTTTGTTAATATGAAGGTTTGCATGATTTGCCAGCATCTTTTGGGTGAATGTTTTGTACACCTTGTGCATCAAACATAAATAAGAAATACAAATGCACTTAGAGCTTCATACCATAAAAATGTATGCACATGAACTATTTATATTTTTTTTCCCCAAAGTAAAAGCAATTTAACATGCTCTTGCATCTTGCATCCTGCATCTTGCATTTACATGTCTATATAAATGTTGGCCAAGTGGTATTTCTAGTGATTTTGTATGGCTACAGAGACATCAGCAGTGTTTCATGCACTCTCCTGGTGCCTGACTTAGATCAAGTTGGGTGAAAAGTGTGCTTCTGCTTCAGTGTACCGACCCAGATACCTCAGCTGGGTTTAGCGGACTAAATAGAAGACGTGTATCTCATAGCAAATCATCAGAGTCCCTTTGTATTCAGTGTGTAGCTAGTCAGTCTGTTCAGCAGTGCTTCAAATGTGATTGCTCCTTCCCTAAAAGAGATGCCTACTTCTGGTGCACTGAATTGCATTTCAGTCACCGCCGATTGTGCTAACTAGATGGTAGCTGACTAAAATTGGGATTATATGTTGGGTTGTTTTCCTGTTATTGACCGTGATTTCCTATTGCTGGAGAAGGAAACTGTCTCTTCAAGGACTTTTATCCAGGAGATGCTTTGACATGCAGAGAAACATGAAAAAGTGGAACAACTGAAGGCAGTTCTCATGAGGCACTTCACATCACTTCTAGACTTAACATTTCAGAGGAAGGGATGACCAGCTTTTTAAAATGAACTGTAACTTTTTAAATGCAGAACAAACTTTTATTGTAAAATTAGACAATTTTCTTTCTCAAAATCAAAATCTCCAAAGTCAGGAGTTTTTCTTTAAAAGATTTAACAATTGCAATCAGTGTCATGGCTGAAGTTTTCAGTGCTAAGTCTTTGCTTCAGTTTATGTTTCTCTGAAAAGTGATTTGCTGTAGCTCCAATGTATGGGGACTTGGACTGGGAACCATGAATCTGTTAAAAGATTGCACCTCTTTTTCCCTTGAAAGTTGACTTGGAAGAGGCTCTACCTGTGTATCCTACAGCAGAGCTTGTACTAGGTACTGTCAGTCTGAATGGCAATATATAAAAGCTGATCACCTGTTACTGTAATGATAAATATTTATTGCAGTTAGAAACTTCTGATGTTGGTTTCCAGTGCTACCAAGGAGAAGTGGGTTGTTGCCATCTTCTCGTTCAGTATGAAGAAAGGAGTGCTGCAGTGTTAGTTAAGGAAAACCGTGGCTTTAGTATGTGGTGCATAGGGCACCATGCTTCAGCAGTTTCTATGGGTGTTGAAACCTGTTTCTGTTAAAAAGAAAATCCTGACTTTAAAGAAAAAAAAGTTTTTTCCCCAATTCATTTCTGCCAGTGGAAGTGTTTTTCAGTGATCAAATTTCTTGAAAACTTGTTTCAGATAAGAAAACCAGTTTGGCTGTTACTTCATTTACCAGACAGTATAGTCTTGCTGTCTATTTCAAAGGGATGAATGTTGGCACATTTCTTTGGTTCTCTGTTGCCTGGATTAGCTCTGCAGAAAAGGCAGTGTCTTCTTAGTCATCAGGAGTGTGAGCATTTTCCCTCTTCATAGAGAACAGATAGAAAGGTTTGGAAACGTTGAGTACAACATTTTTGCCTTTGGCACATATTCACATTCACCTATAATGATTACAAAAGCGGTTCAGTACAAATGGAAAATGCTTTGGCCTAGGCATACACTGAGCCTTTAGTCAGAATCTGTCCAACTTGTGTACACAACAGGCTATAGATACCTGGTTTCTGGAAGGAAGTAACTGATAGCATAAAATAGGGTATGGAAAAACAGAGTATTGAAGACAGGGTTGCTTTGCTCTGGCTTTTTTCTCCACCTGGTTATTCTACCTTGCTAGCTTGCAGGAGGACTGGCCCTTTAGTGAGTTTGTTCACATTGCCACACAGTGTACACATACTCTAAGCTTACATGAAAGATGAAAGGTTTCAAGTGCACAGGTGAAGGTGAGTTGTATGATTATAGTGGCACGCTCTGTTCCTGAGTTGGTAATGATGCACAATACCAGCTGGGGTGAAGCATCTCTCAAAAGGAGTAGTGTTGTTTGAGGGTGGGGAACACACTATTTCCCTGGTGCTGGTGATGCTTCCTTATGCCAAGATATTGCTCCAGTTCCCCTGGCAGGAGTTAGTTTATTGATGAAGATAAAAGGTTTAGTTTTCAGTTAAGATTCCACCTGATCTGGCACACTGGCATAATTAGATCTACAGAGGTAACAGACACTGATTTTTTCCTGTGTAATGAGAACAGCTTCTGTTAAAATTTCCCATGTTTGTACTATATCCAGACTTGGGGGGGGTGGGAGGGGAGGCGGGGGAAGCAGAATACTTTGTGTTGAAGATGTGTTTTCAGCACTCTCCTATCATGTTTACAAAGGGTATCTGCTATTTCTGCTTACGTCCTATCCCAAAGTAACCCATACTTGCAGGCCTTTAGGAATAACTGAATAGTCTACTTCACGGAGAAAGAAAGGACTTGCAGAAGTACATCAAGGAGAAAATTATTTACCAACCTTCTGGAGGAGGTAACTGCTAGGCTTTCAAAATCAAACCAGTTGAACGGAGGTGTTCCGTGAAAATGCATTTTAATGCTATTGAATGTTATATCCCTTCATAATTCATCAAAGTAAAACTTCTTAACTGCCATTTTGTTTTTTCCCTCTAGTATTCCTGTCTCAGTGACTCTGGTGGTGGTAGCATTTCACATTTATCTCCAAAGTGCTTTATAAGCATTACCCAATCTCACAAGGTCCCTAATTAGTTTACAGTGGGGAGAAAACCAAAAGTTTATCGTCTTCCGTGAACCAGTGAGGAAGCTAGGCCAGGTAAGTGTGTTCAAAGATAAATTTTTCAAAGCTGAAGTAGAGCTGACTGGGGTATGTTAGGATGAAATGTAGTTTTTCAAGAAGAAGCCTGCTCTAGAGAGAAGCTTATTTCAAACTCCATAATTACCAGCTTGGAGTTTCATGGTTAAATGATATATATCGGTCACTTCCTGCTAACTGACCTAAAGTGACCAAAGAGTCTGGGTTTTAAAACAAAAGGAGAGCAGGTGAATGCAAACAGCTTTGCAATTCCAGGAAGTAGGCTTTGGAATACCAATGAGGAACTAAGATACCAAATTCACTTGCCAAAATAAATCACTTCCCTGCCCAATAAGTACAATACAAATGTGCAGGAGTCTTCTTCCATCCAAGTGTTTGATGGACTGAAAACCATTGGATAATTTGAAAAAAAAGGGAGTGAAAGAGATTATGGGAAGAGAGTGTGCTTAATGTCTTCTGGAGGGCATGGAACCACCCCTGGGAAGAACAGTCAGCACTTGCAGGAAAGATCTGTCTCTTATTCCTGTTCGGTTTTTATTGCAACCCAAAGACTGGATCCCTAAAAGTGGACAAGTTAGGGTGGCCCATCTGTAACTGGCAGTATACACTCAGTGGTGCCTGAATGCTGAGGAGATGAAACAAAAGGGAATACTAACTTGCCCAACTTCAAGCAGTAAATGTAGCTTAAAAGAGTTTTGAGTGCAGATTTGTTCCTGTCTTATTTTCCTGGATCAAATCTGACTTACGTCTGTGCAGCCTCTTCTGTTAGCTGAGAGGTGAGCTTGGCTCACTGTGCAAGTTTCATACTGTAACCTTTATTGCAAATGAGGAATATTTGGTGATCACATTAAGTGGAATTTAAAAGAAAAGCAGGCCAAATCCAGCAACCAAAGCCTTTCCTGGTAATTAGTGAGTGAGAACTGCAGAGGCAGTCATATTATTAACAACCTTCTTATTAATAATCTATTTCTTCTGGGTAGTGCAGTTAAGTTTCAGTCAGTCATTATGTTAGCTGTTGTGTCACAGTAAGACAGTCCCTGCCTAAGTAGTCTTACAATATAAATAATCTGGTTTATATCATATAGATAACATTTAACTACAACAATATGAAAATAGAGGAAATTATTCTGATCTTGTTTAACTTCAAGTAACAGACTTTATAAATGAAAATTAGGCTAAAAAATGCAAATTAGTACTTCTTTTTTCAAAATGCTGGCATTTCCTATACTCCTTGGACTTGTGAAGCTCATGCATCTGGTATTCCAAAAAGAGAGCTGCTGAGAATTGCCACACACACCTTAAATTCTGTTTAAAACAAATCAATGCTCAAGTAGATTTTCCACAGTGACATCATGGAGGAGGATGGGGAGAATCTGTATCCAACTCGTGCATCATTGCACTGTTCAGAAACCTACTGTGTATGTTTCCCATTGCTGGTAAAGTATGGCCTTTTTCAAAAGCAGGACATACCAGATTTTTTACAAATGATGCAGTAGAAACTAACCCAGCTGCAGTCCTGCCTGCCATGTTTCATCATAACGTGATGGAGTTGCATACTGAAGTTCCTTCGTGCCCTTCTGGAAAAAGGGAACCAAAAAAATTAAAAAGGGATGAGTAAAAAGCTGGTTTGGGTGAACCTGTGTGGGGAGTTTCCCCACTTCTGCCAAGCTACCTGGCAGTTCCTGAAACAGGATGGACATTGATAGGAAACTTACGCAAGGACCTGGGGTCAAAGCACACCGCTCTTTTTCATGGTCAGTGGGCCATGGGGCCCATTCAGAAAGGAAGGAACTTTCATTACAGCCACCCTCTTATTTCTTAGTCCAGGCTATGAGAAGCATATAAGAATTCCTGAAGCTCTTTTTGCTCTTCCCCAGCTTCCATACCTGTGCTGGGCATAAAGAAACTGTGAATTCGACTCTGAACAAAAAACCAAGCATACTGTGTGAGTCTAAAGAGCATGTCATAGCCTGAGAGCTGTGAGAGGACAACTACCTGTTACCTGGCAGATGTGAGATCATGTGAAGTCGTATAAAAATCTCCATGCTAGCTAAATAACAAAAAAGTAACATGGGCATGATGTTTTATAAGACAAAATTTAATTTCCTGATATAAACAAGGGCTGCAAGAGACCATAGTTCAGGGTTAATGATGACTTCACAAGCCACTGTATCTAACAGTCAATGAAACTGAGCCAGGAAAAGAGGGAGAATCACATTTGTTCCCTGTAAAATTGGTGCAAGGCTGTTGATCCTCATGCATTGATGTAATACACTACATGTTCTCAACACAGCCTTGTGTTAGTATAACCTCGTGCAGCGGTTATGTTTGCACTTGTCCCTGCATGTCTGTTGTCACTATAAACATGTTTTCAGCCAAAGTGTAAGACCAGAACATTTCTGTATTTGTTTATGTTGGAAGAGAAGAGAACCAACCTTTTTTTTTAACCTGCTTTCATAGAATCATAGCATCTTGGAATGGTTTGGGTTGGAAGAGACCTTAAAGAACATCCAGATCCAAACCCCCTGCAATGGGCAGGGACACCTTCCACCAGCCCAGGTTGCTCAAAGCCCCATCCAGCCTGGCCTTGGACACTGCCAGGGATGGGGCATCCACAGCTTCTCTGGGCAACCTGTGCCAGTGTCTCTCCACCCTCACAGTAAAGAATTTCTTCCTAATATCTAACCTAAATCTTCCCTCTTTCAGTTTAAAACCATTACTCCTTGTCTTATACACTTACACTCCCTGGCGAAGAATCCTTCCCCATCTTTCCTGTAGGCCCCCTTTAAGTACTAGAAGACCACTATAAGGTCTTCCTGGAGCCTCCTCTTCTCCAGGCTGAACAACCCTGACTGTCTCAGCCTGTCTTCATAGCAGAGGTGCTCCAGCCAGACTCTTGTCTTTGTGACCCTCCTCTGGACTTGCTTCAACAGGTCCATGTCATTCTTATGTCGGGGGCCCCAGAGCTGGATGCAGTGCTCCAGGTGGGGTCTCATGAGAGCCCAGTAGAGGAGGAGAATCACCTCCCTTATCCTGCTGGCCACGCTTCTTCTGAGGCAGCACAGGATGCAATTTGCTTTAGGTCAGGCCATGTTGAGCTTTTTGTCCACCAGCACCTCCAAGTTCTTCTCCTCAGGGCTGCTCTCAATCCTTTCTCCACCCAGCCTGTATTGATCCTGGGGGTTGCCCCAGTGCATGTGCAGGACCTTGCACTTGGCCTTGTTGAACTTCATGATGTTCACATGGGCCCACCTCTCAAGCCCGTCAAGGTCCCTCTGGATGGCATCCCTTCCCTCCAGCATGTCATTGATACCACTCAGCTTGGTGTCATCAGCAAACTTGATGAGAGTGCACTCGATCCCACTCTCTATGTCGCCGACGAATGTTGGAACAGCATTGGTCCCAGTACGGAACCCTGAGTTTTACAAGTTTCCATTGAACATTTGTCACTTTTTGTTATCCCCCTATACATACAGTGTTGTTTTTTAAAGACAGGGAGATCAGAATAGATGCTCAGAATAGATGTTGTCCTGAAAGCCAACTTCAAGCTTTTTAGGACTGAGGAGAAGCAGGTTAGAAACAACCATCATGCTGAACCAGACCGCTGATCTGTGCAGTCAGGTATTGCCTCTGTAGGGCATGAGCTTTCACTGATTGTATGTTTGTGAGTAGGCTTTTTGTCCATTCCACATTTTGCTTTTTGCCTTTTGGAATCAAATAACAGACTCACTTCCTCATTCAGAAAGTTAGTTAAAGCCTAGGACAAAAAAAAAAATAATAAATAAATCAAAACTTAGGGGAACTTTGGCACTCCTCCGCTTTGTCATGAGAAGTCTTCTGGGAGACAGCGTGAGGACAAGTGATGTAAAGATCACATTTTTCATTTTAGTTTGTGAGAATGACTAAGCTATGTGGTCAAGAAAATATTTTTATTTTTTCAATAATAAGGAAGCATGCAGCATCACTGGTATTTGTTCTATTAAAACCCACAAATCCCAATGTACTTGTTTCCTGCTTGCATATCTCAGCATCAGGTTTTCTCCTGAGCCAGCCAACCATGGAAAACTTCTGCCATTCTTTCTCTTCAGCACTTGCAGACCCTCTCAGCACACTCTTGTGGTCCTCTTCTAGATTATGATTGATTTTTGGAAAAAATAGAGATTGAGAAGGAAAAGGTCTTCAGTTTGTCCTTTTGCTCATTTCCACAATGAATTAGGTCCTTCTTCTAAAGCTGCATAATACTGTGCAAACTTGTAAACATCATATTGGACATACAGAAAGGGTTATAATCTGGCTGTCTCAAATGATGGAAACAAGCTATTGGAAGCCAAGCTTTCCGGGTCACCAGCAATAATCTACTCCTTGACAGTCTCAAAGAAAGATTAATCCTGGTGCTGTGCTTATGGGCGACTTCCCAGAACCATTCAACACCTGCCGCGTGGTGCTAACGCAGCTTTTTATCAAATGGTACTCCTTGCTTCTTCAGTAATGGGTTTCTGGGTGTTTGCCTCTCATTCTCTATCCTGCAGCATTTTCACACCCATCTTCCCTTGCAGCCTCTACTTCTTGCCTTCATAGTGGAAGGGGGTCACAGAACTTTATCAGCCTCAGTTTTCCTCTTTGTTCTCATGTGAGAGATTTTCACTTCTCTTTTGAATGTCAGTCAGCTTCTTGTTTCTGTTAGCATCTGTGCTGCAGATGAGCATGAGAGAGTTATGTTTATGGGGCCATTCACCTGAAGGGAGGGAAATGGGCACTCCAGTCCTGCCTCAGGCTTCTTCTCTGTTTCGTGTATCGATAAGATGTATGGCCCCCTGCGGCCGTAGCTGGCTGTGGGGGCAGCTTTTCCAAGAAGCGGGTGTATCTATACCCTCCCTCTTGGGCAGATAGCTGGATGTGGCTGGCTTGCTTCTTAGTAAGTGGATTAACCATTTAAAATGTTCACAGATCGAATTTTTCTTCTGAACTTTTTTTGGGGGGGAGGTTGGGGTCTTTTTTTCCTCTGAAGGAAACTACCCACAGATAAATTTCGGGTATGCAGGAGGCTGAATATGAGTTATGCAGAGAATTTTAAATGCGGGGGGTTTATGGTAGGCACGGGGCTCCTGCAGCCTAGAACAGGGCACATCTGAAGAGGTCACAGTCTGGGATTTTGACACCCACACAAACAATTGGAGACATTTCTAGGAAGTCTAAAGAATAATTGTAAATTATGTCCTCTGTCCATTCACGATTTAAGCCAGCCTAGGGAAAAAAATTGTTATTGTGAGTTGATTATTATGATCATTTACAAATAGGAAGTATTCAAGTAACAGATAAGCCTATTGCATCTATCAATATATCGGAAGCCTTCGTCAGATTAAGTCTTGCTGGAGACAGCAATGATCCAAAGTTATTTTAACATGAATTGCCCTGCTTTAACAAATGGAGTCAGTGGTTTTAGTGTTCTTCAGTAATCAGCGCTCCTGTTGCCAAAGATGTCTGAAGGCAAGGAGTGGGTTAAAGATGGAGTTTACTCTTGCCTCTGCCTGAGTAACTGGAGAAAGGTATATATAACTGAAAGCATTATATTACAATGTGTATTAAGGTTGGAAAAGGTACAACAATTAACCTCTGGTTAAAAACTAAAGGTTCAAATTAAAACAGCTCAGTTTTAGCCTTTCCAGCAGTCCTACATTCACAAATAAAAGGTAGAACTTCAAAAAGGATTAAAACAATGATTTGCTTCATTTCTCAGGATGGAAGACTACCTTCTCATTTGCAACACTTTCTGCCTGCAGGTTTGCACTTTCATTTGAGCTTTGAATGTAATCCAAGTCAATATGTCAATAAAACTCTTCACTTTCCTTTAGATGTACTTTTAACTAAGGCCACTGTCAACTATGTCAGTGCAATTCCTGGAAAAGCTTTTCTGGCTAACTTGTTCTTCCTTTGTAAGCTGGATGGCTGCCTGCGTGTTCATGTGGAGCCATAGCACAGCATTTGCCATTGTTCCCTGAGTTTATTTTTGCTTTTAATTTCTCAGTCTCACAAAGCAGAGTTGTTTCCTCAGTTTGCATTTTGTCCTATTCTAATAGGTTTATCATTTTTAATTGCTGACATGTTATATAGCCTCCATAAAGTGGGAAGCATGTTCCGGGTCTGACAGTCATGGTTTCCCTGCTGCACTTTCCCACCAAAGTAAATAGACATTTACTTTATTTTGGACCTATAAGTGGCACCATGAACTCTGAGGGAATATACAGTGTGAAACTTGAGCTCAAACTGAGTAATGTGACTGAAGTTGGAAGTTTTATTCAGTATGCTGTAGCTCACTGCCATCAACAGAGAAATTAGTTTCTGCAGGTATCTGTATTTACTGTGTGTTTTTGAGAACACAGCACGTGTGTGTGTTTGAGCATCCACCTGGGAACACTTTGGACTTACCACTGCAGGAACTGGTCTTAAAAATAGTTGAGTGCTTTGTTTTTTCCCACGTCCCCACCACTGCTACAGCTTGCCGTGCTCCATACTCTTACTGTGGTGAGGCTTTTGTAATCTGTATCAGGCCTTTAAAACTGTATCTGAAGATCCCATGGGAAGCATTTATCAGAACCAACTGCAAGGGCACAAAGCACCCCATTTTGCAGTGTCAAGCAGATGCTGCAATACAAAATCTAACACTGATTGAAGCTGTTTCTTTAACATGTTACTCCAGTAACACCTGCCTCACTGTATTTCTTTGAATCTAGCTTGTTCCTCTTTGTGCTACTTTGAAGGACATTAATGCTGCTAACAGTCTTGTCTTCATCAATTTTCATGTTAATAAAGGTGTTCTGAGCTGTCTTGGCTCTGGCTGTGGTGGTTTAGCTTTTATAATACAGATTTTTCACTTTAATTAAATGGTGACAATGAATCAGCTTGTTGATTTCAACATAAATAACTTCCCTGAAATCATACTTTAAACAGCACGGGTCATTATCTACTACTCTCTCTCCTCTTAACAGTAGACTTTTGTTCGAAAGTATAGTACTGTGCATTTGCCTGGTTCTTTTATCCTGGTAGATAACAGTGTAAGGCAGAAACCAAGAGTTATAAAGTAGAACTGTGATAGCCAGAAGGTTTGATTGCACTGTATTAATTTATTATTAGATAGAATTGCAAAACTGGTGTTGGGACATTGTAAGTATAAAGTCCCTCAGGTGAGCCATTTCTTCTATCTTCTATTCTGGAAACTGAGGAATAGTGAGTGGCTGTAATGAGCCAGAGCAAAGATGAGGTTGGTTGAGCAGTTCAGGGACTTCCCTGACTGATTTTTCTAGTTCAGCCTTGGGAAAGGTCAAAGCAGACAGCCTGCACTGCAGTGGCAGTAGCAGAATTTGGCAAAATATGGCAACTGCTTGCTACCCATACAGCCATGGTGTTCAGTTCAGAGACCGCAGAGTAATCTTTTAGGCTTTTAGAAGATTTGGACCTGTCATTTATGTCAAGCTTAGCGGGAAATCTGAGGAGTTATTTTCCCCAGAGACATTTTTCCTCATCACCTGCATGAGTCAGAGAAAGATTTTCCCGATGCCACTCACAGAAGTGTTACAGAAATTGTCAGCCTCCACACATGCATCTTCCCCCTTGCCCCCCAGCTGAAAGCTACATGTTTGTGCAGACCGAGTGTTCCTCTGGTATCACAGAAATTATTTAAATGGGCTGCAGAAATAAGAATCAGGGGGAAAATGGAGGGAGACACACCAGCTGCAGTTTCTTTCCAGCTGTCATTCACCAGAACCATTGCAAATTTGCACAAACAACACGGCTGCTGCATTACCAATGGGCAAAAAGGGGATAAGGGAGTACAACGTGCTAAATAATACAGCCCTTGCTCAGGGTCTTTACAGGCTGAAAATGCACAGGTCGGATGCAAAGCTAGTCCAAGGCTTGGGTCTTCTTGACATTGTGCCTGTTCATGCTACAGCAGGTTTGGCCCACGATGTTGCATGTTTGGGTTTCACGGAGACGATGCATCATAGCAGAGTGTTGTTTTCTTCTTCTGCCTTAATCCTGCAAATATTTGTTTCTGAAGTTTTTATACCCTTCCTTGGCATTGCTATTGTTGAAGAGTGTCATCAGTGAGGAGGGCTGCGAGGATCTGGCCGTAAGGCAGTATAATCTTGGGGTACTATGTGAACAATAACCTATTTTACCATCTGGCAAAACGCTTAGCCACACATCTACAGGTGAGAAGAGGAATGCTGCTGAAGTCCATAGCGCCACATGGGAAGGAGGCGACTCAAGCTGCTGTTCAGGGTGGGGCATTGAGTCACGTTCATCCCTGGCAGCTGGGAGGTAGGGTCAGGTGTTAGTTCCTGCAGCTCACCGCCTGCTCCGGGGCTCTGCTTCCACCGCTCCCAGGAGGAATGGGTCTGAACTTCGTCACTGTTCTGGCTGTTCTGGCTGTCGTGGTTGGTCAGACATCTGAGAGTAAGTAAAGTTGTACTTTATTTGTATACTTCTGTACCCTATTCTATACCCTAAAAGTAGAAGAAAAAAAACCCAAAGGGTGTCCACCTGGCATCGCGTCTGCTTGAGCCGCTGCAGCTCCATATGGAACGCAGATGATAGCTTAAAGGTCTGTGCTGTAGCATGGGAAGATTTAAAAAGTGGAACCTGGCTGTCTTAAACTGCATAAAACAATTGGCATTTGCTTCAGTCAAGTCAGGGCTTCACCTGAGCATTTCCTTGATATTTCCACAACAGATATGGGGACTTTATGATTCCACAAAATGACTTAAGCAAGGAAAAGCCAAGTGGATTATTTGTCAAAGCAAACATTATCAAGAACATTGTTGCTGAGAGATTTTAACTGCTGAAGGTATAAAACCTTTAAAGCAGTGATTTCCTGAGGGAACACCTAAGAAAATGTCACTGTTTGTTTAAAGGGGTCTCTCTAGTTCAGCTGCATTTTCCTCCTTTCAAAGCTTCTCAAGAGGGAATAGGTTCAGAAAACCACTTGGTCTTTTTCCTTTAAAGTGAAATTGCCCTGGATGGCAAAGATTTAAAAAAGATTTTTATGCAAACTTCACATAACTCTTTTCTCTCAGCAGAAATGCAGTTCTACATGCAGATTTGCTCTGTGTTTGGTGCAGCACATCTCAAGGAGTCAGGAAATCTAGTAACACTTGCTTTTGTCTTCTTGCATTTCATCAAAATTAAAAAATTAAAAAAAAAAATTCAGCCAGTGCTGTGCTTGAATTCTTAGTTTTCCTTTGTAGTTTTCTACTGTAAAATAAGCTGTGTTCATAGAGAACATAACTCAGATTCTGGAGCACTTCAGCCTTTGAGATGTTCCTTTCTCAAGCTCCACCGGTTTCAGTAGGAGTAGGAATTGTGGAGTTTGTTGAAAATTTAGATAGCACATGGACAAAATCTGCCTTAAAATTTTATCCCGTTAAAATGGCCACTGCACTTGCTGGCATGAGAAAACTCTGAAGTGCTCTTTTATTAGATATATGATCTGGCCAGTCATCAAGATCTTGCATAATAGGACTGGCACGTACCTGCACAGGTCAAAGTAAATGTTCTCTTAGAACACTCTTTTATACTGAACCATGTGGCCCAGGGGAAATACCTTTACCACCTAAATTTCCTCATGCAAACATGCTCCATACTTAGCACCAATATTCAAACAGCAGAACCCACAATAAAAATGGGCAAAACTGAATGTAGCTACACAGGTACAGGCACACCCTACCCTGTTCTGAACTACATTTAGGGTTAACCCTCACTAGGGTTACGCTTCTTAGTCTGGCCATTATGCATCCATTTATGTGAGAGTGCCAGGTGCTGCCACACCCGCAGCGAAGTGGGCAGCACTGCATGACAGAGTATGCACCAGCTTTGACTGGTTCGTTTGAATTTCAATTTGAGAAGACAGAAGCTCTTTTTCAGAACTCCAACGTGTATTTAATCTTGAAAATACGAAGGGAGAAATTTGCTAATTCCTATACACTAAAAGCATCCAAAGCAAGTGTTGAATGCTACAGGGTAGGAATAACAACTAAATAAGATTGTCCAAGTCTTCCTTAAAGAGTTAGCTGGAGTTATCCAAGTTATTCCTAGAATATCCTAGCTACTCCAGTAATGCTGGTCAGAGTGAGGGTGATCTGTGCAGTGTGGGAGATGGGCTCCCTCTTACCAAGTTGCATTGCTTTACAGAAAAAAAAAAAGTATATTCACATGACAGCTTCTTTTTCATCTTGATGTGCAAGACATTATGTGTTTTGGTTTTGCTAGGAATAGCACAAATTTCACCTTCTGATAAGGCATTGGAAACTAGTGTTTGCTGGTCCACGTCAATATTACACTGTGTTTTGCCAGTTTTCAGCTTGCATTTCCTAGATGCTCTGTAGCCCAGAGCATCAAGGATGTTGTACGGGGACAGGGGACAAACAGCTTGCAAAATGATAGCATGATGGACAAATGCCCGTTTGAAAATCATGACCTGTATGACATAGCCATCTGTCTGTTCATCTCTACTCAGCCTTCCAGCCTTGAAAATGTCCATAGGAACAGCAGTCCTCATAGCAGAACCAGAAAAGCAACACTGCATAATTTCATTTGGGTTTGGCCACAAAATTTTATAGTATGATTTGTTTGTTTATATATAATGATTTGTACTTTATTTACAGCTATTTCCACCACTTCAGCAGGTATAGGATCTCTTCTATCTTTTGTTTATCTCTTTTTTCAGAATTAAGCTTTAACTGTGTGTATTAGCAAGCAGTAAAAATAGTAGGATGCATTAGAGCATTTTTCAGCATTTGAGTTCCCCTCTCACCTCCAGCTATTAAGCAGCCTCCTTGTTTTTACAAAGTAGAGCTACGCTACATTTGCCAAAGATTCTAGCATCCTCCTTTGTTCACCTGCCAACCAGGATCACAACCTTCTGCTAAATGATGTAGTTATTGACTTGCTTTAGGTTAAGCTGAAAAGACCTGCTTTGAGGCAGTGAACTCAAAAACAGCCTCACATTTTAGATGAGAGAAACATTTTCTGGCAGCTTCGTGTGCACATGAGTACTCAGTAGTTAATGTAAAGTGTAGGTGATGTAATAGTAAATTTCCTGCCAAGGACACAGCCTGGATTGTATGTTCATAAATAACAATCCTGGATTAAGAGCTGAAACTTGTCTATGGAAATGGTTGTCGAGACCAGTGCACTTCAATACGTCTCATGTTCTGACTAAGCAAGACATTGGTCTGATTAATCAATGCAAAGGGGGGGTTCCAGATGTACAAAGCCTACTTTGTAACCGCAAAAGAGTTCCATTAGGAAACACTAATGACCGCTACTAATAGCCCTAAGTGTGCGAAAGTTGTGCAATCAGTGCAGAGCTGCATCAGCTCATGGTGAACTCGAGGCTCCTTAGCAGCACATCTTACATCTCAGCACAGGTACAGAAAGCGCCTCAGGTTTACGGATCTCGCCATGCAAGAGACACTGCCCCTCAGACCACACACCATGTTGGGGGAACCCATTCTGCATAGCAACTACTTGCACTTTTGCTGGGCTGCCTTAGTTTGCGTAAGTGCAAGAACTCTCCTCCTGGTTTTTTGGTTGCATGGAAGAACATCCACAGTGTGGCTTTTCACTCACCAGTCCATGGGTCACATCCAGTTCAGAAAGGTCAACTAAGTGCTCTCCCAGAAGTCCTGACAGGCTCCCCTGTGCTCCCAGCAGGATCCAGGAGGGACCACTGAAGGCCTGGTCAAAACACTAACTGCTGGAGTGAAACCTGCCAGGAAAAGAGCTGCACAAGGCAGCAGGGTTGGGTCTGGAGCAGACAGGAATGAAGACAGGGACCAAAAGTACCTTTCCTACTATTCTTACCAAGCTTTTTTTTTACTATTCTTACCCAGCTTTTCCTATCGTCTTCAGCCAAAAGAGGCCAAAATGAAACCAAGCATAGTTAGGCGCAAGCACGGGGGTGGGGAACACAACGGCTCTATCACTCACTATCTATTTCCTTGTGGCTTCACTTCCTCTTTTTTCTGCATCTGTCCCCCCCTCATAAGGCAAAGACCTGCCCTGCTGTGTTAAATTTTCTACAGAAGAGGCTGGCTGAACCAATGACTGCTGTGTTTCTTCTTGCCAGCAGTCTGTCCTATGCATATTGAGACATTTACCCAGTCCTACCTGCCTAAAAACTACATCCAGAGAGCAGAAGAACAGCCACCAGCTACTGCTACTGTATGCCATAGGAGGGCTCTTCATCAGACACTACAGTTTCTATAAATGGGTAGGCAAATCTAAGAATATCAGCTTGAAACTGAAGGAGGGAAATGTTCTTTCTTGCACCAGAAACTGAGCAGGCAGCAATAATTGCTTTTAATATTTTTTGCCTGGACCCTAAATGACATAGCCTTCCTCAGCTGTTTAACATGTGGCTCTCAAGTTTAAGAATGATGGTGAAAACAGCAAAGCAGAAAGGATAAGAAAAAGTTTCTATGGACTGAGTTTGGCCACGTAGCAGATAGGAAATGGAAAATGAAAGTTTTCAGCCTCAAAGAGACTTGACACTGATCAAGTGAACAGAAGTGTAAAGACAGATACCACGAACAATACTTGTGGAGGTCTTGTTCCATCAGAGTTTCATCCTTGTTTTTGCTGCGCATCATCCTCTAGCACTTCACTTCAATAACATCAGTTCAAACTCACCAGGTCTCACAGACTTTGGGGATCTTTTTCCAGTTAAGAGCAACATTTTACTAAAAGAGCTTCTAACAGGTCAAGCTGAATGCAGATGAAAACAGTAATCTCTAATTGGCAACTGCTTTTTATCCCTTCCACCCTAAGAAGTGACTGATGACCGTGCCACCAAGATTTGACAGGTTTCCGAGGAAACAAACCAGCATTCATGTCATCTGGGAAGCCATATTCCGGAAACAGAAGAAATAGCAGTAAATATCATGTCATTTGGAAACTGCTTCTTTGAACACTTCTTGTTACCTTCTGCCACAATTTGTTTTCCTTGTGACCAGCAGCTACTCTTTCCCATCCTCCTGCTTAACCTCAGAATCATTGTGTCCTTCCTCTTCCTCGCCCGAGTACTGATTCAGGGTGTTCACCAGCTCCAGGAACACAGCATCGCTGAGGAGGACTGATCCTGAAATAATTTCTTCCACTCCATGAGCCTTCCCATCATAGTTATTAATAAGTTCTTCAATGAAAGTTTCATCTTCTTCCTTCACCTCATCTCCCATGCAAGGGATATTACACAGAATGTTTTCATACTCCACCATGAAATTCTGCTGGAGAGGGGACCAGGAGTACATAACGGGCATCAGTGCCACCGTGTTCAGGGCCCTCATGTACATCATTTGGCTTGGAAATCCCGGGAAAATGCTCTCAACTGTACACTGTTTTAGGAACGGATGCCCGCTGACCAGCTTCATCAATTGCACCAGCTGGACCCGAAGCTTCTTACAGTCTTCATTCAGAATTTGAGTCTTTTCATGAACCTTCACAAAGTTGGCCACAATGTGAGCCTTAGCTCCCATTACTTACTTGAAAATAATTAAAGCTCCCAAACTTAAGTTCTTATGCTACATTCCTTGAACAACAAGCACTGTAATTCAGAATTTCAGGGATTTTCTTTTTTGTTTTAGAAAAAAGTCAAGTGGTTTTTTTTCACATGTACTAAACAACTTATTCTCACTAGAAAGTCAAAGCTTTTTCTCTCTACTTCTTTTGAAATTGATAAAGCTATACATAGCATGTTAAATAAATACAGTACAACGAAAATATCAGGACTATTGAATTCTACGAGCCACATACATCTGCAAAGGAGGTCCTTTTTAGGTATCCTTGAGAGAGAAGGTGAGGTGAGTGAAGGTATTATTCCAGTTAATATCTTGCTTGCACTCTGCAAAGTACTTAACTTGCTCCAGTGGACTTTTCTGCAAGATTGAAGATAGATGCCACCCAAAAATATGCAACAAAATCTTCAAAAAGGAATAGGTCTTTCCCTGGTGAGATTTGCCAGGGAAGAAATATCAAAACAGATAATACACTGAAATAACAACAGAGCAGTCCCTGAGTGGACAGACCTGTCTCAAGATCCATTGCTAAGCTTGCTGATTTTTTTCAGTGGCTCCTTTACCTTTCTGGTTAAAGAGGCTTAGTGTCAGAAAACAGGTCTAAATAACGTTTGGGTAACCAACTGTGGATTTCTGGTTGTGGCATTGAGCTACAGAGACAAATGAAGTTAGCAGCAGTGAAAAAAAATGTCTTTGGTTAATGGCACACATAAGTCCATGCAAACATCCTTGTGGAAAATCACAGTTCTTTCCTTTTAACCATGGTTTAGGCCAATTATTACTAATAAGACTGATCTAATTGCTGAAGCCACAAAAAATGTATGGTATTAGGTTGGGATGAAATCATTAGCTTTGCTTAATACCTCCTGGTTCCTTCCCACTTGTGGGATTAGATTGTAGTTACAGTAATAATGGACTGGGCAATGAAGCTGCAGGATGGCTCAGTGCTCCAGGAGAACAGTGTCCCCTCTCCTGAGGCTCTGGGGAAATACCGGAATTCCTTGGCTCACTGCCCTGAGCGTCCTTCACATTGGGGGTGGGGGGTGGGGGTGGGGAGGGGGGGAATCACTTTTTCAACAGATTCCCATTTAAAAAGGTACCAGTTACCACAATTGCCTCTGTCAAGACAATGTTTCTGACACTTTCACGTTGTCTGACAAAAAGACCCTGATGTCATGTATTAATCTGTGACTCAAAGATAATTAATCTCTGTCTTCCATACTGTAACTATACTTTCAAGCACAGAACAACAATAACAAAAATTATTTAAAAGCGACAGCTTCTTTTTCATCAAAAAAGATGATGCAGATCAGAATTCCTCAAGGCAAACACCCACACAAACCTCTAAAAGCAAGACAGCCTCCTCAAGCACACACGTCAAATAAAAAGTTACTAGCAGCCTCTCACTCTGCATAAGAAATGTTTTTGCCTCTTTAGCAAGAATATAAGCTCCACCTCATTCACACTTTATACAAAATTTCAGTCTGCTTTCTGTTGGTGTTTTCACCAGCTGTACATGCAGTCAGCTGCATATTCTCAGGCTGAGGCACAGTTTTTTGTGTAGCTGCATGACTTAGATGTCAGTGGCTTAATGCTCCAATTCAAAGATCAACTGAGCATCAGATAATTGAATTCACTCTAAAACTGCTAGTCTAGTTATGTAAGCGGTATGTAAAGATGCAATGATAAACAAGTTTCTAAAAGATGCAGTTCCTGTTGGCTAAGTTCCTGGCAAAAGGGCAGTCTGTCATGAGTGGCCAGTGAGATGCTCATAAGTCCACCTGGGTGGACCAAGAATTTTGCTTCATTTTCTTTACATAAGTTTGTATATATTTTTCCTTATAAAGCTATAAAAGTACATCAGTATTAATTTCTTAATTTTTAGTTATAAAGTGTTCAAATGACTAACATAGTGCCATATAGTACAGTATATTGCACTATAAAAAGGGTGATAACAGATGTTTCAGGTCTGAGGATCAAAGTGAATGACATTTCTGAGTATGTAAAGTGGGATGAGGGCAAGAGATGGCAGCCAGGCACTGGAGAAACCAGGTGAAGAAAAGTTCAGGAGACAGGTGTCTTATCTCAAGACCTTCTGGAATATGCAGCTGTTCCACGGGAGGCTGAGAGTGTTGGGCTTAACAAGTGCTTTAGTTTACTAGACCCCAAAGAAGCAGAGGACTAGACCTCTCCAAAACGCACAGCTGGCAACCTCAGGTCGAGTTCAAAGAAGGTACCTTTCCTTGAGTTTTTATCCCATGTGATCCTTCTGCCAGGAGCTAACTGGCAATAACAAAAGTTCATAGTGCCACTGAAGCTCTCTTGAGCCCTCAGGAAAAAAAAAAAAACAAAAAAAAAAAAACCAAACAAAAACACAAAAGCAAAGGACAACAGGGAAATAATACAGGTAATGTTCAACTTTTAATTAATCCATCTGCACCATATGATTATTTATCATCCTCTCTGGGCTGCTGAGGAGGCAACTGCTATGCCAGCTGCTTGCTTTCACCCTCCTTTTCAACTGTGAAATCCCAGGGCTCTGTCCTCAGCCTCACCGGTACGAAAGCCCCCTGCAAGCTGCAGTGGACAGTGTGACTGGTCTTCAGCGACTCCTGATACATTGCTGGCTCCTCAAGCTCACTGCTACAGCTTTGCCAGCATCTGAATTGTTGTTTGCTACAGCAACTACAGCACTAAGCAAGCACTCTTGTAAGGAACAGAGCACACCATCTTCTTGCTCACAGGAAAATTTTTAAAAAGACTTCTCATTCCCTTCTTACAGGAACTGCAGCTCATTCTCCTGCTTTTATTTTTCTTGCTCTATGACTCTTGTTCTCCAGGACTAAATGATTACTTAAGGAACAGCATGATTTACAAGCTAGGGGAAACAAAAATATCAAAACAAATAGAAAGAAGGCTCTTGCTCCATTTCTCCCAGATTAATTCATGGACTGGGACACAGGGGTCTTTGCTGTGCTCAGTCTGAAGCACTGCTTTGATCCTGAGACCCTCACATACTAGATAAATCCCTGAGCCACATGGCTTTTCTTGTCCTTGAGCTGATGGAGGGAATGCCCTTTAGAAGATCTATTTCTGTGCTACAGCAGAAGAAAATCAAGCACCACATTGTTAGTAATTGTCATCAAAAAATCTAGAGTTAAGGATCTGCTTTTTAGGGTTCAGGGACTTGTTATTTTCAAGATGGTAATAGCAAGCAGGAAAAAACCTGCGGATCGTTCCCTAGTGGAGACACATTCATCCATGGGATCCCTTGGGGCAAAATAAAGCACCAAAACCCAGCAACAGCATTAACAGTTTCAAAGAAAAAAGCTAATGGGCTCGGTTCAACCTCACAAGGCAGAGCTTTTAAATGATACTTCTGACACTTCCTGTGTCATTAACGTTGGTGTTCTTCCACAAATAAAGCACTTAGATGTTTTTTATTGTATTTCACTGCAACAAGCCTTTACATATGTGTGCATAAGGAGAAGTGGAGGAAACTGTTCCTTAAACAACAAAACCACCCATCTGTCGTGTGGGAGAAGCTGAGAGGACGGTATCTCATCCCATAAGCTGTAAAGATAACTAACCCCTGACACCTCTTTAAAATGCCCTTCCACTAATGCGTGCAGCATGAGGAGCGAACAGGAGCCACAAGTCTGTATGCAAGTAGAGGGCTAGGACCTCACTGGGATCATGAATCATGGTGGGATGGACCACATGACTGATGTGCTGACATGGAGGGATGTGGGCTTCTAGGAAGAACAGTCTGGAAGGCAAGGAGATGCAGTTGCCCTTTATACAAAAGAGCAGTAGGAATGCATGGAGCTCTGCTGGGGGATTCATGACGAGCCTGCTGAGAACTTATGGGTCAGGATTAGTGGGGCAGATCAACATGGGTCATATTGTAGTGGGTGTCTACTATAGACCTCCTGATGAGGAAGAAGTAGATGCGGCCTTCTTCAAACCACTTAAAAAAGCCTCACGCTCAAAAGCTCTGGTCCTTATGGGGGACTCTATCCACCCTAATATCTGCTGGAAGGACAACACAGCAGTGGTCAAGCAATCTACAAGATCTCTTGTGTGCACTGATGACATCTTCCAGCACAAGTACTCAAGGAACTATCATGGAAGAGTGCTCAGCTGGACCAGATACTTGCAAAGAAGGAAAAACAGGTCAGGGGCATGAAAGTCAGAGGCAGCAGTGTCCACAAGATGGTGGAGTTCATCCATAAGATGGAGCAGGGCAAAAAGCAAGATCACACCCTGGATGTCAGGAAAGCAGATTTACAACTTCTTCAGAGACCTGCCTGGAAGAATCCCACGGAATATAAGGGGTCGAGGACAGCTGGCTGATATTTGAGGATCACTTCCAAGCTTTAGAAAGGTCTGTCCCAACAAACAGAAAATTAGAGCAAAGTGGCAGGAGACCTGCATGGATGAGCACAGAGCTCCTAACTGAACTCGAGCATAAAAACATAGTGTGGAACAAAGAGGTGGAAGCAGGGCCAGGTGACCCGGTATAGAGTTTCTGTCTGACCATACAGGAATGGGGTTAGGAAATCCAGGGCTGAGCTGGAGGTGAACCTGGCAAGGGATGTGGTGTGTAGCAGGAAAGAATTCCACAAGTACATAAATAGCAAAAGAAAGAGAAGGGAATATATGAACCTGCTGCTGAATGGGGCACGAACTGGTGACAAATGACACGGATAAAGCTGACATACTCAGTGCCTTCTTTACCTCACTCTTTACTATTCAAACTGGCCTTCAAGAATCCCTGAGACCAGAGGGAAAGTCTGCAGCAAGGAAGACATCATCAGTGGAGGAGGACCAAATCCTGGAGCATTTGAAAAAACTGGACCTACATAAGGCCACAGGGACGGATGGGATGCACACCCACCAGTGCTGAGGAAGCTGGCTGATGCTGTGAGGCCACTGTCAATTAGCTTTGAACAGTCACGGTGACTGGCAGAGTTCCTAAAGACTGGAAGAGAGCAAATATAACAAGAAGGGCAAGAAGGAAGATCCAGGGAACTACAGGCTGGTCAACTTCACCTCAGTCCCTGGCAAGGTGATGGAGAAAATCCTCCTGGAAAGCATTTCCAAAGATCTGAAGGACACGACAGTGATCAGCAGTAGTCAGCATGGATTTATGAAGGGGAAATCATACTTGACCAAGCTGATAGCCTTCTACAGTGAGTGACTAGCCTAGTGGTCAAAAGGAGAGCCCTGGATGTCTACCTCTACTTCAGTAGTGCCTTTCATACTGTCTCCCATAACATCATCATAGACAAGCTGACAACATACTGGTTAGATGAGTGAATAGCAAGGTGGATGGAAAACTGGCCAAATGGCCAGAGGGCTGTGATCAGTGGCGCAAAGAAAAATTGGAAGCAAGTCATCAGTGGTGTACCCCATGCATCTACATGGGAACCAATACTGGTCAACATCTTCATTAATGGCTTGGATGATGGGACAGAATGTGCCCTCAGCAAGTTTGCAGATGATAAAAGACTGGGAGCAGTGGCTGATGCACTACATGGTTTTGGTGCCTTACAGATAGACCTCAACAGGCTGTAGAAATGAGTAGAGAAGAATCTTATTAAATTCAACAAGGGGAAATGCAAAGTCATGCATCCATGGAGGAATAATGCTAGGCAGCAGTACATGCTGGGGTCCAGTACGGAAGGGAAGAAATCTGTTCGGTTCATCTGCTTGGTTCACAGGACCTTCAGGGCCTGATAACGAGGGAAAGGGAACCAATACGTTATTTGTTAGGTCACAGAGAATGGATGCTTGCCTCATAAAATGGTATTAGTTATGCTAACCACATCAACAGGGGTTGGGAGCAGGGGGTCACACCATCGAGGGAGGTGGTCCTTTCCCTCTACTCAGCACTAGTGAGGCCACATCTGGAGTGCTGGGCCCAGTTCGGGGCTCCCTAGTACAAAAGAGACATGGACTTACTGGAAAGAGTCCAGCAAAGGACCCCAAAGATGATGAAGGGACTGGAGCATATTGCATATAAGGACAGGCTGAGAGAGTTGGAACTGTTTAGCCTGGACAAGAGAATGCTCAAGTGAGTTCTCATCAAGGTATTGTAACCACCATTCCCATACCTGATGGGAATGAATGAAGAAGAGGGAGCCAGGCTCTTCACAGTATTGCCCACTGACAGGACAAGAGGGAAGGGGCACAAACTAAAACGCAAGAAATTCAACTTGAACACAGAAAAACACTTTTTTTGTTGTGAAGGTGGTCAGACACTGGAGCAGGTTGCCCAGATATGTTGTGGAGTCTTTGTCCTCGGAGATACTCAAAAGGTGTCTTGGCATGGTCCTGGGCAATCAGCTTCAGGTGGCCCTGCCTGAGCAGGAGGGTTGGATCAGATGACCTCCAGAGGCCCCTTCCAACCTCAACCATTCTGTTATTCTGTGAAGTCAAGCTATGACTTGTCATCTTCATATCTCTGTCGTTTCTGACATTGTTTTTACTCTTTTTAGCCTTGTTCCCTGGGGCCTTTAACTGTTGCATGAAAATTTCAGATGAAATTCCCAAAGGAATTCTCCGAAGAGTGGAGAGGTTTGAAATCCAGAGAGCTGATGGCCTGTGTCACCTAGAAGCTGTTATGTAAGAGACCTTTTGTGTCAGTCACTGTGAAAGGGGTACTGTCAAGTTAAAACCTATCAGGCGCCATTTAAACAAGTAGAGTCTTAGAATGCTAACACAAATGCAATGAAAAACAAGATTGTGTGTGATTTAAGAACTGTCCTTCCCTGCGCTACTTAAACTTCTGACTGCTAAAATTGAATTTCCTTTTCAATAACAATATTGATCATTATTCAGCCTGCACTAACTCTGACACTTGCTCTATTTTCAGAACTGAAGAATGACTCATGCACCTTGAGACTTCTTTGGGGTTTTCCAACTATGCCAACCTTGCCTAAACTCATTAAATCAGCCTTACTTTTGTACATAAGCTACTTCTTTTTTTTTCTTTTTGTTCTTTTTTGTTTGTTTGCATGATATCACACAGTTTGCATTAAATTGATAAATTTCAAAGAAATCCTGGACATGTTTTAGTTCTAGACATTTGCATGATGATCATGACAATAATAATAATATTAATAATGATAAAGTGGTCTACGTATTTATTGGCCATAGAAATGTACTGGTTTGCACTGTAGTTCTTTTCAGACCCACTGAAGTAGGAAAGATTTTGCAGATTTTGAAACTCAAGTGTAATCACGTAAACCTTAAATTCTAACTTGCACATATTTAAAACCAGACAAAAAGTGAGTAGACATAGTATAAAACATAAACTAAGATTGACCACTTCTAACTCTGTGGTCTTCACAGGTGAGCGATAAGTATGATTGTTTGAAAAATTTGGGGGGGTTACATTTTTTTCTTTGAAACTGACAACCAATTTTTGCTCTGGCAGTCTGTACATAGGAGGCAGAAAGTTCTGTGTGAGCCCACGGATTAGAAAAGTTAAAAAATGGATGAAGAAGAAGAAGCACAAGATTCCCAGAAAAAAACCTCATGGTGGAAAGCAGAGAAGAACTAAAATTATTAAAAAGAAATTAAACAAACAGTAATGTGATGAAGCAAGCCCCATGATGAAGACACCTATGGCATAAGGCACTGCGAACAAAGATACCAGACTTCATCAACAATAGATGATTGCAGCATTAACATGACTTTTCAGATATCTATGTGCTACAGATAGCAGTGGCAGAAAACCTCACCTGTACACAAGAACAATGCTGGTCAGATTAGCAGTCAAATGGCAAGGTGTTCCTGCCAAGGGCATGTAGCAAGTGCTCACTGTACCTCTGAGATCTATTGGTAGACTTAAATCCTCTTCTCTCCCACTCTGCTTTCATGGCAACCTTCCCTGTGATTTCTATTTTAACAACCCAGCGTGCAGTTCCTTCTCATTGCTCCATTTTCCCAGTCCCATTCTTGACCCTTATTCTTCCTTCTCTGCAATCATCTTTGTGCTGTTGCCTGTTTTGTTTCTATTCTTCCAGTCAGTAATCTTTTCAAAAAACATAATTATCTTTTTTGATGAGCTCACAGCCTTCTAACAGGGATGCGGCAGCTCATCTAACTCTTCTTCCAGTTTCTAGGGAATATTGTGTACACCACGTACACTGGCGTAGCTCCACGCTCTGCCTGCTGAAATGACAAGCAGGAAGCCTTCTGCCAGGAGCCAGCGCTGGGATTGCCCCGCTGACTCACAATGTGTACAGAAGCTCTTCCTCCCCAGCACCGAGTCCGGCATGCTGGGGTGGCAGAGGGTATGGCCCTGGCTGAGACAAGCTGAAATGGCACGTTTTCCACCACTTCATTTGCACCCTGGAGCTGCACTGCCTGGACACCATACAGATCCAGCGAATGGGGTATTAGGCAGAATCCAGTCCTCCTGAGCTCAGGTCAGCAGAGCACCAGGAATGCTAAACTGCTGAAATACATTGCACTATGGTACCAGTATCTTCCTGTTTCTGGCAGTTCTATTTTCTTCTTCATGTTCTCTGGATTCCAGATTTTACCTTCATGCTTCCCTCCCGAGTCACGGATGTCTGGGTGGGTTTATGATGCCATCTCAGCTCCTCAAAGTTTTTTCCATCAATGCAACAAGTGGCCTTTTAGGCGTACCCTAAGTGATGATTAAAGTATGGAGTGTATCCTAATTTCCATGCCTATTCTGTCAGACATATTCAGCATTTCACAGGATTAAAGTATGCAACTAATTTTCCAGGCTGACGCAGGCATGCCTAAAGCTCCTGTGAACCGTCTGACTTACAGTATCATTAAATATTGCCACTTGGTAAAGGCAAGTCAGGAAGGTTTGGGAGATGGTTTTGGAGAAAGAAGGGAGCTGTTTTTCGGAGAAAGATGGTATTTTTTTTTTTTTAAAGAAACTGAAACTGTGGCTCTAGATGAGACCACAGCAGTGCTGCCATCAGTAGTGGGAACTCCTGGATGCTCAGTCTGTTGGAAGGGAAGGGAAGGAGAGGGGAGGGAAGGGAAGGGGAAGGGGAGCCCCTCTTGGTTTAGGCACGAGCTGCTGGGAAGCTCCATACGGTCCTGGCTTGCAGACCTGTCCTCTGCCAGTTGTAGGAATACAGAGCAGCTGCAGTTCTCTCTCCATTTTGGAGAGCAGTATCTGCTTCCTAGTGATGACCTCTTTTTGCACTGTCAGCTTTCCTAGCCTTCAGATCTTAGGTTCTTAAGTGTTCAACAATTACTGCTTCGTATTTGAAATTACAAGGCCGCTGCAGTTCCTCCGTTCATGCATACCATATAAAAGCAGCAAAATGTGATCTACGTACATTTTCATAGATTTTAATAACTGGAATTGTTACAATGTTTTAAGACTCTGACAGATATGCAACTCAAATACTATTGAAATATTTGCATTTACTGGACCTACTTTAAAAGACAGTCTTTGATAATTTTATTTACATCTCCCAGGTCTTCGGAGTGCGTGTTATCTTGCATCAGGTTCTCTTGGATTCAACAGATCAAACTGAGAGATTATGAGATGACAGTAGTCCTCTCCCAGCTGCCAACTGTGTTTCATGTTCGGGTTCCTGTGCATTCTTTTAGGAATTGAATTAGAAATAACTTCAACTAGTCATTCAATCAAAAAAAAAGCTTTCTTCCCTGTTATTGGTACACGAAGTATCAAAACCACACTTGAAAGGTCTACTGTCTGGTACAGTTTCATTTATCCCTGAACCCTGACATACAAAAAACATTAAAAAAAACACCTTACAGTTTCCAGACCTTCACTTCAGTGGCTTTACACTCTCCGTACCTAAGCATTATTTTTGACCTTTGCTATTTTGTACCTGGCAACAAAATAAAATCAATACTTTCTTTCAGTAAAGTCATCTCAACATCTTATTTTGTGGAAGAGATTACTACGGCACATGGCTTTGTTTTCCCTGAAAATGTTGGCTTTTAAAGCTCTCTTTTCAATGGGTTTAGGTGCCTAAAGATGTAGCTGGCTGCATCTGAAAATTGATTTGAAGAATCAGTCAGCAATATGCAGGCGAGCAGAGTTTATCTTTATTCGGCAGCGCTGGGTGCGTGGGGGATCGCTCCACCAAAGTTATGCACACAGAGGGGACTTTTCAGTCCCTCCCCCTCCTTTACACAAGCTACTCATATGTTGGAAGAAGGGTTCGCCGGAGTCAAGAAGACGCTCCATATGAGATATGCATCTTGCTCAACTTTATTAGTTTCTAACACTACTTATATAGAACCGTTACACATGCATATTCGTAAAGCAGAAATATAGTTGGTTAGTAGTCTCTAAACGCGCGCGGTTTCACACCTCTAATTATCATGACTAAAATAAGCATTCTATCCACATAGCTAATTGTGTTGCTGTGCTTCAGCCTTGTAGTTTGTTACTCCCTATTTTCCCATACGGGTCCCCATCTTTCTTGGCCCTGCACCTGCTTTCCCAGCAGCTGTAGCTTGTTACAGCCACGGCCTGTTGGCACAACATAATTACTTGGTCTCAGGATTCAAGAATAGCTCAAGGCTACCTTCTTGTTAACTTCCGCACAGCAACTTCAGCACAGTTCTGATTACAGGCCTATTCTAACACCAGGCCTGGATTGTGCAGATCTTCAGAGATTCCGAGGCCACACTTCTGCAGCCATTCTTCTGCACTCATACCCGTTCATTAGTTTTCCGGGAAATAGTTTACATATTCATTACAATTCTGAGAATTCATTTACATATCTCATGCCGGCGCAATGTCCTTGAGGAGTTGTCTCTGCGCAGACTCTATTCCTTAGCGGCCATGTTTAAAGTCTTCATCTTCACCACGTTGCATGTACAACAGGATTCTAAGACAAAATGTCCCTTCTAAAGATAACCAACCCAAGGACTTAGCAGTCTGTGCACCCGTGATGTGGCAACAAGCGTCCTTGGACATCTCCTGACTTTTAACTAAACACAGGTGCGTCATCCTTTAGATAAGTGGTACAGCATTCACTATTCAAAACACCAGTGAGTATGTCAGTGACTTAGAAGTGTAGCTCCCATTGAATTAAATCCAAATTAGGCTTGTAACTAATATTCCTGAAAACTGCAATAAATTCACTCTTAAACGGTTTTAAGAAACATCTGGCTGTTTCATTTATTTTAAGAGTTACTAACTTAACCTAATATGACAGTGTCTCTCTCTCTCTAGGAGGCTTTATAAAACAAAGTCACAGAATTGCTTAAGAATTAATGAACAGAAGCAAAGCACTTGTTGGGTCTATTGAGACAAAACCAGCATCCTAAATTTGATACACTGGCTTAAAACTAGAAGGTAAGTCATCAGACAGCAAACACTTGTCTTTCAAAACAGTACTGGATTAGGAGATCCAACCCACTTCCACACAGCTGAAAAACAGTGTCAGGGGCTCAAATTCAAACCCCTTTTTTTATCAAAAAAGGCTAGATTTTAATGAAGAAAGGGGAAGTGTGTTTGTCCTCTCACTAGCAGCATCTGAGCAAGTTTGAGCATGTTTCTGCTGCAAGGTGTTATGCTGAGGTTCTTTGGTAAAACAATTTTTATTAAACTGACCTCTCCTTTCTCAGCTTTTCAGTTCTAAGGTTTCCAAAGCACAGCATCCTTTTTGGTTTATTAATCCAAATTACTGAATACAGTCTTGACTGAAAATCTCACCGGACAGATTGGTTAAACTCTAGAGCCACAAAAGGAAAATGACGTGCATCCCCACAAGCTGGGCTAGAAATAGTGGCAATCACATGTCTGGAGCATAATTTGGTTAGAAGACTACAAATTAATTACCTGAGAGGTTTGAAACCAGATTCACCAACAACTTTAATGTTATTACTGCATCTTTCTAAGAAATTAATATAAACCAATTGTAGTCTGTCGCAATAGCACTATAGGCAGAACCTTTCTTGTGAAGAAATAATAGTAATTTTTTTCTACAGTGTTTCCTTGCAATACACTCAGTGACAGCAAAACCAGATAGGAGCCTCATAAAGCTGAATAGAAATAATGCTATTGACAGCAATTATAAAATAGATTGTACTGATTAATAAGAAAAAGTAGTAGATCTTAGGCTATAAAAAATTAGTCATCAAACTCATCTGCAAGAAGAGGATGTCTGGACTCGATGTAAATTTAAATTAGTATCTGGATCCAGAAACATCCTGAGGAGGCAAATACATTGCTTTTAGCAGCATAGATTTGATAGCTGTTCTCTGAATTTAACTTCAGATATTTATTAAAAAATTGGGACTGCACTGTGTCCTCAACCACAGTTTAGACTTCGCAAAATCCAGCAACTGTCTGTCACATTGTACCTTTTATCTTTCCTTCATCATCTGCAGGCTGTAATCTTTAAAATGCACTTCAGTACTGACACAATAGGAGAGTCTGGTTAGAATTTTATTGGCTTTAGGCAGTTAATTTGGTGGAGGGCTTTTTTACAAATACATGATTTTAAATTAATAGCAATGATTTCATGCATATCTATGTCATACTATTTTCTACAACACAGAAAGTTAATGTCAAAGACTATGAGATGTCATTCATCACATTGTATCATGGGCCATGGTAAAGAGAGCAATAACATGGATTATCTCCCCAAGCTAATCTTAAATAATTTTGGTACCTTTTTTGATCAGATCTGTGAAGATGTAATAGATAAGAAGACTGCTATTTGCAGTTGCATTTATTGTTGTCTACACACCATAAAAAAAAATTGCAAAAACCAGTTGTGCCTTGGCCATTATGAAAGAAAGTATGCCATTTATCATAAAAAACCCCACCACTACCATGTAAATGCAGGCTCAAAGGTGAGCAGATTTAAGCTGTCAGGGAGCAGCAAGGGCAGGGTGCCCTGCAAGGGTGGGTGAGCCAGGAGCTGAGCACAACAACAACAAAGCAGGCAGGGCAGTGACCTCGCCAACAAGTGCCCAAACTCTCACAGTGTCCAAACAAAAAAGCAAAGCAGGTGATGGCAAGCAGGGTCAGCCAAGAAGGCAAGTTTCCGGACAAGTCTGTAATCATAAGCAGGTCAGAGGTGAAGCTGGGAAGTCAAGTCACTGGGTCAGGATCAGCAAGGAATGTAGCCAGGCACAGGCACCCCCATGGTGCTGCTCAGGCAAGGGCCCAAGTTCAAACACAGCTCCCAAGTGAAGGGGAAGAGGCTACTGTGGAGGCTCCTTACAGCTCCTTGTCCTCCTCATCACACAGCTCTTTTCACTGCAGCCTCATCCGAAGCTACATGAGCACACTGTACCAGAGCCAGCCTAACACACAGGCAGCTAAGCCCCCAGGGAGCAGGGAAAGGGTTGCAAGGTCTCAGCATACACTCGCAGCTCTAACATGAGCTCCTGCAAATTCAACAAGATGGACTGTTTTATCTCCTCCTGAGCATCTGTTCTTTGCTAAAGCTGGAACAGTCCAAGTACCCTGAAGTCAGGAAACATTTTTCTACCAAAGCACATAATGAAGGCTGGCATTACAAACCCATTTTGAAGTCCAGAAGAAGGACACAGTTCTGTTTTGGGGTAGGAAGGGAAAAGAAGGAGGAATTGAAGTTTTAGCTTTTCAGAGCGTAAGTTCCACTCTTCTAACAAGAAGTTCATTTGGTCTGCAAGCACAGAAGATAACATTGTGTATACATGATGTGACTATGCCATCACCTACCAAGTTTACATTTTGTCAGTGTGTGTTTCCAGCATTACAAATCAAACTGGCTTGTACACAGGCTGGCATAAGCTTATCAGAAGACTGCAGGGTAACATCACGTGCAAACAAAACTTCTCCCAATTTCTCTGTAGTATTTCTCAATCCTTGCACTACAAAGAGTTACACAAGAAATCTGTGATTTTACATGAGGATAGCATAACAGTTACACGTTCAAAACAGATTAAACAAACAGGGTAAGAGTTAACACTTTCAGTGACAGTTTTTCCCTTTCTTTTGCCTTATTTTTACCTGCCCTTAAGATGGTGGAACTAACAGGGTTATTTCCTGATACTGTGGGAGGTGAGTGAGGTGGCATCTTCTGCTAGCTGTAGCAATCAGATGTCACAGAACCCGATACCAGCTGCTAAGGGAGTATACTTCTTTGACTTGAGCAGCGTTTTACGACCAAATTATGCAAGCTTTAAAATTTGAATGTGATTTTAATTGAGCAGTTTCCCATATGCAACAAAGGTTTGTACTCCCAGTACCGGCAGGGAGGACTCCTCTGGGGACGCCCAGTATCTTGCGCAGCAATGGATTAGCTGGATACAAATCATCACAGGGCCTAAAGGCTACAGAGGCTGGCATGAGAAACCCATACATTAGCTAACTGTCGACTTGCCAGATAACAGTAACGCCATGAGACAGGGCTCGGCACACGGTGGATTTAACAAGATGGGAAGAGGCTGCTCCAGGAGGATTTGGGGCAGGCAGGACAGGGCACCGCATCCTCCGTGAGGCAGTTTCCCCAGCACGGCCTCCGTGCATGCCCCAGTTCGAGAGCCCCGTCCGGGCCGGCCGAGAGGCAGGGCTGCGGGTGGGTGTCACAGCCAACGGGGGGCTCACAGGCCTGGGCCGTGCGGCTGAGCTGCCAGCGGCGCGCCACCCGCCCCACGGCCTCCCGCTGGCCCGCAGACCCCTGCCCCGGACTGATGCCACCCCCAGCAGCCCCGGGGCTCCTCGCGGCCTCGCAGCTGCCTCCCGGCCCCTCACACGCGGCCCGCCGCGCTCGGTCTCCCCGCCCTGGGCGCCGCTGGGACCCCCGCGCCGGGGCCGGGCCGGGCCGGGCGGGCCTCGCCTGCCGTTGCCAGGCAACCGCCTCCTCGCCTCGCCGGGCCCAGCCACCGTCCTACTCTCACCCGCGGTCGGCAGCGCGCTCCCATTGGCTGCCCCCGCGCTGCGCTCGGCTCCCATTGAGCGCCCGCTGCCTCTGCCGCGTCCTCATTGGCGCGCCGCCCTCTGGCCACGCTGCGTCACTTTCTCACACCATTCCCCCCGCCTTCTCCGCCAGCTGCGGGCCGGCCGGTGGGCGGGACCTGAGCGGCCGCGGCTGTGATTGGCGGGGGAAGCTGCCGCTCAGGGCGCGGGCCGGCGCCCGGGCGGCGGGGCTGTTTAAAGGCGCCGCACGCCGGCACGCTGTACCTTGTCCTGTGTGCTAGCGGGTGAGCGAGCGAGCGAGCGGAGCGACACCGGGAGCCATCGCCTCCGACAGGTGAGGGCGGCTCGACCCCTGCAGGCCCTCGGGGTGGGCGGCGAGCGCTGGTCCCGCCGCTCACCTGCACCGCGGCGGGTGTCGGGGCGCGGAGCCGTGGGGTCCGCACGCGTGGGGCTGCGGCGCCGCTGGCGGGTGGGTCGGCGCGGCGGTGGGTGCGGGGTGCTTTTGAAGTGCCTGCCGCGCGGCGGGGGGGGAGAGAAATAACAGGGGGAAAAAAAGGCAAAAAAGAAGAAAAAAGCGCAGAGAGGCGTGTCTGGGTGCCTGTTACCGTAGGTGTTAGCCCGCAGGCCCCGCCGGGCGCTGCCCGGAGCATCGTGGAGCATCGCCGGTGGCGCGGCGCAGCGCTGCCTGCTCGGGGCAGCCGCCGGTGCCGGCCGCCTCCCCAGAAGACCGGTGCGGGGGCTCCGGGTGCGTCCCGCCCTGGGCGAGCCCCCGGCTGGGTGAGCTCTGCGGGGCGGCTGCTGCAGGGCTGCTCTGCCCCCGGCTTGGGGGCCTCAAAGAAGCTTGGAAGCGGCGGCGCCCTCTGCGCAGCCCTTAGTCCCCTCTGTGTCGCGACAGAAGCGCCCAGCCAAGCCGGGGAGGGCACGGCGGGCGTGTCCCCTGCCGCGCACATCCCCACCGCCCGCCATCGCGGCGGGCGAAGGACCGGTCCGGACCCTGCGTGCGGCCCCCAGGGTGCGGGCATCCCGACAGCCGCCGGGTGTAACGGAGCCCCGGTCTCGGCCGTGCCCGCGGGTGGCGCCCGGCATCCCCGCGGGGGGCACGGCGGGCGGGTCCGCACGGCTCACGCACGGTGCGGGCTCTGCGGTTTGGCGTTGCGCGGTTCGCTCGCCTCCCGCGCAGCCCCGGGACGGGCAGAGGCAGCGACCCCCCGCGGCGTGCGGGGGTCCGGCACTCTCGGTACCTGTGAACCCTCCCGTTCTGCGGGGATGTCATAGCAGGCACCGCCGGGTCATCACGGTTTAACTTCTGAAAAGCCGCCTGAAGTGGCCCAGCGGCCATCAGCAAGGTCTGTTCTGCGGGTCCCCCAGGGGCGAGGCGCGGGAGGGAGTTACCGGGTGCGTTGCTTGTAGCCGACAGTCGGGGGCTTATTTTCCAACTTTCAGTCAAGTGTTCTATATAGCTGAAAAACTGAAGCAGGAAATAAGGAGGTCAATTTATGGACAGTACATTCTCAAGTTCTTAACAAAGACAATGAAAGCCACCAGTTGTTGTGGGAGAATGTATTTCTGGCAACACTAGCAGAGAGCAGGGGCTGCTCTGTGGTGCTCATTCATTCCCTACAGGATCCTAAGTGGGCACGAAACAAAGCAAATTTCTCACTTCTTTATATAAAAGCATTTGGGGTTCTCTGCTTTCTAAAAGAACTCGTGCTTTTGAGAAAGCTTTAGGTTTTGGTTAAAAAAAAACAGTGATGGAATATTGTTTGCCATTTGACCAGGAGCACAAAAGTCTGTTTGGTTTATATCGAGTAAATATTTTTTTCCCTGTAATGACTGACTTAAGCTGTCATATGCCCTATTTCTTTTAGTGATCCAACCAAGCTTATAGAGCAGTCTTTTTTTCTTTCTTTTTTTTTTTGGTGTGATACAGCCTGACACCCCGACTGCCGCTGTATGAGGCGTATTTAGTGAGCCATATACTGTAGACAGAGCCTCCCTTTAGCTGTCCTCTGCAGAAAGTTTTCTGATGAGAGAACTGCAGCAAGTAGGATGAACTAAATGCTGATTTTGGCCTCTTGAGTTCTGTAAAGACCAAGGGCAGAGCAGAGTGTTTGCCTCAGCCCTCACCAACAGTGCAAGTCCTTTCGGCATACTGCGTTTCCTAGTAATTCACTGACTGGTTAAAAGCCACTGCTGTTCTATAGCTATTAAAGGTCAAGTCCATTACGTGCTGCATGCATTGCCTCTTAGTATGTAACTTAAATAAAGCCCCTAAGATTCTCTGCAGCCTCTGCTTTTCAGCTTTCTGGCTCTTGCAGCAGAAATGAGCCCTGCTCTGGGGTACAAGGCTCACCCTTGGGGTGGCTGCCAGATGCTGAGCTGAGCTGGCAGCAGTCTGTACACCCTTTTTGTCCACTTCTTTCAAAAGTGAAGCATTTTGTGCTGGAAGGAGCTGGACCCCAAAGTCCTTTTCCCAGCTGATACCTTGGGATCTCGCTGTTGGTGGCGTACCTGCATTCTGGAAAGCATCTGCCTTCTCCCCTGCGGTGCCTGTGCAGATTTGGGGTAAAACACAACTCTTGGAAGAAGTTCTGAATCCCAGGACTGCTCTGTGCCCCCAGGAGATGTGTGTGACTTGCTGCTTGTGCTGCCAAAAGGGGATGTGAGTTTGTCCTGCAGTTCTCGTGCAGTCTGCAGACCACCGTGTGCTGTCCCTGGCTGTGGCTTTAGGAAAGCAATGATGGCCACCTCATTTCTAACAGTGTAAACCTTCTGCCATGCCATGGCAAATCCTAGTGCTGCCCACAAGATTCCCAGAGGCAGAAATTTTCGTTGCTTTTTTTTTTTCAGTCCAGATGATTTAAAACAAGATGTGGTACGGCTCGCTGTGGTGTAGGCGTGCAAAAAACCTGAAACTTACAGCATTGGAGAAATTAAAAAAAAAAGCAACAGAAATGATGTGCCACCAGGATGCCGGTGGCCAGGGATTGTCAAAAAAAAAAAAAAAAAAGTCGAAAAAACCCTCAAACTGGGGGATTTTGTGTGCTGGTGGGTTTCCTTTGAAGGGGTGGTTTTTTTTTTTTTGACTGTTGGTTTTTGGGTGGGTTTGGGTTTTTTCTCCGTCACGGTGCTGCTGCGTTTCATCGCGCAAGGCGCTGCGGGCGGGGACGGGGGGCGGGGCGGGGACGGGGGGTGGGGCGGGGCGGGCTCCCCGCGTCTGCGCACTGCCCCGCCGGGCCCCGCGCGCATGCGCAGCACTCCGCGCCGGCAGCCGGCGATGGGCTTCCGTAACGTGTAAGGGCCGGGTCGCGCTCGCCGGAGACGGGGTGGCAGGGGGCGGCCGGGCGCCGCGCTCGGCTCTGCGCCGCGCTCCGCGCTGCGGGTGGGACGTGGCGTGCCGCCGCCGCGCCGCCCCGGTGGCTTCTCGCCGTCTCCTGGGGCCGAGTCACGGGTAACCTTGAGGCGTTGGCCAGGGGGCGCTCGGCGCCCTCAGCGGTGGCGGCGGCCGCCTGAGGCGAGGGGCTGCGCGGCAGGGCGGGTTACGGGAGCGGAGGCGCCGGTGGCCCACGGGCCAGGCGGCAGGGTGCGGGACAGCGCAAAATCGTGGTTTTTTAGCTGAAAACCATGGCTGTGCCGCCCGGCCGTACCGTAGCGCCCCGGTGCGCGGCCTCGAACTGCCTTTTTCTCCCGTCTGCGCCGCCCGAATATGCACACAGGCTGCAAGAGAAATACTTCACAATTAAATAGGTTAATTCAGGTACATCGTAGGCATGTTGAAAGATCTTCGGTGGTGATCGGAATGAATGGTCAGCCGCGTGCTCTTATTTTAGGCCTGGCGTAAGACTGTACCTGTAACAGAAAACACTGCTAATGTCTTCCTAATGTTTGTCTTTATATACATCGCGTAAGGCACCAGTCCTGCAGCAAAGGGCTCTGTGCCGCTAATCCACCTGACTGGTTTGATGGGAGAAGTTGGGTGCTTGCAGCTGGGCACAACGGGAGAACGCTCTGTGAAGCCCTAAGTGAAAGTGCAGGGATGTGGTGCCTGCCTGGGTGATGGAGTTAAAGTAATAGAGTGTAGTGACAGTAAAGTTACAGGATTGAAATAAGAAAACTTGGTCCACCAGGGAGAATCCCTCTATTCATTTCAGCCTGTGGAATGTTTCTCTAGGTCTGGTGTTAGGAGTTCCACTGTTCTGGAGTGGCAAAACAGTATGCTGAAGACAGACAAAAACCCCAACCAAAAATACAAAAAGAAACAAAAATAAAAACACAGCAAAAAAATTTGCTATTTTTGTTCCAAGTGTAAACAAAATGGAGCAACTTAAGTCATTTAGTTTAAAAATTAAAACAATTTTGAAAAGTCCTGGCCTGTTTCAAGGCAGAGCTTTCCTGGGAAGGATAAATTTTAAACTTAGGTTCTCGGTGAGCAGCATTCAACGAAAAAGCCCCCAGTGTTTCTAGCTTGGCTGTATAAACTTGAGACTTTGCATATAAGTGAAAGTAGAACAATGAACATTGAGACTTTTCTTAAACACTTAACGCTTGTTAAGCATGAAATAACTTGGGTTTAACCTACATCTGTTCACTTCCAGAGCTGAAATCCGTATTTTTGCTTAAAAGTACTCCTTAATGTAAAATGTTACAAAACTTCTCATGATGTTTACAGTATACTTAGACCAAAGTCTCCCCAGGGACAAAGGCTTACCTTTTGCAAATGACCTTGTAAAATACCTGAAATTTAACTGTTTCTGTAAACCTACAGAAAGTGGAAGTAGGTCTCTTCAAATGGATGTGAATAAGTCAGCTTGTTTTGTGGTTTTTGTTTTTTTTCTTTTTTTCTTAAAGATCTGCCACGATGCCTGGGTCTCTTCCAGTGAATGCTGAATCCTGTTGGCCCAAAGATGTTGGAATTGTTGCACTGGAAATATATTTTCCCTCTCAGTATGTTGACCAGACAGAGCTGGAGAAGTATGATGGTGTGGATGCTGGGAAGTACACCATTGGGCTAGGCCAGTCAAAAATGGGGTTCTGCTCCGACCGGGAGGATATCAATTCTCTCTGTTTGACTGTGGTTCAGAAGCTCATGGAGAGGAACAGCCTTTCCTATGATTGTATCGGGAGGTTAGAAGTTGGAACGGAGACAATAATTGATAAATCAAAATCTGTAAAGACTGTCCTGATGCAGCTTTTTGAAGAATCTGGTAATACAGATGTGGAAGGAATTGACACCACCAATGCGTGCTATGGAGGCACTGCTGCTCTTTTTAATGCTGTTAATTGGATTGAGTCCAGTTCTTGGGATGGTAAGTTGAGGGTATTTTCCTGCTCAGCTCCAGACTTTCCTCTTTTTCCTTTCTTTCCTTAAGCATACTTCTTTGCGCACCACTCTCATGAAAATTGCAGTAACCCATAGTTACCATGTATTTGACATTCTTTTTGAACTCTTGTAGGGATGTTATCAAATAGAGATATGGTTCAGTAACTAGTGGCGTTTCTAGCGGGCTCTCCTTAAAAGTATTTGAAATAAAACTGACCATTAATTCATGTAACTGAAATTTCCAAGTCGTCACCTAATTCACTTCAGCAGTTCAACAAAGCTCAGAGAGGTTAGAGCAGAAAATACATTACCAATAGAAACAGGGTTGTTGGTTGTTTTTTTTTTTCCTTTTTAACATACCTACGTTCTTCATTTGTTTACGTGCTGCACGTATTCAGAAAGATCATTTTTTGGGGGGAAAAAAGTTGCAGCTATGTTTTTGGAATTGAAGTTTTAATATAGCAGTAGAGATGAGAAAAACCTGTAGCAATTCAGCTTCATGCCCAACAAGTGGGGTTTTTTTATGTCATCCTCTGGTTTTGAATAGTCTGCCTTACAGCAGTGACAGTGTTGATGTTTAAGCATGTAACACCAAGAGGGTAAACTATTTTTCTTTTCCAGAGTCTTTCTTAAATGCCTTGGCTGTTTGCCACTAGTTCAGTTACACTGAAAAAATGACATGGGTAATGATCACTGGTCTTCTGTTAATTTTGGTGGCTGCCAGGAAACTGAAATGTGGCAGAAAAGACAGGATTCAAGAGCCCCATAATTTTTGCATAATCTCCTCTGTAACTAAAGCCTAAAAGTTGCTGATGGTATTAAAATGTGCTAGATTCTTGGTTATTTCTCATTGTTATTTCTGTGTGTTTTTCACAGGGCGCTACGCA
The DNA here is from genome assembly GCF_963210335.1 of Falco punctatus. Lineage (NCBI taxonomy): Eukaryota > Metazoa > Chordata > Aves > Falconiformes > Falconidae > Falco > Falco punctatus. The sequence continues at coordinate 16,537,743 of NC_137586.1, read as the reverse complement.
CTTGTTGTTGCTGGAGACATAGCTGTGTATGCCAGTGGAAATGCCAGGCCAACAGGTGGAGCTGGTGCTGTTGCTATGCTAGTTGGTCCAAATGCTCCGTTAATTTTTGAGAGAGGTTAGTCCAGTGAGAAAACATACACCATTCAGCCAGATAACTGGATCTGCCCTGAAGCCTGTCTGCTGGTTTTTGTGCTTTGCTGGAGGGCTGGATTAAATCCCACGAATGTCAGAAATTGTACTTTGTCTGCTCTTGCTCTGGGTTAATTTGGGCAAGTCCTGTTAATAGGAGGCAGCAAGGAACAACTAGAGGTGATCCTATCTGTTTATTTCCTTGGGCATTCTACAGCAAAATTGACAAAAAGCAGACTCCGAGCTGAATAACAGAGCACTGTACTTTCAAGGTGAAATAATGAAAATTTGTTACTTGTGTTTGTCCTGCTTAGTCCTACTGTGCTTAACAAGCAGTTGAGAACTTACGAAATGTTACCTTAAAGGGCTTGAAGGGCTATGAAAACCTGCTTGACTAGAGCCAAATATTACTACTTTCCCCACAGATGTTAAGTGATGCATTTAAATTCACTCAAAGCAGCTGAGTAAACTAATTTTCAACTTTTCGTAAATTTCTGTTCATCAGGGTTACGTGGAACCCACATGCAGCACGCGTATGACTTCTATAAACCAGATATGGTCTCTGAATATCCTGTAGTTGATGGCAAACTATCTATACAGTGCTACCTCAGTGCATTAGATCGCTGCTACACTGTTTATCGCAACAAAATCCACGCCCAGTGGCAAAAAGGTATGTAGCTTCACCTGATACTGCAAGATCTAGCAAATGCTGAAACGTCTAACTACACAATGTATTTAGTGTCCAGTCTGAAGACTAGTATATGGGTCCCTTTCTTCCCGTTTCTGTGTTCTTTCGATTGAAAGGTGTGCTCTCTTGCGTAAGAAATGTGTTACTTCTTTTCTGTTGTCGCTGATAGTAAGCAGTAGTCTCTGCAGCTTTTGTTGGTCTAATGTATAATACCTTGCTTCAAAGTGTGTCATTCCCCCCTCTACTCAGGGTCTTAAGTTACTGGCATTAATATTTAAATGTTATGTAACGATGCCAATACTGATTTGTTTTTACCTTATGTATTTAGTAGATGCTTCACTTCTATTAAGAAGCATAGGTATGACGAGCAGGTAGTTAAATGAAGTAGACTATTTATTACGTCAAAATGCTGGGTAAAAATATGAGAGTCTTAATATAAGTTAAGCTTGCAGCTTTCCCTTCTAGAAGGGCAGACATTGTTAGCGCAAAAGATCAGTAAGAAACCAATTTTTAAAGAGAAGTAGCAGCAGTGTTTAAAATGAACGGGCCAGCAACAGTTAGTCTTATGGTTGTCTCTTGCATGCTGATCCATTAGGATCACGATATCCTGCCACCCTCATACATTACTTTCATAGTTGAAGCAAGTACTAAACAAAAGTTGTAACACAACATTTCTTCCACTTCCAGAGGGGATGGACAGACATTTCACCTTGAATGACTTTGGATTCATGATCTTTCATTCTCCCTACTGTAAATTGGTACAGAAATCTGTGGCTAGACTCTTGCTGAATGACTTTCTCGGTGACCAGAACCCAGAAACAGCAAACACTGTTTTCAGTGGTCTGGAAGCTTTCAGGTGAGAATGACTGCTGTCTTCCTTAATTACATAACCTTAATTTGTTGCACATCCAAGGTGTGTTTTCACTTCCTGGTATTTTAGTACCTGTTTCTGAACTACTGGCTTTTTTTTCTTTCTTATTAATAGGGATGTAAAACTTGAAGATACGTATTTTGACAGAGATGTGGAAAAAGCTTTTATGAAAGCTAGTGCAGAGCTCTTCAACCAGAAAACCAAAGCTTCGTTACTCGTATCCAATCAGAATGGGAATATGTATACCCCTTCAGTCTATGGTTGCCTTGCCTCGCTTCTAGCCCAGTAAGCATATAACTGGAAAAAAAAAGTCATAGCCCTTTATATGTAAGGTCATAAAAGGTTTTTGTTTCAAAAAGTCTTTTGTAAAAGCACCATCTAGCAAACCTTTTCCTACTGGATTGCCTGAAGCAGAAAGACTAAAGTTAAATTGCCCTACACACACGATCTGTTCAAGTGACCAGGAGACTCAAAATTTCTATCAGAAGCTGGTCTGAAACAGCTTGTTACTGCCTTCCAAAGTAGGATCTTATTTGTAAGGTGGTGTCTTTTCCCAGCCTCAAACCCTTGTCCCATCCCATGTCTTCCCTGCCCCTCCACAACTTCTCCCTCTGTCCGCAGCCTCCCAAGAAAAAACCCACCAAAACAAAACCACTGTAGTGGATCAGAATGCCTTCTCTGTTTTGCTGTAGTAAACAAAGCCATACTAGATCAGTATTTACATAACTTTTTTTAATGACAGACTTTAAAAAAAACATGTTAAGTTTCAATTAAACTATTTCTCTTGGGTCCTTTTTTCTTTATTCTGACTTTGCCTTCCAAGATGTGGTCATTCATTTTAGGCTTTAGGTGACTCCAGAATGAAAAATGGCTGCCTTCTAGATAATCATATTCTGGGCATTTCTTTGCTCTGTTTTCCTTAGGCAGCTATAACAACAGTGTTAGAATCTGTGGTTTTAAAAGCCATAATTTATGCATTTAGCATCCTAAATGTGTATTGTCAATACAATTTGCTGGCTGCTCTTTTGAAGCTAGCTCCACTTTCTAGTTAATTAAAATTGGTGCCTTGGCTTCATTCTCAGTTTAAATAACTGTTGCTTGATTGGCAGGTACTCCCCAGAGCAGCTTGCAGGACAAAGAATTGGTGTGTTCTCATATGGCTCTGGTTTTGCTGCTACGCTGTATTCCATCAGAGTTTCACAGGATGCCACTCCCGGTGAGTGAAAGGAAGAGATGATAGTTAACTCCTTCGCACAGCTCACCAGCATAAGTAAACCTGCAGAGCAGTGCCTAATGACAGTAACGCTGAAGGGAAGATGTTCTGCTCCAGGAACATTTAAGTGTTTCCTTGGGCAAATAATACTCTTCAAACTCTGTTAATGTTTTGATTGGGTAGTAAGGAGTATTTTTAAATGACTAAAAGTTTAGCTTCTGTAAATGAAATTATTTTGAATGGGCTTGAAATGTGAATGTGCTAGTGTGCAGCTCTCTGCACTGGTGCTACCTTACATGGTGATTTTATATTGTAGGTTCTGCATTGGACAAAATAACTGCCAGCCTTTCTGATCTCAAGATAAGACTTGACTCAAGAAAATGTATTGCTCCTGATGTCTTTGCTGAAAACATGAAGATTAGACAGGAAACACATCATTTGGGTAAGAACTTCATTAATGTAAGTCATTCCTAGTCTTACAGCAAAATGCTTATCACTTAATTCACCTGACTTTAAATGACTAGGGTGTAGAATGAAGAAAATATCCAACCCTTTCTGCTTCTGAATAGTTTGTGTTCATTGGCCCAATGAATGTGGCTGAAATGAAAATGTTTTTTCTGTCTTACTACATCCAGACTGCAAAGGCCTGTGTTGTGTAAAACTCTTACCAGGAACCAACTAACTGTATCTGTTACTGGCTTTTTTACAGCCAACTATATCCCACAGTGTTCAGTAGAAGATCTGTTTGAGGGAACATGGTACCTTGTGCGTGTGGATGAAAAACACAGGAGAACTTACGCGCGGCGCCCACTCATGGGTGATGGACCATTGGAGGCAGGAGTTGAAGTTGTCCACCCAGGCATTGTTCATGAGGTGAACACTCATCACTCTTTTAAAGTTTGATATAGGTGGTGGAACGGTTATGTGTTTGTCTTAGCATGTGCATGTATGTTAAGAGGAAGCGGTTTAACAAGTTACATGAAATACTTTGTTAACATATGTAACATACAAGCCAGAAGTAAAAAACTGAACATGAGACTTTTAAAAGTACATTTCATCATAACAAGAAAGAAACTGCGCAAGACTGAAACAAGAACAAACTGGCTCTTTTCACATAATCAGTTGGCATGAAGCATGACCGATTTGATTGACTTAAGACCAAGCCGTCCAAGTGTAGCATGAATTGTTTTGAGAGTTGGACTAGCCTTGAAGTATGAATGTCTGATCTAGAAAATTTTATTTAATGATTTTTTTCCCTTCTTCTTAGCACATCCCAAGCCCTGCTAAGAAAGTGCCAAGAATCCCTGCAACAACAGAATCTGAAGGCGTTACTGTTACTGTTTCCAATGGGGAGCACTGAGATACCTCTGTGAGGTGGGGAATGAAACAAGGTGTGAGGGTAGGGTGAAAGAGAGAGGAAAAGGATTGCAGTAGCGCTGAAGTTTCAGTGTATGGTAGTGCTTCATTGGAGTATGGAAAAATTGTTTAAGCTCCTTGGAAAGATTTGTCACAATATGGTATGGTGATATTTATAGCATTTTCAGAACACTAAAATCATGAATATACTGGAGGTGGAGGGTCTTGCTGGGGTGGCGTAGATTCCTTAACATGTCTGAATTTTTTTCAATTGCTGAGTAGTACCTGTAGTCTATTACAAGGTCTTTGTACTTAGGGGGAATCTTCTGTTTGCTCTTTCCATGTAAAATGACTTGAAACTTACGCTGTTAACTTCTACTTCTGCCACACACACCATAGTCCAAGCTTTTAATGTTAGGGTTCTCAGTGCCTTGACAGTAAGCAATCTTCTCAATACTGCACTTCATTTTGTCCCCTTTATCACCTTCCCTTTCTCCTCCCAGTCTACCTCCCACCACCCTGTTTTGGGAAAGGTTTAGAACAAAGTAACATTCATTGGTGGAATAGAATCTCCCCTGTCAAAATGACGGGATTGAAAATGGCGAGACAGGCAGGTCGTTTTCTTGCAAGAAGCTCTGTGACCCACCGTGTTGGTTACTACATAATTGCTCCGAACATCCATATTACTGGTTTTATACCTGCATTATAAATCACAGCAGCCTGGGAGGAAAGAGGAAGAGGGGAGGTAGTAATTTTTCCTTTCAAAAGAAATGGGTTCATGGATTTGGCAACTTTTAGGATCATTTAGTAGAAGCATCCAAGGCAGCAGACTTTTCAAATAAAACTTCCGGGTATTATAGAGCTGGTTTAATTGGCAAACAGAGGAAGGGAGGAAGATCACTTTGGAGCTCTGGCCTCTTGCTATTATTTATATAATACATTTCTGAAAGACGATAATTTTGGGTTTGGCTTTGTACTTTTGAAGTCTTTCTCGCTATTGGTATTACTGTAGGAGTGGAGTCTTCTTTTTCTCTTACCCCCACACCCCAACATGCAAGCTAAAAGCTATACATTTTGCAAGTGGTAGAAACACAATGCTAATGGGGATTCCATTCTGGGAGTTTTTTTTTAAAGCCCAGAATGAATATTAACTATGACATGAGCCTTCTAAGCTTGTAATATATATTTAAATTGAGCTAATGTACAGAATGAAGTTTTGTTGAATTTATTTCTTTGCTAATTCTACAAAGCTACATTACCTAATATAAAGTAGCAAAAAAAAATTGTCTGTTAAATTACAATCTTTTTTGTGTGTAATGAAGTGTTTGTGTTATCTGTCACTAGGATTTGCTAACTTGCTGTATTTGTACAGTCAAGCCTTGGTAAAAATGGTTGTTTATTATAAACTGATGAGTACTAATCTGTTCTGCTGAAAATGATGGAGCAATGATGCATGATGATAGTGTTTGCAAGTATTTTGGTTTAGGTTGCCCTTGTGAAACTTACCTTGGCACCAGGAGACCAAAGTGCCATGGAACAAAGTCCATTGCTGGCAGTGGACAAGCCGGGAAGTGAGCTACTGGCACAAAGTTAACCACAGGGACCTCACAGGCTGTGAGGCTGATCCTTCGTTAAAATAAAGTTTGAGATATTTGAGACCCATTGGAGTAGTGCTAACTTCTTGGGTTTTCAGGATGCATTTTTAACAGGAAAGAAAAAGGAAACTGGCCCTGTGAAGACCTGAAGTTGTGGGTTCACAAACTGTATGGACCTTCTTTCTTTATATCATTCCATTGCAAAAATGGAAAGAAAGGGTTGCTTAGGCTGGTGCAAAACCATTGTTTCAGGGCAGTGTTTCAAAGTAACTTAAATGCTTTCACATGGAAACTGTTTAAAGAGGAGGAATTAATTACCAGCTTATGAATTTCAATTTATCTTCATTACTGTCTAATAAAAGCTGGTAATTTTTTATCCCCCTCAGAAAATCCATGAAGGGGGATTGGTTCTTGCTTTGTACTTGCCTGAGCCTCGATGAGTCCTGTTTCCCATGGCTGGCTTGTCATTCTGTTGCTCACTTACGTTATTTTCTCCCTTTAAATTCATCATGATCTCATTAGTCCCCACAACAGATAAGGCATCCTGCCCTTAAATTTGAAAGCACCAGCTGTACCTCTCAAACTTGTATTAGATTACTTGCCTTAACTAAGACTATGTGGGCTCCAGCTCTTAGCTTAGTCATGGTAGCTATGCCTGTTCGGAGGACAGCTACTGCACTTTTACACTGTTTGCATTGGTGCTGATGGTGTTGAAGATTAAAGTATAAAATAGTCAGTTAAAGCTGAAAATCAGAGTATCTACATCTTGTTGATGCTCAGAATAACTGGAGTTGTCAGGCTATCCAGCTTTCAATTTGTAGTGGTCAAGAGTGTCAAAATCTGCTTTGTGCCAGCCTTTGCCAAAGTAGTATGGCAGGAGTTAGTACAAGCCTGTAATGCGCAATGTATAAATGGATTTTGTTATAGGTTGTGTTCCACGTACTGATGCCTAGTGCTAAAGCAAGAATTTAAAACTACGTGAGTTTTGGAGTATGCTTAAATCTTTCCTTACAGGAGTGCAGCTGGAGTCCAAGCAGTTCTAGAGTGTCAGAATTGTGCAAGTAATGGAAAGTGTCAGAAGGTTAGTAGATGGTAGCCCAGCCAGCGATGCACTGGGAATTGCAACCACATGTGCAGGGTAAAAGCAGCATATCCTAACTTGCTTCTCTTGAATTGTGATGAATGGGGAACTGTGGTTAACAGCATTGTTGTTTCTTCAAATAAAACTAAAAAAAAAAAAAAAAAAGTTGTGATACACGCTTTATCATGTTTAGTTTGCTGAAGAAACTTTAAAGAAGAATTTGGCGTTTAGATTATGGTCTGGTTTCTGCTTAAATGTAGTTCTCTGCAAAAATGGTCCTGGTTTGCAGTGGTAAAATTGTGTCGAGCTGAGGTATGATTTGTTCAAGAAGTCAGCTGTCACATGCCTGTACTGAGAACCTTCTGTGTGTGAAATGCAGTATTACTTGATCGTTACTGAAAGGTCACCTCCAACTAATGATTCCTTACCTGTGTCGCTTACTGGGTTCTTGCACTGCTGTACTGTGCCTCTGGAGCAAGGGACAAACAAACGCATGAGGGCTCTGTATTTGAGTGCTTCAGTGTGACTTGAGACATACAAAGGAGATGAGGCATTTTTTGTTTATTCAAAAATTACAAAAAAAGTAACACCAGAACTTGCGAAAAGTGAATAAAACCCTTTGTTAAATGTGCAGAGTAGAAAGCCTGCAGCGCAATTTATAAAATACAGCACAGCTTGGATGTGTGCTTCACCCTGCTATAAGAATGGGTTCCTGTCCTCAAGTCTTGTTCTTCGGGGTCTGGATGGGACATGATAGGAACACATTCAAGTGCCCTTTTCTTCTGGACTTTGTGTAAAACAATCCTGTAGACCCCTGTTATTGAGCTGTGTGCATCTCTTCCCCGGTTATTTTGAATGTGTTCTTCTGTGATGCCCAGATCTTCCAGAATATTTTTTACTTCAATTTCTTCCTCTTTGAGTGTACTCCTGTCTGATAAATACTTTGGATCCAGTTTAAACGGCTGTAAAGGTTTGGGGTACTGTATTCCTTGCATCCATTCACTGTTCATAATAAGTTTGACAGAATATCTTTCGGTTGGTACTGGCTGAAGGACTCCTTTTATCAGATTCTGGCAATCTTCTGAGAGGCAGGGAGGCAAACTGTATGTCCCTTCAAGAATGCACTTTTTCAGTTTGGCCACTGTATCTGCCCGAAATGGCATGATACCTGTTGTCATAAAGTAAAGCAGGATCCCCAGTGCCCAGATGTCTACATAAATGCCAATATAGTTTTCATCTCGGAAGAGTTCAGGAGCAGCATAAGGAGGAGAGCCGCAGAAGGTATTTAAAGTTTCATCTCTTTTACTTACTGTGCTGAATCCAAAGTCTCCCACCTTAACACAGGTGTTACTGGTGTAGAAAATATTTTCTGCTTTTAAGTCCCGGTGAATGATATTATTCTCATGCTGTAGAACAAGAGGGAAATCTGGTATTAGCTTGTTTACAGGAAAGTTAAGTGACTAATTAATTACCATGCAGGAGAAAGGGAGTTACCTTGGACAAAGTCAGAAATAAGTATTGCAATGAAATTGGGAAGTTAGAAGTATTTAAACACATTTTATGTATATTTAAACAAATATTTATCTCAAATATATCTACTGATACAAAAACAACAGAGTAAGTGAAGACGGGAAGAAGGATGCTGGGTGTTTTAAGAATAGCAGTCTCAACCTGTTAACCAGTATCAGCTACTGTCATGAAGCAGATCTGTGATGGCATTGTAGTTAATCCTACGAAGTTGGATAACCATGCACAAAACCTTTTTTCAGGGTTCAGAACACTTGCTTTTGCAGTTACTGTAATTCTGTAACGATACAAGTAACTATTCCATTTTTGTATATATTGTAAGGTTGTGGACTTAAGAAGTGAAGGTGTTCAGTTCACCAAGTGAACTTAGATAAAGTAAGAAAGTTGCAATTCTGTTGTGTGGTCTGGTGTCCTATGAGGAGCTGGTGGTGGCAGGAGAAAAGGAGCACACACCTGTGCCTTGTGGTATTTCATGTTGCAGGGCACAGAGTTCAGTCGTGTCTTCTAGTTTTATAAACCTAAAATAAATACATGTATCTTGTACTTTTTTTTTCTCCCTTGGAAATGGTAGTGGTAGCTAAGGACTCAAACTGAATTTGCTTTGCTTAGTGGCAATATACCTGCCTTGACTAGGTAAGGGTTTAGCTTCATCTTTGAAATAACTGGGAGGAGTAGATGTGTTTGAGCACTCTGCCCAGGCTTTTAAAGTAACCAGGTACAGTATTTGGAGGTAATAAGGAAACCTTTCAGCATCCCAAGATTTTTAAACTCATCAATAACAGGCAGGGATCTTCTGGTTGTGTACTGGCGGCAGTGAGATGGGATTTCAGTAGCGTGGACCATATGGTATAGCAAAAGTAAAATGTTTTGCAGAGGTCTTTGTGTATGAGTAAAGATAGATGTGGGCTGGCTTGGTAATCTGGTTTTTAATGCTGAGAAACAGATGCAGTCTTGGAAGTGTAAAGTTCATTCCGGTAGCTGTAGAGTACCTGTCCTATGGAAAACATGTTGAAGTTAATCCATCACTTACAGGAAATATGGTGATTTTATTCAAAAGATGTAAAAAATGCAATGTTTATATATGCCATGAGCAGTCTATAATGCGGTTTCTAGATGTGTAACCTGGGAACACCCTGGCTTTTGACTTTGCCTGAGGCTATTACGTGGCAGGAAAACATGAGCCACTGGAGGGCACCCTGAGCCAACTGTAATGAATGCTGCTATTCTCAGATTTCCAGAACAGTCTTCCTGTGTTTTTATGCTGTTGTTTGAAGTAGCTGTAGTTAACTGTGCAAGGTTCAGAGGAGGTGGTACTGAAGTAGTGTAGTTAATTGCCCTTTTTCTGCCTTTACAAGATGCTTTGGGTTCTAGTAAAATAGCAGCAACCCAACACTGAAGACGAGGCAGGGAGAATGTGTTGCTGGGTATTAACTTCACAGATTTGTGCCAAAGCAAGGACCAGGAATTAACTGTCTTTAAGTGCCGGTCTCCCACATTCATTAATAAGCAAGCGGCTGCACGTTTGCAACATCTAACAAGCCTCTTCTCTGAAACACTTTCTTCAAGGAAAGGAGTGACTGATCCTGTTTTGAAATGGCTGGAGGGAAGAAATGAAGCCTTATTAATGGCTGCCTACAGCAGCTCAAAGCAGACAGGAGAACGTTAAAGGGTTCGTTCCACCCACGAGGTGTTCCCAGTCCAGTCTCCTCCAGAAAGCTGTCAACAGAGAGGCAGTAACTCCAGGTGGATGAGAAAGCTCTCTCAGATGCTTTTAAGACAGCTCTTGATCTGTTTTGCTCTTCAGAAATGTGAGCCTGAAATCTTGGTAACAGTAAACCTGCTAGGTAAAAACCAAAAGATACATTGATGAGTAGTGAGGGGCAACATGCCTGGGGAGGAAAAGGAACTTACCATGTGCTTCACAGCAGACACAATCTGGGAGAAGATTATTTTACACTCTGTTTCTAGCAGCTTCCCTTCAGTACTGATTTTAGTGAAGAGCTCCCCACCTCCTGCATACTCCATCACAAGATGCAGTTTTGAGAGTGTCTCCACCACTTCATACAGTCTGATGATATTTGGGTGGTGCAGTTTTTCCATGTTGGATATCTCACGAGATAGCAAACGTTGAGTCTTCCGGTCCAGCTTTGTCTTGTCCAAAATCTTAATTGCAACTTTCTCTGAAAAGAAAAAGACTTTTCCATGTTGTTAATGCAATAGGTACAAATGATGATAGTACTTACAACAATGCTTGGTTAGAGTAGTGCAATAAAATTTCACCTCTGATCAGTGCAAGCTAAGCTGCAGAGGCCTACTAAGCCCTGCAGTCTTTCGCACACACCTATGTCCCTTTCCATCTACAGCATAAAGGCTGCTCGAGTTATTGCAAGAGCTAATTGCCTGCTGTCTTAGTGTGCTCTGTTGCCACTAGGCTAATACCTGTCTGATGGCAACGGTTAAAACAGCTGCTTTTGGTGTGTAATGCTGGTAAAGTCTGCACTTTCCTTGCTAACTCAGTGCTCTTCAGGTGGGCTAGGTCTGAGCCTGGTGAGTCTGGTACTTGCAGACTGATGGAGGTGTTAAGATTAGGTGCTTTGTTTCAGAGCAGATAGACAAACTGGGGGTAACTTAGGGGCTCTGGCTGTAGTCCTGCAAGTAGAGTGAATAAATGCATCACAGTTGCTGTTACATTTCTGTATTAATTGGCAGGTTATGGCTTTTCTCTTCACTCTAAGCAATACAGCTGGTATTTGAAGGATTTGTCTGGTTAAAATAGGTTTATGGTGGCTTTGTATAACTAGTCAGGACGGTAAAACTGGATCATGGCAATAAAAACAACTGTTTATTCCTGGGAAGGTTTTTTCCGCCCCCCCCAAGAATATCTTAGTCAAACACCCCGAGTGTTTATCATTTTTATTGAATCTTTCAGAAAAAAACTTCACTTCGGTTTCTAGTACATGGGAGTAAATGGAAAAGTATTGTTTACTTGTTGCATAAGAGAAGAGTGAGAAGGCTATTATATTTGTACATGTGTTCCGGTATAAAAGGATTTAAAATGTTTTTACTTAATATTACAAAGGTATTTAACTTGAGTTTAGCATGTCAACATACCTAAAGGAAGTGTTAAGCATATGTGTGCATATATCTGTACAGACCAAGAAAACTCCATGTTTAGTATATTTACCTTAGTAACATACATAAGTTGATTTCCCTACTGAAATGCAGCAGATATTCCAAGCAAATGTGATTCTTGTGGAAGGTGCTGAATTATCCCTTGACGTGCCTATTTTCAGAAGGAGCCTGTGCTGAGTATAGGGCAGTCTTCCCCACACTGCTTCTCTCTGACCTGTTTTGTACTTCCTAGCAAGCCCCTTAGGAACGCGGGAACCCACTCCAGCGTGGTGTGGATGGTGGCATGGTGGATCTGGAGGAAATGTAGCTATTGCATGGTAACAGCATGTGACACTGATCATGGCAGAGCTCTGACTGCTGACCTGGGCATGAAAGACTAAAACCTTTGCCATGTCGGTAGCATATTGATCACCTAAACCAAGAGCAAAGAGCATCAGCTCGCAGTAGGTAACATTTGCACAACTAAATATTTAGATATTGCAGGGATAACAATTGTTACAACGTTAACTATGTAATTGCATCATTACATCTTGATTTATAGAAGTTGGGGGCATTTGGGCTTTAAAAAAAAAAAATCTAGGTTAAATTCCTTCCCTTTCCTTTTGCTGGACTTCAGTATTCCTCCTGGTTGGTTCTTCTGCAAAGTTTTAAAGGAAAGAGGGGAAAGTATTGCAAATGGTTTAGCACTGAACCATAAATCAGGACTGAGCTTTAAATCTACATCACTGCAGTTACATATGTGTGATATGCAAAGAAAACCAGCCCACCTGAAGTGTGATAAACCTGACACTCTCCTTTTCTGTTTTTTAAACTTGTTCCCTCTGCTTCCAAAAAATGCTTGGTTTATAAATCCTGTACTAAACTTGCATGGCAGCAGTGCTGAACAGGAGAGCATTGTAGCAGATAGCTCATTTACTAAAATATTTAAACTGAGTCGTGTGGGATTTTGATTGACTATATGCAGTGTATGCAGAGGTTTGGGAAAAACTAGCAGAAATCTTTATAAGAGAAGTCAGAAGGTTGAGAAGTCATTTCAGGAAGAAGTGGTGTATGCTATGATGGCAAAAGGAACAAAATGCAAATGGAACCAAGTTAAAAAGGCTTAAAAAAAAAAAGCAAACTAGGTGTCTGAACACTTCTGCCTTTGCCATTCATGTTTCGTGTTAGGCTGGCTTTTTACTAGCTGTAAATTTTGGATGCTCTTAATTGCATCTATTCAGCTCTGCTCTCACGCTACATTTGTCAGCTGGCAGGTATGTAAAATAAAGGTTACAAAGTGCTTAGGACCATAATAACCCTTAGCATGCAACTCTGCAGGTCTCTGGAGAAAATCTCTGCCAAAATTGAGGTTAATAAAGTGGGCAACACTCCTGAATAACCCAATACATATCACAGCACCAAAGATTTTCTTGTATTCTCTAAGCAACCGAGATGGCCTTATGAAAGAAACAAGGTCCCCTATCCAGTTTTTTCCTCTCTCCTTCTAGAAAACTTTGGTCCCTCTAGAAAACTTGTCCCGTGTTCTGCTGCAACAGATCACAAGGGCTACAGAACAGCACACATGTAATTGTTACAAAAACTCATCTTAGTAAACAACAAAATTGTTACCTTTTTTAATATAGTGACATTTAAGAAGAAAGACCATACTTAGAACTTAACACTATGACAATAACTGAAGAGCTGAACATCTACCAGACACATACACCTACCCCTACAACAGGGTACAACTCAAACAGCATTAGAAATACAAAGGCTTCATTAATATAAGCAGGAAAAAAAAAAAAAAAAGCTTGTACTCATTAGCACTGTGCAGGATCACCATTACCAACACAATGATGTGCATCTACTGGAAAAAAACAATCTTCTTGGTGGGGGGGGGGGTGGTGTGTGTATGTATGTATGCATGTATGTATGTGCACATGTGCATGTGCCTATTCTTCTGTCTACATACTGTATTTCATGAGGACAGATAAGCTCAGAGGCAGATAAAAGTCCAAACATGTTTATCCTTTATCCTTCCTTCCATGTGATGGTTGCAAACTTAGTATTGAGAAATTAACTCCTTGCCTGGTGAACATTTTAACCAAAAATCTACTAACAAAACAAAAATAATTTGAGAGATCTCTGGTGAAAAAGAACCTTTTCAAGAGAAAAAAAAAATCATAAATTTGCCCAAGCTTACTATATTCAGTGACACTCAAAATTTTTCAGTCAGCCCTATTCAAATGCTAAAGTAACCTGTCAGTTAAGTTCAAGAGGTCAAAGTTCATCCAGATCAAATCTGTAACTTCCTTTCACTAGCATTCCCCCTGTTCCCAGTACAGGAGCAGCATTTCCTCCAACAGTAAGCGCAAGACAGTTTTCTCTGGAAGAAAAAAAAAAAAATTGGGGAAAAAAAAAACACAGAAGAGGAAATAACTTGATATGGGCCAAGTAGAATAGACATGCTTTTCTGAGACAAGCAAAACCAAAAAATCCACACCCAGTTAAAGGAACCCTTAGGCATAGGCAGACTTAAATTTAGGAAAAATAAATACTGTCAGTTCCCTGCTTTTATTCCCAGTACAACAACTGCTGCACACAAAGGATAAATGTGAGTTTTCACAGCTTTGCAGTCTGGGCTGAAAGAGGTGGTTAGAGAAAATAACAGATGATACAACATGAAGGCTTTAGGGCATATCTCGTTCTCTCACCTGTAAGGTGATGGAAGAAAAGACAGTCAAAGACTATGAGAAAAAAATCAAGGCAGTAGTGTACAAAGATGCAGGGAATACTCACCCCGGGGGAAAACAAGAACAGTTTCTATTATTGTCAGACAGAGACAGAAAAAACAGGACAGATGAAGACCAGTTCTCAGTTATAACTTCTGTCTTCTCTTCATGCTACCTAGCCTTTCTAGTTCTTCCTAGAAGCGGATATAGGGTGCTTTTCTGTACTTAGGTAGTTGACAATTCAGCACAAACCCTGGTTTGGCTGTACCTGAGCTGCACTTGCTCAGCAGCTATGTCTCAGCTTTTTACAGTAATGAACCACCTGCAAATGGGTCAGTAAAGCAGGCATAAAATTTCTCACCAAAATGACTGTGATCAAATGAAAGCTTCATCCATACTAGTAAAATCTGTGATGAAACAAAGGAAGCTGTGCTAACTGTCTGCAGGCAGCAGCATGCCTAACCAGGCTGCCCTGGGGCTTTACAACCTCTACCCGTGCAGTCCATGAGCTGGGGCAGGGAAGAGGAAGAGACAGGGGGACAGGACGAGTTGAGGGAGGGGAGGCACAGCACCATGCTTGTAAGTGTGGAGTGTTTGAGCCATGGGATGAGATACATTAACTCCATGAAGTGCGGAGATTAACTTCTCTTGCAATAGGTGCCATCTAGAGAAAATGTTTCTGGTTTCTTTAAAGCCTAATCCAAACCTAAGCATTTATCTGTGACCATGCCTATAGATTTTGCTCAACAACAAAAGAAGGACACATACAAACTATATGAGTAATTAAAGTTCAGACTGCATCTCTCTTTCCAAACAGGGCCATATGTATACCTACAGGTGCTCAGCATGTAGGTGACCCACCCACCCTAACCTACCTTTGGTTAGGGAATGAATTCCAAGCTTCACTTGTGAGAAATTCCCACTTCCTATTTCTCCTCTGACTCGGTAGAAGCCAAGTCTCTTTCCCAGGGTTAATTCTTTCACAACTTTTTCATTCTGGGACATATCCTGCATTAGTTTCTCAAATGGGGTCAGCCTGTGCTGCCTGCCCTCTTCATCGCCTCCATAGCACTCTGGATGCCCATCGTCTTCTCCACTGTCCTCATGATGCCACTTGGCATAGCGATGTTTTCCAAGAATTCCTCCATTCACATATCCTGTTGTCATAGTCTGTACGGTAATCACTTATTTCCCCATTTAACAAGATGGCTGGATAAGGAGTTTAAATGAAATAATTCTGTATGAATATGCAATCCTGCGCATAATGGACACAGTGACAAACTTAGCAAAAAACCCAACCAGCTTACTGAAGGTCCATCTTTGCAAGTTATTTCAAAAACAAATCCAGCATATCTACATATTGCAGTTCTGTTCAAAGCCAGAGATAAAACTGGAAACTGTTTACATCCATCCCTGACTAACAGATTTAGTATGTCAGGATCTTAATCTACAAGGTAAAAAAGGCTTTGCAATTAAAACTGTAAACTTTGTGCAAGAAAGCACCGAGCTGCTTACTGTCTATGCAGTACATTTGACACATGCAAAACATTTGACATGAATTTTCAGCCTTTAGCTTGCTGCTTTGAAAACTAACCTGCTATATAAAGGTCAAACAAATAGCTGATTAACTATGCTGAATAAATCCAGATGCTTCCAGTTCATTTTGAATAGCTGACCTTAAAAGCGTAGTCCTTCTTGACTTTGGTACCAATCCAAGAGCCGAACGTAAGGTTTGCCTTTGATTCATTCTTCAGCCTGTGAGCTTGTCACTGTGCCTTGGAAATGTCACTGTGCCTTGAAGCCTTGCTGTAAAAGGTTTGTTGCTGCTCTGTTTCCTCCTCAGGGCATGTTTAACAAAGCAACTGATCCCAGAAGATGACAGGAAAAGCATACTCTGTGCAGCAGGCAAAAGAAATGCTGCGCCTCAGTATCCCTGCCAGTCACATGGCAGGACAATACAGGATTAAGTAACTGCAATGTCACATTAACCCTCCTTTATTTAGATGAGCTTTCTTTAACGCCTTGAGCCTTCTCAAAATTTTGCCAGACGCATGGTGTTCCTGAGCAGACAGATGAAGAAAGTCATTAAAACATTTACATAACAGCATGACAGCACACCACATACCACTCCACCAACTTAACTCTGGCAACACAGACGAAGAAGTCTTCATTCTAAATACACAAGCAATCACTTACATTTAAAGCAGTAGACTATTTTTTTCTTTACCTTCCTTCTTTAACC
This sequence comes from Falco punctatus, assembly GCF_963210335.1. Lineage (NCBI taxonomy): Eukaryota > Metazoa > Chordata > Aves > Falconiformes > Falconidae > Falco > Falco punctatus. Next base: position 16,521,198 of record NC_137586.1, on the reverse strand, counting down.
TTGAAAAATAGGAGTTGATCAGCAACTGCTAATCATGCAGCCACGTGCCTGAGGGTGGTGAGCTGGGCACGAAAGCCGAAGGTTGCAGTGCTCACCTCCCCTGCTCTCAGCACTGCCCAGCTGACAAACTGAAGGCACCTCACTGCCACCCTGCACAGATTCGCCAGACTGAGGGGAAGAGAATTAGACAAGTAACTCAATGCCTGGAGCTTAGGGAAGGTAGACAGTCACCTAAGGTGCCACACTAGAAGAGGGCATGTGACACTGACAGGTGGGGCTGCCCTCTAAACCCCAATATCCAGTGTAAGCAAGAGGATGAGAGGCCAAAGGCACTGCATACACAAAGAAAAGGCAGCCGGTGGTGATTTCATTAAATGGGAATTGCTGCTTCTCCAGAGGGGCCGAGGCAACAGACCCAGTCTCTGGGAAGCTCCTCCTTGTCCTGATGCATGTGAGTGATTCTGCAAGTCACTTCACCTCTCCATACTGCAGCCATGCTGCCAACAGCTCTGCCCAGGGCAGGCAGAGAACCTGGCTTCTCCTCATCCTCAGGGTACAGGAAGGTCTGTCACTTTTCCCTGTCACTTCTCTGAGCCAGGGATGCTCCCTACCGTGCATACTGCAGACTTAGAGCTGACACAGTTTATAAGTGGAATGGAAGGAGAATGTACTTGTTCCAGGATGCCTTTGAACTCTTAGTTACTCTTTTTGTTTTACTCTTCTTTGAAGAAAAACACAGTTTTCATGGTTGACAGAAGTATAAAACAATATTAAATATTCATACATTATTCTGTGGCTTTAAATAGAGTCAAACTCCTGACAAATACTGTATGTGTGCAACAACTGTTGGCCAAATCCTGGGGAGTGTGGCAACTGAACAAAGTCTTCATTATTCTGCCATCAAACCAGCCTCACTTAGCACCAAATATTCCCTCTAACTTTTCCATTTGATACCAGGGAAGAAACATCTATGTGGAAGGATACCCCCTCCCCAAACAAACCAAAACCCCACCTAAATCCAAATCTTACATTCTCTATTTGTTCTCCTCCATTTGGAGAAAGGACGATTTCTTGTAGGATTGTCTAAATTCTGGCCCATAGTTGTTTTCTGTTTTAACCAGTCTCACGTCAGAATTTTAAGGGTGTTTTAGGCAACAAAAAGCTTGTTATATGAAAATTAACTGTATTTCACAGTTTTAATGGAGGCCAGCATGCTGGCAGAGCAGGGCTTTTGGAAGCCACTTGTCTGCTGTACAGCACCACAGTGGTTCAGGTATTAGAGAGGCTGAGTTCTGTTCCCATTCTGCTGTTTGGTCTTCAGGAAAACTACAGAGCTCAGGTTGTCCCTATGAAAAATCTGGAAAACTCCATAAGCAATGTCAGATGTTACAGTTACAAACAGTTACAAACTGTTACTTAATTATCTTTGGATGGGCAGAGACATCCTCATCACCTTACTAAAGAAGAGGTGTAGCTTATGGCTATAGCCTGACACTCCAGAGTGCCAGGTATGGACAATTCTGCTCTTTGCAGAAGCAGAAGCAGAAACACAAAACTGCTACTAATGGTGGGGGGGAAAAGCCCCCAACAAACAAACCAGGATGCTCTGGATAGCTGTTTTACAAATGCCAGCCTATTCATCATTAGAAGTCACCCAGCTAAAGACCATCTTCTTCAAAAATCATCAGGGCCTTTGCGGTTAACTGGCTGTACAGAAAGGGCTGACTGTGTAAGAAGGATTTCCTTCAAACAGACCTATACAAGCCCCTCCTGAATACATTTGGCAAAGGCAGAGAAGGCAGCTAGCCCAGTCTATGTGAACATTTAGTATCACAGAGACAAACACACCACATGGGAATGCCAGGACCTTGTAGGGACAGAGGTGTCAAGAGAAAGGCAAAACTGCATTAAGACATCAGCACATGGTTCTTCCAGAATTTGTCCCTGCCAAATTTCTCCTGGGGCTCAACGTGCTCTTTTTTAGGGCACAGCCTACCACTAATCTCCCTTTCAGGCTTCCCACTAATCGTCAACCTTGCAATCTCCTGGCACTTGGCTAACTGGCTAGGTTTCCCCTGTCTTTTAAGACGAGCTATTTCAGTAATCTTGGTGTTAGCAGAATGTATACCATCTATTTATGGACTGCATTCCTTCCTGTAATCTAAACCAGTACAATCCACCCTGATATCACACAAAAGGGCACCGACTGCAAAGGAAAATAATTCTAAGACAGACAGGAGAAACAAGGAAATCAGAAGTCATCCAAATACAATGATTATATTTTTTTCTCCAGTCTGGCTGGCTGGTGACCTGAAAAACCTTAGGAGAATTTATCTGACCAAATTATTACTTTAAAAAAAGAAAAAAGCAAAAGAAAAAAACACTTAAACAAGCAACATAAGACAGAGTGAATAGATGTATCAGTCCTTAAGACCTCTGCCAGCCCTGCTCGTGTTTAACCTTGGTTTTCAAATATTTCCAGGTACTGACATTCTGGTCCTATTCTACAAAGTGCTAAATACCCTCAGGCTTCAGATGCAGGCTCAGTTTAAACCCTGGATCCTAGCTCTAAGGAAATTTAGAATGAAAGGAAAAAGGATCAAACCAAAAGAAGAGATCACTGGATATACAGAATTTGATTCCTAAAATCCCATCTTGGCAGGTATATAAAAGTGACCTGGTTTTAAGAAGCTTTGAATGGAGCACATGGAAACATAAAAACAGCAAGACCAGGGCTCCCTCCAAGCACTGCGCTTTGCAATTTGGTCTTTTTTATTAAGCCTGTCTATCGGAGAGGCAAAATAACATTCAGCTTTGTGTGCTTACACTTCTGCAGTTCCTTTTCCAGTGAAAATTAAGGAAGTCACACTGGATGGTCTCCTACTACTCAAATCCTGAGTAACTGGGGGGTTTATGAGGATGCCACTGGGTATTGCAACACATTCACTAGAGTTCCTTTTTCAGCCCCTCTGCTGTCTAGCCCAAGGACAGCAGGATTTTGGAGTTATTTCCCTAGGGTAGGGGATTAGCTTGATTTGTTTGACTCCCCTTGAAGAACAGCTTGTCTCCTGATTAGTGTATTATACACACCACGAGCCAACTGTGGAACTGAACAGAATTTGAAGCAGCAGGGATTTTTTTTAAGTCGTTCATAAGAAAAACATTGACCTTTTTTTTAACCATAGCTTTGAAAGTTCGGTTATTGCAAGGAAATAACAACAACATAGCATATTCCTATGTTTAGAAGATTGATCTTTTATAAAAGATGAGAGCCCAGCAGAACTCATGATGATGAGTCCACAAGACCTGTACCACAGACTGAATATGACACAAAAGATCTACTGTGCAGACACACACCCTGTTCATCAACACAGGGAAATTAATAGCTCCACTTCTGTACTTCTACTCAAGTAATACTGATTCAGAGCACAGCTGTGGTGGCCAAAGGAAAGCGATATTTGTTCAAGGTTTGCCCTGACCACATTTTTTGGATTTGAGTAAGAAGCACTCTCAGTGTTATTTCTGTGAATGCCAGAAAACGGAGTGACTATAAAATATGCACCCCTGAGCTTTGTATTGGTTGTTAAAAAAAAAAGAAAAGATTCAAAACACACAATATAGCACAGTTACAGGCTGAACGCAGACCTGTATGTTCCCAGCTCAGGTAGGAGAAAATATGAACAGTGGCTGTGGAGAGTTCCAGAAACAAGTTGCTCTCTCTGCCCAGGCCCGCATGCCACCCATTTCAGTACATCCCAGAATTACTACTGTTAGTTAGCATAGCATTCAGTTTGCCAATTATTGTTTGATGAAAACCAGATGTGATCAACATAATTCTTGACCTTATAAATATCCTTGCCTAAGACACATTGTTTTTCCACACATGGAATATTAACATATGCAGCAATCCTGGCCAAGGCAATATAAAAAAACACTGAACACACTTTTATAGCCATGCAAGTACAACCAGTGTTGTGCCAGATGGAAATAACTGTTGTTTAGGACAATGAAACGGGAGATAGGCCATGTACAACAGACTATGCATAAGCTCTATTTGCATTTTCAGTTAAATGAAAGCCTATCTGTTAAACACAAGATGATACGCCACAATACTGTAAGAAAATGACTGTAACAGGTGCTATAGTGAGTTAAGCACTCACTCCTTTTATCACCTCATTTATCACATTGTACATGGTGACAAGGCACAATGGTACCAACATGTAAGTGACTACATATGGGCCACACTGTAATAGCAGATCTTCCGAGGGTCTGACACAGCACTTGGAGGGCATGTCACCTTCACCTCTTCCACAAACCTCCCAGTGCTGCCACACAACAATGTGCAGGCACTGGGATAATCCAGTCACTTCGGGCAAGCTGTGCCAGCACACTAACTAGAGTCAAGTCAAAGCACTCTGCTGTCCTCTGTGCACATCTTAGACCACAGATGCAAGACTACCTTCAAGATGACAAAGTGAAAGAGAAGGCTAACAAAAAAGAATATGAAAGATCATGTACTCTCTCACTGCTTTCCTGCTGCCCATTGCTTGGTGAAACAGAACACAAACACCTTCAATGGCTTCCATGCAAAACCTCACTGATCACCACAGAACCAAGAGGGGAAGCAGGAGGAGGTAAAAAATGGTTGTATTGTACTGACTCCTTCGCAACAAAAGGCCTATTCTACATGCTGATGCCAGCCCAAGAAAATAAGAAATCCTGATGTAAAAAGGGGAAAAAAAAGCCAACCAAAAATCTCCACCATGGAACACACTAGCTCTAGCCCACAACTTATAACACAATTGTAACTAAGAGGAGATGACAGTGAATGTTGTAACCTAAATTCAGAAATTTAATAAGCCTGAGCCCTGCATACTGAGGCAGAATACAGGTGGATGCTTGATCAAGTGTCCTCCCCCAACCTCACCAGGCAGTCTGAAATCCTCATCTTTTGGGTTGATCCCCCACTCATTCTGGGATAGACTCCTAAAGACAAACACAGATGTTTCCCTGATGAAACCTGAGCTCTGACTAGCCAGCTCCCAGAGCTTCTGACTAGAGACAGGCAGAAGCACGGAGAGCACCACTCCACACAGGTCACCATGGTGGAAGATTATATATCCAAGCAAGCTCCCATGTTCATTTAGCCCAGCTTCCGTCTCACCAAGAGCAGAGAGAAGAAATAGAGGGGTTTTCCTAGGTGTACCCTAATCAGTGACCCACACCTAAAAGCTCTCACCATGATCTCTAATAGGCATCACTGGCTGTGTCCAGGGAGTGCTACAACCTGGCCCACAGAAAATCACCTAACAGGTGGACCATCAGGCTCAGCCAGCATAAGCACAGCAGCAGCTCAGAGAAGTCCTGCAGGGCTACTGACAGGCAGTCCATGCGGTACTGGTGTTGGGGCACAGCACAGACTCACCTTTCCACCTCCCCAAGTGTTACCTGCTGACAGGCTGGAATAAGCTCTTGGACAAGAGCATCAAGGAAGACAGGCTGCACAGACCTGTCAGTGTTGAGATGTAACCCCCAGTCCCAGCTGAGCTGATGCCAAGTTGGGTACTGCCCAGCTGGTGGAGTCTAACATCAAATCCACAGTCTGCAGACGCATGGGGTATATTGAAAAAAAAAAAAAATGCACAACAATCAAGGTAACACAAACTACACTAAGTTAATACATTAGACCTGTGAAGTAGAAACTAAAATATGGGGGGGGGGGGGGGGGGGGGGGGGGGAACCTTTTCATCCTTTTGCAGATCTGCATGATAAAAACAGCTAGAAAGAGAATTAATTAGTCTTTGAATTACACAGAAATTTACATTAAAAGCAAAGACAAAAGAAGAATTTATTAGTAGAACTCATTGATTTTCCAGGTCTTTGAAATACATGGGAGGGATTAATTTGAAGTCTGACTGTATTTTGAAATAAAATTCACCCTCTCAAAATTTTAACCTGGCCAATCTCTTTTATTTCCTTAATGAGGTGTAATAAATATTGGTCAATTTGCCACAGAATTGTTCTTCCAAGGTAAAACTAGCTTCCATTAAACATGTACTCTGAGGCAACAGAGATGCAACAGTCTTTATTAGCCTTTTAAATAACAGGACAAAATTTATATCTAATTCAATTACTTCACTAAAAATGAATTTGATTCATAGGCTTTCAGCAAAAATAAAATAAATTCTCTGGAAAAATCAAGCTATAGTACAAGAATTAAGAAGTAGGCAGTACTTTGAGTCCCACTGAAATCACTGAGGAAATCAGTCTTTACTTATTTCAAGGAAGTGACTGTATATTTAGAAATCACCCTGCTGTTATTTGCAGGAAAGAGAAACCTAACGTGTTTCCATACAAAGGAAAAAGGAAAAAGAAAATGTTCTGGTTTATAATGTCCATCACAGTTTTCTTTCACTCTTCCCCACTTACTAGATGGGCTGTAGCAAATAGAAATAACTCTGGTTACCTTTTACAAGGTAATCAAATTTAGTTGCATCAATATTATATGCACTCCTCAAAAGAACTATGTAGTAAAAGCTTAACTATTCATAAGGCAAATTTTAAATGGAACTGGGCAGAAGATAAGCAGTTGCTATTATTTTCCAGGGAGGTATTTGGAAAGATACAAATCCTGCATTGCACTTTGAAATGTACTTTATACTGCCTGGCATTTCCAGTTTTTCAGAGTGATGTCTAAGACACTTGAGATTTATCCTGAATCAACATTAATAAAACACTGGATTACAGTAATTGTATTACTAAGCCTGACTAAAAGAAGGTGTAGATGTAGACATACAATACCCACATAAAAGTGGTAGGAGCCACAGAGAAACAGAGCAACACCATAAAGACTGTCTGCTTGGTTTTACAAATGCTGAAAAAAATACCCTGAAAGCGTCGTTGCAACAGTCCTTGCCAATTTTAAATGGCTCAAAGTGACTGCAGTACTGAGAACTTTTAGAACATTTAAAGAAAAAAAACCCAACAAACCAACTAGAAAGCAAGGCACATATTTGTGCTTTTTATCTAATTGACAATTAGACTGGAAATCTCTAGAACCTATCAGAAAATAACACTGAAATGGGAACCAGTCCCAGCTACATTTCTGCAGCAATATATGAGCATGCCACCTTCTCAGACCAGTGTGGTCCTCTCACCATGACGACCACTCACTCCTCACACCAGCTCCTGCCTCTGAAACTGTATTTGGACACCATGTACTGACAAACCTCTGCACCACGTCTGCCATCCTTAAGCCCTCCCCAACCTTTGCAGGCACAGAGCCATGCAGGAGAATATGCAGAAGCTCACCAGAATCACTGAAGCGTCAACTAACCTCTGGAAACTGCTTAATGCACAGTAAGTCTTCAAGACTCGGCAAGAAGCTTAGCAGGAAGTGGTCTGATCTTATTTGGCATCCTGCAGGCTATAAGTTACTAATCACAGAATCACCAAATGGCCAGCATTGGAAGGGACCTTGGGAGATCATCTAGTCCAAGCCCCTGCTAAAGCAGGTTCACCTACAGCACACTGCACAGGATGCATCCAGGCGGGTTTTGAGTATCTCCAGAGACAGAGACTCCACAGCCTCTCTCTGGGCAGCCTGTTCCAGTGCTCTGCCACCCCCAAAGTAAAGTTCCTCCTCAGATTCAGGTGGAACTTCCTGGGTTGCAGTTTGTGCCCATTGCCCCTTGTCCTGTCACTGGGCTCTACTGAAAGGGGCCTGGCCCCATTCTCCTGACACTCGCCCTTAAGATACCTGTATGCATTGATCAGATCCCCTCCCATTCCTTCTGCAGGCTAAACAGGCCCAGCTCTCTCAGCCTTTCCTCAGAAGGGACATGCTTCTGTCCCCTCATCATCTTCACAGCCCTTTGCTGGACCCTCTCCAGTAGTTCCCTGCCTCTCTTGAACTGGGGAGCCCAGAACTGGACACAGCACTCCAAATCAGCCTCATCAGGGCTGAGTAGAGGGGAGGCTCACCTTGCCTGACCTGCTGACCATGTTCCTCCTAATGCCCCCCAGGATCCCACTGGCTCCCTTGGCCACCAGGGCACACTGCTGGCTCATGGGCAACTTGTTGCCCACCAGGACTCCCTGCAGAGCTGCCCCCCAGCAGGTCAGCCCCAGCCTGTGCTGGTGTGTGGGGTTGTTCCTCCCCAGGGGCAGGACCTCACACCTGCCTTTACTGAACTCCATCGGGTTCCTCTCTGCCCAACTCTCCAGCCTGTCCAGGTCTCACTGAATGGCAGCGCAGCCTTTGCCGCTGATCACGATCCTCTGAGCTCTGCCATTCAGCCAGTTCTCACGCCCTGTCACCGTCCACTCATCCAACCCACACTGCCTGAGCTTACCTATGAGGATGTTGTGGGAGACAGTGTCAAAAGCCTTGCTGAGGTCAAGGTAGACAACATCCACCGCTCTCCCCTTGTCTACCCAGCTGGTCATTCCATCACAGAAGGCTATCAGGTTGGTCAGGCATGGTTTCCCCTTGGTGAATTCTTGTTGACTACTCCTGGTAACCTTTCTTTTTCCTCCACATGCTTGGAGATGACCCCCAGGATGAGTTGTTGCATCACCTTTCCAGGGATGGAGGTAAGTCTGACTGCCTTGTAGTTTCCTGGCTCCTACTTGTTGCCCTTTTTGAAGACTGGAGTGACATTGGCTTTCCTCCAGTCCTCAGGCATCTCTCCTGTTCTCCATGACCTTTCAAAGATCATGAAGAGTGGCTTGGCAATAACATCTGCCAGCTCCCTCAGCACTCAGGGGTGCATCCCAATGGGGCCCATGAATTTGTGTGTGTCAGGTTTGCTTAAGTGATCCCTAACCTGATCCTCCTTGACCAGGGGAAAGTCTTCCTTTCTCCAGACCTCCTCTCTTGCCTCCAGGGTCTAGGAATTGTGAGTGCTGGCCTTGCCAGTAAAGACTGAAGCAAAGAAGGCATTCTGTAACTCCACCAGGGCATCCACCTCATTCAGCAGCAGGCACACATCTTCCTTAGTCATCTTCTTACTGAGGTACTTGAAGAAGTGCTTTCTATTGTCCTTGACATCCCTTGCCAGGTTTAATTCCAACCAGACGTTAGCCTTCCTCATTGCCTCCCTGCATGCTCTGACAGTGTTCCTATATTCCTCCCAAATGGCCTGTCCCTTTTTCCACATTCTGTAAAATTCCTTCTTCTGTTTGAGTTTAGCTACAAGCTCCTTGCTTATCCGTGCAGGCCCTCTGCCCCCTTTGCTTGTGTACCTCTGCATATCAAAGAAATGTTGCCCATTAGAGACCCCCCCCCTTTCACTGGAGTGAGAATAGAAGTGAAATTAGGACTGGTATTTTTAAAAATAGGATCTAGAAAAACAATATAATGGCAGAAAGCAACATTCAAGACAGCCTACTGCAAATTGAACTGTTCTCTCATCTTCAGCTGCTCTGGTGCATATTAATAATCCTGAGGGATACTAACCCAAACAAGGTGAAGCACAACTCTAGTTTTACTCTTCTTTCACAACTTTGGCTTCAGTATTGCAGCTAAATGCTTTGACATTCATCTCACTAAAATAAACCTTTTTTTTCTCTTCAGCTTGTCTGGGTTTGGAGCCCTGAAAAGTTCATAATATTGTCTCTCAAACCAAATATCCAATACAGTAGTGTGTGTTGAAGAGCCTGTAACCCAACACATTTAGGCAACTGTCTTGTCCTGTTGCAAGGATCAGTAAAGGAGCCAGGGTTTGAGGGCAGGCACAGAACAATACTCCTCTGGCTGAGAAAGTGCAGAAGAGGAACACCTCAGAGGTTCAATCAATACCCACCTTGTTTATGATCCACTGAAAGCCAGGGTGATGCTAAAAAGTTGCCACATCCCAAATGCCTAAAAACATCCTTGTTTTCACACTTGAACAGCAAAAGTTTTCCTGACCTGAATAAATGTTAATGCTAGTATATAATTTCACTAATCTTATTGAGATTCATTGAGTATGTGTCCTGGACCATGTACAATTAGTACTATTATTTTTGTCAAACTGAAGACTTACATAAACTGCACTCCATTAGAAAGAAAAATGCAAATCTGAGTATCCAGCAGCATTAGGAAACCAGTCAGTGTTCTTTCCATTTAATTTTTCTAATTAAATCCACTGGAAAAGGAACTGTTGTTCCAAAGATTTTTGGAACTGCTAAATACGTATTATGTGGCATTTGAACCTCTGTACAAAAGTTTGTAAAATTTACCACACAGAAGACTGCAAAACATCTCAAAAGCTAAGACAGATGATACTCATTAACATTTTAACAAAGTAACACATTCAGTGCTCAAGACTGGGGACTAGATTTTGACAAACCTGCAAAAATGGAAATTAAGAATAAACCAACTCTACAGTATTACACAGATACAAATTCCCTTCTGTGATTTCAGGAAGTGTAGGTTCACTAATAGAGCAAAAAGCCAAGATATGCAAAAGTAGAGCAGTAAGTTATTTTAGGACATCTTTAAACCATAATATTCCCAGCAAACATCTGCTCCCCCTGGTGCAGACAGTTATGTGGCATCTCTCAGAACCACCATTCACATCCCATGATCCAAAATCCCATGTTTATGCAAAACTCTGTAAGTAAGATACTCCAGTTCCTCACCTTCCCTCAATTTCCTCCTTGATGAAATCTGCAAGAGAATTTCAGATTAGAATCCAGAAATGTATCTGAGAATACAGACACCCAGAAGTCTATAAGCCATTCCTATTAGACTAAAGTTCTGAAATAGCAATCTATTTTTAAATAATGACAATATAATGCTTCTAGCATTTCATTCACTGACTAATCTATCCTGGATTTCCTTAATGCTCAACCCCTTTCTAACAGCCTTCTATGAACAGAAGAAAAGACAGCTGCCAGAGTGCAGCAGAACTCAGTGATGGGGAAAAAAGCTCTCAAGTTTCATTTTACTGTGTGAAGTGGAAGAGAAACAACAGGAAAACAATCAGTGGAACTAGGTCAAAATTAGTGTTTTAAGAAAAAGAATGAAAAAAGAAATAAAATTTAGAGAGTGAGAATATTATGATAGTTTGTACTACTTTAATGGTGATAATTGCTTGAGAAAGATTTTTTCCCACTTATCGTTATAATTAAATTAGAGAATCTATTGGGTGGGGGTTTTGTCAAGATACTTAAGAATGAAACTGCTGTTTAAGTGGTATGCACATGAAATTATATGCCAGCAGGAAAACATTCTGACAAAAAAGAGCTGATTTTGTAACCATACTAATACTTCTGTATAATAATAAAGGCAACACACAGAGTGTGCTGTTCAAATGGCTGCACATTTAAAAATATAAAGTTATAAGACCTGCTAAGGTTTCTAGAATAGCTTTTGTAAATAGAGGAAAATAGGAACAAGAGATACAGAACCACCCATACAGATTTTCCAAATTCAGCAAACTAACACCACAAGGTCAGCAAGATGAAATGAGACAAGAGATGCTTAACATTGCCCATAAATCTGAATGAAGTGCAGCTGACAATCCAGAAGGTCACATTTTCTCAGGACAAACTCTGGCTTGGCCAGGTGCTGGACAGGATGGCAGCCTGGGCATGGCCAGAGCCTCCGGCAGTAAAAGGCCAAGTTTCCACATGATGGATGCATCACCCCTGAGCTCAGAGACATGATGGCAACTCTTTTCTTGAAAAGGGCATCCTTCCACCATCCTGATTATTGTAATAATGCATGGTGAAGAACTGTAAACTCAAGACCACAACCTTTTATTCTTCACAGCAGTTTACAAATTACATTATGTCATTTTAGCACCACAGAGTGATAGCAGAGAGCAGGTCTGGAAACGAAGACATACAAAGAGTTGCAGTATGTGCAGTAACAGATAGCTATATTTACAGCCAAGCAGGGACTTTGACTTGTTTGATCCCTTATACCTTCAGTCTAGAAACCACGTTCCACTAAGAGTCCAAAACCTCTCAGGAAGCAGACTCACGATCAGCTCCTAAAGAGACGTATTGGAAGCAATTCTCCAGCAAGCAGCTCAGAGTAGACAGGACACCGTCTTTAATTTTGACTGAGGATGTACCACATGTGAACAGAGTCAACACTGCCTTGAGCTAGAACTGCCTGCTTTACTGGCACTAAGCTTTTCAGCCTCTAATGTAAAGATTCTTCCAGCTCCTCCAAAGCTTGGTCTCCGACTGAACCTCCATCAACAATATTTACTCCCCTGTCTCTCTATGGCAGCAGCATTTCTCAGTGCCACAGCAGTAGGTGAGAGAGAAAAAGAAAGAAAATGCGTCTCTTGCATCCTCTTCATAAATCTAGCACTTAAACCCAGATAATCACACCACTTAATCTGGTGACAACATGCAGAGCTCAACAGGACTGGAAAGAGTTTATTCTCATAACCTCTAAATCATACGGCTGGCATGAATGAACAGTTTCTTGTCACTGTTTACTAGAAGAAAGAACTTCATCCATTTTTGTCTCTCATTTGTAAACCTGGGGGTAGCACTAACCACTTAAAAGGCAAAGATACAGTCATCTACCACAGTGATCATGGTAGTACTGAACATAAAAACCAGAGAACCATTATTCTGAAAGCCTGCTCACACCACAAAGCCAGCATCAAACCTGTATCTTGCACTCGCTACACTCTCCATATAGAGCTCCAGAATTTTTCACAGACATGATACAGAATTGAACATATACACCAGTTGTGCAGATTGTTAAATCAAAAGCAAAGCAAAAAGACAACCTCTCCTTCCATGCTGTGCTTTCTTCTTGTTTGTGAAAATAAAGTTAGATGTGCACGTGGACTGACTTACTGCTCACTCTAGGCAACATCACAGTTCCTGTTTACTACCCTGATGACAATAATCCTGACAGTCCTTTAAGATGTCTTCCTTATTTTCTTATTATAATAAAAAAATGCACAAAATTACTGTTTGTATGTATAGTTTACTTTGGAGAAGCAAACAGGTTAAGCCAAACAGCTTTAGTGAGTTGTTGGTGTATGCTTAAGACACACACACACAGATGACCACAAAGTTTCATAAACTGTGGGAAATGAACTTGGAAGATTGCTGGAGGAACCAGACTACTAGCCTGACGGCTGAGATGCAAACAATGGAGTCTCATTTCTGATGAAGACTGAATCTGTTCAACTTCTCTATTTTTTTACCAACATGGAGTTTCTCACCATGTAAAGGAGTCTTAGCAATACATTTGCTAATTATGAACTCATTGTATCACAACACTAAATTTAAGATAGAATTTTGCACTTTGAAAAGTTCTGTAACATTACTGAAGCAGATTAAAAACATTTATACTGGGACTTTTAATATGGCCCAATGAAGCTGAGTTCTCTTCCTGCAGCCCACATGAGAATTCCAGTTCTAGAAAAGTTTTCTTTCAATTATTATCTTAGAGCAACTTAGATTTTTAAAGTCTAATTTCTTACATACTAATTCAAGGAAGAGAAAAAAAATAATGTGAATAGAGGCATTTTTTCATCCTTCCTTAAATGGTTTCACCAGATGACCTACTGTTTGCACTCCAAAATTCAGATAAAACACAGACATCTTTTGAGTGTCTCCTTATTCCTCCTCTACTGAAACACATCTGTCAATCTCTCTATTAGCAGAATGTCTTAGACATATGAAAATTATGGTAGTAGATGTAAAACTTGCCTACAAATACAAACAGAATCAGAGTCCAAATCAGCTTTAAAATTCAGAAGGCCTTGGCAGACAGTACCTTTTCACAGCATTGAAATCCTTTACATACACCATGTTGTATTTACTGTTAGGAGAACTAGTGGAGACTAAAACCAAAAGTGAACTCTCACTGTTAAAGCTGCCAAATTTATGGAGTCTTCACAAAGCACTTCTGAAAGATAAAATTTCTGTGGAGGTGTATTGCAACTAATTGTCATCTCAGACTCTTCTTCGGCACCATTTTGTGTAGACTACCCACCAGCCACAACCTCAAGGTCATTGTTGAACCTGCAAGACTTCAAAGCCCAGACACATTTACTGAATGCATTCTCCAAAACTAGCTCTGACTTTAAACTTTTCTATGCATTCCTCCTCACATTTGCAGATAATTACACTCATCTCTAAGGTGACCTGAACTGTGACATCAAATCAGAAGAAAGCCTTTCTCATTGTGTGGACACACATGTCAGAGAAACATCTACTCCTTCAATAGAAGCAGTGAAATAAAAGTGGTGTCAGATGCAAGTGTGTAACCTCAAATGTTCAACTTTTTTCCCCTCTACTACAGCCCTGAATTCAACATTTCCATTTCACATCCTGATTCCAAATTCAACTAAATCTTACAATACACCTATCACACAGACACATAATTAGGCGGGTGGCCACCACAGACTCACATGTGCAATATCCAAGGAAAACCACTAATTGCTAGAGAACTGGGGGTTGCTGGAATTCCTTTTCCCATGTCAGCTCTGACCACTATTGAAGCACCCACCGCTGCTATCACTGGCTTTTCACTCCTGACAAACTGTAAGTGCTTGTTCCTCACTTGCCTGAAGAGAGCAAAGCATGGAGTGGAGGTCAAATGGAAACAGCTTCTCCCATTCACTCCCAGGTGTTGTAGAGCCAACAGCTGCAGCACTTTCCAACTAAATATTGCTGTCACTGTGGGCAGCACATACAAAATCATTTAATGTACTCATCCAGCCATGCCAATGCTTTAATTAATAAGAAGTTCTCAGGTCAGACTGAACAGAGGAAAAATAACGAAGAAGAAAATCAGGAAACTGCCAAGACAAGCTTTTTTCTGAAGGAAAAATATTCTGCCACATCACAGATGTTAAGGAAGCTACATTGTCAGCTAGTGATGCACTGGCTCTACTTTTAAGTGCCATTGATACCAATATCTTTTCCCTATGAATAGCATAAGAGTCAACATTCCAAGTGTGGTGGCTTGACCTTGGCTGGATGCCAGGTGCCCACCAAGCTGTTCTATTGCTCCCCTCTTCAGCAGAGCAGGGCAGGGAGAAAGTATGATGGAAAAAACACTTGTGCATCAAGATAAAAGCAGTTCAACGAAGCAACAGCAGAATATGTCATTTTCTACTTCCCATCAAGCAGGCAATGTTTGTCCACTTCATGAGAAGCAGGGCTTTGGTACATGTAGCAGTTTGCTTTGGAAAACAAATGTTGTAAATAACAAATATACCCACCTCCTCCTTCTTTCTCTTGGCTTTTATATCTGAGCGGATGCCATATGGGACGGAATATCCCTTTGGTCACTTTGGGGCAGCTGTCCTGGCTGAGTCCCCTCCCAAGACCTTGCCCACCCCCAGCCTACTGGTGAGAGGGGCAGGGGGAGGTCGGGCAGGCAGCCTGGGTGCTGTGCCAGCGCTGCTCAGCAGTAGCCAAAACAGCGGTGTGTTATCACCGCCTTTCTGGCTCCCAATGCAAGCACGGCACTGGGGGGTCTGCTGTGGGGCTCAGCCAGACCCAATACACCAAGGCAGTTTCTGTTTTTGTAAATGCCTCTGATGTCGGTTATGTAGAGCAGGCAAAGACAATTCAGTTTCTTTAAAGAACCTGAAATTATTCTACATCTGGACTAAACCAACTTTCATATGTTTTCAAACAGAACAAACAAAACCAACAGAACTTAGGTCAGAAGGGCTACCACAAAATAGCCTCATGACTGGAGCACCTACTCAGACTTGGTGGTATATCTGGCTCCCGGTCCTAAACCATGAAGGTTTTCAGATGCAGCCTTTCACCACACAGAATGCTGTCACTGCTCAACTATTGTACAGCATGCCTTGAAAACCATAAGCAGCATTAAAGCAAGTTTCCAAAGGGACAGAGAGGGAGAACAATTCATTGACTGTGATGCAAAGCTGTACAGTAATTTATATATAAAATTTATACACCAGACTTATCACCCCTTCATGTGAAGAAAAGTAAAAAAAATAGTTTCTCAGCATCAGGCTTGTGGGAATAGCTCTATGCAAGATACCTAAATGAAGTAATGTGATGTTTAGCAAGAATTATGCTTCAGTTAAAATGCATTTGTTCTGAGTATTGAGTACAGAAGTTTTGGGAACTCCAGTCTATATTCCCATATATATTCAGTGTATTTCGCTTGATGACTGCACTTTCCTGTGAAAGGTAAAGCTAGTTTCTAAGTGTGTCTTTAACTTCAAACTTTCATTTTTCTGCCAAACACCTCCTCAGGAGGTTGTCAAATCCTGGGTCACCAGAGACAAAGAGCAGCAAAGAGGATGACATAATCCACATCTGGGAAAAAGACCAAACCCAGCTCTTACGGATACTCCAGCACTTTTGATTCTGAAAGGAAACCTGTATTTTTTTTTCTGCTTAGCAAGATACCAGCTGTTTCAAGTGGGATCAAGCAGTTAAAAGGGGTCTAGAACACAAGAAACCACAAGGAATTAAAAAAAAAAAAAAAACAAACACAAAAAAGCCCCAAGGAAGAATAAGCAAAAAGGCTTTGAAATAAAATAATTTTTAAAATCTTCATTACTGATGCAAGACGCTGTCAATGTTAATTACAAGAGAACTGATGTCAAAAGAAATCTCCACCAAATGGAGCTGATTACACTTCAAATTAAGATAAAAATCTGTCTTTGATATGCTGCAGAAGAGCTGACACTTTGCATTAGCACTACTTTTGAAATGCTCTCCTTTGATGTTTTTTAAAATTCGGATCCTGCTAGAATCTGAAAGTTTTTCAAGATGTCATGAATGTCCTAAGCCTCAGGGGAGTCCTCCATGTGTACCCCCAGCCTCTAGACAGCACCTGTAGAAATGTGGTTCTGTGATAAATACGAGTCCTTAAAGAGGAAAGTGCAGCTGCCCTCTCCTGTTGCTGCATCAGCACAAATAAAGGAAGCCTACACTGGATTTAGTTCCTTCCAAGCAGAAAGATGCAATACATACCCACAAAGATCTGCAATGCTTGTTTTCAGTGCAGTGGTGTAGCAGTGCAACGTACCCATACGTATAACAAGCTATGGACCATGAGACAAGGAGTAAGTTGTTGGTAAATGCCTTACAGCCTTTCCAGGCAGCTCTTCACAACAGTAGAAAGCACAACACTAAGGAGTGAGTGATGACTCCTGGAAAACTCAAATCCCTGTGCCCTTGTGGCATGCACTTTGGTAGCTCAAACAGCCTCGTGCAACTGCTGAGAGTAAGTACTAACGCTCAAGGGATTTACTGCCTGGCTTATCCTAATGCTGTGCTTTTCAGGAGGGGATAGAGTTGTACAGTAGAGGCCTAAACAAGAAGCAAGCACAGCATATGCCATTTGCTCTGAAGTTTTAGCTCTTCACCCAGACAACCTGCACACATTATCAGCAGCTACAATCTTGCACTTCATGTTCTTCATAATGATGGTCTTATGAAGGTAACACCAATGAGAACCTACTGAAGTGGAAAATATGAAAGAGCAGCTGACATTGTGTGCACAAATTAATATTTACACCTTCCAGGCCATTAGAACCTTTTAAATACTATTTTCTCTTTCACTCCCAAAACTACTCTCTAGCAAGACACATTAGAAATTCACATCAGAGCTACAGAGAATTAAAACAATTGTCTGAGAACTGTTTTCTCCTTCCACCCCATTCTTAGAAAGAAAACCCTAATTGTAAATGTAGAAACCAGAACTTCAGAAAAAAGATTGCAAAATTTCATTGCTTCCCACCCTCTACTTCCCTCTGCAATTTAAGGTAGGATAGGAGCAATCACTTACAGTAGCACACATCTCAGGGTATTTCCAAATGTCAAATGTAAACTATATAGGAGAAAAACATATATGCAAACACAAGTATGTAAAGAATACCAACACCTTAAAAATATAATAAAGAAATAAATCATTGATACATACTGTGCTCCAAGAGAACTAATTTAACAGGGTGATAAATAGTTGTCTGAAGGATAGATATGTCCAAACATGTTACAACGAAGCAAACCAGTAATTACAAAATCAGGCCTTTGGGCTGTGGCATCTTAGTGCCTACCAGCACCCAAAAGGAAACAACACTGACACAGAGAAAATAACCTTACAGTTTTTTATTTACAAAATAGAAACTACAGAGCTAAATCATACCCTAGACTTGAATACTGGTGCTGCGAGAGCAAACACAGGCCTGGCTGCTGCACGTGGTGACCCATGGCCTCATGGAGCCGTGCAGCTACTGAGGTGATGGGTCTACAGGGGCATCCAAAGACTGACCCTCATTCTAGGCACAACCCCCAGCTCAGGAGTGAGGCTGCAAAACTGTGAGACTGTTCCACCATATGGTGTAGGAGAGTTGGGAGCAAAATGATAGGCAACCTCTTTTTTTTTTGAAAAAAAATTTGTACATTTTTTGAATAATAAATGTATAATCTATAAGGACAAAAAAATCAGCAGCAAGATCAAGTTACAGATGAAAACGTGATATTAATGGCTGACAGTTGAAAGTTTTTTGCATTCTACAGATCTAAATCAAGTACTTCATCAAGAATGTTTTCTTATGCTTAAGGTCAAGAAAATAAAAATATTAAAATAATTTACACTTAATAAAAACGAATTGTTAATGAATTAATAAAATTAACACGAGTATGAGATCAGTGATGTCTGTATGCTTTGCGGCTGAAGCAAACATTGTGTGGGCAAACACAGTGGAAAAAGCTGCCTAGAGGCATCCTCGGGAGCCTCAGGGAAAGCAGCCCAAGGCCACCATTGCACAAGGCCACATTACACCATTACACAGTGTGGCATGACACCCCAGGGAAGTTGGTGGAGCGGGGAAAGAGAGAGGACTTGCAAGGTTTATCACCAGGCTGGGGCAGCAAGCATATAAACTGTTTCCTAATGTTCATTCCTGCTCCATTTGTTTCATCGTATTTAGAAAACCAAGACTTATTAAATGCTAATGAAAACGAGCCACCTGGATTTATACACTGACTACTCATTTTAGGTGTTTCATTTATTGATGCTGGTAAGGAATTAGTTCTCCTCTGATGCAATTATACCATGCTTGGCCAGAGAAGTGGAACTTTATTTATGAGCAGAGCCCCAGGCTCAATTCTACAGTGTAGGTTTTGTACTTTCTGAATATCGGATAAGACATGAGTGGACAGAGACTCCAACTTGACCTCTGCAAAACCAAGTTTCTAAATAAGGATTCTCTAGAACCTGCAACCAGTAAGAAAAAACAACTTACACAACTCTGTTGTGTATAAAAATGGAACCAAAAATGAGAAGTGCTGGTGGACTCTCCCTCTGTAACTATTAGAGCAGTTTCATGCTCTTCCTCTCAGCCCAGAATTAACTCAATTCACAGTGGCCTAGCAGGACAGAGAAGACAATCGCCGGTATGGTCACTTCCTCCAGGACTCAGAAAAGTTCATTCTTTCAGCTGTGCTGTACAGAAAACAGCATTATATATGAGCCTATTGTGGAGGAGAGGCCTGTCATTTTACACAAATGCAGCATCACAAAGAGGCTGCCTTGCACACGTGAACTGGACCTGACTTCATGAAAGCTTTCACAAACACTGAAGTTCATGAGTACAACTCAGCAAACTATAGGAAGTACCATGGAAATAATAACATAGTAATTGCAAAATAATAAAAGAGGGATCTATAACTGAGGATCAATTCAAACAAGGAGTAGTTCTCCTGAACTGTTTAGTGCCAGATGAATTTTCAAGCAAGCTCCAATTGCCTTGCAGGGAATACTGATGTTTTTCGCATTTTGGAAAGTCCTTTGAGATTAATGATTTTCTCATTTTGCAACAAAAGTTTTAAAAGTCATGACAGTATCAGCACTCGTTGTACAGTGTAATAACCAGATTATCTTAATGAGGACCTGAAGAGTCCTTAAACTTGTGATACAATCTCTAAAACAGAAATGACATAATAATTTAGGCTGAGAACAATGACTTACTACAAACACCTGAAAAATGCAGGGCTTGGGACAATAAGCCAAGTCATACACTGCTATTACAGCAACAAATTGCTCCATTGTTTAACATGGTGTCTTTCCTAGAGGATTGGAAACGCATCAGTTGGACTCTGGGCACTATTTTAAAAGAAGGAAATGGAGAGCATTTAAACCAGCTGTTATATAGCAGCTCAATATTGATGATCTAATTTGCAAACTGGATTAAGCTGCATGGATTAACACACCACTATACAGCTGCATGGATTTATGGTTGTCATGACAACCAGCAGAAAATGTATCCCACTAATCCTCTCAGCAGATCTATCTCTATGCAGCATTAACAAGATTTATCACTAGCACAGACATACATACAGTGGTTTCACTGCAGGTATCTAGACTGGTATAATTTCTTAACTTCCTCTGCATCTTAAAGTATCAATTCAGAACCAGGAGGAAAGAAAGGCTCAGCTTGTAAATGAATGCTGGAAGGAATGGAATATCCTTGGATGTTGTCTGAAATGCATAATTTCTTAGAAAATATTAGTGTTTTCCAATTATTTTTCCAGGGTACTGAGTGGGCAAATATGTATTTATTTTCTAAACATAATAAAGTGACTATTACCCCATGCTTTCCACATTAGGCAGAGCCCTCTCAAGCAAGAGACATGCTGTTGTCTATTCTGCTGTTACCTTTCTCAATAACTTGTTTTCCTTGCAATAACGAGAACAGTCTTTGGGTTTATGCTTCAAGAAAGAAAGTCAGGAGGCTGGACAGTGTTTTCAGTTCCACTACTGGCTGCTTGCAGAATTATTTACTCTGTGTAATCATAATAACATATAGAAAATGAAAAAGAAAAAAAAGGAAGAAGAAAAAAGCCATTCACTTACTTCATAGGAACAGCCAGAGGCTGAGCTAATTAGTATTTATCAAGTGTCCTAAAAGAGAGCTGTCTACGCATGAAGGCCTGCTTTTATCCAAACACACAGAACAGTCGAACAGCCATGCTGGAGATTTTCTCAGTGTTAGCTGAGAGTTTCAGAGGTTGAAGTTTATTCTCTGCCTCATAGTAAAAATCAGGAAGAGAAGCAAACACTCCCAAATTCTAAGGCTTCAGAATAACACCAGAGGCCAAGACTGACCATGCAGAAGTTGGGTTAGTTCCACCCGTAAGGGGCTAATCCTATCACTTGTCAGTATGGTTCAAATTGATGTGCTTTCATTTTTTATGTTCCCCACTCCAGTGTAACTTTACTTCCAAAAATAAAAGAGCAAAAACCCCAAATCCCCCCCCCCCCCCCAAGAGCACCTTTTGAACGTTTATCTTATAACCTATCTATGTCACTCGTGCTTCCCCCAGGTGAAGTGTTACAGCTGCCATGTTGCTGTACCTGCTTGGGTCAGCACTCCGTATCTTATGGAGCAGGAACTTGCAACAGCTCTGCTCCAAAAAGCATCTCATTTCTGCAGTGGTGAAGTCCAGAAAATCCTCCCATGACGTACAAGGACCCAAAGAAAAATCCTTTTTAGCAAAGGGTTAATTGATCAGTTTATGGTAACAGGGCTATAATATGAGCAACCAATTCTCTTCCAGTGCACCTTAATTGCCTTGAAAACATAATCACTAGATTAGAATGTATGATAATGAGTTATTTGTATTTGCAATAGTGCAGTCCCTGTGTTACAAAATATTTTTGAGTATTTTCATACAACAAAGCTAAGGACCCCACAGCTGGACAACATTTTTTTAAATACCCCAGAAGCTGCAATATTTGAAACACTCTCAAAAGAACCCAAACAAGTAACTGTAAGAATAATAAACCGGGCATATTAAGGCATCTTTAGTTCCTAATTCCCAAAGAGACCAACTGCCTAGGACTACTAAAATCCTGAGGTCCTTGCATCTATTTGTGGGGTAAGCTACTATTTAGAAAAGAAGCACCAGTTGAATTAAAGGCACTAGAAGATGGATGACAATATTTAAGTGGATAGGAAAAGTAAATTCAACCAATGCGCCATGCCCAGACATGGGATCACTCAGGCCCTAGAACTGGTTTAGATCTGAGAAAATATTTAAAAAGAAACTACCCAGTGCAAGAAAAAATACTGTATATGTAATTCAGAACTCTTTTTGATAGAAGGATACTTTTTAAATTCATGTTTTTAGACACACATGCACAAACATCCTTCTCTTCCTGAAAATGAGTGCCTGTTTTCAGTTTTCCTCCTGAACTCTGGTGCAGAACAATCTAAACTCACTATAACACACGTGCGCCCATGAGGTCAACAGATCCATTTGGTGTGAGTCAGTCAAAATGTCAGTTGACATCCTTAAAGGAGAGTCCTGAAACCACAAATTTCTTGTGACACACGCTGTTACACGTGACAGTAACTGTGCCAGCCACTCTAAAGCCATATGAACAGATTACACTATCTAAAGAATAATACCCCAACCCAGAAAGCACCAAAGCACATCCTGTCTCCTTCCATGGAATTAGCCATTTATTTTGTATGTTCAGCATTTCCGTTGGACTGGGGTATTTTGTGGCTTCAGAATGTGTTTTGGCTTTAGGCTCCCATGAAGTCCTAGCATAAGGAGAAGGGGTTGCACGTGCCTCTCAAACAACCTGCACTTAATAACAATTAAAACCCACCGCGTGGGCACCCAGGGCCGCCTCTGTGCACGCCCAGTTCCCGCCGCCTGCGCCCTGCTTGAGTTAGGTGTTTCGAAGAAAGGTCAGAAATCTGAAAAATGTGGGATGTTACACCAGTAGCGTTATCGAGAAAGATTATTCCCTTTAGCCGGTATTCTTCCTCTAGGCAAATCAACATACAAACAGCAGCGGCAAGCTGTTACTGAAAGGATTAAGCCTCCTCCAGCAGCAAAACCAGAGGCTTCGAGGGGAGGTTGGTTCACCCGGGGGGTGCCCCCGCCGAGCCCCCTTAGGCGCAGGGAGGCCCAGGAACGAAAGCTGGGGGAGCTCCCCGGCACAGGCTGCCGCACCCGGCCGCGCTGGAAGAGCCCGTACCTGAAAGCCGGCTCCCTCCCGCCGCGTCCGGCCCCAGCTCCGCAGGCCCTCGCCGCCCCGTCACGCCGCCCAGCGGACCAGCCCCGGATCGCGGGCCTCAGCGCCGCCGCGGCCCCCACCCGCCGCCCGCCATTTGCTTCTGCCAGGCGGCCCGCCATTTGCCCGCCTACCCCCCGCCCGCGGCAGAGACGGGCTCCCGGCCGCACCGCGCCCCTCGCCCGTGCTGGGGAGAGGCGCGGGGCCTTGCGCAGCTGCCGGCCACCCGGCTGAGGGGGACGGCAGCCCCACTCAGGGTGAGGGCAGCCCGTGGTGAGGGAGGGCAGCCCCGCGGAGGGAGAGGGCAGCCCCGCTGACGGGGATGGCAGCCCCGCAGAGGGTGAGGGCAGCCCGTGGTGAGGGAGGGCAGCCCCGCTGAAGGATGGCAGCCCCGCTGAGGGTGAGGGCAGCCCGTGCTTGGGGATGGCAGCGCCGTGAAGGGAGCGGGCAGCCCGTGCTTGGGGATGGCAGCCCCGCGGAGGGTGAGGGCAGCCCGTGTTGAGGGAGGGCAGCCCCGCGGAGGGAGCGGGCAGCCCCGCGGAGGGAGAGGGCAGCCCGTGCTTGGGGATGGCAGCCCCGCGGAGGGTGAGGGCAGCCCGTGTTGAGGGAGGGCGGCCCCGCGGAGGGTGAGGGCAGCCCGTGTTGAGGGAGGGCGGCCCCGCGGAGGGTGAGGGCAGCCCCGCGGAGGGAGCGGGCAGCCCGCGCTGAGGCGCCGCCGCCCCCTTTCCCGCCAAACGTTGGACAGCTCCGGCGGCGGCGCGGCAGCCGGCCCGGCCGGCAGGCACAGCCCCCCGCACCCCACTGACACCCTTCGGGTCCTCCTGTCCCCCACGCTTGAAACCTGCACCCCTGGAGCTACAGGCTGCACCTCCCTCCTGGCTGAATTCAGGGCTTTTAGCGGTACCAGTTATTCCCCCCAAAGGCCGCCAGCCCTCACGTAAAGGACGGGAAAGACAAGCCCCAGCAGAGGCAGCTGCAGATGTCAAGGCTCCAGGTAGCAGAAAAACCCGGCAGGCAGCAGGTACCAGGGGGCTGTGGGAGCATCTCTCACGCCTGCACAACACCACGACGAGGACACGAATCTTAGGCACACTCAAAAGTCGAGTCCCGCCATGGCTGAAGCTGCACTAGGTCTGAACTGGTGAATCAGGAAAGGGCTCCAGCTTCTGCTGTACCTGCCTGAGCTGGCAGTTGTTTGACAAGGTACAGATTATTTGTATTTTTGTTATAAATGGGTTGCTTTCATTTTAAAATTACTTGCTAGCAGAAAACACTACAGCTGAACAACAACAACACCAAAATCTAACCACACATAACATTTTCATGATAATGCCTGTAGAAAAGATACTTCAACCTTTAACAATAAGCAATCAAGTTAAACATCTATTAAAAATGTTTTCTCACAGGAAATAATAGTTACAGAATTTGTGTAAAAGAGTACCATATGCTACACTGTTAGCTAATTAAAAGTTGCACTACAGTCAGGTGAAGCAAAGCAGAAGTACACAATCCTCCTTCAGTGACCATTTCACACAGAAAAAACATCCCATTTCATTCATCCTTGTAAGCCTGCAGATGAAACATGCTTTGGCTCGGGAAGACTGCCTTTCAAAAAAAAGCAGCTAGTCCTTTCTTACACTGCCTCAATGACATGGCATCTCTCAAACTATTGAGCAGCTCCTTTTCCTCTCTCTGCTTTTTTTTCAGAAACAGCTTGTGGCCCCTCAGGAATATCACATATAAATCTACAAGTCTGCCTCTAACCTCAGTCTCAATATTTGATGCCCAATTTTATTTTGTATCCAAACACATCTTACGGGTTTTTGTTCATTCCAGCTTTTCCACTTCCTACTGCCTAGACCCCACTGCTTTAGCTGATTAGTTTTGTTTGGCATAAGTTCAAGCATGCAACTTGCACGCTGCTCCATTGCAAGCTACAGGCCAGTACACGTATAATACAGGGCTCTGGGACCAAAAGTATGTATGTATTTAGAGGCAAGATCTCCTCCAATGGTGCGTAGGTAATACAGAGAGGTCTGTGTCTATACAGACGTTTGGGGCAGAAAGAGGATGACAATGCGGCTGTTTCAGAGAGCAGCCCCCAGTCAACCTTCCCTCCTCCAGTATCAGCTGTGCAGTAATGAGGCATAAGGGACTCCACTGGTGGGAGCAACTTGGGCTTCAGACATTTGGGAAGGAAACTGTAAGGACAGGGTTGCAAAGGGAAAGGGTCTCCACTGGAGGCATTACTTGATGACAGCCTTCCACCCTGTCCTTCAGGGTAAGGAGGGGATTGCTCATGGTCCCTGCATGCTCCCACCCAGGCTGTGGCTGGGGCAGCACTGGGTCTAACAGCAGAGCATTGTTACTCTCCTACCAAATTAATGAATTGTTATTGAAAAGGGGAGAAAGAAATAGCCCAACTGTGCTTCCCAAACCACAGCCCTGCTACCGATTACCACATGAAATGCTCAATTTGCATTGGATTTAAATTACCTAAAAGTTAGTTTCATTGGTTAGACACACAGCCAGACTGTTCCTTTAATTCCACAGATATAGACCTTGTGCCTATACACTCAAAAACATAAAAAAATTGAGTTATACAGCTAAGCAAACAGGCTTGTCCCCTCCATGTTATCAAAAGATTGGCTTGTTATCAGAAGCTAGGCATAAATACAATAACCAACTTTTACTTTCATGCTTAACACTGGGCCATGTTCTTCCACCTGCATAGAATCTCATCACATATTACTTGCACCTCAGAAAACACAAAACATAATAAAAAAGAATGTAAGTTACACTAATCAAATTGTTTGAAATTTTAATTGAGCTCCATGTTTGTTTTGCAACATTTTCTGAAAGGCTATGACGAAACGCAAGATTCATTTTGAATGAGACTAAATTAAAGCACAAATCCCATGAAACAACCCTGCATTTGGTGAAGATTGAAGAGAAAAGCCTGATTTTAACCAATATCTACATGACTAACAGGCGTATTAGGGAACGTCCTTGCAAAACTTCCTCCCTTCAATTAAGGCTTTGAAAAGAAATTTTTTCAGAAATGTGGAGCACCTCTAATCTCAGGACAATAACTAAGAATTAGAAGTTCTTAGCATCCTTGAACATAGAGCTAGACAATTATTTTCTAAATGAATCTAACTTTACAGTAAAGAGTAATCTTACTAAAAATGAGATTCTTACCACTGGGAGCTGGCACTGTAACTGCCAGTCACTCAGCTGCTCCTAATTTATTGGATGAAACAAATAATGCAACTTTTCATGGTTGGTATTGTTTTATTGTCCAATATTGATTAAACTATTTACATTCCTACTTTTCAATCCACAGTTTAGCACTCATACCTATGGCTTTTACTTTTATGTTTAGCATATCTTTGTGTCAAGTGTCAGAATTCCATTTCAAAAAACCAGGAACCTGATACCATATAGACAAGTCTCCTATATATTTATGTTTAAACATATTCATTTTTAAAAAGGATGATTTATAAAATAAAGACTTTTCTGGTAGCTTTCTTTCAGCTCATGTTTACCATAGATTCTATTGAGCTTTTCCTATTTCAATATGTCCCTTTTAGAGTGTCAAGCTGACTCAATGTGGAATCGGTTTCTTCCTTCAGCTCCCTGCCACTAAATTTAATGCAAAAAAAAAATAATCAGCAGCTGACAATATTAAGCAAAAATATAAAGCGCTATAACATAACCTACATTGCCTTTTACTCAGCTAGGTTCTTGGATAGTCTAGGAACTTTGTGGAAATTTAACCAGTCTGTGTTGAACAGGCACAGAATTTTTGTGCTCAGAAACCTCCAGCAACAATGTTTTTTTCCCCAGCCTCAAAGTTAGGGACCACTGTCAGGAACCAGCAGTCAGTCTGATCCAAAAATTCACAGGTATCCAATTGCCAATTAAAACAGAACCCACCAGATTTTACTGATTCTTCTGCCACAGACACCCTGCAAATCTATAACAAGACTTTGCTTCAATGGCAAGAGGAAAAGTTACTCTTTTTCTTTTGTTACGCAAGGATGCTGTAACAATGACACAAGCTATTCATTATTAAAATCCTCACAAAGCTGTCCATGTCTGTGGCAGTTTCTGTTTCATGGTATTACATGAATGGAAAAGTTATTCTCCACGTGAGAAAAGTTTAGTAGTACATGAAGAAAGCTAATTTTGGTCCACTTCCTAAGGACAGCATATTGGAAAGGTGACCACCAACAGTTCAAAAAACAATGTAAAAGTTAACAAAAATAATTTGGTATTTCATTCCTAAACCCACAGCGTGGTTATCTGTCCTAGTCATGCACCTTGTAATTCTGTGTGTCCACCAACTGTTGAGTTTTTAGTCTTCAGCTTGTTCGTGATCTTCCTTATCTGCATCCTCTACTTGATTATGTTCCTTTTCTTCTGCTTCTCTTTGATCAACACTTTCATATTCTACTTGTTCAAGATCTGTTCCATCTATAAGTTCTGCCTGTACTTCTTCCATCTGTATTTGATTTACATGCTCAACTTGTAACTGCTCCACATGAACTTCAGCACCTTGTTCAGTTTCAATGTGTTCAACTTCCAAGTAACTAATTTGCACTTGTTCTTGCAGTTCATCCATCTGTGTGCCTTTCACTTGATTGTCCTGTATGAGATCCTGGTGCATCTGTTCCACAGTGACCTGTGCAGGATCCACTTGTACCTGAATTACTGGTAGGACATGGACTTGCTCCACTTGTTCTATTATAGTCATTGACGTTACTGGTTCAGCTTCCACTGGAAGAACCTCTTCTGTCACTATTCGTTCTGCAATATTGTGCATTTCTTTGAGATGCCTTCTCAGCTCACTGCCTTGCATAAACCACAAATCACATAAGGTACAGTGGTTGGGTTTGTCACCAGTATGTATTACCAAGTGATCTTTGAATTGATCCCAGCTGTTAAACACGCTGTTACAAACCTGAAACAAAAGACAGAGTGTGTTGAACAGTGCCAAGAGAAATATTACAAAGTATAGTGCCTATTTCAGATCATGGCTTCACATAGTGTAGCTTCTTGCTAGTTGCATTAAAAAAAAAACATATACGTTAGAGGTAAAAGCTTAAAAAGCTGAGAAGTCAGCTTCAGATCAACAGAAAACCTGGTATTTAGAAACAGCATGCTACTTTGATTTGTGCATACACAGGATACCTACAAAATTTGTCAGTGAAGCATTTGAAAGCTTTCTTATTTTAACCTTATGTGAAATTCACATACAGCATCATGCCACAGTAATTGTCTGGTGCTAGTTATGAGTGGAAAGCTATTTATGTAATAATACTGTAAAATGAAAGTGCAACACAAACTGTCCTTTTACTGAAGTTCTATTAGCTAACTCTTCCTTATCAGCTTTCATTTGCTCATGGCATCATGAGGTTTAACTGGCTAGACTGAACTACCCTATTTTGCCACTTCAAAAAAACACTTGAGTGATTTCAGCAGATAAAACTCTCTTAAAACTCCATCCCTTTTATTGCCTTCCAGCTAAAAGTACTGCCTCAACTGCAGACACATTGTTTTCACAAAGTACATGAGCACACTTCCTTCCCTTCAGCTGGTGCTGAGTTAAGTAGCCTGAAAACAACACAGAGGCTGCAGAAATGAATGAGGTGCCAGGGTAGAAGAAAGAGAACAGGGTAGAGTCAGACTTAGAGCAGAGAAAGAGGCTCAGGACTCTTTGCCCATGCAAGTGTTCTTGGCTGCTGGCAAACAGTTTTGAAACTGAATTCTCCATCTTGTCCATCAGCCACAGCACAGAAGGATGATGAAATATCTGACAGGGATTAACTCAAGAACAGGTCTGTGTAGTGGAGCTAAATACTGCAGGTTTTCTGTTGAAGTCTGTTAAAACAGGTTTGTGATGCTAGTGCCATGCCTTTTTTTCTTTCCCAGGCTCACTTCAGAAAAGTTGCACATACACTTTTATAAATATTAACCTTACAGATAAGCACTCAAAATTACTTAGTTGCACATAAAGATAATGACTATCAGTCATACCCAAGCACGTTAAGTACTGTTCTTGCACATGGAGCTTAATTCTGTACTCAAGGCATACACTGAAGATCACCAAAAGTGCTCATGAAAGAAGCACAATTTTGTCTTCTCCTCTTTGTCCAGTGAGACAAGATTTATTTACTGAACACTACTCAAATTTAGTTCTAAAGAGAGAAAAATTCAAGAAAACTTTATCCAAGAATTGCTGTAGTTTTTGCAGGTTGAAGAAACACTAATCCACATTCACAAGATCTGTGAGAGGATGTGGTATCAATTTAGCAAAAGAAAGCAGTGACACAAAGTGATTAGACCAAAGGGTCACAAAGACAAAACAGTATGTTCAAATGAAGCTGTTAAGTACAACTTTGTATTATACAGTAATTCTCACATTCAGAACAAACTTATCTTTAAGATGAAGGTACACTCCCGAGAATTAACTTCAGAATAGTGTAACAACTAAATAGTGCAACGCCTCAGTGAAACTTCTGACTAAATGATTTGATTAGCAACATAAAATTAACTCATCTACTGCAGTATTCAACACATTCTGCGAATAAGATTACTCTCCTTTGGAACAAATAAAGCCAATATCCAGCCATTCTCTTCACTGCACAGTCCGATTTAACCTCAAGCCACAGCCATTCTGTGAACTGAATAATGTGAGATCCTTAAGGGAGAACATGTGAGAGAGCATGTGAGAAACTGAGAGAGTGTGCACAAGAGAACATAAGACCACACACAATATAGAGCATGAGAGCAGCATGTTTTATTCAAGACCATCACAGCAGTGGGGCAGCAAAAGAGCAAAAAAAAAATTGCTACAGCCAGCCTCACCTCTTGTATTTTCTAGCTTTTCAGAATCAGCTTTTAAAAGCTAAGTAACATCTGAACAGCTTTTCAAATGTCAGTCACATATAGTGACCAAGTACCCTAGGTATCCATCTACAGCATTTATATTTGATTAAAAGATGTTACAGATTGTCATTGTAAGTTGGAATGACTTTCCAGACAAACTCAATTATGTTTGGTATCAAACAGAATAATAACAACAATAAGGGGAATAAAATTGTACTTTCTATTTTGGACTCTTAAGTGAAGCATGCTCACAAGTAGGAAAGGCCTAGGTCAGTGCATCAAGAACCTTGAACATGAAGTAGAAAGATCAGTAAAATGCAGATGAACACTTACCTACCCATAAGAATCCCTCTGAGTATAAGTATTATGAGGCTTCATATCAGTAATTCCTTATTTTAAATAGAACTACTTAGATATAAGAACTTGTCTGCATGTTGCGGTTGAATGTGATCCTTGTATTTATTTCACTAGAAATAGCTCTTGGAGACATAAGCCCACTCTCGTTGCCTTTCCTGCTCAGTACTCCCACACTCCCTCGGCAGAGGAAGGAGGTATCCCGCCTCAGACTCTGCTACTTCCATTACCCACCTGGCATTCATACAGCTTCTTTCTTCCCTTTTTAGCTCCAGCTCCAGACTGACAAGCCGTCAGGTGACATTTAAGCGTGCTATTCCTGGCAAAACGTTCATGGCAGTTTGGACATTCAAATGGTTTTTCACCTGTTAAGACAGACACAGGGATTTGTAAGTGTATAAAACCAGCCAGTTTTCTGTCAGCTCTCTCTTTTTCCCCTCTCACCCTTTTGCGCAGGCTGATAAATATGCTGTAAAGGATGTGGCCACCTGGATTGTTCTACAGAAGAAAAGGAAGACATTCTGTGCAGATCTAATAAAAGGGCAAAAACTTAATGTGGACTCATAACTGTCATTAAGAAAAAAACCCATTACCAGTGCTATTTATGGTACATTTAGGATTTTATGGAAATATGATTACTATCCTGACAAAAGATCTTGAAGAAATAGCAGCTATTTCTCCCTTTTTATCTGATAATATTTACAATGAAAGAATCAACATTAGTAAATACCCAAAGTGACACATTAAAGAAGGAACTATTTAAATAATACAAAGGTTTACTTTCAAGAACAATAACAGCTTATGCTTCAGAGCTGAAAACTGAGCTCCAAAAAAAGAAGCTGGTATGGAATGACCACAAAATAACAATGCATCAGTATTAAAACAAACACACACCACCATCACCCCTCCCCACTCCAAAATACAGTGATGAGAAAGTACTGAGGGACATAAATGGACACAAGTAAGATAAAAAATGCCTTCAGTTTGGCCACTTTATTTCAAATCTGGTACTAAATACAGAAGCCAGCTAAGGACAACAGCAGGGGAGGCTGAAAACAGGTTGTTTTCTCTTTTTCATCCAAAGTAGTATATTGTTATTACTGTCTTTAAGTAGTAACAAAGAACAACTGATGTCTCTGTTTACTACTTTCATCATGCATAAACACAATGAAATTCAAAGAAATTAAGTACAAAAAATTAGGAACAGTGTGTTTCTTCTGAAAATCTGGTAATTAATCTATGGAGGTACTGACACCAATATCACTACTGAAACAAAT
Organism: Falco punctatus; assembly: GCF_963210335.1. Classification (NCBI taxonomy): domain Eukaryota; kingdom Metazoa; phylum Chordata; class Aves; order Falconiformes; family Falconidae; genus Falco; species Falco punctatus. The sequence continues at coordinate 16,489,674 of NC_137586.1, read as the reverse complement.
GGCTTAATGAACTCCAAAAAAGGCTGAGACATTTCAGTGAATAGCATAGGAATCCATCCTAGCTAGTTTAAAAGCCTGCATGTTCAGAAATGCAGTAGTTACTGACTATTGAGATGGAAAGCCAATAAATCTGTATTTTCAGAAATACAAAATTCTCAGAAGTTCCTAATCAGCTTTTCAAAAGAAATCTACAAGTAGCCTATAATTCTCACTTACACACCTAAAGGCTACAGAAAAGTGTTAAATGGTAGGCATATTACCCCTCAGTGGTTACAAAATACTATGCTTTTTGAGACTGTTGTGCAGGTAATGCAGAGGATGCTGAACTGTCATCAGTCTTGCAGGTCAACAGTCACAGACTTGGCCCAAGCAACTACAGAGCAAAACTCACACCAGTTACCATCACTTATCCTGTGATCTGGTCCCATCTAAATCATTACTTAAAGGCACCAGTCAAGGATGGATTTATTCTATTCTTACTGAAATTCTTCACTAATCTTCAACATATTCTGCCAGAAATGTCCAGAAGTGACAATACAAAGATAATGGTGGCAATATCCAAAGGCCAAAAGACATTGTATGACTTTTTGCACAGTGCAAATCAATGCCATGACCTGGGCTGCACCAGTCAGTGTTACATATCTGCTATTAGTTAGAATTAATTAACCACATTTGATTAGGAACATAAGAGTTTTAAGAAATATTTTAGTGGAATTTGTGTTTGCATAGCAAACAACAGCTACTATGGAATCCTCTGTACAGCCCTGTACCAAGGGTCAGAATCACCTAGTAGGAACGTTTAGAACTTAGGGAACAGTTTCATGATTGAATGCAGGATTGGATACAGTGATAACGTGTAGCCTAGGAGAATGTATTGAGATGTCAAAATGTAGAATTAATGGGAACTGGGGAGAGTCGAATGAAGCAACTTGTAGTTACCTGCCAAGAAACAGCGAATGTAGGTAAAAGGTAATTCTGGCAGGGGGTATGGCGACCACCGACTCATGTACCACCCACCTGAATAATACCCCAGACCCATTTCTAGACCTTTCTAAACTTTACTGCGCAGAATCGGATATGGGAGGGGAGTATGTTAATGATTTTTGGGAAATACTATGTTTATGCATGAATCAGACAAAACCCCCTCCCTCCTTCTAGGTTCTGGAGATGATTTTCTTAATAGTTTTGAGAGTTACATGACATGCAAGACATTTTTGAGGTACTTCTTCACTCAGAAGCTGCTTAAGGCACTGTATGCATAAGTAAGAGAGAAACTCTATGGATCTCCTTCCATTCTTTTATTGAGATGAAGATAATAATCATTAGTAACATCAAATTACTACATCGAAAAGAATTACCAAGACCGATCAGGGCTCTACTTCTGCCCCACTTGCTATTTTCATGTATTTGCTAGTGTGATTAAGCAGCAACTACTTTGTAGGACATTTTCTCCCAGGCCTTTTGATTTCATTTTAGCATTCAATCAATGCTATACAGAATTCAGAACTTAGAAAGACTTTGACTGAATGGGAATTTTTCCACTGACCTTAGGAGACCACAGTTAAATGTAGTATCTGTTTTGATTTTAAGCTTAAAGCTTTTCAAAATGGTAAACCAGAATTAGGTGCCATGCATTATACTTCTTGTAACAATATATATTTAGAAAGTACTCTGTACCTCCTCTGTGATGTCCCAAGTTCATTTGTGCCCAAAATCCTTCATTGCAACTGCAATCAACATATTGTGGTATTGGGGTTACTCTGTTAACCTGCCACAAAATTGTCTCTGAAAAGACTTTCGTAAAGTAGCTTGTATTTAGACTGCTCATAATGCGAAACATTCCCTGCTTCGTGGGGGACAAGGATTTGCCAGAGTGTTTCTAAACGGAAGTTTTACGGGGGTCTTTGGAAGAGACTGGACACAGTGTCATATATCAATACTCTGTGAAGTCCCATACCCATATGTGGATAACTGGCTAGCTGAAAAGGGTCACATAGACATAGTCCAGCTGGCTGGACAAAAATGCACATCGCTCTCAGCTTTTCTGAAGTAAAGCAAAAATACACTATCCTTGGCTGTTCTTGTTACGCAATAACAGGAAGATCTGGTGGGAAAAGAATGTTACAGGTGGGAACAGATAACTACAGAAGAGAAACTAGGGGCGGGCTTGGTATTTAGGCAGCTAACCAATAATGAGCTTAACTTTTGTAATACGTATGAGCTAATTATAACAAGGCATAAAAGGTGACTGTAAGGCACAATAAACGAAGTCTGCTGATCACTCATATTGAGTGACTGTGTCTTCCCTCCGTTGTGACACCCATATGCAAAGAAATTCTAATTAAAAGGCTTTAACAACAATAAAAAGCTGCAGAAGAAACAGGGATGCTACCTTTCATTAAATTCTTACTGATAAGTCATGACTGATGTATTAAACAAAAACATCTAGAAGAGCAGGACCGCATACATTTCGCATTCAGTTATCTGTATAATGCTCAGTATCTGTTCAGACAGTAGGCTTTTCAGTGAGGTGAAGCAGTAGCATCTTAACCTTCCACATTATAAAGAAGGAGCACAAGTAATTTTGTACTCAAAAGATGCCATACCAGATTTCAGAGGCAGATTTCACAGTAAAAAAAAGTACATACTACAGTGACTAGAAATGTTTTGCTGTGTTAATTAACAAAGAAAAATCAAATCATAAAGCAAGAGTGAAACTTTCCAAACAAGATGGATCCATAGGCATTTGCTCAGAAGTTCTGTTAGATACAGAAACCCTCTAAACTGAGAAGCTCACAGTTTAGACTGTATTTCAACAGAAACACTTACTAGTAAAATTATAAAAATAGAAGTAGCTCCTCAGCTTGGTACTTTTGAAGAAGGAAACATGCTTTAATAAAGATTTTGAAAAAATCTTTAAGATTTAATAGACTTGAGAGAGAAGCCTCATCAGTGCTTTCTGGGTTTAGGCACCTATTTTTAAGGCCCTCAATCCCTCAAAAGTTTACATCAATGGGAAACAGAACAAAACAAACAAAAAGGCAAACCATCATTTTAGTTGTAACTAGAAGCCAAGTGCTCAGGACTCGTGTTCTCTTCAGCACATTCTCTATTTCCCCAAAGCATGCAAAAACCTAAAATGCTAGAGCTAAGGTCATAACAACAGGACTATAGCAGTACTTTTACCTGTGTGCTTCCGGAGGTGCTCTTTAAAATGTCCGAAGTGGTCGAATTGCTTATTACAGTACTGGCATGTATGTATTTTCTTCCCAGGTCTTTGCTTCTTGCCGGCACCACCTTCATCAAGGTGGTAACAGGTGAGGTGCTGTTTCAAAGCACTCTCTCGTAGGTACCTTTTATTGCATATGTCACACTTGTAACTCTCAGTAGAGTGTGTTTTCATGTGTTCCTTAAAATGGTAAAACAATTTAAACGAACGGTTACATTTCTCACAGTGGAAGAAATTGTTCACGTGTGACAGCTGAAGTTCCACAATTTCAATACCTTCTACCTGTTTGCACGAGGGATCAGTAGCACTATCACCTTCTTCTTGGATCTGGCATTTTCTCTCTCCCTGACGATACTTGCTGGTGATATCTGCCAAAAGAGCCAAAGCAGATTCATCTGATGTATCTGTTGTCTGTATGTACTTTATGGATTGCTCTGCAGAAGCTACTTCTTCAAGTGTTTCAATGCTGTCATCTTCTACTTCAATTGTTCCTTCAGCAATCTCAACCTCAATTTCAACAGGCTCTGATTCTGCAGATGGCAGTGTTTCTGTGATAACATTAGAGGTTTCAGCTATTTTCCTTTTTTTCGGTTTATTTTTACTTTCTTCTTGATTTGATTCTAAGGGTGATGAATTTTCTTTGTTCCTGTAAAACATTCACATAAAAATGGTTAAGATCCATAAGCACTGACATAACAGATCCTGCCTAATACTGTCTTCTGAATCAACACTTTCTAGCTGTTTCTCAAAGACACTGAATGATTAATGACCACATAATCTGTGTGAATGTCAGAAGCTAATTTGCCCTTAACCTACACTCCTTAGAGCTGTAAAACATCATGGTTAAAGCTGCAGAGCCTTTGATATAAGGCTACAAAAGTGTTTTAAATAGCTTTGTTTGAATGACACAAAGCACCTATCAAGAAGAAAGGCCAGTTAGCTTAATAACATAAGTTTAGCTAAGAAACTCATGAAATTCTGTACTTTGAAAGAAAACTTCCCTGAATGAAGGAGTTCTCTGGCCTGCCTACTCAGAAATAATATTTAAGTCCTTCCTAAGGTACTCACCTCCGTGGTGAAAATTTACTAAATTGATGACTGCTTATGAAAAGTATTTGTCTTTAATTAGATATCGCTTAACTTGGACAGGGAGCTCAGGCAGCTCAAGGACAACTTTAATGAGTGGGTGGTGTTTGTCTTGAGCCCCCTGAACAAGCAAGATATGAGCAGGACCATCCAGACAACAAATACTGTGTACAGCTGTGTCATGGTGATAACTTCACCATGCTTGTGTGTCTGGTCAACGTTCCTGGTGTGCGTGAACCTTACGAATCATGAAATAGTGCATGCCTGCACTTAGCCTAAACATAAAAGTTTACACACACTGGGTGCGTAAACTATTTTGGTTTTTCACTGAGTATAAAGGCAGGCAAGCTCCAGGACTGGGCCAGAAGGTAATAAAATAAACTGCATTTATTCTTACATTTCATTTGGAATTCATTTTTGCTTGGTATCCAGTCAATCAGCAAAACAACCTCTTAAGCTCTGGAGCGTGTGCAATTGCCTGCAGCACTTACAGCTTGTTAGAAAACACTGCAGCTGTGACTTCACATGATAATTATTATAATATCTTGTACTTCAGGAAAGCACACAGCTAACAGCTGAGGTAAAAATAAAAGCCATTGGGATGTGGAAAGTGTTCTAGTTTAATGTTCTGGGCTTAAACACAACCCCCAGCTCTGTTCCTGTTCTCCCTGCACCATACACCCACAACCCCCTTCCTCTAAGATGTCAGGGATGATATGACATCTCAAACACAGAGCTCAGTGGGCCAACGCTTTCAAGTCACATCCTCAAGATTACCCACAGCACTTATGTGCTGGGGGTTTTATTACTGTTTATCAGTTTTCAAAATGAGTGGTTGTCTTCCCCTCAAATCAGACTGGCAGGAGTAAGCTGTGCTTTCACCTGCCTTTGCAGTCTGATGAATCCTTTTATATAATCTACTCCCCATCACTTTCACATTTTCTAGTAATAGCAAAGATAAGGTTTTGCCCAGTATCTGTAAGTCATATGTGGCTAATGATCTAATGCAGCACATAGCTCATTAAATTTCATCTTACTCTATTCAAACAGAGACAGACAGCAGAGGTAAACTTCCAGTTTCATCTAGCCTGGATCTCTAATGTCTAGAAGATGACAGTTACTTTGGACATTACTGCAAGGAGCTCCAGGATTGCGTACCAGAAGAATGATCTGCTCAGCAAAGAGAAGACCATCATGCCTGACCATGATGCATGAAACTTTGATTGGGGAAACACACGTACACCACAACTGCACTTGAAGGAATAACAGCTAGTTGTTTTCTTTCTAGTCTACATTATGCAATGTGCAACTCTTTGTTGCACTATACAAATAGTTCTATAATTATCTCTACCTCTGCTGAATTTTCTGAAGCCTTCCCCTTTCAAAGCTCTGACTGAGGCACTGTATTGCAGCTCTCCCCATCTTATTGTGGGGAGCACAGACAGCAACAGTGGTACTCAAGTTTGTCTTTCTAACGAAAAAAACCCTGAAACAAACCAACCCAACCCCCACAAAAAACTTTTCAAAATCTACAAACAATGGAAATAACTCTAAGAATATACTGGCTTGCACGTGCATTCATTAGGCAAAACAGTTCTGTCCTTGTAACACAAGAATTACAGCATTCACTAGTGATGCGTAACCAACAGACTGAGTAACATTATTCAACAGTGGAAAATAACTGCAGGCTGGACATTTCAGCTTGATGGATGGATCTGAATCCTGGTTCACTGGCTCTATCCGTGCACACTGACTCAAAGCGATACTGTTTAGAACACACTTCTTCATTTTCAAGTGTTATTTTTAAAATCCTCAAGCAGACAGCTAAGGTCTGCTTTTTCTCCTGAATAAAAAAACCATAAAGAATGTTTATTTCAGTGGTAGAATACTTAAAAAAAAAAAAAAAAAAGGTGTTTGTGAGGAGGGCAGGACTACAAATGCGCAGTTCCTTATCTTTCCTATTAAAAAAAATTACTACTTATTCAGTTCTCCTGCAAATCCACAGAATAAGCACAGAATAAGTTAATTTAGAAATAAATACTGATGTCAAAAAAACAGTTTCTAGTGCATCATGCCATAGAGGGTTTTTCTAAAAAATAAAAATAAAATTTAGCCAGCTACTAGAGGAATCTGGGGCCAATGCCACTCTCCTTGGCTAATGTGTCTATGGGGGGGACAATAAGGAAGCAACAGTCTTTCATTAGCTTGAATGCAAAGACCTTTCAGCAGGTCTAGAAGAGAAAGCAAAGATAACTGTAATGCTGGGAGCATTTATGGCCCCTCCTTCTGCTTCATGCCAGCAGAACAGTGTAGCATGCAGAAAGAATGAGAACATGACAGCACTTTGTGAAAGTGAGAGGGAAGGAAAGGGAAAAAAACCAGCATGATGGGACTGGCACCTGCTTTTCTCAGGTTGGACTTCGGTGATGGAGTACAGTTCCTGGCAGCGGCTAAAACGTGCCACAGCAACATCTGATTAAATACTGTTCCTGTATAAAACTGATTACAACAGTTACATTCATTCAAAAGTTGAGACGTTAATTTTACAGCAAGAAGCTCTAAGATCACTGATTATTCTCCCAGAAATAGAAGAAAGATGCATGAAACCAAAACACTAGCATAAGCTTGTTAATGTGGTCTAGTGATACCTGAGGTACATCATCATCTAGTTACCTGAGGCACGTCACACCCAGCTGTCAATCAGGTGTGGGCCGTCAGATAGTACAGAGACCTGATATTAGTAATCACAAAGTCACAGCCCTACAATACCTGCAACACTGACCAGCCATGTCACTTTTCATTGAGTTCCAGCCCAAAGAATGTGACATTCATTTTTCAGCCTGTATAATTCTGACCCATATCTTATAATAGGAGAGTATATAGTCCCACACAAGTTTAGCAGATTCCAGGATAAGGAACAGCACTGCAAAATACAGGCAGCCAGCTCTCATAAAAGGATTCTTGTGACTTTACATTTCAGTGGTGGGAAGAAAAAGAGGTTTATATGCTTACCTGGTTTCAAGTGCTTTGATCGCTTCTAACATTTGTAGATACTCAGCTGCTTTCCAAACATCATTTGCTTCTTCCTCACCTTGGACCATTAGTTTTGCTGTATAGGTGAACTCAATTAGGTGACGAAATGCCATGTTACTTACACCTGTATAGAGGCAAGAAAAACAACAGTTTCTTTTCAAAATTCCTCAGTCTCATCTATCTGATGAATCTTGCACGCTTGCCTGCTCACCATTTGGCTCACAGTATTGTACCTGCCAGTTTCATGAAGGTAACACCCTTAAAAGGCTCATGCTGGAAAATAAAGTCTACTATAGAAACACGTGAATCTGGAGCAACTACAGAGTTATGCCACGACAAAGATAAAAGGAAGGATAAAAAGGGACAAAACGTTGTTTGAATAATAAAATATACAGATTTAAACACAAAAATACAGTATCTCTCTCAAGAGACCTCTGAGCAGCAAGTTACTGGAGGCTGCTCCAGGAATTTGCTGCCTGCCTATCAGGCAAGTATTGCTCCATGTCTATCCTGCTCTTGCATCCCAAACAAGGCATCCGCCATTGGCCATCACAGGTAGCCTTTTCCATCTGACTGGAATGGCTGTTTCAAGGGAAAAGATTGTATGTCATACTGCTAGTCCTAAAAACATACAAGGTCCGCCTACCTCTGTTAGTCATGTATTGGGGGGAAGGCAAAAAAAAAAAAACCCAACCCCAAAAAACACAACCCACCCACAGAACCTCAAACTTTCCCTTCCAAAAGATTTAATTCAGGACTGTTCTTAATTTTTCTTCAGGGGATGCTTTTTTCCACTGGTGGTAGCTGCCTTAGAACAACTCAAGAGCTAAGATCTGGAAAGCTAATTGATACGACCAAGCATGTAAGTAAGCCCATACAAAGGATACTACATTCATTTCTAGCTTGGGCACCCAACTCTGAAGGTTCTTATTTGCACAAATCAATTACCTTCAATCTCCACCAAGGGCTCCTGCGTGAAATCTTGGAAGAATTTGTAGAAGAATTGGCTACAGGCAGCAAGAACAGCCTTATGAGCTTTGAAATGGTGACCTACAAGGAGAGACAAAAGTTTTGATTTAGGATAATACCTTCTTCACTCACAGCGCAGAATAAGTGCAGATGCAGAAAAGAGACCACTCAGTCTGCAAATTTATTCCAGCAGCACCTAGTCCCTTAGTATGCCTCCTTGTAACATGGGATACTACTGCAGCTAGCCTGTCCCATCTCATGCAGACCCTTGCTGGCATCACTGACCTTGCTGAAACTCTGCAACTCAATCAGCTGGAGGACCCACTCACTCTAGCGTTTCTCTTCTCACATATTTAAGTTATGCGAGTCCTACACAAACTTTGTTGCTATTTTTTTTATTGGGCTCTGGTCTCAGGTTTTACCCAGGTCTTCCTTGGTTTTTGTCACTTTTACAGACTGTAGGAGACCAATGGGAAAAACAGTCAACTTGACACCATGGAAAGCTCAGAAAGGTGCAAACACCAGCAGGAGATGAAATTCCTTAAGGGAACAGGGGGTGGAGATCCCCTTAGCCTGTCCCAGGAAGGTCTCAAAAACTCGAGTAATGTCTCCAACACTGTCAAGATCAAGCAAAAGGTTACTTTGTATGAACTAAAGACTGTTAAGAGGGAACAGCCTGCCGAAGGGTAAATAATGGCCCAAGAAGCAGCGAACAGAGTCAGCAGATTTCTGCAGTAACTGGAGGAAAGGTAATATGGCTCAATTCAAGACCAAAAAGACTTGCCGACCCACACCCATCAGGAGCATGCATGCTTTGTTACATGGCAAGTGAGGCTGATTCTCATAAGAGATGGTCCAAAGAGGAAGGCAAGTGCCAAATAAAAGAAGGGACTTCAGGATGAGTGCTCCTACACAAAACACCCCCCATCGGCAGCCCCAGTGCTGGATCCAGGACTGGTGATCTCTCTCTCTCCCCGCTCCCATCCCTGTCTATGGAATAAAAGTCTGTTTGCCTATGGACCTCTGCTACTGTGTATACCCTACTCCAACCAAAAGAATCAGTGAATCAGAGTCACTCCTCCCTCCTTCTTGGTGAGATGTGACACAGACTGATGTATTTTATGACTATTTCTGCCAGCATAAACACCACTGCAGAACAGAAGTGGTTCTGCTCTGTTCTTTGTGTTTTCCAGACTACGTATCCCCCAACAAGGCAACAGCGTTCTCCCAGGCACAGGCATGGACAGTCATAAGGCCCCATGGGACTATGGTAAGAGAATTGACATAGATTAGATCTACACAACAGCTTTGAGCTCAACACATGGACTTGGAAATGCCAGAGCAGGAACAAACATGAAGGATAAGTTTTGTGCAAGCGCTGTCAGTGAAACTATGGCAGTTTCTGAAGAGTAATTTTTCTCTTTATTGACTTTTTTTCAATTTGTGTTCTGTGGAATCCTTTTCCTTCAAGCAAGTCTTTACTACCCTTTTAAAGATCTGGTGGTACTCCCTTAGCTAAGTCTGTCCTAGTGGACACGGCCTGTTGTACTTGAACTCATCTGTTCTAAGACATGTTTGGGATAAGAAGCAATCTAGGTAATCCATCAGACACCACCTTTTCTAAGGAAATAACAAGCCCTTGTATCTCTGTCATCCTTTTAAACTAATACTTATGTCCTTAGAACACATAAGAGAAGTGAGTGCTTCTACCCTATTTTAACTATATCACAGAAGGCTGGCATTGGAAGGGATCTTGGGAGATCATCTAGTCCAAGCCCCTGCTAAAGCAGGTTCACCTACAGCACGCTGCACAGGATGCATCCAGGCGGGTTTTGAGTATCTCCAGAGATAGAGACTCCACAGACTCTCTCTGGGCAGCCTGTTCCAGTGCTCTGCCACCCCCAAAGTAAAGTTCCTCCTCAGATTCAGGTGGAACTTCCTGGGTTGCAGTTTGTGCCCATTGCCCCTTGTCCTGTCACTGGGCTCTACTGAAAGGGGCCTGGCCCCATTCGCCTGACACTCGCCCTTAAGATACCTGTATGCATTGATCAGATCCCCTCCCATTCCTTCTCCAGGCTACACAGGCCCAGCTCTCCCAGCCTTTCCTCGTCACAGAGATGCTCCAGTCCCCTCATCATCTTCATATTAAAACAGTAGGCAGATACCAGAGAAGCAAGAAGTAAATCTTGTTTCAAGGTGTGTGTGGGGTTGTGGTGGTGGGTTTTTTTTGTTTTGTTTTTGTTGTTGTTGTTTTTGTTAAACACAAGTTTGTACAAGTTCTCTGCATGCAAAACATTCAGCTCAAGTTAGGGAAAAATATGTTAACAATGTTTTGGAAATCCTTAACATGTTAAACGCCACACAGCAGTTTCAAAGTGGGCTTCTGTCTGAAAATATTTAGCCCCTCATTTGGAAAAGCAGAAGCAAAATTATTAATCACTGGATTAATTTATTAATAAAATTATTAATCACTTCTGGAGACTCTCTTCATCCCCAAGATTTAAAATGAAACTCTGCAAGAAACCCACACACTGGGACAGAACCAAGTACTTATTAGCAGCCCTGTTTGACAGCTGACCTGTGACAAACCAAACAGCTTCCCAGCCCAGCCTTCACAATTCTCTATATACCAACTGGTTCTCAGGTGTGTACGTACCATCGACAATCAGAGTGATATCTGTAAACTGATCCTGCTCACGTTGCTCATTTAGTCTATCCAGAATAACTTTATAGTGTTCAGGGAATTCCTGGATACATTCCATCGTTTCTTCAGCTTCCATGGCAAAAGGCCTCGTCTGCAAAAGATGTGGTATGACAGTAAGAATACCGCACCGCTCAGTAAATAGTATGCATAGTCAGGCTGGTATACAAACATGAAGTAACTGGCACTTTTCAGGGACTACGAAACCAATAGAAACACTAAACTGTCTTGGTAACGGGTTTACCTGATTTTAGCTGACAGGTAGGAAATGGTAGGGTTAATGAAAATACAGTCAATGTGGGTAAGTGTATTGCTTTATTCCACAGATTCAGCAGGGACCCACCTTCCTTAAAGAAAATACAGCAGGGATGTAACCTCTCCACAGCAATTCAACACCACAGCAGCATAATATCAGAGTATTTGTAGTTACTTCTTGGAATTCCACCAATCCACTTGGTGGGAGAACAGTTCTTAAAAATGGTCATATTTCAAATGAGATTTTGTGCCTAGTGAACACAAGATGTTTACTTCTTTACAAGATTTTTACTTACAAGATGTAAGGATGTAACAAAGCAGCCCTTTTCAGTCTCTGAGTACATAGGAGTTGCCAGGGGTTTAATGTGCTATCACATTCAAAACTAAAGAGCATCTTATTCACCCAGCCTACTTCTCCCCTGCCAGGTGAAAGAATCTTTGTGAACCTTTTGAAAGAGGCACATACGCTTGTGATCTGATGGCCCTTCCCCCCTTACTTATACAATAAACATAGCTGGGGGTGGGTGTTGCAAAGGGTCTCAGACCTGAAGAGGTTTAGCAGAATTCTGTCTGTGGAGGAAACGCAGATGTTAAGTCTGCTGTTTATGCAAAAGAACCTCAGGAGAGAGCCCCAGTGCCTCAATGAAAGCATTTCACAAATGAAGTCCAGGCAACATGACTTTATATCTGTGCAGTAGCACGCATCTTCAACTCCCATGGCTCAGACCGAGAACGGCGCAGAAAAAGCAAAGATAGCTCAAAGTCACATTAGCACAGAAACATTGCTTGCTTACACAGCCTAATCCACTTTGAAGAACATGGGGTTTCTGACAGGCTTGCCTGAATCTTAAAGGAATTTGAGACATACCCTTCACTATACTGTTATACCTAGTACGGAGAAAAGGAAGGAAGTTAGGAGAGCAGGTAGTATCAAACCAAACATTGACTATAAAGACAGGAATTTCTGGTGTGGCAAAAAAGCAGTTTTCGTCAGGGTGCTGGAAGAAATTAGAGAGCAGGTGCTCCCTGACTTCTGGTGCAGATTCTTTTTGTGTGTGATTGGAATTGGAAAGTCCTGAGTGCAAAATTGGTCCTCGCATGTACTAACCACATCTAAGTCGATGCCACCACGCCTGCTAACTCCCCTGTGCTGCTGTGTAAGTTCTACCTCACTTACAACAAACACACACACAGCTATTTTCCAAGGGAAAAAGAAAACAAAAAAAAGCAAACCACAAACAACCCAAGTGTGGCACCACCTGCTGACTGATGCCCAGCCAGTCCCCAAGCAGTGATCAGCCCCTCCTGGCAAACTCCCCTCAGTTTCTATGCTGAGCATGACGTTCTATGGTATGGAATATCCCTTTGGTTAGTTCAGGTCAGCTGTCCTGGCCCCGCTCCCTCCTGGCTTCTTGTGCACCTGTTCACTAGCAAAGCATGGGAAATGGGAAAGTCTGTGACTTACAGAGTAAGCACTACTTAACACACTGATGTTTTAGTTGTCGCTATCAACACTATTTTCATATTAAATCCAAAACACAGCACTGTACCAGCTACTAAGAAGAAAAGTAACTATCCCAGCTGAAACCAGGATAATAGGGTTTGACAGAAATAGAGTGGAGAACTACCCAGTTATGATAAAAGCAAAGTTATTTTCTTGTGACTAACAGACATCAAGTAAAGGAAACTATGAATTCCTACTTTCACCACAAAACACACTCTTTCTTTCATCTCAGAAAAACTGGCATATGGAGAAATCATTTTGCCAAGGGCATAAAAAAAAAAAAGAGCAGAAGCAACCACTTATGGAAGTCTAGTTCTACCTGCTTGTTCTGGTTTTGGCTGGGACAGACTTAATTTTCTTCACAATAGCTAGTATGGGGCTGTGTTTTGGATCTGTGCTCAAAACAGGTTTGATAACACAGAGATGTCTGCATTACTGCTGAGCAGCACTTACACAGAGACAAGGCCTTTTCTGCCTCTCACCCCACCTGTGAGTAGGCTGGGGGGTGCTCAAGAAGTTGGAAGGGGACGCAGCTGACTCAGACTGACAAAAGGGATACTCCATACCATTGTATGCCACGCTCAGCATATAAGGCTGGGGGAAGAAGGAAGGGGTGGACATTCAGAGTGATGATGTCTGCCTTCCCTAATAACTGTTATGAGTGATGGAGCCCAGCTTTCCTGGAGATGTCTGAACACTCGCTTGCCCATGGGAAGTGGTGAATGAGTTCCTTGTTCTGTTTTGCTTGCGTGCACTGCTTTTGCTTTACCTGTTGAACCGTCTTTGTCTCAACCCATGAGTTTTCTCACATTTACCCTTCCAATTCTCTCTCCCATCTCACTGAAGGGGAGTCAGCGAGCAGCTGCGTGGTGCTTAGTTGCCGGCTGGGATTAAAACATGACACTGCTGTTACAGCTTTGCAAAGATGCTGAAATACCTATCAGGGTCTTAAAAGGAACAGAGAAGATCAGCCTGTGAGGGCAAGAGGGAAGGTGAGGTAGAAGGCAGCAGATGCCTTCAACAACAAAATTTTGACTTTTAACTCTCAGGATTTCCACTTACCCAAATGCAATTTACTTCCAAACGTTTGTAGGGGTATCTTACCAAAACCCTTATCACAATAATAGAGTAACCTGCCCCCGATGAAATCCAAGAAATTTTAAAAAGCCTTTCTCAGAACACTCTAAAAACATGAATGACAAAACATACAGCTTATGATGACTACTTTGTCATGAATTAACACAACTAAAGTGTGAACTTAGCGTGTATGTAAAAGCAGTTGCAGCATTGAGTATTCTCATTTTAAAAACTCACATTGCAGAAAAAAGCCCAATAGAACCATATGTATTCAGTAAGAGCATGACTACTTTGGAGGAAGAACTGAGAGGTACAGTTGAGAAAACCAAGAAGCCGTGCAAGACAGAAGCGAGATCCAAGTTGCCACTTACGAGTAGGCACATGGCCATGTGATGGGAACTGCACTACTTCAGCTGTTTAGACAACTGATGGAAACCAGACTCCTTCAAGGTGTTTACCTTGATTTTCTTGGAAGACCCAGCCAACTACTGACTTAACCTTACCAGCTTGTAACGGGATGCATCTCATGTGATGCACTGCGATCTGTACATCTGTTTTTATCAGTCTACCTCAGTGAAGCCCTATTATCGTTATCCTCCTGGGCTGCCACAGGGACTCCCTGCATTTGAGGCGCTAGACACGTGCTTTCTTTGCCTACGTGGCCGATACAGGAACGCAAGCAGTCAGAGCAGTGTCATGGCAATTCGGATGACCCAGAGAGGCAGAATAAGCGCTGGCCAAACGGCCGCCATCTCGCTGCAGCCATACAGGGGCAGGGGGATCCGAGGGCTGCCTGGCGGGGCACCGCAGCGGTCGCCTCCAGGGCCTCCTCGTGCGCTTCGCCGCGCGCTTTTCCCCAAGCGGGAACAACCGCAGGGCGAGGACGCCCAGCCAGCCCCGGGTCCCCGGCGTCGCTGAGGGGGGCGGCCCCGCCACAGGCCGGGCAGGAGGGGTGAGGGTCCCGCTGCCCTGGGCGGCCGCCCCGCCCGCCCCGCGACTCTGGCGCGCTCCCGCAGGCCCCGCCCCCGCCCAGCCCCGGCTATCGCGCCCCGCGGCGAGCCACGGGCCCCCCGCACCCCAGTCGCGGCCCCATTAGCGGGCGCTGATGGCAGTCAGCAGAGCCCCCACCAATCGTAACGCGGCGGCAGAGCCCGCCCCACGCCGAGGAGCCAATGAGCGGCCGCCGAGTCCCAGGAGCGGGAGAAGACGGAAGGCCTAGCCAGCGCCGAGTGCCCGCCGGGCACGGGCGCTCCGAGAGCGCTGCGAGCGGCCGCCGGCGGGCGAGAACGTCCCATCGGGGCACCCCCCCCGAGGAGCGGGATCGGCCGGTGCCGGCCCGAGCCGCCCGCTCGGCAGCACCGCCGCCTCGTTGGTCCTTATTACGTCATCAAAGCGCGCATTAAATCGATCCTTTTCAATTCCCGGCCGGGTCGCGGCCCGGCGGCGCGGCGCCCCGCGGGGTGGGTAGGTGATTCCGCTAAGTACTCACCGTGAGGAGCCGCTCACCCCGCCGCGCCCGCTCCGCCGTTACCGCTTCCTGCTCACCAGCACGGTGGAAAGCAGGGTGAGCGCCGGCCAATCGCGACTCGCATTCCCGTCCTGCCCCGCGCGAGGGAAGTGACGTACAGGTCACCTTTCACACGGCGGGGCGGGGCAGGGCGGCGCCGTGCGTTCTGGGAGCTGTGGTCGTTGCGCCAGCGCCCGCGCGCCGGTGCTGCCGCTACGAGCCGCGGCTGCGGCGGGGGCTGCCCCGCTCCCCGCCCAGGGCCTGCACCGTCCCGGCGCTGCCGGGCAGCCGGTAGTGCCCGCGCCGGGTGGGGGCGCCGCGGGAGGCGGCGGCTCCGGCGGCCTCCCCGGGCCGGAGCGCTGCCGCGATCCCGGGAGGCGGTGGGAGGCGCCGTGGCGGCCGGCAGGCGCCCGCCCGGGGGCGCTGTAGCGATGGGGAGGCGGCCGGGGCAGTTCCGCCGCGGAGGGGCGCGCGGGGGCGCGTGGCGGTGGAAGGAACGCGCGGGTGGAGCCGTGGTGAGGCCCGGCGGTGTGCGGGGCGAGGCGGGTCGGTGCAGGCGCCCCGCAGCAGGGGGCTGGCGGCCGGCGCGGCCTTTGCTGCCACTGGGGCCGGGAACGCGGGGCGCGGCCTGGCCCTGATGGCGAACGCGCGTTTCCTCTGCCGGGCGCGCTCGGTCCGTGCGTGGCGGCGTTTGGTGCGAGTGACCGCGCTCGGCGTGCGGCTCGCCGGGAAGTTACCGAGCGAGCCCTGCGGTGGCGGCCCACAGGAGCACGGGCACCCCACCTGCCGGGCTGTGTCACCACGGCACTCGGCACCCCTGGGATTCTGCGCCCCTCGCGGAGCCAGCCCCCTCCGTTACACAGCCTCTCTGTCAACGCAGGGCACGCACACCGCGTTGTTCGCCTTTTCCAGTTTAAACAGAGTAGTACGCAAAATAAGCATCATGAAGTGGCGTCTAAAGCTGCACTGAAATACCGCTTAGCAAGGCTACTGTTCCTTTCTGTGGTGCCCAGTTTCCCCCCCTCTAACTTCAAATCCCAACAGATGAAGAAGAAAACGGCCAAGCAGTGCCTAAAAGCTAGAGCACAGCTGCTGAGTGACTTGGCTGAGGCACCTGAAGAAAAGGTAACAAGTGACTGGCCCCTCTGCTACCCTGTCTGGGTGCTGGCAACGTGAAACTCGGGTTCCTCTTCTAGGCCAGAGTATTCAGGGGCATGCCTAGTCAGCCAGCCTTCATGTGTTGTCACCAGATGAAAACATACTCATCCAAATAAACCAGTGTAATAATTTAACTTGTCAAAACAGACAATGATTGTCCCTTTGATGGCCTTAATGTCAATCACGATGACAGAAGAGTTGCCGCATGCGATGGCTATTTGCCCATATAATTAATGTGAATTAACTTTATGAACTCCACTGCTTTTCCCTGGTGCCACATCTACATGACTGGGTTTGCTGTGTTCATCCTCCACTAAGAAGGGTAAATGCCCATGAAGTTAAGGCAGCCATTCAGCATAGAAATCCTGCAACATAAAAAACCCTCATAAGTAATAGACATTCAGTCAAGTTAAAATTAATTGTTACCTAGTCTTTAATACATAAATCCCTAAGAGACTGTGCAGTGTTTTATAATACAGTAATAAAGTTTTTATCAGTATGGATGTTTTCTCATGTAATATAAAAAAGTTTGAAGTTAAGTTTATGTCCTTTTGATTTCTTCATGTTACTGCTTGATAGCCTTGCTAATGTAACAATGCTATTGTTCTTGTTAGTAGTTCTGCTCAGACAATTGTTTTCATTCTAGGAGTTGTCTGCCACACGCGTTCTTGTTTTCTGGTATAGGGCAGTACATGAAGAATGATGATGCATGTTGCATTTAAAAAGTACAAAGGTTCACTTTAAACTGTTACAGGTCTAATTTTTAGTTGAAGAACTGTATCTCCAGTAGCTTGTAATTCAAATTGAAATATTGCTAAAGTTACCACTGCAGGACCAAAATACAATGCAAGAATTAAAAATGTCCGTTCCAGCACCTTCTATCTAGACAGTGTTGGTGGGTTGCTTATTTTTCATTAATTTATGGGTTTTACTGACCATTTGCTTCCCCCCCTGGCATTTTTCATAGTGTTTTTTTCTCTACTTTTTTCCTATTGCTTCACCCATCTCATTGTACTGTCAGGTTAGATGGGAGCTTTTAAATGAATGGTTCCTGATTTGTCCTAACAGCTTTCAAATACAAAATCAGACTGACTGAGCTGTAACTTTTGAGGTTCTCCTTTTCCTCTCTTAGCAATGGGTGTGATGTTTCCCAGCGCTACCTCTACAATTTCTGAGAGTTACGTTACAAAACAAAGCGGTTTAATTCTAAGTCTCAAAATAACCTGGTTTATGGTGCATTTTATTTACATGAAAAAAGTAATGTTATGCAAACGTCCAAACGATCTGTATCCATATCTCTAGTTCAACCTGTACTAGCCATTTGTATCACTAAAATTTCCCAATGTTTTTTTTTTTGCTTGTAAAGAATCACCTCAGTGACACTCTATTCATTAAGATAACCTGATAAGCCTTCTTGACACAACATTCAGCTGAGTTTGGGAGTAATACCAAAGTGTAGATGTTCTCTTTCAGCTCTGGGTTTCTCATGGCAGTCTTGAAGAAGGCAGAGAATATCCAGCCAGAGTGTTGGTAGCCTCTCCCAGGGAGAGCTGTGAAGTAGCAAACAGACAAAAATGAATACTGAACTAATCATAGAAAAGCGTGAATCGTACATTTCCCTTCCTTAATAAAGAAAACTCCTCTTGTGTGAAGAAGTGAAGGAATTAATAAAGTGCAGATGTGAAACCAAGGATTAGAAGGGATGCTTATGTGCAGCATTGAGTAGATAACTATTTTCCAGAAACAGTTGATTCAGATTATAAATGAAGGCCAAAAAGGACCACTAGATTATCTAGTGCAAGACTATCCATTTGGCAGACTGTGACCTACACCCAGCTTGCTGGAGAGTTCTGACTTGCTCCCCAAAGAGTTGAAAGCTGCTTAGTGAACTTGTTACACACCCAGATCTCCTACCACATTGTCCCACATCAGGACCAAATGATTGACCCAAGGAGGTGCAGAATTCAGATGGCTACAATGTGGCCTTTTCTGGTCTCTTCTATTAAAACAAGTCTTATGAAATCAACTGCTTATTCCTGTAGTGATATCAATCATTTGAAGAAATCTTCTCTGTATCAGACGACTCAGCATGCCTCCATTGCACAATGACTTGTTCTGTGCATGAAAGGGCTTTACTGTCATGCCTAGGGCAAACCAGATGTGTGCTGTTATGCAAGAGAAAAACATTTCTGCAGAGCCCTTTTGATAGGTATGCTAATGAAACAATATCCGTGACTGACTGTAAAGTTTTAAAGGAAAATAAATAGGGCTGTGCCTCTGACAGACAACTGCCCTGTTAATCCTCCTCATCTCTTGACTGTTTCAAGAGGGAAAGGGACGATACAAGGAGTTAAAGAACAATAGTGGTAATTGTAAAGTGCAATGTTTGAAAACTGTAATGTGCTGAATTGTGAACTGATACTAACAACCTTTAAACCTTACATCTGTCACACAAAGATGTCAGCTTCTTCCTTTGTTATCTTTATATTTTCAGAGGAAATAGCTAGAACAGGATGTATGTCTGTATCTACTTGGTATTATCTGCTGCCCTACAAGCTCCACACCAACTCTTGTCTACTGTGTACAAGTTTCATATTTTTATGACCCCACAAAGATCAGCTGATTGGCGAAATCAGGGAGATCAGTGTCTGGTGAACACTGCAAGAGGGGATGGTTGAATTCTAGCGTTCTTATCCAAATATTTTCTTTTATATTATTTTGAATATCTGGAAGAAGAGGCAAGTCTAAGAACTTGGTATCTATCAGTTACATAAACCATAGTGACTGGCATTCTACAGAATTCTGAGACGCGTGCCTAGAAGATTTGTATAGTGGCCATTCTATGATTCTATGATACTTTGCTATTTTTTCCTTTTATCCCAGAATGTAGAATCACAGAATTACGGAACCGTAGAATGGGTTGGATTGGAAGGATCTGCCTAGTCCACCTAAGGACCCACCTAAAGGCCACCTAGTCCAGCTCCCAGTATAAATTCAACGGCCTTGGCTAGATCAGTACTTGTCTGGGAAACCTCTTCAGGAAAACCTCTGTTAAAAAAGTTACCTGTATTAGCTGTTTAAATACATATATTATATATACCATGCCATTGTGTGGGTATGCATTGTGTGTCATGAATAAAAATAACATACATACATACATACTGTTTATAAAGATTTCATATGTGCGGATATCGGCTCTTTAGAGGTAACCCAGATTTTCACAAGGAAATCTGTAACCTGATTTGCAAAAAAATATTTTTGTGTGTGTGTGTTTTTTTTGATAAGCAGCAGTGCACATAGCATGTCAGGGCATGAAACACCACGATTTTTCTAGCTTTCTTTAATAATCCACAGAAATCCACAGAGTCTGGAACGGATTAGTGCTAAACTGAAAGAAAAGATTTTGACTTAGTCCACTATTGGTGATATAGTTCCATGTATTACACATGCACAATCATTAACAGATAATTTTAGATTACTCCTTTCAGGCCATGTAATCTCCCTAGAAAACGATAGACCAATGGGACATACTGTTGCTGGGAGAAATTACATCTGACCAATAGGTGCATAAAATGTTCACTATAGAAGAAAGTTTACTTCAGAACCTGCAGACAATCAGGTAAACGTTCTGCATGCAGTTAAGGTTATACTAAAAGCAATACAAAGTTGGAAAGTTGGGCAACCTAGATACAATTCTTGCCAGTACCTATGGGAAAATTACCTTCCTCCAAGAACTTTTTTCTTCCTGGCACAGCCTTCTGTCCATCCATCAAGTGCATCTCCTATTCATGCAAGACCGTATGTGCGATCTGGCGCATTGACTGTAACTGTGCTGGTTACAACAGCAACTTAAGTGCTCCCTTTGCAGATACACAGGTGGAGCAGCTACCAGAGCACATGTCCTACTGAAAGAGCACCTGGCCTCTATCTGTTCTGTCTTTCAAGTTCTTAGGACCAGCCTTATGCGTGATCCACGCTCTAAGGCTCGAGCACTGCCTGAGCCACTGACTGCACAATGTTTTGCCTGAGCAACGGGTAAGTCCTGCATTTGGCTTCAGGACAACTAGACGTCTGAAATCCTGCGTAGTCCTTTAATTATATATTTACTAAACTACCTTGGGCACAGGTCTGTGTTAAAGAACCAACAAAAATTTATCATTAACTTAAAACATTTACAAGCAAGACATCATGAAGTCTTTGCAAAAAGGGAAATATAATTAAAAGCATTTATTGTTAATTATTACTGTTATTGCAGTCATGGGATTACTTATGCATTTAGTTTTATGGTCTGTCTCTCCTGAATGCCTGCTAACTTTGTTGGAGAGAATGTTCTGCAGCTTTATTGCCATGATTTTTAAAGTGCTACAAGTTTTTTTCACTTCACATTCATATTTTGTTTCCTCTTCTTGAGCTCTTACAGGAAATCTGGCAATGATCATGATGCAGGATCAGCATAAATCATTTATTTTTCCTTTTTCTTTTTCTTTTTCTTTGTTTTTGTTTTTTGTTTTTCCTGACAAGAAAGAAGTTCAGAGAAATTCAGCTTGCAGTTTAAAGGGTTGGATAGAACACGGGTGGTCAAAGGCAGGTGTGGGAGCTGCTCAGCTGTTCCACCATGAGACACTGACTCTGGGCTGTACTGCACATACTACCACCTCCTTAAATTCAGTTCTTAAGACTGTTGTATGACTGATATGTAAATAATAACTAGTAAATAATATCAGGCATACACATGAGTAATATTTTGAACATGCCTTCCTGCCAAGAGGTAGCCTTTAAAAAATGAAAATAGAGGTCAGAAGCTACAGATGAGGACTTACCAAAGTAAAATGCCAACCTGGGACTCATGTCTCCTGTTGTTCTACAAAAGTCCTTACAAATAAGCAGCCATGTAAACCTTTATTGACTGGAGAGATGTTGAGGCACAGTGTAATGACTATTTCTTGTCAGGACCAGGACTCACTTTTCAAGCTCCACAAGTTGAGCCAGTGCTTTTGGATTGGGATGAGGAGACTCAGAGTGGGTATTGTTGTTATTGCCTGTAATTAGAGAACATGATATGAAGCCTGCTCAGTGTGAATTCTCGGACAAGCCAAGAGGACCATTCAAACACATGCGAACATATGAAATAATGGCAATTTCGCAGAAGCACGCAATAGCAGCTGCTTGAATTTTGCTAGGCAGAATGTTTCATGTCTTTGCTATTCGCAGTGATGTGGAGTAGCGTGTTGTTCAAGTGACTTCCAAAGGTGTCCTCAGACAAAATGTTGTTGTACCTTCTCTGCTCTCACTTCTCTTTCTCTCAAACACTGAGTTATTTCCTCTGGGTTGCATACCGCACCGTTTATTCTGGAATGCTATTGCAGTTCTACTACTTTGATTTTGACTTGTTCCTCAACCAGGCAAAACCTAGGGGACCAAAACTGTAGGAAAAATAGGAAGATTGCCAGTGTCAAGGTAGGGCTGACATGTTTGTCAGATGTAATGGTTTCCAATCTTTGCTGGCCTGTTGTCAATGTAATACAGAAATAATCTGTATTAAAAAGCTTACTTTGCCTTCATTGTTATCTTAACAGCCGCATCTGTGGAAAATAAAATATAGGACTGTAATATCAGAAGATTGGGGACTTCTGTTATACATATTTCATCTGAAACACACAGAAGAAATATATATTAGTTAATAATCATAATTTTCAGCAAAAATATGAACCCTTCAGAACAGTAAATACTTGGAAATCTGAAGCTAGTAATGATCTCTATTTCCCCCCACCTACACACACCAGTTAATAAAAATTTATGACGGCTACATTGTATACTCTAGTATTAAAGTTATTCCAGCCTATTCAATCAATAAGCACTCAGCACTTCCACAAGGTGTACTGTTACCCAGATGACTATAGGCATACTCATTACATCTGGAGTGTTGGTTGCAGATACCAAGTAGCTGTATGTCAATAACTGGTACTGTAGCTGTTGAACATTTGACAAAGTACTATCTGCCAAAGGCACAACTTGTAAGCCAGTATAGCTTTGTTAGCAGAAGTCAAATATGGCAGGAGCTGAATGCTGATCACAGTTGCTGACTCTTTAAATAACGACACTGGCAACAACAGGACAGGTGTTACTGTAAGATAGCTGCTATAAGCCCTCCTCACATATCAAATGGTGTTTCTTGATACAAATCAGAAAAAGATCTGACTTTTCCAGGTTTCCATCAACATTCAAAATACAGAAGGAGGCAGTCAGTCTGTTCAGGATTTGATTGTTGTGGCCATATGTATCAGCACAGCCCTCACCCTGCTTTTATATAGGACACATTTAATAGAGTTCACTTCTTCCAGCAGTCCTCAGAAGGTCAGTACTACTTTACAGTATTTATCTACAGAGACCACTTGAGGTACTTAAAGTTTGGAGTTCATTATAGTCCTAGGAGGCCCCTTTTTTTGTGAAAATAGTTTTTATTTATGGTGGTAGTAGATGGCTATCAATCTCAGTTTCCTGTGTGCTGCAGCAGCAAAGTATGTTTTGTTAAGTGAAAACCGTCACTTAGACCTGCAAATTGTTTCAGCAGTTCACAAACAATTTGCTACTTAAGAGTGCTTGATGCTGAAACAGCAGCTGCTTTTGAATTTCCAGGATGGACAGAACAGTAAAAAGTGGTTGATTATCCAGTTATACCTTCATTACTGGTGCTGGTGGCACATTCACATACTCTTAGCCTAAGAATGGCATGCACGATTTTTTTTCACAGTTCAGCATTCCAGGACTATGCTATCTGAAAAGAAGTATCATCAACAATCAATCTTCAATGCCATGTATTTGAAGACATAAGTATTTTAGTTTGTAAGACTCCATTCCATGCAGAACAATCTCCATCTTATGCTCAGATATCCAAATTTGTCCCTAAGCTCTCTTAACATCTCTTGCAAGACCATGATGTTTGCAGCCACTGCTGTACTCTTAGGAAAATAAAGCAACATAGGGCCACAACAAGAAATTTAGCAAAAAAATATGCCATCCATTTTTTAATCACAGTTCAACAGTTCTTGAAAGAGAACTTTTTCATCAAATCCCTCTTATTCATTAACTGGACCCTATTTTCACTTCAGTTTTCATGTATTTTACAACAGATAAATAAAGAACAGACTTGAACTTCCTGTAGGGTTCACTGTATATTGTCACAGAATCCCATGTCCTGTGCTGTCATAAATTCCATTCCATGGCTAGGGTTCAGTGCAGTGAACTATGCTTGGATGACCTGTTATAAAACATTAACAAGGTCTTGCTTGTACAGACATTTCTGGTGAGGAGCCTTTAATGTCACCAGGAATGAACTGCTGTGGATTTAGCTGATTAATCATTTTCTTCCATATCTCCTAAGGAGAGTTATTGGGTATAAAGACTTTAATTGGAATTGCAGGTATTGCTGATGATACTTCTGAAGTTATGATTGCAGTTACGCTCTCTTGAAGGCCTGATCTGTTATCATAAACAAAACTGTCTGAATATAGAAAAATCAATGGGTTTGTTTAATTTTCTTTGTATTCATTGGCCTAGATCCCTAATTGCTTTTGTTATGCATTGACTCAGTGCACTGTATTGGAAAACCTAAAGCTGCCTGCCGAATTCCTGGTGCAACAGCATCATTCCTGTAGAAAAAGGATCACTGATCATTGTGTAGGATATGAGATCCATAGATACTCTGCTTTGGGCATTGCATGATTACATTTGCTTCTTCATGATTTACTATCCCAAACAGCAGGACCCTAAGCAGAGTCAACACCAAACTGAAGGAATTTTCAGTTACTTCTGCAGTGGACTGCCAGGTATTACTAAATATGCTGAAAAATACAGAAGTACAGAAGATGTTGTACTATGATCTTCTTAACAACCTCTTGGGTATCCTGAGGTAATCTGTCCGTTCTTCAAGTGATAAGGGAACCATTGGGTTTAGGCCCACTGAGGTGATGTGGAAAGCTTGCAGGCTGATAGAATTATTGCAGGATATTGCAGCCAATAAGGAACTCGGAACACATGTAGGCATTCAGCAACTATGGTCAGTTTGCATTTGTAATCTGTGCAATGATTATAATTTAGGTCATGTCTGATAAAGATTTTCCTTGCTAATTACAGTCTGCTACAGATAGGTTCAAGTAGAGAAAGATACTTCATTATTATAATAGAAATTCCAAAAAGAAGACCAAAACATTTATCTACTGGATCAGAGCTCTTTTAAGTCTAATTTTGTTTTTAAGTAGACAATTGCATGTATCAGTTATTCCTTCATTCACTGAAACAAGCTCCACGCCTGTATCAGAGGATGTCAGGTTTTGTTGCTTCCTTTGAATCCTGATGAGTATGCATTTAGTTATCTTATGCTGCTCAGGATGTCACATGAGAGGAGCATGAGACCAGTATTGCACCATCCTTCTTTCTGGAGTTACTTTAATGAACTTGTGGTTCTAATTATTTGGCTAAATTTACTGTAATGCGTCTTCTTAGCCTTCACTTAAATTACCATTTATTTTCAGGATTTAATCAAGAGTTTAAGGCCTCATGAACAAATGCAAATCTGTTTATGTAAGCCTTAAGTAAACCTCAACAGCCAGTTTTTGTTGCAATTTATTTCATTATAAAGTATGCGTAACTCCACTGAGTTGACACAGTTACACTGCTATAAAATGAGAAGACATAGGAAGAATCAGTTGAGACTTACATTCTCCAATGGACTTTGAATTCCCTGTTTGTAACACAAGAGCAAAAAAGACACTGAAGTCCTAAGGTCTCATGATAGAATTTATGCTGGATCCATGCTCTGCCTCTGTCCTCTCATTATTTGCATGTTGCAAATCACTACAGCAGACTTTACCAGAATATAATTACTGACAGCCTCATAATTTCATGTCCATTTGAGATTTTTTTTAAAGAAATGTTTACATTACCAATCTAGATAACAGAAATAACAAACAACAGTTAATTTCCAAAGACACTGGTATTTTTGTGCTGTGATTCTTTGAAAAGTTTGAAACATGTCAAAATAGGGGATAGTTTATGTTCTGTAAGAAGGGAAGGAAGGTATTTCCACCAGGACCATTATTCCCTCCAAATATGAAAGAAAATTAGTGGAAACAGGGTGATAATTATAAAAATTACTGTTTGAAACTGAAGGCTTGTCCAAACTAGAGTTCATAACCACCTCCTGCAGTGAGATTGGAACATACTCAACAACTAAGCAAATACTTTCAGTGGAAAGCAAAATTAAGTTTTAAGACAATTATTTCTTTAAAAGCTATGGACAAAGGGCTACAGGGGCCTATGAATTCAAGGGGGATTAATATAATAAATGGAATGGTGAGATTTTAGTCTGTAAATGTAACAATTATTAACATCTTTATGCTACCATTTGTAAAAAAAATGGAAATGCTTTTTTTCCAGTCAGAAAGGGTAATGGTTCAGACTGAAGGTTAAACATATTTAAGATTTATACCTTTCTGAAACAACTGAATTAGATCTATCTAAACCCACAGCCAACACTGTAATATTCCCTACTACTTGCTTTAAGGCAAAGGAATATCTTTTCTCAATAAACCTTGAGGCAGAACAATGATCTCAGTTAAGGTGAATGTTATGAAAAAAGATGCTTGTGGCTTATCACTATGAAGGTAGTTAAGCTTGCCTTAATATTATAAAGGTTGTAATATATATTTATAATAATATTATAATATCTGTATATATGTAATATAATAAAAAATAATACAATAAATACTATTTATTTGGCACAGTGATAATTGCTAACTGTTGCTTCTCATTTCTCCGTGAGGGAACTGAGGGTCTACAGGTGTTTCTGCATACTATATGGGAGGAAATGCTAACTTCTCAGCAGTGGCCACGGTACATTTCCACCCTCAATGTGCTTTCCGTAGTAAGGTAGCTGTTTTATAAGTTAGCTGCTTCAGCTCCATTTACTTTCTCTGGACACTTTATTCTTCAGCACGTGTGAGCTGCTAGTCTCAGCAGCGCTCGGTGCCATTACACATAGCTTACAGGCTCAGCACTGTAATCAAGCCCTGTGCACATCCCTCTCCACAAAGCTGGAAAAGAAATGGGAATGCAATATTGCTCTTTATTTGGTAGTATCTCCACCTGTGTTGCAATAACTGGCAAGAGACCAACTGTCAATCACTACTGAGCTGCATTTTATTTCTCTCCCTTTTAACAGATCTGTACCCTTTCCATTTCATTTTGGCTGCTTCAGTGCTCACTTAGGAATTGACACATGATGCATGCTGAATAGTTAACTTCCAGCCAACCTTGCAGGGCTTTATTACCCCTGAAAATCAACACCCTATACTGAAGCAGGAGGCCCAGCAAATAATCTATCATTTGGAAGAGTAAAGGACATCATCACAATTATGGGGCCTTGGTCCCAACCCAGCACAGAACACAAGGATGTATTTCCCTAACAATATAAGGAATGCAAGCACATTCAACTTTTTTTTTTTTTTAAAAAAAGTTAGTCCCAGTCTGATGTCTGTCTATTTTCTGCATTGTGTCCTCCAAGACTATTTAATAAAACTTCTTTCCATTGCCTTGAGCACAGGACTTCAACAGGATAAATCCCAAGGTCAGCAGTTCCATTTCTCACACCAGAAGCACAAGGCTCATCAGTGCAGGAGACAGTCTCAGGCCATAGAACTAAGCAATATAAGTCACATCACCTTAAACTCTGAGTGCACACCCAAGTTTTTAAACATTTATTTCTCAATAAACACACATGCCACCTACATTGAAGGAAACCAACCTCAAGCAAACTGCTGTCAAAATAAAACACACTATGCTTAAACAGTTCTCTCACTGAGGAAAGAGAGTGAGGAAACAGTTTAACCTGGATGTCCGCAGCTACGTCAGTGATGATAGCGTTTAGAAAACAACAGAGTAATAGAGTTAAGTGGCTATTGCCAGTTGGTAGAGCTTCATGGCTTTCATGTAGCTACCTCAATCTAAATGGCTGAAGATCTGGGCTTTAACCTCCAGCAGAAATTGATAAACTGACAGGTTCTACAGAAACCAGTTTTAAAGCTGAGTGACATAATCGAGAGCAGCTGGGCAAAAGGAGCTTTGTACTGCACATGCCCTCAGACAGGGTACACCATTCTCTAAGGCAGAGCTCAGATAAAGCATAAGACAGAAAAACCTGCTTGCTCAGCATTTCTGTAAATAGAGAAGGACCTTCCCCCTCTCGCTGTGGTTACCGCTGTGTTCAGAAAATAATGACTCTTTGGCCCACCCCTGTTCCTCTGACTGTACCACTACCTCCGGCTGACTGGGGTGACTGAGAAACTTTGTAACCTGATATTCAAAGTCATTGTATTACAAATACCTTCTATTTTGCACGATAAATGGTTTCCCCTCCGTATTAGTTAATGGAGAAATATTTTGGCTACTTTTGCCGAAGGGGTTTGCTTTGCTTGCAAGGTCATTCAGAATGGGCTCCCTGAACTTTGAACTGTATCTGCAAAGTGAGATAAACAAGAGCCGTATAAATACCACAGCCCTTTTCCCCACAGTGTTTTCTTCTGCAGCAGTTAGGCAGAGCTTCCAAGGAGAGAGAGGAAGAAAGGGTAAGTGTGCTTGTTTTGCTATGTGAGAGCTTCATGACTTAAAACTTGGCAGAGTGTGTGCTTGTTTCTTTGCCTGAAAAGGCTGACTGCAGAAACTTCTGCTGAAAACCAACTAGAAAGTCGAAATGCAGAGTGGCGTGCAAAACATAGCTGTCACCTAGGTCAGAGGGCAGGACCGTTGCTGCTGGTGCTGTACACCGGTGCTGCAGAAGGCTATAAAGGCACAAAAGGATCTCAAGATGTCATAGGACTTTCATGGGCTTGTAATGGATATAAAGGCGGGCAGCTTTCCAGATGTGTGGGAAGAGTAAAAAAACATGTCCCTGTTGCTATTTGTTGGTCCACAGTTTAATCTTCAACGTACTATAGCTAAAATGCTTTCGGTAGAACTGCAGGAAAGAAACGTTAAGGACAGATGGATTTCGCAAGTGATGTTGGCTTTGCAGCAGCTGGCTCTTGTTTTACAGTAAAACGTTCTCATTTTTTTAGAATATCACAAGATTGATGAAACACGTGTTATCAGAACTTAAGTGTTCCCAGAACATCCTGCTCACTGTCAGACTCTGATGTGAGTGGTAAAATTACACAATTCCACAGCCTAGGACATGTTGGGGAGCATTTTATAATTCTATGTATTTCTCAATAATGGGTGTTTTCTGAAAATACTATGTCAAAATTATTATGTTAATAGAATAAAAGGAAAGGATAATTAGATAATTTCTTCTATGTATTTTCATGAACATTAAATAGACTAAGTGTGGGAAGGAGATTTTGTAAGATCTGAGGAATCCTGAATCTCAGTTTTCATTCTAGTGCCTGTGTTCTTAAGAGATTTTTCTCAATGAGTTCCAAATACTACAGACTGACTTGTGAAAATGCTTAAGTCTTCTCTGATTCCTTCCAGGTTCTTTAATACTTGCTCTGTACTAATACACTATTGGTGCAAGTACTTTTAAGTCAGTGGAATTACTTGGGAATCTGGAGTGAACTTGTCTGGTGTAAACAGAACTTTACTGGTGTAAACTGGTCCAGCACAACTGATTTCAAAACAGAAGAAACGAGGCTGCCTATAAAATCACCAAAGTGTTAAGAACATTCAAGAAGAAGTTACAAAGAGGAAGGAAAAACATAGATTAGTAGCATTAAAAGAAAATCCAGTTATTCTGAACACTTCATCTGTTTACATACCACAACAAAATACTGCCTAATATAGGGGAACTTAGCTGCAAAATGAAAGAAATATAATCAAGCAGTAAAGAAAGTAGCTCAAATATATTCTTACAGTTGTGTGTTTGGTTGTTTTTTTCTTTTAACTGAATGGAGCCAATAGCCTGCTGTGTTTTATTATGCGAATTTCAGAGTCTGAACTTTGTGTAGGCACTGATTTAATTTTGTTTATTTTCTCTCTTTTCAGTTAAAACCCAGCCATGTGGGCCGGGCTGGGACTAGTTCTGGCTCTCTGTCTCCTCCCAGGAGGAGGGACAGAGAGCCAGAACTGCAAGGAGGCCCCAGAATGGTATACTGGGGAGGAGAACCCAATGCTGAACTCTAGGGGCTCAGTGACAGTGGTGGCTCTCCTCCAAGCTAGCTGATACTTGTGCCTGCTGCAGGCTTCCAGGTAAGCGTAAATCTCTTTCCCATTTTCTGTTAAAACATTACTGGTCAGTTTTTTAATTGGGGGATAACACATGTGCCCAACTACAGATGCAGTCGTTGAACTATAGCTTCTTCAAATGCTGCCATCCCCGCTGGCATGTGTGAGCCAGAGGCCAAGGCTAACTCTCAGCAGGAGCTTTCTGTGCCAGTGGCTCAGATTCTTTCTTTCAACTTGGCCCTGATTGACAGATCATCTTCTCCAGATTGTATTTGCATCATAAAAGTATGATCAAGTTGACATTGATAAAACCCAAAACACATGAAAACCCAACAGAAACGGTTCCTCAAGACTGTGCTTCAGTTAGCAACAGATGATTGATGTAGCAAAGATGCTGAAGCCAAGAAACATCATAATTCTTTGACATGGCGAGAACACCTGAAACGGAGAGATCTGTGATCACTCATTTCTTATGTAAGATCTGTAGGGGAAAAGGCAGATCAAAACATGTACTTTTAATGTGTTTTCCCAGCCCCCATTCAGAGTTCCTAGCTGGAGAAAAAAAAAAAAAAGGAAAAAAAAAATCCAGAAGAAAAGGTAAAGACTGCCCTTTCAAAAAAAAAAAAGATGAAGCATTCAAAGGGCTCATCAGTGTTGTATTTTCATACAAGACCTGGGACATTGGTGCTCTGGTTTCTAGAACCTACCTCTGTGCAAATAATTAGGTATTATGACAGTAACAGCAGCAAGAATATAATTTCCAGCTGACCCAAACAGGAACTGCATACAGCCCTTACCTTGGATTAATTTAGTGATTGTGAAATCGTTTTGGTTTAAAAATTTGTAGTACTGGTTTCAGAGCTTGATTTTAGTGACTTTAGTATTAGTTTTCCCCTCTAGGCTGTGTAACTTCACATCATATAGTCTTTGGAAGTTTTTTAAGAACTAGATTTGAAGAAGTGTTAGTAAATGTCTGGCTCTATCAAAGTTGAAACTGTGCTTTGTGGTTGGATTTTGAGGTAGTTGGGTTTGATTCTGTACATTTTAGAAAGGTTTTAAGGAATCTTTCAAGCTCCAGACTATTTCCTGAAACTGGAAAAATAAAAAGTTTTCTGGGGCAATTCAATGAGAAGGATACAAATGAAAGGGAAAAAAACCCAACCACATTGTACAGCAAGAAAGCAACTTGATGTACTGTAGGACAAAGAAAGACTTTTGTGGTGGGATACAGAAGGGAAAGACTAGTAACTGCTGGATGGGTCATGCACACATTTTATAGCCATCCTTTTTGACCCGGTTGGTATAATATCCTTTTTCTGGCTGTTAAAGAGATGAGCAGGAGAGCTATCTGCCTTTTACTTTAGGTTTGCTTTCTTGATTATTCATCTTCCTACTGTATTTACAGTATGCATTCTTTAACGAACTATGTGACCAAAACCTCAGCATTTAAATAGAGACATCAGATAACTAACTGTGTTAGACCATGAAGAGTGTAAAAGAACTGAAATAAAAATAGCACCAAATTCAGTCTAAAAACAGATGTCTGCTTTATTTGGTACTGCATTGTACTTACAAGGACAGGACCCATGGCATATTAGCTATTAGAGTCTGGTTTGGTGACAGTATAGTTGATAGTCATGGCAAATGGCAATAATGTTTCAATGGTGTTAGACTGATACCATTAAAACTGGGAGACAATAACATGCACTGAAATAAAAGCAAGATGGAGCATATTAACTTTTGTTGAACATGGCAAATCTTACCATTCTCTAATGATTTATGGTCTTACTTCTTTACATTCTCCGCTAGGCTGGAGGACCTGCGAGTCAAGTTAGAGAATGAAGGACTCGTTAATATCTCATATGTGGTTGTCAACCATCAGGGAGCTCATTCCCAGAAGAAAGTCCACCTACTAAGAGAAAGTGTTTCAGAGCATATCACTGTCTACCAGCAAGATGAGGGGCAAGCTGATGTTTGGACTAACTTAAATGGAAGCAAAGATGACTTTCTCATCTATGACAGGTCTGTACTTAAAGAGGAACACAAGAAAATATTTGCATTTAGAGTAATGCTTTGTAAAATCTATATATCATTTCATTGAGTTGCAGATAAGCTGATTACTTCCTAACAAAGACTTCAAAATAAATTTCTGATTTGCACTAAGTAGAGCACTTGCATTTACTGGAAAAAGGAATCTACTACAAAGGAGAAGTCTGCTTTTGCTTAAGTTAAAGTTTGGGATAAATTTTTCTTTATATTTTTTGTAGATTTCAGTTAACATAATTGAGTGTAGAATTTAACAGCATGATTCTGGTCTTACACTGTTTTTAGTTTCAGACAACTTTGTTACATCCATGCATATGAAAGTAGAATCAAATGAGAAAAGCTGAGTTCTCATGAAAACATTTTGGCTGGAGTTGATGAAAATGTCATGTAGCCTTTTGGAAAAAAATTAAGTTTTCAGGTGAAGCTTTAAACTTTCGAAGAAAACAGCTTTCTAATCATAAGATTCTGGGACATGTATCTTTTGGCAGAACCAGTAATAACTCTTTAATTGAAATCCTGATTTTTCAGTTTTGATGTGATGGAAATTATTTGACAAGTCCTGCACCTCTAACATGACTGTCCTAATTACTATTCTGTTATGAACAGTCTCAGTTCATACTGAAGCATAATTAAGTTTATTAAAGAACGGGAAAGTTAGTAAACTTTTCTGGTAATATGATGAAATGGAATGAATTAGCTAAATTAATCGTGTGGGATGAAACTTGCACCGGAATGTTCTTTAGAAAGCGATCGCCCGTTACAGCAGCAAATACACCTAAGTGTGGAAGGTTGCTGTCATGTGACAGACAGAAGGCAGCTGTATGTAGTCCTTGGAGGGGCCCCAAAGCTGTTGTCTGGCCCACAGCATTTGAAAGGTTGAATGTGCTGTCAGCACAGGGGGTACACCTACGCTATGGATTGGTTTAGCACCAGTTTGGCCATGATCTGTTACAGTTCTAGGAATGTATGTCCTTATTGTGCCTCTGTTGGCAATTAGTCTTTGCCTGTTGCCGGTCCTAGATGTGCACTGCAGATGTGTAAGAAGCTCAGGCTGGAGGACCGTGTGTTGACATCACAGGTGGGGCACTTAACAAGGTGCCCTTGTGTGCAAGTTTTGCATTTACTACAGCTCCCTTTGAATGTACCAGTGGTGTAGCCAAGTGCATACCATAACACTCAAGTACAGATGTGGGACAAACAGGCACCATAAAAAAAACCCCTCAGGCACACTACATCAGTAATGCAGATGCACTGCAATGCACATTCCAATCAAAATATTACATTGCATAAAAACATTATTTATATGGATGCAATAACCACGTGGTGATCTGTATCACTCTGCTAACAGCACTCCTCATTAGCCAGGTAGGTCTGTAATGAGTGTACCTTTGCTAGTCTGCATGCCACTAAACTAGAGGCCTCCACTAGCAGAGTGAAGTCAGCCAGAAATCATGCTTCACACTACTGACTGATGCAGCTGAGTGGGAAACATTTGTAAGGCAGATACTGGTTTTGCCTGTAAACTCCTTGGACAGAAACAAGTCTCTGTGGGACTGTACAGTGTGGGTGGACTGACGTGAATAAAATAAGGTATGATATGAAGAGATACTTAATTTTAGATGTATGTTTATGTATATGTAACCACAGAGTTTTTTCTCTCCTTAGATGTGGCCGTCTGGTGTATCATCTGGGTCTGCCCTATTCCTTCCTGTCTTTCCAATATGTAGAAGAATCTATTAAGATTGCATACTGTGAAAACAAGTGTGGAAACTGCTCTTACATGGTATTTTCTTGTTTCATTCTATATATACCAGGAAAGGAAACTGGGTTTGTCTCATACTTAAAAAAAATTATTTCAGTGTGATTAATCCAAAAATACATGATTTAGAATTTACACATTTCATGTGTCTTGACTCTTGACAGAGAACTCTTAAACATTTTTCAAAGTGAATTAGATCTCATTTACAATAAACTGATTATTTGAATTCCTACCCTTGATAGAAAGGCAAAGCATTTTCAGAAATCTAAATGCAATCTTGGATGCAATTTCTGGAATTACAGCTAGTGAGCAATTAGCTACTCTATTTTTGGGAAGGGTAGGTACTTAAACAAATAGCTGTTTTTTATTTAAACCTGAGAATCAAGTCCAAGCTGGTTTGAGTTACTGTTCCTTTTAGTTTACATTGAAACACAATATACAACAGTTACTTTGAAAAAGTAGTAATACAAGGTGACAGATTATTGTTACCATTATAAAAGAAGGGTAGCTTTGTTTTACATATTAAAAGTAGCAGAACTACTTTAAGAATTATCAAGAAATGTATGTACATAGACATGAAAGTTCAATGAGAATAATAACTTTTGATCCCATCATACAATTTTTCATGTCAGTGTAGGCCTCAGGCAGGTCAGATGTGGCATCCTAGAAAAAGAACACATTTTATCAGCAATTACTTGAATTATAAGTTTACATTAAGAATATTAACTGCCTTGTTACCAGTGGTGTAAAACAAGGTTCTTTTAGATACATTCATATCTTTCTTCAGCAAAGTAACTTAAAATTGGGTTTCTGGTTCTGCAAAAATGTTAGGATACTATTTTGGAACGAGTTTAAATAAATGTCTTGTATTTAATACTACCTTCTGTTTTGCAGGAAGCTGATATTGATGGTATATGTGAAAACATCACTAAAAAAGCCGATGAAAAGCTAGCAGAGATAGAACCCAAACCAACTAGTCAACGCTCACATCACCACAACCTGCATAGACACAGACACCACCACCACCATCATTCCAAAAATGCAAACCATGAGGCTCCTCCTGAAACTCAAAGACATCATCCTCACAGTGGTCGGCGTCATAGAGTTTTTGGCCATAACAGACATGATCAGACAGGTAGTCATGAACAGGTAGAAAGTGTGGAAACTACACCAGATAAAAAGCTATGAAAAAAAGGGAAAACCAGCTGTAAAAACCCATTAACTTGAAACTGGCAGACAGCATCAGACTCAACTTCTAGTAGCTGATGCTGTCATTGTCGACACCTTTTGTTTGAAGAGCTAGGAAATTCTGTCACTTGACAGTGTCGTGGAGCACTTCCAAATTCTTGCAGATGACATGGCCAGCTGTCAGCAGAGGACATCACTGAATCTTGACAGTGACGTCTGCTCACTGCTGCCTGACAGTCACCAGCAGCAGAAGCAAGTGAAACTAGTGACACCTGACAATGACAAGAAAAGGCAAGAAACTGAGCCTGAAAAACAAACTAAGCACCTTAAAAATGGAAGGGGGTCCTGCTGCCTAAATTCACGTAGTTGCAAGAGTGGAAAAATTAACAGACCAAATGTTTTTATTGCCCCCAATTAAAAATTACACTGACAGGCGTGTAGAGTTAAAATATTGCAAAGAAGTAGACTTTCAGAGCAGCGCTCTTAGATTTACACAATACCTGTCAAATTCCATCACTGAAAAGCTTCATAACTTAAAGGAATTTAATTGACCCATAGTTTGTTTTTCCGTTGCACTGGGAAGGTGTCTGCATTCTTGATTAATTTGTCTTTCTTGTTTCTCTTCTAACATTCTGCTTGCATTTGTGAGGACAGGAGCATAAACTATGACCTAGGGGCTCCTGTCTGATGTGTTGCAATCAAGAATAGAAGATAAACAAAACAGATATTTTAATCATTTTTTAATTAAGATGATGGGATATATTCAAAAGTTGATTTGGTTGGTTTTTTATTTTCCTGACCTAGGGATACAAATCATGTACAAAAAAGCTTATTCCTAAGCAATGCCAAAATAACTTTCTATCTCAAATGTTAGATACAAGCAGTAATTGCATTATTTTTAAACAAGCTTATAAGTTTAACTTTGTGGCTTAGATACAGCATCAGTGTCCATTAACACACACTCCTACAGCTTGTAAAATCCCACCAAATCAGTAAGATCATGCCTAAAGTGAGAAGCAGTGTTAATAACCCTTCATGCAGAATCAGTATCAAAAAAGAGGGAGGGGTAGAACAAGTTTAATGTTGGTTTAATGTTTATCTTTGTTCATAACAGTGCTGAATTTGATAAATCTATAGTGATTTGTAAGGTAATATACCACTTGTATAACTTCTCTGTCTGTAGCTTAGCTTCTCTAACCTTTGATTAACTGAGTTGAAATAAAAATATAGTTGTTAGAAGGATTCCTGGATGAAGAGAGCATTCAAGAAAGGAAAACTGCTTTGAAAGCGTACACCATAATTAATGATGGTTTAATAGGGAAATTATTACTCCTACCAAACCTGAATCTTTTTATTGTGAATGCCGATTAGCAAGAAAGTAGTCTTGAACATACAAAGAATGCATGTCTTTGGAATACTTGAGAAGAGCGTTTTCAGTAAAAAAAAAACCCTGTATTTCTTCCTATCTTGGCTTTACTTTCAGGTGCACAGTTTGAAATATACTATTTCTCATTGTATGTACTACTGAAACTATGTCATTTACTCAATACTGCCTCCGTTTGAAAGGCAAGTCTTGGCTTTTGCTGAGACGTTGTTCTAAGTCTCTTACGGTGTTTCGAAGAATTTCAATTTCCTTGTTTTTCTCCTCCTGGAGATGCTGCAGCTTCTGTAAAAATGAAAGGACAGGCTTCAATGTTAAACATCACATAGAATTACGCAACAATACAATATGCTGTGACTAATGAGAAATGTTCTAATAAGAATGCTTTTCTAAGTATGTTGTATCACAAAATTACAAAGATTACTTCCCCAGAACCCTATTTGTGTGACATCCCAAAGTCCCATGCCTACAAAACTAATAATGCACATACATAATTGGTATCACAGTCATTTGTGTCAGTTCTATCTTAAGTTCCCAGGTTAACAAATCTATTCTAAAACCACTTAACACGTGCGCTTTTGTTGTTGAACCCCAGCTGTATCAACATCAGTGCAAAGACATGGAATGACTTGCCTACAGGTGGGAAGGATGTGTTGGGAGAGTGAGTTAAGATGGACCCGCAAGGCATGAAACTCCACACACACCAAGTTTTGTTGCAGTTACACACAGTAAAACCCCATGGAACAGCCTGTAACAGTATTTAGTATCTGCAGGCTACAGGCTATTTAGCACATACCCTTCGATAGATACTCTGTGGCAAGACAGAAGCCTCTGAAAATGATTTTGTTGTTTTATTCTGAACTCTTGCTAATTTAGCATTGAACTGCAAGAATCAGGACAAGAGGAAACATTAAGAACCAAAAAGGAAAAAAGGATGTTAAATAATAAAATTATATTTTCCACTTTTTTAAAATTAGATTTTGTACCTGGAAGTAGTAATAGCAAGATCTACTATTTAATACTAGGACAATGAAGCTACTTTATTTAAGAAAGAATGCAATTACAAGTTATGTTTCTTAAAAAAATGCCTCAAAATATCACAAACAGTAAATAGTACAAATATGGTGAACCAAATACATGTAGATGAACAAGATGACTACCAAAAAAAATCTAAGGCTCCACAGCCACATGTCTGCAGGG
This sequence comes from Falco punctatus, assembly GCF_963210335.1. NCBI lineage: Eukaryota > Metazoa > Chordata > Aves > Falconiformes > Falconidae > Falco > Falco punctatus. The sequence goes on along the minus strand of NC_137586.1, from coordinate 16,452,366 downwards.
GAATATGCAGAGGGTACTAAAAACCTCTGAAACCATCAGCCTTCCCTCATGTTCCAAGGATAATTCAGCCCAAACACTTTCACTTAGTATGTGAAAGGTCTGAAGTATTTCCTTAATTGTTTCTATAATCAGAGCAGCTTAAAACCTGAGCCATGAAATACATGTTGAATTCTGGGACTGAAACCTCCACAGATTCGTAAGTCTTCAAGCTCTTGGAAGTTTATTAAAAAAAATATCTTCCCACCATTCAGAAATTAAGAATGAAAATAAGCAGAGAACCTTGTTTGGGTTTTTTTTATAGCTCAACAACTAGCAACATTTTCAAAATACTTTTAACTTCAAACAAGAACACAGCAAACTTCAGTCTCCCTATACAGTAGGTAGAACTCAATTCCTGAGCAGAAGCAACTCAGTTACCATTATGGAAGGGAGAACATGCCACTGATCTTTGTAAAGACAATAGATTCCATAATATTACTTTGTTAAGAACTGATTAACATTTTTCACTACACAGTCTCTTCTAAGTTTACCCAATGCCCAATTGATCTTTAGCTCAGCTTTGTAATGCATACCTCTATCTGCAGTTTAATTATTTCATTCTGCTTCTCTTCATTCTGAATTTTCAGCTGTCTAGTCAGCTCTAGTATTTCCAGTTCTTTTTTCTCTCTCTGTTCTCTATACTCCATTTCCTTTACTTCAACTGGTAACAGAGCAACACCAAATACAATGACTATAGAAGATACTTAGATGGAAAAATAGCATGATTTCCCAAATATTAAAACCTTCTTGAACAGCAGGTCATCATTTCATGGGAAAAAGAATTTCATTCAAGCAAAAAAATACACTTTAAATCTATGTGAAAACCACCCTGTTGCATATGAGTAAGATGGAGTGTCTTTAAAGAAGCACCCCATTTTATACGGTTGTCTGGCTTTTTTCAGCTTTATGGATGACAAAAAAAACCTCTTCAAGGCTATTCCAGTACTGGAAAAAATTAATATTGAAATAGTTTTTTCTTGTTGCAGTATTCTTTATTTGTGAAAATAATGTCCTACTCTCCTGAGCACAGCTGGAACACTCTCAACAGCAGTCTAGCTTATAGTTCAAAGCAATTTTCCAAATTGCATGACCCAAAATTTCATTCCTTCAGATTTTTAGGTTCAAGTTCCCAGTATCTGTTCTGCCTGCTTAGGAATTCCTGCTCATTCTGCGTTGCTGTACTATTGCCTCATTGCCACTGTCTACTCTCTTGAGCCAAGACAAAACGCAGTTAAATACTGCCCACTTCTAGCTTTCATATGTCTCCACTAAGAAGTGGAACTTGTACTTATCCTAGTTGAAGTACAGCTGCTACAGATTACAAGATATTTTAGCCAATGCTATAGCATTCAGTCTTCAGACAACTTACATTTTTTTCTTATATTGCAATTCAACTGTGTTATTTCCAATTTGTGGTCTTCCTCTTTGTTTTTAATTTCTATCCTAAGTTTCTCGATCTGATCTTTATATTCCTGCAAATGTAAAAAGGCTTCATAAAAATCTTGAGGTTTCTGTGCTTTTAGCCTTCTGCAAAGCACAACATCCATGTAAAAATGTACAGTACTCTGTAATTCAGTACTTGCTTTAGCCTCAATCTAGTAAATTCAGAATGCCCATTTACATTTTATACAATCTAGCTGAAGTCCACAGATGAAAAATGCAGCAGATTTCATTGTATTACAGCTATCAGTTAATGTAAAATTAGAAATTGTACTTATTAGGAGAACAGGCAAATAGAGAGGTAACATTCCTTCCCCTAACCCAGGATCTGATTCAGTGCTGCAATTTGTTAAGTGACTACAGTTTTACTTTTGTGGATTTTCAGCTGTAAGATTGTATAACAGAAATCATACTTAAAGTATGAGTTTTGTTAGTATTGCTTATACCAAGGGCTCCGCAACTTCATACTGGCAGCAGCAGAAGCATCGGTGATACAAGAAGTTGTGATGCTGGTGGCAGTGATACTCAAGTGAAGAGTCTGAGCATGCCTATTTAAGTTTGCTCCAATAACTGATCCAGAATTATCAAGGAATTGGCTGTAGCTGCCACTGTAGAGGTGCTTACTCCAAGGCTGTTGTCAGAGCTTTCTAACAAAGAGGTAGCCACTCACCAGAGCAATGCTCAGAGGCACTCTCAAAGGCAGTTACTGATCAGTGGTAATAGCATATATGGACATAGTCAAGTAAGTGCCTTCAGAACCACACTAGGAAGTTCCACCATGCCCATACAAGTATATAAGGTATAGAATCATAGTTTTCTCACGTCTTTCAGAAGCCATTACTTACTTTATTCTCAAAGATAAAGCTCTATTGGTATAAAAATTCAATTTTAACTCATTAGTTAATACAAATGCAGGCAAAGAAAATCAGCAGTGAGATTCCTAATCCTATACAGGTAACAGATCTGCAATCTTAGCACAGAGAACTAACATAACTTGTGACCAGCTCTGCTGGTGTTACCTCCTTTCCAAAAATGAGTGGCATAGATAAGAAGTAGAGAGATGGTAAATGGAACTTATTGTAAGACACAGATAAAAAGTAGAGACCTATTATCTTTGTAGCACATAGCAAAGAAAACTATAGACAAAATTCAGACAGTTCTTGATTCTCTGGCACTACAGTAGGCATTGTTAATATCAAAACCTTCTTTCCACAGAAAAATGTACTTTAATGCAAGGGATTAGATTCTAGATTGTAAAGCTGAATGTGAAGATAAATACAGCTAAAAATAAAAAGTTTATCTTACACTGAGCCGGAGTTCTCAGCACTTAGTAGTTTTGACCTCTTAGTCCCTCTAACACATTCTGATATTGATATTGTCATGAGAACAACTCTTCCTACACATCATAAACATTAGAAGGGCAACAATAGTGGTATCAGTAGCAAACCCAAGAATATAAAGATGTATGAAGTGCTACAATAGAGATAAAATATTATTTCTCTACCTAAAAAATGATCATTTGTGACATACCTGTTCACAAGCCTTTAATTTCTCTTCCAAGATATGAATGGTACCCTTCAGTCTTTCATTTTCATCTATGTAAATAAAAAACTATATGAAATACTAAAAAGTACATTTTGACAGTATTATTATCAGGAAAACAGAGTAAGGAAATTACATTTTTTTACTTGTCTGAAATTTAAGACTGTGGACATGATAATCATCATTTAAAGAACTACACAATCTCAGTCTCCATTTTTTAACAAGAAAATTAATAGTTAATCTATATTTGCCTAGTACTACTACTCTGAATTGTCTTTAGCCTTCTGATAACTGGAGCATTTAAGAAAATCTAGATGCAAAGTTCTTTGGCTCAGAAAATAGAAGATTGTCATCATGCCTACAACATTTTCAAACTGGAAGATGCAACTTTTTAGGTACTTGTTTCCCCAAAACTAGAAAGTAGTATCTCAAAAACAGAATTTAGAAAAAAACAATAATGCTTTTTTTGATTATTAAAAGTCACTTTGGGTATTAAAAGCCACCGTATACTTCAAATTTTTAGGAGCTTATTAATATTTATGCTAATATGCCTTGAACACACAATGAGTATAAAATTAACTACATACTGTACAGCTAAACTGTGTTATAGAGATATAGCAAATAGTCATAAATTTTATTTTAAAATAGTCATAAGTAATTGTCTAGTATTTATGGATAACAGCTAAATTTTAGTTACACTGAGAATTAAGTTAAGTCTTTGGTTAACCAAAGTTAAGTTAAGTTAATTAACTTAATTAACAAAGTTAATTAAGTTAAGTCTTTGGTTAACCAGAGTGATAAAACTATGCATAAACGCTGCAGTCCAACAGCTGAATGATACCTTCTCACTTTTTGTAAAATTGCCTGTGCTATGCTGAAACACATTTAAAGCCCAACTACTGATTTAAGAAAACTTCACTGAGGGCAAAACTTCTTTTACATGTGGATTCCAAGTAGGATATCAACAGACATTCATTAAACATATAGACCAACAAAATCTGCATGATTGATTTTAGATAATTTTTTTCCTTTCTGTTTGGCTGCCAGTGAGTTTCTCTCTCTGAAAAACCCAGTAAATATAAACAAAAAAATTAAATGTCTGCTCATTCAAAATTAGAGTACAGTATATATATGTGAATATTTTTGCTTTTACCTTTCACATTACACTGGTTTTCAATGGTTTGTGTTAGACCCTTTATCACATTCTGTAGAGTAGTATATTCTAAAAGAAATGAAAAATCCAGTATTTTTGAATAATTTCTTCAGAACTTTAATTTTACATTTTATCATTTTTTTCTGAAATGTTTTATAATAATCTTGATTAAATATTAGTCCTAATCTTCTTACTGACTATAGAAATAATTCATTATTATCTCACAGTTACTGCTTTATTTTAGCTTTTAGTTTTGACAACAGATTAAAACCAATTTTATCAAGCATTATGAACAACTTCATACAACCACCACCTTTCTGCTTCTAGCCAGAAAATAAGGATGTTATTGGTTTTGCGCAATTACAGAAGCTTTTCACAACAGCATTCCAGCAATTTGATGCAACTGAATGCAAATTAAATTGAGGTTTACTCTCCTGACAGCATTGTTGCCAAGATTCTTTTTAACAAGATCAACACTATCCACTCATTGCAATTTCTCACCTTCTTTTTAGTGCATATGAACATTCATCTTATGGCTCAACATAAACTTGCAGAGATTCAGAATACGCTACTATAACACCATTATCTCATTTTAAGCAAAATAATTATGTGTGTGTGTGTATGTTTATACATGCAACTTATTATCAGTTTACATATTTGTATTTCATAATTTCAAATTTTTAATTTGTATTCTAAATATTTGAACACCATATGGACTGCCTGTAATATATAACATTTGGTATTCATTAAATACAATTTTTATCCCTTATGTTCCTTGTAACCTTCTCAGTAAACTTACAAAAACATTCAAAGACTGGTAAGGCTGGGGGCACTAAAACTGAGGTTCCTTACTCATAAAATCTTTCTATTTCCAGAGTACCACTGCATTTCTTAAGTGGCTTTTAATTTCCGCAACAGATAAAGTACACTTAATAAAAGTTACTCATCTTATAAAAGCAAAGCTCTGTCGAAAACTGTAGATCATCTAATTAAAGCCTACATTACAAATAATGGAGTCGGGAAGATGAATTGAGAATCCAGCTCAGAGATTCAGTTTTCCACTCAATCTTTTTTAACTTCAGTCTGTTCTTCCATCAAGTCTGCTTTTCATGCAGCCAAGTACGCTAGCCAGCTGTGTTCTCCCGTTCCATGCTTCCAAAAAAACGGTAGAGGGAGCACGAACCGCACAGAAACGATGCCTGCCCTCAGTTCCTGTACTGGATCAAAAGCATTTGTGGAAAAATCCTATTCAAAGTCGGAAGCCCCAGGTTAGCCTGGCCATTTGTACCAATTATTTCTACCAGAAACTTTCTCCTATTTGAAAATGTATGGAAATAAATCCAAATGTTTGTAATTCATGCACAAATTGGGAAGGCATCTATGCATCTGAGTAAACAAGAGGACAACAGCTAGTCTTACAATGAACCACAGCTATTTTAAGTGCAAGCCACTCTTGTCCAGTCCCAAGAATATCTGCTTATCTTTCTTATCTTTAAACTATGAATCTTAGCAAATCTCTTATGTAATTACAGTTGTGAGTGCAAAAAACTATTGGGAACCCACAAGTTTTGCTTGCCTACATTAAGGAAGAAAAAGCAAAATTTTGTTAAATGGTTGCAGCTCTGTGGATCACTTCCATAGCATCTTTTATGGATTCTGTGTCATTCCTTCACTGTAAAGAACACTACTTATATGCAGAAAGACTGAACAGCCTAAGTGCTCTTTTTCTCTGTTTAGTATCTGTAATTTATTGCAGTTTCTTCCACGTGCATTTATAATTGAAACTATTAGCTTTTTAAATAGGGCAATTACGTCAACCACTTTTTCCTTTAACACCTTTGAAACACTAAATCAACAAATATGCGGTCCTGAAGATGCTAAATAGATGCTTAAGTGTTCCATAGACAATAATGTGATTGCTTTCTTTTTAAAAACAACACTAGATTTTCATTCAGAATTGTAGCCTGCACCATAAAAGTCCATTTAGTCACCATAGAAAAGATCTAGGAGCAGGAAAAAGAATGCCAGACTTGCATCTGACTTAAAGCGGATCTCCAACAATACATACTAAACACAAACTGTGGTCCTGAATTTCACCTTTGTTTAACAAAGAACAAATCAAGACAAAACAAAGCTCATTTATGACCTTTCAGAACAGGTATACACTTGCCCAGTTGCTCATCTTTTCCCACCTTACCTTTGGTTCAAGTATTTCACTCTCCCCCTTCCCTTGAGTTTTACAAGTTTCCTTTCTTCTTTTGTGTTTCCTTGAGAATTCCTAGTCTTCTTTTACCTTGAACAGTTCTAAAGACAGACTTCTGGCATCAAGAGTATCAAGGAACCCTTGGGTTCTCACACTTGTTGGCGGTTTCTTGGGGTGTCAAATGTTATTCCTATGTCTGTTTCTTATATTAACAAGGAGTTCTTCAGCCAGCATAAAACTCCACTTCCTCCACCCCACCACTAGTAGCCACAAACCATCAGGGTAGAGGGAACAACAGCCTTTCCTTCCATAGTGCTCTTTCTGCTCCTCTGCTGTAAGCAGCATGTTGGAATCATATGCAAACCATTCACTAGCATGTATTCTCTCATGTATTTTCCTTAGCTGTTCCACAAACTGCTTTGTGGTCCACTGATAAGCCTTACATTCTAAGGCTGAGTTGTCTACCTATCCTGTAAATCCATTTGCTTTTGTTTTACATTGGTAATAGGAATGAACTTGAGAATACTTCTCAACTTGAGAATGTACGTACATTAAGATTGTATTGACATTTTAAGATTGTATTGACATTTTTCATCAAGCTATTGATGCAGCCACTCAAACCCAGCAATCAAACTTGTCTTTGGACCAACTCTTCAAATAATACTTTCAGGAAATGTAGCTGACCTGGGTTCTGGGAAACAGCTTGGGACACAAGGCTAAGAGAAATCTTTTTTTCCCAGCAACAGCTGGCAATATCACTGTATAAAAGCCACTCTCACAACTACAGTCTGTTAGGATAATCTGCCAGAGTAAGAATGGAAGTATCAATGCTACATTTCATCTCTGGCATCTTCTCCAGTTCTGCACAGCATTCCTTTATAACTCCATCAATAACAAAACAGTGTTTTTCTTAATCCCACAGTGCTTTGAATTTCAAACTCATTTTACAAGGAATTGAATTGTTAGAAGCAACACTGATTCTGAATACACAGTATGCTGTTACTCCTTCTGAAGGGTCAATGTTGCAGGTAAATTTGCTAAAGTTGCAAAGACAATTTCTACTAAAAAAAGAAAAAGCAGAATGCTTTAGAATAATTATATACTTACTATAATTTATAATCACTACACTAACCATATTATAGAATCATAGAATGGTTTGGGTTGGAAGGGACCTCAAAGACCATCTAGTTCCAACCCCCCTGCCACAGGCAGCAACACCTTCCACCAGCCCAGATTGCTCAAAGCCCCATCCAGCCTGGCCTTGGACACTGCCAGGGATGGGGCATCCACAGCTGCTCTGGGCAGCCTGTTCCAGTGCCTCACCACCCTCACAATAAAGAATTTCCTCCTAATATCTAATGTAAATCTACCCTCTTTTAGTTTAAAACCACTCCCCCTTGTCCTGCCATTACAGGCGCTACCAAAAAATCTGTCCTCATCTTTCTTTTAAGCCCCTTCTAGGTACCAGAAGGCTGCAATACGGTCTCCCCAAAGCCTTCTCTTCTCCAGGCTGAACAACTCCAGCTCTCTCAGCCTGCCTTCATAGCAGAGGTGCTCCAGCCAGACTCTGATTATCTTCGCGGCCCTCCTCTGGTGTTGAGGGCTCCACAGCTGGATGCAGTGTAACATGTTAACCTAATAGAACAGTCATGATAACTGTCTTAATTTCTAAACACATTCTATCACTTTGGCATCTCTCTTTTGCCTTTTGCTTCCTTACTAAGTAGCTTTCAGGACCACCTCTTGGATGTCCCATGATGCTCCAAGTTTCTGATTTTCACTTTTTTTTTGTTACTGCTACTAACAGCTCTGCAATCTCTCTTATTCACTGACCAGAATCTTTATCTTCCAACAATTCTGCCTCCTATCTACACCCATACTAATTTGTTCAACTACGACTTCAATATTATTTAGATTTGGGTTTTTTTCCTGACTATCCCTGCAGCTAAAACTTTGGTTTATATTCCATGCTGATTGCTCTGATGTTTTTACTTGGACTTCTGCTGTCCACATTTTTTTTTGCATTATATGTTTCAAAACAACTCCAGAGGTTATTATCTTCAGTTATATCAGCATAAGTATCTCCTCAAATCATCTCAGTCTTGCCTCATCAAAGCGAGGCACTACTATTCACAAAGCTCAACTCTTTCTTCTGACTTCCATCTGTTTTCAGTCCATTCTACTTCCACAGTCGTTGCAGTCACCCCACTGCTCCGATTTCCTGAGTTGTCTCTTTCAATTTTTCTTCTATCTTTCATCACGCAGGTTTTATGGTAAGAACAATTTCTTCTTTTGTCCACATCTTCCTTTCCCTTTTTAAAATCTATTGTGTATAAACTCTGTCTTCTCTGTTTCTGTCAATAATGAAGCCTCTTGATCTGTTTCTGAATTACTGTCCTGCATTGTCTTTTGTACTTAACAGAGAAACAAATGCCTCAAAATGAGACAAACCGAAAGTTCCATACAGTACACTATCCCACTTCACAATACCCTGTAGAAGATACTTCAAGAAAAACAAAAAGCTGGATAAACACTACCATCAATACATCCTCTCAACTCCCAAAACACAAAAATTAGGGAGACCTGAGTGAGAGGTACTGTCTTCGTGTTTAACAAATGTGTTAAGTTTTGTTACATGAATTTTTCTGATTTTCTTGCACTAATCTGTACTTCTGTATCCACAAGCTTCTGTGGAACTGATTTAACAATGTTATTTGGTAATGTATAGAAAAGTTCCTCCTTTTGTTTGCTAAATCAATCAACAAATTTGATTTCAATCTAGTTACATTGTCTTATCATATTGAACAGTGAATATTCATTCCCTAGCCACTTTCTCTATGCCATTTGTAATTTTAGAGCTACGAGTCACATCAGCTCTACTCTTTCTCTTTAGGCTGAAAAGTATCCAGTCAACTTAAGTCTTTCTTTAGATGTTCCAAAATTGTGACCAAACCCGTGAAGGCCCCAAGTGCATTTTCACCTACCCATCTCCTGGGTGTTTGGCTGGGCTCAAGGCCAACTTAGAAAGAGTACAGCTGGTGACCTTGAAAAAATTGTTTGAAGAAAGCTGGAAGAAACTCAGAAATGCCTGCCACTTCTTCCCTTGAGAGCTGCTTTTAAGCTGAGGCTTTTGCCCTTAGCCTACCTTCTTGCAGCCACATACCATGTAGATCTAGACTCTGATCATGACCTAGGGAGTGACCTCCTGGCTTGATTTCAGACCTGCCTCATCACTAGGGTCCTGCTAGTGATTATTAGACCACGTCTGGCTCTTGTTACCATATCTGAAACTGATACTGACTCAACCTCCTGTCTTGATCTTGGACCTGTTCCATCACTACATACTTGTTTGGTAATGTGGACTTTTGGCTGATGCTGGAAGCCCTCACTGGGCCAGCTCTGCATGGGTAGAGTGTGAGTGAGTCCTAGCTGGTGAAGCCTCTACCTGTGTGGGCCTTGTTATGTGACTGGTTCCCATTTCCCTGTCCTTTGTTCCTCCCTGACTATACCAAACCTTTCCACCTTCTCTGTTATCTTTTCTAGTTCTGGTATGTCCATTTTGAAACATGGTGACCTGTCGAGTAATGAAGCTGGGTTAATTAGCATTGATAATGTACAACTGTGGGCTGGCTTCAGGGGTGTTGGGTTGGTTGATGTAGATAAGGTGCAGCTGTGGCTGGTCCTGTTAAGTGGTTGAGAGCCAATGAAGAGAGAGCAGCCAAGGAAGAAGCAGAGAGGGGAAGAAGCAAGAGAAGAGAGAGCGGGCCCTGGATGAAGTGAGGAGAAGGCAGCAGAGGGACTGGCATGAAGAGTATGCTGTATGAGATGGTAAAAGACCTTGTTGCAGCCGGCTAGTTTGGAGAGTGCTGCAACAGTATCCAGAACATTACATGGATATGAGATGTTTGTTTCTCTGTTTCTTCCATAATCATGCATATCACTGTGTTTGCTTCTTTGACCACTGATATTTTCAGAGAGCTGTCCAGAAGGCCACCAAGATCTCTTTGCTGAGAAGCAGCCTATTAGGGCCAACCACTGTTTATATAATATGCCTCCTATATGCACTGCTACCGGTTTTCATCTCCCCTGTTTATTGCCTGTCATTCAGTATCATGAGATTCTTAGTATAACTGAACAGATTATCATCATCAGCCAACTTCTCTCACTTATTCAAGAGCTCTTCCAATTCATTTCTGATTATGCTAAATTATTTAAGTCCCAGCAAATAACTAAGTGAACACAAGTGGCAATCTCACTGCAGCATGAAACTAAGTTTACTCCTACCATATTTCTTAACTTTCAGCAAGCTGACTTGTCAAGAGACCAAAGTTCTATGAAAAGATTCACCTTTCAGCAGCTCTACAAATTCAGAAGAATAAGCAAGCACAAATCTATGCTAAGTACTAGGTATTATTTCTTTTTTCAAATACTCATCTGAAAAAGATACACTTCTAAAATAAAACAAATCTTAATTTAATAGTTGCCTCTTTAATTTCTCCTTTATTTGGCAACTTTTTTATTATGATGTAAGGGCTTATAATTTTGACCTGTAAAACAGGAAATACCATTTAATTATTTAGCTTCCACTGGAGAGTTTGAATCCTCTTAACATTGATATAAATTATTATTGCCATTCATAACTACTTAGCACCATCATGACAACATACAGACGTGGTAAGAGCTTAACTGAACTCAATCTTGAAGGATTATATGCTATTCCTTGTACTTTATAAGCAAGTTGGAAATGTCACCGAGATAAAATCTTGATGACATTATAAACACAAAATGGGCTGTCCCATATAAACCCATAAAATGGCTGTTTAATCTGAACAGTTTTTCAGTCCTCAAGTGGCTGAACAAATGCCTAGGCAGAACTAGACACTGAGATACCACCAATATTCAAGATCCTTACAGAATTAATTTAAGTGAGAGGGCTGAGCAATAGGCCCTGAGCCAAAGTTGACCTCTAGATGAATGCACCAACCGAACATTATATATCTATCTATCTATATTTAGTATCCAATTGTTAGCAAAATATGCATGATCATTCATGAAAGATATAGCTTAGATAGAATTTAATCATTAGCAAACATATAGCGCCTCCTTCCTTGCTTAGAGGCAGGTAGTCAAGGGTGTGAAACCAGATACGTGGCCTAGTTATCAAAATGGTGGTTAAAATCAAGTAGATAAGGAAGACTGCTTTAGCCTCTCCCTGAGTCTTGGCCAGGCTTTGGTGGGATCTAAGAGCAGAGTGAAGCCAGATGTTTCTGCATTTGAAATTAGGTGAGCTTGTTTATTCAACAATATAAAAGCTGGACCCTCTTACAGTGACTTTGGAGACCTTGCCTATGAGTGGATGCACTGTGTAGGACCTCCCCGTTACTAGGAAAGGCTCTCCAAATCCTCACTGTAACTGGGGCTCCCCAGTGACTGCAGATCTGGATGATGATAAAGTATTAAGGTAACTGGCGATGTATCTTTCTTAACCACTATAGTCTGTCATATGTAGTAGTGATCAGGTGCATTACCTTGCCTTGTTTTATTCTTGCTGTATCATTTCTCTTACTATTCTGTTGCTTCAAATGTAAGTAAAGATAAACACACTTCTTTAACTAGATGTCTGTTTCCTTTGTGCTGACCCTGTCTATTGGCAAAACAGTGAGCAAGATCTGAAGAGGAATATCAAAACTTCAATATAACAGCCAGCATAGTACAGTGAAAATATATTCCTAACTGCAAACTGGGCTATAAGATTCTCCCCAAACAAACCAAATCACACAAGCAACTGAGAAATATAATTCTTTGTTATTTTGGAGCACCAGCCCCACCAGTCTGACGCTATCTCCAATTACAGGCAAGCTTTGACATTTCAGAAGGCAGCAAACTATGCATTCAGGAATGCATCTGGCTCATTTCTCATTGGGCAAAACATTACTGGTGACCAGGTGAAACAGAACATTTGTCATATTGATACCAAAGGAACAGCTCAGCTGGGGGCATGATAGTCTCAGTGCTGACCTTACTTTTCTCAAATGTTGACCCTACTGCTCTACACAGACATCTGAGCTGCTTATGGACTAATGTAAGTCACAGGCTAGCACTTCAAGTAAAACTACTGATGTTGGTTTGCTTAAAAATGCTGACTTCGTGAACTGTTCACTTTGTAAAATTTGTAAACAGTTCACTAGAAACTATAGGCCTGTATGTATGGGAAAGGTAGACATCTGGGCACAACAACGTTATCAGGTGTACCAAGCTCATCTGATCCTCTCCTCCTTTTCCTGCCAATGCATTGTTTCCTTGGAAAAGGTGATAACATAATCAAATGAAAAAAGTCAAGAAAAAAATGAAAGAAAATACAAAATGAAAGTTTTTCTTTCATGGGTACTGCATGCACTCAAAATCTCTTAAAGTGCATGGATACTAACATCAACTGGAAAATAGTTACTTTAACACAGTTCCCAAGGTATGTTTGTGGATTAAAGTTATCTGGTTTATGCAGATGAGATGGATTCCATTACACGACCCAAGATTAAGCATTACTGTTTTTCAAACAGTATATTAGATCCTTGCCATTTTATTTTTGTATTTTACATGACTGAAAATAATGGATATAGTTCTCAGAACTTCCTGAACACAAGCAAAAACCATACAGTTTTTTAAATCACAACTTACCTTCTTTTACTGATTCCTCCATTGATTGGCTTAATGTTAACAACCTGTTACATTTTTCCAGCTGAAGGACCAGTAGGTTATTTGCTTCAGTAATTTCTGATATTTTCTAGAAAATTGGGAAAAGACTAAAATTAATATATTTCAAGTTTTAAATCTTGGGTTTAAGATTAATATAACATTTAATGATTTCACAACACTGCAGTCACAAACCTGTATTATTTGCAGTTCTGGAAATTCTGTTACAGAGAAGATGACGCTAGACTCGAGAGCCTGTGCTACTGTGAGTTTACCCTGAGGAACTAAGAATGCCAACTTACATCACTAGTTATAAACGGGTTTCTTCTTAATTATGTAGTTTGCAGTCTGGACCAATCCTCAGCAAAGTTCTTTCTATTGCTTTGCACATGAGGCTGTCAGTGCCCTTGTTGAGCACCAATGTGGTGTGAATAGGATTTGGTATGTTTTTTGCATAAGAAATGCTATACTTATTTCAGGTGCCCCTTTTATATTGTGTCTAGTATGGACTTACTGATTAGGAATTCAACAGAGAGCTGGCCAATGTGAGTCTAACAGGAAATACAGTACTGATTTTCCTCAGTGGACTAATCTTTTAAGAACTGGCACACACATAAAATAAGAGTCCAGTGCACGTGGAATATAAGAACAGATGCTCCTGCTATGGCAATGACATTTTTCTGGAACAAGGAACAATTTCTGTAATAGTGCAACAAAGCTGTGTAATAGCTTCAATAGCGGCTACTGATACAAAGGGACACTTCCATGCCTTTCCTGAGAAGCCAAAATTGGCCTCTGCACCATTACAAGGCATATTAATAAGGATAAGCTGATACCACTTAGAAGAAATTCTAACTTGAAAAGGTTATTAAAATCTCACAAAATATTTCTAGGTAGCAGTTTCAACATTTTTTACCTTCTTCACTTACCTTTTCTATCTCTGAGAAGTTATCTAAAAGTTTATCAAGGTTCACCACGCTGATTTTCTTCATAGTTTCTTCATGGCTGTGATTCATTTATTTCTGGACCATACAATCCAGTGATCACTGTATATATAGAAAACAGCATTTCTCATTCATACTATGTCAAAAGATTTAATACGCACAAAGGTAATGCAGAACAAAGAATACTTTTTTAAAAAAATTAAAACTATTCTTACACATAAAGCTAAACTTAAACCAGCCTAAGATCTTTCATTCCTAAGAAACTGAACGAATTTCAGAAAGCCCAGGCAAAATCTATCAAACCAATAGATTATATAGATGAATTTGTTATTTTTTACTGCAATCAAAAAAAACCCTCCAGATTTGAATCCACTTTCACAAACACAATGATTCAATTTTACCTAAATATGTTAGTGGTCTGCACATAGGATGCTTTTAAAGCACATGACCAATTTCTCGTTAGATATGCTGTTAAAAAACAGACTGGTCTTCCTGTCCTCAATTTAAAGACTAGGAAATTTAATCAATTGAAACAATTACTCTCTACTATGCATATTTTAGAGGCAACAGATGATATTTTGTTAAGTCTGGTTAACCTGAACATGTTACTTAAGTAAATGAGAGTTTAGCAGGCACACATTAATGCAGGGTGTAGACCTTTTACCTGTGTAGATGCTCTAATACTTCACTACTCGGGCTTCAAGTTACTTACTCATTTTCTTATAAACAATTTGCATTAATATCAGTGATGACAAACAGCAGCACATAAACCCTACCATATGAGTAAAAAGACAGTATTTTGAAAAGCACCCATATAATTCCAAATTATTAACACAATTCCTATTTTTTTTAGAAATTCTACTTAAAGAATCAACATACATTTGCAAGATGGATATGAAAGACACAATATGAATTATATTGAAACTAAACAAATTGAAAAATATTGAAACTACCTCTGAACATCAGGCTCCATGAAACAAAAATTCCAATACAAGATAAACCATGTATTCCAAACAAAATCATCACTTCTGTGTGGTAATGTATGAACTGCTTTTTTACAAATAACAAAAAAACCCGAGAGAGATGAACCAGAAGTTAGAGTGTGTGCACTGCCCTGAAACTGAATGGATTTCCAGACAGAAATACTGACAGAGAAGTCAGGCAGAAATAGAGAAAGAAATGAACAACTACTAAGCAGGAACCAAAATAAAATAACTAAATTATTTTCTCAGTCATTCATTATTTACAAGTCTTCACATGCATGTAGCTTCTTGACAAAGCAATAAGAGGAAGATGCTGGTTCTGTGTGTTGAATACTCATTTTTCTCTTGTACTCACTGTTTCCTCAGAGGGACTAAAACTAATACCATTAGCTAAAGCTAATTAACTTTTTTTTTAATCAACAATTTCTAAGACTATATGTAACATTAAAGAACTAATGCTTCTAAGTTAAATCAGTGATTTTTTACTGAGCAATCTGAATTACTTTTAGCTATCATAATGCAATGATTTGTTAAAAAAGGAATTTAAACTATTTATTCAGGACATTCAATTCTGTAAAACAATTTCATGTCTTAATATTCTATTAGTTGATAATCTAAATGTATTCTATGAATGCCAGGCCCTGATCTTTCCAGTCCTTATTGTGGACAGTGTCTTATCTGTTTGTCAATCACCATTTCTTCACATCATGCCTTTGAAACTGTGTTTCACTTTCTAAATCTTAACTGAGGATGGGAGTTTGGGGAGCTACCATGTTGTGTGGTGTTTGGTTTGTGCATTTTCTTATTCCATGCCATCATTTATTTCCTCAGAAGACAGGATGTGCTCAGCACTTGGCAGGATTAGGCAAGTGCCACTGGGAATAAAACTGCTGCTGAACTGAAAGCGGTAAATTAAAAATAATATGTTGTATTATTGTTTTTCCAGTAGGAAAACTCATCACTTTTATTTTTATGTGTATCATTATTATATATGTTATGTCTTCCAAAGCCATTTCTGTTAAGCCTCCCACCCGTTTTGAACTATGGTATTTATTTGACTAGGGGCAAAATTAAAGATTTAAAATGTATTTTTGACTGTCATAAAACTGACACCTTTATTTAATCTCTCTTTAACCCCTTGATGTCCATGCTCTTGCAGTATCTTTTTTTAAGTATTGCTGCTGATGATCTGATTTTGGAATTTAAGGTTTCATTTTTGCTTCAGATAGCAGTGCAACCTGTATTTCCACCCAAAATAAAATAAGTTTATATTAGTTTGTAACAGCGTATCTTAATTGTAATTATTCAGTTGTATCTCAATTGTAATCAAAGCAATTATTCAGTAATAGGCACTTCAAATAGTCTCATTTTGCTGAACGCCATCCTTAAGATGGGCACCTGACATTTGCATCGACTACAACCTTGCTTTAATTACTCGGGCGGTGGTGAGGTGTATTTTATTCTTTTTTAATTACTCACCCTGAGCACACATAGAACATGGCTTGCAGATGAAAATTATCATTGGCTAAGTGGCACCCGCAAGTGGGCTGAATCCCATCCCCTCACCCGATTTCACCGATAACCGCAAGAGGCCCGAGCCACCAGCTGCCCCACTGCAAACCCCACCGACGCTGCCCACCGAGTCCTAGCGACCCTCTTTCCCTCACCCACCCCTGCAGCTTGTCTACACAAACTGCCTTGGGTAGAACTAAGGCCCTCCCACGGTCTCGGGTAGACAGGACACTCAGAGCACTGCCTTTCACTCCGCAGTGCGCAGGCACAACCGACAGACCGAGGAGGGTAACAGCGTTCCCCGCACGGGCCGAGCCGCCCACCCCGCTCCCCACGGCCCGCGGAGAAGGACCTGCGCGCGCGCACCCGAAGGCGGGAACCCCAGCTCCGCCGGCGGAGCGTACCACTACCGATCCTGCGGGGGTCACTTTAGCTCCCCTTCCCGCCGGCCCGCGGGTGGGCTCGCCCGCGTGCCCGCGCTTGGACCGCTCTGCGTGAGGCGCTGCAGGGCGGCGCCTCGCCCGGCGGGGGAGGGGGCTCGCTGCGGGCGAGGCGGGGGCGGTCTGTCGGCACCCCTCGCCAAGTCTCCCCGGGGTGGCCGGGGATGGCGCCTGCCTGGGGGCAGGGTGGTAGAGGAATGCGGGGCAGCGAACCCCAATGCTGTCTTGATATATATAACCCCAAGGACAGCGCCGCAGCTTACTGCTCCATCAAATACTCCCAAACAAAACATGAACACCTCAGCAGGGCACGTGTTGAGGCCCTGATCTCACTCCTCCGTGCAGTACGTGAATTATTTTATCAAATGGTTCCTCACATAGATCTTAACACCAGCTGAGGGGGCACTTCATGTGCGGATGAATGTTCCTTCGAGTGGCATCAAATAGATGGATGGGAGCACTTCTGTGAGTGAGAGATTCAGCCATTCACTTTTGATGCCAAAACGCCACAGAGTAACTGCTCAGAGACAAATTTTGTCTTTAAGCTGCAAAGGTATTTATTTTGTGCAATGTTGGGGAGCTAGCCGATTCGCACCAGACAAACTAGCTCCAAAGTTTTCAGTGAAAAGTTAGGTTTTTTTAAAAGCTTTTTTTTTTTTTTTAAATACAGCTTTTGTGAGAGGTTACACAATGTCTTTACATACATACTCATTTGATTTTGACACCTAATAGTTCCATTCACAGTAGGTGGGATCTAGGTGGAGTAGACCTTTCAATTTTCTTTGTTCAGTGATTTCCTGACTTGATGGTCTCCTTATCTCCTTCAGGTGCCCAACTTACCTTTTCTAATCATTCAGAGTACATTCAGTGGAACCTTTTCGAATTATTCAGAGTACATTCCTTTCTCAACACAAACAGAGCATCACCCAGAGCGTTGTACCAAACTCATCTTGACTCATCTTTTTTTTTAAGACCTTGTTCTGTTTCAGTTTATCACTGGTTTCTCAGTATTCATACTTCACATCACATGGCTACTGACCAGTGATGCTCCCCAGCCTACCATTCATTTTTCTGAGGGAAATTGCCATGAAGAGCTTCTTAGGAAAGCTTCCAAGACACCCACCTCAGGGGGTGCACCCCCAGGCTGGAGGCTGTGTAGCCAGGTGGAGGCCAGGGCCTGGGGCTTCCTGGAGGCCACAGCGGGCTACCTGGAGGCCACGGGCTTCCTGGAGGCCACAGCGGTGCTGGGGTGCTGGAGGTGACGGAGGGTTGTGTTGCTGCTTCGGGTAGGCTGGGAAATCAACTGTTTTGCTTAAATCGTAAAAGGAGCAAGTTACGTCATTGTTTTTCTTTTCTGTTATGGAAATTTGGTAGCCAGGCCCATTAAGATTAACTTGTCCTAAGGTTTTGTGCGTTTGGTTTTTTTTTTGAAAGAGACATGTAGGACTCGTAGGGACCCATTGCATTGCTGAGTAACATCCATGTGAAATCAGAGGTGACCAAGCCCATGGTCCCACAGGGAAATGAAACAACTCCCCCTCCTACAGCTTCTTCCCACCTTACTAGGTATGAATTGCTTCTTTTCTAGGCTAAAGTTGGGTTGATGATCCAGACATACCAACCTCTCTTTTAATCATGCCAGGAGTGTCTAATGTGAGGTTTAATATTCTTCCTTACCATGGAAATAAACTGTGCTGAGACAGTGGGGATTCTTCAGTAGTTGGGTTCGTATCAGTCAATGTTGTAACTGTAGAATAGGCTTCTTAGCTAGGTACCCTAGCTGAAAACTTCACAGAAAAACGTCAGCCATTTTTTCATTTCAGTGATAATAACTAGGTTTCAGGGTTAGTAGTGCTGAGTGAGTGAGAGTGAGTGACTATTTGTCATAGTTAAGAGAATGACTGAATACTTTAGTTTGGAAGAGGCTTCTGGAGTTCTGGGTTCAAACAGCTTCTGCAGACAGGGCCGGCTTCAAAGCTAGAATGGGTTTCTCATGGTCTTGTCAAGTTGGGTTTGGAATATCTTCAAGGAGAAGATTTTTATGGCATAATCCGAAGACACATTGTTTTACAGGCTTGGACTCAGACACAACTGTTAATTTACTTTACAGACATAGATTTTTTCAGACACAGGCTGTAAAATTACATTCCCAGAGCTACACCTGCATGCCAGAATAAATGGACTTCTTACAAATGCTAAGTATGCCGTAGCGTTCTCAGATGGTCTTGGTTTTGTTTGTAACAGAGAGGGGAGCTGTTACACCTTGAATGCTTGTTGATGCTGTCCTCAGAGCAGAACTGCCTATCGTGCAGATCAGAAACTGTGCGAGCATGCAGGACTCTTCATGCCTCAGAACATCCAGAGAAATATCAACCTACCAGTCATGGTCACGAATGCTGTTTGCAACCAACTGCTTTATCAGAATGCTTGAGAGTTGCTGTCCACCAGGACAGTGGTGATAAAAATAAGCTTTGTGGGTAGAAGATCCACAGCTGAGATACAAGCAGGGAAAGGACACACTGCTAAGCATGTCACAATGACAGATAGTAATAGGGGAAGGGGTATTCTGGTGGCCATGTCCCAGGGAACTCGGTACACGCTGCTCATGTTTTCTAGCTCACTTTCCTCACTTCACTGACCACTTTTCACAAAATCTGTTACACACTTTCAATTGGCCTTGTGATGCCAGAAGTTTAATGTATAACCTTAGTATAATTATTAGATTGTAATTGAGAAGTCCTTGTATTAGTATAATTATTAAGATTATGATCAAGAAGGCCTGGTATTGTATGGACGAGATTTATAATCCAACTTGAAAGGAGCATCTGAGATGAGAAAGAACAACTAATTAAATATTGAAGGAACATCTAGGATGAAAGAAAAGAACTAATTGAATCTTATGGAAACCTAGAAGGTTTTGCCAAGAAAACATTGTAAAAGAGGACCAAGATGACCAGGTCATGAAGTATCTAGAAATGGATTTAGGTTGGTGGTCACAAAAGCAGCCCTTTGACTCAATTCAGAAGAAAACTACTCATGTGCAAAAGAAGAAGGGACTAATATAAATGAATTCTGGGAAACAATAAAATATGGATGGATTTTGGGGAAACTTAATGCATATGTATGATTATACAGAATATAAGGGACATGTATTTGAGGACAAGGTTAGCATGTTAGGATGAGATATCCCCCATGCTCCCGGCACTGTAATAAAGAATGCCTGCTTTCTAAACTTCAAAACAACTCATAGAAAGTTTCTTCAACCAATCTTTTGGTAACACTTGTAAACTGCAGCACTGCCAAAAACCTGTTCAAAAGGTTATTTACTTCAAGAAAAAAGTTCCAAGTTTAATTTGTTAGAGATTTAAAAAATTTATTTTATTTAATTCCAAGTTATTTGTTAGAAAAGACTAGATCAGCATTTTAGTCAAAGTGAAATGTCCCAGCAATATCTTCTTGTCTTAGATCCAGAAAAACATGCACAATCACATGCACAGTTGATTGCTATAAAAAACCCCAACAAACTGAGTGGTGAAGATTTTAATGCACAGTAAACCACAGTGTATTGCACACATTGTTTTTTCTGTTGATTATCTAGCGGAGGCTTTATTTTATAGATTACATTCACAAGAAGACAGGGAATGAAGACTGAAATCCAGTTCTCATGATAGGCAAAAATGTTACCCTGTGGCCATATGCTATATTTGTAATTATGCTATGGTAAATGACTCGTATGTAAATACGTCATTTAACCTCTGGGAAGGTGATAACTATGAGCAGAGTGGGAAAAAATACAGAAGAAAAACTGAGGGAAAAATGGGTGAGGTATTTTGACACAGAAATACATAGAACAAAAACCTGTAAGACAGGGGTAAAACATTTAACATGGAAGGTTTAGCTGTCAGCAAATACTCTTTTGTTTTAGGTTTTGAAAATACTGCTGCTAAAGTAGTAAGCAGTTTAGTACTGCAAACTTCTAAAACTATGAGAGTTTTTCTGTAGTTCATTTGGAGTTCGTTCTATTTTTTTTTGCCTTTTTATATGACAGTAACTTGTCTGGCAAGACAGTTCAGGTCTGGTGGTCACTGAAAAAATGTCTGATATCCACTGTGTGTTAGGCAAAGGAGATCTTTTCTGGCAGAAACCGGCAGGTAGCTGGTTGATGCTGTATTAATGCAGTACAACCTACAGAGGGTTTCTAACACAAATAGAAAACAATGGCCTTTTATTGCCATTGTGAGCAACCCTGTAAGAGAAACTTGTGTGCCAAAGACCTAATAACATGGCAGTCCCACACATGTTTCCTATTCTACTTCTCACAAACAACATCAGCTGTGTATGTTGAAAATCTCATGGTTAGGCATAGGCTTGGGTGATTTCTTAACGACCTTCATGCTATTACTACATTTTGGTGGTCTTTAGTACTCTTCCTTACAAACTCAGCCATACCAGAGGAAGGTGTCAGTTGCATTTACACAGTTAAGATTTGCAAGGTTCAACTCAGTTTACAAAATTACTGTTTTCCTCTTCTCTGAAGAGCACATGGAAGGAAGAGCACAGGTTTTAACCTGCTCTAGACTGCTGGAGCACTCATCACAGTGCTTAACATGCTATAGTGTTAGGCTGCAGGCTAGCTTAGTAAGATGGAGGATAGATTTTACTATCATGCATCTTGGGCATCAGCATACTGTTTGCTATGTTGTATTCCTCTTGCTAGAATTTATTTTTCTGGTTTAGGAGATGAAAGATGTCTGTGAGGAGGGATTTTTGATATAGAAGCACCCATTTCTGTTTCATTCCTCAAAATGTTCTTTATTTGTCCAAAGGATGAAAACATACAAATACATGTTTATTAAGCAGGGTAATATACTAGAACACATTTAAATATAGATTTTAAATTGATAAATAAATATATATGTGTATACAGGAAAATATATCCATTAAAACAATATCTGTAGCTATTAAAATGACCTCAGTAAAAATCGTTGATTGCATGTTACCATCCCTCATGCATGTTGGCTATGAAAAAAAGCCAAGAAGAAAAAAACACTGAATATGTGACCTTATTCTCCTAACTGGAGCCACCAAACAACATGAAAAGCTGCTTAGTTTCAGCATATTCACAAGCTGTTATTTTGTTCAGCAACAGAACAGAAATATTCTTCCACAAAGTTTTTTCTTTGTCCTTGTGTCTTTTTGCTTGGCAAAGAATGACCTAATCTTTGCTTTAGAGGTTCAGTAATTGAAAAAATAATGGCTTAGCATTAGTGCTTATGGTGTATCAAAATACAAGTTTAAATATTTGTAACAGGACCTTGGTGGGAAGTAAATTTCTGATGTCGCTTATATAAATTCCATATGCTTGTAATCTTAAGGAGTGTTCTGTGACGCAGGATGAAGTAAAATGAAAAGGTAAACACTAGGTAAATTGGAAATGAAATCTCCTAAAATGTGTATCATTCTGTGACTCTGTAAAAACCTGGATTTTGTTGTCTCCAGGAGTCATTGGGGTCAGATCTAAAAATCACACAAACTTCTGCATTAGCTGTGCCACATGTTCAACTTAAAATGGCTTTGGTTTGCCTTCTGAAGTAACTTTCTAAAGTACTACACATGGAAAATCAGCTCACTGTATCATGCTGTCTACGGGTCTTTTTTTGGAATAGCCTGTGTTTGCAGCATAACATTTAGTAAAATATTTAGCTGTACAGTATTGAAGGTACCACAGCATGTTCTAGCACTTTGTTGTATAGACAGACTGGTACGTGCTGTTCCCAAGAAGAAAAAAGCTGCTCATATGTCATTAGAGCCTAAGAGGCCTTTGCAGTCATTTAGCTTGTCAGAACAATAATTTTGTTTTAAAAGTCTCAACCATCACCCAAGGAGTGAAAACGTTAATTTGTAGCACAGCACGTTTGCTCTTTGTCTGACACACATGCTCACTTACGTTGGGCTTTTTAAAATTTGCTCAATCATACACATACATATGCATGCCTAAACAGAAATCACATACTTAGGCTAAATAATGTAACTACATTATTACAAAAGTTTAGTCTGTAGGGAAGAAAGTGTCTATCGGTACACAAGCAGATTCAGATGTTCTTCAACATGAGTTCTTCAGTAGTCAAGTATTCTTCGTTAGAGTGTACCAGTATCATCCACTTGGATTCAGTTTCAGAGAGAACATACTTATGCAAAAATAGATTGTTGATTTTTATTATTTGCTTCTGTAAAACTTCAAGTCACTAGAATAATTTTCTTCTCAAAAGGTTTTCACTTTACAAATTACTATTTACTATTTATACTGCAGCCATGTCAGCCTTCCAGCCATGCCAAAGCTCTGTCCTGCAACCCGTGGTGCAAGCCTACAAAAACCAGGCTTTGCGTGGAAGCATTTAACAAATAGGTATTATGTCCAGTTTAAATAGCATATGACAAGGATAACTGCTGAACCTCAGGGATGAAGAGTAATAGAGAAGGAAGGACAAAGTCAAAAGAAGTAATTGTATTGCTTCCAATGGCTTCATAGGTAACCTAGCCTGCATTTCTTTGCTTTCTCTCTTACATCAGATTTATCTTTCTGTTGATGTACTGGTGGGTCAAACTATTAGAATTTCAATTTTAAGCACATTTCTAACGATTGTATTCTTATAATTTATTTGTAATTCTGGATGTCTTGTTCATTTAAAGTAATGCTGAACTTCTGATGTAGTTTTCTTGTACTCCTAAAAAAACCCATCAAGGTGGTAGTGAGTGCCTGAAGCACACAAATGTGTACGTATGTGTCAGACTGGCAAGGAGCATAGTTTCTTAAATATATCTACTAGACTGTAAGAACATACTGCTTTGAAAGGGACTACATTTTCCAGAGATTATCAAATCTTGTCTGATTGATCCTATGCAAAGGAGTCTATTTAGACAATGCTTTGTTTGTTTTATTTTGTTTCTTAATTTTCCTTCCATTAACTATTAGCCCTTCTCCTATGGAAGTTAAGCAGTTGGGGGTAGTCTTGTGAGAAACGAATGCTTGTGCCTAAAGCATCATTTACTACACCATGGAAACAGGAAGACAACTTGTCAAGACGTAAGCTTCTATTTTCTTGTACTTCCATTTGTGACAGTGCTCAACTATCAGTGCCAGGCTAAAAACATGCATTTGTCTTCTAAATAGTCATTTAATACATTCCTCAAGTAAGTTCAGAAGGTTGTTACAATTGATTGATTAGCAGAAATCAGCTAATTAATACTAATCACATTCTGAAGAAAGTGACACATTTGCCATTATTTACACTATCAAAGCAAGAGACTTTGTGTCCCTAGAGCTTTTTATAAAATAGGTAATTCTTTGGCTAGTCTTTTCTTATAGTCTGAATACTGCTACAAATTGTATCAACTATACTTGAGTAAAATTTTGCACTTTTGAATACTGTACGCTTACAAATCTAATGGAAGTTAACACAGGTCCTTGCCCAGAGTTGCACTTTCTTCCATCAGTAATTTGGCTCAGGAAATTTCACTTAAAAGTTTTCATGGCATTTAAAGGAACTAGCAAATATTTCTGATGCCATCAAAACAATATGCCATGACAGAGAAAGAATTCTAATGCATAGGGAAGAATGTATTTTAAGGAACCCCACTATCCAGGCCACAGCTTGAGGACAGGGTGCTCATGGTGATCGTAGTATCTCTGGATAACAAGCCTACAGAGATCAGACAGCTGTTGAAGAAGGGTTGGACCCACTCATTTGTTAGCACAGTTTTGCTAGGAATCACGTTGTCTTTGGTAGCTTTCTGAACTTGTGCCTTACTCTTCCAAGGAAAGTACATTTAGTTGGCTCACAGAATTAGCTCCTGAAGAAGTTTTCCATCCAGAAGGGCAAAACTGGTATTTTTTTTGTTTGTAACCTGAGGCTGTAGCACTGTACGTGCTACACAGATAGCTGCTGTGAAATAGATCAGAAAATACTCATATACTGTTCTATACTTTATGGTTTTCTGGTATAATATCATAAGGTTTCATATGCAAGTGAAAAAATATGTAAAATACATGTCCTTTTAATTTTATTACTGGAGAAAAAAGTGTAAGGATTATTTCCTGGCATGCCTAGGCCTCAGGTGTCTCTTATGGAACAGATTGTATTTCCTTCACCATGAGCTCAAAAGCAGACCAAGGGCAGTGGTGGAAGCATCATTTATAGCATCTGTGACAGGAAGCTACAGAATGTTGTCAGCTCTTCAGCTACGCTTTTGCTTCCACTAAGCGTTCTGCAGACTTTTATTCCTTCCACTTTGGAGGAGGGGAGATCAGCTATGTTCTCTCACAATTTGCAACATGATGTGGAAGGTTCCCCTGCTTTGTCAGACTAATTTCAGGAAGCTAATATATGATTACTCAGCTAAATTTCATATATTAGGATAAATAAGTTTGTATTATGCAAAGGAGGTATCAAAACCTGTAGCAGAAAAAAAACCCCTGTCAAACATTTGTGTCAGTTTACTAAGTGCATCAATTTTAACAGCTGTATCTGCTTTTCATTACAACTACTGACTACAGTTGTCATCCACACCACTCCTACAGATCCTCCTACACAGCTGATTACCCTGCAGGTTGCTGAATCCTGGCAGCTGGTCCACTGCACCTGTTCTCTTCTTTTCCATCTGTTTCTGAATGTTGCCTGCTCTCTCTAATAGTCCTGATTAGAGAAGGTGAGGAAATGCTTGCTCAATACAGTTATGACAGAGTGTTTAAGTAATATACAAATCACAGAAATGGATTTGAGCTACATTTTGCTTCTCTGTGGCCTCAGGGCATGGTTTCTATGGTGGTTAAAGCAGTGACTGTGTGTGCAGTTAATAATGATTAGTCAGAAAAAAGAATTTGTACTGTAAAATTACACTTAAAACAGCAGAAGTTCCAAGAGAGAAATACAGCCACTGGTATCTCCTCAAAGTCAATTGGCTATAGAAGCTGGTTAAAATCTCACCAATTCCACTGTCTTGGTGAACTAGGATGTTCTGAATTTGAGCTGAAAAATAGGTAATGAAAAAGTAATATCCTGTAGTGTTTACATGTCTGCCTGCCCCCCAGGTTTGCATTGGGTAATGGCTTTAAACTGAAAGAGGGTAGATTTAGGTATTGAGAAGAAATGCTTTACTGTGAGGCACTGGCACAGGTGTGCCCAGAGAGGCTGTGGATGCCCCACCCCTGGCAGTGTCCAAGGCCAGGCTGGATGGGGCTTTGAGCAACCTGGGCTGGTGGAAGGTGCTACTGGCCTTGGCAGGGGGGTTGGAACTAAATGATCTTTAAGGTCCCCTCCAACCCAAATCATGCTATGATTCTACAATTGCTCCTTTAATAAAGAATAACAACATGCTTTAAACTTTTTCTCCATTTTCCTCTCCAATTAGGTAATCTGAGTCAAGCACTCGTTTTTATAGAATGTGTGGTAGTAAGGCCCTGAGACAGCACATCTCACTGCAGGAAAAAAGCTTGACTCTGGCTACATGTTGTATAGTTTTAAGTTTCTCTTTGAACCAGAGCATTGTTTCCCATTCTTATAACTGCTGGTCCAAACACAGTTATATATACTAAGCTGTGAATGAGTAGAGTGTTCCCAACGTAGACTGCTGTCATGAACTTGAAACATTTCTAAAAACATGGCAAGTCTACATTACACTCATCTCTTTAATAATCCTACTATTTTGAAATACAAAACATACCTTTGATAATGCTAATTTTTATTCAGAAAGAATGAACAGCTGTCACACCTGCTTATCTCACCTCCTGTATCATAAGTCAGGGAAAATATTTCAACTCAGGTAGTAAAGAATAGAAGTGTAAGTCATTATATTTGACAAAATTACTTATTATCTTAGTGGAAAAGGGTATAGATGATGCTTTTTCAGTCTCTTTTAACAGCAACTTGAAGCCTTGGAAGTGCACATTGTCTTTGAAGGATAAAAGGGGCTCAAAATTAACTCTTCCAAACTGAGGTGTGCTTCTTGACACTAAGAGGCAGCTAGCACAGCAACTTGAGTCCTCCTTGCTTTTGAGAACCAACATGGTTTCCCATTACAGATATTCATATAGACTAGCCCCTGATAGGAAATATAAGTGTAAAATGTCATTCCAAGGATGGGAACATATGACCAGTTTATATGCCAAATCTTTAATGCAGTCAAAGTTACTGGATTTACCACCAAAATATTCCTTGCTTACAGCGTTCCATCTGTGATGTCTGTTCCTCTTCACCTTGTACATTTTAGTCATGAATTGAAACTTGGAAATTGCAATTTAATAGGCATTTCTAAAAGAATGAATTCTGTCATTTTTACATTGAATCATGTCTGGCATTGGGACATTATGTAGCATTATTTCTCAATATGAATAAGAGAGAAGATAAAAAATTGCTGATCCAGAGGCTTTTTCTGTAGACCACAGATATATTTCCCCCCACTTCAAAGAAAAGGTGAAAGTAAATAATTTGCTTTACAACCATGTAATATAAGCTTTACTGTGTTTGGCAAGTGCATCATATCAAAATAATAGGTTGCTGTGTTTTGTAGGAAAACAGTGGATTGCCAGCATAAAACATAAAGTCCAGAGACAACTGCCAAGTCCAACATGGATTTATCTTCTAAGTACCCACATGTGAACTATGTGAACTGTACAGACTGCAGCCATTAGGCATGTGATTACTTGAGCTGCGCTGCTGCTGGAGGTGGGAAGGAGCTCAAGCTGGTGTTTCACAGTCCCTTTAAGGTGACCACCAGAAGAGGTGATTACATTGTGTCTTTGCAAACACACACCTACCTTGAGCTGTGTATTTCTCCTGTTTCTTGCCTGCATGAGTGAGCTGCATAAGGGAGCTGTTTTCGCCAAGGAGATACTCCTGGGAAGATCACTTCTAGCTCCTACCTCCTTTGCTCTTGGCCATATGATCCTTTCTTCCTTGGTGCTCATCAAGGATGTTGCTCAATCAGTTTAACTCATTAATCAACAGAATGTAACTTGTGATACTTTGCTTTCGTGATTTTCTCAGGTTGTAGAAAGTTGGATCAGCTCATGGAAGGGCACTGGCAGAGAGCACTGGAACTGGCACGGGGGAAAGCAGTGAGAGCTGGAGTTCACCATACAGCAGTGGTGATCCACTGTCTTCATTAAGTCGCAGATGGAGTGATGCACCTTACTCGTAAGAGAGAAGTAGCAGTATATTTTTTGGTATAGAACAGATTTAACAAAGTTTGATAGTAAATGCAGCAGTGGTTTGAGAAGATTCGATGGCAAGGTACATGTTTACTGCACAGAGGACAGGGTCAGACAAAACTGTCAGGGAGACCCCTCCTGTTGAGTCATGACGTTCAGAAAGGACCCCTTTGCATCCTGAACTCCTCCTCAGAGGGGAGTTTAGGTGGGGCTAGATCCAGACATAGTCTTAGACTTGGTCACCAATTTATATCTAAAGGATTATCTATGCACAATCAATCCTTTATATTGCTTAGCTAAGATTTCAGAGTTTAGTCTATTATTCACTTATCAGAGTGAAAAGTCAGAGGTATATTCAGTATTTTTAAGCTTAAGCACCCATTAGAAATTAATCTGACCAGTTTCTCCATAACACTTTTGATGTCATACACTGACCTTTTGGGGTCTCCATTAAGAGTAGCTGTTGTTTTCTAACAGTGGCTACCGTATTATTATAATAATTTAAATTATAAAAATCTATTGTGACAAGGAATCTCTCAGCCTCGAGTAACCTTGAGAGGCTCCCTACTCAAGGGGAGATCCCAGTGTGCAGCCTGCTGCCATGCAGGAGAGCTCAACGGGTCCACGGAGTAAGATAATCAACTCATAGTCGTGTTTGCATACTGACAATTTCTTTTGCACTTGGCTTGAGTCAGACCTTGACCAGCACTGGTAAGTGGGCACGTGGTTCACAATAGCCCTTGGCTCTTGTGTTCTTACCTGTCTTTGGGACACAGCCCTCATGACCCAGATCCATCCATCACTACCACCACAGGTTATCTCTTCAGCATTGTCATGGAAACAAGGGTCAGGACTGGGGGGAAGAGGGCAGGGGAAGGACCACACTGCCATTGCTTAAATGTCCAGCTGTGAATCCAACTTTCACTGGGGCTCAGGTAATTTTAGAGCCTTATAAAAGGCAGAAGCCTTCTGGAACTTAGTTCTTCAAGCAGGAGGTATAAGCAAGCATATTTATTCCCTATGATAGTTCATTTGCATTTTCTACAGATTAAATTGTTTCTATAGACAGCATAAACTGTAAGAGAACCAATGCCCCTCTCTGGATTACCTTGTCCAATGGTTCAGCTAAGTTGAAATTCACATCAAGATACCTTAATTTAACAAATATATTTGGTGTCTGAATGTGAGCAAGATGCCCATGCTCCCATTCCAGTCTGAAGACTGCAGAGACCTCATCAGCTCACCTAAAGTAGACACCTTTATCTGGTCAGCTAAGTAGCTCTTTAGACTATTAACTAGAACGATAACTTAGACTTACCTGACACAAAGATGTTTACATTCCTGGAGCTGTTTTCTTCTACTGGGGATCATTTCAACTGCCAAAACATGGGCATTCTACACTCAGGCTTTTAGTTAAGACAATCTACACAAGACCCGTGCTGTTCTGGACCAGCACCTGGAAGCCCAGTTACGTACCTTAAATGGCATTGGACATCTGTGTAAAGGAACTGAATCATACACGGATTGCCTTGGGAGGAAAGGGTTTGCTCTTGTCTATCTAGCTGGATTCCTCCAACAGCTCCCTCCCTATGTCTAGAGAAAAGAGAGTAGTACATTACTAAGTTACACACTGGGAGCCATTCAAGAGACAGCATTTTCCATAGAGACAGACTATCTGACATTTCTGACATCTCAGAATTCATACACTGCTAGATTTTAACTATCACTACAAGTCACTATCGAGGTTTGTCAGAATATCTGGTTTGTGGATTCAGCTGTAGGTACAGATCTTGAACCGCTGCAGCTTGTTTATTTGCAACCACAGGCTATTCCAGCCAAAGGTAAACTGGTCTGCTAAGCTAGTAACACATGAATAGGCATTTCTGGGTACAGCATGTCCTATTTCCATCTATAAATTTAGGTCCATGCTTCTACTTTTAACTACAGACATATCAATCAGTGAAAACACTGATCCTATTAGGCATTGCTTGTATTCTAAGAAAAGCTGCATTCTGCTTTATTAAATGAGAAATACTCGATTTCTCCTCATAAACCCTCTATTTTCCATTGAAATAATTATCTGCAATAAAACACACTGTGTCAGGACAAATCGAAGACAATACATTTATTAAACTTTGAGAAAAACAAACAAAACACTGACATAAGTAAAGTTAAATAGAAACCGAAAGATACATCTTCTGACCAGCGTATAATGGCTTGTGTGACCAGTAAAGTACCAAAATGACATTCTGAGTTTGACTGAGGTATTTTAACTATTTTTGGCAATAGAAACAGAGTAGGAAACTTGTTCCAAACACACATAGGCATTACTTGTATTAGTGTCTACCATCTATGGAATTTTATATGAAACTAAATAATGTAGCTGTTAGAAAAATATAGCAGCAAATGAGCAGAATATCTAATGCACATTTACCATAAAGTACGTGCTAAACTCAAAAATCCCACCCAATAGCTGGGCCCAGTCCTGTAGCCCTTGGTCACAAAGACAGCATTGGTGAGTTCAGTGGGAGACATCATGAGCAAGACCAGCATTCGCTGCACTTCATACACTCCTGTTCAGGTCAGAAAAAAGAAATCAACGTCCCTGCCTGCTTTGTAAGAAGAACCCTGCTATGATGAAACCATGGCCTAGGAAGGTAACTTCCGAAGCAGCAATAGTTCATTGCAAAGCTCTGTCAAGTTCTTAATAAATGTAAGAAAAAAGACGGCTTTCCCACCAAGTTTCAGGTTTCTCTCCTCTCCTTCTGAAAGTCTGCCTAACACAGTTGTAGAAGATGCTGTTAGGCTGCAAAAAATAAAAAACACTTTTGAACACTACTGTATCCAATTCTCTGGTTCTACTGAAGTCTTCTAATCCTGTTATATCTTTAAAAATGAACTGCTGGCTAACTCCTGAAGTCCTTATTTTGTTGTTTTAATCAAGACTTTATGTGACACAAACTAATAAATGTAGTGACACTTTTGGTTGTAGAAGGGCTTCAGAAGTTGGTCAAATGTGAAGAGATCATGCTGCTAAGTCACCAGAGGTTATTCCTGTGTTCTCAAAAATTTTCAGTGAAAGTATAGTGGTCGACAACATTTTACTTGTAAAAAAGTATATTAGTAGCATTAACCAGAATCTGATAAAAACCAGAATAATTTGCCCAAATATTTTGTCTATTTTAAAGTTTTCTACAAAACTTTAAATCGAATGTATATTTCTATATTAGTTACCATAAGAAAGTAATAGAATCTGTTACTTTAAGTTTCTACAATATTTCAAAATTTCTCTACAGGTTTCTTTGGAGGTACAAAATGGTTCTGTAAAAATCTATTTTTTCTTTTTGCTGTGAACAAAACTTTTATAAAACAGAAAACTCCTTTTTAACATTGCAGCAATTACTTTCCTTACATGGGTCTTCATAACTGTACTACAGTGTGTAGTTAATAGAAAACATTATACTTTATGACTAAAATATTAAAATATATTTTATTAATTTATATAAGTCAAAATAGATGTGTTATTTATTCAATCTACTTGTTTTTTCACCTATATGTTCAGTTCCTAATTATTGATATAAAGATCTCTGCCAACAGCACAGTTTTTACTAAGTTTTTAGACTTTAAACCACCTGATTTTTAGCTTTATCAAAATGCATGATTTACTGTACATTAAACATAGTAATTTCAATGTTTACTATCACAAAAATCAACACCCACAAGAACAAGACAGTCACTGTTAGTAAAACACTCTCAAGACAAATTCATAGATAATATTTACAGAACACAATAGGAATATTTTGATGAATATTTTATGTTTCAACATTGCAGACAGAATTATAAGAACCATGAAAAACTTGTAGACTTCATTTTGGTTTCAGCATACAAGCCCGAGTTGACTCTCTGCTGTGAAATACTGCACACATCTAGTCAAAGAAGAGCTACGGCATGATTTTGTTCAGCTGGTCTGTGCTCACATAGCCACAAGACACGTTGAATTCCTTGTCTGGCACAGGCACTGCAGTTGCATTCAGCACAAGGCCTTGTGGAGAATGAACGATATGAATAGACGTATAGTCTGGGACAGGCATCTCTGAATTTGGGGTTTCTGCTGTTGAAGTTCCAAGATTGACACCGGTAGTGGTAAGGCTCTCTGCGGTGAAGTAAGCATCCTCGTTACAGCTTTGCTCCTGAACATGCGGCTCATACTCTTCATGGGAAGTTACAGCAATACATTTTTTCACATCTGCCTCACAGAAGTAGGCACTGTCCATGGTGAAGTTTTGTCTTGTGCAGCCTTCACATTTTGCTCTCCCCACCTTGGATTTCTGCCCTGGTGAAAGTACAACACTGCCTGCTGGAGTAATATCACTCACTTGCGCATAAAAGTCAGTATTTGTCAATGAATTCTGGTTACTTAGTTGGGTATGGACTGATGGACTAGCTAGGTCAATGCTGTCTGCAAAAGGTGGCCATGGCTGGCTATTTTGGGACTGAGTACTCATATGTGGCCGTTGGGTGTCTGTATTGGCAAGGGTTGGAAGTGACTCATCATTATCTCTTCTATCAAGGCACAAGAGATCCTCTTCTTTTTCAGTTCCCTTTTTGAACTGATCAATATCAGAGATGGCATCACATGTGTCACTTGCACTGAAGTCTGTCTCTGGAATATCTGGTTCACAACAACTGGCCCGTCCAGAATCGTCATCTTTCGCTCCCAAGCAACTGTGTGATTTCAGATGACCTTCACTCAGGAGCCTGTCAGTATCTGAGACTCTGTTCTTTTCATCAGGGTCTTCTATGTCCAACTCAATAAACTCAACCCACAAGTCATCATTGTATAGCTGTGACTTGTAGCTGTCGTGGCTGGCTAAGATGGAGTTCACTTCATCTAGCTTTCCTTTCTATAAAGCAACAGAAAATGAATGTCATAAAGGAAATAATGAAAATGTTTGTGCTTTTTATGATGTTAACTTAAGCAAAGGTAACTGTTGCTGATGTAATATTTGCAAGGGTTTTTTTATTATTTTATGAAAATTAATTCTGTGGCAACTCTCCCCGTGTCATAATTTCTTCTACAAAATTTTTCTGCCTGGGACAACAATTGTCACCTGCTACTACTACAGTGATTCCCACTGTAGAGTTTAGAGCACCTTTAGAGTTTAGAGTATTACCTTCAAGAGATCTGGGTCGATCCCTTTAATCTTTGGAACAGGCACAGGAGGAAATATGAGCATTTTTATTCTGGAAAAAAAAAAGATGGCTTTTAATTGACAGTAGTCCTTTTTGAGGAAGTCAGAAAT
This sequence comes from Falco punctatus, assembly GCF_963210335.1. Lineage (NCBI taxonomy): Eukaryota > Metazoa > Chordata > Aves > Falconiformes > Falconidae > Falco > Falco punctatus. The sequence continues at coordinate 16,418,911 of NC_137586.1, read as the reverse complement.
AAGAGAGCCTTACATTGCACTTATACTTAATTACTTCAAAACTGAAACATCTGAAGATTCAATTTCAAATAGTCCTAAGGAAAAGAACGATTGTTTTCTGTCATTGCAAATTAAAACCGAAGTTTTCTGCCACCTTCCTTGTTGAAATCATATACATTTATGTGGGAATCCATTTTGGAATCTGGTCTTTGATAATTTAATGCTCTATAGAAAGAGAATAAATTCCTAGAGGTCTGTCAATAGTTTCCCTTTTTAAGTAATTTTCAAAGGAATCTGACAGGAGCCTCAGGGTGCAGAGTGACTTTCCCAAATCCTTCTTTCCAGGGGCAGAGTAGTTTTGCATAAGCCAAATAAATTTAAATAGGGGAACAGGAAAAGGGAGTTGGTGAAAAGAGTGAATGACTTTAGAACTAATAAATAAAACAGAAACACAACTGCAAAAATGTAGGCTAGTGTTTTGCCATCTCTATGACACTTCTGTTTTCTGAATTACTAACGTAACAAGTAATATGTAATAATGACAGTAATACCTAATAATAACACTTGTAGAGGAAGGACTAGTAACTGGCTTATGCATGTACATACTGTGGAAATATGTATTATTCTGATCCTTCATAAAGTGGATTTCTGATTTTTGAGGGGACAAAAAAAGCCCAAACCCAACAAGAAAACCTAATCAGAAGGATGATTTTCCATTAGTAATAATCCAACAATAGCAGGCCATGTCTATCTCCTCTACTTTACCTCCCTGCTTCTTTTGCAAACGGATAAACTGTAGTTCTCAAAAGGAAAATTCAACATTCTCTTTATATGGGGCTATTTGCCTGTTTTAGAAAGTAAGCTGTGGGGATGGTAAATCCAAATCCAAACATTAGTTTAGCTGCATTGTTAGTGACCTTAGTGAGGTCCAGAGTGGATCAGAGGAGACTTAAGAGTGCCAGAGAGAAATTTAGGCACCTTCTGCCAAACTATGGAAGGCCCAGATTCCCCAGCTGCTTTTCTTTTTGGTAGACCCTCAAAGTTCTGCCCAGCAAGCCTCAATGAGAGCCAGAAATCCGGTGATTTTATACTGGGTGGGCTGTCAGGGTACCAGTTTCAGATTTGTACTTACACTTGAATCCACAAATACGCTGTTCTGACAGGATTGGGGACTCTTGTAATGACACAAAGGATTTTATCACTCACTGCCTGGAGAAATCATTCAGGAGAACTACGCTCTGCTCTCTTCTCAGCCTTCCATAATTCAGGCCTGCATCTCTCAAATCTAAGAGTATGGCCTAACCATACGGCACCTGTCCTAGGAAGCCTGGTTCAGATCTGGTGAGATCAGAACTGAGGATGAATTGGTATCTTTTCAGATACAGGGGGAAGCCGAGCCTGGATATTTTGCATTATGGGAAGCCCATGCAGCCTGCTCCTCTGCAGAATACACTGCCACTCCTACCACCACATGCACCAGTTTGAAGGAAACGGTGCAGGCCCATAGGTCCAGAAAAAACTTTCCAAACGAAGGGTCTTCAGTGGAGAAAAGCCTCCTCCAGCAGCCATGATTAGCATGGGGAATAAGCTCTGATCAGAGACATGCATCAGCCCTACAGGATCTTTTGTGACTGTGCCACTCCTTGCTCAGTGTGCTGACCTTAGTGAGCTCCTGGTCCCACATGAGAGTTGTTCTCGCCCCATTCTGACACATGAAGCTTTTGTCATGCATTGTTACCAGCAGCCTTGCTCTTAACCCTGGGATCGGGATACTATTGCAGGGAGTAGCTTCCTGACATTAAGCTCTGCCAAAGCATAGTGCCACTTGCCTACATTGTTTTTTTAGAGCTGCTCCACCTGCACTATATTGTTTTCATTTCAATGGCTTGTTTTTATGCTGAGGTGTGCAATACGCCTCAGTGTTCATTTTCAAAGTATACATACAAGACCACCGACAACATGCATGTGCGCACTGGGATTTGACCATGCTGTTACTTCACAGTCTAGGACAGTATTGGTATGACACCCAAGCTAAATTATTTTGTCAAAACCTACCCCTGAACATCCATATTAGGGGATGAATTCATTTTGAGACCATTTTGTCATTTTTATGTATGTTTCATTTTTATACGTGACACAATTTTATAATTTTTATAAAAGATACAATCCTGTGCTTTGTTTTATTCTATTCACGTTCTTTATAGAAGCTGCACCCTATCCACAGAGACCAAGTATCTCCCTATGACTCAAGCTCTTTCCCTTGGCTCTATGAAGAAATAGAGATTAATGAAACAGTCTAAGAACAACAACAAATACAGATGTTTGTGTGAAACTTTTGACCAGTATGTGGGTAAAAACAGTATTTACAAAATTTGAACAGACTAAAAAAACAATCCCCTTCAAAGCCTAAGTAAATTAACTATGTAAATACTACAGAATAAAATCTTCTGCAATCCAAAAGGAAGGAGCTGTCAACACAATCAGATTCCTACCACTGAAGGCCCAGTATGTACATATGCCAGAGTCCTTATAGCTTATGAGAACGGATAACAATTTTCAAAATAATTTCTAGCCCCCCAGATTTGAAACAATTGAAGCACCCTATTTTCTAAGCTACAAGTACATAAAATCTGACAAATAAAACTCTCTACCTTGGTTGTTTAGACAGCAGGATGAAGATCACTGTTACGGCCAGCCCACATGCTCCGAAGATAACAACTAAGAACCATGGAAACTCAATTTCTGAAGCATTAGAACAAAAAGATATTAGCAGGAATCTGCATCTCTGTTGCATTAATTTCATCTTTCTCTTCCACTACCTGAGGATTCCAAAGTGGTAAATACTGACAGTAGAATTTTTAGTTACTTAAATGTGAAAGTTCTCTGTTAAGCAGAAATAAAAATAGCCTTTTGGTTTTCATACTGCATTTGTGAGTCCACTGAGACTCCTTGTGAAAACAGATTGAGTTTTTAAATATAAACAAGATCTTAGTATAGATAATATATGTAACAAAACCAGCCATGAGGAACATACTGCCTATTTGGAACATGCTACCAATAGTCTTGGTGGTATATAATGCTGCAGATCATGTTACTGCTTGTTTGCCCAAGCTGAAAGAACATTATTAATAGCATAGTAAATCATAGATGAACTATTCTTCTCTCACAGAAACTAAAATATGATGGCGCCAAAAAGCATACTACTCTTCTTTCTAAAGGCCAAACTTTAACTACATTGTGAACTATCAACTGAAAAAAAAATACCTCCCTTTTATTAACCTTGCAGGTAGCTACAAAGAATTTAGGTTATTGAGAAACAGCATTTAGTAGGAATGAAGAACAATGCTGCTAAACGAAATGGTTTATCTTTTAAATACTGGGAATTCCATTACACTTAAGCTGCCACTGTAGTATACAAAGTATAAAGAAATTTATTCTTGTCTTAGGTTCTCCTCATTTGTTCCCAATTTTAAGTTTTCCATGCAAACTTCACTCATTTTTTGGGCTAAGGAATAGTGACAGAAAGCTTTAGAATTCTATACATGAATATAAATATAACACCCTTTCAGGGAAAAGAAAGCAATATAAAATTCAGGTATGAGTTTTAGCCCTGTGTTCACAGCTTAGATTTTGACTGGACAAGTTTTCAAGCATGAGTATACAGTTCTATCTGGGTAAGTCTGTGTTAACAGGTCCCTGTTTTAATGGAGAACCAGTAACTCCTTGTCATGTCAGTAAGATCTGTGAATTTCCAGCTGCTTCAGAAAGTTAGAATATTGCATTTGATTTTAACTACTTTAAATGTTTAATACACAGAAAATATAAATTGTAATTCTGTTGATATACAAAACAAGAAAGAATAAATTCTCAATCAAATCAGATCACTGCTGCTGTGTGAGGTGTATGGACATTGATCAACTTGCAGAATCTGTGCTGTAGTGACTGAAGAAAACTGTGCTTGTAGGAAGATCTTAGATTTTCATGGTATTTTAGTTTTGTTCATGTGAAAACCTGGACAACTTAATGCAGCTGGAGTTAACAAAATAAAGCCACGTGTCCAGAACGTTAGCTGTTCATGTAAGTTAAGAATGAAAACTTGTAATACAAAGAGTTAAAAAGGGCACTAGCAAGATTTTGAAAGATGAAAGAGTTACGGGGTGGTTTTATTTAAACCTTCACTAATACCCTGGAAAATTAAGTGAAGCAGCTTCATTTTTGCTTTCACAATAATGTGAAGAGCTCATATTTTGAAGAGTTAATTTAGTCAGTAGCTCAGAGCTGAGAATGCTTTAGGAAAAGGCACTGTCTCATTCTTTCTACAGAAAGAAATGTGGCGATCAACGGCTGTTTCCTCTTCTGTCTTTATAGCACTTTACGAACAAGTACAAGCCAGAAGCAAGAATCAGAATACTCACTGTCCATGATAGTATTGGGCAGACCAGAAGAGCATTTTGTTATCATTCTGATAACAGACTTAGCCAGCAATACAACACTTCAATAAAAATGACGATTCTTCGCTACCAGAGTGCTCATTTTAGACAATGAAGTATGAGATTTAACTGTATTTCAGGCTCTATAAGATGTGCAGGCAGTTACTGTTTTCTTATTCTTAAAGCTATCTGTATTTTTGCTCTCTGATGAGATGTGAAACAGTCTTGCTGAGTTGACTATTGAACTTGTATTTGGAACTTGTACTTTCTCAATCTCACCAAATGATTTTCATGCAGTAGGCTGAATTATCAATCTAGCCACGCATACAATGTCAATGGAAAGGAGAAAACGAACCCCCAACACCACTGAAAAGACAAAAAGCATGGTTATAAAAACACTTTGCTTATTTACCTTCAGCACAATGAACAAATTCAATGCCTGTTTGAGAAAAAGATACATAAAGGACTTCACTGAACTCCCCAAATTTTTCGGAGGTACGTTGTCTTGATCGGACTCGTATCTCATAATCTCTTCCCATCTTCAGAGAGTACAGTGGAACCATTGTCGAGAGCCTGGGTTCTAACTGTAAAGACAGAAGGACTGTGATTTACTTGTTTGAGCTGTACTGGCAGTTTTACACTGCTTCTTGATTTCAGAATTAAACACCTGAAGTAATGTAAATCCTTTGTACTGTTATAACACCACATTACTGACTTCACAATGCCAAAAACCTTGTTAAAATAACACAGGAGTGTTAAAACTTGTGCAATCAATCTCCCCTACTGAATTAATTTTAAGAAGAAAAAAGATTTAAAGGCCTTCTAACCAGATGCATTGCATCTTACAAATGCACTTATTTGGGGAACACTGCATAGCTACCAAAATCTTTACCTATATATAAAATGTGATAATGGAGACTCTGTGAGAGCTGGCATCAGATTGCTGGTCTTGAGACTTCTATATTAACTACAACACACTTAGATACTGCTGCACATCAAACAATGTAGGAAGTCACATTGGAGGTCTTGTGTGAAATCTTTCTCTTCTTCTATTACTCCTCTAGAGTATGTATTTTAGCTCTAACCGCCCGACACAAGTGTAAAAAAAGTAAGGAAAATGAGCACAAAATAGAAATCCATGTGGCAGATATAATTCTACTTCTGTTTCAGAATCAAGGATGACACTGGCAGAACTCATCAAGGGCTAAGAATTAAAACACCTGGAAAACAGCAGCCATTGGGGATTTAAAGGAAGCTTCAACAATACAATCCTATAATCACTGTAGCTGCATAATCTAAACTTGAGACACATTCTGTTAGTAGCTTCAATCTGTGGAGTTCTCTGATCCCTGGTGGCTCCAGGCTCAAGTGTTCTGAGAACCAACCAGCTGGATTTTAGAGGAGGCACTGATCCCACACAGGCTGCTTTTGTCTGCTAGTGGCTGAGCACAAGATCATGGAGATCAACTGGTCTATACTACAAAGGTTTTTAACATGTCAAGACTATCCAGTTGGAAAGTGTTGGGAAGGAAATAAAATCACACTTATTTCATGCTGTGAAGCCACAAACAGTACACTGAAGATTTACAGGCAGTTTTGTTTTGGTTTGCTGTTGTGGGGCTTTTTTGCTGGTTTTTCCCCCCCTTCTTTTTCTAAGACAATTAGTAGAGATTCTTAGGGATGCTGGACCACACAAAATGTTATGTACTCCAAATAATGGCGGCACTTGGAAAAAGCAGTATGCAGGCTAAATTACAGCCCTGAAAAATATGAGGTAAAATTACTGTAGTTGTGTACCTGAAATTGCAAGAGTTGCTAAAGAACAGATAATGCATTAATGGCCAGGATGTCTCTAGTCCACCAATGAACTAACAAGACACCTGGATGGAGCAAGATTTATAGACTGGGGAAGGTTCAGCACGAACTGAACATATGAATAGCATTTGCCATATGGTTAAATAAGCTAAAAGCCATATGAGAGAGACACGATAAAAGGTAAATAATAATGCATGGCAGCACATAGCAAATTCATTTAAAGTATGGAAAGGGGAGCCTGGAACCAGGCAGCTGCATTGCTGGACTTCAGTCAGTGTACACAGAGTGATGCTTGTGATTGCCATGCTAAAGGAAAGTGTAATAAACTTGCTGTTACACTGAGATGTGTCACTGCGCTGCATGCATGAGCCTGCCCTGTAAGAGGGCTTTAACACAAGACTGTGGAGCAGCTGTTTGTCATTGATCAGCTGGAGCCCCTGGGACACTGAGAGTACCCAGTGGGATGGGGCAACAGAGGCAGAGGCTGGCCCAGGCATGACAGCAACCAAGGCAATGGTTTTCACCAACTTTAATAGAAAAACACTGAAAACTGGGAGATGGGCAGTACCAGGGAAAGGTTCAGATGTACCCTGGGTAGGAGTAGCACAAGGCTGGGCACCCATACAACACACGGAGATACTAGGCTGTATATCCAATGCAGTGCAGAGTTTTGCCCCCTCAAACCAGTAAGCCCTGTATCTCAGCCACAGTGCTGTATGAACACAGTGATGGTGTTCAGCTCTGGAGCCCATGCTTCCCTGCCCTTCACTGCAGTGTGAAACAGACCTTTTCCAGCAAAATCTCAACAAGATAAAGACAGCCAGCAGAGTCCTCCCTGGTCCAGCCCTTTTCACTGAAGACTGATCTGTGATTGCCAATTTCATCCCTTATTACATGGATCTGGGCTTGCGTGTTTTTTTTTTTTTTGTTTGTTTGTTTTTTTTTTTTAGTAAGTCAAAAGATCTAAATCTAAAATATGCTAAATAACTAATGGAAAATTAGACTTCTAAGATTCCCTATCACACGTACATTTTTAGGCACTTCATAGACAGACACTTCACCATGAAGTCGTTCTTCACTATTGCTCAGTTGATGTGTGTTTCCACACCTTGTTCAAAAAACACAGCAGACTCACAGGGTCTATATAGCTATTGCTAGTTATGACTAATAAACTAGTTTATGAATAGACATAAGAGGGGACAGAATGTAATGTGCAATACTTCAAGATAAAAGGGTAGAATTTTACAAAGATACCCAGCAAGCAGCTAATAAATATGACAATATTTTTTCAAACTGTGATAGAGATTACATTTGGCTCTGTCTCGTGAACACCTGCTATATGAAGGTGGGGATTTTCTTGGTTTTAGGAAGTTTCTCAGAAAATAAATTTGATCCTCTTATCACTGTAACTTACTGTTATAATACTTTATTAATTAATGTTTTAGTTCTCTTTCAATTCATAATTTATCTATACCCAAGTAGTAAACGGACTGAAAAAAATGAACGCTATACATGAAAAATCAAACAGGTTCATCCCAAAACGTCTACAAAAATTACAAGTAAGTCTCAGTAAAGGGGAGACTTAGCAGAACTGAAGTACTACAAATTAATCCTTTCTATCAGTTTTGTATCAGTTATATGTAAAAGCATATGGTAAAGCAGTCAAAAATTATCCATTTTCTAAAAAACTAGTAATAACAATATAACTAGGCATTTATCTCTGTACTGCTTCAACACTCATTACGGAAGGTATTTGTAGCAAAGAATGCAAAGAGTTAAATTGTTGCTCCAATGCTGTTATTCAGAGTTCCATGATTGTCTTAGGCCAGAACAAGTTTTTGTTCAGAAATCTCTTTTTTTGTGCTCTGGTAAGTGACTCAGTGAATTATGTCATGGTTGTGCTCTTAAGCTGAAAGGCACAACAACTTACAATATATATGGCTGCAGTACAACATAATGTAAAGTACTACTTTTCTTGAGGCAATGACAGTATTCAGCCATTCCTTATCTGTTTTCTGAAAGAAGAAACACTGATCTTCTAGCCTTTGCTCTCCTGAGAAGAAATAGTCTCAAGGCATGCTGGAATTACTGATGGTACTGGAGCAAAACCAAAGCTTTATTAGGGTATTTATATGATTGATACCTAAAGGCTTATAAAAAAACATGTGCATTTTCAAAGAGGTTTCCGTATTGCCACCTGCTTTTGTAAATCCCATAAATACCCTGCAGATTTTCAAGTTCTTAAGGGGTATTGATTTACTACCTAAAGTTAGCTCATTTCATAGGCTTTAATACAGGCTATACAGTAAGTATAGCGTAAACCAGTATGGAGAGAAATTCAGACAAGCATTAGGAAAACTTATAGACATTATAGGCCTGTGTGGCTTAGTAGACTTAATAGTAAGGTGTAAGATAAACAGAAAATGCTAACATTGAGAAAGATAAAAGGTGAGAAGGTGTCCAAGGTCTTTCACAGATGAAGGCAGGCAAACCAGTTTGACTATGTTTCAATTGGTAAATTTGCTTTTTGCAAATTTGCCTTTTGTATATTAAAACAAACCAGTAATGTTAATAGTTGCTTTCCTTCTGTCAGTTAACTCAGTTAATAAGAAAGCAAATGAAGGGTTCTGCTTAAGAACATGAAGATGTTCTTAATGCACTGAAATGGTGTTCAGGAAGTGTTCTCCATATGCAAGTACGTCACAACACACTGGCACTTAGCCTGTCCATTCAGGTAAGCTGGGTACAGCTTCTTGACCATAACAGGAAAACTAACTGCTCAAGAACTTAATTGATTTTCAAAAAGAAAACTTAAAAAGATTTGGGGTATATGTATTTTATATTTCCAAGGACTATCCATATAGTCACAAATTTACCATTGCTGTCTGGTATGAAATCTGTATGCCTTATCTATGTTGCATTATTTTTACTTCCTTATTGTATTTTAAGTTATAACTCAAAGCTGCTTTTTTTTTTTTGTTTTGTTTTGGTGTTGTTTGTTTGGTTTTTTTCAATCTACTGAAATGATAATTATAAATATAGGAACTAAAGGTACCCTGAAGAATCTTGGACTGACATGGTGACATTTTCCAAGCAAAATATTCCTGTTCCAACTACTAAAAATACCACGCACTGTTTCAAATAGCTGTGGTTTAGGAGAACAACAGAGAAATATTTTATCCTTGAAAACACTTCTATGGATGTTTGTGTACTTTCTGATCTAACACAAGGATTTCAGGGTTTGTAATTATCATCCTGCATGCCAACTATCTTGACACATTGTTACAATGTTTGCTAGAAAACTTCAGAAGAATATAGGTATGTTGTTGAAGACTTCAGGTATCATCTAATTAGCAATTACAAGCCTGTTGCTTTTCATAGTAGTACAGAAGTGTTAGGGACAGAACAAGCCTGCACTGTACTATGACTATTGTATAATAAATATTTGCTTCATACCTCCTTCCATTTTGTCTCATTAACTTCTTTGTACTGCAATTCATACTCCAGAGTAATCCATCCCTTCTGAACATCTGCTGTTGGTGGTGGATCCCATCTTACCTGGATATCCCCATGGATCCCAGTCTGACTAGTATTTAGCAGAGTCCAGTTAAGGTGGACAGGGGGATCAGGTAGTACTGTTTAAACAGAGTATTTGGAATAAAACAGCCAGTTTTCAATGTGAAATGATCATTCTTACTACACACTGTTAAATGATTTCAAGACTAAAAAAGCACATTAACTACATATTTGCTGATTAAAATCTAAAATGACAAAAGTCACTACATTTGGTACCAAGGCAGCCTGCCATTCGCAGTAGACATGCTCTGCATGAATCTCACCCAAGTGACTAATAAAGAATATGAAGAATGTATTAACTATTACACTACATTTCCCAATAGCAGTTTTTAAAACACTGAGACACAATTCTCCACCAACATTTAAATATAGAGTTCTCACTAGAAATAAAAACAATAACTGGAGTAACACAAAAAGGGAAATTAAATATTTAGTAAGTAATATAGAAGTACATTGAAAAACTATGGTATCCGAAAAATTTGTCTAATTTTGCTCAGTTGAAGAAAAGACAGCAGTGGGTATTGTAGTCACTTGCAGGAATAAATTAATCACATAGGTATACACCACTGCTCTTAACAACTGGCAACATCTGCAATGTCCCGGACAGTCATAATTCATACTGTAATAAATACAAATTCTAGTTTAGGAATGCTAAACATCTTGATTCTGTAGATAAGTGTTGATTCAGGGACAAAAAACTGTTTGGTTCCAGAACTTTGCAGAATCAAGATTTTAATGCCATCCTGGGTCACACTGAACAAGTATTTGTAGCATCCATTAGAAAGGTCTCAGAGTGACAGCAAAGGCAAGCTCATCTGCACACTTTTGGGAGACCACTGGTATTCAGAAAGAGAAACCATGTATTTGCTTTTGTTTGTATTTCTTAGAAACTTAACTTTTCGGAGAGCGAAAATTTAAATACAGTGTTAATATGAAAGCTTATAGCATCACACCTATTGTGACAGAAAAACACAGAGATAAAATGCGTAATGGAAGCATACCTATTTCATCAACGCTGAAACATTTTTCATCAAATACTTCATCTTTATTGGCAAGCTTAACACAATATGGTATCCAAATAGAGGTGTAGGATGTGTTGAAGTAACAGCTATTTTCTCCTGCAGTGATATAATCAGGGCATTCTTTCCAGTCCTCATCATTCCTAGAATGACAACAAAAATGTAATATACGTGAGAGAGAGAGATTTACAGATCTTACAAAGTACAAAAGTACAAATTACAGAAGTTACAAGACACATTATTGATAAGTCATAACTTACATGGAAGTGAGAAAAATATGTCAGTATTGATTGTAATTTACAATGAAACCAAACCACTATCCAAGCAACCTGCATAAATGAATTGAGGTTCTCATGTAGTGTCAGCGGCATTTCTATGCTTTGGATGGTGCTTCAAAAGAACAGTCAGAGAGCACATCTTGCTACGCTGGTAGGTGCTAATGACTGAGGTAAATTTGATATGCATTTAAGCAACTGCTATTCAGGCAAATGCAGGAAGATAGCCATCTACATAACGATGTCTGAAACAGTGAAAGCCAGTCCTTATGGCAGATCAGTCCTGCACCAACTGCACAGTCAAAGACAGGGGAGTGAGTTGCTCTGGGGCACCGAATTGGGATGTAAGCACTGGAGCATTTATTGCTCACCCAGGGAAGTGCCCGAGGGTGGATGCTGCAAGAGACTCGGCACAAACCAACCCAGGACTGCAGGATGTGACAAAGCGAACAGAAATACAGTGCTCTAAGTAAGGAAGGGCTACGTTCCTTGGGAAACAGAACTTCTAAAACACAGGCTTGGAACTACTGGCGAGAACCCTTTTTGTTCAAAAATTCATAATGTTCTCTGTAAATAAAAGAACTGCAGCAGGAAACACCACATTCATTTAATCTCTTACAAAAAGACAAACCAGCGGAGTTATAAAAAGTGCCCTGAACTCTCAGACTGAGAAACACTGCTACTTGTCATTTTAATGTGTCCAAGCTAAAACTACTCACCAGGTTCAAAACTAAACAAGTCTTCAATTAAAGTAAAGTGGCAATGACCAAATTGTTAGAAACAGTCTACAGGAAAAGTGACAGACATTTATTCAGTATTTCTGAAGTCACTTTAGAAAAAAAATGATCTCATAGTGAACATGTCTGCTGTTGCTATTCTTTGATACTATCTCTCAGCCCAAACAGGGATCTTTTAAAAAATTACTGTTGTGGTCTGTTAAAAATATATCGTAAGTGCCTTTTCTTACCAAGAGCCAATGAAGCTGTACAGAAGGAGAAGCTAAATCAATTATGCCAAGTGCAGCCTTCAATACTGGAGTGGGTGCTTAAGAAGTAAAAAGGCAGATGCTACATAAATTAAGAAGTATTTCTTCCAATAAGCACTGGTTTTGTGCTTAGCTGGTGAGACCAGACACTTTTTCTAAAGGAAGTGCTGTAGCTCTGCCAGAGTTAGGACTAGATACTGACAGTTAAGACACTATGGCTTGTGTTAAGTAGGAGACTGGGTTAAATGATAAATAAGAGTTCAGTTCTGAGCCTTAAATATGCTTGCATATTGAAACGAAACAGAAATATTTTTAATGTGGATGTTGAACTCACATCTTTTACTGAGGTATTCTAATTTCCAGGACAAAGATTTAATATGTCGTTGGCTCAACCTGCATGGTACTGCTTTATCATAGTTTAATTAATTTCTAAAGTTTGTACCACACGGTACATGCCACTGACAACTGTCAACTAAATATTTAAACTTAAATAGTGGTTTTAACTTGGATCCCTGTATTTCTGAGAGGTCTCGGAAGAGTAAGCAAGCCAGCCTTGCCACTAGGCTTAAGTTTTCTAAGCAACTGTATCATCACAAGTAGAAAGTGTCTGTAGATTCCAAAAAGGTTGAAAACCAATATATTAAAGTGTATAGGAACTCACACCCTCTTATTCCTGTGAACAAAAGGCCTATTTTCCTTGATAGCCTGGTAATCTCTATGACCTCTTTCAGGCTAATCATTGTAACAACCTGAAAATTACAAAAGCTTAAGTGGAATGTGAATCAGGATTTATCAAGGCTCAATGAAATGAAATCCCCAGTCTCAGAGCCGCCTTTTCACCTGGATGTGCACATTCAATCTAGCAACTGATCAATGGGAGCTTTATAAAATTTAATACAAATTTGAAATGGGCTTGTATCCAAACTCCACATATGAGCATAGGTATAAGGAATCTCACAGTTGCAAGTTAGGTTGGTAAGGAATAAACTTAAGCTCCCTGTTAAAAACTCATTTTCCAAGCCATACAGTTTTCAGTTTTGGAATCTGCAACCTGGACCTATATCTATTAAGAAGGTATTCTTAAATATCTGCCAAGTAATGCTTGTCACTGCAGATTGCCTAATAATGAACAAGAAATTTTGACACTGAAAAATATGCACTTAAACCACAGTTTTATGCCCTTAAAACCAGTGTGGCTCATACCATAACAAAAAATTAACAGCAATGAGCTAACAGGCACAGCATTCTCTGTCTTTTCCTCTTTCTTTTGTTCTTTCTGTATTATTACCTTTTCATGTACAATAGCTGTATTGTTCCTGGAGCAGTGAGGTTATAAAAATTTCCATCAGTCCAATAACATGAAAATGTCTCCAGTTCAGGTGATCTGCACGTGCTGATTTGCGGCCACCGCAAAAGGTCTGTCAGGAAAAATGGCAGGGGACAGAGGGGGACGCATTAAACAAATCCATAAACCAGATTAACATGGTGTTAAAATGAAACCCAGCATTTTCTAATTCCTTATGTACAATAAGGCAACATTTAAATTCTTTTTATGTGCATATATGCAGATGACTATATCTGTAGGAAGCCAAATTTGAAAAATGGGTCAAGCTGTCTTTTGTGCAGTGTAGAAGTGTTAGTATCACACACAGTGTGGGCATCTGCCAACCCTGCAGCCTGTAGCTGAATAGAACAGAATAGACTATTTCAGTTGGAACTGACCTACAATGAGCATCTAGTCCAACTACCTGACCACATCAGGACTGACCAAAGATTAAAGCATGCTGCTAAGGGCATTGTCCAAATGTCCCTTTAAAGACTGACAGGCTTGGGGCGTCCATCAACCACCTCTAGGAAGCCTGTTCCACTCTCTCGGTGAAGAAGTGCTTCCTGACGTCCAGCCTGAGCCTCCCCTGGCGCAGCTTTGAACCATTCCCGCGTGTCCGTCACCGGATCCCGGGCAGAAGGGATCAGCACCTCCCTCCCCACGTCCCCTCCCCAGGAAGCTGCAGAGAGCAGCGAGGTCGCCCCTCAGCCCCCTTTGCTCCAAACCAGAGGAGCCCAGAGCCTCAGCCGCCCCGCGCAGGCCGGGCCTTCCCGCCCTCCCACCAGCGCTGTTGGCCTCCTCTGGGCGCCTTCGAGGACCTTCACACCCTTCTGAAATGGCGGGGCCCAGCACCGCGCACAGCACCCGGGGTGAGGCCGCACCGGCGCTGGATGCGGTGGGATAATCACCTCTTTTGACCATCTGGTTATTCTTTATTTGATTAGTTCAGTACATATATACCCAAATTAGCCCAGCACTTGCTAAGTGTGGTGCTGCAGAACTTGGTACGATGCTAACCACAGCTTAGTATTCATCCAGCTGCAATGTGTGAACTCATCAGAGCAGCGATCTTGAATTGAGTTCAGGTTTGTGCGTATGACTTCGTGTAGATACAACATTACTCTGAGAAAGAGAAGGACCATTCAAAGCATGTGCCTGTTGCCACATACCACTTCTATATTCATAATTTCTGTTCTTTGACAAAACCGAAACAATGTAGGGCCATGAAATGACTGCTACAATTGGTCATCCTCATCAACCCTTATGAGAAAAATAAAAAACAAAAGTTGCGGGCATGACTCCTTGATTTCGAAGTACGTACTTAACTTTTTCCTAATTTTTAAGGGTCTAACGCCCATACTTCCTATTTGGCCTGGAAAGCTTTCTATGGGAGATCACAAGCACATGGAAGTGCCTACCTCTCTTCACTGACTACCTGGGAAATGTGATCGTTTATTTAAGAAAATGCCTCCATAATGCAATTAAAATGCAGGTATTAGTCCAGTGTTTATGACTGGTGAATTGATCCCTGGCCAGAGAATGACACGATGCTACCAGACTCTGCATGAGAACTTCTTTGCAAATATTTCTGCACTATCACAACTGTGAATATCCGAATTTCAGAGTAGACATAAGGAAGAGATTTTTTACAATGAGGGTGGTGAAACACTAAAACAGATTGCCCAGAGAGGTGATAGGTGCTCCATCCCTGGAAACCTTGAAGGTCAGGCTGGATGGGGCTCTGAGCAACCTGATCTAGTGTAAGATGTCCCTGCTCTTTGCAGGGGGTTTAGACTACATGACTTTGAAAAGTCCCATCAAAGTCAGAAAGAGTATTAAGGTACAGACATACAAACACACACACCAGATGCTTCCTCCTGCACATGAGGATTTTGCAGCTTTCCTGCATGTTGATTCCTTTATTTATAGCTCAGGCACAGCCACTCCACGCCACAGCAATTTGTATTTCTTGGGCTTAATGGTTCAAATTGTGTGCTTTGTATTACACACTGCCACGCATCCGCATCAGGCAGTAACTAATATGTGAGTATTATGCATTTCTGTTTTGATCATCCCGTATCACTGCCTCATTTCACACTTGGACATTGAGCAAGACCTGAATAAATGTATGTAAATAAGAGATTTTGTAATTTGGGTGGCTTACCCCCCAGCCCAATTTAGAATTTTTCTGGCCAACCTAAAATAACTGATGTTTGATGGGAAAGACTTAAACAGGAAAGTTTCTTTCTTAGCCAGCATGTTTCATTTCACTGAACTTTAAGTGTGTTTATTTTTTAAATTGGAACAAATTTTGAAATTAAATGTTGCAGCAAAAAGGAAAAAAAAATCACACTGTTCTTTTTCAGAAAATTTTGAAACAAACCATTTTGACTATTGTGCCTGATTTTTTTTGGTATGATACACAATATTTGACAGCTTTGGCTTAAACCCCAAAATGCTTTTGATTGATTTGAGCTTTTACATGTTTTTACAGCATACTTCGAAAAATTTTCACATCATAGAAATCTTCATTAAAAACAGCAGATGGTTGTGAAATTGCAAACTGTCGTAACACAGATCCAAAATAAAACAGAAGATTCAAGAACAGTATAATTTGTTAGATGTATGAATGTTCCAGATCTAAAACTTGAACTTTCTTTCCTATTTAATTGAAAAATCAAATAATTGTTTAAAAGCAAAACAAAAATAAATGAAATTTTGTGCCTTTACTTCAAAGACATAAGTAGAATTGCCTTGATTGCCTAATACCTATAATCAACAAGATATAAGTCTCTTCTTCTATAAACAGATGGTGTGCAAGGAAGTACATGTTACGGCGTTTCCTGTTTCTACCCTCAGATACATGCATCAAGACAAATATAGCTATTTTTACTGAAACAGGTTAAAAATTTGAGAAAATGATATACTGGAAACCCCTCCTAAATTAGAGTATTTCTGTTGATGCCTGTGCCATGTTTTTTTATAGCTAGAACATACAATATTTAAAGCCCATGCAAACCATGTCCTCATATACAGAGGTAAATAAAGTCGCACTGTCACTTCTTAACATGATGAAATGAATTCATTAACATGAAATGAATGGAATCAAACTTCACTTGCATTTTGAGAGGTCCAGCAGGATCTTAGATATAGGCTCTACGATGTCTTAATAATGAATTCTGTTGATTTCACCAGCTTTATATACAAGTTAAATTAAAGACTGTAAGACATACAAACTTTTCAGGGAAAATGGATCATAACAAAAGCCAGAAGTGGTATCAGGTACGATGGAGAGGATTACTGATACACACAGAATACAGCTTAAGACTTGGCCCCTTACACCGTCACTTCAGAGGAATGTATCCCTAAGGTCCCACTTACTTTTCCACTTCTGATGACAGGACTCTTAATTCTTTGTCTCACAGGTGCTCCTTCAACAGTCACAAGAATTTTTGAGCAGGGAACAGTTTTGTTTGAGACTCTTATACTGTTGGTTTATGAGTTTATACATACATACATATATATATATATATATATTTATATAAAGTGACCAGTTCAATTTGTAAGAAAAATTATCTTCTGATTGATTGTTTCCAGTTTCTATGTCAATTTCCAGCCTTCAAAACTGCAGGCTTTTGTGACTGACTGGAGGAAACTGTCATACTGACCTGTACAACCCTTGGCACTCTTGGGGTAGATCTGAATTCCTTGTTTCCCACACAAGTCAATTATCAATGTTGTACACCCTGTGTGAGCTCCATCTCCTGAACAAACCTTAACAGAATGTGATAAATGAACACAATAGCTCAGCTGAATGCATTTAGGCATAAAGGCAGCAGGGTACTGAAAGAAAGTCTGTCAAACTGAGATTTTAAATAGACTAGAAAAGCAAAACAAAACATGGATACACACTTGCTCTTTCCCTACCCAATCCAGCAAGTTCTAGACAAACCGTCATGAATAAACCCACTTGCTTCATTCAAGATAATGCCTTGGCTGAATATGCAGATTCAGCAGTAGAAAACATGGAAAAACCTGCTAAATCTATGGCTTCCACTGTGACTACTAGGAAAGTTTAGTAGAAAAGTTCCTAATCTTGCCCCTGGATTTAGCTAAACGTAAATGTTCAGCTGCCAAAACTGTGCTGCAAAAGAGTAAAATCTTCTTGCATTCTGCTCACATTATGCTATAACCACAGATTAACCATGGTCCAAACTTTGGCTCAGCCAGAAGAAACTGTGCCAAAACAGTAGCTAAAACAATTCTGCAGTTTACAGAAAGAATCATGAATGCAGATGTGCTATCTTTTCTGCTTATATTTGTTTGTGGGTCACTAGCCTACAGTTTTCCATTTAGCGTAGTTTCAATATTATATATTCTTTAATTTTTTTAAAAGAGAACACAGTATTGTAACTGCAGTTTACTGGAAGTTATATAGAGATGGACTTCAAAGCAAAAGAATACTAAAATCTAGAGGTAGCAGAAAACCAATTCCTTCAGAGATTAGGTCCTCTCATGTTTGTTTTTTGTTTTTTTTTTTTTTTCTTAAAAGTCCCTCTAATAAAATTTAATTTTAAAGCGAGCTAGCCTTAGAGTGTGGAAGAGCAAGGAGCTGAAGTTTATAACTGAGGTGTAACAAAATAGGTTATCACTGTCTTGGGGAAAGTCCTGCTGCCACCAGAGCTCTAGTACTTCTGTGGGAGCAATGGTGGAGCAGTACACAAGTTGTACAGAAATGTCTCTTACTGGTATGGGACTTAGGTAGGTGAAATAATAATGAGGATATGAATGATCAAAAAATCCCAAGCTAACTAAACAGAAAATGAAAAAGAGGGTATATTTTTGCTGAACAAAAGGAATTATTTCTGATTCTGGTAATTTTAGGAGGTTTATGTAGAATTATCAGTTATCAGAACTTACGATACCTACCAAACCTAGAGCAAACAAAGTTACAGAAGAGTAACATGTCCCCCTATGCAAATCAATGATAGAAGAAACCTTACGCAACAGTATATCTTAATATAATCCATTCTCAAAGCATACACAATGCGTCATTGCTAGAACTTAATAGAAAAAGATGGAAACGTAAACAGGGGCATTAACTACATTTAAAATTAGAAACAGTTACGAAGATCTGCTGTGTTATTTAGTGTAGCTCAGATTTGTGCACTGAAAGTGAATGCTCTGTCAATTAGGATCTGCTCCCAGATCCACCAACCTCAAAAAATATCGGGCAATTTATTTTAATAAGGGCAGGTTGATTCCGCTGGTACCAGGAAATTCTGATTTGTCCAAATTGCACAGCACATGAACAATATTTGCTGCCAATGGATGACATTTTAAACAGGTACAGCCTAGTACTAATAAATTGTCAGACATCACATATATGGAGAGTGGGATGCAGCAAGCTGAGACAACAGCCAGGTCACTTCCTCATCAGTCTGCTTGTTAGTCTGACTCAGCTTTTGCTCTAGGTACAATCTGTCCATGAAGGGCCAAGAGTAAAGCTCTGGAACAACATTTTTGGGAAAAGAAGATAATTTCATACCAGTAATAAATGAAAATGCTTCTACATGAAGTACTCAACAGAACGAAAGCAAAGTTTAAAAACTCTAAGATGCTATATTGCAGGGAAAACTGATGGGAAATGCTTCAGTATATATATTCAGTATATATATTCAGAAAATATATATATTTTCAGTATAAGAATATTTTGGGGCAAGTCTATATATTGTAATAGTTCTTGATAAATAACAATGTTTTGCTGAGGAGTATGAAAGAAGAATTTATGTTCACCTCTGCATTGAAAAATATTTTGGTGATGCTACTTCAAGCAATAATATGTAGGCATCACTGCATAACAGATGTGAGGTGTGCACAAGTGTTTTGGGGAATGCCAGAAGGATTTTTTAGCAAGTTTGCAATGCAATCAATGAACAAACCCCCAAAACCAACAGCAAAAATGCCCTGGAGCTTGGTAACCGAATGAAGAGGCAATGGATCTTCTCTTTCAAGTTGTTCTCTTTCAGAAAAAACTTCTCCCTTTTTCTGTCAAGCGAGATTAGTGTAATTAAAAGCCTTGCAGAAGCAGAGCTTTTCCACAGCATCAAAGTCCAGTGACTGTGCTACACAGTCCGTGCTACTGAGCATCCACAGAACAGAAACTGATGTGGCTCTACTGACGTGACATCCATAAGGGTACACACAAAAAGTAAGCAAAAAAAAGCTCAGGACTGGGGGAAAAACGATCACGCAGTATTACTCAGTACTACTGCCCACCAGACAGTACACGGATGAGCAAGAATGTGGACATGTGCCATGCTCCATGGCCTTTGGCATGTGCTTTCCAAATCATGCCCTCCCACGCGCAGTGGTGGAATCACAGGGTTCCTGCTACAGGCAAGCCTTATCAGCTGGCCTGCCTGCATAAACAATGCATACAGGGAAGCAGAGCCAGAGGTGACAGCATTTGTAAATGAAAGGCAGTTGATGTAACAAACTCATTTCCAATTGTCTCTTAACTACTTACATAGTTGTAATTCGATCGAAATTACATTTTCAAGAAAGTATGTATAAAAATAGTAATGAATGATGTTTGTAACTGTGATGGTCATTGCTGTAGCTGTTCAGTATTGACCAATGTTATGTGGTAGGGCATATGAGGAAATATGGAAGCACAAACGAGGTCCAACTGGGCAAACAGTATGTGCAATACGCAAACATCACAAAAGGTCTTCCATGCCCTTCTCAGAGCAAACAAATTCTACAGCACTGACAAAAATCTCCAACACCCTTCTTTCTCCTCCACACGTACTAGCCATTTCCAGTCTGAAGCCCAGTTCAAAGTTAACAGCTGTCTAAAAGCAAACCCATTGCTCACCATCATGTGACATAATAAAGTCATCACACAGAGGTGAGGGGATGTCCTAGCTGAGACACAGCTGCTCTGAAGCCACCTGACATGGGTACTCAGAACCAGGACCAACATTTTCCAGAAAGACAAGCTGAAGTATAATCCAGCATCACCTGAACAGCTCCAAGCTGACACCTCCCCAGATTCCAAGAGGAAAATACTCAGAGGATCTGGGGAGTAAGACTGTTCAGTGTGAACCCAGGTCAAGAACTGAAAATTTATAATTGCCTTCATAGAAAAGTCACGCTAGGGCACATCTTGAACGCTCCTGACTAAATCTGACAACTCACCTCCCTCATTTCAACATCAGCTCATTTCCTATAAACAAGAAGCTGTGCAGAGGGGGCACCTCGACAGCACAGGAGGGAGCACTCACGCAGGATAACCATGTTTTGATCCGACCAGGGGACAGAGGGTGCCCAAGCCCTGCGGTGGCCGGGGCGAGCAGAGCCCTGCTGGGCCCGGTGCTGCAGTGAGCGCATCCTGCGTCAGGCGGCAGCAAACGGCTGCGCAGCGGCGCCAGGAAGGCGAACAGACGCGCCCGTGCCAGAGCAACGTGAGTGTTTTTACAAAGGAAAAGTTATCAGCACAGTTAGCATCGGCAGTGACAGTGGACAAAGGGAGCAAAAGCAGGGAGCAAAAGGTAAAGAAGGAGAAAGACACAGGAGGAAAAAAGGATGAGACAAGAAGACAACATGTTTGAAAGAAAAGCACGAGAGGACATGTACGACAGGAGGACAGAAAAGGGTAGCAAAAGATGAGGTAAAGGCAGAAGAAACATACTGACGAACTGTAAATGAAATGTGGGAGCTGATGCAAACCTGCAATTGCTCTGTCACTCAGTTTAAATAGTGAGGATGACAATTTCTTGGCCAGGCACATACATATCATGATAGTGTAGAGAAAAAATTGCATGTCTGGTATCACCCAAAAGAGATACTGAGGTTAAGAGGCTGGAGGGGAAAGCAGGTAGCTGTAACGACAGTCTGAAAAGAAACAAGCAAGCAATGACGCAGTGCACCCATGTTTAAGGACACCTGCAGAATAATGACAGCGCAACAGAAAGACTGAGATCTTCCTCACAAATCTAAGGTTTCAGTCATGAGGTCCGCTATAATCCGTGCTCCATAAAAGCAGAGCTGTGAATTTGCCAGGTTTTGTTAGACAGCCACAGCTGTGTATTGTCAATTACCAATGACACCATGTCCCAAACAGTATGTCATCACTGAAACAGTGCTGGTTATGTACAGATGCATCCTGATGTTTCTTACTTATTCCCCCTCCACACCCTCATTACATTTGAATGAAGTAACTCCTGAGGACCTCAATCTGGCCTTGTTCTTAACATTTGGTCCTTTTAATTCCCGCTGCTTTTGGGAGACCAGAGTCAAGTTGTAATTTCTTGCACTTCCCATTGTTGAACTTTAAATCTACTTCTGGCTTCTGCAGACTTTAACTATTCCTCAAAATAAGGACGGCCTGATTTATGTGCAATAACACTTGCATACGTAACAGAAAAATCCTACTTTGTACTCTACAGAGATTTTAATGGAGTACAAGTCATCAGTCTCCATTTGAAATTTGAAGTAGAATTTGGTGTGTTTTTTAGTCAAGTGAAATGAGTAAACGAAAAATGCCAGTTCTATCCACAGAACTGATTGTCTTTGAAGGAAACTCCCAAAAGTCAGCAGCGATCTTGTTCTTCAGTCCAGGGGGAAGTTCCCAGTTACAGTCACCATATATCAATATAATGACTAAGGAGACAAAAAAACATCCAGAGGCTGTTACTAGCAGGATCATTTGTTACCTTCCACACCTGGAGTGAAATCCCAAGGGACACTACTGACCTGTGATTTAGAGACAGAATAAGAGTACAGGCACTGAACAAAAGTTGAGCCCTCAAAGCAGTTTGGGGAGTTACCTTCCATACTTGGTGACAGTGATGACTGAAAATTCTGTGTAGCTTTGAGTACCTCAAGACTGAAAGTCAGGCTGATTCTTCACAATTCTTCACGATGAGAACCAGCCAATTATGTCTTTATAGAGACTGTGAAGTATATAGGGGCTTATACTGTATTTTCACTCTTTTTGCACATCTGGACCGTATCTTTTCTTGGATGCCAAAGAGAATTGAATTGATTTCAGTATTTTAGAACATTCTGGCATGTAGTATTTCTCCTGTGCTTTTCAGAACGTCTGTTTTATTACTGTAGCCAGGATGTTTACTTGTTCAGTAACTCAGAGCTTTATTATTGCAATGAATCATGAACTATAAGTTACTGGTTTCAAAGAAGATGCAGTGAAATTTTAAAAACAAGCCAGAGAAGAATAAAATTATTGTCTTCTGCTCTATTAGTCCTCAAACTTAGCAAGAACCTGAGTCTTTGCATTTTTGCAGTGTTTGTGTTAAGAGCATCCTTTCTGGTGGATTTCAAAAGGAAAACTGCTGTGACAACAGTTCTGTCCCCTGCTTAAGTAGAGCTCTTGTAGACCTACCAAGATTGTCCTTTTTATAGTATTTATAAAGCAACAATCTCCACTCTTCACTGTCAGAAATGAAGCCAATATTGTGATACATCATGTAAAAATCCTGTTAATTTACAAACCAGTTTTCTTTGAAAAAAACGACCCATCCAGAGTACCAAGCTGTTCTCAAGGACATGACTAGACACAGATGCTTTGGATCCCACCTGGACTCTTGCACATGGAAGGGAACGTATGTGACACATTTCAAGTTACAAACAGGGAGTATCTGATTGTTCTTCCCAAAATGGGAAGGTTGCTGAGCTGGATATATTTTAACTCACTCTGAAATTTAGGATGATGTAAATACCAAATGAGAGAGAAATCATGCCAATGATATTAGACTGATGGAATTAAGTTAGCAGTGGAAAACAGTGGAAAAAGTCCCCCCAGAAGTATTGGCGATTCAGCACTAGCATGAACAAAGCACTAGAAAACAGGCAAATGGGAAGCACTCGTGACTCAGAAGGGAGTTGAACTTAACAGAATAATACATATTTTCCTTCAGCTTTTATTTCTGTGATCTGGCTATAAGCCTAAAAGAATCTTCTGATCATCTGTATGGCACTGAGGGGCCTGAAAGTAAGCCTCTAGACTCATCCTCATTTTACTACTGCAGAGGAGATTTGGACAAAACAACCATATTCAAAAGCACAGTGGACAGATTTATAAAGGAAATATCTCTTTCTTTCTTTCTTTCTTTTTTTTTTCTTTTTTTTTTTGACAGACTGCCAAAAGTGATTTAAGTTTTATGTATCCTCTGCTGGACTTGACTTTCTCCAACACCCGTTCCCTCTTTGTGAGAACCGAGTGCTGTCAGTCCTGGGCTTCTTAGTCAGGGAAGAGTCACAGGCAGAGGTGGTGGTGGTGCTTTTCTTCTCAGTACTTAAAATACAGGCTCCAGAGATGCATTTGAAGTTTGATCACTATTGAAAAATGGGCCTTTCTCACTTGACTTGTTTCCCATCTTCCTGCAATGTCTTTTCATAAACTAGGTTTTTCAAGTAGCTACAAGAGGTGTTTAGAGCAAAGCCACGATTTTTTTCACTTGAAAGCACAGCCATTTCCTGACTGGACAAAACAAAGAGCAAATATTCAAGATAAATAAATATTCAACTAAAGACTAACTTAGGTCTCCAGAATTAGTGTTACATTAGTCTTTAGCAAGCCTAAGAAGACTCTGCTTCTGACAAAAGCATGGACTTTAAGGATGCTATGACATGGAGGGGCTCATTCCCCTGAGCAACATTCATGCAGAAACAATACAGTTTTCATGGTTTATTGAGATTAACAAAAGATTAATAGGCACTGTCAATAAGGGTACATCTAATGATTCTTTAAAACAATCAAGGAAACATAGGTCAGTCAAAAATGCTCTTACATACCATCTGTAATAGTATTTCCTTCTCCTGTAGAAGTTTTCCAATATGCATTTAAAGTCAGCAGGTTCTGGACATCCAGCTCACAATACATTAAGAGCTTTGCACATGCCCTCATTCAAACTATCGTTCAAATAGTCAAAATATCTCCCTAAATAATATAAAAAATCTCCCTAAAACTACTGTGACATATGCATTTCTCTGCTTTTTGCAATGGGAAAACTGGGGAAGAGTAGAGGTTTGTTATGCGAACCCCAACTGAGCTTAGAAAGTGGAAAGGAAGAACAGTTGCCAAAGCCAAAACGATTACTCAGAAAATCCTGGCACCCACAGCTTGCTTTACTGTGTCAGACACTGCATTGCCAGGCCGTTAGGAAACTCCATTTACATTCAGGTTGCTATCTATCTATCTATCAGATATTAATCACTGATATATGTGCTACAGATTGACACTAGGTATTACTACAAGATACACCTTTCCTGCTCTGGAGACCCTGTAGGTCTGGAAAGCCTGAAGGCAGGTACTGCTGAATTCAACTCCCTCACTGATCGTGCATCACCTCACTACTGGCTTACCTTTCCTTGTTCTCTTCATTTTTCTCTCAGTATCCTTCTGCTACTCTGTAAGTGTCAACAAATGCACCATTTAAGCTGGCAGTCATTCTGTTGATTTTCCTCCAATGCCTTTAGTAAGAGAAAATTGAGCTTACAACAACCCACGGATCACTTGTGTGCATTTAGCCAGATTTCTGTATCTTGACTACAGTCTTGGCAACTGTTATTCCACCTACACCCCGGCACAGTAAGTGAAAGAGTTTGCTACTCAGCGTTCAAGAATAAAGTTATAATCACACTATTTCTTCAGCAATAACTGCATGCTGTAATTATACAAATGACCAGAACTACATTTTTGGCACTCTTTTACTTCGATCCGATTCTTGATTATACACTAAATCGTATTGTCTCAGTTTATTTAGGCTAACACTGAATCTTGATGACCCTGCAGGGCCTGTGCAAGTTTGGAAAGGTGAGCTGAATTTTACATTATGATCTGTGTTTCAACAGAATTTGCCAGAGATGGCTGCAGATTCTTTACCTTGAGATTTATAGTGCTGAACCCCACATCTAACCTTTAAATATTCCTGTATTTTCAGTCACTTTAGATGTTAGGTTGAGCTACAAGCAGCCCAGAATAAGCAGGCAGAAAAAGGCAGAGGAAAAAAAAAGCACACAGAAAGAAGACAAAACCCCAAATCTGTGAACTTTAAATCTGAACGACACCTATACTTGGAAGCTGCTTCATTTTAAATGCATGTTATAGAAAGCAACTGCTAAACTGATTCTAAAAATGAACCTGAATTTTGTGACTCTTTGTATCCTGAAAAGCTGTATTTGCAACAAGAGGTTTGCTTTTGCCTGACTGTGTGTCAGAGTCGCCCATCCCCACGTAGGAAGGGTGTTTGATACCCCATGCAGGCACGTAGTTGCCCTGGCCCCCCACTTTGGACAGCCGCCACCTGTCCCTGGACACCCCGCCACAGCTCTGCACTGCAGCTACTGCCTCACACCACACAGAGTGGCGGACTGGGGTGAGGGAACACTTCCAAGCCAGTAAGGAACGGTTGCTCAGTGCCAAGCTGATGTCAAAGGTAAGAGATTCGAAGCCACCTACAAGTCTGGAGAGTGAGAGACAGCCTCACACAAACTTGTGGCACAAGGAAGGCCAGTGCTCCCTGCAGCCTTACTTGGTGGAACAAACACTTGGCTGAGCGCTTAGTGATTGTCAGAGAGGTCAGAAGCTATAGCAGGAGACTGGCTGGATAATTCTACATAAGAAGATAAGAACTTAAGATTTCAGTGACATCTATCTACCCATGAACAGAAAGCACACCTGCAAATATACATGTGTGGTGAAGTAAGTGACACCAGCTCTTCCGTATTACAGCACAGGTAATACTTATTGTGATTTTCCAGTCAGAAAATAAATTCTGAACAAACTGGTGTTTGCCTTAAGAATCAGCCCAGGCTCACTCACAAGCTGTCAGCAACCGTCAAAAGACCCCCATCTGAATCAAATGCTGATTCTTTCAGAAGATTCAATCTTTGTTATTCCACATAGCTACAAATTATTTTTTAATGAAAACAGACAAAAAGAAAGAGTAAAATCTTTCCATGGAAGGTTGACATTCAAGAAGCACATCAGAAAGGCAGAAGCTACAGCAAAATATTTGATCTCAAAAACCTCTCAACGGATGAAAAAAGACAAGGTAAAAGCAGTCTAGAATGTATTGCAACACTTCAGACCTACTTGCACTAGCTGGCATGCCCAAGAAGTGAACTCATCAATAAAAGCCCATAATGTTTGCTCTTCATCATTGATTTTGAGGCCAGAATGACCCTGAATAGTCAGGTTTACATCAACAGTTAATGTTCAACCCCGCAGACTGTGAAAAACACAGCTTTGTCTCCTAAAACACCGAAGTACAGACTCTACCAAAAGAACAACACTATTTCCACTAAAAAGCTCTTCCTCAGCAGATGTTCACTAGCACTGAATGCTGGCCACAATGCTGGACTAACCTCAGGAAGGCTGAGCTTAGCACTTCAACCTTGCTTGGATGCTTATTTGCATCTCTAGAGACAAATTCTTCAGCTTGCAATCCTGCTGGTTTTAGTGAGGCAAGTGTTACAGGGGTTGTCCCACGGCCTGCACAGCAGAATTGGAAGTCTCTGAGCAAGGCCCCGTTTGTGATTTCCAGCAGCCTCCTTTTATAGCTGGGCTAAAAGTAACACTAGATCAGGGAATGCAGTTATGCTTTGGAAAATATACCTAGAGAGGTTATCTTGATTGCTTCTGCCTACTCTGAAACACTCAGCACTGTGCTGCATATAAAGATCAGTCTCCAGAAGGAATATGCATCCAGAAGGAATATGCAAACTACTCAGGGGGTGTTTAAAGCTCAAGTCAGCATCAAAACCTGCGAAGTTTTGAGTATCTGGTGAACTTCAGTGTTTCTGTCACCTTGTTTATGTCAGTGGCCAAGACAACACTATACTGAACGACGTGAGCCACTGTACTCTGACAGTTACTCCAGAAATAAAATGCAAACATCTTCTGCTATGTCTGGACAGGATATGGTATTAGGATATATGATTAGCTACTGCATGTGGACCTAGCACATCACAGAGTCAGGTCCAAGATAATAAAAACACAAGCAATACTAGCTATTTTACTTTAAAAATAGGAAGAAACTGTTGGTAACTTAAGAAACATGAAAAGCTCTCTCTCTCCAGCTGCTCTTAGAGCTGTTTCTTTTGAACAGGTAAGCAAAAATATGGATCACATCTGACTAACAAATTAACCCTTACCGAAACAACAGAGAGTTGAAATACCTATCTGCTTAGTTTACTCTTCCCACCCCCGCCCACCCCCACCCCCCAACCTCCAAGCAGACATCTCCAGTAATGGTCCTTTAACTTGTAATATTTAAGCTCACCCTTCTCCCCTGAGGCAGAAGAGTAATATAATAAGCAAGAGGGACTGACACAGGGAGAGAGGCCCCAGCGGTAACACAGAAAATTCCCTGGTTATTTTACTTCTCTCTTCCCTCCCCTTCTCAGCAGCCAGCCAACAGACGCTATGGCTTCAGGACCTGGAGAAAAGAGACATACAGACATGCTCTTCATATGCTTTGTCCTGGTGAAAGCCTTCCGATGTTACAGCAGAAGAGAAACGGCAACAGCTGTGAGAAGAGTGGACAGCTGAGCTGTGAAGGGTTGCGATCCTGACAGTGCTCAGGAGCCACACTCCCCACGCAGCAGCATGTGGCCAGGATCAGCTCTGCAATGGATTTCTGAGTACACACTGCTGCTCTTGGGCAATGCAAACATAAAATTAACGGTGCAATTACAATCCACAAATCAGGAGCCCTTCTTCACACTTACAGGACCAGCAAAGAGTTTTGATATAACTGTCTTATGCTGTTCTATCATTATGTCAGGCTCCCAAGAACCTCATTTACACTGACCATGCTCAGTTTGGTCCCTTGGTTGCCCATGAAGGATCCAATGCTGTCAGGGATTTCCTTAAATATATCAAGATACAGCTAAGAAACCTAAACAGTAAATCAAATCACATCCTAAAATAATGTATTTGCATTAAACAGGAGGAATAGTATATACAATAGCTACAGGCTGGATAATCTCTTCGTGGGTTTTCTGCTAGTATCAAAGCAAGGGAGCACAGGAGTCTTTCCGGGCTGCAATCTGTTCTGTCTGATCTCTACAAACAAGCCTGGCATCTCTTCTTTAACAATCCCAGCACAGTGCTGTCAAAACTCTCCCCCGCCCCCTGCCCCCCTATGCTCCCCAGGGTGTTCTAGACATGTGTCACTGGTGTTGCCTGAAAGCCTTCCTTGTTCTGGGTGGGCTTTAGCACTTCTTTTCTCCCTGGGCTCCTTGGCATGCTTTCTGGTTGCAAAGACAAGGATTCTTGCCTTCTAACTTCAAAGGGCTTAACGGATGCCCCTAAGGAATGAGGTAATGAGGGCAGGTGCTCTGATCTGCCATCTGGAGATACCGATCTCTCCTCCTTGACTGCAGTTCAGTCAGATCCTGCAGCAAAAAACAGCTGGCCCTGCCACAGGAAGGAGGTCGCTCCCTCTTTTTCCAAGACTTTCTCTCTCCTCCTCCAAGAGCCTGTGTGACCAGGTGGTATGCTGGACCAGGGAAGGGAAACAGGCAACAGTTAACACTTTGGGGAAGAAAAGGAGTATTTTCCAGCCAAATTGGTTCCTCAAACCAGCTTCCCATGTCACTGCAAAAAAGCTTGTGCCAGCACGTGTGAGGCAGCAGTGAAGGTTTAGGAACAAGCAGCCAGGCACAGACAAGCCCAATTCTTGCACCGGCAATGAAGCTCTTATTGGTGGGAAAACCAAACCAAAACATCACCTTTGCTCCTTATGAGGTGCCTAAACCTGAGTGTCAGTGATTCTGCACATCAGAAAAATGATGTGAGGGCACATGGTATGGACTAAAAAGCTGAAGCAGAAATCCATTTGGTCCGTTGTCTTGACTTGTGGTGTGACTCCAGCACCATGAATGAGCACAAGACGGGAGAAGTCAGCTTGCATGGTCTGTACTTGCCACACATGGACTTATGGAGAGTAATTTATGGAGAGTAATTTATATTGATTAAATTAACCTGAAATTCTGGATAACACCTCTGTATTGATAATATAAACAGGTCCAGCAATTCTGGCTCTGACAAATCTGAGACAGGTGCATATTAAAGAAGAATAAGCAAGCCAGTTCAGGGAATACTAATAGCTAGAAGTTTTATACCAACTTACTACCCAGCTTTGCTTTGCTTGAAATTTGAAAACCAGAATGTATAGTTCTACCAGAAAGAATAAATGCAAATGTCAAATTATCATTAGAAAGATTAATTTCGAAGTATAAATTGTTCCAACAGAACCAGGAACCAAGAACATGGGAAATATTGATGTACACCTTATAAAATGTCCAGGCTCATTTCTAGATGATTAAGCTTGAAGTAAGCATCCAAATCAAATCACAACGTATCAAAGAAGAAAAAAGGGGAAAATATGGTAGTCAAGAGACTGCAGTTATAACTATAAAGGAAAACTGAAAAACTTCAGTAGTTTTTGGAACCTTACCTTAGCATGAGAGAGAAAATTTATCAGAAGATGGGAAGAGTGGTGAGAGTAGAGTGGGTAGACAGTGTCCACATGACAGAACAGAGATACATGCCAGAAACATGTTAAAATGTTTAGCTAAGAATGCCATCTGCTAAGTCTTCCCTTACATACCCTACAAAATCTGGTATTCAATCACTTGATGCTTTGTTATAATTTATTCATTTGAGGTGACAATCTTGGTATCGGGCACCTGTCTTTTATGGAAATCTCCATCTGAACAGTTCAGCTGTGTAGAAACACAGGTTAGAGAAAGTGGTTTCCTCATGCTGAGTATTGTGCTGTTTTTAATTTTGTAAAAAGCTTTTCAAATAGGAACGCACCATCACCTTGTGGAAATCTGTCCCAACGCCATCATGCATCATAGTGGCAGTGTGCTGCCCACCTTACCTTCCCCCACGCCCCACTCCAAGCCTAAGCCACAACCGTCTGTGGATGGAATGGTGACTCAAGACATCTTGCTGGTGTGCAAACATGACTATAAGTTGATTATCTTACTCCATAAATAGTGGACAGCCCAGGGCCTGTTGAGCTCTCCTGCATGGCACCAGGCTGCAGGCTGGGATCTCCCCTAGAGCAGGGACACCTCTCAAGGTACTTCTCAAGGTTGAGAGATTCCTTATCACAACAGATTCCCAGTCGGTGATTAATAGCATGCTAAACTGAAAGCTAAGTGACAAAAGGATTGATTGTGCACGTACAACCCTTTAGACATAAACTGTTACCTGAGTCTGGGACCAGGATCAGATCCAGCTGCACCTAGACTCCCCTCTGAGGAGGAGTTCAGGATGCAAAGGGGTCCTTTCTGAACGTCATGACTCAACCGGAGGGTCTCCCTGACAGTTTTGTCTGACCCTGTCCTCTGTGCAGTAAACATGTACCTTGCCATCGAATCTTCTCAAACCACTGCTGCATCTACCATTGAACTTTGTTAACTCACTGTTTTATATCAATAAAGTACATGATTGCTCCTCTCTTATAAATGAAGTGCATGACTCCATCTGCAACGAACATAATGAAAGGCTTCACATCATGCCTAAATTTGCACTGGCCCCCTGCATGGGGTATAACTGAACAACATGAGGTGCAGATACACCTAGTACTTTTATTAAAGTGACTGCTTATATAATGCTATTGTAGGTCAGCATAGGTCTCAGTCTGTTGGCTAAATGTGCTGTTACCTGAGCTGGGAAACCAAACCCAGGAGTGATCCCTTTTGAGTCCTGAGGGCACAGAACATGGTGACACATGTTGGAAATTCCTATGACAGTGTCAAAATGCTGACAGATTAATCTACACTTGGCCCTTGAACATCCCTAGTATGTCTCACCAATCTATAAATCAAATGTTCTTACAAGTCTTCTTCTTTTAGCAATCACTCAGCAAATATTTTGAGCTCAAATCAGGATCCTTTTTCTCATAAAAGTGCCAAGCCCTTTCGAAACCATGTGAACTGAGGAGCATATTAAAGTATCAATTGCTTAAGCATCTAGAAAAGCAGCACTACAAAAAAGAAGTCTTTTCTCTCTAATGCTGCCTAGCAGAAGGTAAGTCAAAGAGCCATTATCCATTACCACTGCAGAAAGCCTGTAAACTTCTTCCAAATAGCTGCTGTCACATTTGGAAGAGGTGGATTTGCATGATGTGGCTCTCTGCTCAGGTCTGCCTCACCCAGCTGCACTGTGTGACTTCAACAACAGAGTTAACTTCTGAGGATAAAACCACAATGGTACAGAGGCCAGGAGAGTACATATGCATACATGGACACACATATACGTCTCTCTTCCACCCGCTTCAGCAGAGGTGGAAAGAAAAGCAATTTCCTATCCTAAATGGTTTTCAGCTACCTAGGACTTCCCATCCTGGAAAAGGCAGTTTAGTAGGGAGATCCACAAAAGTAGAACAGATGACCTGGGATTGATTATTCACTGTGTCAATAAATGAATAAATGAATAAATAAATAAATAAATAAATGGGAGAGCTAAAGCAACTAGTGAGTAGCAGGTTCAAAGGAAATAAAGGATGAGCTTCCCCACTCGAGTTCAGAAAGTCCCTATTACATGGCATTTAGGATCCTAACATTTTTTACATCTGTATGCTCAAGAGGAGATTTGTCAACTTTACAGGAAAAAATATTCAAAGGTTTTAAATATCAAGGCATCACCTCTGGCTCCATTCCCTCCCCCACCCCCCCATCCCCCACCGCCAGAGACACATCACTGGAGGAATGCTGAATCTCCAGGGCTCGCTCCATCCTTCTGCTCTTCACTGTGCGTTTGGTAAGCAACTACTGAAGATACAGGAGATAAGATACAAGGGTAAAGGGATTTTAAGTCTTCCTTGGCTTACTGTTTTAAAATCCTTTTGAAAAGCGAAGCCTGCAAGGAAGACAGACATCAGTATCCATCAGTGGTGGATATTTAAATATTTAAAATATTTTTTCTACTACAGAAACTGATTAAACTTTATTTCATCTGTCAGCCTAGGCTTGTCATCCATGATACAAACTTTCTCTTCTACTTCTAGTCAAGAAATCCTGGGCAAGCTCATGTCAGTTCATAGCTCTGTGATAAAACTGCTATTCCATTTTACTGCCCCAAGGAAATCTGAGCTCTGTATAATGTATATACGGAGAGCTCAGAAAGAGGAGTACGGCAAGGGTGGTAGCATGAAACTGACTGTTTCAAAAGGTGTGAAGTCCTGTCCTCTTCTCTTGAACTCTGTCCTGTCTCCTGTCTATAAACAACACTCTCAGGCTCCCTTACAAGTTACTATATAACCACCAGTCTGGGAGTGTAGCCAAGCATGGGGCGGTCTGTGCTACATCCCCTGTTTAGTCCATGGGCAAAGGTGATTTCTTCAGTCTTTTTATAAACCAAGGCAGAATGCTGTAAGGGAGGACATACCAAACCGTAAGGAAAGGCAGCTGAATAAAGCCCTTCAACACGTAGTCATTTAGCACCCATATGACGGATACTCCTGACACTGTGAAAAAAACTCCTATTAATGTCTCGGTTACCAGAATGCATACAGCATTCATGGTGGTTTTTAGCTTGCTCCCCAGGCAGAGCTGTGAAAAGCAACAGTGACTTGAAGAACTGAAAGAACAGAGTATTTCCTGACCTTCTGCCATGTGCTTATTCTGCTGCTGCTGAATAATGGGCCATATATGATTTATTTAAAGAACTGTGCTCATGTTTATCTGAGGAGACCCTTATTGCTGGCTTGAGGATGCACTAAATCCTTGAATGGGTGACATAGGGAGTGTGCTAATTGTCCAGGCACAAGATATGATAATGTTAACTCGAAGATATACTAGGTCCTTGAATGGGAGTGTGCTAGTCGTCCAGGTGTGAGATATGTTAATAAGTTCCCAGAAAGTTAATGAATAGACATGAGTGACTTGTATAAAGAGGGGGCTGAAAGGTTCCCTCGGTGTGCATGGCTTTGGTGGAGCGATCCCCCATGTGCCCAGTGCTGCCAAATAAAGATCACCTCTGCTTGCTCGTATATTGGTGACTGATTCTTTAAATCACTTTTTGGATTTAAAAATTGAGATTGTACCAGAAGCAGTTAGAAAAAGATCTTTGCAGGTTATGGCCTTTGGCTCCCACCTCCCTTGTAAATCTTGTGGAGCAGTTCATGCAGCATTAATTATCTGTGACTTCTACACTACACATGAAGATAAGGCAGAAGATGCACAGCTTTTGGGATTCAGTCACTGATGATGTACCACTATCCAATTCATAGATTAATAGGAAGGCTCAACAAAGTGAAGGGGCCATCATGTTTTTTAAGTATGTAAACTGTGAGAAGAGCCAAAAATACCTCTCATTTTAAAGCTCTGAAGAGCCAAATGTGAGGTACTGTTTGTGAGCCCTGTGTGGTAGTGTGGCAGGTCCAAGGACACACTAGTAAGAAAACGTGATTAGTGGAATAATCTAACCCAAGTCCACAATTAACTTTCACACATTTCAGTGGGAACTGAACACACCTGGTGCTAGGCTCCTAGGAAGGCACGACTCAAAGGAAAGGCACCATTAGCATTTTTTTAAGTCCAGTTTGCAAAAAGAGAATAACTAACAATCACGTGATGGGAAAATCAGACAAAAATTCCCTTTTATGGTATTTTGGAGCACCGGGGATCTCAGATTTTATCACTTAACCTAGTGACAGAAATCCTTTTGCATTTTCCATTTTCTCATTTGTCTTCTTGTCCCCCCTTTTCCTCCCTGAACTTTTTGCTTCCGCTGATGAACTCTCTGCCCCTTTCCTCAAGGTGCTTTCCTTCTACCCTTATTTTCTTTCCTTTACTTTTTGAAACATTGGCCCTGATGTGTGAATGTGGGAGCCCGTGAAGCACTGTTGCTGAGTGCCCAGAAGAGCAGGCTGCTGCCAAGGGATAGACCGCGGTGCAGTCCCAGGGCACAGCTCCGTTTTCTCCTCAGGGCCAAAAGTTCCCAGCAAACCTTCTGAAGTGGGAAGGTGGAAACTGGCTAGTCCAGCTCAATCAGGGTGGTGGTGGTGGTGGGGTATTACGAAGGGATCCACCCTGGCATCTTGGAAGTAGTACAGCTAGGGTGCATCTGACAACTGTGCTGCCTCCTCCACAGGGAACACCGAGCTTTTGCTATCAAGACAACACCTAAACAGAAAATAAATTTTGGTGAACATCTGTGTGAATTCAGTTTTGCAATTTAACATTTTTGCAATCTGAAGTCCAGAAGGGCCCGTGAGAACTACAGCTCTGCTATGTGACTGTGAGGACTTACTGAGTTATGTTTAAAGATTGCAACGATAAACACATCAAATGAACTTCACAAGTATTACAAATGAAAAGGTATCAATTCCCTAAAATACTGCAAAGCTGTCTCTGAACTGCTGCCACAGAATCTTTGCCATCTCTTCTAAAAGCTGTGTATAACTGTATGTGTGCAACTGTTGCAGCATTTAGCTATTTGTTACAGAATATATAAATCAGGGGTCCTCAAACATTTTAACCAGGGGGCCGGCGCACGGATGCAGTGGCAAGCAGCCATCTGCGGCTGCTTGGTTTCCCCCCTACAAACCCCGGCGGGGGGGTGGGTGGGCAGGGGGGGTCTGTAAATATCGGGGGCAGACTGAGGACGCTGGGGGGACATATCCAGCCCACGGGCCGTAGTTTGAGGATCCCTGATATAAATCAATTTACTTTTCGTCACAGGCATCCTGGTGAGAAACCGCTTGTCCACACAATGTCAATTTCTTGTATGAAAACCATCTTTTAAGTTCATATCAAAGATACACTGAATTACATACATGATACATTAACATTTAAACAGCTATTTAGAAAGCTGGCTTATAAATTAAAAATGTCAGGATCACAGTGACTCCTGAGCAACTTAAATCCTATCACTTGCACAAAAAAGACACAAATTCATTAAGAAATGAACAGAGGGTGGGACTGGCTCTACCATGCTTACTCATGCTGAACTGGGTGTACCTAAACAATTCCCCCATGGGACCCTTCTACAAAATGCAGTACAGGCCTGTTCAGATTAAACTGAGAAAAGAAATGTAATAAAACATTCCCTTTTTACCGCCTTGAAATACTAACCTATTGCTCCTAATGAGAACAAACTGGTGCACTTCTGGCACAGTGACTACATGAATCTCAGTCACCAGCAGATTTATGTTTTCTTTTTGCAGCTCTAGTGCACAGTGGAAAAAAAGACATATGTACACAGGAAGAAAATATGTAATGAACATGAGCCAACCTTCCTGAATGCCAACTGCAACAACGCTGCCTGGATGGGAAAGGCCTAATTGCTGGCGCCCCATAGCTGGCTCAGACATGCTCTTTGCCGATGAGATTTGCATCTCTTTGGTATGAAGCAGCAGGCTGATGAGATGAAGAACTCCAGTTCTAACTTAGACTCTGGAAGAAAGTAGGCTGTAGGGTTTAGGTAGAGCTTTTCTGTGTATTTCTTTGCTGGTTAATTCCTTGCGTCTCAGTATCACAAACCTGTCATTTGCTTCCAACCTCTTGTCCTTATCACAGGATCCAGTCTTCAAGATCTCGTGCTCAGTCCCACTTTTGCTGTTCAGAAAACCCTGATCTCTTCTTCGCTTGCCATAGTGGTCCTCTAATGCACAGAAAGCTGCTGTCCAGGTGCCTTCTCTTCCACCCCATCTAAACTGGCCCAGCCTAGCTCCTTGGCTGCATATCCATCACTCCTGCTATCCTGCGCTGCAGAACACCCCTGGATGCAGGACTGATGTCTCTGTTGTCAGCCAAACATGGACCCTGGATGCTTCTTAGCTCATCTGCCTGGAAGTTAGCCAATGCCAGATCACCTTCAGGGAATATCAGCTTGACATTAACAACCGAGTGGCAGATAACACAAGTAGAGGCTGTATAGAGAGCTGAATCCAACTGCACTGCAGGTAAGCTTATTCTAAAGGACTATCCAAACAAAATTTCAATACTTTCAGGAAGCTTCTGGAACATGGAGAGGGTCACAATCAGGAAGGAGCCCCAAAGGCATGCAAGCAGATAAATAATGCAGACAGGCATCTACAGGGCCATTGAGACTCCTTCAGCTCACATCTACACAGCTGCACAAATAAAACCCTTGCCCATATCCCTTTACCCCAGTTTAGTTCTTGTCCCCACTAAATTTGAACCTCTTCCCTCCTCCACACTGCCTTGGCACCAGCAAGGGGCTAAATGAACGCACACAAGAGACAGGCTTCCTGCTCTCATTTCCAGCACTTGGCCACGTCCCAGCCCACAGCAGCTGGCTGTGGCCGCTGAGAGAAACTGCTTCATCTCTGCAGCCCTGGGACAGAGCGTGCTCAGACAGCCTCTGTCGGCAGCACACACAGGCTTGTCAGTGCTATTTGCTAGGAGAGCCTAAGCAAACTGTGATGTCAGGGTCTTTGGAGATTTTAGTTACTAAAAGTGCAAGCCAGTTTCTACTGAGCACACACATGCACACAGAGCACTGAGAATTCTTGTGGGAGTACCAAAATCTGAGCACATTTTCACAAACACAGCAAAAAGACAATTCCCCAGCGAGCTACAGGTAACTGGGAACACTTCAGTAGGAAGACTTTGGCAATCATAACCACATGAAGGTGTGACCAACGCTGCCTACAGTCAGCCTATCAGTAAGCTTGGAAGCGCAGAGGAGCACACGAAGTTGCGCTTCTTTATGCTGCATTTATTTACGAGAAAGACGGAATAGTTTAAGCTAGGATGGACCTCTGGGGTCATCTAGCCCAGCCTTATAGCCAAAGCAAGGCCACCTTCAAACTTAGATTAGGCTGCTAAGGGCTTTGCCCCGCCCTGCTCTGAGCATCACGAATGACAGAGATCCTGTGGCCTCTCCAGAAAAACTTGCTCCACTCGCAGGGGAAGAATTTTTTCCTCATGCTCAAACCTTTCACCTTCTGTTGCAGTTTGTGACCCCTTGCTATTTTTTGTGCGTAGCTCTCAGAAGAAACTGGCTTGTCCATAAAAGCTCGTGTAGGTAATGGAAAACAAACCCAGTTTCTTCAGCTTCCCCTTGTATATCATGTGCTCCTCCTGCCCTCTAACCATCCTAGTAACTCCCTGCTGGACTGCCTCCAGCTTGTCAGCAATATTTGTAAGTATTTATACAGCTCCACAGATTGCACAATCCTGCCAAGAACACACTGACTTAACAACAGCAAAATAAATACTATGGAACACATTTTACAGATCCTTCACGATTCATTAAAGAAAATGATTGCTAGTGTAGTAGATCTGGGCACTAATTACAGCAGAGTACCGGGCAATTTCCATAGGCACATTCTACAGTAAGGTTAAAAATTAAAGCTTGTGTAAGAATATAAATATTAGGTACAAAATGTCCTGGGGAGTTTGGTAACTCAAAAAAGAACTAACTGAAACCATATTTGGTGTAAGTAGAGGTTACAAATTTTCAGCTGCAACTCTTTTCTGTTATAATATTCCACTTCTAGCAAGGCTACACATTTCTGTGACGTGAGATTATTTTGGTGTGCTTCTGAACAATATTTCAGAAAAGAAAACCTCATTAATCACCTTCTACACTTAGGAACTGGAAGCGCTCCTTGTGAATGAATGCCAGTCAGTTTGTCTGAACTTGTGTCTACAGAGAAGCTCTTCAAATCATCCAGCCCCTGCCTGGGAAGCAGCAACGGACAAGAACTTACCCACATAGCAAAGGTGGTTACCTTATCCTACGGCATGACTTTGTAGCCCTCACACAGGATTCTGTGGATTTGTGAGGCCACAGTTGAGCTCTCCTTGCCCTCATGAAGACTGTCTCCTCTCTTTTCATTATCCAGACAAACAATGGGGAAAGTGGGGACCATGTGGCAGCAGTTATGATATTCCCAAAGGAGGATAAAAATGATGTATTTCTGACAATGGTTTCCATTGTGAGTAGGAGGGCTGCCAACTCATTCACATATTCCTAACACCAAAAACTGTTAGTGGCTTTGGGGAAATGCAAGGCCAGGTTTCCTGGAAGCACCCTTCCTCCACAGAGCACTGCAGAAGGGGGAAGCAGGCAGAAAAGCTGCATCAACACCACTTGATGCTACTTATCCATATGACACCAGAGGTGCCACTCTACCCCCTTGGTCACGCTGTCACGGGTCAAGTGCCCATACAAGGCTCTGCACTCTGATGTTCACTCACGACTCAAAAGATTGATCCTACTTCAACTATATTTAAAAATACACTTTCAATCTAGTTTTTAGATAATAAAATTGAACCATTTTGGATTAGGCTGCAAAGGCAGGAAAAAAAAACCGCACTGAAAACATCATTGTTTATAAATCACAGTCTATCCAGTATGTAAAGGACTGCAGTCGTGGAGTTGAGCAAGAATGACAGAAACCTTGCAATGTAACTCCAAATATTTATCGGTGGCACTACTTTAAAATAAAAATAAAGAACACCAAAACAAACAAAAAAATACCTTTAGGAATCAGCAGTATGATGCATTTGAAATTGAAGGGCTATGTAAATAAGATTGGTGCAAGTATATTTAAGGGCCAAATAACAATTTCAATTAAACATATACTGTCTATTAATATATTTTTATCATAATTTGAAGTAATAAAAATAGTAACAGTATAGTAGCAGCATTGTTAAACAAGGTGATAGAAAAATATTTTTTCTTTAATTCTGTCTCTATGTTCTTAGTAGCAGGAAGTTTTTCTGTCTGTCTTGGCACCATCATTAATATCTTTGCTGTTGGTCTGCCTCTTTTACACAACAATGTAATAGCAAGAGAAAAAAAATGAAAATGAAAATGTGGACATTATGCTGCTAAAAAGCTTCTGGACTTGGGAACAGGAGGAAAATCTGTAAATGTTGTAAACATATTTTTGAAGATCAGTTATGGAGGTGTGTCTTCTAACTCTTATGCATTTCTGATACACTTAAATAACAGATGAAGCCTGCTGCTGAAGACAAGTGGAAGTCATGTGCTTGATTTGCAGCATTACCTAAAAACCCGTAACAGCTTGTCCCCTTTCCCTCCCTATCTTTACAAAACAACTGTTGAACTCTCCTAACAACTCCCCGCTTCAGCCTCACATATGCCTTTCCTATCTGGCACGGTACCTTCTGCTATGATTTCCAAATGTCCTCTTGACACATGCTTGTGCACGTACTGCTGCATCTGCTACTAATTAGGGAGGGATATTTAGCCTGGTTTGAGAATGAGGCTCTTCAACAGGGAAAGCAAGCCTGAAAGTTAGAAACCTTTTCATTGCATTTCTATTAATTTTTACAGACACTGAAATAAAAGAACCTATGAACCTTCTCCAGAAGGCCAGCGTATCTGTGCAAACAGATTCAGGTTTCTTCCCAAGATGCCAGAAATTGATTTCTTTTGCTTCCCTTTGAACTACCAGTAAGACTGGCATTTTTCCACATACCTGTCCATGACAGACCTTTCTATCTACAGTTGTTAAAACTCTGTCTAGGCTTGCACACACTGAACAAAAAACTCATACTGCCTAATCCAGTCAAAAACTATAGTATGTCCCTGCAGAACAGAAACAGTAGACAAAGTAATCAACACATCAGCAACAGACAACAGACAACAAAGTCCTTATAAACCACATTAGTTTAGAAGGCTTTACAAACATTTTGAATCAAAGGAACAGAACATTTAGTGCCAATAAAAATGTGCTAAATTGAAGCACATTCTTGTGAATGTTAAATCACCAAATATGGTGCTGTTAATGACACAACATTTCCCTAAAGGACAGGTACTTCAAAATACAGCATCTATCATATTCAGTAAGTTTGTACCCTGACTTGCAGAGTAAATTTCCATACCCACAAACAACAGAAGGATGTGGTCATCTATCTAACAGTCTGCAACGGTGAGAGTAATTTAATTCAATGTTAGATCTCCGTGATGCACATAGTGCAGTCAGCAGCCTGTACAATCAGTGGAGAGAAATAGGTACAATCCACATAACATTTTATGGACATCTACTTGAAAATGAGATGAATCATAGTTGAAGCATGCCTGTTATTCTTGTGTTATGGTCAATCTATCTCCTATAGCATCTCTAGCCACAAATGTCTACAATTTCCCCAGAAATGTTAAGTAAGGAACCCTGACTTTCAAAATCCAAGTGGCTTGAGTCCCACAGTGACCATTTTTTACTGCAGACACTGGATAGGCCAACTGAAGGAAATGCTTTGCCGGACCCGCAGTTATGGAAGAGCTGGTAGGGAATGCGAAGATCGACAGCAGCTTCAGCTGTGCAGACCATGACAGTTTCAGAACTGGTGGAGGCAACAGAAGTTGTTGTAAAGGCAACTCTGGTCAGACATATACAGTTTTTTTCCCCACAGTGAGGGTGGTCAAGGATAGCAGCAGGTTTGCCAGAAAGTCTGTGGAGTCTCAATTGTTGGGAACATTTAAACCTTGACAAAGCTCTGAACAACCTGATCTAATTTCAAAATTAGCCCTGCTTTCAGCAGGCAGTTGGACTACTGACCTGAAGAGTTTTCTTCTGATTTAAATTATTCTGTGACCAAATGGTTCCATGACTCAATGGGAACCATGTGGACCAGCTGCTTAACTGTTAGCTAAGCAGGCTGTAGCTCTTCAGTTTAATAACATGGGGTTCAGAGGTTCAGTTTTGGATGAAAACAGTAGTATTTGGAGATGTGGTGAGAACTTCTAGGGCTTTTCAGAAGCGGGGCTTTCTCACATTCAAAGACCCAAGGTGATTCCTTCCCTGCTGCTGCAAATGAACACAAAATTGGTAAATTCTAAAGAAAGAAAAAGAGACTCTGCCCCT
The DNA here is from genome assembly GCF_963210335.1 of Falco punctatus. Taxonomy (NCBI): domain Eukaryota; kingdom Metazoa; phylum Chordata; class Aves; order Falconiformes; family Falconidae; genus Falco; species Falco punctatus. The sequence continues at coordinate 16,377,645 of NC_137586.1, read as the reverse complement.
CTTGATGAGCCAGCATTATGAGGTTTTCACTGTACAAAGCATTTTTTAGAGCTTCCCTGAGTTTGATTTCCCTCATATTGGTATCCTTACCCTTCCCTTTCTTACTTCAGCTCTCTTTTATGCATTTTCAGTCTTGATGTGAATGGCAATACTAAAAATTACTTTGTTTACTCTCTTTATATTCATGTGAAGACAAGACATTAAAATATTCAGACGAATATGCAAAACCATATAGTTAACATACACATATACACACTTGCTGCTTCTGTTTCCATCTAGTGGCCAAACGATGTTTAACTTTTCCTAATCTTCCATACCCGGCTCTTTTTGTCTTATTCCGAAGAGTTATACCTAGCTCACAAAAGAGCTAGGAAACCGGTATCTGTAGAACAAGGTATGAAATTCTGCTGATTCACTGCAGGTTTTTCACCATAATAACATTTAGAAACAGGCTTCTTACACATCTGGCAGCAAGAGTAGGAAAATGATAGTTGCACATCTCTAAACCCACCAAGAGTGTTTCCAACAATAAATCTTACTGTCTCCCTGGAACTTCTTACTATTCCTCATAAAAGAAAACTAATCTGGAAAACACTATTTTAAGTGTTGTGCCTCTGTCAGTAGAAAATGGTGCCACTCACTAAAAAGGAAAGGCCATAATTATGAGAACTCCAAGTCCTGTTGACAAATGGAACAACTTATCATGTCCAGGACAAACATTATAAATTAACAATTAGTTAGACAGGCAGGGAGTTAGGTCTCACTGTTCTGACAAACATCTCCAATTTCCATGACAATACTGCATGCATGTAGATTCCAGTTGAGTCTGCTCATAAAATCATGTCAAGGCATCATGAGCCTGACGGGCTTAAACCATGATTTGTTTTCAGAGTGGAATATGTCTACTTTTTAGAGAACCACCCTAATAAAGATCCTTAATCATTCTCCAAGGTGTAAACAAGACTGTCCAGTTTGTGACTGTGGATAGAAAGGTCAAATTACACGCCAGCATGGTGAGAAACAATTTGCTAAATCTGAACAGTTTGTCTGCTTGTTTCTGCTGGCAATGTAACTCAATGTAACTCAAAATGTAAAAGCATACATTTTATGTTGTGTAACCCAAATCTCAAAAGCATAGGAATGGGTTCCTGCGCTGACTGTGGTATGTATGGAGCTTATATAGAGAGGTTTGGATGTTCATTAACTAAAAATATTGCCTGCCTTGTTGTCATGTTGTTTTATGTTAAGAATATGTTTCTACAGATTCCCTTTTTCCACTAGAAAAGAAAAAGCCTAAAATACTTTCTGCACGAACCCATTTTGTATTCATAGGCAGGGAAAAGCAGTATGAACCTTCTTCTTTTATCCCTCCTTTTTCCAGAGAAGTTTCATACTCAGTTCACCCTTTCTAATTGCTCTGGTCTCTCAGTATTTTCTTTGTTTGCATTTCCATGTTTTGCCCAGTGAGCACTCAGAACCATCGATCTGGTAGAACTGCTGCCCTTCAGCACAGTTTTACCATTTTCTAGCACTGGTTTCCCTACACCACTCAATAATTCTGGCAATATTCCCTCATGCAGTACAATAAATCCAGGGAACACCTTTAATTTTGAGCGTTATTGGGTGCAAAGGGTTCTTAGCTGCTTACAGGATGAAATTAGGGCCTAACAGCCATACTTATTGCTTTGAAATGTAAATGTTCTGCCAGGGATTAATGAATTACCTTTATAGGACTGTAAACTGCCATACAGAGCACTTGTGAAAATTTGTTCCTACAGGTATTTAAATACTAATGCAACTGAAAATCAGTAAACTCTGAATGTTACTCACTCAGAACACAGATACCCTGTTCCTGACTTTCTACTTAATACATATCGGATCATGTAATTGTTATAACTGTTACAAAATGTTGCTACAATTAGTAAGAGTATTGCAACCTGTAGGGATATATCCCCCTACAGCTCCACTTTATGGAGCTGCCCTCTATATGTTAAATGGTTTGGTATCAGTTCCTCAATAGAGGTCACCTCTAACCACCCACCATCTCAGCCCATCTGGGATCATACAAGCACAGAATAATTTAAATGGGAAGTCTCTTTGGTGGCTATCTAGCTCACTTTCGAAGAATGGCCAACTTCAAAGCCAGACTAGGCTGCCGAGACACTTACACAAGCCCATGCTGAATATCTCCGAAGATGGGGTTCCTGCAGCCTCTCAAGTGTGCTCCAGTGCTCAGTCACTTGCTGAGGAGAATTTTCTCCTTATGTCCAGGCAGATGCTTGCTGTTGCAGCTCGTGACCACTGCCCCTTGTTCTGTGTGTACTTCTGAGAGCAAACTGGCTCCACCTTACACCTAACTGCCCTTGCTGTACTGAGGATTGCAGAAAACAGAAACCCGATGCCCCTTCTTCAGGTTAAAAAAGCCCCGTTTCTTTAGCCTCCTCTACACCAAGTGCTCCATCCTTCCATCTGCGTAGTGGCCATCTACTGGACCCCGGTTTGTTGTTATGTCTTCTGCTGGGATGTCCCACACCATAAGAAAACCAGACACAGCACACCAGAGTGTAACAGAGCGGAATGATCTCCTCATTTGACCTTCTTGCAATGCTCTCGACAGTGCAGTCTGCTGTGTGGCTAGCCTTTAATCTCACCCATCATTACCCACCTCTTCTTTTCCGTCTTTTCTGTTTTCTCCTCTCTCATGTGGCACTGAAAAATCTTTCAAGAAGCACCCTGGTGCGAGGATCTGTACAGAGCACACCTTCATGGATTCACCATTGTTATACAGCATGACCCATCATACAGTAACACTTTTTTCTTTGCATATTTTTTTCAGGTTTCAATAGCCTTCACATAATTTCATAAACACATCTCTCTGTTTCAAAAAAGTTGAAGTATAGTCATAATAAGTACGTGAAACTGTCAAGATGTTACTTGCCAGAAATGTTTGATCTCAGCAGACTGAAAAGGCAGGAAGGAAGATCCTGGGGACTACAGGCCTGCCAGACTGACCTTGGTGCTGGGGAAGGTTATGGAGCAGATCCTGAGTGCCACCACGCAGCAAGAGCAGGACAGCCAGGGTATCAGGACCAGCCAGCATGGGGTTGTGAAAGGCAGGTCCTGCTTGACAAACCGGATCTCCTATGACAAGATGACGCCTGCCTAGTGGATGAGGGAAAGGCTGTGGATGTTCCTACCTGGGCCTTATTAAAGCCTTTGACACCATCTCCCACAGCATTCTCCTGGAGACACTGGCTGCTCGTGGCTTGGGTGGGTGTGCTATGTGCTGGGTAAAAGGCTGCTTAGATGGCCAAGCCTAAACGATTGTGGTGAATGGAGTTAAATCTGGTTAGTGACTGGTCACCAGTGGTGTTCCCCAGGGCTCAGTACTGGGGCTGGCTCTCTTTAATATCTTTATCAATGATATAGATGGGGGGATTGAGTGCAGTAAGTCTGCAGTTGACCCCCAGCTGGGGGGAGCGCTGATCTGCGGGAGGGCAGGAGGCTCTGCAGGGGGGTCTGGGCAGGCTGGAGCGATGGGCCCAGGCCAGTTGTGTGAGGTTCAACCAGGCTCAGTGCCGGGTCCTGCCCGTGGGTCACACCAGCCCCCGCAGCGCTGCGGGCTGGGGGCAGGGGGCTGGGAACTGCCTGGGGGGAAAGGGCCTGGGGGGGCTGGTCGGCAGCCGGCTGGGCATGAGCCCCCCGTGTGCCCAGGTGGCCAAGGAGGCCAGCAGCACCCTGGCTGGTGCCGGGAACAGCGTGGCCAGCAGGGCCAGGGCAGTGCTGTCCCCCTGCACTGGGCACTGGCGAGGCCGCCCCTCGACTCCTGTGTTCAGGTTGGGCCCCTCACTGCCAGGGGGACGCAGAGGGGCTGCAGCGTGTCCAGAGACGGGCAGGGGGCTGGTGCCGGGGCTGGGGCACGAGGCTGGTGGGGAGCGGCTGGGGGAACTGGGGGGGTCAGCCTGGAGAGGAGGGGCCTCGGGGGTGACAGTATTGCTCTCTGCAACTACCTGACAGGGGCTGTAGCAAGGTGAGTGTCTGTCTCTTCTCCCAAGTAATAAGTGGCAGGACAAAAGGAAATGTCCTCAAGTTGTGCCACAGGAGGTTTAGACTGAATATTAGGAAATTTCTTCTCTGAAAGGGTTGTCAAGCAGTGGTGGAACAGGTTGTGTAGGGCGGTAGCTGAGTCACCGTCCCTTGGGGCATTAAAAAGATGTGTAGATGTGGCTCTTAGGGACATGGTTTAGTGGTAGGCTTGGCAGTCTTAGGTTAATGGTTGAACTCAATGCTCTTAAAGGCCTTTTCCAACCTAAATGATTCTATGATTCTAAAGGCTAATAAAATTTGAAGAGTGACGCTAGCATTACAAGAAGTATCTCTCTACTTAATGCTCTCAGCGAGGGAAATAGTGTCTGAAGTTAAGTAAAACATAAAATAAAACAAACACAACAGAAATTTTCTTCCACCCCTTCCTGGAACAGCAGATTTGACTTCTGTACAGAAGGGTCTATTGATCTTCCCTTCCAGTAACTGAAAAGTCAAAAAAGTTTGTTGACAGTTATTACTGGATCATAATCTATCTGTATAGTGCACACTTTAAAAACATCACCTTTATTACTAATACAATGGAAAAATGCAAAACCCAGTAAAATCAGAAGGCTGCTTCTCTATTAGGATTTAGCTGTTTTGTCTTCCAAGTCACCATATACTCAACCATCACATTCCCCTTAAGATTTCTGGAAAATTCTTCTCTGTATCTCTGTTTATAAACAAAAATAATAGTTGCAAAACTTGTTGTTGTGATTCTGTATTAAATCTCTATTAAGTACCTTGATATTCTCAAATGGAAGGTCTCCATAAGAAACTTACACTGTGGTCATTTTTCTCTATTATATATGGTTCTACCATAGTCTGCAATGTATATGAAGACATCAAGAGCTTTCTGAAGATCATTTATCATAGCACACTATACTACTACTACTATTTCATTTACTTTAAATCAAACTGGAACACTAGTATAGGCAAGGGATTTTATGTTTTCAAATTACATTGCATTTTGCCTTGGATGGGTGAGCAGGCCACAAACCTCCCACAGCTGCAGATGGTGAAATACTCCTTTAACATAAATGGGCAAATTGGAAAATAAGCCAACTGCACTTACGGAAAAGAGTATAAAACTAAGACTGAACATTGATTTCAATGAGTGAATCTTTCCCACATAATTCAAAAAGGCAGAGAGAATTTAGATTTCTCAACTGACAGCAGGTTTGATACGATTCACTATGTCCTGTATTATCTTTGTGGGTAAACTGTTAAGCTGCTTATTGAGAAGAAAGGAAAAAAAATACAAAACCACACCCTTAGCCCTCAATTCTCTTATCACACAAAATACACTAAAAACTAAACCTATTAGGTAGTCATGCCTTAAGTCTTTTATGTCTGAAGGTTTTCCCTTAGAAGAGTTATTTCCAGTTCTCCAGCTACATGACATGGCACCAGCTTACTGCCAAAAGCTTGTGTTCTTGGACGTGGCCGCAGTTCCCAAGGAGGGATAAAGCCTCCTCAGCTGGAAAAACCTGGTTGCAGAAGGAACTACCAGAAGAGATGCTGAGTGCTGCCCATTCTTGTGCTGCATTGTTTTTCTTCTGGTGTTTCTCCCCCTGCCTCGCCCCTGCTTTTTTTTTTTTTTTTTTTTTTTAACTAACTGCAATGGTACTTATTTCATACCAAAAGCAGAAGAGGAGCCAAGGACTCCCTCAAGCTGTCTAGAGACTTTACTATTTCCAGTATTTTCTGTGGAAATAGCATAAATACCAGAATCAGGAGGACATACCAACACAGGAGCTGCTCTAATTCTGCATGATGTTTCTATTTACTCCTGCTCAAAACCTGAACTTTCATTTGCGCATAATGTCTTTAAACTCTATCACAAGGTTGGCAGACAGTCAAACTTCCATGGCACAGTAAGACTTTTGAGATCCTTACTCTTTTATCGCTTTCTTTTAAAAACTGGCTGTGTGGTATTTGTGTCAACACTATTTTTGACCACGTTATTCCGGAAAGCTCATGTCAGACGCAATATCTAGTATGAAATGCGCTAGTCCCAACCAGAATTACTTTCACTATTCTGCACACACTGGGAAACAGTGTAAAATCAGCTATGCCCAGCTGGCTTCTTCCCTCCAGGGTACAGCTGGATGTAACCTGCGTGCTGCCATCAGGTAGCCTCTGCACCCGGCAGCCCAGCCGCAGCCTGCAAGACTGCATGTGAGACACACCTTTGCTGTTGAGGCTGTTGGCTCTTCATCTTAGGACACCGATTTTAGGGCATCTGAGGAATAACAGCCTGGAGAAAGCCACAGCGAGGAAGACCTCCACAGACCTGTTCTGATTTTGCTCACCTGTTTTGGGCCTTCTCTGCATTTTCCCAGCTCTGCTGCACGTTTTCTGGGGAGGGATGAGCAGAGCTGTGGTGAACAGGGAGCTGACCTTCTCAGGAGACTGCCTGCCACAGTGGCAGAATCCCAGCTCTGAGTCATAACATTCGGAGCACATGAACTGACGTGCCACATTAGGGTTGTACTTTCCTTACAACTACCATTCTGCATTTGTCTACGCTGAGTATCGTTTGCCGATTTATCACCCAGGCACTTGCCTTGTAAGGACTTTCTGCAGCTCTCCAGCGGGCCCTTCGCACTTCAGCGGAGCACTGGCAAACTTCTTGTTTTGCAAACCTCAGCATTTGCCTCCTTTGCAGAGCTGTTTACGGATATGTAGAAGAGAACAGATCCTGGCACAGATGCCACCTCCCCTCACTGACTCCTGCTCTCTGTTTCGTATCCTGCTTGTCCATGCAAGTACTGTCTCCCTTATATCTCTAAGGGACTAACTTTTCCTTACGCAGATCTGGAAGGATTCCCTCTTACTGTGTTTGCTTCTTAAGTGTCTACTGTCTTATGCCTGCACACTTACGATAATTCAAGATTAAAAATAAATAAATAAATCCACTCAATCACAATCAATCAACTGGATTTCATATACTTTCCTGAACTGTTGTAACCTCTGACATGGCTTTGTTGGTTTGGCACACTGTGCCTGCTGTTTTTGAGAAAGAGCTGTCAGTCTCTGTCCAGAGATGAGGCTCTGTATCTGGCCCAATAAACGTAATTTTTGGGGCTTTATAAGTTTTCTAAACATTTTTACTCACTGATTCTACACGCAATACGTGATCAAGCTGGAGGTCTTAGGAAATAACAGAAAAAGATGAGAAACTAATTCAGCAGGAAGACTGAATCCTGTTTCATGAGATGGTTGTGATCTAACCCTGTCCTGGAAGCATGTATTTTAAAATTCCCATACTATTTCATTTCTGAGGACAAAAGAAGGATTTTAGTTTCCAGAGCTTAAAACACACACCATTTCAAGTACACCAAAAATAATTTCAAATAAAAATGAAAACACAGAAATGGAAAAAAATCCTAGCCCCTTCCAGTAAGAAACCTCCCACAACATTAAACTGAAATGCCCAATATATATTTCTGTCTCCTCTAGAGAGATTTCATTTTCTGTATCTTGCTGTGTTTTATGAATAACAAACTATTTTAAGCATCTAAATTGCCACATGATTCAGTGATGATAAAAGCCAGCAGAACACATTTGAACTCTGCACACATCCATCTCCTCTTGTTTTTAATGGTTTAGAACTGCTCTAATGTATTTACACAGGTAGGTAGCTTAAAAACCTGGAACACAGGAAACCTTTGGGCTAAGCTCAACATGATTGAAGTTCACAGTAATGGATGAAAAAAAAATTACAACAAGCTATAACAAAACATTTCAAAACAACTGTTCTGCAAACAATTTACAGAATTTACAACTAAATGCAATTTTCTCCGTTATGAAAAAAGACTGTTTTAATGCCAATATTTCTTTATGTTTTAAAAAATACATTTGGCAAAAGGATCGAATATGACATCTAGAATATGTTTTTATGTATTACATCTCATCCTTTAAAGTAAACCATGCTTCTAAGATTCCATCTTCTTCAGTAAGGTATTTTACAAAGTGAAAGAAAAATCCAGTCAATTAGAAACTCCCATTGTGGCTACGGTTCTATCACAATTACAATATGACAGGTACTTGTAATTGAGATTTACCTACTTAGAGATCTGTGAAAAGAAAAACATTTTAAGTTGCCTATGTAGCACATACAAAATATTAATGGAACTCATCAAAAATACTGATAATGGTTAGATAAGCTACCTTGAGGGTGGAAAAGTGATAAAAATTCTTCTTTTAGATTCTTCTTTTAAATCTGCAATATTGATATTTCACTGAGAAAGGTACTTTCTAGGGTCATTAAAATCTTTTATAGCTTGAAACATCTTCTGCCTGCATTCAAGCAATTCAGTTTAACTAATTCTTGAAATTCTTTAAGACCATACAAAAAGATTAAAACTTTTAAAAAATATGTTTTATATTCACATGCCTTTAATAATGTCTTGTCTTCATTAGTAAATTACTCAGACTAGGAAAGCGAGGTAATGCACAACAGGCAGCTACATAAGGAGATGATTGATTTGCTGCTTTCACTTTCAATATTAGTTGTTACTTTCACAATAATAGGTAAAGGATTTTAGTTGGATGTGAGCTCCTAGTTTAAATTAAAATTCTCATATAAGGAAATACAACCATACAAACAGTATGACAATTAGATGTTTATCACTTCTCAAAATCCCACTATCTAGTCATCTGTACTCATCTTCTCATCCTTGAAGTCTACATTAGTACATCCATCATAATTGATTTAGACTAATGGCATGCAGAGTTTCCATCTTTTCAGACTAACCCTCCTACCCCATCCCAACCCCCCCAAACAAAAAAGGGAGGAGAGCAGGGGAACAACCTAACAGAGGACACAAACGCATGCAGTGAAGGGATCACTAAGCCCCATGCTTGTGTGACACCTGTGGCTGGTCCTTTATTTAGGAAAGGACTGCTGGTGCTAGTGGTGCTCACACACACCACAGAAGTGCTGGACAGGAACAAGTGTTTACTTGCTGTCCTAAATAATGTTATAAATGACACTTTTATCAATCCAGTCAGTATTTGGGTACGCAAAGGAACTGGCAAGCTAGACTGTTTTGAAGGCAGGGAGGAAGCCAAGCATTGTACTCTAGGGCTGGTGCTTCTTTCGTCTCACTAAATGGTGCCAAATTCACAGTCCAAAGCAAATATGCAGCTCAGCCAGTGACAATGCAGCCTTTTCCACAACATTTCATCAATATGTTTTTAACGTGTTTCGCACAGATCCTCTCTGAAAGGACAGTGGTGCAGCTACACTTAAGAGAAATCCCTGCTCTGCTGATGCACTAATAGCAAAGCAATTACGTATCTTGACCTTAGTGATTTTCTAATGGAGCTTACTAGCAAGCAGCTTGGCTTCTATAGTGCATCTAAAAGCTTTCAGAAACTAAGCAGCTTAAAAATAAGTCAAATGTAACCCGTCAAAGAGTGTATCTAGAATTGATATAAGCATGCGCCTGCTTGTAAAAGTACCTTCCGCAAGCACCTGCTGGTTAGCAGGAACCATGGACCAGGGACACCTCTTCTCTTGTCCCAGCACAGATGCCTTGGTCACTACCTGCCACTGTGGGCGTCTGGGTCACTTACAGGTTCTCCAAACTTGAGTCATCTGAGCTGAGATTTTCTTAATCAGGTGTATGTCTCGTGACAGCAGTATTTTAGAAAACTTCACAGGACAAAACCAGGACAACCAGCCTTTTCAGAGTACAAGAAGAGGGGAAAATAGGTTCACAGTTCAAAATAAAATACTTCTTTGAACAGTTCTGGCATTTCCGTTTTTATGTTTGGATCATATTATTCTGTGGGGAGATGGGTTGCAGGGTCACATGGACAACAACAACTAAAGGAAAGTGAAAATTTCTTAGAACTGGCTGTGCCCTTCTATATGCTCAGAGCGCATCAATGAATGGAAGCAACACCAAGTGGTGCTCTGGGCATCTCAGCTACTTGAGGAGCCCTGCAGACAAAGTGTTTCAGGTGCTGCTGACACTACCAAAATCTTTAACATTTAAAGCAACCTTTTGTAACTCAACTTCACCAGGCGTCACTAGGAAAGAAGCATATATACACACACTATGTGCATATGCTGATACACAGATCGAAGAGTACGAACACAAGCTCCATTCATACATCTAAAAGTGTGGGTGGCCATTTCAGAGTCTCCCAGGGCAAAAATTAATTATGGGCCCACATTAGCACAAGCCCTTGCCTGTTGAAAGAAAAACACATTTTTTGCAAGTATGGATACTTATGCAGAAAACAAATATGCAATGGAGGAAACTTCAGTGTTTTCTCTGCTTGCTGGTGGTGTCCCCTACCTCCTGACAAGCACACAGCCACATTCCCCTGCCTTGGCAGAGAAGCCAGCCCACCAGCTTCGTGAGCTCTGGAAGAAGAGGTAAATTTTTCTACCATTTTGCTCTGCACAATAAATGCAATGTGGTTGACAGAGGATATTGCACAATCTCAGCAATTTCATCACCATAATATCTGATTGACTCAAACTGATTAAGGAGTTTATCCTTAGAGACCCTTCTCACTTCATAGTTGGGGAGCTGGGACACAGCTAATAATCAATTTTCCAAGGACACAGAGGAATTTCTGTAGCACAGCTAGAAACTTGTTTCAGACCACTGTAGTTATTACAGAACTATTACTCTCCCTGGAGTCATGGGGATTTTGCCTACTTTAGAACAAGTAAGTGGCTTTGGAAGCTCACCTGTTCCTGCCAACATGTCTCAGCCTCATCTGAAGGGCTCAGGCTATTGCCACTCCTTTTTTTCTGCTGAGACCCATGACAACCCAGCTAACTGGGGCATGCTTCCTCCAGAAAACAATAAAAAAATGAAAATCATAATTTCACATAAATCATGTGAGAACCACCTACTAATAGAAAAACCCACAAAGCAGGCTTAATCAGTAAACCAAATCTCACTCACATCTTAGCACTGAAATAAACACCAGGGAACTCAGGATAGCCCAAGTGTTCTGCACAGCAGCTCTCCTGACACGTCCCATACATTGGGCTGCGAGGATTTCAGTATGCCAGCACTGTGCCTCCTAGGGACACATCCATCCTGTAGCCATCCCAAATATGGAACAATTTTTATTCCTTACCTATGACCTAAGCCTTGGCCTGATTTAAAGGAAGAAGGATTTCTTCTTATGCATTTTTTAAAAATAATGTGTCTAACATCATGTATTTAATAGTTCCACTGTGTTATGCTAACAACGAGGAAATGCTGCAGGACTTTCCCATCTGCATAAGAAGTCAGAGCAGCTTACCTCTAGTAGACATATCAGGGATTTTCAGGGATTTTCTAAAATTAGTTTTAGAAGAAAACTATAGCAGCTTTTCATAAACTGACACTGAATGCATAATGGGATTCCCACAGCCAAGCAGAACAACAAAGAGAGACCAATTCTCTTTAAATCCTGGAGTCCTATCAGTGTAAGCCATACATTACTTGTATTGGTCCCCACTTGTACCCTTGAAGTGTGTTAAGAGCCACATACCAAGTCTAATATTCTATTTCCTTTAGGGATAGCTATGACTTAGGGAAAAATAATGTTGTTTCTAGAAAGCCAGTATGCATACACAGGTATCTGGGGATTACTGGCAATCTTAATTGTATTTCACACATCTTTGCAAGCTGCTGAGATGTAAAACCCAAGAAGTGCAAAGCACTGACATGCTCATAACTCATGTTTCTTAAGGGATTTCAAGGGGATATAATGAAATCAAATAGCAAGACTTTAACTGCTGACACTTCTCTGAACAAGAAGAAAACAGAGCCTCATTCTCTTAAGAAAAAAATCACATTTGGCTTAACAAATTAGAAGAAAAACCATGTTGAATTCCCATGGTAGCAAGATCTCAGAAACTGAAAAACAGCATTTAACAATAACTTACAATCAAGTCTTCTGTTATAAAGTTGGACAACACAGACCAAACACTAACTCCGTTAGATATAATCTTTGCAGTCTTTCCTGTAACTAGAACTGCTACTTAAGTCTATTAGCTAGATAAACTGGTGTATTAGAATATCAAGTCTGCTATACCCAGGGGATAAGATAAAATGTCAAACTGGGAGTTCTGCAGAGATAATACAGTTATTTTGAGATGGTCAGCACGTCTGGAAAGAAGCCCTCACCTCCTGCAGAACACCAACTGGAAGCTATCATTCACTTATCTGAACAAAACATTCACAAGGCTGCACCACATGCAAACGTGACAGATTCTGTAACGCATGTTCCTCCCAGTAAAAAACAAATGATTCTTTACTTGGGGAGGAAAGACAGGACAACCCAGAGAAAAACGTACTTCAAACAATGAGCAGTGTTTATGGCTTTGGAAAATTAGATAATAGCAGCCGGATATTTTGGGGAAGTATGTTCAATTCTGCTCCCTTTGTCTTTGCTACCTCTCTTAACATGATGTCTCAGTCAGGAGGGTTCTGCAACATTCTTGCAATGATTTTTATAGACAAGGATGCAAGTCAACCAGCTTGGCCAAGAATGGGAGGTTAAAAAGTCTCAGCTATAACAGCTGGATATGCTGAAGAGCTAGCTCCCAGTGCATCTTTTCAACAGCAAAGTCTTGCCTTCTATACTTCTATACTCTGTAAAGTATGGGATGGGACTGATGGGAGGGATGCCATGCAGAGGGACCTTGACAGGCTTGAGAACTGGGCCTGTGTGAATTTCATAAAGTTCAACAAGGCCAAGTGCAAGGTCCTGCACATGGGTCAGGGCAATCCCAAGCATTTGGGCAGAGAATGGATTGAGAGCAGCCCTGAGAAAAAGGACTTGGGGGTGCTGGTATACAAAAAGCTCAAGATGACCCAAGAATGTGGGGTTGCACCCCAGAAAGCCCTGGGCTATCCTGGGCTGCATCAAAAGAAGCGTGGCCAGCAGGATGAGGGAGGTTACCCTCCCCCTCTACTCAGCTCTTAGGAGACCCCCCTGGAGCACTGCATCCAGCTCTGGAGCTCCCAACATAAGAAGGACATGGACTTGTTGGAGTGAGTCCAGAGAAGGGCCATGAAGATGATCAGTCTGGCTGGAGCACCTGTCCTATGCAGACGGGCTGAGACAGTTGGGGTTGTTCAGCCTGGAGAGGTGAAGGCTCTGGGGAGACCCTGTAGTGGTCTTCCAGTACTTAAAGGGGGCCTACAGGAAAGATGGGGAAGGATTCTTTGCCAGGGAGTGTAAGTGTATAAGACAAGGAGTAATGGTTTTAAACTGAAAGAGGGAAGATTTAGGTTAGATATTAGGAAGAAATTCTTTACTGTGGGGGTGGTGAGGCACTGGAACAGGCTGCCCAGAGAAGCTGTGGATGCCCCATCCCAGTGTCCAAGGCCAGGCTGGATGCAGCTTTGAGCAACCTGGGCTGGTGGAAGGTGCCGCTGGCCCTGGCAGGGGGGGCTGGAACTAGGTGATCTTTAAGGTCTCTTCCAAACCAAACCATTCAAAGATTCTTTGACTCTATTGCATAATCCAGCCAGGACTTTAATTTAGTTCTGAAGGGTGCTAGGTGTATCAAAAGGCATGTGTCAAGAGTAAGGGGAGATACCTTGGGTTTTTCTGATTAACTTCTGCAGCTTCCTATTGTGAAAATGCTATGGAGTCAGAAAGGAAAGATAATAAATTATTGATCTCACATTTGCTCATTATTTGTGGAGCTGCCCTAGATACAAGTGTTTTTCCTGTGTAGTGGTTTGATCTTCACAGCATGAAGATCTGAGCTCTGGAGCCAAGTGCAGGCATCTTTGGACAACAGGGCAATTTCCGACTAAAACAGATGAGGCAATTACAAAGATAACTAAACCAGTTAGCAAGACTGAACAACCCCTACAAATCCACTGAAGAATATATAGGAGAATGAAACAGTTCACTAGAATATAAATTATGTTGTTTATGTACACACATCAGCATTTTTCCACGTTGTTTACCAGTGTTTTATACCTCCTTTTTAAGAAATCGTTCTCATTTCCTTTTCCCTATGAAATAAATGAAATAATTAAGCGGTGGGCAACAATCAGACCGGTGACTTATACTTCCAAACACCTCACTGGGATGAACCTCAAACATTAACACATAGTGTATGACAGAAAACACTTCTGTGTTATACTCTACCCTCAACTGTTTCTGGTGTTGAAGCCCTCTAAAACAGATACTAAGAACTCAAAAAGGCATTTCCTTTCCTTGCCAAAATATGAACCACTAATAATTTCCATTCCTTTAATAATTACTTTTAACTTCCAGAAGAACACTTCACTGCAAGCAAAGATTAACCTGGGATATATACGAGTGGATTAAAACAAATGGTTTGAAATAAATCCTATACAACAGTAACTATAGTTGACTTCAGCATTTTCACTGAAGTAATTATATTCAGTACTAACTATATAAATAATAACTAGACCATGTTAACATTCATAGTTATTACCTACATTTGCTTCCCTAACACTTGCAATTTCCTGTTCAAAGTCAAACGATCACATTATTTGCTTTGTGCTTTAGTGATGAAGAGACAGAAAACAAAAGGTATAATGACATTATTTTACTTTGTACATGTTCTCGTTTAAGATTTAATATTTATTAAATGTTAACAGTTTTTCCTGTTTTAGAGTAGGCATGGGTGGCAAACACCAAGTGCCTTTTAGAAGAAACATGAAGCACATGGTGTTTGACAGTCAGGCATGTAATTGTTCCAGTTATTTTGTCTCTACAAAGTATAAACAAAGGGGTTCTAGCGGAGAGAGATTCAAGGGTTAACTCCTGATCCAAGTGAGTTTTCAAATTTGCTTCTAAGGTCTCTGTGTCAGCCCTAAAGCAAAGACTACATATGCTAGAGGAACAATAAACAAACAAAATCCCAGACCAAATACAGAATAATCATATTTCATTTCAGCAGGTTTCTCTAAAGATGTTCTGGGTGACAGTCAGGACAGCCTACAAAAGAGACACTTCTCGGTCTGGGTGAAAGTTTTGCATTTCCCTAGCCAGACAGCACTCCGTCACTCCAGCAGTGTAATGCCGAGTGTTTGCACACATGGACACAGGGCAACTGCAGCCCCTGGAGGGCTCCTGCCCACTCACATCCTTCTCTTTCACTCCCTTGGCACCATGCAGGACTGAACTGATTTCTCTTCCATCCCACCACAGAGCTTTCCAAGCAGAAGAGGTCTTGCTGATTTAATTTCTCCTTGTGCAGTCTGCAGAAGGGAAATAACCTTGGATGTTTTGGCTGTGAGAGCTGATAATTTGTTCCTTTGTTTCCCTTCCTGATTAATTTTTAATCCATGGAAATGCCTCCATTTTATCCCCTGGCATTTTTTTAAGGAACCTTTGTTACGAAGTTCTATCAAAGGGTCTCTGACAATCCACATTGTACAGATTGAACAAGCACTTTGCATGTGCGTGCTGAAACCTTTCTTTGAGTCAGCAGTTATGGGTGACAGATACCAAGTATCTTTTGAAAGAAACATGACTTGCACAGACTCCCAAATATATCATGGGCCCATGTGAACCTCATGAAGTTCAACAAGGCCAAGTACAAGGTCCTGCACACGGAACAGGGCAATCCCAGGCACAGATATAGGTTGGGCAGAGAATGGATTGATAGCAGCCCTGAGGAGAAGGACTTGGGGGTGCTGGTGGACAAGCTCAACATGGCCCAACAATGTGGGGTTGCAGCCCAGAAAGCCCTGGGCTATCCTGGGCTGCATCAAAAGAAGCGTGGCCAGCAGGATGAGGGAGGTTACTCTCCCCCTCTACTCAGCTTAGGAGACCCCCCGGAGCACTGCATCCAGCTCTGGAGCTCCCAACATAAGAAGGACATGGACTTGTTGGAGTGAGTCCAGAGAAGGGCCATGAAGATGATCAGAGTCTGGCTGGAGCACCTGTCCTATGCAGACGGGCTGAGACGGTTGGAATCATTCAGCCCGGAGACGAGAAGGCTCTGGGGAGACCTTATTGCAGCCTTCCAGTACCTAACAGGGGGTCTACAGGAAAGCTGGGGACAGACCTTTTAGCAGGGCCTGCAGCGACAGGACAAGAGTGTATGTGTGTGGATTTAAACTGAAAGAGGGTAGATTTAAATTAGATATTGAGAAGAAATTCTTTACTGTGAGGGTGGAGAGACACCGGCACAGGTTGCCCAGAGCAGCTGTGGATGCCCCATCCCTGGCAGTGTTCAAGGCCAGGCTGGATGGGGCTTTGAGCAACCTGGGCTGGTGGAAGGTGCTACTGGCCTTGGCAGGGGGGGCTGGAACTAGGTGATCTTTAAGGTCTCTTCCAACCCAAACCACTCCAAGATTCTATGATTGTATTTATCAATGAATTAACAATATATGCTTTTTTCAAGTTTACTCTAAATTGCCTTGTCTACAGGACAAACTTTCTGATGTGCAATTTCCTTGAGTTCTTTTTAAAAATTGGTGTCAGGTTTGCTACATCCCACATTGTTGGTGCTAAGGCTGCTACAAGTGATAAATTCCTAACTTAACAATATTTAACAGTTTCCTGTTATATTCTTCAAAACTCCCAGGAAAATCTTGACCAAATTAACAAGAATGAAACACAGGACTGAACTGACATTATAATGGATCTTTAGGTAATATACCAACTCTATCTGCCTGCTTTATGGCTATTCTACACCCCTCACCATGGAATTACCTACTTTGTGAAAGATTTTTATTTATCCATAAAAAAAATAATCCTGTCCTTCAGGAAGAAGAGTCTTCACTGCATTATGCAAGAAGAATTCAAAATCCCTAGCAGGATGACAGTTTTCCAGAAGTTCTGTAGAAAACTAATGGTTGCTGTTACTGCTTAATTTTACAGCATGCTTCTACAATGGGTGGGAAGAAAAAGCAAAGCAGAGAAACCTTTGTCTTGTTAAGTACCAGGACTTCTTCCAGATTTAGAAGCTAGAGAATACTTACTGGTGGTCTGTAGGTCTGCCTCTCATCTACACCATCATTCCTAGGCTACTCTTCTTCCATAGCTCATTCTGAGCACCCCTCCAGTAGCAGAGAAGGAGAAACCACCTAGGACAAATATTTTTTTTTCCTGTGGGAAATCTTGCCAGAGCCTTTTTGTGGAGGGTCATGCAATGGCCAAGCTCCCCAGCACTACCTCATTCCCGTTCCCCTTTCCATCATCCTCAGAAGTAGATAAAAACCTGCTGGAGCTTAACAGGAAAGACTGTGGAAACAGCCAAAGTGGAAACAAGCAACTGGGGGACTTTCTGGAGCCCGACTGACCAAGAATTCTGCAAGGCTGGACCCAGCCATCCTTCAAATAGGCTCCAGTTACCAAAGTACCCAACTGTGCTGGAATTACTGCTGCAACCCTGAGAATCATCTGATTCTGCTGAGGGTGGTGACCAGCACAAAGCTTTCAAGAGTTGCTCTGTGCCACTCAAGAATGACATCTTGGTAACTCTGACTCTAAAACGATTCTCTTTCATTCTGATCCCTTGGAACAGATAAAAGGAACACTCAGGCTTGTTGAAATCAAGGCTAACGTGCACATAATATTCCCTCATTTACAGGGGTAGGAGCCAGGTCTGTTCAATGATGGCTCTCCAGTTCCCAGTCACATTTTCATTCTGTTTCCAGTCTCATCCTGACTTTTGAAGAGCATGGCATGGAAAGAAAAGATGCAATGTTGCAGAAAGTTTATTAGTCTAAAAACATCCTGTATTTCAACCCAGGCAGCACAAGCAGTGACTGGAGTTACATCCAGTTGGTGGCTAGTCACAAGTGGTGTTCCCCAGGGCTCAGTACCGGGGTTGGTTCTGTTTCATATCTTTATCAATGACTTAGATAGGGGGACCGAGCACACCCTCAGTGAGTTCACAGGTGACCCCCAGCTGTGGGGAGCGTTGATCTGCGGGAGGGCAGGAGGCTCTGCAGGGGGGTCTGGGCAGGCTGGAGCGATGGGCCCAGGCCAGTTGTGTGAGGTTCAACCAGGCTCAGTGCCGGGCCCTGCCCGTGGGTCACACCAGCCCCCGCAGCGCTGCGGGCTGGGGGCAGGGGGCTGGGAACTGCCTGGGGGGAAAGGGCCTGGGGGGGCTGGTCGGCGGCCGGCTGGGCATGAGCCCCCCGTGTGCCCAGGTGGCCAAGGAGGCCAGCAGCATCCTGGCTGGTGTGGGAAACAGCAGGGCCAGGGCAGTGCTGTCCCCCTGCACTGGGCACTGGCGAGGCCGCCCCTCGACTCCTGTGTTCAGGTTGGGCCCCTCACTGCCAGGGGGACGCAGAGGGGCTGCAGCGTGTCCAGAGACGGGCAGGGGGCTGGTGCCGGGGCTGGGGCACAAGGCTGGTGGGGAGCGGCTGGGGGAACTGGGGGGGTCAGCCTGGAGAGGAGGGGCCTCGGGGGTGACAGTATTGCTCTCTGCAACTACCAGGAAGGAGGCTGTAGTGAGGAGGGGACAGGTCTCTTCCCAATTAACAAGCACTAAGACAAGAGGAAATGGTCTCAAGTTGCATTAAGGGAGAGAAAAATGCCTTCACTGAAAGGGCTGTCAAGCATTGGAACCAGCTGCCCAGGGAGGTGGTGGAATCACCACCCCAGGAAGTGTTTAAAAGACATGTAGATGTGGGGACATGATTTTGTGGTGGACTTGGCAGTGTTAACAGCTGGACTCAATGCTCATAAAGATCTTTTCCAACATAAAAGACTCTATGATTTTATGATTCTAAGTTACTGCACAATAACTGCATCATTGTTTAATGTAATGAAAAAATGTGACCCCTTCCCATGGTAATTTCATTGTATACTATGAACATCCAGTAACAAGCGTTTCTTTTTCTTTCCTGTTTACAAATGGGTGGTACTGAAAGCAAATTGCTCTGTATGTGCTCCACTGCAAGGACTGATTCATTACAAGTCATGAAATACACTTTGACAATACAGATCAGTGTTTATTTGCTTGAGCTACTTTTCCTTCCCCTGATGCACAGTTTACTGAGCTAAATAGGCTAGTGCAGTGCAAACTGCTTAAATAATTCACACGGAATATACATGTAAAATATCAAAACAGGAGTTAAAGTAAAAACTGTAACTAGGATTTTCCTCACGTTAGCTTTTTAGATAGTGGTAACAAAGTGCTGTGCACATTTTTGCATCCTCTCCATCATCTGATCTTCCTCTTTAAACACACAGACTTAACTGCAAGTGTAGGCAAAAGTTTGTGTTTCAAACTGGCGTCACTGCTTCTCCTCCAAAAGCAAGCAGCCCTTGTCAGCCAGCAGTGCTGGGTGCAGCTCAGACCTGGTAAAGGAGGAACAATCCTGGTTCACAGGAGGAGCAGTGAGCAGCGTGTGGGCTGGTGGCTTGGCTGCAGCCTACAGGTCTGCTTGGGACAGCAGAGACTACACTGGGATTACAAGCTTTGCAGCTGAGAGACAGAAAGACTGATCTCCTTCTGACTACACCTGGCACTAACTACAGAGATGTGGCTAGTTCTTGCAAATTATATCAAAACCCAGCAATCAGAGGACAGCAAACTGATGAGTTTGTGTTCAAAAGAGAAGAAAATATGATGGCAACTAAAGCGCAATGAAGGAAATACATACAATAGCAGGAATGTTAAAGATAACAGATAACTGAATGGGATAACTATGGCACATACGTTATTTTGCAGGGTGTCTGACTGAAGCTGATTGTTTATTAAGTGTTTTTGGCACGCTTCTGTGAAGATATTAAAAGTCTTGAAAGTTTTCAGTAAATGCTGGAGTCAATAGATGTGGTTTGGAGGAAAGGACAAAGGGTGACAAGTTTCTGGCAACCCAGGTTAGCATTTGAACCATTGGATCTACTCAGTTACAAGCCTACACATGGATTTTTAGGGGCATAACTTAAGGCTACCACATCAGAAAAAATCAGCACTGTGTTTTTATTTTCTGTTTTCTTACAAAACATAGGCCTGTTTACAATTAATTTCCAACACGTCTTCCACTGTTAGAAATCCCACCCCCCTTCCTGTAAAAGTACCATGTATGCTCCCAACACAGAAGACAAGATGAAATCTTTCCTTTCCATGTGAAAGGATGGATACTGTAACACTTGCCCAAACAGCTTCTCTGAAATATGTAGTACCTGCTAGGAAGCAAGAGCAGTAAAAGTAACTTAGAAGCACACAGACTAAAGGCCTTCCCTCAGATTTTTCTGCTAGCCATCAAAGCCATGCCTAATCGCAATGGAAAGTGATGATGGAAATACTACTTGCTCTCTGCCAAAATGAATCTTCCCTCCAGCTGAAATGGCTTAGCCAGATCAGAGTGGTATAACTTACACTCCCCTGTGCCAAGCTTTCTGATCCTGGCTCCTGGAACAGCTCCATAGCAATTTCTTCTACACAACGACACATACTTCTTTCTCAGAAACACTTAAACTTCTGGAAATAAAGCAACTATTCCAAAGGCTTTGTCTGCAGGTAAAAGTTTTAAATCTGTATTCCTGACAGTTCTGCTCTTGTCCACGTAAACCAGGATGCACTGAGCTGATCACAGCTTTGAGATTTTCAGGTTTTACGGCCAGTTTTGCTCTGGTTTGTTCTGTGTTTAGATAGCTGCATATAATTGAGAATGTAGGCAACAGAGAGAAAGGTCATAGCAAAGAAACAGCAATTAGAAGAATTAAGAAGAGAAAATGACCACAACGAACCAATAACTACGAACTATATTATGGTACTACTGTTTTCCAAGAGGAGGCAAGGGGAGTTTGCAGTTCAAGCTAAGGAAGATTCTGCCTTTTCCTCCTAACAAGATTAGGATTGTTTTATATGCCAGTATGTCTAGATCAGCAAAAAAGTTGTTAAAAATAAAAAAATATCCTTCATGTGTGAGAAATGGCTTATCAGTACAGTGATCGCAATCTATAAAATTTGAATTTGCCTAAATCACAAAACATGTTTTCAGCCAAGACCCCACACAGCTACTGATCTTTTTAATGAACATTTCAAGTCAAGCAACAAAGTCCCTGGTACCTCCTGACTCCATGAACAGATGGACAAATTTCCTCAGCAAACAATATGCTGCAATTCAAAGGCACCTTCCTGCTTTGGTTAAGAATTCCTCTGTGTTTCACAGAGTCAAATCCATGCCTTTTGACAACATCCATCTGATCTGCTACTTAGCTTCATGGTGACAGCAAGAACCCAACTGCTATCCTGTCAATCCAATGAGAAGACCCCTCACTTCAGCAGTAGCAGAAGACCTACAGCACGGAGCTGAGAAATTATGACACTACCCAGAAGCAAGCACGCAGAAGCATGCATATCCAAACAAGGCAGCTATAAGGGTGAGGCTCAGTTCAAAATTAAGATACCTATATTTAGCTCTCTTTATGCAAGGTAGGGCAAAATCCAGCTGCCTGAACATCTGTAGCTATCTCAGACTGCCTAGGATATTTTGCTTACCTTCCATCCTCTGCTTCAAAAGGCACAGATGTGCTATCTACAAGTCTCATGAAGATTTTTTGGGTGCCTACATGGATGAATCTCATCCTTAGGTGTTCAAGCTCCCAAATGTCAATGGAGAGCTAGTTAATACAGTCCCTGGAAAAAAGAACAGCTGATGGAGTTGATTTAATTGCCTGAAAACAGATATTCAGGTACATATGAGATGCCTGACCTTAAGCTTTTTAAAGAGCTCTTTTAAGCTTCTGGCCACTCCAGAATGATGCAGATGTCCTGGAGGTCCTGTGTCATTGCCGAGTCCCACACAGATGTCTTTAAAGACAGTACAGCCCTACATATTGGTTAAGGATTCAGTCTCCAGCTCTGTAATTGGGGACTTTGATATTCAGTGCACACCTATACTTAAAATGGTTTAATCTGGATATGTAATGCACACAAAGCAAGTACAGTAAGTGAGCAAAACCCAGCATAACAAAAAGACATTTTGATGAAAGTAAAAATTAGATTTGATATGTACCAGAAGGGAAAATAACTACTTCTTACATAAAAGTGAGGAAAATAGGAGTATTTGAGCGTAACACCTTCATACAGTACTTAAAAACAGTTATGACTGGAAAACATAAATACATTTCTAAAATCAGATTAGATAAAATGAACAACGGATTCAGGCTTGTAGCTCTTAAAATTGTAATTGCACAAAACCAGTTACAAATATTGTAATTGTGCCACCATTAAACATGAATGTCTCTCTAAACATGCTTCAAAGGATGAACTAGCGTAGCTGTAATAGCCTGGAATGAACTATGATCTAGTATAAAAAATGATAAAAGACATTTTCCACTTATTTTCACTGGGAAGAAATTAGTTTTCAAACTGCTTGAGTTTATGTATTGGTTTATTAACTGGGACTAATTTCCAGTTTATAACTCTATGTCCTTACGTGACTTATATCATGAGCTGTAGAGAAGGAGCAAGCAGGCACAATTTAGTTTGCTTCCTAAATATTTTTAAATCTATGTCTGGAGCAATTCCCCTCAATCAAATCTGCTGTCAGCAAGTATAATAAACCAAAATACCTGAGTGCATGCTGGATATGTATTTGAAACATTGCAGTTACATTAATGTAAATATCTCAAACACAAACTTTGTTACGTGTACATGAATACAAGCTTTTATTTTTCCCTTGAACAACTAATATTGC
The DNA here is from genome assembly GCF_963210335.1 of Falco punctatus. Classification (NCBI taxonomy): domain Eukaryota; kingdom Metazoa; phylum Chordata; class Aves; order Falconiformes; family Falconidae; genus Falco; species Falco punctatus. The sequence goes on along the minus strand of NC_137586.1, from coordinate 16,354,927 downwards.
ACAGACACAGCTGATCAACTCATGAAGCAGTACTCTTTCTTGTTCATGTACCTAATTAAGTGAATTAAACTAAAATTTCAAAATCACACAATTCCCCATCTTCAAAGAAACCTGAACTCTAAACTAGAAGCGTAATTTCTGTTGACTTAACAAAACCCATCTTCATTAAGCTGTGAAAATGGGCCTTACATTCTTGGATCCCTAGGCCACAAAATCCATTTACCTATGGTATTTACACACGTATTAGAAATTACCTTCCTGTTATAAGTGGCCTTCACACTGTCTTTCTACCACTGCCTCTGTTCCGCCCTTACCTTCGTATGGCAGGCACAGCGTGTGGGTCAGTGTCCCCTGGTGGGAGGCTGCAGGTCCCAGACCTGCTCAGCTCTGAATTACACTTGAAGACCTGGTGCAGCAGATGTTTAGCATTACTGACTCAGACATGGTGGGCACCCTTGTCACCTCACGCTAGCCACAGCCTCAGTTTAAGGAGCCGGCAAGCCAAGGTCTTTGCAGAAGGAGAGCACAAAAACAAGCTAAATCAATGGAAAGCCTCCAGCAGAACTTGGCACCAGCCTGGAGACAGCAAATAGGTGACTAAATGCCCAATATCTGGTGTTGAATGCTGTGCAGTTGCCTGGCCAACTGCTGGCCTCACACCCTCTACTCCTGCCAGGAGGAAACACGTATGGGATTTCACCCTGTGCCAAGGGTGGATCGGCCCCAGGGCATGGAGCCAGCTCGAAGCACAGGCTCTTGTAAGGCTGAACATAAGCTTTACTTACTTTCAAGACATAAAATCCTTCCATGTACAAGTCACTATTACCCTGTCCCAGTAACGTGTTTTGGTGCAAGATTAGCAAGTACGTGTTATTTTTTAATGTGCTGCCAGAAGAAATAAAATTACTGAAGTGTATTGTTTAGGGAACTGTGACACTGCAGATCCAGTCCTTTGAGCAACCTATTGACATGGCACAGGTATGGAGCACATCTAATTAAGCTTATAGGAAGGCCTCAGCAAGACTGTGGTGGGCAGAGCTCTGTAAGATTGTCAGGATTCATCACCTGAGTGGGGCTGGATGCTTACAAGAACTTTGGCAGGTACAAGCACATTCACATGGGGGAAAAAAACCCAACAGCTAATAAACAGATCTGATCGAACACTCTGTCCTAAATCATTCAAGAATGGCAAACGGATGTTCTCTCACACTATTATCCCAAATATTCCTGTTTAACTTATACTTTCTTGTTTTTCTTTCTCAGCTGAGCATTTCCCCTACTCAGAAAAAATGTGTTACAGCATTGGAAGCAGTTCAGTGGTTAGAAATTTATTCTTGGGACAACAAAGCTTTGTTCCCTTCACACAGAGAGTTCATAAATAATGCAGGAGATCAGGACACACATTTAGAATCTTGGATTTAAGCACAGGAACACAATTAGCTCTTCATTTTTTGATTCTGGAGGTAAGCTCATGGAAGTTACTATTGCATCAGTATAGACAAAGTCACACAAAGGTGATGTTGTGGTTAAGTTTTATTTAGAACACAGATTTTTACTGAACTTAGGACACCTGAACCACACCTCATTTACCCAGGATCAAAAAATCCTTATGTGCTCTTAAACCTCATGAGATAAATCAATTCGTCTAGTAGAGTGCCTCTGGGCCGAGATTATTTTTGTCTATTGAGTGAATGTACTGTAAAATGCAGACACTGCAGCAGGGGGGAAGGATCAAGTCAGGATAGATTAATTTTTGTTCTACTGACCATTCTGTACAAGGCAACAAATAGAAGCTGGTATATGTATCATGTTTCACTGTGAAATACTGACTTTCCACATTTCAGCAGAAGCAAGGAGGAATTTGCACATTTTATTTCCATTCATGGGTCTAACTAAAGAGGTTGGTACACAAAGGGGGAAAAAAATTAGCTTTATTCTGCAAATTCCTATCAGAAAACTACTCTTCTTTTAACCAAATCAGAAGACAGAGAAGGATTCAAAACACATTAAATAAAGGTCTCACATTGTTTCAGCCCAACTTTATTACGAAAATATACACTTCACTGCCCCATACTTCCTCACACACTTCTTAAACAGGCACACTCACTTCCCATGGGACATGCAGGTAGCAGAATGAAAGCATTGCTGCAGTAGGAAATGAAAGTTGGGGACAGAAGTGAAAACTTGATTCATCCATTGCCTTCAATGGTCAGATACACCAGGAACTCAACCAAATTTGGTAAATGTTAAAGAAAAAGCCTTAATTGACAAGAGATAAGAGAATCTTACACTCTTCCTGATAACACAGAGGATGAGTATCTCAGGCACACTCGTAGAAGTAACCAAACAGAAACTTGTGTTTTCCCTATCCAAATCCCTTTTTTAATAATAATAAAAAAAGAACTTTATGGACGAATTCTCTGAAAATTGATCATCTGAGTTCTAATCATATCTTCTTTCAGCTTAATGTCTCCATTACCAACCAAGTAATACCTCTTATACCTCTCCAATGCTTCCGCAAATATGGATATATTGAAATTTTAAGTATGCAACTCCAAGAAAATACAGAACTGTATCAGAGTGAAGGAGGATGATTATACCTTTAAACTGCAGGACAGTTATAAGTACAGGCAACTACACCGTAGCCCTTAGGTTTAATGCCATATTCTAAGACTAACACTAGAAAGGTTAATGAAACAGGGCTTGAAACTCTATAGGTATTTGCATTCAGTAACACCTAAGTTTGGAGCTAAATTAAAAATGTAAGGAATTGAGAGATGTCAGAAATTTTAATTGAGGATTTTATCAGTTTGTTTACAGTTTGTTGTAGAAGCTGTTTCCACCCCACTTTTTAAAAAATTACTAATCAAAATGCCCCTTTCACTTTCTCTGCTACCACTGATTTTGGCTAGGAGGTCATGAGGGGCACCTGCTTAAGGAGCCACACCTTTCTGCAGCAGCACTGTAGCTCTAGGAGAAGCAGCAACATGTTTGCATAAACTTTGTAATTATGGAAAACTGTTACTGCTTTCTCCAAAGACCAGAACAAGACAAACCAGACCAGGTTAAGTTGCATTTGTTTACAGGAGCTGATCATAACCAGTGTAAGCTGAACAGTCTGATACAATGTAAAACTCCCACTGGAGTTAATGGGATTATTTTGTTAAATGAGTAAAAGACCTGTCCCAGAGGACCCACCAGATTCAGGACAGACCTCTGGGTGATACAGAAATGGTTCCGAATCATCGCATGCTGCAACAAGAGAAAGCATCGGATAAAGTTCAGCTGGACCAAGTACTTTCCAGCCTGGCATTTAATTCAGAAGATGGAAGAGTTGAGCTGAATAAGGACAGAAAGGAGAAAAACTGTGGAAAGCCAGAGGTAGATTTGGGGGATGGGAACCCTGGGCAGATCTGTTGGATCATGAACACCACAGGATGTGCATTCAGAGTTTCGCCTCCCTGAAAAGGCTTCTGCTGATTACCCACAGCCATCTGGCTGGTTGAGGGTACATGTTCTTTTCAAATCCCTCCTGTAACTTCTGCTCCAGTATTTCTAAGTGTATTCTTATGAAACTTGTTCATATTGGCCTTGTACCCAAACTGTAGTCTTAAAATGCTTCCTCTGTACTTCCAAATAGTTCTATGTTTAACATATGATTATACTAAAAAGACTTGCTAAGGAAAAAAACCCATCTGTTTTCATTATAAAAAACCCCAAAACCAATGACAAAAAACCACCCCAAACCACCCATACAATACTTTCATAACTTCAGTACCTGAGAAAAGAAGATCCAGACACCTAATGCCAACACTGGCCTACCCTGTTTACACATCACACATCTAATGCTGTCCATGAAATTTACCATTATTCTGCAACACATCTCAGTCTCACCCTCTATCTTTACAATAAGATAAAATGATGTATTTTCAACATTTCACATGATGTACCCAGGTTACTCCAACCAAGAAACTTTCATAGTCCTGACACATATAAAAATACTCTTAATATAAAACTATATATATATTTGCACACACAAAGGCACAGAAAGGTATCATAAAACTTACCATCACTTGTAGAAAGGGAGTCATTTGCACAGACCAGTGCCAAAATAAAGAGCAGATGCCGAAGATCCATACCTCTAATTCTGTAATAACAGAAGACAGTAAGAGAGTTTCTTTATATATAAAAAAAAAAATCACTAACTAACATGACATGACATTTAAACTATTATCTAGTTTTATGGAACTTTTGACAGGATTAAAACCAGAAGTGTATTTAGTTTATAGTTTATTGTCTCACAAAGTCATACATCATCTTGCAGTCTAGGACAGAGAGTAAATATTAATTTTACAAAAGAACTAGCTTATAGGTTTCTAGTTCATTTAATACAGAGGAGGAAAAATGTCAAGTACTGTCAATCTCTAGACTGCTTCCAGGGAGTAGCCACACTTCCCCCACAGCAGCCTTTGGTGGATGGATCCCAAGCAGAAAAAGAACAGTATTTCTTTCAGGGAACAAAAATATGGTGATCCCCTTTACAGCTCATGCTGCTCTGAAGCTGTATTCACCTTTGCATGCCATGTATAACCATTTGTGGGTTTAGGACTACATGCAGCAAAGCTGAGAGGAGTGATGCAGTTTAATAAGCCAGCTCCCACACCAGAAAGCCAAGTGGTTGTTAGCAAACGAACACCAGCTTAGTATGTACGGCCGCTGCCCGTGGCAGGCAGCATGCCAGGAGCAGAAAGAGCGGCTGTGGGGCTGCAAGAATGGAGTAACCTGGAATAATTCTCTGCCCTGTTCCCCACTGAAACCCTACAAAATCCTGAGCACCTGCCTTGGTTCCCCGACTGCTGTGCTGCTCTTCTGGGGCTGCCACAGAGGCTGTCTCATGCTGGAAACTTCCACCTGTGCCATTTCTGAGAAGGCTCCTTCTGATGGACCTGATCACATCCACACAAGCCTTTACAACCTCCAAGCATCCAAACATTTATAACCCAAGCACAACCCAACAAGCCTTCACAACCTCCCCCAAAAGCACACTCAATTCACCCATGCCACACACACAGAGCCTACAACCCCATCATATGATCCTGTATGAAGGACACTACTTTCTTTGCTCCTGCCATTACCGTCAGCATCTGGTAACAGTTAAGGGCAGAAGCTGGGATACGCTGGAGTTTCAGGCAGCGCAGCCTTCTGCACAAAATTATACCATGCCTCCAAAAGCTCATGAGGTCTCCATATGTAGTAGGGGGAAAACATACATACCATGGATGGCTACCTGACCATTTACAAGCATGCCAGTGGAGCACAGAGATGACTGGAGACCTTCAAGGCCAAAGCTACAGCACCAGAGTGCACACAAAACGCTGAAACAATACTCAGGCAGCAGCTTCTTGGTCTGTGGCAAAAAAACTGCCGGGATACACTGACACTCCAGCTCAACGAGGTAGCTGAGAGAGGGAGATGACAGAAATAGCTCCACTTCCACATTTGACCATAAACTGTTATGACAAACCTTGATTCTACACCCGACTGTTTTCAAGTATTTTCTTTCTTCATCTAAGAGTAGATGAAATCACAAGCGTCCAAACAACCAAGCCCACTAACAAAGAACAATCTCTAAGTGGATGTTACTGATTAACAGCCGATGCTGTCAAATCTGGATATCGAAAAGTAGTCAGTTTCCTAGTAGTGTTAGCAAAGTTTGAATTTAGTCAGAAACTAAAACACAAGCATACAGAGTATGTAAAACTATGGTAATACTGAATTTAAAAGATAATTCCCTCTTTAATTTTTTTTTTTTACCCTAAGAGAACAGATTGAATCACACTACAGAAAACCCCACAAACTATTACCAACTTCACATTTCTCATTCATGCTGTTTAGTACAAAACTTGAAAATCAGAAGGTATTTCCCACATCCTTATTAGCACAACTGCTCAATAATTCTTGAGTTTCAGGCTGAGTAGGCATGCACTCAACCTGCTCTAGGCCAGCAGAGTCTAACCCAGAGCTGCAAAGGCAAGCCAGGAGATGCTCCCCACCACCCCCAAACCACTGCAGGGATGCTCAGCTAAACAGGAGAGATAAGCTCTGGGGACCTGCCAGGTGGTGGGCAGGGCTTTCCTCTGGCCAAGCAGACATGGGTCTCTCAAAGGTGATTGCCCTGTTCTCAAGTGGGCAGGGAGGAAGGAAGGGGTACGGTGAGGCTGGAGGCACATTAGTGAGGATTTGGGGTGGTATGAGAGTGAGGTGGCCTGGGGAGCAGGACCAGGAGCAGTGACGGCTGCAGCTGCTGGAGTGCACAGGGCTGGGAAAAAACCTCATAAAGCAAATCACAGGCCAGCAATCATCCTACTCTCAGAGTGGAGCTACACTGGCACAGTACAAGGTTCATCTGAGATCAGCTACGTTTTCAGCTAGCTCAATTGTTCCCCTGCTCCATCTGTACTCTTGTTTAAAGTATTCTTATTGTCTCTTATTAATAAATCTTCTACACAAATACTCCTCTGTATTAGCCAACTCCTCTCCTCTTACACAATTTCCACTCTGTCAAACAGCCCTGCTTCCCTTCAGCCCTTCCACTTTTCCTTGAAGTTTTGTTTTCTTTCACACACCTGAGCACGTCGTTTTATTTACAACCCTCCTGTGTTCTCCCTATTGCAATACCCAGGCATTCTGTGCTGCTTCCATATTCACACTTCCGTGTTCTCCCACGTCCACTATCCTCTGCTGATCTTCCTACCACTCCAAGCTTTCCTACTTCCTCCTGCCAAACAACAGCCACAAAAAATAAAAAAAAAAAAAAAAAGCCCAAACCCTCACAGGAGTTCTCCTGTGAGAATGAATGTCATCAATAGAGTCCAGCCTTCAGAGCACATCTATGCACACCGTTTCCTTTTTCATAACTGCACCAAACAATTTTCTCTGTGGTGAGAACTAGGACAGGTCCCCATGTGCAGCTGTCACAGCACACCTATCCCCTCCATCCCTGTGCTGTGACTGGCAATCATCTCAGCCTTCTCCCAGGAGGGGTGGTTTGACAGAGGGGGCACCAACCCAGGAGCCTGGAAATACGTCCCAGAGGTCAACAATCACGTTGAACTACAATCAGGTCTTGCTGCTGTGGACAAAAACAATTCCATTCCAGTACTGCTCTTCCTCTTATGCTGGTGGACTTTACATACCTGCATGCAATGAACTCTGTCAGGAAATTATTCCAGTTAAAATTAATCCATAAACATTTATTGTAACAAATCTGCTTGCTGTCTGGGTTTATCAGGACTGCATAAAGATGCACCCAAGAAGCAGAGCCAGGGCAGCACAAGTATGAGAAAGAGCAGCCAGGGTGGAGGGGAGGACAGCCACTACTTCAGCAGCAGCCACTACTTGTTTAAGAACAATTCTGTAATTATTGGGAAAGTCCCTGCTGAGCCACAGACTGACTAAAACATCTAGCATGCTGAAACAGGGCACAAGATTAATTTGCATTCCTAAACCTCAAAGGTGATCAAAATCGCTGCTTAATCTCTTGCATTTTTGCTAGCAAAATGCAGTACAGAAACAAATGATGCTTCTGTGGATTTTCACAAATGCCATTATCTTAGCAAGGTAAAGCAACAGTATCTCTGCTCTGCCTAAATCCACACGAGATCCTCCACTGAGTTATCCATCCAGATTGCATGTAGGAGAAAAATTCAGCTGGTGTACTCTGAACATGTCCAGTACACAGAGAGGACTGAGTTCAAAAATGGCAACTGCTCTCATTTGGAAATATGGATGGGCCATGCCTCACCTTTTGTACAACAGCCTCTGGAAAAGGCAGGTTGTGCTAGCCTCCTTGGAGTGCAAACCCAGAGCCCTTGGGACAGGGCTCATGCTCAAGGTCTCTCCCAGGCAAAAGGAGCTCTGCAAGGTGTGGGAAGCACCAGGGACTACATGACCTTTTTGCGTGCAGCACAAATACCAAGAGCTTTGCTGGACTACAGGTATGGCCACCACTTCTAGAGGTACTGGAAGACAAGGGAGAGCTACACTGCCATGGTTCTGGTCTCATGGGGGAAAATCTGGTGCAACGTAGGAGCTGCCCCAACATGATAGCACTTTTGACGGTAAAGAATAACATTTCTGAGAGAAGACTCCTCTGAAGTGTCATCTGCCCCATCATCAGACAACTACTGCATTGCAGAAAATTCTCACAAACCTGTCTTGTAACCACCCGCTGCTCTTTCTCTTGGAGACTCTTGTAAAAAGTCACTGCCAACAAGAACAGCATTGTTCAGAGGCTGCAGTGTTAATCTAGCAGGAGGCAGCTTCTCTGTCAGCTTTAGGACAAAACAGATTTTTCACAATCTGGTAGTATCTACCTCCCAACACCTGTACCTGTAGCATATGAAAGACAAATGCCACGAATAACGTCCTTGTTACTGAACAGAAAAAAATTTCAGTGTTTGTAATATACACTAGACTAAGGAATAACAGTCTATATCTTAACCAACTCAGCAGTTTGTAAGAATGAGGAGAGCTAAAACCAGAAAAAAAAAATTACAGCAGCTGACTGTCCTCAAGCCAGCTGAAACTCGACCACAAGAACATTTGGCTAGAGGTCAGCTCAGGCTAATTACTTCACTACAGACAGGGAGCCAGGAGTTATAAAAAGGATAAAAAAATTTCTTGGCCCTTTTCTATAGCAATGTTGGAGTAAGGTCAATCACAAGTGAATTTAAACACGACATCTCTCCAGTGGGATATGAACATAGTCAGCATAAGCAGGCGAAACTGGGCTAAGAAAATCCCTGAGAAAAGAAAGAGTTTAGTCACAGAATACAGAGTGGTTTGCATCCACTCTGGTCAGGTAACAATGTTAACGCTCAGAGTAAAACCATAGGGAGTTTTGCTTATAAACAAAACTGGTTTTTGACACGAGCTCTTGACGTTTAGATAGCTCCTGAACCTGAAAAGACCTGAAGGAAGGTGAAGGACATTGCACTTCATTAAACTGACCTCTGAAGTGACTTCTGCTTTTGCCATCTCCATTAACTCATTGTACCCCAAAGATGAGAAAGTTTTTTCCCCTGTAATTTCTTCCAGTTTGGCACTGCTTGCCAAAGCAGCACATATGCAGCTAGTCCTGAACCAAAGGTAGCCTCTCTGCTGCAAACCAAACCACAAAATTATTGAGCAAAGGATTAATTTGAGGACTTTTTCTGTACATTGCTGTTTCATCATTCCATCAGATCACAGACAGACAGGGAGACAAGAGTGTGCTATGCAGCTGAATATGCAGCAATACTTCCACCACCAAGTAAGAACAAGTGCTGAGAAAGGACTGTTAACTCCAGGCTCTCCAGATCTGTCTTGAACCTTGTTTCTGCAACAATCAAATCCATACATACATATCCACACAGAATTTTTATGGGTAAAAGGCCTTTATTTTTCACAGTGTGGATATTCCTTACAAGCTATCTCATAGAAAAATTGGTGAAACCAAGAGGAAATCATCTTTCTGTGCTTGTGTAAAAACATTCACAATGGTTTGGCTGACCATGCACAGCTAAAATCACTTTGCCTGCTTATCCTCACTCCTCGGAATGCCAAAAGGACAGAGTCATTCCGCACATGAAATGAGTTACAGCTCTTCCAATGAACACAATCTAAAACTGCCACGGACCTAAAGACTTCTTTCCTTGCTTGCTGATATTACAGCTTGATTGAGTCATCAGCAGCACTTGGATGAAAGCCTGTTTTTATAGAACACTTGTCAGGGCTATACGCTCAGCTGTGTCAAGAAACAGAAATAATAAATTGTCTCAGATGATAACACACCATTCACCTAGTGTGCGCAGCTACACAGGATATGAAAAGAACAATGAATAATACTGTAAAAGCAGAAATTATATACTGCAAATTAAAAAAGAGACAAAAAATCTCATAAAGGGCACATTTCAGAAAAAAAAAACCCAAAACCTAACAACAAAATACAGAACTAGAAAAGAATGAAGGACTCTGGCATAAAGCTACCTTTATTATGCATGGTTTGACGCACATTTGATTATTAAAAGGTACATCATGATGAGAAGCTAAAACTATGGAACAGAGGCAATTTTATATTATTAATTAGAGCTCTATGTAAGCTAAGTAACTTATAATAGTTTCAAGTGTTAAAATTAAAAAGGGAATCACAGAATGGTTTGGGTTGGAAGGGACCTTAAAGATCAGCTGGATCCAACCCCCCTGCCATGGACAGGGACACCTTCCACCAGCCCAGGTTGCTCAAAGCCCCATCCAGCCTGGCCTTGGACACTGCCAGGGATGGGGCATCCACAGCTGCTCTGGGCAACCTGTGCCGGTGTCTCTCCACCCTCACAGTAAAGAATTTCTTCTCAATATCTAATCTAAATCTACCCTCTTTCAGTCTAAATCCAGCCCCCTCCCACCCCCCCTTGTCCTGTCACTACAGGCCCTACTAAACAAATCTGTCCTCATCTTTCTTGTAAGCCCCTTCTAGGTACCAGAAGGCTGCAATACGGTCTCCCCAAAGCCTTCTCTTCTCCAGGCTGAACAACTCCAGCTCTCTCAGCCTGCCTTCATAGCAGAGGTGCTACAGCCAGACTCTGGTTATCTTTGTGGCCCTTCTCTGGATGTGCTCCAGCGAGTCCATGTCCTTCTTATGTTGGGAGCTCCAGAGCTGGATGCAGTGCTCCAGGTGGGGTCTCCTAAGAGCTGAGTAGAGGGGGAGAATCACCTCCCTCATCCTGCTGGCCACGCTTCTTTTGATGCAGCCCAGGATAGCCCAGGGCTTTCTGGGCTGCAACCCCACATTGTTGGGCCATGTTGAGTTTTTTGTCCACCAATACACCCCCAAGTCCTGCTCCTCAGGGCTCCTCTCAATCTGTTTTGTGCCCAGGCTGCACTGGCAGTTGCCCCGATTCATGTGCAGGACCTTGCACTTGGCCTTGCATGAGGTTTGCATGGGCCTAGTTCTCAAGCCCATCAAGGTCCCTCTGGTTGGCATCCCTTCCCTCCAGCATGTAAACCGCACGACTCAGCTCCGTGTCGTTGGCAAACTTGCTGAGGGTGCACTTGATCTCATTGTCCATGTTGCCAACAACGTGTTGAACGGCACCAGTTCCAATACCAACCCCTGAAGAATGCCACTCATCACTGGTCTCTACTTGAACATTGAGCCATTGACTGCAACACTTTTGAGCGCGACCATCCAGCCAATTCCTTATCCACCGAGTGTTGTACCTGTCAAATCCATGTCTCTCCAGTTTAGACACAAGGATGCCTTGTGGGGTAGTGCCAAAACCTTTGCACAAGTCTGGGTAGATGATGTCATTCCCCTCCCCTCATCTGTCAAGTGCTGTAACCCCATCACAGAAGGCCACCAAATTTGTCAGGCATGACTTGCCCTTAGTAAAGCCATGTTGGCTGTCACCAGTTACCTCCTTATTTTCCATGTACCTTAACATAGTTTCCAGTAGGATCTGCTCCATGAACTTGCCAGGCAAAGAGATTAGACTGTCTGGTCTGTACTTATCTGGGTCTTATTTATTTCCCTTCTTAAATATGGGAGTTAAGTTTCCCCTCTTCCAGTCAGTGGGAACTTCACTGGACCGCTACACTTCTCAAATATGATGGATATTGGCTTAGCCACTTCATCTGCCCATTCCTTCAGGATCCACAGATGCATCCCATTATCTCTACTTAGATAACTGCTTTCTATGGATTTAGAAAAAATGATTGTTTTTTTCCTAAACAAACTTTTAATTTTGTAACAGACACGATATGAAAGCTTCATTCTAACACCAAATTTATTTCTATAGGATAAAACCAGTAATAGACAACTTCAGTACTTCTACCAGAGCTGGTTTGTTTTTCCCACAGATAGGGATAGATGTGTCAGCTAATTACTGTGATTTAAACTGCATTTAAACTGGTAACAGGCCAAATGGTTATCAGTTCCTGGATGTGGTTAAGGAGCCCTTCAATGACAGCAGAGTTACTGTTCTGGGTTTGTACTGAAAGCTGTTCTACGTTAATCCAGCTGTAAGTTCATACTCCAAGAACTGGGCTATGAAGTCCAAGGATGGCTGTGGCATATGGTGTATCAATTTTTTATTTACAATAAAACCTGTTATGCTTTGACAGAAGTAACCTAATGGTCTAAAAGAAAACTGAAGTTAAAGCATCTGTCTACTGCAGAAAATTTTAGATTTGGAAAAGACTTAATTGCTTTTTTTGCCTTTCAGCTCCCAAAACACATCAGAGCAGGAAATGAGACGCATCTCAGCTGAAAGAAATAGCAACACATAGCTGCTATCATGCATATGTGAATTGCTGAGCTGATACTCAGCTTTACACACACCTGTATCATTAAGAAAGAGGGTCCAGTCCTGTTTATGAGAGTAATAATTTTTCCAGGCTGTAAACACTTTTCTCAACTGCAGCTGTAATTTTTCCTAGGCTTTTTTTTTTTTAATTTAAGTTATTATTAAAACTTAGATAAGTATCATTCAAAAGACAAAATTTAGCTCTTTGTTTTGTTACTTGTACAATCAATTGCAAAGTGAGAAAATTTCTCTATATAAGAAAAAAGTATATTACAGTTTGTTTGATGGAGTATAATGCATCAATTTAATCTCAAATACCATGACAAGAAAGGAAAAAGAAATGTTTTGAGTTTATGTCTAGAACCAATCTCTACTAAAAAAATGCCGGTTTATGCACAGGAAAAAATTCCACTGAGATGATAATTCACACTTTACATAAAGAGATTAAATGATATTTCCAGTGCTGTAATACACTTCTGTGCCAATGTAAAAAAACCCCAAGTCCTCAGTGTCCTGCTAGCATTAAAGTTAAATCTCATCCTGACTCAGCAGCGTGGTCCCAATCTAGCAAAGCAGTTAGAGGCATCTAATTTTAACCAGGCAAGGTTAAATATTTAACAGGAGAACATAGCTAATTCCCCTAGCACAGCCAGAGTGCTTAGCACGTGGCAGAAATTATAAATAAATGATGAAGCACAGTAATTGCGGTGGAAAGCAACCTGTGTGACATTACTGGTAGTTTAGGCTGGAACATGAGGGAAAAACAGAATTATTCACATGCTTAATATCAAGTAACCTTCTTGGTTCTGGATCACCTGCTGGATCACCACTACACAGCACGCCAGTTCCACTGTTCCAGTTAGCATTTTCTTTGCAAGTGTTTTCATGTGTGCTAGTATCTGCATATCACTTGAATTAAAAGCATACCACCTAGCACTGGAGCAAATACAGTCAGTTAGGTTTCAGCACATATTATAAATCTGCATCTGATATCACGGAGCTTTTCTGTAACATGAAAACACTGCTCCCTCTGATGTCCTGAAGTTGCTCTTTGAGGTCTGAAAGGCAGGTTTGGATTCAAGGTGATCAGAAGAAACTGAGGATGCTCCGTTCAAAAATGATTGGTTATAACCAAATCTTGTTCCAAAATGATACCTATGGAACCGTTACTAGTTTAGTGAAGATGAAAATTGCCCAGATAATCCTCCAAGTGGGTACTTGCAGCTAGCATAGCACTACAAGGAAGGCTATCTTCCGGAATAAGCAAGGTAAAGGGAGATACTAGGTTGTAACTAGAAATTCACACCGGAAACAGAAAGAGCTTAGTCCAGATGCCCAACATTTCCTCTTAAGAAAACTCTACCAAAGAAGAAATTAAGGAGTGTCTACAAAATGAGCAATACAGCCAGCCATATCAATTTTAAAGGTAATTTGCCAAATCTGTTTCTGAAGAGGTCTTTTAGTGTTGTCAGACAACGCTTTCCATCAGCAAACCCTGAGGCAGTCTGCAGTGGAGGTCAGTGGCATCATCTGTTTTACAGAACGGCTTGCCTGGATTTACACCACAGTCAGGCATGGCCTGCAACCCTCCCCAACATCTTACCTACCACAGAACATTACAGAGTCTTACGGATTTACTGCCAGGCATTTTAGCATCACAAAATAAAGCTGTAATGGATTAAAAAAAAACCCCAAAACAACAAACTAATAGTTTGCATGAAGAAAGAGCTGCCATTACGGGAAATACCAGCTCATCTGAAACACTCAAGCAACTAGCAAAACCTTCTTAATAAGTGTATAGCTCTATTTTATAAACAATAGGAATGAACCACGCTCTTCAGCTGTTGTAACCCCAGTGCAGTGGATGTAAACCTCTCCTTTCACATTTACCACTCCTAAACTGTCAGAGACTAAACCAACCACAGTTCTGCATTGCAGCCTTTGCTTTTAGACATCACAGATAAAATACATGAACCCTGAACTGATCAGCTTGAAATGGGAAACCCTGCAATGGGTGCAAACAACACGAGAGCTGCTCAGTGCAAGGCTGGCTGGCTGGCCAATGGAAAGCATGTCCGCCTCCACTGATGCTAGGACTCCCTCCTCTGCAGGAACTCCATCATGTTACCAACTATCTGATCAAGGAAGTTAAATTTTGGAGTAGATTGAACTGTTTTTTATTAAAACAGACTGCTGCATTCACATTTATCCATTGCTGTTATTGCTATTTCACACGGGACCATGAGAAAATAGGTGTTTAGAGACAAAATTTACCAGGTTATCTGCCCTGAGGAGCAGCTGAGAGCCTGAGTGTTCACTGACCACTATGACAACTATTGCTCAGACTCAAATCCAAATCCATTTTGTGAGGTCTATTCACAAAAATAAACCCCATACCAAGTTAGATCTCAGGACTTGCGTAAGACATACAGTACAATAAAAAAAAAAAAAAAAAAAAAAGCAGCAGACTAAAGGGGAGGACACTTCACTGTAGTCAGTTTTGTAAAACCCTGATGGGGGTTCTCCTGGTCTAGCAAGATATCCAGCTCCTCTGAAGCCTGACCAGCGGTCTTGCCCTAGTACCTGTTTTTTGTACTGAAGGCCGCCTGCACAGGAGCCTGTCAGCAACAGTCTTAGCACCTGGCCCTCTCCATTTCATCACTGCATCAGTGGCCACCCCACCTAATACTGGGCTCTGTAGACTAAACTGCAGTCTTTTTAGTCTCACCCTCACCTCCATGTGTGGAAACTGTCAGCCTAGAAAGGAAAGAGTATGACTGTTCCTTTTTGTCATCCTTACACTGAATAATATCACAGCAAACTATAGTTTTGGAGAGATAAAAGGCTTCCATTTTTAGCAAAACTTTACCATATTAAAAAAAAAGCGTATTTTTTAAAGAAGTCATTAATGATGATATCATCTGCTCCTAAAATATGTATGACATTTAACAATCACACTTGAATACTGTGCATATTCACAATAAGCATGGTGAGACTGACTGCTCTTACGTTCTACTACAAAGTGTATGGCAGTACTGGGTAAATCACTTCTGGATTGATTATAATCTTCCCACTGTTACTGGAACTGTGGAATATCTGATGGAGCTTGGGAGTTTTGAAGTGCCCTGATGCATGAATTATTCTTGATTTTTAGTTCACGTATCCCATATAAGTTTCTCCTTCAGCAATCAGACCTGATAACAAGTGACTGGACTCATACACTAAAAAGAATAAAGACTCAGTATAATTCATTCAAGGAAGATCTTTTTCTACTGCTGCTTTCAGCTATTTTAAAAGCAACAGCCTGCAAAGATTTCTGACAGCTAACCAGCCAGCTACCTCTGAATATAAATTGATAACAGGGTGCTTTAATCACATACAAAAAAAACAACAGGCCCCTCAAAGCCTGTAGTCCTTTCATAGCTTAGAAAGTGAATCCAGATGTCAGTTCTATGGGCTGCAGAGAACAATTAATTGCAGGATTACTCAGTTTTCTATAAATTAGTGTCTTGGCTAAGAAGGGTCTGGTTTTGGCTGGCCTGGAATTGAGTTTTTATCTCCCTAAGAGAGCAGGTTTTCTTCCAGTCTCAGACAGACACGCTCTACAGTAGACATATAAAATTCACAGGAAAAGCACATATTGTGGGTCAGCGAGGTTTCTCCTGAATAGCTCAGCTGGTAGGGAAGCACCCAACAGTTGTACCCCTACAGAGTAGGGAAGTCCTTAAAATGTACAGCTTGCAGTTGTGTTTCAATTTCCCTATGGCTTTTTGCTCCGTATTAGATGAAAGGAAATGAAAAGAAATATTTTTTAAAGATTTTAAGTCTTAATTAAAATATGTGCATTCCTTTGACAGAGATACTTGTTCTCGATCTTGCTATAGATACTGCTAGGTATGTTACATACATGTTCCATAAAGCATCTAGAGAACAGTTTTGAGTCTGAAAAGTTGAAGTATCATACTACAGAAACGGCAAGAAATTTGTATCATGCGATGTTTGGGCTTTTAAGTAACTATCTTATCTGAAACAACCCAAAAGCTATTTATTTAAATCAGAATTTGTCCTGGGAAATGGCTCATTGAAATACAGTATAATAATTCTCTGAGAAGGAAAAATAGCTTTTAAGCACTTCCACCAGTTACCTAGCCCTCTGCCTGAAATGCTGGCTACTAGAATTAGTGGAGATAGGCTTGAGGCCACCAATTTACACTGATGATTGAATCTGAAAGCCTTAATTCAAATATCTCTATTGTTTGGTGTAATAAAATATGATGATTGGATCCCAATTAGAATTCTGTATACTGCACATTATCTTCATCACCTTCTGTAAGACTGGATGATATGATCTGTAAGGATTATCTGTAGAGCGCTACAGGATACTATTGATCACTCTGCTTAAGCCATCAATCATAATAAAGTCATTTGCAGTAAGATAAAAGTTATCACACTACCTCAAATGTCAGCAGGGGACAGATGATGCTTCACGCCTCCTCAGCTCAACTGCAAATCGTGACCTTCTCCAGCCATCACAGCACCTACACAACACCAGGAGAAACAGAGACAAGAGATGAGGTCTGGAACAGCAAAGGTCACTGGCAGAAGGAGGCAACATAGCAAAGTCCAAACAGGCATCCTGGCAAGGCTGTCCCTCGGGAAAGGCCACCAGCTAGGCAGTCTGCACCACGGCCCTGAGCAGAGCACCTGGGCTTCTCACTCAAACAGTGGCAGCTGCCTGACCCCCACGCCCGGGCTGCCAGGGCCTTGCCAAGCCACAGTGCTAAACTTGACATTAAAATGCATGAACACAGATGTAAATGGCAAAGAGAAGTCAGGGTGACTGATCAAGACTCATTTTCAATGCACATCCATGGTGGAAATCAGCTGGGCTGGAAGCAAACTCTGAACTGCCAAGAAGAGGGTGTGGATGAGTCGTATCTCAGTACTACTACTTTAGATGATAAATTACAGCGTATTAGCTTATAAGCTGGTAATTTTAAAGAAGTAGTATTTCCTTTTTCTCTAAAATGACAGTGTGGAACTCTCAGGAAGATGGCATGCTATTAAAAAAAAAGAAGTACGTCATTTGTTATGTTCAGAATTCCTAAGCACATTATCACTCCCATGATATCTGGCACAGCAGCAACATCTAAACCAGTTCTGAATTGGTAGTACTTCTAGCTTTAAATAAATATAACATTAACTCAATGTAGAAGGTTACTTCTTTCCAAAGATGCAAATCAGCTTTTTAAAACATTTTAAGAAGTCATTCAATTAATGTGGGAAACATGACTAATTCATCATAATTTGGTTTCTTGTGGGTGGGACCACAAAAAGAAGCCCAGATTTCACTGTATTTGGCTCTTTAAATAACCAGAAAAAGAAAGCAGTCTGCAAAACCCCACAAATAACATCTAAAGAAATGCTGCATACATTCAAACTGAATGCCTAGGGCCATACTGCCCTATCTTAACAAGAGTTAAATTTTTGAAAGAGAGTTTTCCTTGATCAAGTACTAGCACTGGCTGAAGAGCAGCAAGAATCTTCATTTGTACCCATGGAATTTTTTTCTTACATGTGTACTGTTTAAATGTATGGGTAAATTCCTAAACAACAAATAATTGAAAGCAAAATGTCATTGTGATTGAAAAATTTAATCATATTACTCAGGAATCCTTCTTCAGTGCATTGCATAAAAGGCTAAGTGTCACCTCTGTTTCTATGTTAAAAAAAAAAAAAGAAAAAACCCAACACACTTCCAACGAAGAAAATCCTTGAACTGAATAGACAGAATTAAACAGACATTTGAAAATACTAGAAGGCATTTTTCATGCAAAAGCAAGAGTAATATGAAATATTATGATAAAATAAACCATCCTGTGTGTGGTTACCTCAAGTGAAACCTGTCAGCAGGGTTCTCTCCTGGTCCACATCATGAAACAAGAGGACTAGACAGGTCCATATATGGTAAATCTTCACCTAATCTACCCCGTAATATGCACAGCCAAGTTCCAATATCACACTTTTCAGAAAAAGCCTGCTCACATTTAATCAGACTGAGGATCTAACCGATGGTGTGTGTCCCATTTACACATAATTCTGTAAGGAGTCTCAGGTTGATTTAATTGATGATTTTCAAAAGAATCCTTAATTTCAGAGAGAATAACTGATCAGTGAGCCACAACTCTCTTGTCCAAAAAAAAAAAGGGGGGACGGGACACACGACACATTAGACTGAAACAAAGTTGTGAAGTTTAAGGCAGCTGTTGACTGAAGAGAGCTACCGTGGACTACTGAGAAGTTCCTGTTTCAAAACACTCAGTAGCATTGTAGCAAGTGGAAATGATCTCCATGTGACAAAGTCAGAATCCTACTATAATAGGACAGGGAAAATTATTCCAGTAGTCTTTCCAAACTATTTTGAAATCCTGCTTAAACAGCAGAAAAGATCTCTTAGCTACTTTACAGATGACAAAAGAGAAATGTCCTAACTTCTGATTACCTGACTGTACTGAGAACATTTTGTTTCGCTCTTGGTAGCAAGTGGTAATAGCTCAAGGACTACATGCAGTGACATTTGACAACACTGCAGTTTAGAACAAGCCACACAAGCATGAACACAGTTGTATTTGCACTTAGCACTGACACTTCATTACATGTGAAAAAGAGGCAGTACTGCACATAATGTAGTGAGCTAGATGTTTAAATGCAAGCAGCCACCTTTTAAATGATTCTTGCAAAAACTACAGCTTCAGCAAAAGAAGGACATAGATTTGTGTGAATAAACTATACAGGTGAGGCTTTTCCCGAGACTTACATTTTCTCAAAACCACACTTGATTATTCTAACCCGTGGCAAACAAAAGGATTGCAGCACTGTGTTAAGATAAGGCCTATCCAGAACTAGTTTGCTTCACAGAGAAACAAGACCCAAGTCCCTAGCCATGTGAGGACTGGTGCCCATTATGTCTTCTCAGCATATCCCATGCTAACCTACCAAAAAATAACAAACTGGAGACTATAAGATGGACCCAAATGTGCCAAAAGACTTGGTCTTCAGAAGAGCACCTAAGCAAAGGCCCAGCGCCAAAAAAAGTTAGAAAGGCTTTTGACACCATCCCATGTAAAATCTGCATTGAAAAACTGATGAAGTATACAAACTAGGCAAGCAGACAGTGAAGTGGACTGAAAACTGGCTGAAATGGTGGGTCAAAGGGTTTCAATCAGTGACACAAAGTCCAACTGAGGGCTAGTCATCAGGGAAGCAGCCCAAAGGTAAATGCTGCTTAATATCTTCATTAACAACCTTTTTCACTGAAGAGGTGATCAAACAGTGGAACAGGTTGCTTGGAGAAGTTGTGGGGTCTGGAGATCCTCAAACCCCAGTTGGACATGGCCCAGGGCAACTGCATTAACTAAATCCCACTCTAAGCAAGAGAGCTAGATTAGATATCTCCAGGGATCCCTTCCAACCTCTATGATCCTGTGATTCCAAGAGTCCGTACGCTTAGATATGGAAATGAAAAATTGCTGGCAGCTGACAGAGAAGAGGACATAAATTACATGCTTTCGAAGAAAGATGGTAAACTATGGACACGCATGGGCCATTGAGGAAGGATGGATTATTTCCAAGCAGACACATAACCTCAGTACACAAGTACTATCAGATTACTAATCATTATGCTGGGCTACCAAGAGATGCCTAAGAGGATCTCTGGCATCTGTGATAAGCTATTTCCAGAGTGTTGGTGCTCGTAAGATTTGGCCTAAAGAATCCTAATTTTCTCCTGTATTTCACTTCTTTCCATTTCCAGTTAAACTCCTCTACCGCTAAGCTCAAAGGAAGAAAAAACAGTATGCCTGAGTTTTATTCTGATTGTATCTGATATGCATTTTAGTTGTCTCTCCAGTTTGCATTACTTGTGATACATGGCACCTGCTAAAAATTCCAAACTACTATTCTCCTTTCAAATATTTGAAAATATTTGTTTCAAGAAGAAGGAAAAATGGGCTCTTCATATGTGTTTTTATGATTCCTCCAATCAAGTCATTCCATGCATTTGATGGCAAGTTGAACACACATCAACAGTGTGCCCTGGCAGCCAGAAAGGCCAACCATGTCCTGGGGTACGCTGAGCACAGCGTGGCTAGACAGTTGAGGGAGCTGATTGTCCCACTCTACACTGCACTACTGGGGCTCCACCTGGAGCATGGCGTGCAGTTTTGGGCACCTCAGTGTAAGAAGGACATCAAACTACTAGTGTGTCCAGAGGAAGGTGACCAAGGTGGTGAAAGCCCTTGAGGGCAGGACTTCAGAGGAGCAGCTGAGGCCACTTGGCTCATTCAGATTGAAGAAAAGAAGGCTGAGGAGGGCCCTCAAGGCAATCTACACCTTCCTCATGCAGGCAGCGGAGGGGGAGGTGCTGATCTCCCCTCTCTGGTGACCAGCGACATGACATGAGGGAATGGAATGAAGCTGCATCAGGGGAAGTTCAGGTTGGACATTAGGAAAAGGTTCTTCACTCAGAGGGCGGTCAGTCACTGAAATAGGCTCCCCAGGGAACCCGTCATGGAACCCGTCATGGAACCAAGGCCATCAAGAGTTCAAGGAGCATCTGGACAAGGCTTTTAGTTACATGGTTTAAAGAGGAGCAGGGAGTTAAGACTCAAATGATCATTATAGGTCCCTTCCAAACTGAGATAACTCTATGATTCTGTGATGCTTCTTAGGTTCAAACTTCTTACATTCAAACTCTACTTCTCTAATATAATGAGCTTTCACATCCTCAGCTGAAATACTGTTTAGCAGCTGTGAGTTCACAGCTTAATTTCTGTCACCAACTTTTCCCCTCTGCACAGGAATTCCCTAAATTATTTCAAGGGAACAATAACAAAACACACCAGAACCTTCCCTCGTCTCTCCCTTTTTTCCTCTACCCAGATAACTAAGGCTTTTCACCTGTTCTCCTTTAGCCCTTCCACCTGCCTCACAAGCACACCCTGGACAAGGAGTCAATTCTAGTTCCAAATCAGAGCCTTCTCCCCCCCCCCCTCAATCTCTAACAATTATCTAACAATAATCTTGCCCTTCATGTTTTAAATACTTCAATGAACCACATTTCTATTCTTACAGATTTGATAGCCTTTGCCTCTTCGATAGAACAAGAACCAGAACATTTTCTTAGCAGCACTAACCTGATTAACAACTGATACGTGTTTTGGCACTTGTCGTAGGGATGAAAGGTGAATTTATGTTTTCCACTGCATTATGCTTACAAGTCTACCTGTGAAGAGGATAGCTCAGCAGGTCAGCACTTTAGCCTAAGGCCAAATAAAAGAATTAATACACCGCTTTGGGTTATAAAACAAACCATCAGCAAAGGATGCAAACAGACAAGAACTAAAGACTTTCTAAGTAGGTAGCAATTTCACTTGACAAATAAGACAGCTCTTGTGGTATCCAGAAATTTAGGCTGTCTTCCGTGAGTGAAACATGTCACATTCCCAGCTACAGCTAATCATCTACTTGAGCTGGAGGAATGTTATGAAAAGTAGTTTAGTCAATATTTATGTGAAGTATTTTGAGATCTGGGCAGCTGGAAATCCAGAACTCTACTAGCTGAAACTGCTGCTGACATATCAGTAACTTAAAAGGGAAATTTACTTGATAAATGAACAGGGAAATACCAAGTATAAGCTGAGAAGAAAGATGTATAATTGGGTTATTGCAGACAGTTCTCATGTCCACACTTGAAAGACTAACAAACTTCAAAAGAGAAAGGACCTACAAATGTTATTCAAAGTCTGGGGCATCTTTTTATAATCAAGATAATAGCCTCAGTTTATTTAAGAAAAAATACATAACTCACTACTCAGTTGTACCTGATAATAATCTGCATGTGGAAGAAGCTATAAACACTAGATTGCTCTTTAACGAGGTCGAAGAGATACTGAGGAATCAAGAATAGAAGTAAGAAAAAAAAAAGTCTTTTACAAGGCTGAAATAAAGTAAAACCTGGAGTTTTACTAGAGGCTGAATAAAAAAAAAAAAATCTCCATCACTTCAACTTGCTTTTTAAGCAAAACAAATTACTGGGTACAAGCAACTGGTGACCTGTGTAACAGAACTACAGAAAATATGGGTGGGTAGGACTGCCAAATGTCATCTGGTCCACTCCCACTCTTCACAGTCAGATCAATTAATTCTTGCTTGACTCTCGTCTCTGCCTACTGGATTTTCTAAAGACCAGCAAAGACCTGCAAAAAATTTGCAACCTCCTCAGGCAATCTATCCCAACGCATGGCTACCCTTGCCACTAGGAAGGTTAGTCTACTATGTACCTCAGTTCTCTCTTGATGTAATTCAATTCCTTTACTTTTTTTTTTCTCCCATGAGAATGAAGAATAGGTTATTCCCTACCCCTTTTTCAGTCTTTTACCCACATGAAGACTGTTCTACTTCCCTTTCTCCCTAGATGAAACAAAACCAATTTTTCAGCTAAGTCTTCTGGATCGCTGATCATTCTCACAGCTTTCTTCTGTATTCTAACCAGTTAGCCCAAGTCTGAAACAGCTGCTTACCTGAGGCTCGCTCTATCAAAACTAAGCTGAAGGATTACCTCAGGTACTTCTCTTTCAGCTTTTTACATCCTATCATATGTGTCTTTTTGTGAGAGGATGGCATTGCTGACTCATGATCAGCTAGCTCCAGATGATTTTCTACAAAAGTGGCAATTCAGGCTTTTAAATAATATGATTCCCTTTCATCTACCACTCCATTTTGATTAAACATTTATAAATGTGCAAATCAAATATAAAAGCATATGGGAAAACAAAGCTGTTAATTTTAACTAAAAAACTACTGTAAGGATAAAAACTGTGGTTCAAGGAACTATGACTATAAGAAGGCAGAAGAAAAAAATTTTCAGAAAGGAAATACAGACTTAGGAAAATCACTTATCAAATGCATGTTGCCAAATTCATCACTGCTCTAAGAAAAAACAGTGTATGGGATGAATTGGAAAACTGTTAATAGAAAACCACACAAACAGAATTTACTAACCAGCATAGTAGTGGGTGAACAGTTCAACACTTTAAATTAGAGGGATTAAAATTCAGAAACATAAATTTTATTTTATGCTTACTGGTGCTTTAGTATGTAACTTGGGCAAAGTTAAAATCTCTATGGCTCCCACTTTCTCCCCACTTTTGGTGTAACCTAGAACAGCGTTCTTGAGGACAAAGGAGGGAGATTCAGGGCATAGCAGCAAATTTACCTGACCTCCATCACTGTTACATTTGAATTTAATTTGGCTGTTGTTGCAACTGTTATCCAAAGCATTATTGAAGATATTAATTTTTGAATGACTGGCTTTACCAGTTCCACAAATGGCTCACATTCAAATGAAGCATTACCTGTGAACTAAGATGGTGGCCACTTTCTTCAAACTTCTCTTCACTCCACGGCAAATCCAAAAACCTCAGTTTCTTTTCACATTCCAAAACAGCTACTCCATTTCTTACCTCACTGACTGCTCACTGAATGTTCTGTCACCTTGTTTCCCCCAAAAGCTAACATTTACCATTCTGCAGGTCCGCCTTTGGTTTAGTGGGGCTCAGATTTCCCCAGCACAAGAAGAAAATCAACCCCTTCACCAGCACCCAAAATTATGCAGCAAAACAGGCCGACCTCCTCCTGTACTTTTGAAGTTAAATGGTTCTAAGCTTTGCAGTCCTGAACTACACTTCCTCAGCCCTTTTCTAGAGTAAGGGAATGTGGACATCACTTGGCTATGCAGAGCGATGCCTAAAACCTGCACCTCTGAGCATACAGCTCCAATGTCCGCAAGGCTGGTGCTGTCAATGAAGGGTGCATGTGAACAGATCAAGCATTAAGCAAAGATATTTACATAAGCTTGCAAAGAAGGAAGATGCTGAAGCCATCCAGGAGTGAAAAGCGCAGCTGTGAGGTATGTACGCATGTAGGGCTGAAGGGCTAAACCGCTGCCCCTCCACCCACTCCAGATCCCCAGCCAGGGCTGTTCCTTGAGTTAGGCATCCTAGCTCAATAGCTGTTCCTGCAATATGCCGATACACCTGTGGCTTCAAATACTAACTGGAATATGAAGGAATGTAATGATCATGTTAAAAATAAATATTTTATTGGCATCAAATATTGACCTTATTTTTGTTCACCAACAATCACTAATGCAGTCTCATGTGAGAGGCAAAAAGAGTCACTAAGATTTACATTTTAGTTGTGGCTTTTCTATTGCCTTCTGTCAGTTTTCTGGGATGAATTACTGGCAAGCTACATGTATACTTTGTGTATTTTCATATTCCAAATGTGTTTCTCTTCTGGCTCTCCTCCAGAATTTTGGATAATAAAGAGCCTTAATGTTAAAGTGCTCTCTGTTTAACAAAGCTGTGGGAGCCATATACACTATGACTTTTCATAATGGTTTTCCAAACTATAAGTTGCTTAAGAAGAAAAAAATCCTTGTTGATTTCATTCTTCCTTTTCTTCACACTTTCAAACATTTCTAGTTTCTAAAATCTGAATTTGAAGAATGGCCCTACAGGGAAAAAACTACTAGAACACGAAAAGAAAGAAGAAAAAACTTCTTTTGAAGTTCTCAGCTGAAGGCACTCAGCATTTTATTTCAGAGTCAAATATTTTATCTGGGGATATCTCAAATCCAGCTCCTTATCTCAATGAAGATTATACATTGCATTACTGGCCTATAACATCTATGGAAATACAGTTCCATAAGAGATTTCCCAAGCCACAAATTTTGCCCCCTATATGGCAATGACGCTATATAGAATAGAAGAAAAATACAAAAATGACTACCTTAAAAGTAATCCCCACTTGCTTTTGGCCAATACTCAGATCAATAAAAAAAAAAAAAGAACACAGCTCCTGGAACATGATTGCAGTGAAGCACCTGGGGAATTTGAGCATTTAATCCACACCCCTCCAATCCACCTTCCATAAGACTGCATGGGCTTGCATATATGTATAAACTTGAACTACAGGATTTGTGCACATGATACGTGTTTGTATCACACATCTGTTCCATGTTGTGAGTTCTTGTCAAGGATATAATTTATTTTCTCTAAAGTCCTGCTTCTGATTTTCACGTGTATTTTGTGTCCACATGGCTTCTTTAGCTTGAAGTCTTTTTGATACATCTGAGGAAAGGTGCAAGACAATGTGTTGCCCATCTGATGCAAAACAGAGTTCAAGTATCAAAAATTAAAGTTTCTTTACATGTGGCTAACTAGGGAACAGAAAGTATCTGTGGCAGGCATTTTTTCTGGGGGGGGCGCGAGGTGGTCAAAATTAATGCAGGAGTGGGGTGGAGAATTCCTCCACAGTGCACTTTGCTTGAGGTACCAAGTGAGAACTTGTATCTTATGCAACTCACATTTTCAGACAATTATTTCTCTGCTGATTTAGGCTTGCTTTCTAAAAATATTAAATCAACAATCTTAAATCAGACTCAGGAATTCAAAGAGGCCTATTTTCAGGGGTTGGCAGGAGCCCCACTGATGGCATGATTCAGACAGCTTCCAGCCTGTAGCCAATAACAGACTATATTAGGAATATAAATGTATTTATGTATTTACAGATATACACTTATCTATTTCTTAGCAATTCTCTCATGTTCATTTAAATGTATATAACAGAAATGCCAAGTAATTGCAAAAGCGAATGAGATAAACTCACTTCACACTATAAATGAAAAGAAATTGAGAGTGCTTCCTCTTCACATTTCAGTATGCAGAAATCACAAGGGATCCCTGAAGACATCACCACAGGCCAAATCAGATACCCTCTAATAAGTTCCTTATGAAACACTTATAACTTGATGGTAAATGACATCATTGAAAAATTAAGGGATTTTCCATTTTCTTGCGTTTCTAATGAATGTTTATAGATGTATTTTAAATTTAGTTGCCTCTGAATAAAAAAGCTGCACGCTATCAATGCCTTCCAACTATTTACAATAGGAAAAGAACCTAAAGCAAGGAGATTTGGGTTTTTTGTTTCTCTTTAACCTCAGATCATTTCAGAAATTTTCAGCATAATGGACTAATTGATGCTGACAGTAACCAAGTGGGAGACGATACAAAGAATGCTCCTGGGCATAATAATTACTGTCTCCCCACAGAAAGCATGCACATTTATACATATGCAATTTATGATTCATTGTTCTTATGATTAAAGGTAAGTTTAACGTAGAGTTCATTTATACTTCTTCCATTCTTCTGAGCCTTTCCTCTGATTCCTCCTTTTCATTTATTGAATCATTAATATAATGAAGCTCTAATTTATCTTATCAGTGTTCAAGAATCTAGACTAAGGGATCAAGGCTTTAATCTTGTTGCACTGTGAGTCTTTGAAAGGATTATTGACAAGATGTTACTTCTGTAAGCGGTTCTGTACTGGGCATAAAGAAAAATGAGTTCAGTTTTCTAGAAGTAAAACCTGAACATGATTTTTAAAAAGAAAATACTGAACTCAGAATGAAAACAAGTGATCTATAAGAAAAACAGAACATAAGTTATATTGAAAAGAAATGTTTTTTGTTTTTTTTTTTTAAAAAGCATTATTTCAAACAAATTTCAATTCAACTTGTTCTCCTTAACTCTGGTGAATGCTGCCTTGCCTTGCCAAAAATAATGAATCAGAACAGTGGACAGCAGTTAGACTGCCAGGGCAGCATGAGTTATACAATAGACCACTGCAAGACTGAAAACGCCCAGTGATGGTTATAAAGATGAAAGTATCATTTCAGCATTTGGCCACAGATCTGAAAAAAATGCATAGACAAACTAAAGATTTGTGCAGCCTGCATAGTCTTTGTTTCCTTCTAAAGCACCACTAATCCTCAGATCACGTGTTGGTATCAGAATCTTTCAATAATTTTACGACCTGTAACTTTTGAGTGATCAATGACTTGACCCTTTTACAAAATGTATCTTACTTTGGTAGCTGATTACACAGAGATCTAAAAAAAGAAACTGTCTCCAGCGCCTCGGGTTGCAGTAGTGGTGTGAGAAACTGAGAGTGCTTCTCACTGCAGTGAGTGCTTTTCTCCCAAAAAGAATGGGTAAGCACCAAGTAGAGTCAGTGAAGTGTGGTAGGCAGAAACAAGGCAGTAGGAACCCAGGAACACTTCACCTATTTGCGACAGCCATAGGCACTGGCATCTCAGAAATCCCAACTCTCATACATACACGTCATGGCCATATGATATGCTCAAGTAGTATAAATGCCACAGGAAGGATCAGGGCAGAGTTCATACATTTATAATTGGCGAGAGACACTAACCCAAATATGATGTGCTTCAGCCACAGGAATAGTGACTTTGACATTACTCGTATAAGCCTCCCTCATTTTTAGATAGGCAAAACAATGTAGTACAGCTGTATGTTGAGCCAGCAATTCAGTCACCAACTAAACTCTTCCCTTTTCTTAAGCTCAAAACTCATTAATAAGAACCAATTATCTTCTGGTGCAACTTTGTTAAACATCCCAGGAAGAGATGAGCCCCAAGAAACAGTGTGAACACCTCAAGACACTGGTACAGCAAGTGCAGAGTATCTACAACAGGAACAGCAGATCCAGGGAGGAGCCTGCACCTTCATCCTATGAGCAACAGCATGAGTAATGTCTGAAGATGTAAAATGAAAAGTCTAAAAATGGAAGGTATTAAGACTTAATTTTTAAATTAACACTTATTTCCCTCTACACACTGCTTGAAGTCTTTAGAGCGTGACATTTTCCCCTCCTGATTGTGCCAAGTGCTTACACAAGGGCAAAGAACACATTAATTAAGGTATGCTGGAGTTGGATTCCATTTTTTAAAGTTAAGAAGTAGAAATGTCTCTCATACAGCAAAGAAGAGCACATATAAAATGCTCTTCTCACTTCCAGTGCTGATTACCTAATTATGTATATGTGTAACACACAGTTCCTAACATGGGAAAACACCAAGTGCCCCCTTACGCAGCAGTTATACGGAGAGGATGACTCAGGTTTCAGCTACAAACCTGTGTAGTAAGAAGTACTACAATCCCAAAGATACTGCAATATTCAGGCATGTTCCTCCTTCCCACTCATTCCCCTGGAGTGCTGAGAGTAATGGTCTATAAACCATCACTGCAGTCTACCATCCAGACGGCTGTGTGTTGTTTTCCCTTAGATCACTAATAGAAAATGGGGGATTTGTAATAAAAAGCTGAAAGCTGTACTTCCCACAATCCCCTCACATGATTTACAATAATCATGATAATTTAAAGCTGGCAACTGCAGAACAGAGTGCTTGACTGCTATTGTTTTAGTAGCACAAATTACCCATTTTGGGCTTCTACAATTAACTTGTTACATGTATATATTATCACTTCCTAAGCAGTAATATTACCAGATGAAGAAATTCAGCAGGGAATAGCGACAGGAACAATACTGTGAATCTAATTCTGAATCTGAGTCCCAGTGAGTTCTTTATTATAATATGTATTCAATGAAGAAATAAGATTTTAGAAACTTTTATGGCAATTTTTTCTTTCCCATTCCAGTCCTAGAAGGGAAATGAAGGAAGGAAGTCTGTAAAAATAAATATATAAAATTCATGAGCATTAAGATAATTGCAAGGATGTTTAAGTAATCTCTCAGGCCCTTAAAACTTCAACTAATACTCCCAGCTTCAAAACACTCTCACCTACTGTCAAGGCTAACACCAGCCAAATACCTGCTTCTTTCCCAAGTTAAGACTGTGAATTACAGCAAGATCCCTTTGTAAGCATGTGTGATGAATCAGCCTGAACTGTGAAAGGTCATTCTTTTCTTACACGCTTATGTTCACTTTCATGGAGAGATCTGTGACCAACATTAGCAAGTCAGTTCCCCATGACTGACATGCAGCTGTGAAGCACACATAACATCGCAATAAACATCACTCCTGTGCACTGTGGTTATTATACATAGCAAGAGGGATACAGAAGAAAGCTTTCTTTATGCATCACCTTCAGGAAAAAAAAAAAAGACTAATCACACCAAGCGGGCAGCCTAGCAGTATTCACTCTGTAAAATAACTATAAAGAAAAAAGCAGGGCCACCTGGCACTTTTCCTAAGGAATTTGGATGTTTAATGAACCACAGATTTAAGAATTTCAGTGAAGAAAGTAGATGGTTCAGCAAAGTCAGACCCCTTCCTATCTAAGCAGCGGGGAATCCTAAAATGGAATCACACCACCAGTGGACATCAGCTGTGTTTACTAGCCTCCTGCACAGGTGTGGGTGAAAAGTGAGCTGAATGTTGTGATGAGGTCCTCACTCTCTGCTCAAATCCTGCCTCCACGATCAGGTTTGTCTTACTGTGGTTCTGACTCTAAAAAGACACCAAATCCTCAGAGTTGTATTTGCTACTTGTTTGCTCTGGTCTTGAGATTTCACCCAGCCACCCTCGTGGTTTGCTCTTGTTAATCCCAAATTACAGCTGCCTAAAGCATTATAGGTCACAACCCAGTCCACCAATCCTTGCACAGCTGCAGTTGCAGAAATGTGTCTTCTAGTAAAATGTAGATTTTGCAAACAGTATCACTACTAGCCGCGACTTAAATGCAGCAGCAACTGTATTTCTTGAAAATCTGCCCCCTCATTAAAAAAATTATGAGCACTGGAGCAGTTCTCACTACCATGAGAAGATACCAGCTCCCAGGTGACCAGTACCAGCCTCTTCAACCACCTGCCCAGTGCTGATAGCTGTGTGAGCATGAGGGTCTGCTTTACCATGAAAATAAAATTGGTACTTGAAACCACTGTGGCAAACACAGTGCTCTGTCAAGGAATACTGCTAACTTTCAAAGCATCAACAGATACTGAATTTGGCTTTAACTGTAAAAGGAACCTGAAATGGTCGGGTTTATGCTAGAGGGCAAATGTCTTGTAACCAGATCCTTACTCAGCTGACATTATAATGGTTGTATGTCTCCATTACACATGGATAATTGGATAAAAATATTGTCTGTATGTGTATATATATAATGTCGTTGCTGACTTTGCTACAACAGTCTTCAAGCGAAGAATGAAGAATTCATGTGAATTTCCCTTATTTTCTCTGAAGTTTAAATACATAAATACTTAAGTTGGTTTATTTAAACTTGACATTCACGTAAACAAGTCAGTATGGGAAAAGCTGAACAATGCTTCCACCACTCTGAAAAAGATCTAATGAAGATAAGCTTTGCCTTTTCTTAACAGAAGATTAACATACCTCTTGTCCTTCTGTTTCAGGGAAGAAGCATGAAAATGGGCACTTGGGATGGGTGCATAGGTGAAAATGACTTTTCTTTCTCTTACTGTAAATGAGTTTAACTGCTTTTAAAACCTACTATAGCCACAGAAGTACAAGTTCTAACTTAGAAGCTATCACAATTGGCATGTAACAAAATATATTTAAGTCTGGTAAGTTACAGAATAAAATGATGCTGCATCAGTAAAACCACAATACAGATTAACAGTTTAGCATGGTTATTGACAACATTTATCTGAGTATCAGGAGCAGCGAGCATCTTATCAGAAACACATTTCAAATCCACAATGTTCCATTGCTTGCAGCAGTGTAGCATACTGGCTGTTTACCCAACTGGACATTGGCTCATCTACGGACTCGATCTGCCATGGCATCTTGTGCCACGCTGGTCCCCTCACCTGCACCTTGCTCTTCTCCTGTGTCTAGTCTCTCCTGCCTGCCCTAAGCATGCTGAGGCTTGCCATCCCTGATGCTGAACATGTGGTACTTAACACTGCAGCCATAAAAAGCACACATCAAAAGTATAGCACAAAGACCCCTGGGCTATGTTTCTCTAGCCCTAGCTTTGAAAGGGGTCAGACTGTATTGCTGTAATTCCATACTCAAAAAGCCCCCCTGCCAAAAAACCAAAACCATAAGCCAACAATCTGCACAGCCATGAAAAACATCCCTAGTTACATAGCCCTATTAATCCAAACTCTTCTGCACAGGTGTAACATCTTCTAGGACCTGTCAGCAAAGGCACAGACAGAAAATAATGCACTGGAAGCAAATTAGATAACATGAATGAATGCAAATACTACATTCTGTTTCTGCATTAACAGATGTTCCAGTTATGTTGAAATAATCTATTATCCCACTGTTGAAAGAATTAACCACTGTTCCCTTATGAAGAAAGCAGCATTTGGTTTTCCAGTTATGAAAAAACTGAATGGCTGAAGCAACCAGCCACAGTGCCTTAAAGCAGAGATCTGAATTTCCATTAGTTTAAAATGAACAGGGTCAGGCCATAAAGTGCGTGAACTGAGTTGGTCTTATCATCTTCTGTATCTGTCATATACTTACTTTATTCTTACTGAGAATATTAGGGATCTGCAATCTCCCTAGTGTTCAGCTAAAAATAAGAGTATATAACATTAAAGAGGAGAATGTCTCACAATTGTATGTATGCATTGTGCAACTTAAGTGTAGCTTAAGAGCCCAACAAATAATAAACGAACACTTTTAGGCTTCTGGAGATAAAGTTTCATGCCCACAGAACTACCAGTGGTTTTCTAGAGCAAGACTTGCAATTCTTGGAATTTTTACGGCTACCTCAAATCTTGAAGAACCTCCTGGTGTTTATTCTTTGCTGAGGTCATGTATTTCAGGTATTTCTAAAGCATATGAAAAACATTCCACAGAAATGCAAATCACTACCCTTTGGTTTCATATCAGCCACAATTATTCTCAGAGATATTCTCTTCCCTCAAAAAATCCTGGTATCTCAATGGTATATTAATACATATCAGTTTTTTTTATTTAGATAGTACTTTCCATTTAGACCATCCTGCTTTGGAAGTGAATTACTTGCTAGTTGCCAGCTTTAGAAATGAAAAACTCCTTACAGAAAACTGCAAATTATTTTGCAATTCAACAAAGCTAAACAAAGACAAAAAAATTCCTTTCTATTTAAACAGAGAATTGTTCTTTAAGTGTGGGTCTTCAGTACGAATACACTAAAAGCTTTCTTATATTTACCTTCTCTGCAACTTGAACTTGCTCACTGAAAGGCAGAGACCTATCACCATCTGAAGAGACTGGACTTGTGGTAACCAACAAATACCTTCAACAAGAACTGCATGTTCAACACGCAAGAACATGATGTCTTCATCATTGCTCCAGCCTCCAAATTGCTTAGAAGGAAAATTCAGTAGCTGCCCCACCTGCACCAGGGCACAGTGATCTCTCCTCTCTCTGTACTCTACTGGGGGACAGGTACTGGCAGCCCTGGACAGTAT
Source organism: Falco punctatus (assembly GCF_963210335.1). Lineage (NCBI taxonomy): Eukaryota > Metazoa > Chordata > Aves > Falconiformes > Falconidae > Falco > Falco punctatus. The sequence goes on along the minus strand of NC_137586.1, from coordinate 16,322,261 downwards.
GTGGAAATAGCACTTGCATCAGGTGCCAGAGGAGGCATCAAGAGTGCATCAGTTTGCACAGAAGTGGCCCACACACAGCGTATAAGGATATAAGTCCCAGTAAAGTTTCTGAACAGTTTTGCAAGGAGTTTCGATAGGTCTGCTCCAAAAACTTCATTGATTTCAGATACTTTCCCACTGCAGACTCATGCTGCTAAACACAGCTCTCACAATGCAGCCATGACATTATAAAAAGCATCCTATTAGGTTCAACCTATGACAATTTTTATTTTTTTTCATATGCATACTATAGTAGTAGTAGTAACTGATACATATGCATAGGAGACCCAAAAGCTCACATGTTGAAATCCTGGACCATTAAAGGCAAGTATGAGGATTTTTAGTTCGGATGTATTTTATTTTGAATACAAGCTGGACCGCCATGAATCTTCTGAAGATGTTGCTATGTATTTATAAGCTAATGAATCCAATTATGATCTATAACTCTAGATGTAAGTACTACTCAGTGACGCAGTGCTGGTAATCAAAAGCTGAAGTGATGCAAGCACTAGGTGTTCTGATTTGAACATGTTACTGCACTGAATGCCAAAACTATAGCACACCACCAAAGCACACACAAGATTCAGCATCTCATTGTTAGGTATGAGGTTCTGGGAATGCAAACCTTGCTAAGATGAATTGTAAAATTTAGAGGTTAATTATGTTACAGAGAGAGATTTCCTAGCGTTTTGATACTACCAGAAACCAAGGATACAAGATAATAAGCACAAGAAAATACAAACCTTGGGTGATGGCTCTATTGGGAAACCATTAAAAACAGCAGTTTTGTGTGATTATGAAACTGTTGCATAACATCTTACAAGACTGCAGGTAAGTTTTCAGGTTACTACACAAAGGGAACTTCTTGGATCATAACCGCATTATTTACGAGTCCAACATAAAATGGAATTATTTTGTAAAAGCACACTGAGCTATGCCTCAGAATTACAGAAAAATATTTTTCAGGTTTTAAGGCCAGGCTGGATGGAGTTTTGAGCAACCTGGTCTAGCAGAAGGTGTCCCTGCCCATGGCAGGGGGGTTGGAACTAGATGATCTTTAAGGTCCCTTCCAACCCAAACCATTCTACGAGTGCAAGATAATGGAGACTGCTGTAAAAGGAATCTAAGCAGGATTTTATAAACTTGGAATTTTTAACCTGATCAAGAGAACAAGTGTAGGAATTGCAAAGGAATTACAAAACAGGGTGAACTAGGTGAAATTTAGTATTTGGTGAAAATGCCTAGATAATCACAACATGCTATAACCGAAGCTAACTCCTTCTATAACAGCTCCCTCATTAGTCTAATCCTAAGTACATGAGCAAGACACATCAAGCAGCCACCTAGATGCTTCTGCAGTATACCTTACCTATACACTGTGTAGCTGTAGCTCACCTCCAGGTTTAAGCAAGAGCAAAAAAATTTAGAAGCCAAATTACAGATCAATGTATGGAAAAAAAATATTTCTTGCAGATGATCAGCAGATTCACTGAATACAGAGTTAAATAAATTCAACAGACATCTGCAGTATACACAAAATGATAATTTTCTTTTGATGCCTTCTTACAGACCTTGGGAAATCAGGAAGTCTCAGGTTCAGCTACTCACTGTCAAGAAGTCAATGGAAATCTGTAGATTTTCCTATTTAATCTGCTTAACTTCAAAATTTGTAAAATGGTTATGGCAGATCAATCTGATTTTTTAAATTTAGCAAAGAAAAATTTAGCAGGGACAACTGGATCCAGGTTTCATGTGGAGAATGTTCTTACAGCAAACCTTTGAAATACAATAAAAGAAATTTAAGTAAAAGGAAGGGCCACACACAGAATTACTAAGAATTAGGCAAGTGTACCCCCATTACCTAGTTTCTAATCATAAACCCCAATTTCTTCAGTGTACTTTGTGACAGTGTTGATCAGGCACTATCAGCAGTACAAACTGCCACCCCCACGTATCTCCACTCCAGGTCTCTGGTCCATAGATTAAACCACAGCTGATGATTCAGAAAAGATCTTTTCTGAATTTCAGAGGGATGCTACAATGCCGTTTTTAAGGGGTTGTGGTATGACAGCAGCAATGCTGCAGCCATGCCTTCCCTCTCCCAGCCCTTGCTCCCAAAAACCTTGCAGCTCCCCACAACACATCATCCAAGGAGGCTGCCACACAGAAGGACAAAAGAATGAAACCCAACAGTTAGTGTTCCACAGAAGCAGTTGTTGAAAATGTTCCTGGCATGGCCAGATGCATGACTGTATAGTACCGCCTGGCCCTGCCTAAAAGCAGCACAATCCCAATGTGCCGTCAAGAGGGGATCCTGGTGAAGTGATGGGGAACTGCACTATGGAAGAGGCAAAAGTAATTTTTAACATTTTGAGAAACATGCAGATTTCTCTACCAGTTTTGAGTACTGTCAATCACACTAGCTGTCAAGCCATCCTCAGCAGAGGTGCAGTCTCATTAATAAACAGTAACTATTAAAGACCTCTGTGTTTGTTTTATTAACAAAACCAAACTGCGGAGGTCTGTAAGAAGGCATGGTGGGAACAAAAGACAACAGATTATTCATTCTCAAAATTTTGTGTTGTGCAAACAGCTACAGTCCTTCTAATGGTCTATAAAATCTCTAGGTTCAAAACTCTGTTTACCATACTGTTGAATGTTCGAAAGAGCTACAACGTGTTTATAATTTTCTGTTATACTTGAACTACTTTTCTGCAAAGGAGATTTTTTTATTAATTCCATTTCTCACTAATATATTAGTCTGTAACAACAGCTGGGAAAGAAATACTTAATAACGATTATTATTTGTACAGAGCAATGGTAAAATAAAAGTGGGTTGTGTAATTTCCTACGCTGGTTTTATGACTATGTATGCCAGGACAAGACTTCTATACTACACTGATGTTTAATTTTTAATGGACTGGCTGCAGGCTTGATTACTTTATTGCACTCCTTGTCCCTTAGATCATTTCCAACTGCAGCATCTCTCCATTGCTTGGGTTAGTCACTTGTAAAGCACAAGCTGAGCTATAAATTTTGAACCACTCTAACCCCATGTCCATTTCAAATCCAGGACTGACAGATTATTCCAACTAGCTGATAAACTTGTAACAAAAGATTCAGAGTACAACTGTCCTGCCAAAATAGCTGGCATGCACAGAGTAAGTAAGAGCACAAACCAGCCTCCAAGGCAGCACGAACAACCCTTTCTTAAGGGGACATGTTAAAATCAGAATCTAGTTCACTACAATAAAGTTAAGTTACCCCAACTAAAACATCCTGCCACACTACATAGCTATTTTCCCTTATTTTTTCCGTATTTGTCTCCCTTTCTGGTGTAGTGCTAGACATATGTGCCATACACATTAAAAATGAGACTAAAATGCAATCAGAAGCACAAAGAAAACAACACCCAGCAATACAGAGGAATTATTTATTAATTAAATCTTTACTAAGCATCAACAATAAATTCATTTTCATGCATTCTTCTGGGGACTACCATGTTTCAGGTCACTTGTAAACAAATCTTCCCTTCCACTGAGCATTCATACACTGCCTAGCGCAAGTCATATAAAATAGTAACTACATCACTTTTGAAGTAACAACACAAAGGGAAAACAAAAAGAGGTATCCCTTCAAATGCTGATTACTTTCCAACTGTTAAGTAATTTAGTGCTAAGGATCCAACTACTGAAATGTACGCAAAGGGAGACAGAGAACAGAAAAACATGAGGTAAATGTCACCAATGGGTGATTTATGTCTCTGATAATCCACTCTCCGATAATGGCAGTCAAATCAAACCTCTGACTTCTAAGAGAATATTGAAGATAAGGAGGATCAAAGCACAACTCCCATCCCTTTTGCAGACAGCAGCAGATCTGGCTAAAGGTCTGTACCACGGGACAAGGGTTCAATACTTCAAGTCTGTACAGCACCATGCAAATAGGAAAGTACTAATGACTCTGAACACAACAGAGGGGAAAGCCATCTCAGCCTTGCAACTAAACCCCATTTCTGCACAAGTTCATAAACAAGAATTAGTTTATATAGAATTTAGGATACAAAGAGTTAGGCAAATTCTGTGTCTCTATTTCTGGATAGAAAATTACATTTATTTAATATCCATATAACTAACACCTGGGGCCATAATTACATGTAAAATAAAAATTGAAATGTTTTACAAACAAAAAAAGCAGACGAGGGTTTTGACTTTAACCTCACTCACTCCATCAAATAAAAATAATTATTAGAAAATGGAGGCCAAATTAATGTGTGGGGTTTTGTTTTTTGGTTGTTTTTTTTTTTTAAACTGAATTGATTGCAGCAATCAATAAACAAGTTTCAAAGAACTCTTTTAGTAAAGGCCAAGCCTAGCCAGCAGGTATTGCATTAACCGTCTTTATCAATTAGGACTCACCAGGAACAGACCTTATTTACAAAGCAAGAATTCTGGGAATCCACTTGTGTTAGAAGAACCTCACGTATTGCTGCAGAGAGATGTTAGCTTTGCTAAGTGCTGCTTCATTAAGTACAGTGCACACATTTCTTAATGGAGAGCAACTTCAATAGTCCCAGGGAGTTCATCATCTAGTGTGGGATATACACATCCATGTTAGCAATTTCAGAAATGAACGATAACACTGTTTGTTCATTTTTCTTTTTTTTTCTTTTTAAAAGGCAGAATATCATAAATAAAGAATTTGTGTAAACTAGAAAAATATCCCTCACTGTTACTAAACTTTGTCAACATTTAGCAAGTTTAAATGTAGCGAAGCAAGTAGGTTAAATATTGCAAAATATTTCACCTTCTTAAGAGCGCTCTCACATCCTCAATCCTATTCAGGCAGGCATCGATCACTGCACAGTTTATGATGGAAATGTAACACAGGAAAGAGAAGAGGACAAATATTTCTGATGAGTCATTTTTCTCTTTCTCAATAACTCCTTCCCCTCCCTTCTCCAAATGCCTCTTCCAGTAGATACAAACATCAGAAACACATTTATTAAGTCAGCTGTACTTTCCAAAAGGTTGTCTTGTGATATTTTGATGATTACAAAGCATGCAAGTTACACAAACACAGAAATACCACTGCATCACTGTAGCTGCATTCAACTCAAACCCACAAAGGAAGCCTATTAGCTACTGATGCTGATGGCCTCCACGGTAGGAAACCAAACCTCTATCTTGGGTAATCAGGACATGAGGGATTTGGTTTTGGGTGCAATAATATAAGACATAGGTGACAAAGACATGAATGGCACCATTCTCTGTGAGAGGAGAAGGCTCTGGAATGCTGTCAGCATTTGCACTAAGACATGGAAAAAATATGCAAATGAATTTATTAGTCTCTCTAAAGAGAAAGACACCTTAGGTAATACAACTAAAAAGGCAAACCCCCCTCTGCTGCAATCAAACAAACATAACTGTCTCTCTTTTTAACAGAGGCTATTTATCACCAGCCTGAAGATGCCTATAAATTACAAAGGGCAAAACTGTTTTCTGGCTCAGTGTTCCCATCTCTTCCAATGATAACTGGCATTGTGAGCTGAATGGTTTAACTGTTTCTTAAAGAAACAGTAGAAAGAACAGAGGGCAAGATTATTTCTTCACTTTTAAAAGCAGCTGAACTCTGAAATGCTCTGAAATATCTGTACTTTCGTAAGGTTTGGGTAATGTCCTATTAATCAGGAGCATACTCTTTCTCCTGAAATAACAATTTAACTGAGAGAATTCCAGCAAGCAAACCCAACTGCTGCTTATTTTAACTTGCAAGCTCATTTTTTTTATACATAAACAAGCATGACTCAGTCCTACACAGTAGTTTTACTAAGAACTTCCTGTCCCTTCCCTGCTCTTGAAACAGTTGGCTGTCCAACATTTCCATGCTAAAACATGCCCTGTTGCTTCTCCCTCAGCACGGCCCCGGCATGAAATAAGCCCTTTCAGAGAGATGCATGCCTTCCCATCTTTCACCAGTGATTTTAACAGTGCCTTATGCTTAGAAATGTCACTGCAGGATTGGGACTTAAGTAGTGTCCATGTAGAGAGAGCAACTGATACTCAATGTAGATATCTGGAAATCAGTTTACTCACAAGTTGAGAAAGAAGATGTAGAAAAAGATGCTGTTTCTACTCTCTTTAAGTAGCCGAGTCATTCATACAACAGAGATAGTGAATGGGACCGTATTAAGAAGTTACTTGACTTGCCAAGCTTACTACAGGCATTCAACATCCACAAGGCTGGCTTGAAACGGCGCTTAACAATTAGCTTCCTTATTTCTTCTGGGCCTTTCTTATTTCTTCAGCCTTTAGGATTCACATTTGCAAAATTCTGTAGGCAACAAGAAAGCCTATAAACCTTCATTAAAAGCAAGAGAAAGGCATACTGTGCCTCTAAAAATAAACGGTTTCAGGCATTTTATAGCACCACATGTAAGATCAAATCTCCAGCAAGGTGCTAAACAGACGTGGAGGTACACAGGGAGTAAAACAGACCGAACGAAACTTGCCGTGTTCATTCACCCCAACCCCCTGAAGATGATAGTGTCAAGGAATAAGCAGGACCACCCTGAAAAGGAAGGCCATACCCCAAAGCAGGCATTTTTTTTTTTTAGTATTACTGAACTTCATGATACTCAAGTGGCCACTCCTTTCTAAGAATCAACCCCTTTAATTACAGTCAACCGGCTGTAGCAGAAGTTCATACTCATCATCTCTCAAAGAGACACCCTGATTAGCTTGAACATAAAGCGCAACATTGCTTTTGTGTACACCCCTCCCTCCTGCCTGGTTTGCAAATTTTTGATTGACTATAAATAGCATTTGTGATTCTTCTAGCAGGTTAAGAAGTTCACTTGAATATACAGTACTCATCTAAGTAGCTCATGGTGCAGAGTAATTACACCTGAGCCGTTACGGTGAAAATGGAATACAAATCGATTAATACTGTACAAAAAAAAAATTATTCCTCAATACTGAACAGCCCCACCTTCAAAGTCTCTGTAAACCAGTCCCTATAATCTGGCACTGCTTTCTGTCCTTCCCATCCCCCCACAACCAAGAAAATAACAATTAAAAGATAAGATAACCCAGCATCTGGATTGCAAGCCCTGCCAAAACAGAGGCAGGCCATTCAGTGGGAGCTCACCTCTCGGCATGCGCACAGACAAGGTCAACTTTAAAGGAACGAAGCAGCTGCGATATCCAAGAGAAAGAGACAGGCTGGAGGACAGGAGGGCAAGCGGAGCCAAGGAGAGTGGGTGAAGGTTAGGAGATCCCTACTGGCAAGTTATCGCCTGCCACAGCCCTCCCAGCTACCACCCCTTCCCACTTGCCCTACAGGCAGAAACTCTGAGCTGAACCCCACACCCATGTCCTACCTGCCGATCTCCCTCTCTAGGTATGCACCCCATCCATCCATCATCTCTGGTAATTCAAATATTCCCATCCACGGTGCTTACAAATCAGTAATGTGCAAAATGTCCTCCACCAAGTGCTCTCACAGCAAAAGAGAATGATCACCCTCAGCACAATTGGGAAACTGCTCACGTTTGATTTTCCAGGAATGAAACCTCAGACAGAAAAGGGAATAAACAAGAAAATGTGTACAGGGATCATCCAGAAGTTTAAGGGCAAAACTGTGCTGAGTGAGAGCAACGGCCCTGTGTACCAAAGTCAACAACCAGATTCCAAGTATTCTGGAATATGAACTCAGTACTTCTTTGGTTAAAAGTTTACAAACCTGAGCTGATGCCAGAGACAAAGGGAACATTCTCATTTTGCAATAAACCTCAGGGAGAGCAAAAGCTTTTAGAAGGGCTCACACTCCAGCTGAAGAAAACCAGCCTGCCAGCTTAGAAGCAGTATTCCCAACGTTTTGTAAGTAGCGGTTAGGGCCAAAGGGGAAACTGTACTGTCAGAAGCTTAGTTTGGTCACCACAGTTATAACCATAATCCAAGGAAAAAAAATAAAATAAATCAGTGCCAGGACCTTTACTGACCAAAAACCAAACAGGACTTTGAGCGTTTGCTCCAACAAAGGACAGTGCCAGCAGCAGGGCACTGATGTCACATGAATGCAGATGTAGGACCTGTCCAGATCCACAGCAAAACCTGTTATTCCCACCCCTGACCTGGAAAGAAAAGATGGATTTTGTTTTCATTAAATAGAAGATGTATTTCGCTAAAGCATTTTTCAGTCAGAAGCTTCTTCTAACACACATTTATTTCAGGCAGTGTTTAAACAAAAAAACCAAACCAAAAAAAACCAAAGCAGAAGAGCGATTACATCTAAGGATTTCCCATGATTCAAGGCAGTTTTCTCCTTGGTTTATCACAAGATTAAATGTCTGAGTGTCCGACATTCTACCACTGACCAATGTACGTAAGGAGTAAGAGGCCTGGATTGCAATTTTGGAAAAAAACCCCAAAACAAACAAAAAGACAAACAAACAAAAACCTCAAACCAAACTGAATGTGAGTCAATGACAACATGGTTTGGAGGTGCCAGGAATTTTGCAGTGCACCAACAGGAGCAGCACTGGTGACGGGTGATTTGCTGCCCCGCTCCTGGGTGCTGTGAAGCACCACTTTCCCTTTGGGCTGCTTCCCCCTTCTGATGTTGTTGCCAAACAAACAGCGTGCAGAACAGGGTCACAAAGATACAAGTTCAGAAAACCTGACCAGTGGAGAAAAGTTTAGCAAGTGGCATTTAGCTTACAGAAAAGACACAAGACATTTTGGGGAGCAGAGGAAGGGAGGCAAGCACAAAGCCTTGCAGCCTGGGGAGGCTGCTGCAGAGGAAGCAGTGGTCAGTGGCTGGGAGCACTGACTGCTGTGAAAAAGATTTTCTTAATAACTTCCAGCCAGAAAATTCAAAAAAGCAAAACAACCCTGCAGTGCTGCAGAACCTCTGCAGACCCCGTGGAATTCACTCGGCAGTGCTCAGGGGGCTCCACTGTCCCATCCACGTGAGATGTGACAGCTTTCCTAGCCACGCTGCAAATTCTTCAAAGACAAGGAGCAGTGTCCACTCAGCGCCTACCCAGGTACCAGCAGCAGCAGCGCTATGTCCACCATAATCCTTACCCAAGAATATTATCTCACACAGTCAATACCTGGTATCAGTAAATAATAATTTAGTAAAACTCTACCTGTTTCAAGGCACGTTAATATCTTCATGAACATCATAAAAACACTGGCTTTGCTGTAAAAGAAAACTGACATCAGTTAAACTAACAGCAAAAAACACTTCAGTAACAGATCCTTTTGGTGTGATGAAAAAGATTTACTTGGCTCCATTCATACTGATACATAATTCTGCAAGGGGACTGAAATTTTTATTTCTAGTCAATTTGTATCATTTTCTGCAATAAAACAAAAAATAAGAAATAAATATGCAGTATCATTTTTATGCAATAAAAAGTATTTTCATTTATTTGAAATCACCTGAAAATAGTAGAATTTATTTGAAATTACCTTTGCTTAACCGTTTTCGACTCAAAGTCATGCTTCAGACTGAAAAATTGATCTTTATTTAAAATATGTTTAACTAGTCCAGCATTTATAAGCTACATAGTCGCAGCTACTTCTAAGAGATGAAACTACTAGTCTAATTCAACCCAAAATTATTAACTGTCTTTGTCTCTTGAAGACTGTTTTTCTAGAAAAATTAGTACTTTTATTTCATCCAGTCAAGAGGCAAGCTTATAACGAAAAGCTTATATACTTCATTGTACAGAACAGACTAATTATCTTCACTTTAAATTAAATATTCAAGAATACCTTCACTGTCATACCTCATCAGGCTACATTCAGAATTCCCTTAAATGCCAGATTTCAGAAAAATATTTTCCTACAGCTATTTTATCAAGGCACAGAGAGGCAACTAATATTGGGGACTGTCAGATTTCATCAGGCATACGGCCAACAAAAAACGTGCTAAAGGCACAAGTAATCAACGTGCAGCACAACCACACCGTAAATTACCCTGCCATTTCTAAATGCCACCTGCTAGTTCTCCTGGGCAGGTATCTTCTTATTTGTTTAGCATAGTTTATAGTATTGCAAACTATGACTATGACACTGTATTAGTAATAAATTACTGTCACCCAAGGCAGGGGTCTTTGCTCCTGTTTATCATAGCAGAGAGCACATACCAAAGAAATTCTGCACATACCACTGAAGAGCAGGCATTATACTGAGGTGACTGAATTAAGGTCTTAGGCTTATCATACACAGTCAGCAGAGTCGTTACAGAAGGTAATTCAGGTATCTAGTGCAGATATTTAATATCACACCATGTGAACACCCTTCAGCAATTTTAGCAAAATCAGGAATACCACCCAGGCAGTCCAGCCACTATTAGGTCACATTTCCCATCTGTGGCTACAGCTAACTCCTGCCCACCACTGCCTGCCTCAGGTTGTCTTTGATTGCCATGCCCTGGCTGTAGTGCTTTCTGATCCCTTGCCCCTGGGTACACAAGCCTTTGGGTCACACAGTGAGCATGGGCCACCTTGCAGGTGACTGGGAGCAGATCCCAACGTCCGCCCTCGCCCAGGGCTCCCGCTGCCCCAAGGCTGCCTCACTACCCCCTGCCCTGGAACAAGGCTGGCAGCACCTGGCAAGCGGGGCTGGCCAAAATCAACCTGGCTGCGGACTGCTGCCAAAAGGGGCTGACTAGCCCTTCCCCATGACAAAGCAGCCCTCTGCCACAGGCTCCCAAACCCTCCTGTGGCAGCGGGGCAAGTTGCATCAGCCCAGTGATAAACCATGCTCCCAAGTCAGGGATGTGGCTCAGGCACCTTACGCCGCAGCGTACGCTGCAGCCCCCACGGCAGAGAAATGAGAGCCTCCCCAGTTAATCATTTTTACATAGAATATATTTGCCTTTAATTTCCAGCCACAGCCTTCAAATGTATTTCACATCTGAATCTATCCTAAGCAGCCTGCATATGGACAAGCACTCCATAAAGCTGCATCACTCTTAACTGCGGTGACTGAGTATTTACCTTCAGATTTGGGAACCACAGCTATTTTGGGAGATAACGGGCTTCTGGCACTCCATCGCACTGCAGGGTAGTCAAGTTGTCAACTGACAGTCAAGGAAGAATACAATGCCAAGAAGCCAAGGGAATGCCAGCTGCAAAACTCATTTCTTTACTGATGCAGTTTCTATTTACCACCAGCCTCAGGAGAGTTACTGTAGCTTGCTGGTAGCTTATCTCAAGCATCAGAACTGCAAATCTGCTTCTGTGTACATGTGTATTTACAAATTCACGCATATAAAATCCGGTATGCAAACACCACGTTTTCCTTTGGTAAAACACACTGCAGTATATTGAATACCTGCAGGGAAAAAACCCTCACATTTACATCCTCTGAAAATAACCAAATATGCTTGATGACTAATTTCCAGTTATGAAATGTTAACAGTCTCATTCCTTCATGACAAAATTCTTACTGATAATAACAGACAGCAAGTTACTCTTTTGGAAAGGAACAAGTTAATATGTTCACAAATTTATTTCTCCCAGTAAGTTTCCACCTCACAGAATATTATTATTTTTTGCTAGTTATGGAAGCATTTCAGCTGTGTGTTTAAAAAAAAATAATCAAATACATTCTCCTGTCTACAAAACACCCAGGAACATGCCAGAACGTAATTAGGAATGACAAGCACATAATGACATGTAAGCTGCAAGCATCCAGTTTTCAGTCTGGAAAATGAAACACCTTACAATGGATATGGAATGCTTTTGCTCCAGCTCTTTTACGCATAGCTGGCACGACTAATTTGAAAAATAAAGGAACATGTGCCAGCCTACATTTCAGGCAGAGTTCAGACAACAGAGAAATTCAAACAGAGGAAAGAAGATCAGAGTAACCACACCAAATGCCTACATGAACTTTGCAGAGCAAGAACCACCATTATTAGAGGGCCTGGGGGTAAGTCTCCACAAAGAAACTGGTTTGTACTTGGGGTCTGCCAGATTCCAATTTTTGTTAAGGAGTGAGCTTTTAGCCATTCTGAGATTGGTGAAGAAATGCTTGTTTCCTGCAGATAGGAGACCTGAGTCAGAAATAAAGGTCATCTAAGACCATACCTACTGGTGGTGTTTGGTTAAGTTTTTCTGGATTTATGAAAATAAATTCTAAATCAATTTGACACCACAATCTGAATTTTCTGAAAGTATGCTGAATTTTGAGCAAATGCCTACATTTCTAGTACAGTATGGAAAACTTCAGAATAAGCAAGATTTCCTAGTGAGCAAAAGGATGTGCCTATTGACACCCCTTACATCTTAGCAGAAGCAGAGCTCCTCAGGCTCAGCTTGCTGATGAACAACACAGGGAAGTTTTATGATGGAAAAAAAACCCTGTTCTTTGAATCACACAACTTGGCAGCAACAGGTTATCAAATACATATCTGTCCCAAATAATGCTGGCACTGTAATTCAGTTACTTAGCAAAGTAGCTGTGCAGGGTATTACTGTCCTGTGCCTCACAAGTCAGGTTTGCTGCCAAATGGGTCATAAAATAATCAACAAACAACACTCCAGAAAGGATGCTAGATTCCTTCCAGCAGCATCTACCATTAAAGCAATTACGTATATTTAGTCAGCATAAGGCTGAATTTTCACTTCTTTATTAACAAACTGCTCAAGGGGGTCTGATCAGCAAGTAACATTCGTGGCTGAGTATGAAGTCAGGCCATTAATTTTTAATTCATGTAAACCTTTCAGCTCATGATACTGCCAGAAAGGACAGCTTGAAAAATAAGGAATAGTCTGTTTGTAGGTTCCCTGGACTTGGATTGGATACATCATCTGTGAAATACAAGCAGCACCTGGCTTATTACTAATTTCAAGGCTGCATAAAAACTAAGAGCACAATACATTCAAAACAACACCCAAACACTCAACCTTAAGTATTCCCCTGTTCTACCAGGGAAAAAAAACACCCCACAAACACAACACAAAAACCAAAGCCCCAAACAGAACAGCTGTAACGGTTCTGCTATGGTTTGGAAACCGGTGCCATGAGCGCAGCCCCTCAAGGCTCATGCTGGCTGAGGTCTGCCTGAGCTCACAGCAGAGCCTCCCGTGCAGTCACGGCCAGGGACATGGCCCTGTTCCTAGCCACAAGCTGCATACGGCTTCCAGGAGCTACTGCTTGTGAAACGCAGACCAGATCTTTCACTCCAATCCTACAACCTATGTTACAATCCCTTTTTCACAGCTATGTTAAATTCCTAAATAAGAGGGGCGGTATGCATTTCCAGAGCTAAGAGGACAGGTGAGAAACACTTTCCTCAATGTCATTTCTACCTGCTTGCTTGTCATTCGGACTGTAGGGCAGTCCACAGAGTATTAAGAAACCCCTGCAACAACTGGACTGACTTTGAATAATTTCAGAAAACAAATCCCCCCAGTGGTGGCTGCAGTTCTCTCTCATTCACCATCAGCATATGGCAACAAGTGATTCCGTCGAGTAATCCTGGCAAAACTTGGAGAGATTGTTTTGAATTTCCTTCATAACTTCTCAATGCCCAACTGTATTAACAGCTGAAGATGAAACACCACTGTTGTGGGTCTTCTTGATTCCATGACAATTAATTCTAATGGTTCATGTGGCACTTCACTATTTCAACATTTGCTTAAGATTCATTACGACCAAATGACTGTTCTACACAGCGACTTGCTGGCAATAAGGGAAGAAGAGCAGCCAGCATTTAAAGTCCATTGATAGATACATTCTTGAGCCAAACAATAACCAGAAATACTAACACTACATGAAGTACATCCAAAGTTTGTAACACTATCTGCAGAAAGTTCCCTACCTATAGCCCAGTTAGGCGCCATGTCACTCCTCAGAAAGGAGTTACCTGGATGGTTTTGAAAGCATCATCCCTCACCCACCAGACACGCACAGGTCTGGGAATATGAATGGTTCTGTTTGTTTGAATGACAAAACAACATAATAAATGGCATTAGTCCTTTTCTGTACTAACTGAAGTGGCTCTGCTAAGACAGAGACAAAGGAATGAACGGTAAAAGCAGCAGGGGGTCAAAGTCAAGGCCCAAAGCCAAAGCTGCCAATAATAACTATTTATAATGTAGAACACGCAAAAAGGTCCATGCTGTTCCCTTAGAAGTACATACCCTCCATCCTTGATCTACAGTGTTAGAATTAGTCTAGTCTTCATGTCTCACTCCCTTAATGCATCCCCCCCAAAGCTTATGTGACATGAAGAATCAATGCTAGCCTGGTCAGTGGGCTTCTGGTGCTTTTATGTTGTTGCTTTTCAAATGTCTGAAGTCCTCTGGTATCCTTTGTGCGATTACAGCACCTGCAGAAGATTGCCAGCCACCTGCACTACGAGCTGCACCAACAGAACAAAACGTAGATTAACATTAATCTTCTCCCAGAAGATGCCCTATTTCTGTCCAGTAATTGCCGTAATGAATACATGATTGCTTGTTCAGGCTTCCTGCTATTCTCTATTAGCGACTTTCCACCTCCACCAGCTTCTGCAGCTCTGCTGTCTTAGGGATACTTAACACGTGGGCTTTATCATCAGCTGCTTCTCCTGTACTGGTGTCAGAGGAAACCAATTGCTCAGTCCACATACATTAGCACAAACTCAGAGACACTTCAGTTTCTGCTCAGCAGCCCAGAGAGAGGGGCTGGGGAGGGACAGGGGACAGCACACAGGCAGCTGTGCTCACAGGCTGCTGGACGGGCGATTGAAGCACTGGCTGCTGTCTCCTCTGGCCCGAGCACAGCTCAGCACTTTCCTCAAGCTGGCTGCAGTCTGCATTGTCTGGAAGTGCTCCACAAGCCACAGCTTTTGAACAACAGTGCTGCTCAAGCCACAGCTTTTGAACAACAGTGCTGCTTCTGATGGGGAATTTTAATAACATTTTTTAAGAGCACCTATCTGCATTGTTAAAGCAGGGAGTAATTATTAGAACATCTGGAAAACACCAACCTACAGATATGAAGCAACACCACAAACACAGGCTTTTGCCACTGCCCACCACTGCCACCCTGCTAAAGCACAGTGATGTGACAAGAGATAAGGATTGCTCATTCATCCTGTACAAGAAGCCTCTGTCAGTCCCTCCATGCTTTCCCTAAGCCACACGACTCAAAATCCTACCGAAAACTGAGAACTAACTTTCAGTCAGAAGAGCTGGAATAAAGCAAAGCAAGTAACTTTGCTAGGACTATTAAATATAGTGATAACATGAGGCTCAACATGTTCTGTATACAAAAAGGAAGCATGCAGTTCAATAATCCACATGCATTTTTCTTACTCATGGATTGTTCTCTCAAAGATGTGCTGAAATTTGACTAGATGCCCAGTAAGCTAAGGATCACGGTTGTGATATTTGGCTTTGTCAATTGTTTAATATGACTGCTTAAAACCAGAAGAAAATAAGAAAGCCCCCTACAGAAGCCTCTGCAAGTAACCTGCTGCCTTCTCCCTCAAGGCCAGTACTGACACTGACACAGCAGAGATGCAGAGCATTCCTCCCTCCCCTCGCCGTCCGTCAGTTTGCACCTTCTCTGGCAGGCCAGGTCATGGTAACTATTTGGAAGAGTAAGAGCCAGTATGTCTAATGAATGTCACCCTAGTAGGTTACAGAAATTTTCAATCTACAGAGACTACAAAACCCGACAACGTAAAGGATGTTAACATACACTGTAATATAAACCTAATACATTTCTAAAATGGTTTGTACCCCAATAGAAGGCGTTTAAGGGTTCAAAGTTACATAAAAAAAATAAATTACTTTAATAACCCCTGTTTGACTCCTGCTCTCAGCTGAGCAAAAGTTTTGGTGTGTGGCTGTAGGGGCAGAGGAGCCTGGCCACCCCAAACGGAGCAAACAAACAGCCCCAAGACCCGACAGCTGTGTGATCGGCAGAGCCAGAAGCCACAGCTGAGGCCACTGCTTTGAAGCACTGCTCAGCCTGAACAGCAGCGAATGTGAATGTACTTTTTATGCTAATTTTCAAGATACCTGGTCAGTGCCAGTGTCTGAAATGTAAACGGTGGGAGGGATGGTTCTTTTGCCCATAAGAGCACACTTCTGCTTCATACAGATAGGATTACCAACTCACAGGCTCTTGTCAGATCAGGTTCCTTGTCAGGAACCGTTCAAAATCACTTAAAAATAATCCAGACAAATAAATAACTAGTGAGACACACCTCTCTTGTTTCAACCCTAACAACAAATGGTGCCAGTCATTTTTACTGACATCTTACTTTTTTTTCCCCCACACTTCAGCATCAGTAAATAAAACAAAAAGCACAATACACACAAACAGCATGTATACTACAAATAAATTGAGTTGGTGAAAGACATCAGTTGTTCTGATGCAAAAATACCATCTTTCTGTTCCCTGTGTTTTTTACAAGCTGTTGCAATGACAGGCTCCTACAAAACACTGCAACCACTATGCTATTTGGAAAGCATAGCAATGCAAGCCTCTGGCAAAATGAGACCTAACTATTTCTTTCCAATAAAACCATCTCTACTCGTACCACAGCTCTAGCCATCAGGTGGCATAATTTTTACCATAATAAAAGTTAATTTTTTTTTTTTTAAAAATCAATACGAAAATATACTTCTGGGTGCAATTCAAGTTACATTTGAGTTTTGAAATCATCTTGAGGGTTTTGGGTTTTTTACAATGTTTTAGTCCAGCCACCTCAAACATCCTTAAACAAATCACTACACTTAAGTTTTAAACATGTACTTTTGATTACTGGTCATACAATGTTCAGTTTTCTCATTAAAACAGTGGAACCAAACAGTTCAGAGTCTGTAACTTTAGTCTTTCCAATATCATCCAACAGTTCCCCAGGCTTTCATGTCCTGATCTTTCTAATTACACATATTCCATTTTGTTTCAGAAATTATTCACAATCTTTATGTAGTCCCTCGTTCTTGATTCCTCCCACCTAAAACTTCCTTTCCTCTTCTGCATGATTTACCAAACTGAAACACCTGTAGAACATGTTCACCTACTGTGGAAAATTTCTTCCCTCTTCTACTCTTGATATCTCCTGAGGTTAATCAGGCTCTTGGGTTCGTTAGGCTTGAAATGACATTCAAATAATAAGCCAAATAAAAAATGAATTTTATCTGAAATTCATACCTCAGCATACAGAACAGGCATACGACTACAGAAGCTTCTGTATGAAGATATCCACTGTACTGTTCAACGTTAATGTGAACAGTTAGTCAGGAGGAGTGTCTCTTCCTAAATCCTATGTCCTTCCTTTTTGACAGATGGGGTCTTTTTATTCCCACTGGATCCATAAAACTCCCTTGGGCTCTTACAGAGAGAGCCCTCCACCTGCAGTAATGCAACAGAAGAGGAAAATGGACCTGCAAATGATTTTTCACAATAGTTTTGGTTACTTTAATAATACATTAACTCTTATAATTGGAAAAAAGCAATAGAACAGGCTGCATAAATGCATGGGCACAACAGTAAACAGCATTACTTTTTCCACCATGGCAATAAGTGCATTCATCTGTGCCATAAGCTGGATCCACAATACAAGGGCACTATGTGTTGCTTATTTCCCTTGTACATGAGATACAGGTTTTACAGTTATACACCATAAGCCTGAAAAATCAATGATGTAAAAAGCACCTTCCTACAAGTATTTTTACTCTCCTCCTTGCTCTGATGCAAGTTAGGCATGCCCCCCACCACACTTAAATGGGTGAATGCCATCCTTTCTTACCACCACCTCCAGCATCCCTGCGCTCAGCCAAAGCAGTATCCACTGTAGTTAACACACTCATGTATGCCTTGTGGTAGATAAATTACACACCACCAAGGAAAGGTATATGGACCCAGTACAATAAAAGAAATTAATTCTCTCAAAGCTACCTATTATTTCAAGGAAATTAGCTATACAAGCAAAATACTTAGCTAAGAACCAGCAGTAAAACAAAGCACAAGCTGTTTTACAACAGTGACTGCTTTTTCTGAAATAAGTTTCTGAAATATGGCCACCCTTATTAAATACACCTTAGTTCTGGAAGACACCAGAGCTCACCACACAGTTCCACAAAAATAGCCTTCCTCACAGGGAGGTGAAGGGGCCATTTCTCCCCATCCTGGGCTGCAATCCCTCCATGCCGTACACACTGTCCTGCACTGGCAGAACTGGCCGACATACAGGAGGACAGCAGTGACCGTATCACATAACAAGCATCTCTCCTGTGCAGTGTTTGTTAGCACCCCCCAGCACAAGCAGACCCGGAGGCTCAGTGCTGCTCTCCAAAGGTCAGAAATCACACCTAAAAAACTTAAAACGACTGTCTCAACACTCCCTCTGATCTGACATTGCAGTAACGTTGTGGCCACAAGTACAGTTCATTCACATGTACTGGACCAGCAGGCTGGCACTGTCTGGAACAAGCACAAGTCAAGTCTGAAAAGTTTCAGCTGCATGTGCTTTGGTTATGTGTGTGGATAAGCCCCAAACTGCAAACAATTCAGGAAAAAAAAAAAGAACAGGATTTCCCACTGCAGGCTGCATATCATCCCTTCTGGTGGCTCAACTCACTGCAGCAAGCACGGTCCCTAGCTTATACCCTACAAAAGCCAGGACTCGAACTGGAAGACCAAAGAAAGACCCGGTGTAAGCACAGATCCCTGGGTTTGATCTGCACATGCTGTTTACACGCTGTACAGATGGGCTTGTGGAGTCCTGACTGCATCATATTCTGTTTAACATCTCACTTTGTCCTTAGGGCTGCTCTGTGCCCCAATTCAAACTGTCACAGTCATTACAACAGCGATAGTTTTCCTTGGGGGTTTCTTGTAAGTAAAAGTTCCATAGTGTTCCCTGGACACACTTTACTAGGCTCAGCCATAAAAAGTAATTAAAACCAAAGATAGAGCAACTCATTGCTTCTAATTGCTTTTCTTCTCCTGATCCTCATCCCAGACCTTCTTACTCCAGGCAGAACAGATAAAGCTTAATCCCAAATGTGATCACAGTCAGTCTCTCTTCAACTCATGAGAAGCAAGGGACAAGAATCACCATCTAGATGAAATCCTGCTTTCTTTTCACTCACTTTTTACAGCATCACATAGAGCTACTAGCAATCTCAGGAACAGTCTAAGCTTTTTTTGGATGAAACCAGTACACAAGGCATTGCTCAAAATAATTACAAAGTACATCCATAACATGGTTCTTGAGCAAACACAAGTTAGTAAGCATTCGGTACCAAATGCAAACAGTATTTGCAGTCACGTGATAAGGAAGAGCCCACTGCACCAATTCATTCTCAAGGTAACACGGTCAGAAATTCCTGTGTGTGTGAAAACGGCAGGCAAAAAA
The DNA here is from genome assembly GCF_963210335.1 of Falco punctatus. Classification (NCBI taxonomy): domain Eukaryota; kingdom Metazoa; phylum Chordata; class Aves; order Falconiformes; family Falconidae; genus Falco; species Falco punctatus. Next base: position 16,302,836 of record NC_137586.1, on the reverse strand, counting down.
AGAGAAACTGTGAAACACAGCAGAAATCAGGCTGCTAGCTGAACATTGGAGAGCAACTGGGAATAAGGCATGCAGTTCATGAAGTGAAGCAAAAACTGCCAAGCACGCTCATTTAACCGAGACAGCTGAAATAAAATTTCTTGGTTCTTTCAGGCTGTTTCTCCTGGCCTACAGACTCTCAAGAGAGTCAGACTTACCACTACCCAATCCCCAGACTCCAAGAGGCAAAGGAGGAGCTGTTTGGCTATACCAGTAAAGTTGTAGAAATGAACGATGTACAGATTAATATCCAAAACTGCTGCATACTGGTCAGGTACACAGAAATCTGTTCACAGAACTAACACAGGTACAGTTTCTACCTACAGGGTACCATCAACACAACCTAGACATCCGCTGGAATATGGAGCCAGACCAGGAGGATTTGAATGAGCATTTTACAGATGTAGCAGATTTTTCATGGCTACGAACAGCCACTGCCTTTACCTGGAGAGGAACAGGCTAAAAAAATACCTCTCCCCAAATTCCCGGCTGGCCAGACCTTAACAAAAGTCACTGCAAAAGCTGGTGTACTGAGCCCAGGACAGCAATACCACAACAGCCTGGAGAAACAAGCCAACAGCCAGTGAGCACAGCACTGGAACAGCTCCTGATGATACGTCAGGGTTTGATTTCTCTCCCACCAGAAGTCCAGGTTTTACCAATCTCACTCTCTCCTGAGGCAGTCAAACTCCAAACACAATTTAAGCACTTGAATGATGCAACACGACAGCTGTTATTAATAACTTAACTCTTTCCAACTGCCCCTCAGAATTGTGTATTAGGTGCTGATAAACCTGTATTGCACAAAATGACCCTGTAGCGCATCTGAAATATTACTTCATGTTTGGACTGACTACTTATAAACTGAATTTGAAGGCTGTAATGGATTTATGACAGTATTTAAGGAGCTTTTAAAGTTTTAAGTGTTAATTGTCTCCACCCCTGCTATTGTCCAGTGTTTAAATGGTACCCAAATGCAACTGATAATTCATATTTATGTCTTCATATATCATCTTTGTTCTAGGATTACAAGCAGTAAGCTTATTAAGTGATCAGAGACAGAAATCTTTCGCCTTAATGAGTGCAAAGCTGGTGAAGCATCCTCTCTGCCCATTCTCAGTTCAGTTTCCCATGCACCCGCCCTAGGTAGTCACCTGTAGGCTTAGCCAGTCTAGCACTGTGATACCCTGCTGTGATTCTCATTTCTCCTTTTTGGTAACCATTTAGAGAGACCAGGTAAAGCCTCACCCCTTCCACACCAGAAGAACAGGTGCTGTGCTTACTCTTTTAATGCTTAAAATTTTCTGCTAAATTTACCAGAGCTCCATATCCTGCCATCAGCATTCCCCACGCAGACTTCATTGTTCCCACCATATCTCCAGCATCCTCAATGCAGCCCTGTATGACCTTCCCCCCCTTATGACCACAATCCCACACAGTGACTCCCTTCCACGAAACGCAGCTGCTAGTCTGGATGCATAGCAGAATGAAAGACTATGTTGCAGACTGTATCACTACAAATTGGAGTATCTTAAAAACTCAGAGTTATAATACTGAGCATGATTTAGAAGATACGGATATCAACATTGCAGTCAGTGGGTTTTTTTGAAACAAATGTGCTTAGCATGGTAAATGTGAATAGCATGACAAATGGAGTTTTAAGCTCCTGCATACTCAATTACTGCTATAATCCTTCAGCTACTAACTACATGGGTAACAAATGATGTGGGACCTTACACCTGAAAAGTTCCTCTGAACCAAGTGCCTGTGCACATGCATATTTAATACAAGTAGTTCATGCATCAGTGACCATTACTGCCTGAAGCAGAAGACTAGACAATGGTGTTTTCCAGCAGTTATTCCTTCAGTAAAAATAATTTTAATTGTCTTTTACATCCTCACATTACTTCCAAAGTGCTCAGCAAACAGCAAGGAACATTGCCTTGTTTAGGCAAGACATTAAGTCTCAGTCTACCACAAAACACCCTGCTACTGTAAATTGTTTCCAAAGTTTATATTAACTTATTAATAAAACCACAAAGTTTCTGGTGATAACTTTCTTTTCAATAGAATACCTGCTTTCAAAAGGCCAACAAAGTATCATGCTTAAATATATTTCCATTTAATTACCTGCAGTAAATGTGATATGGACAACATTAACCTGTCAGGAAACAGCCTTTATGATTTACTGTGAAAAATTGTTTCTCAATACATTGAGAACCCGATCTTTGGTAAGAGGATGCTTGTTAATCTCTCATGAATCAAAATGATGTAAACACTCACCCCATACAAAGAACTTAAATTGGGATTCATATGCAAGAAAGAAAGATTTCCCTTGTGATAAACAATTCGAGTACAAAGTGTTCCTTCAAGTCCTGACATAAATTGCTCCTGCCAAGCTAGTATCTCATTGCATCAGCCTTTTGCCTTTGCCACGACTGTAGTGGCAGCCCTGCTGCCTCTCCGCCCGCTTTCCAGAATTACCATCCCAGCTCTGATGGGCCAAAGACTTCTCTTTCCATCAGATAAATACTTGGTGAAAAAACAAGGAAGATTTAGTTAAAAGGAACCCCATCCTCTAGCTAATCAACTATTTAGCGACTTCCAGGTGGACTGAGTAGACTCATTATTGCACTAGTAGTATCCTTGCCCTTCCTTTCCCCACAAACTTTATCCCCTCTTCTTGTTACTCCTATCATTTTTATTTACTTGCATTGCTTTGAAAATATTTGACGCCCACCTTAAGATTACAAGAGCTTCAACTGGACTGAATACAAGTGTTGGTTGTGTCTGATAAAACTTTTTTTTAAATCAGACAAAAAGAAAAAATCAAAGCATCTCTGCCTACATTGCTTTCTCAATGACAAATATTCACAGCTTCTATTTTGTCCACAGAAATCTGGTATTTCAAATAAGATACACAATGTTATATTTATTCAGCTCAATGCTCCCATTAGTAGCGCAAGATAAACACTGGCTTTGATAGAAAACAATTTCTACAGCAAAAGGAAGCTTCACTTGACTGAAACAAGGCCTTATCTCTAGTTTATAACACATTAACAGAAATGTATATACAGTTAAGGGAAAGCAATCCTGTGACTGAAAGTTATACCATAAAACAACCAATATATATTATACTTTCTCAGCCTTCAGATCACATAAAAAAGATATCAACCCAGAAACAGGGGAATTGCCATCAAGGATTTATTTGAGCTTTCCCTACTGGAAACGGGCACAAGAGGTCACACACAGTAGCACATGCTACTTCAGTTAGTAAAAACATGCAGAATCAGCTCCATACAACTCTGGATCACACCCAGCGTGGCACAGACACCTATGCTGCACTGTGCTACAGAAAATAACACTTCCATAGAGCCCCTGGTTTTATACATTTGCGTGCTGCTGCACTGGTGCTGTGCAAAAGCATCTACACTAGGAGACTATGAGACAGCCTGTGGCGATGAAAACATACCTGGAGAATTTCACTCCAAAATATTTGGGGGATATGTATGACTCCTCTATAAATTACAGCAACTATTTTCACGTATTTAACAGAAGTACCACTACCATTTACTGGCAGTTTTAGAAATGACTCCTGAGAAGCACTGCCTGCTGTCTTGCTTGTCAGTTCTCCACAGAACATGCTAATGTCCTGAATTAACACAGCAAGTAGCAATTCTAGTAAAGTGAGACAGAGATGCTGTGGAGATGAAAGATACCAAATTCCCATTTAAAAATTGCAAGCTGTCTGAGCAACTTTCAGTAATATTTACATTTTCTCACTCAGAACCACAAAACATCTCAGTTGCAATCTACTCTAATCTCAGTATTTAAACCAGTATCTTTTAAAATAAACACCAGTATTTAAATCAATCTTCCCAAATCTCCTTGTATTGATTCTATTCCCAACTTACATTTTCATCACTGATTCGAACAACCAAGTCTAAGCTATAGCTAAGAGTCTTTCAGACTTAAGCACCACTTTACCAGGTAAATACCATTTTTCCTATCGGTAAACACTTACTTAAAGCATTTATAAAATGGAATCCAACTCAGGCAGTGGACTATAGTTTTTTTAATTACTTCATTCCTACTTCTAATTTAACCACGAACAGAAAGATGACCAGATGTGGGTCTTTTGTAATTGCTACACGAGGAGGAAAGTGAAGCTGTGACTGAACAGAGTAAGTTAATAATACATGAGAGTCTGAACGAGATAGACGCTACTTAAAAGATGAGTAACTAATACACATCCACACACATGATCGCTAGAAGTAGCCCCACGAGAGTTTACAACAAATATCACTGAAGACGCTGCTGTGAGAAAACACTGCTCCTCTGCAGTGCCACCGTCTGTGTTGCACACCACCGCTCCGAGCATTTGTACGATTTGTTTTTTAAAATACTGCCTGTGCTCAGTTTTTTTCCCCGTGCAATACTTGGAGTAGACCACACACCCCAAGAAAGGCAATCAGTTACAGATGGCATGAGAAGTTGTTTTTTAAAAAAAGAAAAAAAAAAAAAAAAAAAAAGAGGGGAGGGGGGGAGTTGTATAAACTGGAATAAACCACACCGAAGAGAAACTCCGACCAGGTCCGTCAGGGCCGGGAAGACCGGGACCCCGGCAGCTCCCCCACCGCCCCGCTCTGCTTTTAAGCCCGAGCCCCTGCGGAGAAGGTTTCTCTGAAGAACGGTTTCTCCAGCCCGCCAAGGCGGGCTCCCCTTCCCCGCCACCCCCCCGCACCCGGGGCCGCAGCACACTTCGCGCCCCGGCCGCCCCCCCGCCGCCGCGGCCGGAGCTGCCGCCCACTGCCACGGCCCGGTCCGGCGCCGCGCTGCCCGCGCCAGCGGGACACGCCGGGCGCCCGCCGCCCTCGGGGGCGCTCCGACACCGACCGGGGCCGCGGGCACCCGTCACAAGCCCCCCGCCACCGCCGGGCGAGAGCCGGGCGCCGGGGGAGGAGAACCCGGCAGGAGCCGGACCCGGCCCGAGGAAGCGGCCCCGCGCCCGCTGCACGCGGGACGCGGCGGGCGGGGGGAGGCGCGCAGCCGCCGCCCGATACTCACCGACTCGCTCAGAAACTTCCCCCCGAGTTACGGTGGCGCGGCGGCGGCGGGCGCGGCCCCCCCGGCGGGCGCCGGCACCATGGGAGCGCCTCAGCGAGCGGCCGCCGCGGCGGCGGCACCGCCGGGCATCGCGCTCCCTCCGCCCGGGGCCAGCCCCAACTTCTGAGCAGGCAGCGACTACAGGCGCGGGCGGGCGGCGGGCTCAGCCCGCACCCCTCCCGCGGGGCGGGGCGGGGCGGAGGTCAGGCCGGGGCCGGCGGGGAGCGCACCGCCCCTCGGCGCACCGCCGCCCGCCGCCGCAGCGCGCACGCCTCGCTGCCCGCCGCCCCCTGCGCGCCCACCCTGCCCCGCCGTGTCCCGCCGCTCAGCGGCCGCCGCCGCCTCCTCACCCCATGGCCGCCGCGCCTGCTGGGCCGTCCGCCCGCCGCGGGGAGGGGGCAGGGAGCGGGCTCTGCGTCGCGCCGGGGAACATGTCTGGCGGGGCGAGGGCGGCGCGGCCCCGGCAGCGCGGCTGGCTGCCCGGCCGCCCGGGAGCCCCAGCCGGCGCCTGTCACTGTCACTGCGCCGCGGGGCTCCGTCTAGGGGAAGGTGGCGGCTACTGCAGCGCCTCTCACTGCCGGGGGGGCGGGAGCTGCTCCCCCGGGACGCCGGCTCCGCGCTGTGGGCGCCGGGGGCTGCGCGGAGGCGTTACCGCTCCGGCACCGCCTCGGCCGCGGCTGGTGCGGGGCGAGAGCGGGGGCTCCGGTAAGGTGCCGGCAGGGGCGGGGTGGGTCTGGGGGGGCGGTGAGGGCGATGTTGGGGACGAGGGGTGTCGGCGTGGGGCACGCGCGGCTGCCGGGGGAAATGGAGCGGCTTTGGAGCCCGAGAGTGCGATGACGGGCACCTTCCTCACGCAGGGCCGGGTAAGGGGAGTGTAGGCGTGAGCTACAGCAACCTGGGGACCGACAGCTTGGGCTTTAATTATTGTAAAATAATTAAAAATTCTCTTTTGAGAAACACCTTAGGAAAGTGAGCAGTCAGAACGACCATAGTGCCATCAGTTTGTTTTATTCGAGTACCATTTACATTCACAAAGTTCCAGAGACGGACCCAGCATGCAGAAAGGTGACTTCAGCAGTGGCAGTACTGATCTTTAAGGCCCTTGCAGCACCTACATGCACACACACACACACACACACCCGCCCCCCTGCCCCATGCTGGCTCAGCATCTGTCTTCCCTGTACAATGGAGGTGGGACAAGAGCAACACAAGCCTGTGTTGCAAGAGTTTGGCAATCATTTGGTAAACCATGATGGAAATCCTCCCCAGAAATCAGCCTGGAGTAGAACACTGCGGCTCACCCGCGTTGCCTGCTGTGGTTCGATGGACACGCTTGCTGATGCCACCACATGGAAGTTGCTGGGTTACAGTGGCTGGGGAAGGTGCTGCTCCTGGCACCTTTCCCTGCTCAGGCTGGTGCTGCCCTTACCTTGCTCTTGCACCGGGAGCTCTGCAACAGGGTGCTGCTTAGCTTCAGGGAGCCAGTGTGCCTCCAAGACTTGACCCGCAAATAGCAAGTTGTCCATCTGTAGCCAGGCTGTCACTCCAGGCTGGCTCTCTGCCAGCTCCTGTGGGTGCCAAACCAAACTGGGGAGTGGACAGGGGGTGGGTGGGAGGTAAAAACGTAGCAGGGGCAAGATGGACCATGAGATGTGACCCCACCAATTTTCAACTGGCTTAATAGAATGGAAATTTCGCATGTTGATAACTATCTGCCAGAAGTGTCACTGAGGTTTTAAACCGGGGGCACACAGACACATCTTTCTCATTGCTACACCAGAACTATCTTTTGCCTTTTCCCCATTTAAAAGTCATGGAAACAGAACTCGACATTCTTTCAACAGTGCCAAGCAATACTACAGCCTTTCCATTAACGTACCTGCAAAGAACGTTAAGTTTCAATTCTTACCAATGGTTAGGGGATTCATATCCACATCTCCCGGGAGGTGCCTGTGCTGCCAAACTAGCTGCTGCTCCTCAGGCCTTTCATTCTTACCTTGGCAGAGCAGGATTAGTTACTTGTTGAGTTCGAAATTGCAACCACAGACCTGATCCTGACTCTGTAGTTTTGTGGTTGGAGCACTGTGTTAGGAGAGGAGAACTTGTGTTCCAGCTCCAGAGATGTTTACAGCGTGTGTTTCATATAACATTCCTGTAACATAGTAAGATCTGAGATTATTACAAACTTTTTTGTGTTGACCAAGTAGCAGTGAAAGTCGAACAGCTAAAATACCACACAGATAAACCAGGGAAGGTACTACTGCTCCCTCATTATATGTTTGAATAAACATAGATAGTAATAAATTTGTAGATTTATTATATATTCTGGATTTATACTTCCCTGGATTTTCTGTATACTAGATAATATTTTTTACTTCACATGGCAGGTGGTTTAGTTTCATGGGAATTACTGTCAAACACAGTTCACTGCCAACAAGACCAAGTTTAGGCAACATCAGCCAAAGACATTTTGTCGGAAAGCTTGTGGGGTTGTGGCTGGGACTGGGAGGATGAGAGACAAGTGAGAGAGTGTAGGTAGGTGCTGATTTGACTTGAGACAGCAGGGTGGCTTTGAAGAGGTGAAGGTCATCAGTACCTGGGTAGGAGGGGGTTGAAAGTTAGTGAAATAAGTTCTCTGAAGTTGAAAAGCAAGATAATTTTATTTTACATTTTTTTCATTAATTAGGACCTCACCCCTAAATTACATTTTGGGTTTCCACACTGTCTACAGCTAGTCCTGGAGCAGCAAAAGCAGAAGGGTGTGTGTTACCTGTCTGTAGGATAAATATTTTGAATTTTCTTCATTGCTCCAATGGGTGTAAATAGCATAATAAATGGTCAGTGATCTCTTCACTTCTCCCTTATTTAAAAAAAAAAATAATCTGTCTTTCTTTTAATAACTAGTATACTAAGTTTCATTGGAAGATTTGTGGGGATATTATCATACACTTACTCTGTGCTGCTAATTTGTGTTAGTATTTTAATCATCGACAGAAATTAGCTTTGGAATGTTTGAGCTTGGTTTCTTATGAAGCATGAATCTTAAATTTAGCTCAGCAACAATATATAGGAATTGGTTAGTTCTTTACATGTCTGTTAGAAAATGCCTATCAAACTATATTTAATTGTATGCATGCCTATATACTTCCCTTTTTCATTTTCATTTATGCTGTATTATCACTCTTCCAGACTCCCTCCAATCCCTTTAAAAAGCCTGGAAAAGCAAGTTTGGCTTGCATACACTCAGTAAAGATACCTGATTTCTGACCACTTGTTCTGACATAATATGCAATAATACCAACACCAGCTAACGTAAGCACTCTTTTCTCTGCATGCACAGTTGCCACTTCAGTCCATTCCTAGCAGTGTACTGAAAGTCCTCCCCTTTCAGAGCATGATGATCTGGAACCAGAAGCAGAAGTTGAAATGGTGGCTGAATGTGTTTTTGCTGCTTACAGTAGTCTATAATGCAGTGTTTATCAACAGTATGTCAAATAGGATTTCAACAGCTCAGTGCGTAATAGTTCTTGATTTGGGAAAGGTTCCTTCACTTAGAGCAGCTACAGCTAGTGCACATTGTATTATGATTGGCAGTAGTTTCTGCAAGACTAGCTGTGGATGCCTAGTTTAAGCATTGGCTTAAGTCTGTGTTTGTACAGCACAAAGTCAGCTAATCGGGTAAAATCTGCCATAGGTGGAGTTACACCAGTCAAACTGGGGTTGCTTGGTTTAGCAGGCAATAGTTCGCTATAGTCAGCAAAAGCTGTGTTACTATATGCATTTCTAGATTAATATAATGGGGTCCACATGCGCAGTTGGTGCTGGAAAAAAGAGTTTCTTTGGCTAGTAGAGTTTATACTGGAAGGAAATGAAGTGACTTTTCAGTTGCTGGGCATTTTGCCAATACAGTATTGCAAAATGCACTCTTAATTGAGTGTTTGATTAATAATACAATGAATCTTAAGTTCTAAATTTCACATCTTTCCCAGTTTAAGTGAGTATGAATGTGTTTCTCTTGGGTGAGGAACTACTTATATTAAATTAAGAAAATGGGTTTTGTTTTTCAAAACTGCATGAAAAACTGCAGGAGACTGAGATTAAATCGAGACATTGTTCATATTCCACATTCTTACCTGCAGCTTAAATCTATGCTTTTCATTTAACACAATCATAGAGTCGTGGGAAAATTCAGCTTGTGAGGGACCTCAGGAACTCCCTAGTTGATGGGCTTCTGCTCAGTGCAGGGTCAGTGAAGTGGTTAAATGTTGTTGTTCAGGGCTTTACTCAGCTGGGTTTCAAAAACTTCCAAGGAAGGAGACTGCACATCCTGGGGCAACCTGCTCCACTGCTGCACTGTCCTCATGGGGAAAAAGGTTTCCTTTCTTCTGCAGTCTGAACTTCTTACTTCGACTTACACTCATTGCCTCTCTTCCTGCCACCATGCACTTCTGTGGAGAGCATGGCTTTGTCTTCTCAGTGACTTCCTTGCAGCAAGAGGAAAGGTGCTCTGAGGTGCCCCCAAAGCCTTCCCTTCTCCATACTGGAGCAGCCCTGTCCCTCAGCCTCCCCTTGCAGTGCTGACGCTCCAGCTCCTGAGCATCCTGGTGGCCTGCCACTGGGCTTGCTCCAGTTTGACAATGTCTCTATTGCAGGGAGGGGGGAAGATGATGCAGTACACAAGATGTCATCCTATCACTGCCAAGTGAAGGGGGATAATCACTTCTCTTCATCTCCTGGCTGTGCACCTGTTCACACAACCGATGATGGTGTTGGCTTTTGCTGCTGGGGCACATAGCAGCTTGCTGTCTGCCAAATCCACAAGGTTCTTTTCAGCAGAACTTCTTCACACACAGTCAGTCCTCAGCTTGAATCACTACATGGGCTTCTTCCCAGGGCAGGATTTTGCATTTGTCCTGGCAGCATTTTACAGCCCATTCCTCCAGCCTGTCTAGGTCCTGCTGGAAGACAGCCCTGCCCTTGAGCATATTGACTGGTCCCTCTGGTTTGGTGTTATCTGCAAACATGATGAGAGTTCATGTTACCTCCTCCAGGTCATCGACACTGATGTTAAACAGGACGGGTACGCCACTTGTTGCTGGCCTTCAGGCACAAGGACTATGAATCCGTATTTTTTTAGTTATAAAACATCTTTTTCCAATTAACCTCCACTGATCTTTTTAGATGGTAATGCAAAAATGTGGGATGTAAAAGGAACATGTTGGTCTTTTAGAAATAATTTAGAAATAGAAAGAATGATTCAGATGAATGTGCATTTCTCCATTTATGTCATGACTTTAGAAAACTGAAGGAAAAAAAGTCCACTACTGCCATGAGAAACTTTTGATAAACTTTATGGGGAAGTACATCAATCTTTTAAGCACATAATGTGTTTTCCATCAAATTCTTTTTTTCATAGGATAGGAGGAAGTCAAAATTATGTGGGGTGGGTAGGTTAATGGCTCCTCTTTCCTCACTTCACCTTCTTAATGTTCTCTACTCATCTAAGAAATAAGAATAGCTGAAAGAAGAGAAGCACTCTTTTAATCTAAATTTCCATCATAAATTGAATTGCAGAAAAAAGTACCATTTAGGTTACTTTCTTACGGCACACGACTGCTTGCCACGAAAATAAACTGTACTAATAAAATGCATATTCCAACCATGACCAGACTTGTACCAAGAGCTGGGAATGCACAGTGCTTGCTGTAATGCAAAAATAAAAACAATATTTAATAGCAGCTCTGCTCTCGTCCTCTGAATATGTGGAAAATTTTAGGTTGTGGGTTGTCTGGGTTACTTTCTTTAAAGCTACAGAGCAAAGCTCCCCTGACTACATGAAAGCAGAGTAAATACCTCACAAACAATTACCTAGAAACAGAGAATTTTCTTTAAGGAACTAATGTCCAAGGAATCAATGTGAACATGCATGCAGGATAAGGAGGTGCAGGCAAAGTGAGAGAGGAAAATGAAGGAACACCCTGCCACAGCCTGCAGTCTTTATCTCTCTGTTGTTTCTAAGGCATCCATCATGTCATTATCTGCAGTAAAGACCCATCAGACTGTAATGAATACATTGACTCTGGTTCTCTGGGAAAAGGAAGGTGAAAATGGAGATATTTTGCTTGCTTTGTCTCTGAAGAAGGGAGGAGGAGAAGAGTAGAAGTGAAGGTTTTGCTTCAGCCAGTATATTCAATGCTTTTCTTTTTTTAAGGTAAGGAATTTCAGAGTTGGTGTCCTGGCCTGCTTCCAGCGCTACACAAGCTGTCCTTCATCCTAGATGTTATATTAGCCAGAAGAACTACTGCAAATGAACACTGAGAAACGTTAATTAATTTAAAGATAAATAATGTGCAAGTAGCGCCCTGTGGATCTTAACTGAATCCCATCCTTAGTCTTTTCGGTACTTATTGAAGATTGTGACCAGGCACATACTGCAAAATGTATCCAGAGCCTAACACCACTTGCTGCACCTGTATGTCCACATTGTCCTCCGTTTCCTTCTGGCCACAGAACAAGCTTCAGTGGCCAGTGAATATTCTGGCTAAAATGCTAGTCTCTCAAGTGTCTCAGAGGTTTAAGCACATTAAACAAGGCTTTATTGGTTTGCTTTCCTGCACTTAGATCCCTAAAGTCCAGTTAGAGACCTAACTGATTTGCTTTTTAAAGTGTTTTACGTTTTATTACTTAGAGCATGCACTCATTGTCTACCCACATTTTATGAGTATTTTTCTGCAACTTTTGCTACTTTCCCCTCTCCAGCCCAAGTTAATCTGTCAGATTTAGGTGGAAGGGAGATCACAGAAGCTAGAACAGAGACTATGATTATTTGGGTACTCAAATTCACTTTAAGCTAAAATGGTGGTGTTACCATGCAAAAGACAACAGACAAGAATTTGACCCAAGTCACAGCGTATAAAGCGTAAATTTTTAATTTCTTGGGCTAGTTGAAGAATGCAAACAAAACCACAGAGTAACTTTATTTGTTGTTTTCATAAGCCTGCTAGTTCAAGGAACAGCTGTATCCTTTAATTTACAATTCAGTTTAAAGTCTATAATTGACAGGTCTTAAGCATATGTGACAGCAAGGGATTTGAGACAGACAGCCTGACAAAATGAATGTTTTTGCTTTCTGTACGTGACTGATGTGCTTTCTGTTGAGGATGATGTTAACCTTCTTCTGAAGAGCTCGGTTTTTACATCAGCTGACCATTTTGAGGAAAACATAACATCAGTAGAGGAAAATCTTAATATCATTTTGTTAGAGTATCCTTCAAATACTCACAGAGAAGCGTCTTTCAAAGTAGAATATTGTTATGTACCTGGGTCATAAGTTCATAAGATGTGAGATAGCACTTCGACTCTTCAAAAAGACCATGTTCATTTAAATGCCTCCCAATCCTATTCTGTGTTATCTGTCTGATCAGGTATAAAAATTATACCCACTGATCTGTGGTTCCCTGGTTTCCCTATTATAGGGCCCTTTTTGCAGATGTGGTTACACTGACAGCTCTTCCTTCAGAAATCTTAGTGCAGGTCTCTGGACCCTTTTGTTCTTGCATGACAAGTCCTTCTCTCCTCCATGGAGTCCTCCCATGGTCTTTCCACTCCATTTATAGAAAATGGTTTGGCTGTCCATCTACACGATCGAATGTCCTTTGGCCCTCAATCACTGTCTGGGTGAAATTGCTGCACATGATTATTTCAAACCTCTTTCATGCTGCATGCTTGTACTTTGGTGATTCTTAGCACTCATAACAGTACTGAAAAGCAGTGAGGGCAAAAGCCAGCTGATAGAGAAATGAACTCAAGAGCCATCCAGATGAGGGAGTGCCCAGCCTTTCTGATTAATGGGGCTTCATAACAACATTTTACCTTGGACGGAAGCCATGCAATGCATACCATATGCCTTGGAGAAGCCAAAGAGCAGGGGTCCTATGAATAATAATGTTCTTACAGGACTTCAGAGTTCCATTATGGGATGGGGGCCAAGTGGAATATAAAGCTGGGTTCCAGGAAAATAGGTGACTTCACACTGAACAGGACATGGTGACTACTTCTTTATACAGGTGGAGACTCAGATTGAGCAGTAGCTCCTAACGAGAACAGACCACTTGCTCATCTTGTGCTTCACCTGTTACCATTTTTGTGGCACACAATTTTGACATGGTAGCCACATTTAAATTACTGATGAGCCAAATGCAGATGAAACAAATCCTGACTCAGGATGTAGTTCATTCATGTGTCCCAGAGCAGGACTGACTGTCCTTACCTAATTCTTGCTATTTTCTTGACTAGTTTTTTAAACAAGTTTCAGTGGTAAAGACCCTTCTACCTCCCAAAGCCACCAGTATCAGAAATTCACAAATTTATTATTATAATGTTTGCTGTAATGCCTAACCCTTATTCTCCTTGCTGCAATTTAAATTCCTGAACTCTTCTGCCCATGATGAAAATGGTGGTCAGATTACTCTCTCCCGGTTTTGAAAATAATTGCTATGTATCCTTCAGTTTTTTCTCTGTCTTAGGCCAAAAATTTTTTTAAAAATCTTTCATCTTAGATCCCATTCTCTTTGCCTCTAATCACTTGCACTGTTTCTGGCTTTCTCCAGTTGGCCCATGTCTTTTCTGAAGTATAGTGCCCAAGTGTAAGACAAATCCTCTAGCTGATATTCAGTAGTGCTTGAGAAAAGGAAGGCTCGATGGCTGCACTGCTAGTTATAGATCAAAGCATTTTCCTTATGTGTTGCACTTGCAATAGATTGTTATTTGTGATACATCATCAATTTATGACCTACTTGTCTGGAAAATAAATTCTTAAGAAGTCATTCCCTGGCCTGTGTGTTTTTTTAAATTTGATTATGGCCACCTAAATGCAGTATATCATCCAATATACTTAATGTTTGCACTTCTTTCCAATTCTGTCTCATCTGCAAGTTTAATAAAATTGCTATCCAGATTGTTAATAAAAAGTTAAATAAAGTTACAACTGTAAACCCCCAATTTTGTGATATGACAGTATCAAAGTTAAGGGGTTTAAAAAGACATGCATTACCAAATCAGTTTTAATGCTATTACTTTTCCTGATATCTGTCAAGTGTTTGCATTGATTCTAGATTATTTTGTTTTTCCTGGGAGTTGAAGTTAATTTGGTTTGTTTATTATTTCCAGGCTCTTCTTCCTCTGGTCTCTCCTCTCTTTTTCTAAAAAGCAGCTATTACTTCTGTCCTTCCCAGTAGTCCATGTCTTAGCCATCTTTCATGAATTCTCAAGTAATAGCTAATCTGACTAATTCACTTCACTCTTAAAATATCCCAGACCTTAGACTATTTGGTCTGGCTGACTTGAGAAAATTTCATAACGCTCTCCTGTCCTATTCCTTCCCTGTTTCAGACTGAGTTCTTAACACTTTGTCATGCATGTTAATTATGCCAGTCATGTGCCTGCAGCTGACATGCAAAAAAGGTTTTAAATACTCTAACCTTCTTCAGATCATCAGTTATGTCATCTCCTTCCCTCTGCTCCCCCAAATAGACAAGAAAATCAACATTTTCCTTGCTGTTCCTTATTATTAATGCACATTACCTTTTGAAGTGTTTTCTAGCTGTGTATTGGGTTTGTGGCTTAGTTTTCTGATTGGGCTTTATATACATGTGCTGTTATTTTATACATTTTAGAATTTGATTGAATTTCTATTTTGCAGGTGGACCTTTGTGAGTTTGAGGTCAATTAAAAGCTTCTGGCTTACCTAAACTCATCTCTCAGTACTTTTCCCTTCTAATAGGAATAGCTTATATTTTCTGCCACAACAGCTTAATTATATTTTCCTTTGACTTTGTTGTTGACTTGAGTTGGTGGAAGTTTGCTGCTTCAAGTCCATGATTTTCTCCTTTTGCCTTATTTTCTTTCTTAGGATTGTGAACTCTGTAATTTCATAGTCACTGTCTCCAAGTTCCCTTTAATCATCCTATTCTCAAACAACTGCACTTTGCTAGTTACAACCACAACCAGAAGAGCCTCTCCTCTGTTTTTTCTACTGCACCAGAAATGGTGCAGACCAATGCTTTTCAGTTTAGAGATGCTAACTGATCTCTAAAGGAAAACTGATGTTTTCCTTTCCTACCTGTTCTTTGGATAAACTCTGTCATGATTCCGTAGTCCTTTGTGTTGAATGATTTGTCACATTATTCATAAAAAAAGCTTCCACAGAAGATATTCTCTCTTTGGGTGGTTTGGTCTAACAACAGTAACAGCTGTGTCCTCTTCTTTCA
This sequence comes from Falco punctatus, assembly GCF_963210335.1. NCBI lineage: Eukaryota > Metazoa > Chordata > Aves > Falconiformes > Falconidae > Falco > Falco punctatus. The sequence goes on along the minus strand of NC_137586.1, from coordinate 16,287,423 downwards.
CTGTCAGGCAGAGACTTTTAACAAGTCCAGCTTCCTTCATTCTCTGGAATTCAGGACCAGCACAGAGATACAACCTTTACTATTAAACAGTCCTGTTATGTGAGTTGTCTTACCCATAAGTCTATGAGTAAGTTGAATTTATGAGTGAGTTGTCTTACTCACAAGTCTATGTTTTGCCAACAAGGTCATTTTTGTGGTCATTTTTTAGGTGTCCTTACTCCTCTTGTTGATTTCCTGCATTTCCTTGTGCTTTTAACTGGGCTTCTCACAAGCCTCCCCACCCCACACATTTTTAAAAAACTAAATTTGTTCAGATTTGCTTTATGCACTTGAAATGATTATATATAATGAGAGTGATACAGAGGGAACACATACAGAGTGACACATTGTATATAAAATGTCACTTTTTCCCTTTTTATTTTCTTTTAGATTTTTTTTTGAGGATTTTTGTAGTACTGACCAAGTGAGCAGAAAGAACAGGAAGAAAAACAAGAAAAAGAGGTATTTTATGAAAACTCTAAGGTGAATTGTGGTTTTATTTGTCCTTATTAACTTGAGCCCAGTGCAGTTTAGGTATCAGCCCTGAAGTCATTTGCAAATGCAATGTTTAAATGGCTTCACACAATGGCAGTGGCATTTACTTAGTGTGGTTTTTTTACTTTTATTTTTCATCACAACAGTCGTAGCCCCACAGCAGATGTATCCTTTCCAGTTCCCTTTGAGTGTACTTGATAACATTCCATCCATCCCGACACTTGTAAACAGATGCTTAAATATCCAGCCAGCTGAAACCTCTGACATAGGCCACATCTAGAAATAGCTTGTACAGAAATAATCCTGTAAAATATTTGACACAGCCAAGAGGAGGGCCCTGTAATGTTGAGACTTGTGCTACTTGCACACATGCTGTTTAGCAAGGACACCGCTAACTTTCACTGCAGCGACTGTGCTCATGACTGCATGTGTGATATGTTGTACACTCGTTACACCACAGGTTCACGTGCACTTCTAGTAAGAAACTGTCACGAAACCACTGTTTCCCATTTTCAGAAATTCAGCCATCTATAACTTTGAAGTGGTAGTTTTCAGCTGTTACCCCTGGGGCAGACACAGCGGTGACATGACGAGGAGGCCAGCAGCCAGGGCCGTGTCCCCACCACAGGCAATGGGCACAGGGTTAAAGGTCTGTTTGCCTCTGCCCTTGCTCCCAGATCAATCGGTGCCTGGCTGGAGCCTCCGCACAGGAGAGCCACTGGAGTGTTCCTGTTGGGTTCTTGAAGTTTAATCTAAAATATGAAACAAGCCCTTAACTTCCCCGAGGGCAGGGAAATGTAAGGTAAGTTTGTAATTCTGGAAACACATCACTTTTTGTTAATAAAATTATACAGAATAAATGTCACATTTATTAATATATTATAGGTATTTTAATAGCTATTTTCATTATACAGGTATTTTAATTAATATATTTTAGGTATATTAACAGGTATTTATACATTTTCTAAGTTGAATTGTGCTTTTATTATTAACAATTGTCCTCCACAAGTAACAGCAGATGTACTTTTTGCTTGCTTTGTTTTGATTTGGACAAAAACTCGAACATTTTGAAATTTCCAGTAAGCTGCATTTCTGAGAATATAATTCAAAAGCTACCCACATTTAAATCAGTTGTCACCTTAGCTTTCCTACCCAAGGTTCCAAGCCTGTAGCTTCAAATGAAGTGGGGAAGCACAGGTGCTTGGCTTCCATATTTTGGATCTGGCTGCCCTGGAGTCACGAAATCTGAAATCCCAGTTGCAAAGCATTAGCCCTGGTGTGGTCCATCTGCTGAATCTAGAGTGACAAAAATGTCTGGTTTCTGGGAGGGTCCCAGCAATTCAACCCTGCCTTAGGTTCTGCTGAGGCTCCTCAGGAGCCTACACAGTCCAGATCACGTATTTCAGTGTGTGAAACACACTGTTCAGTGAAGTGTCATTTCTGTCTTATTAATACTGTCTATCTCTGTACAAAGTCTCTTGCCTGATACATATTTCTGCCATAGTCCCTCCTTTAGAGCAAGACACAGTCACTGCAGTGCTGGGTGGAACTGATGGCTGCTGGGGGCAGAGAGGCTACAGCTACTGGAAAGAAGAGAAGCCATGCCACATGAGGAGCAGGGCAGGCAGTGCATTTGGAGATCCTAACAGGAGTGGGAACTCTTATCTACCCTGATTCCCTAACTATGGCCAGCAAAGTTTCATCCAGTCACCAGTTCTGTGCTCTTTTTTTTCATTTTGTACTAAATCCCATCTTCTCCATTTTAATGAAAATGCTTTCACTAGTGCTAAACAAAGCAGGACCAGTCAATGAGCTTGTTCACTGGGCCCTAAATCACCCCCTTCACTTGACACGCTCTTTGGCATAGTTTTGGCCTGAGTCAACAAGTCTTAAGTAATGCCAGGGGATAACACTGGTTGGGGACTGCTTCCAGGAGACAGTATGGAGATGCCTAAACCACCAGAGCTGGCTCCTTGCTCTTCCACAGTCCTCCAGCGCTGTCCCAGCAGCATCTGAATCCCCAGGTACACAGCATGGTACAAGTCAGGGTTATGCAATGCATGCCCTCAGTTTCACACTATGAAAACACTGGTCTGGCAGGCTGAAACCTGAACCTTCACGCAATTTTAGCTACTGCACAGAAATAATCATTATGCTGTACAAGTGCTGGATGGGGGCCCAGAGAAAACCCATGGCCCAAAGCTATGTAGTGTGGACACTGCCCATCTGTGACTCGTTCTGTTTCATTTAGTAGTACACATGTAGCCATGGCTATCTGCCTCCTTGGGCAGGGTCTAATTAATTTCCACAATTTACAACTCTGTAGGGTGAAAACAAGGGTTTTTTTATTATACTCTGTACAAATACCTGCCATGTAACCCAACCGAAAGCTTGCTTTGAGCCAACACACTCAGTTTTTAAATGGTGCTTTGTGTAAACTTCTGAAACCTTTCCTCCCAGCCGGTGATCTCCAACCACAACCCCCCAGCCTCTACCCAGACAGAGCTTTTGGAGACCACAGTTCAGAAATATACAGTTGGAATTAAAAGTACCAGAGCAGCTGTCTGCATTGTCTCAATTGCCCCTTTCAGCTGTTGCATATTATACCAAGCCTTCCTTTTTGGAGTCTGTTCCATGTAAAAGGAAAACACTAACATTTTTATATAGTAATATTCTTTCCAAACCTTTGCCAGCCTTCTCAGATCCAACCTCTCTCCTTCCTCTCTTTCAGCTGCCCAGCTCTGCTTCAGCTCAGCTTAATATTTTCAGAGATGCTGAGGCTCTTTATGATCATTCCCAGCCCACTCTTGTATCTGAACTATACATTTCAAAGATCTGCTGGAGAAAGAGTCTCTTACCTGCTCACTGATCTGATCACTTGCCTGTGCACCCATGACTGCAGTACCTTGGACTCATAGGCTTTTCTGTTACCAGAAATCAGTTAGCTCTTCCCTATTGCATGGTGGGGGGAACTATCTTCCTTTCCCCACTCTCAGGATTTATTTATTTTCTTGCATTTTTTTAATAGATATATGATTGAATGTTAGAGGAAAGGAGAAAGTGAATGTATTTGTCAGAAACAATGCTTTAATGCTATTTCAAATTGACTTGTTCATTTATATAATTCAAATAAAATACATGAAACCTTAATGCTAGGAGATGGATACTGCTCTGAACTCCACTGTTTAAAATATTTGTTGCTTTTTATCTGCCATTCTGAAATAAGGGCCACACCAAAGGGCCTGACTATTCACATACTCAAGAGAGCTTTGCTGTCCACAGCAGCTGCAGCAAGAAATGCAGCACCTGAATTCAAGCAGAAAGGCCACTATGTGAAGGTATTACACCAAGCACTGAGACATTCACTTAATAACTAATACAGAGATCCTTGCTTGCCAACGTTTGAGCTCCCTTTCTGCAGCCTACTCGGTCTGATCTGAGAGCACCAACTCCAAGAATGGACTTGGTGAGCTCTGAAATCACAAGGCAATGGGACTAGAGGGAAAAGAAATAAAAAATTTTGTGCCAGTCTCATTTGCATAATATCTATCAAGACTCCAAGTGAGTTTAGTCATGAATTATTCAAACAGAAGAGCTAAGTTCACAAGTACACACAATATTGTATGAAGTAGAGTCTAATCCCCATCTGTCCCCATCGCGTAGTAATCATCACACTCCCTTTCCCAGCAAAATTAAAACCACGATTATCATTACAAAAGTGAGACTTGAGTCTAATGGGAACATTTGTCATTAAACTAAACAAAAAGCAAATATTGATGTTAAACGGTGCTTTCATTAATAGCAGAATGAGCTAATGAATGCTATTAGTTACGGTTTCGCTCCTTGTTTTCTATTCCTGTTTTATTCACAGACCTTGTTTTTTGCTAAAATAGGAATGATAAACAGCTGCAGACCACCCTGGGTCACAAACTGAGATAGCCTCTTTCAAAGCATGTGAAGCTGATAAAACTGCAGAACCAAGTCTAAATCAAAATCCAATGCTGGCAGGCTAAGCCTGAAGTATAGTCACTTGCTTTTTTTTTACCTAATTACATTTGATTACAACAGATGAGAAAGACTCGATTCTTACTGACAGCAGTGGAATAGATAAACTGAATCACTTAGCCCTTTCTCCTGCTATAATAACTTGGATCACCTTCACATTGCTCAAAAAAAAGAGGGTCAATCTGCCTTTCAATAAGGATGATCGCTTTTCCTCTGTATTTCCTAGTGTCTTTGCAGCACCCAGACATGCACCGCTTATCCTTTATCCTGTAAGTGTTGTATCACTACTCCCCAAAGTACAAATTTAGTATGATCATTCTCTTTCTTCCCATTTTTGATATTGAGGTCTTATTTATCTTCTCTATAGCAGAATTGTTCCTTCTGCCTCTGAATGCTGCCAGCTCAGGTCATGGTTACTACCTTTTCTCCTGCTCCCCAAATACTTGCGTATCTGCAGATGTAATGGAAGTCCCTCTGGACATTAGGCTTGGAAGTTTCCTTTACTATGCTGGTGTGTCTTGTACTGCTTTTCAATGCACTTTTAAAGTATTCAGCTATTTTTCCCCTCATCCCTAAATTGTGTCTTATATTTCCTTATAATAATAAAAAAATCCCCCAAATGCCTGTAATCTAGCCTAACAACATATTTTTAATGCCTTGAGCTACTAACATAAATGTTTCCTCTATTTCTGCATGCTACCTATTTATTTATCAATGTCCTGGCCATTTATAGGCAGCTGAGACTGCAGAACAGCTGACTTCCATCTATTAATACAGTTTTTGTTACTTTTGTTTAAACCAAACCTTCATTCTTGGGAAGGCTGAGGCTCTCCTCTACTGCTTCCAAGGCAGAACCCAAGACATTTGTATTGAATGTGAAATGCAGCTTGGAAGAACAGAAATGAAATGGTGCTGTAAGCATCATGGTACTCATCCTTTCCTTAGTCTATTTCATAAACCTCAAAAACTGGCCCTGCAACTAGTAAATCATGGGTTCAAACCTGGTTAAACAAGGGTTTTAGCACAGTTATATACCTGTAAGTGTTGGGAGCAGCAAGACCTGCTGAAGTTATGCTGTGACCTGATAATCCTGCCTGCAGTGACAAAGGGGTTATTGGTCCAGTGTATCCTTTTCTGATAATCTATGCTATTGCATAACATTCTGTATGTTTCACAATAAGCTAATTAGCCTCATGTGCTGCAACTTAGACATTCTTCAGTCTATGGGGCCAGATGGGATCCACCTGAGGGTACTGAGGGAGCTGATGGAGGAGCTCATCGAGCCACTCTCCATCATTTCTCAGCAGTCCTAGCAAACTGGAGATGCCCCAGAAGACTGGAGGTCAGCCAGTGTGGTGCACATCTACAAGAAGGGCAGGAAGGAGACTGCAGGGAACTACAGGCCCTGCCAGCCTGACCTCAGTGCTAGGGAAGGTCATGGAGCAGATCATCCTCAGTGCCATCACACAGCACGTGCAGGACAGCCAGGGGATCAGGCCCAGCCAGCATGGGGTTGTGAAAGGCAGGTCCTGCTTGACAAACCTCATCTCTTTCTATCACAAGATGACCCGCCTAGTGGATGAGGGAAAGGCTGTGGATGTTGCCTGCCTGGGCCTTAGCAGAGCCCCTGACGCCATCTCCCACAGCATTCTCCTGGAGACACTGGCTGCTCGTGGCCTGGCCAGGTGCCCTCTGCGCCGGGTATAAAGCTGGCTGGCTGGCCGAGCCCAGAGCGTGGTGGGGGATGGAGTTACACCCAGCTGGCGAGGGGTCACCAGTGGTGTTCCACGGGGCTCCGTGCTGGGGCCGGTTCTGTTTAACAGCTTTATCGACAACCCGTACGAGGGGATGGAGTGTCCCCTCAGTGAGTTCACAGGTGACCCCCAGCTGGGGGGAGCGCTGATCTGCGGGAGGGCAGGAGGCTCTGCAGGGGGTCTGGGCAGGCTGGAGCGATGGGCCCAGGCCAGTTGTGTGAGGTTCAACCAGGCTCAGTGCCGGGTCCTGCCCGTGGGTCACACCAGCCCCCGCAGCGCTGCGGGCTGGGGGCAGGGGGCTGGGAACTGCCTGGGGGGAAAGGGCCTGGGGGGGCTGGTCGGCAGCCGGCTGGGCATGAGCCCCCCGTGTGCCCAGGTGGCCAAGGAGGCCAGCAGCATCCTGGCTTGTATTAGCAATAATGTGGCCAGCAGGACCAAGGCAATGATTGTCCTCTTGCGCTGGGCACTGGTGAGGCTACACCTCAAATACTGTGTTCAGTCTTGAACCCTCACTACAAGAGGGACATTGAGGTGCAGGATTGTGTCCAGAGAAGAGCTACAGAGCTAGTGAATTGTCTAGAGAAGAAGTCTTCTGAGGGGTGGCTGAGGGAACTGGGGTATTTTAGCCTGGATAAAAGGACACTGAGGGGAAACCTTATTGCTCTCTACAACTACCAGAAAGGAGGTTGTAGTGAGGTGGGGGTAGGTCTCATCTCCCTAGTAACAAGTGATAGGACAAGAGGAGATGTCCTCAAGTTGTGTCAGGGGAGGTACAGATTGGACAGTAGGAAAATTTTCTTCATGGAAAGGGTGGTTGATCACTGGAACAGGCTTCCCAGGAAGGTGGTGGAATCATCATCCCTGGAAGTGTTCAAAAAACACGTAGATATGGTGCTTAGGGACATGGTTTAGTGATAGACTTGGAAGTCCTGGGTTAATGGTTGGACTTGATGATCTTGAAGGTCTTTTCCAACCTGAATAATTCTATAATTCTATGAATTTCAACCCAGAGCTACTTATTTCATCGGACTAGCAAGTGTACTGTTCACTGGTGTGATAAATACCAGCAGAGCTTCCAGGTCAGCAGGATTTGTGGCATGACCTGCAATTATGGCCTGAGCACAGACTGTGAGTAGCATGAGGGCATCTCTGCCATACTTTGCCGTGTGACCGAGGCACCTCAAGGTCATTTAAATGAGGGCCTTGTCCTCCACCTAACCACTTGTTGATTATCTCCCTGTTTTTCCCCACCAAAAGCTATTCTGCATGCTGTTCCTACAGCATCTCTGATGGTTACTGTGAGGGAATGGTGATTACAGTGATTTCCCCTGGCAAATGAGAAGGCCTCAACAGGTGGAAGGTGTTTAAACCTTAACAAACATCTTTGGATTTGGCTCTACCCTCCTGGGTGATTCAGTTTGCCCTTTCTCCTTTAGGAAACACAGGAGTGTCCTGTCACAGTCATGCCCCACATCACCACTAACAGCATTTTGTTCTGGCCAGTTATATTTTGTCAGCATCTGAGCTCTGGAAGTATGGGGTTTCACTGTAGGATGCTTCTGTTTGGAGTCCCATTGCTCCACCAGCACAGAAGAGGTTTCCATCCTCCGTGACCAGCCAGGTCTTTGAATCCCTCCATGGTGAGGATAAGTCCCAGATCAAGATTCAGGAAGTGAAGCAGAATGGGTAATGGAAATAAACACAAGGGTCCGTAACACAGGTCCTATCCTCAGCTTGAAGAAAACCAAATAAACACCACAAACTCCACAACTCACTGAAAAAAGCCTACATTAGCATAAAAGTGAGGCACAAATGGCTTTCTGATGGTCATTTTGGTATAAGATCACTCATCACGAAATTACAGAGAAAAGCCTTCTTTTCTGTGTCCAGAGGGGACAGACTCCAGACGCCATGATGTACAAAAGCACTGGGGAGGTAGAGGAGGCGTTAATGTGTAACTTGCTTTGATTAAGACAGCCTGTGAACTTTGAGCACTTATTTTTTAGGCAATCTTCAAAGTCTACATTCCCTCCAGATTCCTCAGTCAGGCCATTACACAGGAACATGCTTGTCTTTGTAGTGAAGAGTTGTTATTTGCTCTACAGTAACGCTTGCTTTCTACTCAGCTTACTTACTGCTGTAAACCCTCATTAGTGCCTATGATCAGCTGGCACCACCATTCATTTTCCCTTTTAGTGTTCTGCTTGACTTCATCTCCCTTTCAGAGGTCTGCTCATCTCTGGGCACAAATATGCTCTCAGTTCTCTATCTGAAGGAAGCAATTACTGTCCTCACTGCCTCGCTATCTTCTTCAGTCATCACAAATGCCTAATGAAATTTTGGAAGCACAGGCCAAGCCAAACTCCATTTCTTACCACACAGTTACCCTGACACAGTACGTTTTCTGACCATTTTTTTGCAAAGCCTCCGTAAAGTGATCTGTCTCCAGCACTGACACAGCTGTGGTGTCAGAGTGCAAATGCCTTACATTCTCCAGTGCATTTATCCTCAGAATACATTTCTGATGCAGCAAAGTGCTTTAGCCCTGCTGGAGGATGGGGTTTGAGGCCTCCAGAAGTTGGGTCTTAAAAAGGTTCACCTTCTGGAAACATTTGTATATCCCCACTGCCAGTGGAGAGACTCTTGATAACTGTGGAAACTAGAATATCTAAACATGAGTTAGATCCTGTCCTGAATTTCTCACAGAAAACTACAGAGGAAGTAGTTAGTGATTCAGAGAATTGGGCATGAGTATTTTGGAACCCAAAATATTACTGAAGGTGCTGGGTAATTCTTCCTGTTAGCATTTCCACCTTCTCTACCAGAGGAAGAAGAAAAAAAGTACTTGGTTTCAAGAGGCAGCTAACATATTTTGTACTCTGAAGAAAGATTTATTTTCCCTTGTGTGTATTGGTAAAAGGCCAAGAAGGTGCAGCTCATTCCAAAAGAAGTTAGAGTGATAATCAGTGCATCATTTGACAAAGGACAAAAAGGAAGGATTGTGATTTTTCTGGGTTGTTTTCTTTTACAATTGGTTGGACTCCAAGCAAACAAGAAGCACTTGGCCATGAGGGACATTACTCCCACTGCACTGTTATTATAAATCAATGACTAACTGGAAATGGACAAATAAATATACAGGCAAAATTTGTGAAGACAAGCTGCCCCTAAAACAGCTGTTGAGGACTATAGGTTAAAGCCACAGGCAACCTCTAGCACATCTTGCAAATGGATCACTTAACATTTATCACAACAAGACACAGTATTCACCATTCAAATTGTATTGAATTTGCCATTCGCACTGTAAACTGAAACTAGGCCATAAACTGGTTTGGGGTACAGCAGTAATTTTCAAGATTTAAGCATGTTTTCCCCTTCTAAGGTGGATTTTGAGAGAATAGAGGCAAGGCAGATGTTTCTGGGCCCCAGGCTGAGGACCCACACACAGACACCAGCCTCACGGTGCCACATCACTGTTGAAAACTGTCACTGTAGTCATTTCCAAGGTAGCGACAGCATCAGTCGCATGACTAGTTCATAGTAATCTTTCCTGACCAAAAAGAGATTGCAAAACTCATTTATTTCTGATTATGAGATCAAGATGTGGCAAATGTTTATTTGGGCAGTTGCCAGAGATTCCAGGCATTTCCTGTTGCAAATATCATCAATCAAAAATACAGCATTACAATAACACTTCTCCTTTACAGGTGCTCATGTTGAATGCTGTTGCTCAGATGAACAGTAAAGTTCAGAGCACAAAATACAGCTACTGTTAATTCAATAAATTCAGTAACTAAACCTGTACGTTCTCAGCTAGAAGAGACAGTTGTATGCAAGAGAGAACACTTGACTGGCTGTTGCAATGTTTGGCATTTGGGATTTTATTGGATGGCATATACGTGAAAGGTCTTTATAATTGGTTAAAAATACTACAGAGGTAGTTCACTTAATTTAAGACTTCAGTCCCAAGGGCCTTTGACAGAAAAAAAACCCCAAAACCAACAACCCCAAACAATCAAAAAAATCCAACCCCCAAATCAAACCACACTTTGGAGAAGTTAGGAGTTCATTCCAAGTCAGACTCAGATGTCAAGTATATTGACACCTCATGGGAAAAAGACTGATCTGTGAACTGAAGCTTCTATAGTTTTGAATGCCTAGTCTTGCAAGTCAGTGAAATTCATTTTCACAAATCAACTACTAGATTATTATAGCAATAATATCATAACTTTCTGATAAATTACGTTCAAATGCTGGGGGGAAAAAATCTGTTAAGCAGTTTGCTTGCAACCAGAGAGATTCTATCTGAAGGTGATCCTTAATACAAATTTCAAGGAGTACAGTTGTTTTGCAGAGGCAGGGCAGTGAGCACATCAACCTTGCTATGTTGCTAGTAAGATGAAAATAATATTTTTTTTCTCCTGTTAGTACTCCTTGAAAGTAAAAGGCCTGGTAAGAGAAAACCCTTATTCCTGTGACATTCTTTCATAATTTCATCCTAGCCTCAGTCTGTCTGTGTATCCTTTCACTGTATCTTGTTCAAAATACATATACTTCAGCTACCCTACAACTTATATTACCAGTTATCACTGTTCATTCCTTCTCTTTGTACTCCCCTCCCCTCCTCTGCTCTCCGTCTTCTCCATCCACATGTCTTCCCCTTTGAACACCATAACTTCTAGATTTCCCATCTTCCTTCAGTCTGCTTCCTACTGACTCCAGCTCCCTCCCACATTCATGAAGCCTCATAATTCCCTGAAATCCCTACTTCTACAGCTCCAACCATCTTCTCAGAGTTCCCAGTACTCCTAGGTTCAATTTTAGAATATGCCTTCTGCCCCACAAGAAAAACAGCACTGCCAGAACAGAAAATTCTCTTGCCTTAGGGGCAACATACAGTGAGCCTTTTTTCTTAGTCTCACATACAAATCTAGATCTATCTGCTTCTGAATCTAATAAAGCAATGCAAAAAAGTGCAATAGAAAAACATATGCATGAGATTTGAAATGTGCTTACAGATGCCCATATTCAGTGACATCTCTCCTTACACCGATGCTTCTGAGAATACTTGAGTGTAAGTCAGATGCTACATGAGCACCTACAGATAAATATATTCATTATGACCAGATTAGTATGCTGTAAAGGAAAGAACTCCCTTCCATGATCTTGAGCTAAAGCAGTTCTTATCCTGTGGAATTTCCATAGCCTCTGTCAACACTGTTGGGTGGAGAGGGATAAGCTATACCTTCCAGCAAGGATTAATCACAAATGGAGATGAACCATTGTTCCTGATGTTGCCTTTTGTTATCTTTGGTGCTGCTGCTCTTCAGCTCTGCCACCACTCTTGCTGCCTTACTACCCATATCTGTCATTGCCACAGCACTTCCCCAGTTGCCGTTGATCTTCAACATGTGAGCTCTTCTAGGCTTTCCAGGACTACTTCAGAGCTTCACTTTTAGAGAGAATACAAATTTACTCTTTACTTCAAAAATGGACAGAACTGACGGTGATTTTTTCTTTTCTCAAGCTCTTTCACCCTACCATTGCTGGCTGTGGCTGCAGCTACAGTTAGGGTAATTTGCCTGTGGCAATATATGTCAAAGATTTAGTTTCTGTAGGTTTCCAGACATGAGTTGCAGTCCTACAATCACTTCAGCTTCATAAGAAGCCTCACCTATGGGTAGACGCACCACATATGAATTTTCCCAGTTACCGAGAGACCCCTGGCGCCAGCTGCAATGGGGCTTCCCAGCCAAAGTGTGGGTCTGGATGATCTTAAGGTGGTAATTGGTGATGCATCCTTTTCTTAGTCTCTGTAACACTTTACAGTAATGATGTGATGCTTTGCTCCTATCACTCTTTTATCATATTGTGCATGATAACCAGTACTGTTTCCTTTTATCATATTGCATGTTATTTTCCTTTATTATACTGTAATATAATAAACTGCATTATTCCTATATTTGGTTTGGAATTCATTTTTGCTTGGTATCCAGTCACTCAGCAACCTACAATCCCAGCCAGGTCCAGGTGTTCACATGGGTTGCACTGAACTTAACAAGTTTCTGGGACTCAGAGAGGCATGAGGTGGTGTGTATCTCTGCACTATGCTCAATAGCAGTCCTGGTCTTCAAAATGAGATGGGGAGGCACCTGACCTGAAGAGGCTTTCAGGAAACCAGACCGCATCTCCTGGGTTTTTTTCATTCTTGTTCTTTGCCCCATGACAGTGATGACACTGGTCCTGGAGGTGAACTGCTCTGAGAGACAGTGGAACTGTGCTCATGCCATACCTGAATAGTCTTTCCATATGTCACATAAATAATCTGCAGTCCAGATAACTGATAGTTGACTGTTGTCATAAACATAGATTCTAGAAGTTTTCAGGGTAACAGAAAAAAATCTCCCATGAGAGTAGACGGTATTAATAAACAAAATAGTACTCGGGTAAAAACAAAACCCGGTGAAAACCCTGAGATACTACCATTATCAGAGGGGAAAAAATAAAGGATTATTTAATGCATCTTCAAAGGGCAAAGGATAGGAAAAAAACATCTTACCTGTCATATCTGTCCCATGAGAAGAGTTTAATTTATAATAAAGCATTTATAATCTTTTATAATCTGGCATATTTTCTACTGAAGTAATATGTACCACAGCCTAGATGTAATCTAATGATTCCTCTAATAGAAAATGCTAATGTTCTGACTCTTCACATTGTTTTAGTGCAGAAAAAATCTTTATTAAAATACAGATTTTGACTTCTGTTCACTTAGTAAACAGAAGTTAATCACAGCAGTTCCCTGGAGTTTTATGGAGGCTTCTTGGTATTGCATATGAGAAGACTGACATACTGACATTTACTGGGGCGCACAGGTAAAGAATTCAACTTGACTGGCACACCCTGTCCTTTGGAAGGGATTGCACTATTATTCTTATGGTAGAGCTCATGTATATATAAAAGAAAGAACCACGTGCATGATTCCAAAGGATTAGGTTAACAATAAGAATTTAAACAGATAGCTATTAACTTAGGAAAATGAGGATTAGTGCAGACTGTGGTGCAAGTTAATTCCAGACTGCAGCTTTGTGGATTTTAATTTTATACTAAGGAAACACCACCCTGGACTGTTAATGATATGTTCCCTGTTTTCTGGGTGCCCAGCCCAAGACAGCCAGAGTCTGATTTCAGGGATGCTGAGAAGTCGGTACAGCTGAAGCCAGCAGATGCCGGGAATGACTGATAGCTATAGGACAGGTTTTGAGCATCTCTGGTGAAGTACACAATTGAAGCACTCAGTTTAGACGCTGCTTCTGAAAAAAATGGGATGAATATTTATGAAGTTTACAAAATGCCATGTCAGGGAGCTGAGACAGCCAACTCCTCTGTGTCTGTTGGTTACTCTGATCTTATGGTAACAAATATCAGAAAGAAACCTAAGATAAAAGAACTGCTTTCATTGTGGATACAAGGTTCAGATTGCATGCAATAAGAAGTCACATGATGAATGAGGGGAATGAAAACAAATGCTCTACTATTATCTCATCTACTCTGCTTTTTTCCATTCACAACATGAAATACCTTTTCTGGAGGACTAAGGAGAAGGTTCAAGTGGCTTCCTCTGAGTCTCTGAATGATTTTTCAGCTGAATAACAACAATGCTTGTGCTTTGCCAAATCCCACTGTATCACTATACTACAAACACTGGACAACATAAAGGTTAAACAGACAGACTTCATCTTGGCATTTTTGCTGTTTCTTAACTTTTACAACTTAGAGTAATAAATTCCAAGAAAATAATCACATTTTATAAAGAAATAAGAGCTGGACTCTTACATACAATCTCTTAAGCAAAAATGCTGCACAGATAAGACTAACTGGCTAATTTATGTATTGTGTCAACTAATGTAGACATTCCAATTAATTGTTAATTATATTGCTGTGTAATTCATGTACATCCTGTATTTACAATATGCACTATTCATGTATTGAAAATTTAATGTTATTTTCATTTTTATAGAAATTCTTTGATATTATTTATTGTTATAATTGAATATAAAATACTAATTAGTATGTTTTTATTTCATTACTAATGCTTTTCTCCTGGAATACACACTTTACAGCACTGGAGACATATATATTTGATTTACATTACTGTTCTGCTTACATCAATGACTACTTGAGTACCTTCATTTAAAGACAGAAAAAATATCCATACAGTTATTAGTCATGAAAAAGTAATTGTGACAAAAACAAAAGCTTGCCCTGGGAGATCTGAAAGATGCACAGAACTGGATGCAATAAAAGTACTAGTGTTACAGAGACAGAAGAATACATAGACCAAATCTATCAGACTATTTCTAGGCCATTCAGATATAAAGTTGATATACTAAAATCAGTTCACCTTGTCTACACCACTGTACTGCTTGAGTGAGAGTACAGTTTAATGGGATGGAGGACAAAAAAATTTTATTCTACATATAAGTAGGTGAAAATGCTAAAAAGGAAGGGGATTTACCACTGAAGGTTCTTTGGAAGACATTGCCCATACAGATATGAACAGTATGGGCGTGCATGTTTACAGATATTTGATCTTGAACCATCTTAGCCTTGTCAGGGCTCAGAGGCTGCCCACCTAGGCCCTCTCTTGCTCCCTAACCTCCTCTATGAACTTAATCTGCATAATTCTCCATTACAACTCATACAGGATTCAGCTGACAATGCTTTAAGACAAAAGTCTATTCAAATCAATAGTTCTTATCATACGTACCTGCTGAACAGCTCCATGTCCTTCTTATGTTGAGGTTTCCAGAGCTGGATGCAGTGCTCCAGGGGGGTCTCCTAAGAGCTGAGTAGAGGGGGAGAATCACCTCCCTCATCCTGCTGGCCACGCTTCCTTTTGATGCAGCCCAGGATAGCCCAGGGCCTTCTGGGCTGCAACCCCACATTGTTGGGCCATGTTGAGCTTTCTGTCCACCAGCACCCCCAAGTCCTTCTCCTCAGGGCTGCTCCAAATCCGTTCTGTACCTGGCCTGTATTTGTGCTTGGGGTTACCCTGACCCATGTGCAGGACCTTGTTGAACTTTATGAAATTCACACAGACCCAGTTCTCAAGCCCAGCAAGGTCCTTCTGCATGGCCTCCCTTCCCTCCAGTGTGCCAACAACATCACTCATCTTGGTGTCGTTGGCAAACTTGCTGAAGGTGTCCTTGTGGTGACAAAGATGTTCAACAGTGCCAGACCTAACACCAACGCCTGGGGAATACCACTTGTCACTGGTCGCTACTTGGACATCGAGCTGTTGACTGCAACTCTTTAGGTATGACCATCCAGCCAATTCCTTGTCCATGGAGTGTTCCACCCATCAAATCCATGTGTTTCCAGTTTAGAGACAAGGATGCCTTGCAGCACAGTGTCAAAACCTTTGCACAAGTCCAGGTAGATGACATCAGTTGCTCTTTATGATCAGGCTGAAGTCTGGCCTCTTAATGTCCAAATGAGTTCATATCGGAATATACAGTAACTATATACTTTCAAGCATGCAAAATATTAGGCCCTGGTAAAACCAGAAAAGGGAATTTCAGATTAAACCTAAATAAAAAATAGAGAAAAGGTACTTCAGCTTTGAAGACTAAATTTAAACCTTTTTTCCAATTATCCAAGGTTTAGAAGAAAAGTCAGCTTATGTATGTCAATTATACTACTAACTTAATTATCAAAGTAACATTACTGATGTGCAATAAAAATTTTTCATTGATGATTTTTTTTCCCTTAGCATGAGTAACAGCAAGGACTTATATTTTTTTCTAAAAAACATTTTGAGACAACTTCAGAGATGACATGCTAGTGTACCAGTGGCACCAAACTGCACCTTCCATATGACTGGGATTTTTGACATACGAGCACATTTTCCTCCTGAGAGTTTGCAGATGTTTAAGTGGTATTTATATGCATGTAATAAAAGTAGTGCAAAATCAACCATGTCATGTGTGTATTTCTCCACTACAAATGCTTTCTATTCAATTGCAGCCATAAGTATTGCCATAACAATTCTCAGAGCAGCGGAACCAATGCAGTGCTAATTAAAGAGGGATCCTGAAGGGTTCTTGTGATCAATAGAAATTATTGCCACAGCCTGTTATTTAAACTCATACTCGTCAATACTTTGACTTTACTCTTCCTACGTGACAAAATATTTGAAATCTGAAAAATTAGTATTTTTACATGTTATTGGAAGAAGGAAATTTTCAAGCTGATAGCAAGGCAAAAGATTTAGTATACTGCTAAGCAATGGCATCACTAGGTTTTTATGAATATACTACAATGCACAGCTTGGCATCTCTCCTTTCTATCATCTTGATGACAACAATATTGCAGAAAAGTCTTCTTGTCTGTCTAGCAGCTTAAATGGCCACAAACAATAAAACAAGCCCTCGAGAAAAGGATGATAGCCGCTATCACTATCTTCTCTGCATAACTTACACTGTGCATGGCATAGCTTTGTGCAGTAAACAGTTGATGTGTTTCAGACAGAAGAAATACTCCAGAGATCAACAAAGTAGGTTTTTGCACATAGAAGTATTTATAAGCACAGGCTGATGGTATATAATATTGGAAGATAGAATTTGTTGTAATGGGTGTTGTGGTGACTTAGTGATTCTTTTGGAGACACGTATGCTTCATTAACTGTCATGTGTAATATGGCCACTGCTGTGAAACTCATACAGGGGTCTGATTCATTGCAGGATCAACAGGAGAGCTGCCTGTTGGACAATTACTACTGCGAGTGAAATTAAGCACCAGATTTTGTTTTCCTCTGCACTGGAATTTTTATATCCTCTAAAATCTCCATAGAGAAAATTTAAAAGACAAGCAATGGTTAGTCCTGTAATAGTGCTCAGTAGAAACAGATACAAGAAATAGGGCGGAATAAAACCTAGGGCTTAATGCTGCATATTGATTCATGCCTGTGAACTCCCCCATCTTACAAGCAGCCTTTTGGCTATTAGCAAAGAAATAAAGATGCCAGCTTCAGGTGAAAAAGATCAACCCCCTAGGGGGGAAGAGGCTTCGTAAAGAGTTTATCAGAACAGTCCATCACTGCTGTGACACTCTAACATAGGTAACGGACTGATGGAACACATTTGTGCTATTTTGATAGCTGCCCTTCGCTAAGGTATATAGACCTCTCTCTTGTAGGCAGAGAGTAGCTGTGCTTGTGGCTGTGTGCATGGGATGGGGCTGATTTAATTTCTTAGCTATGGGGATCATAAATCCTTTCGTAGGCTTTCAAAGAAGTGCCTTATCAATCATGTAGTTAGCCCTATCACAAGAGCACCAACCAACATATTTTCTTAACTTTTAGGACCAACTAATGGTGGTGAAACTGGAAAATGAAATACAGTTCTCTATTATTGTGCTGTTTTCAAATTCATCTCAAGGTCCTTCACAGATGCTAAAAATCCACACTGCATGTCAGAAAAAGATGTTTTTTTAAAAGTACTTAATATATTGTCTGCACATGTTTTGAAGTTGTCTTGAACTCTCCCAGAACACAGAGTTTCAGATTGCATAATTTAGCTTTCCAAAAGTCTGAAACTCTAATGTTTGTTTGTATTTCTAGAATATTTATGGTCATGTCTGTATATGTTAGGAATAAAGCTCAAAGACATTTTCAAAGTTTTTTCAAGGGGCATAGTTTTCTTTTAGTATGGATACTGCTGGAATCATTTGTGTTATATTGTGCTATGGCTTATATAAAGAGAAGAGGCACAATGGATACTCTTATTGTTTTTTTCTTGTATATCCCTTCTCAGCTACACAGCTACTCTGGAGCCAATTATTCCAATTATTATTATCTGAGAAAACAAGATTAAGTTTTGCATATTCATAGTCTTGGGAAGAAGAGGAGGTCAGGAGGATGACAAATGTTGCTTATTGTGAGAACAGGTAACATTTAAACTGATGACAACATTGTGCATAAATGCAAACGAACTAAACCACTGTTCTGAGTGAAAGCTTCAATTGCAGCTGGAGAGACTTCTGCATTAGGAAAAATAAGCAAGAAAGTATAATTCATGTTGCTGACCTACATCTGTCATGTTTAAAATTGTAGAAAGTATGTAAATATGAGATAGACTCTGCTCTTTGGGTTTTTTTTTTTTAAATTTACATTTACAGAACTACCATAGAAAAAAAAATCACATTTTATGTATAAAATCCAAGAGACTGTTCACCTCAGAACGCAACATAATCCAGCAATGTGACCACTGGAGCAAACCACTAAGTCCCCTTATAGTGTTAGTCAATATGTTCCTTCTCTGAATTCTAGAGACTCTGAACTCTGTAATTCTAAACCTTTCTCAGCATTTTTGCTTCACATTACTGCTTCATCTCATTCTGACTGTGTGCTCAAGGAAATACCTAAACAAGTTGAAACGCCCAAATATTAAATACTCTAACCCATTGGGGACTGGGGAATGATTTTCAAACGTAGCAAAATTACCTAACAAGGTGGACTGGAACCTCTGCAAGTCCTACAGCTGATCCTGCATGGTTGTGTAAGCTTAGGAAAGCATCATGGGGAAACCTTAAGCATCTTACTGTGTTTCCCCATGGGATCAGAGGAAAGCTGGAGCAAGCCCTAAGTATGCTTGAGAGGAGGAACCATGACCAAAGAGTACCCTAATTTCTTTAGTCATACAGAATGCTTCTGGCTATCCTTGAATAGGAATAAGAAAAGAGCCAGGGGAGGGAGGCATAACTGAAGAAAATGCCTCCAGGTGTGTTTTATAGATATTTGTCTCCATGCAACAGAAAAGGCCATATAAACTGTAATAGATTTATTACTGTAAAAGCGCAAAAGCAGAAAGTGCCTGGCTGGAGAACCAACGGAAGAGCAGAAAAATACCTTAAGACAGTAAAAAATGCTAGGCTAGCATTTAAATTAATCAACAAAGCTTGAGACTCCTACAGGTCAGAGTAAAATGGAAATGGGATTGCTCCTTGTTGAGGCACACAGAGGTGTATCAAAGAATCACTTATTTCAGTTTTTTTTTTGTTCAGGAGGTGTCTATGACACTCAAATGAGAGGTGTTTTGGTGGCAGTAATGCGGTGAT
The DNA here is from genome assembly GCF_963210335.1 of Falco punctatus. Classification (NCBI taxonomy): domain Eukaryota; kingdom Metazoa; phylum Chordata; class Aves; order Falconiformes; family Falconidae; genus Falco; species Falco punctatus. The sequence goes on along the minus strand of NC_137586.1, from coordinate 16,268,011 downwards.
TTTTAAGTGTACTTGTAGCCTATCAACTAAATTCACATGTAATAAGGGACGTTATATAGAAAATCAGAAGCAAAGGACAACTAGTAAAAAAAAAATAAAATACGAGATTGCAAGGTTCAAGTCATGTGCAAGTCACCTCTAGTGAGCATTTGACCTCTAAAAGTGTAGCTCACATTGTGGTTTTGTAAATAACAATAGCAAAGTCCTCAGTTGTTGGTTGCCATGTCCAGGCAGGAGTACGAGTAGGAGGCATTATGCACATAAGACTCCTGATCTGGGTTAGGTAGGCAGGCCCTCATTTTGTTCTAACATGACTGTTCTGCTATTTTTCCTGAAAGATGTAGGAAGGCTTCCACAAAGAAACTCCCTGAAGCTCATAAGCTCAAGCTCTCCAAAAACTTAGAGAAAATCATTTTAACATGATCTGATTGGCGGGTAAAATGCTAAATTTATTCCCTCAAATGCAACATAATCACACCATATATTTAACCACTGTTGGCTCTGTGCAAAGTGGAATGCAATTGTGAGGTAACTAAGAGTTGCTTGTGCTGTTCACCTACCAGGCTAATGCTATTTTAAATGGTATACATTTCATGCAGTTTTCTTTTCAAGTAATACCATGCATACCACATCACATTTATATTTGCATTTTTTGTTGCTGATCCTAGGGTAAACTGCTATGCACAAACATAAATCTAAAATTGTTTTCCCAAAGGAAACTTTCAGTAAAGAAAGGAGAAAAAGAGATTTTTAAAATTACATATCTGATTTCTAGGCATGTCACATAATTGTAATGAAAAAAGAATTTAAAGATCTGCTTTTTCAGCTTCCTGTATTGTTTTAAAAACAGAAAGAATATTTTGATCTGTAAGATACTTTGTGTTTTCAAGATTACTTAGAACTTCCTCCCTCTGACCCCTTTCTCTCCTCTCAACATCTGCAGTGCAGAAGAGAAAGAAAAAAGAGCGTGTAGGAACTGTAGATGGGAGAGACAGATACAGGCTGTCCCCACATGTGTGTCAGGCCCAGCCCAAGCAGCAAGTCAGATTGGACGCGGTGGTTTAGTTGACTAAACTGCAAAGAACGCAGTCCCTCCTATCTCCCTGGCCAAGCCCTCAAGATGAGGAAGAAAGTTTTCTGCTGGGTCCATTGCTCTAGAAACACCAGTTTCAGATTTCTCATGCTTTCCTCTGCAGCCTCCAGTGCTGATCACCATTAGGTTCAGGTTTTGCAGCCTGAGCCTCTATAGAAGTCTCTGTCCCCCCCGCTTAACTGTGCAGCACTGGGTAAGACCAGTGGTGTATCTCCAGCAGCAGCTGTGGAGCTGTGTGTCCATCCTGCGCCTGCTCAGGGCCTGGCAGGTGGCAGCTGGATCACATTCAGGGGCTGTGCAGCAATGCTAGAGTGCTGCTGGACCTGAAACAGAAGTCTTGAAAGGGGTAAAGTGTACCACCTTGGGCTTGGTGGCGTGTTTACTGGACTTCAAGTATTTCTGACCAGAGCCAGTCTGTGTCTGCCTGACTAGAATTGGGGTGGGAGATACAACCTGTCTGTATCCACCTATGTCAACATGGCTCCTGCATGCCCTTGAAGAGGGGGTTGGTTACATGGTGTGACACAAGGCAACTATTTCATCTAAGGGGGGGCCTTTCTTTGGTTGCTTCTATTTTGTTTTGAGGAGTTAGAAAAACAAGTCTTTTTTCTCCCAGAATTTATGAATCCTATCAGCTTTGCAATCAGTATTTGAATACTCTCTGAATGACATCAGGATTTTATCTTTTGCAAGTGGAGGTGTTATCAATGCAAAGAGACTGCCTGAGAGAGCTGGTCCAAAAATATGTTATTTGGGAAGGGCTCTCAGTGGAGAGAAACTGTTTGTTTTGGTTAGTTTTCCACTCCAGATAAAGCCTTCAGTGGTCTGTTGACACAGAAATGCTGCCCTGCCAAGTTTAACATTTCCACACCCTTGAGAAATCTGAGATGCTGAGAGTCGGGTCGTGAAATAAAAGGCTTGTTTGAACCAACATGGACACAGATCTCCAGTTCCAGGGACACCTACTGGCTTTGTGGCTAATGCATGTCTGTTGCCCACTACACTATCTTCAAGTATCATCTGCTTTGTCACTTTAACACAAAATGTGTTTTTTTGAGAAGCTAGTATCTTCTGTCAGATCTTAAATGCCTACTAACACATTGGAAAACTCCTTTCGAAGTAAATGTTATACGTGAATATTAAGCATTTGTTCTTACAAATGAACAAATGAACCTTAATTCTTTGGAAAAAGACCAATAATTTTATACTTATGTTCCCCTATTAAAACAAGTTAATATTTTGAAAGCATTAAGGTTGTGTGGGAACCTCTGGCAGCAGGCTGGACAGCCTGGTGAGGCAGGCTTTAAACTGAAGTGACTCAGGAGAGGGGTCCAAAGTGTGGCAATGCTCATGCCATCCTATCTACCTGGGGAACAAACCAGGCCAACCAGAGCAATGATATATGTTCCTTGAGTGCTTCCCAAGATGAGTACTAGAAGACCAGCCACCTCAAGGGTGCACTTGGCTGTGGTGGGTCCTCTTGCTGCCTCCCTGGAAAACTGCATGCTCAATTACCTCTCAGAAATGCCTGTACGCCTACGCATGCAGCATGGGGAATAAACAGGAAGACTCAGAGACCTGTGTGCCGTTGCAGGGCCACGATCTCATTGCAGTTACAGAGACACGGTGGGATAGCTCACATGACTGGAATGCTGTTATGGATGGCTCTGTACTTTTTAGGAAAGACAGGCCAGCAAGGAGAGGTGGTGGCGCAGCTCTTCATGTGAGGGAGCAACTGGAATGCATTGAGCTCTCCTTATGGGTGGATGCAGAATGAGTCGAGAGCAAAAGTGAAGATTAAGGGGAAGGTCAACATGGGTGACACTGTTGTGGATGTTTACTGCAGCCCACCTCAGGAAGAGGAAGTCTGTAAGGCCTTCTACAGACACTGGGAGGTAGCCTCATGATCACAGGCCCTGGTTCTCACAGAAAACTTCAACTGCCATGATATAGGCTAGAAAGACAACAGCTAGGCTCATGCAGTCCAGGAGTTTCCTTCAGAGATTGGTGGTAACTTTTTTGACACAGGTGGTGGAGGTGCCAACAAGATGAGGTGTGCTGCTGCACCTTGTACTCACAAAGACAGAAGGGCTGCTTGGGGATGTGAAGGCTGGGGGCAGCTTGGCCGCAGTGACCGTGAGATGGTGGAGTTCAGGATCCTGTGTGGAGGAAGCACGGCAATAAGTAGGATCACAGCCCTGGACTTCAGGAGACCTAAATTTGGCCTCTTCAGAGATGTACTTGGAGGAATCTCGTGGCTCTGATAGGTAGGGGGGGTCAAAGAGAGCTGGCTAATATTCAGACATCACTTCCTCCAAGCTTATGATCAGTACATCCCTGTAAGTAAGAAATCAAGTAAAGGGGGCAGGAGGCCTGCATGGACAAGCAGTAAACTTCTGGCTAGACTCAAACAGAAAAGGGAAGTTTATGTGATGTAGAAAAAGGGACAAGCTACTTGGCAGGAATACAAGAATGTTCTCAGAATGTGTAGGGAGATGACAGGGAAGGCTAAGGTCTGTTTGGAATTCTGGCAAGGGATGTTAAGGACAACAAAAAAGTAATCTTCAAGTACATCAGCAGGAAAAGGATGACTAGAGTGAATGTGTGGCTGCTGCTGAATGAGGTGGATGCCCTGGTGGAGTTACAGAATGCCTTCTTTGCTTCAGTCTTCATGGCCAAGGCCAGCACTTACAATTCCCAGACCCTGGAGGCAAGAGAGGAGATCTGGAGAAAGGAAGACTTTCCCCTGGTCAAGGAGGATCAGGTTAGGGATCACTTAAGCAAACCTGACACACACAAATTCATGGGCCCCATTGGGATGCACCCCTGAGTGCTGAGGGAGCTGGCAGGTGTTATTGCCAAGCCACTCTTCATCATCTTTGAAAGGTCATGGAGAACAGGAGAGATGCCTGAGGACTGGAGGAAAGCCAATGTCACTCCACTCTTCAAAAAGGGCAACAAGTAGGAGCCAGGAAACTACAAGGCAGTCAGACTTACCTCCATCCCTGGAAAGGTGATGCAACAACTCATCCTGGAGGTCATCTCCAAGCATGTGGAGGAAAAAGGAAGGTTACCAGGAGTAGTCAACAAGAATTCACCAAGGGGAAACCATGCCTGACCAACCTGATAGCCTTCTGTGATGGAATGACCAGCTGGGTAGACAAGGGGAGAGCGGTGGATGTTGTCTACCTTGACCTCAGCAAGGCTTTTGACACTGTCTCCCACAACATCCTCATAGGTAAGCTCAGGCAGTGTGGGTTGGATGAGTGGACGGTGACAGGGCGTGAGAACTGGCTGAATGGCAGAGCTCAGAGGATCGTGATCAGCGGCAAAGGCTGCGCTGCCATTCAGTGAGACCTGGACAGGCTGGAGAGTTGGGCAGAGAGGAACCCGATGGAGTTCAGTAAAGGCAGGTGTGAGGTCCTGCCCCTGGGGAGGAACAACCCCACACACCAGCACAGGCTGGGGCTGACCTGCTGGGGGGCAGCTCTGCAGGGAGTCCTGGTGGGCAACAAGTTGCCCATGAGCCAGCAGTGTGCCCTGGTGGCCAAGGGAGCCAGTGGGATCCTTGGGGGGCATTAAGAGAGGCATGGCCAGCAGGCTGAGGGAGGTGATACTCCCCTCCTACTCTGCCCTGGTGAGGCTGCACCTGGAGTGCTGTGTCAGAGGATGGCTCCCCAGTTCAAGAGAGGCAGGGAACTACTGGAGAGGGTCCAGTGGAGGGCTACAAAGATGATGAGGGGCCTGGAGCATGTCCCTTCTGAGGAAAGGCTGGGAGAGCTGGGCCTGTGTAGCCTGGAGAAGACTGAGAGGGGATCTGATCAATGCATACAAATACTTTAAGGGTGAGTGTCAAGAGGACGGGGCCAGGTTCTTTCCAGTGGTGCCTGTGACAGGACAAGGGGCAATGGGCACAAACTGCAACACAAGAAATTCCATCTGAATATAAGGAAGACCTGCTTTACTTTGAGGGTGACAGAGCACTGGAACAGGCTGCCCAGAGGGGTTGTGTAGTCTCCTTCTCTGGAGACCTTCAAAACCTGCTTGGACGTGACACCGTGTAACGTGTTTTAGGTGAACCTGCTTTAGCAGGGGCTTGGGCTAGATGATCTCCAGAGGTTCCTTCCAACTCCAACCATTCTGTGATTCTGTGGTTCCGTATCTCTCTAAAGCTTGGATCAGAAAGGAAAAAGAAAAGCTAAAGTGATGGCCCTCAAAACCAAAGTACATCAGGCATGAAAGTTTCTGAAAGATTAGTTTTCTCAAGAGTTCTGACCATGCAGGGGTGAGAGATCGGGGCAATGCAAACCTCCATGAAGCTATATCTGTGAGTAGCGAAGGAGAATTTGATCCTCATCCAAGTTGCTGTCAGAATAGCATTAATTCACACACAGTTTTTGTCTTTTTGGTAATGAATAATGAATTGTAAGGTTATAAAAATATTAAAATAAAATATCAGGGTATTACTAGTAATCTTGGTATTCCCTGTTTCTTGTTTTTTTCTATTTTTATTATTTGACTAATTTCATTCCCCTCTGAATGCTGAAATGTTGAAAGTTTACCTGTGTTCAGAAATGGGTGGAACTTTAAGAAAGAAGGGTTGTGAATATATCTTAGATGATATAACTTGAATATGGGGAAAAAAACACCTCATTTTTCTTCCTTCAAGTGGTAGTTTATACGCATGCAGGTTTAACACTGTGGGTCCATCACAAGACTGTGACTTGGGAGAGATCTCAGGGGCTGAAAGACAGCCTTCCTGACAGGACCAACAATCTATCTTTACAGCAAAGATAAAAGAAGTATTTTGTTTAATGAACACTGTCACAGCTGAAGTATACGCAGATTGTTAAAAAGAAAACAAAACAATCCAGTGATTCATGTTTTCAGTCTAGAGCAGCACAGTTACTTATTTGCAGTTTTTTCAAAGAGGGAGAATCCTGAAGCCTAACCATTAATTGAAAATATTCTCCACTGATATTTATTACTTCATTTGAGCATGGCCTTGTCTGAACATTACTGGGTTGTTGCTAAGAAACATTGATATATGATACCAAATTATATTACTGACATTGAAGTTTTAGTCCTTATTATGTTATAGCTTGCTTGAAACCAGTTGCAATTACACTATGAATGGAAAGAAAGCTAGCAGCCTTTGTTCAGTACCTTTTATATTTTAGTTACAGACTAAAGTCTATCTTTTTACCACATGTTTGTAAGAGTTCTACAGTATTTAAGTTAAAAAGTATAATGCCAAGATTATTGTTGGTCTGCATTTCCTACACAGACATGTCAACAATAAGCCAAATGTTGTATTATGTATTATGTTGTATTATGTTGATTTTTATGCCAACATATGCCAAATTGTGGGAAGATCGGTCTTAGGGTTTCTCTGTTTTCCATCTTAATGCAGCAAGCAGTCCAGTTTGACCTGCAGTTAATAAAATAAGAAGAACTCCTGGCTAATGTTTTCAAGGCACTTCATATTTCACTTATTTCCATCTATGCAACTGACAAGTTGAAACCTGAAAATAAAAGGACTTTTTTTCAATACGTATTTTTAGGTCTCCTGTTGTTTTGTATGGCATAAGAATGTTTTTCTTCTAAAATAATCACTCATCCTATAGTTGATATATGTCAAATACACACAGCTTCTGCTTAGGGAAGTTATATCTTCATTTATGCAAACTTAACTGTAGACTGGGATCTCAATGCAGACAGGACTCCAGGAACACACAAGTGGATAGAGCAGTCATTCCCTCTAGGGTTTACACTTCAAATAGCCAGAATGGACAAATGGTGAGAAAAGTAATGCCAGATTCATAAAGATTTTGCAAAAGGACTTATGATCTCAAATATCTGCATGTATGACCTTTAAGCAGCCTATCCATCATTTCTGTACCAGACGATCTGCAGAAATGGAAATAAAATTTTGGCATAGAAATTATGGTAAAATATCATATAATAGATAATCAGCATAACTAAAAAAAAAAAAGAAACAACCAAACCTAAACCCTCAGAGAGAGTCTATCAGAATTTCAAGATCCAACAGCTACAACGTTTTTAGAATTTGCAAAGCTATGTATTTTATACATTACATACTGAAATACGTAGAGGGTGAATAAAGTTATTACATCATTGTATTGAAAAAACCCACCCGATTATTTTTCAGGACAGAAAAAAACCCTGAAATATGTATGCATGTAAAGATAAAAGAAGAGATCAATGCAGTAAATGGAACTATATGCTAGGTAGCCAAAAAAAAAAAAAAAAACAAAAAACAAAAAACCAAACCCAGAAGGATGGTTGGCATCTGAAGAAAGATGCAAGAAATTTGGAGGACATTGTCAGCACTTCGCAAGGACTACAAAGATCAAGAGAAGGATGCAGCTCCACCCACTCACTGAATCTGTAGGGGGAAAAGAAATCACCTTGCAGTGAAAAACAAGTGGATGGCTAGGATGAAAACTACTGGTAAGGTAATACCAAAACCATATCTTGCTTTAAACAACCTTATGCCTAAGAAAAGGTCAGGAAAATTGGAACAGAAACAAGTAAAACTCACTTTACAGTGACAAGCTTAACCTTCCTTATAAGCACAAGTAAAGAACAAATAGGAAAAGATAAACAATAAAGGCTGAAAAGATACACTTCTTCAGTCTCATGAAGAGGAGTAAAACCAAACAGAAGAGTTCCAAGGTATCTTCTGAGGACTAGGGAAGCACCTAGCAGAGCAGAGAATAAAACTAAAGGAATTTAACTCCTCCACCAAAACTTCTGGGAAGTTCCCCAGCATTTGACAACAGGAGCAGGTGAACTCATTGTGTGTGCAAACATAGAGAAAATAAACCAGAATATTTGTTGAAACAGAAAGGTGGACCATTGTAATGGTCCAAATCCAGATTATCAGATCACATACCACGCCATGTGGTACAGCCACCCACTTTCTAGGCAGTAACATGTTACTCTACCTCAACTCACAAATCTGCCACAATGTCCCTTATCTCATTCCTCTTGAAACCTTGTTTCCCTTCCTTCTTCTGCTTCCTATTGCAAATTACTGTGCATACCACCATGTTTCCTATCTCCCATTTTTTGGCCTGAGTGCTGAAAGGCAGCACAAACTTTTTAGCAGTTGTCACAGGCTGAAATATACCCTGTATTGCCCTCAGCTGTCTGGTTTCCTAGTGAGAACACACATACCTTCTGGTCTGCAACATCATCAATGAGTCTGTGTGTGTCTTTTGGCAAGGAATTGCTTGTATTGTGATTGGCAGCTAGCCAGCAGGAAGGTAAGAGCCTTCTGAGGTTTATTGTGTTTGTTTTGCCTAAAAGTTACAGAAGAAAGATGTTAATCTGCACTGATATACTCCAAGTTGCTTTTTGCCCTGTTTAATAGTAACATCCCTGACTTGGATTATTGATTCTTAAAATTTTCTTCTAAAGCTTCTATATTTCTAGTATAAAGCCATTCTTCCTTAGACATAAGCACTACATATTTCAAACAACCAATAATGCCTTGATTCTTTATGTATTTATTAAGACCTCTTACTACCGGGACTTGAGGTTTCACTTGACATGAAAATAAGTTCTAGTAGTAGGTTGAGTTTGAAATATACATGTTAACATAGAGGTAATAGAGTTACAGAAGGATTTTGACATATTCCAGCTAAGTAAGGTATTTTGTATTGGCTACCATAAAACAGACCTGCAACTGCTCCAGAGCCTGGACAGGAAGAATCTTAATTCATTCACACTTATACTGAGAAGTCCTGAAATGGACCTACCTTTGATCCAATTCAGTTGTTGGGTCTGCATTCCAACAGATTTTATTTTAATATGCGTAAAATAGTACTTCTCATGAAAGTATCTTGTCTTCTAAGAAAATGAGGAGTGGTGGTTTTGGTCAAAAATTCAACCTGCATAACTTTTATTATCAAATACTATTTAATTTCAGTTCCTCTATATGTCTGCCTGTTGATCCTTATATTTTCTGATGAAATAGAAAGAGGATGTCTCTATAGATTACCACTGAATAATCTGCCAGAGATACCTTGTAGACTGAAAGACTTGTTATTGCTTATGTGAATGTAATGAAATGCTGTACAACGGCATTTCATTTGGCAAGAATTAGCTCATTAACTGCATTTCTCATAAATAATATTCTTTGGTTTCCTCCTTGCCTGCAAAGAACATTTACTGGTCATTTCTCTCTCAGCAATGGGAATATGACTATTTGTTTTAGTAGTTATTATTATGACAGATCTTAGAGGTTCTGAATGTTTTTCTTAATAGTCTACATTGTTTTCTACTTTCCTAATACATTCTTGTTAAAACATGTATATAGATTTAATTGTTAACCTTCCTTGGGCTGAAATCCAGAAACCCTCTAAGTCAATGGCCAAATTGTGATTAACTGAAATAAATTTCAGCCTTGTTCTTCACAGCTATGAAACATGTATATGCAGCTGTTATGGTGCCAGATGATCCTACTTGATTACAAGCAGAGACAGAAAAAAAGCCTCAGAACTGGTCAGATTCTGCTGTGCATTCTGGATTTCTCTTGAAGTATGTGGCGATGCTGAGCATTTTAGAAGCTTGGTTTACCTACAGATAGGCTTCAATATTGTTTGAGGATTCTATGTTTTGAGACTACTGAATGTTTACATATGGAATTGCATTCTTAGTGCTTCCTGAATTTGTAAGAAACAAATAAACAAACATGAAAAAGAAACATAAACACAAATCCCTCACCCAAACCTCAGTATTTGTATTCTACTACTCTCAGATTTCTCAAATCTACACAAATGACTAAGCATCAGAATATAAACATGAAGAAACATCTCAACAGGTTGGAAACTAGGAATTCTTGGCCTTAAACATGAAGTATTTCTCAACCTAACAAAAATAAAATAATTTAAAAAGTCACCTGGAAGTACATTATACAAATCTTGTTTAAGTAAAAACAGAGTGTAGAGAGAAATACCAGCAAGATACTTGGTATTCTCAAAGTCGAACAATGTTATGAGACTAGTGCAGTGATTTCCAGAAGGTTTACATCAACTCAAAAAAAAATTGATTTATAAAAAACTTTTTTATTTTGGTTCTCTTGGTCCTGATATTAAACATCTACCATTGACATGAATGAGTATCATCTTCCAGTTTGCAGGAACACTACAGTAATAAATCTAAAGGAAGCAGAAACTATCCAATTTATCTCCTAACATTTAGTTTTTCTGTTTGGAGGTCACTGAAATTGCAGTCCTTGCAATCTCTGTACAACATAACTCAGGAGGCAGCACGGTCAGAAGACACTGCTTGTCTTAGCCAATGTCTCAGCTGAACATTAAGCTTCCTGGAGATTTATCCAGAATGTGCCTGGAGGTGCCTCATTTCCCATTCATTGACTTAAAACTTTCCCCAGAATTAATCCTAGCTCTGATTCTTGAGAGAGAGGTTTCTGCACCTTGATTTTCCTAAGGTTCAATGATGTGTGCCTGTCAGACAACGTTCCAGGCGAAAAGAGGATAAAGAAACCCTTGCTTGCTCTTTTCACTTGGCTCAAAGATTGGACCAACATTCAGAAAGCAAGAGATTTAGATTTAGTTCCTTGTCTTCCAGGGTGGATCCAAACACACAAGTTCTACCTTCTGAAAGAAACCCCCAGGTTATAGGTGCTGGAATGGAAGTCCTTTCTGTCATCCCAGAGCTATTTCACTTTGTGTGAACATATGAAACATTCATTGGAAATAGTAAGGCTTTTAATGATTTCATGAAATAGTGGCTAGAGCACTTTTCTAAAAGAAGGGAGAGCTGGAGTTCTATTCTTGTTCTGATTAATATTTCATTGTCTCTACCAAATGCTATGTGGCATATGGACAGGAAAGGCTGTTCTCCAGCTTCAAAAAGAAACCAAAACTCTCTCACTCCTAATTCATTCAACTCCAGTATAGCCTTAAGTCCAGGAGCAGGAATGTCAATGTGGTTTGCTTGCAACCTGGATCAAGCAAGCATCATGATCATCCGTTTTTGGAATAAAGAACTATTTCTTCCCCACTTAGCTAAAGAGTGGACATAGAAACCATGGAGGAGGGCTCAGACCGTGAATTCTTAGCGGACAGATGCTCCTTTATGAATATCAGAGCTTATATATATATAAAGCGCTTATGACTCAGAAAGCATAAAAATTAATGAATACTCTTTGTTTTTAAGCTTCATTCAGTGACTACTCACCTGGTGTGCTCGTTCTTTTGGATCCCTTTTGTAAGCATCTCAGTATTTTTGCGTGTTGTTTACAGAGACTAAAAGCAAAACACAGAGATATGGATGCACTGAGACCAGACGCCTGCTGTGCTCCGTGCTGTGATGACTGGATCCATTTTAACTATAGACCTTACACAAATCACAGATAATAGAAAAGTTAGCAGTAAGTTAAAAAAAACCTGAACATATTGTCTCAAAAATCTTGTTTTGATCATCTGTAGCAGGTTACTGATGGGAAAGGGAAAAATCATTTTAGGAGAATAAAAAGGTTTTGAAGAGGATATGAAAGCCAGAGATATTGGAGGCAGAGTGAGAAAGGAAGACATCTTTGGGGAAATGCTATTTCTCTAAAATTTGGAGGTAGGAAGGGGGAGTCAAGAAAGGTAAAATCAGATTTTTTTTAATTACTTTTAGTGTTTAGGACCATGTTGAAGTAGCACCCTGGCCTGACAAAATCTCAGGAATCAGCCCTGTAACTTCAATTTTCCCCTTTATTTGATATTTTACCTTCTCTAGGTCATCTTCTACACTAAAAAAGGTAGAAATAAATCATGAAGGAGAATACTTTAGAAAGCATTTTTTTTACCTTGAGTTCTGGCCTGCAAAACATCAAAGGTGGTCTGTCACACTATGTGGAAATTTAAATCAGGCCTCAAGTATTTACACACAGAAACAAGCAAGCAAACCAGGCTAAATGAAGTATAAAAACCCATGCAATGTTTCTCCTAGAATGCATTTGGTTATAGAAGAAAAACGTGGTAGGAACCCTGCACAAAATGATGTGTGGATGTTTGTGCAAAAGAAAAAGATGGAAACACTGCATATGCATATGATTTGCATATGAAAGAAACACTAGACATAGCAGGTGCCAGACCTGCTGAGACAGTACAATACATGCAGAAAGTTACTTAGGGTTGCTAGGATAAGGTGGAACATTTTGTTTATTTTATGGAAGTGTTAACCTCATCACTCATTTTGTGTACACCTCGTTTGAAACAACATGAATTAATCATCCCCAATTAGTACCTTGAGCTCATCCATTTATTTCTATGAATGGTTTCAGTGCCTTATTATTTGTATTTCCTTGTCCTAGTCACCTAATCTAAAGGGGTCTTTTTTCCAGTCTTTCAGCAAAGGTAACAAATTACTATTTCCAAATCAGAAGCTGTTTTGCGAATCTCTAGTAATGATGACCCTGCCTTCACAGGTGTGGTTTAATATAGTTACAGGGTGAATGGAATACCTGAACTTTTTCTTCAGTCTTGGATGACCGAGAACAGATTTTACATCCTTGACCCTCTCTAGATTGCATTACACCATACAGCAGCTCTTTGACCAAATTTCCAGGCTGGCCCTTCCATTTATCAACAACGTAATCCACCAGGCCCCAGAAACTGGTGTAGTTCCAAGCACTTTTCTTCTGGATCTTGTGACAATAGATGGTAAATAAAAGAACAAGGATGCAGATTCTTTTTTTTCTCTCACAGCTATCAGAAAAAGGCAGTGACTGGCTGTGGTGCTTCTTAGGCATAAAGGCACTTTTTGCCAAGCCCTCTGGAGCAAGGGCAGGTGGTGAAATTTCCCCATGAACTCCAAGATGTTATGGCTTCTATTCCCTATACTCAAGCACAAAGCAATATTCTTCAATCTGCCTTCTCTAACATAAGAACACAACTGTTTATTGGAAGCCCTCATAAAACATTGTATTGACAATTTATTTAATATAATCTTTTCCCAGGAAAAGATAAAGAGAACTTGGCACTGGTGAAAATTATTGTTTATGTGGCTCACAAACCAGTAGAAGACACTTCTGTACAATTTGTGGCCAAAATGGCCTAAGGGCAGCAGACAAAAGAAAAGGTTCTGTTGTTGTTGTGCTGCATAAATTGAACAATTTCTAAAATGTGTCAGAGCAGAGAAGTACAGAAGACCAGTCAAAGGGGCTGATGTGTTCCTAATGGAGCTGGGACTGTCAGATACTTTTGTGTAATAGGTAGATGGAAATGCAGTTGCCCTTGGCTTTGAGGTGGTGAGCATGAAGCTGTGGTTTCTGGAAGCTCTGGCTCCTCAGGAACTGCCAGCTCCCTGACTACCCATAGCAAATTTGACAGACGAGTTTTCCTGGGAACACAGGTTATACTTCAGCAACAGTTGTTAAAAGGGGAACATATCTGTAGAGCATTTAGCTTTTAATGGAATGTTATGCATAAGACACTCAGCTTTCAATAAAAATCCAGTACAACAAAACTACAAGCAGTTCTAATTAGGGCCTGGGAGAAGAAAAAAAAAAAGGGGGTGGGGGGTGGGGGGGTGGGGGGGTGGGGAAGAGAAAAAGAGGAAAATAACTCATTCTCACTGAGCTAAGGTTTAAGCTGGTTTAGTCCCAAAGGTACCTGTTGGCATGGAAAATGCCATGTAGGAAAATGAATTCCAGAAAGTCAACTCCAGACAAGCAATATCTTGCTGGGAGATTTGTTGCTTTCCACTCAAGCAGCCTACCATCTTTCTTAGGTGATACCAAATTAGAGAATGGCTCAAAGAACCCGGTAAGTGAGCCAGGCATTACAATACTCTGAAATCCACATTTTCAAGAATTTGTTATTTAAAACCAGGTCTGATTGCTAATGGAGCTCAGTTCCTATTCAGGCAACTCCATAAAGCTGAAGTTGCAAGAGAACTCATCACCGCGGATATCACCAGGGAAATAAAATATTCCTGTATTTGTGGGTGTTGAACTCTTGTGCAAAGCTGTGCCATAATGCACAAAGTCAAAATCAGCACTTTTGAAGTCTAAAATGATAGCAACGATGAAGTAGCCTAGTCACAATTTTTTAAAACACCACCGTGCTTTTGGCTGTGCACACTGAAAACACTCATTATTATAGTTAAAAAGACATAGAAGAATGACTTCAGTCTTGTTCTGCTTTTACAGATATGGAGCAGCCAGCAAAATGTGCCATGATTAATATGACGCTTCCAACATTTTAAAACACGTTTTAGTGGATTTAAATGTTTTAAAGAACCACATGAAAGCGTAACAATTCTCAGTGCTGATCTGAGGAAGGTACAGCATCACAGCAGTCATGCAGAAATTGCAAATAATGAAAAATGAAGTAGAAAGATAGTCATTTTGTCTTCCCTTTGTGTTCCCATCAGGTGGAATAGAGTAATACCCCCACTGCAAAATTAAATTCTACAGTCTGGGAGCCACCACCTCTTTCAGAGGGTTAAAATTTGTCACGAATACTTAGGCAATCTGAACATCTGAGACATAAAATGTCTTCAGACACCCACTCTACTGCTACTGAATCATAAAAATGCCTAAAATCTTTAGCTGCACAGCTCTGACATTCAAAATGCCACATGTCTAAGGTATACTTGCTGGCATCCCCAAATGCTTTCTTAACTGGAGAAGCATGAACAGGTATTAGCTATTGAGTTTTGCTGGAATCCATGGAAAAGCTGGTCCTAGGTCAGCCTCTGTATAGGGACTCAGCCCATCCTTCCTTCAAGCTCTGCTTATGCTTTTTATTCAACCACTCTTCATATAAACTCTGCAAGTTTTCTGTGAGAAATGGAGACCCATCCATGTCCCTTGCCAGCTGAAAACCAGAATATTTTAACAAGTCATGTTATAGCCTATCTACCTTCTATTTTCATCTACTGATTGTTTTAGATATTTTCATGCAAAGAGAAGTAGTTTTAACAGGAAGAATATGCAATCCTCTGCTGTGAGGGGGATAGAGTAATTTCTAGAGCTGTGAGCCTGAGTTTCTTCTTGAAGTGATCTTGAAGAAGAGCAACGTTTGACTGTACTCAGTGCATTATGTTTCAGGATTCCCTGTGGCAAGGAGTTTGTGTGCCATACAGCTTGTGATACTTTAAGCTGAATCTTTCAAAACTAAGAAAAAATTAGTTCAGGGTATTTGTTTAGGGCCTGAATTATCTCCTTTTGGACTGAGAGTTTTTTCCCATTTTCCGTGTGTGAATTGCCTTTCCGTTTTGATCTTTCTCATGACAAAGTTGGATGATATCATTATTATGTTTTTTAAAAACAGAAATTTACACAGTTATATTCAGGATCTTGCTTAAAGTATTTCACTGAAAGACTACATTCTTAGTTTGAGAGACTTGTGTGAAATCTAACATAATGGTTTTGGTGAAGATCTAAATGCCAAATGTCTGGTTTATGTCTATCAAACTTCAAAATGCATTTCAAAGAAGGAAGGAATTCAAGACTTACATTGTCACTCACATTGCAGGTGTAATACAGAACAGAATGTCCAGTTGTTCTTGTCGTAACAGCCTGTTCATATTTTCCTTTTAAAAATTACCCTTCTGTGCCTTACTGAAAAGCAAAACACGTAGTTCTTCAAAAAGCTCATGTACAAAAACTTTAGGGTTTTTTTCTTTTTTTTTTTTTTTAAATAAATCAACTACTGACAATTATTAATGATGTTACAAGGCTGAAAACTTCTTATGGTAGAGTCTATACTATAGAAATGATGTGATTTGACAACTAAAGCCTTCTTCTGTAAACAGAGTAAAAAGTGCCAGGTTTTGTTTTCGCTTCAAACACTGTTTTCAACAATTCTTTGATTGTGTTCCTCCTCTATTTTGACTGAAGATTGTGGGAGCAGGAGCCCTTTCGATGTATGTTTGAACAGCAGCCGTCAAAATGAAGCCCACAGTTCACATAATATGCCTAGATATGTCTGGAAGTAATATGATTAGAAAAGCAGCATTAATTTTCTTATACTGAACCATCTGGTATTCTAATCACTTATTCAGCAAAGTGTTCTGTGGGCCAGAATTTATTATCTGGTCATGTCTTAAAACTGAAATACTTTTTTTAGATAAACCATTACTGAGTTTCATGCTCTAAGCTCAGTGTCACCTGGCAGGAGCCAGCAAAACAAGGTAGCTCTAACTTCATGGATGTCGTGCAGAACACGGGCAGCTTAGAATATCCTAGTTGTGCAAACTTGAAGGTTAGGGTCATACTGTGCCTGCAAATACACTCAAGTGTTTCCAATAAAATTAATTTTTTACATGGCAGAATATTTAACTAATTCACTGAACTGTTGTTTTCTGGTAGAATCCACTTGCCATTAATTTAGGGTGAGAATTCTATTACCATTTGCCACTCTGTGGTGTTTATGGCCTTACCATAAACATGCATTCCTTTAGAAGCAAAATTCTACACACCTTCAACTACCTAAAATTAATTTTTTACATGGCAGAATATTTAACTAATTCACTGAACTGTTGTTTTCTGGTAGAATCCACTTGCCATTAATTTAGGGTGAGAATTCTATTACCATTTGCCACTCTGTGGTGTTTATGGCCTTACCATAAACATGCATTCCTTTAGAAGCAAAATTCTACACACCTTCAACTACCTAAAAATCTCTTTGAAATGTAGAGAGATGTTTATTTCTATACTTATATCGTTCTTTCAACAATCTCCAGAGAACTGTCAATATGCTTCCATGACAAATATGGTCAGTCAACTAAACAATATGATGTCCATATCATAGATAGAAGAGAGAAACTGGCAGATGACATACTGAATCTACTCCATTTTCTTTTTCCTTTAAAAAGAGTGGTATAATTCAGGGCTTTGCCAAGGAAAAAATATTTGGATATGTCTATAGAATCATCACTGGCTCACAGGATAGACATCTTAGCAATCATTAGTCACACTTGGAGGTTAAATAATTTGTTATATATTTATCTGATGGTGGTGCATTGACCTTGCCTGGATGCCAGGTGCCCACCAAGCTGCTCTATGACTCCCCTCCTCAGCAGAATAGGGTCGAGAGAAAATAAGATGGAAAAAAACACCTTGTGAGTCAAGATAAAAGCAGTTTAATGAAGCACTAGTAAAAGTCACTTGTGTGGAAGTGAAGGAAAACAGAAGATGTTATTTACTTCCCATCATCAGGCAATGCTCGGCCACTTCCTGGGAAGCAGGGCTTCAGTATGCGTAGCGGCTGCTCTGGAAGACAAATGTCTTAAATAATGAGTGCCCCCCTTCCTCCTTTTCTCTTGGCTTTTATACCTGAAGCAGATGTATGTATGAAGCATACGGTATGGAATATCCCTTTGGTCACTTTGGGGCAGCTGTCCTGGCTGTGTCCCCTCCCAAGACCTTGCCCACCCCCAGCCTACTGGTGAGAGGGGCAGGGGGAGGTCGGGCAGGCAGCCTGGGTGCTGTGCCAGCGCTGCTCAGCAGTAGCCAAAACAGCGGTGTGTTATCACCGCCTTTCTGGCTCCCAATGCAAGCACGGCACTGGGGGGTCTGCTGTGGGGCTCAGCCAGACCCAATACACAGATGCATAACATAAGCACAAGCTGCTGTGCTGCCTACTTCCTAATTTAAGAATCACAGGTCAAGTAGAATGTAACAAGTAACAAACGTTCGGAAGTGTGAGACATCTGGAAAACATGAGGTTTGGGAATTACATTTCGCATTTTAGTTTGTTTTTCAAATGCAAACTTCCCTGGAGTACATTTTTTTCTCTCTCTTTCCATCTGTCTCAAACAAATCAGTAATTCCATTAAAACTTGCAGTGTTATTCTTACATATGACTGATATGAGTATTGGCAAAATTAATACAAGTGATTACAGCCATTTGGAGGATGTTCCCTTTCCTCCTTCAAGCTTTTCGTTTTGAGTCCTGCTTATAATGAATTCTCCCCACGAAGCCCCAGTTCAGCTATATCCTGGGGTCTTCTCACCAGTTCAACTCCTGTACACACTGTCATCTTCTGCACCTGTCCACCCCACAAACACTCCATTGATTTTGCTCCTGGAGTAGGTCTGACCTCCAGTCTCGCCTGGTTCCCCTGCAGTCCCTGGACCCCTGCTCCGTGCTGCACTGTCCCTGGGATTAGCACAGAGCAATGCAGAAGAAGCGTGGAAAGCAGCTTTCTTGGTTGCTAAGCTGCATATGAATATTACCAGCACGTTATGCAGATGTTATCACGAGATCTGTAATATTATATTTCATATGGTAAGAATCTGAGGATTTGCTTTTGTGTTATTAAATTCTTAATCCTTATGGTAATGCAGGGAAGCTTAACAATTTGACCCACATGCATCAGAAAGAAAATGAAATGAATCCCAGATCTACTAAACTTCTAAAGATGTTCTGAGGTTCAGCAGATGGGTGTAAGTGCTTAGTGTTGGCAGTACTGGACACATCTGGCTGATTTGAAATTATTTCTTTCTGGTGAAACACGTTTTCATTGGAAATGTTTATTCATCTAAATGAAAATATTTTGTGTGAAAAGGTAAATTTCAAAAAGCTTCTTAAACATTTTGTGTTAGCGAAACATTTCATGTTCTGAACTAAAACACTCTGCTAGAAACTAGGATACAGAGTAAGTTGATGCATAGTCACACTGACAAGCATTCACTTAATACAGGGTAAACATGACTGATTAACTAGAACCAGATTTTCCGATGGTGCTTCATTAGACAAGACAACCTTCCAGGTCTTCCTTATGAAGTACAAATTCACCTGGGGGCAAAAGATAAGAAAAAAACCCCATCAGTTTAATGGTGGTTTTATGATGTGCATACAGTGCTGATGTGTGTGGGAAAATGAAACAAGCAGGTCCCTGAATTCCTAACGCTACAAAGAGAAGAAAAGGATTTTCAGTATTTTCGAATAGCCAAGAGAAGACCTGTGATTGTTCAGCCTGTTCATCGGTGACCCGGATGAGGGGACAGAGCACACCCTCAGCAAGTTTGCTGAACAAGATGATGCAGAACTGGGAGAAGCGACTGACACACCCGAAGGCTGCGCTGCCGTTCAGCGAGACCTGGGCAGGCTGGAGAGTTGGACGGAGAGGAACCTGATGGAGTTCAACAAAGGCAGATGTAAAGGACCTAGGGAGGAACAACCCCAAGCACCAGCACAGGCTGGGGCTGACCTGCTGGGGGGCAGCTCTGCAGGGAGGGAACTGGGAGTGCTGCGGGACAGCAAGTTGCCCATGAGCCAGCAGTGTGCCCTGGTGGCCAAGAAGGCCAGTGGGATCCTGGGGGGCATTAGGAGGACCCAGCAGATCAAGAGAGGTGATCCTCCCCCTTTACTCTGTCCTGATGAAGCAGCACTTGGAGTGCTGTGCCTGGCTCTGGGCTCCCAGTTCAAAAGGACAGGGCCAGGCTCTCTTCAGTGGTACCTGTGACAGGACAAGGGGCCATGGGCTCAAACTGCAGCACAAGAAATTCCATCTGAATATGAGGAAGAACTTTACCTCGAGGGTGACAGAGCACTGGAACGGGCTGCCCAGAGAGACTGTGGAGTCTCCTCTGGAGACCTTCAAAACCTGCCTGGATGTGACACCTATGCAACCTGCTCTCGGTGAAGCTGCTTTAGCAGGGGCTTGGACTAGATGATCTCCAGAGGTTCATTCCAACCCCAACCATTCTGTGATTCTGTGAATGCCACCCTTTACATAAAACATCCTTGAAGAAGTAGAAGGAGCTAAAAGTAAAACATAAACCGGTGCAGGCTGGTGAGGTGGATGAAGAAAGTTTCATGCACTGCTGTTTCTTAGATTTGGAGCACATCTTTACAATAATTGAATTTCTTATTCAATCAAATAATTAAGAACTTATGCTACTTTTTTTTTTGTATAATTCTGGAAACACAGGGACTGGAAATGTCTTATTTTGAGTACAGTAATGAACCTGACCTGCAGCTTGGATTGAAAAAATAAAAATTTTTGAAAACAATCAGAACAGTATAGGTGATTTGCAATTTCCTGTTTAGCAGATAGCTTTCAGCCTGAGAAATACCTGTTTAAAATTCTCCTCATATTCCAAACATACCTTTCCTTGATCTGAACTGAAAAGGGAAAAGTTGGAAATGCTCATATGTAAACTATACGGATATTAAAGTCTTTGTTGTAGGATGGGGGAGATAAGATTGAGGTGATATTGAATGACTGCATTTTTAAATCTTCATAAATAACTTCTTTGAAAGAAGGTATAACTAGTTCTCTGCTGACATTTCTGTGTCTTGCCTCTTGACTGCTGTTTCTTTGACCTTATGAAAACAGCATCATGAAGTCCTGATGTTATTCTTGTCCAGATGATGTTAAATCTCCAAGTGACCTCAAGCAGAGAAAACTATGTTCTGGTAAAATACCAGAACACAGCACATCATTCTTTATAATGCACATGTCTACCTGTTGCAATGTATGGAATAAAAGAGACTTAAATAAAATACATAAATTAGCTGAGATTTATGTTGGCAAATATTGTTTATTTAAACATCTGTGTTTTCCACAGCAGGAATCCCTTAACTCTGCCATTTTTGTGTAGCAATGACTGAGAGGTAAGAATATGTGGAAATGAAGGGCAACCAGCCTTTTCCAAAAGGCTGACCCTTGAATGTTAGGAAGCAGCAGTGGAACCAAATTTCCACTTCTGAACTTTCCTTTTATCTTAGGAAAAGTCATGGAACTGGGAAGCCAGCCAAAAGCAAAAAGAAACCATGAAAGATTCTGGGAGGCAGTACAAATTTAGCTTTTGGGAACTGAGCTACAAAGTTTTCTTTCTACTTGCATACATACACAGCAGCACCTGGATAAAAAAGAAATTCTAGTGAAAGGAAGAAAGATGACATTTGAACTGTGAGCAGCCATGGTGGTTTTTCGCAGGGTACTCTTCAAACCAGCACAGTTTCACCCCCAGGTCCCACTCCTGCAAGCGTTTACACAGAATTATATTGGAATACTGGAAATTACCTGAGATGGATTTCTCTGTGACCCACATTGGGGTGTTACGTAGCTGTTAGAAGTTGCATTTTTTGGAGATGGATTTCCCAGTAGAAGGACAAGTGCACTGGGAGTGAAGCCCCAAAGAACTTTTGGGAAGAAGAAGGGCAATGATAAAAGGCTATCTTAAAGGGATGTACAGCAACAGAGTGAGATGTGATGTTCCACTGCAAGCTGATCTCAGCATTCGTAAGTTTTATGAAAATATCAAGTATGAGAGTTGGGTAGCAGAAAAAAGGAATAATTTCACAGCTGTGACTGACCATACTCAAGCTGGTTGTGAATGAGGCATCTGATACTTTAGCAGTGAAGCCATGGTAAGGTGAGCTTTAGCACACTCCAGATCCAACCATTTGCTTGCATTTTTGGTCAAATGTTCAATTACTGCAGCTTTCCAACTGTGCTGCCTCAGCTGCAATGCTGGGCAGTGCCTCAGCTGGGAATTTTAAAGGTAGTTCAAATCTGCTTACACAAAAAATAAACAAATAAAACCAAAATACTAAAAGCTTCTGTCAGAACTGAAGTAAAAATATGGGGATTTACTTGTCTTTGCTATGGCTTCTTCTACAGCTTCATGACCAACTTAAGCCTCTGACTACAGGTAGTCTGTCTGACTTGAAATTTCTTTAAAGCTATGTCTCAAATAGCAAGAGTTAGTATGTGAGGAGGAGGAAGCACTACACTAGTGTTTTCATAATACGACCTTGCTTTTATGTTCTGGGCTTAATGGCTCACAGGTGATACTAGCTGATCCCCTTCTGCTCCCTCCAATCCAGTCATTACACAGCACAACATTCTCTGTCAAAATTTGTTTGTATTTCTCTGCTGTCTTTAGCCATAATCCTGTGAAGGTAGAGGCAAATAGGACTTTCAGACTTTTTCTTATACTAGGTGCTTCCCAATTCTACATTTCAGACATGAATATCCTTTTGCAGTAGTGTGTCTATATGTTTTTTTCTATTTTTTTCTACATTAATGGTTTTGCTTTGGGGTTGTACACTAAATTTCAAAAGCTGACTTTAATATACTAGAATATCTTGTTAACTTGCATTCCTATCAAAGTCTTTCATCTCAAAAGCAGATTGCTCCATCAAAGCTACTTATCAGTAAAATTCCAAAGATGCTTAAATGAAATCAAGGGTGGCAACTTAGATCTCCGCCATCTCCACAGAAAACATGATAACTGTGCTCTCCTTTTTAACTTTGTGTTAAAAACTTTATGTGCTACTTATCAGAAGAGCTGAAAAGAGGGAGTCAGAAAAACCTCTTTCCTATAGCACAGCCAAAAAGCATATAATAAACTGTTCTGAGTCTGAAAACAGTCGTTACAACCAGAGTGGACTTTCAGCACATGTAAGACAATGCTTTTAGGGAAAGTGGTAGAAACAAATCTGTGCATCTAGATCAATAGGGTATTTTACATGTTAAGCTGGGGCTAATATATGTAGGTAAACACAGGTATCCCAAAGTTATGGTAAAGATCATCTCTTTAAAAGGCCAGAGCTTCTGGAACAAGAAGCTCTTGTCTTTCTAAACAAGAAACATCAACACATGCTTAACTGATGTATAGTGAGAGCACAGTAAATACAAAACACATCTTCACAGTAGTTGGGGTGGAAGGAGTGATTACCTAGATTTTTTGTGGTGAAGTCTTTCAGCATCATAAATGTTGCATTTCTATTTGTGTAATACATCTTTTACTCCCTGTGTGTTCTCCTTTATTTTATATATTCTGGTTTCCAATGGCTTTAACTAAAACATTATGAGACACAATAATATGATAGGTTTGGTGTATAGTTTCATGGCTTTGGGGAAAAGTAAATGGAACTGTAAGTTTTGACATCTTGGAGGACAAAAAACTGAATATGACCCAGAAATGTGTGCTTGTAGCCCAGAAATCCTGGGTTGCAGCAAATGAAGTGTGGCCATAAGGTCAAGCGAGGTCATTCTCCCCCTCTACCCCACTCTCATGAGACCCCACCTGGAATACTGTGTCCAGCTTAGGAGTGTTCTGCACAGGAAAGACATGGACCTGTTGGAGTGGGTCCAGAGGAGGGACACAAAGATGCTGGAGCACCTCCCCTGTGAGGACAGACTGAGAGTTGAGGTTATTCAGCCTGGAGAAGAGAAGACTCCAGGGAGACCTTACAGTGGCCTTCCAGTACCTAAAGGGGGTCTAAAGCAAAGATAGGGAAGGACCCATTCTTAGGGAGAGTAGTGATAGGATGAAGGGTAATGGTTTTAAACTGAAAGAGGGTAGATTTAGATTAGATATGGGGAAAGAATTCTTCACTGTGAGGGTGGAGAGACACTGGCACAGGCTGCCCAGAGCAGCTGTGGATGCCCCATCCCTGGCAGTGTCCAAGGCCAGGCTGGATGGGGCTTTGAGCAACCTGGTCTGGTGGAAGGTGTCCCTGTCCACGGCAGGGGGGTTGGATCCAGCTGATCTTTAAGGTCCCTTCCAACCCAAACTATTCCATGATTCTATGATAAAAGGCTTGGAAAAGTGAGATGAAAATTTTGTTTGCCACATTTGCTACATGTGCAAACTGCATGTGACTTTACACATAGTGATGGAGGACATGGAAAATTCTTAACATGAATTTATTGTGCCAGGAGGCAAAATGGATGTACTAATGTTAAGACCCCAAGTTAGTTTCTTATGGTTTAAAGGGTATTTCTGAAATAACTTTACAATACAATTTTTACCAGCTTCCCTCAGTCTCTTGACTCTAGTTTTAAGGATTTTTTTCTGTAATTACTTTCTAATTTAATTTAGAAATAAAATAACAATTGATCTACAAGTTCAACTATACATTCACAGTTACAGTCCATACCTAAAGGAGATTAAATGTTAACTTTTCAAGACAGTCTTGAGGAGTGCAGTAGTGAACTTCATCTTATCTAGGAGGAAATAAAATAGAAAATATTTGCTGTGACAAGCCATGCCAAAACCAGAACAGGGATGATGGGGTTTTGTATCTTTTGGACTGTGTCAGAGGAAACAGGGCTGGATGCAATAGCATAACAAAGTGTTCCAACAACTTTCTCCAGCTGTTGTCACACCACTATTCCTTGATCTAAATGCTATTCAAATGAAACAAGGCTCCCTATAAATAACTCACCATAGTTGATACTGTTGCCTCACCTAATTCTATGAGGCAAGGAAATGTAAAGAAAAAGCACAGAGCAAAACTACCTCAGAGAGCAGAGGTGATTTATGAAGCTGAGGACTGATACCCAGCAGTATAACTTCCCATTGCCACTTGCAACAGTAAAAATTTCTGCAAAAGCTACCTCAGGCATAGAAGTCATTATTTGGTGCATTATTGAAATAACTTTTATTTGTACTAGGAAGGTCTCTCATGTTTATTTTCCTCTAAAACATCGCTCCTTTCAGTACTACAGAAAAAGCTTGAGCTTTACGCTATTTTCTGTAGCCAACAACTTGATATACAGTTATATATGGTGAGTTTTGCAAGTGAAAAAATGTATCTATTAAATCCTACCTGAAACTACATAGAAGATGTTTTCTGTCTGTAGATTTTGTTTTGTCCTCAAACACCACAGCTCTAACTGCAACTCAGACATTGTTATTTATTAGTACAGTATGTTCCTCTGCTTTAGCTGTTGTGGTAGAGGTATATGGCATTGGCTTGGTGCCTTAGCAAACAAAAGAGTAAAAGAATAATCAGATAGTTGATAAAAAGATTGCCAGTTAGAATAGACTCTGACCTTTGTAATTCTTCACAGCCAGTTCATTTAAGGTAACCTTGTTCATGCAAATTGAGAACCTCTTGTGATAAGGCTCCAAATCCAGCCTGTTCATTTACAGGATGGATCTCATTAGCAACTTATCTAATGGAAATTATGAAAGACCTGTAATGTCACAATAGAATGCTATCTAATCTTAAGTTTCTTCAGACTTATTGCTGGTGTTCAAAGTACAAACTGAGAGTAGACTAAAATACTTTTGCAATGGCCACAGTTTCTTTACATAAAAGCTACTGTAGTAGCTTGTCCCCATTAAAATTAATGTGAAAATAAACCCATGGAGATCTGCATCTGCAAAGACATCCTTTTAATAGCAGCTGACCTTCATGAGCTGCAGACATGATCTAAGTTACCCCTAATCAGTGTCAAATCCTGCTCTTAGTACAGAATTACTACTGGTATGAGGTGGCTTCACCCTGAAGCATAATGAGAAGATTTTGGGTCTCCTCCCTCAGGTGACCAACACCACTTGAGTACAGGCCTGACAAAAGCCATTTCCTTTGTAAAATATTGACTTATCCAAGGCTTGTGTGCTCCAGGTGGAGTCAGTCAAGAAACCTAAACTGAAATATATTTCTGCTGTGAAATGCTGACATAAATACTAATTCATCTGAACATAAGCAAAAAAAAGCAGTGATAAAAGTATCCTTGGGATGGTTCCTTAGTCTCACCAGTGGAGACAGGAAACAGGTATTTCCATCAGGCTAAAGGGAGATCAGAAAAACTGATGTATGCTTTAGACATGCCTAAGCAGATCAAGATCAGGAGGAAGACACGCTGGAAGACAAATATCAGGACAGGTATGAGAGCTAGGAGAGTATCCAACAGGATTGTGAAGCAGATAGATTTTAGCAAGCAGGTGACAGGAACAGAGCAAACAACCAAGTACCACAGCAGTGAGGGAACAGGGTCAAACACTAGGAATGAGGGAACCAAGGCAGCTGTGGGGTCAGGACTCAAGTGGGGTTGATCAAAGGAGCAACTGAGACAGAGGAGCAGGAATGAGGCCCTTCAGAACATGAGTCTTGCCTATATCCAAAGACACTGAGCAGGAAACAGCAAGTTGTGCAGTCCCATCATATACCTTGTATTTACAACAAACCATCAATCAGCTTCCAGAGACAACCGGCAGCTGCAGCAGTGTTACACAACTCTCGCAAAAACAGGCTGCAGGCAAGCATAAGGCTCACGTCCTTGGCAAACCTAGGCAGGGGCTTCAATTAATCAGACAAATGGTTACAAATTACATGATAGTCTTACACACACACAGATGCTCGGTTTGTTCCTCTCCACTTCCCCAAGACCACTGATGGGGAAGGAGACCCAGGCTCCTATGCATAGGATGTAAAGCATGTGCTGTGAAGAACCTGGGTTTCCAAGGATGGATTTAAGTATAGGGGCCAGAAGGAGGGCTTGAACAGTCAGAGCTGCAGGTAAATACTGCTTTCTAATTAAAGAAAATAAATCTGCAAGATAAGTCAGACTGGAAATAAAAATGTTATATATTGTCCCCAGAATTGCACTGGGAATATCCAAATAATTTTATGAAATTCTCCATCACAAGAGACACTTAGTATTGATACATTGGAATAATAGTGATTTTTTCATTAAATACTGCTGTTTGCATAATCCCTTATGGTTCAGAGTTGCAGAAATGTGTATGATAGAAAAAAAAGGAAAACAGAAAGTGTGAGGTACAACAGAAAAATTCTAGATTATGTCCCTAGTGTTGTGAGATTCTGATAGCAATAATGAGAAATACAGGGATGAAATGCTCCATTCCTTGAAGAAATACCTGGGTTTACTAATTTTCAGACACCAACTAAAATCTTGGCTGTGTGCCACTTACACTACCATCTAAAATACAATTTAAAAAGGGATGGCAGAAAGAAACATCAGGGCTTGTTCAGCCTACTGAGAATTGAGCTAAACCTCACATTAAAATACATTTGTCTTTATGGGAATATGTAGATTTCCCAGCACCCAAACTGGTGCTTAATGTTGAACTGCAAGTGGACCGACATATAGCTATACATTTCTTAGATGTAAATTCTGTGCCTCATTAAATTTTGAAAATTAATCTAAAATATTTGTATCAACTTGTCTCTTTAGTTGTGGAGGCACTATTTATTAGTGATCAGTATTAATTATTTAATAACTGAGGAGGTTATAATATTTCAGCAAATAATATTAATTAAAATAATTAATATGAGTATAATATTTCTCAGCAAATATTTATACATTCTACCTCTTTGTACAACCACCATCTCATCTTCTGAAAGACATGGCCTACACATGCTTATTTCACATCTTCATCAGTTCATCCCAATTTGTGTAGGAGACACCATGCCTACTGATACAAACAGACACAGTAACATTTTGGAGTATGATATAGCTGGGATTAAAAAATAAACACACAAAAAAATCAGTTTCTAGACCTTCTGCTTGTATTTCAGGAGCATGATACAGAAATAATAAGCTTGATTAATAAACAGGAATGCATTGTAATTGTAAGCTCCCACATATTTTTTCCTTTTTTTTCCTCTTCTCTATCACATTTCTCTGCCAGCGTTGTTAGTTTTCCAGAAATCTGTCCATTTTGTCTGACAAATGGTGGAGTTTTTACAAACACTTTCTCGATTATTCATAAACTTAATCCATCATCATCAACGATATACACTGTGGGATCGAGTGCACCCTCAGCAGATTTGCAGATGACACCAAGCTGAGTGGTGCGGTTGACACGCCTGAGGGAAGGGATGCCATCCAGGGGGACCTGGACAAGCTCGAGAAGTGGGCCCATGTAAGCCTCACGAGGTTTACCAACGCCAAGTGCAAGGTCTTGCACATGGTCACGGCAAACCCCGGTATCAATACAGGCTGGGGGATGAAGGGATTGAGGACAGCCCTGTGAAGAAAGATTTGGGGCTACTGGTGGTGAAAAACTGGACATGAGCCGACAATGTGCACTCACAGCCCAGAAAGCAAACCATATCCTGGGCTGCATCACAAGGAGCGTGGCCACCAGGTCAAGGGAGGTGATTGTGCCCCTCTACTCCACTCTGGTGAGACCCCACCTGCAGTACTGCATCCAGCTCTGGAGTCCTCAGCACAGGAAAGACATGGACCTGTTGGAGTGGGTCCAGAGGAGGGCCATAAAGATGATCAGAGCAATGGACCACCTCTCCAACGAAGACAGGCTGAGAGAGTTGAGGTTATTCAGCCTGGAGAAGAGGAGGCTCGGGGGGACCTTATTGCAGCCTTTCAATACTTCAGGGGACTTACGAGAAAGTCAGGGACATACATTTTAACGGGGCCTGTAATGACAGGACAGGAGATAATGGTTTTAAAGTAAAAGAAGGTAGATTCAGACTAGACATAGGAAGAAATTTTTTGTGATGAAGGTACTGAAACAGTGGGACAGGTTGCCCAGAGAAGTGGTTGATGCCCCATCCCTGGAAACCTTCAAGGCCAGGTGTAGGGGGCTTTGAGCAACCTGATCTGGTTGAAGATGTTCCTGCTGATTGACAGGGGGTTGGACTAGCTGGCCTTCATAGGTCCCTTCCAACCCGAACCATTCTATGATTCCATAATTTCATTAACAACAGTTTTTATTAGAAAATAAAGCATAAAACAAAGTTGTTGTGCAACATGGAGATGCTTGAGCTAGCTCTGAATAAGCTGAAAACATCATGAGAACATGAATAGAGCTTCCTGCCTAAACGTGTTGCATGCTGTACATAGCACTGCACTCAAATGTACCTGAACATTTGAGTTAGTTTTAGATTCAGGCATTTTATTTAACTGCATGAGGAAATTCTAATTTTCTCCCAAAGATTTACCCCTGGAGGTATCAAACATTAAAGTAAAAAAAGTTACAGAAAATTTTGTACATCAAGAAGAGGTGCTAGGCAGAAGTAGTTCTTTCCTATGAAAAGTCAGTGAAGCTTTGTTGCAGGATGAATAAAATCAATTCTGGCACTCATGCAGTTAGGAGCTGAAGTGACCAAAGTCATTAATCTGATTTGTAGAGCAGCTGACCCCTGACAAGCCCCTGTAGATACTATTTGAACAGCTGACAGAAAGCTAGGAAGGTCTGCAATTTATTAAGAGTTACTGAAAAAAAAATGACTTAATTTTGCATGCAATATATAGCAAGGCTAACATGTGGCAGCAGAACAGAATGCAAAATTATGAGGGAAACTAAGGTAAACAGCAGGATAAGTTTGAAAAGGAGACAACATAAAATGTGAACAACCCCTTTTTAAAGTGGCTTGACAGAGTTTTTCAAATAAAATGTCCTGGGTAGTTAGTATTATTGAAGGATATTATTAAAGCAGCCTATATGTGCAAGTCCATGCATGTTCCAAAACATTGCCAGCACAGAATATAACAGATTTTATTCTTCCTGTTTGAAAGCATGGTTATCATCAAAGCAGTATTTCAGATGTTTATGAGGCTAAGCCTGAAGCCTTATCTGTAGGAAATAAACAAACTTGAGAATAAAAACCTTTCACTAGCTTGAAGGCAGCAAAGCTCACAAAGCTCATGCAAAACCAGAAACAATCCTCCCTCCAGGAGTTACATAGGTATAAGCCTGCATTTTAAATCCAATGTACCTCTCAGTTTTGGACTGTTGATCTGGGCACGCCCTGACGATGACCAACCTTTACAGAGCACTAAGGCACACATTTAGAAATGTTCATGAAGGCACAAGCTTGCTATTCAAAGAAGCATGGCCTCAAAAATCAATTCTGTACATCTTGTTTCATCTACCCTGTGGCATTGAGTTCTGTGCAGCTAAAGTAATAAATGAAATGATACTTCGACAACAGAGCTAAAAAGGAAACCTTGAATGCCTCTGAAAAGCGGGCCCTATGATATCCTGTTGAATTTGCACAGTGAGAGGGATGCTCTGAGTGCTGGGCCTGGAATACACAAAAAACTCCTATTGACATGAAACTGAAAAGAATAATGATCCAAAGTGCAAATCACTGTTCCTATGTTCCTGTGATAAAAGTACGTGACAGGACCTTTGTCAACCTCTTGCAAGAACCTCAAATATTATGTTAATATGTATACTCAGTCTCCCTCTTAGAAGTAGATCTCTCAAAATCTTTCTGGAAAGATGGACCGTAACATGGAGATTCTTCACAAATTTCTCCTGAGTGACAATAATCAGTGAAACAGTAATAGTTCATCAGCTTTACATAAAGCAATACCCATCACATTTATTCATTTGATGCACACATGAGTAAATCTATGTACCAAAAAATCTTGATGAAACCAAATAAATTACTAACGGTATGGAAGAGAGTGTGTGTGGAGGCTTTCACAGGACTGCAGAATACCAGCACGTATAAAGTTTCACCCTGCAAGATTTGCTAAGATAGCTAATGGTGTCTAGGAATGACTAACCTGACATGGCAGGTTCACTGCCGCTGGAACAAAAATAATTATTTCAGAGAAAAAAAAAAAAGATTTTTCTACTTCAGATGTTGGTGTTTTTTGTTTTTTAAAAAATCTCATTAAAACTATGCTGTAAACTCAATGTGTGTGTTGCCACTCCACCTGTTCTGCAAGAGACTACACATAACAGATCTGTTACATGCTGCTGAAACATTTAACCTCCGATTTTATTCCATTTTTTTCAAAACACCTCACTGCTCATACTTTAGCAAAAATAAGGGACTAGATAGAAAGATAATAGGAACACAATATTCAAACAAAAGTGGATACAGCTGTGTGTGTATTTTGTAGTGTTGATGCAGTTGATTTCTAGAACAAATGAAATATTAATCAGAATTACTATAACAAGCTACTTCATCAGCTACTTTGTGGCAATACTCCATCGTAGCAACATGACTGCAAGAAAGAACCAGAATTGTAATCGGGAAAGATGAAATGACAGCTAGAAAGATGAATTACAGAAGTTCAGCCATACAGAACTGGCCATTTTCCTTCTTCATCCTGATGTACATCAGGATTGAAAGGACAATATGATAAAGCTACATCAAATTCAGTTTTGCTCTCTGCAGAGTGCTGACTTAAGCTAAGGCCTTGAGTATCTTCACTGAAAGACTTTTGAATGCTTTTTTGATGCAAGTGACAAATTGCACCAATAATTTATTTGCTTTAGGAAATGTAAATACCATTAGCAGAAGCACCTTGGTTTAAGAAAGACCTCAGTTTATAAGCTTCAGTTTCTACATCCAATACCCCAGTTATCATGTCATATCTCAACACACAAATTCACAAAGCTTTCATGTGCTGACAAGGTTAAAGTTTTTTGTTCCCATTAACCTGAAGGATATTTTTATATTCTAGCTTTTTCCTTTCTAGCTAGAAATGTTGTAATTCCAAGCCTACATTTCTCCTTTCCCTGCATAGTCTTTTCATATTCACTGCTGTATCCTTCTAATTTAAATGAAGTTTCTTTTTTCTTGTCTTATGAAGGTTTTTGATTTATTCTTATATAGTTTATGCCAATATTTCATTTCATAATTGCTGTTTCTTTTGTTCTCTAATGGATAACCAAATATTTCCAACAGCCTTAAGGGAGCAGACAACCCAAGAAAAGTAGTGGGTTTTTATAGAAATGCTATGAACTAATCATTACAAAAACCTTCATGTTACTTGACAAACCTCTTTGCAAAGGAATAAGAACTACATAGAGCAATCAGGGAACCAACAAGCTCCTACTGGCTTGCACAGGGTCAGTTAAACAGGGATTCTATTTTCTCACTGATTCCCCAGCAAAAGCAGCCTGTTTCCTACGTGAACCAAAAGGTTTCCTACCTGCTTTGTGAAGAAATATTCTTACCATCTTCTCATTCCTCCTGATAGTCTGCACAGAATACAGTTAGGTACTCTTAGTAGCTACTTCTTACTCTCCTTCTTTAAACTTGTGCTACTAGTCTACAGCATTTGTATTGAAATACACATGCTCTAAACCTGTTAACCCCTTTATACAATGCACTTCTTTATAAAGGGTCCTGACACTGAAATCTAGGGAACCTGTTGCCCTTTGAGAGCAAATATTTGTCTGAAAATGAGTTCTTTCATGAGAACAAGCATTTTGCCAAGATTCTTGCAGCACCTATGCTGCTATCCAGCAAATCCATAAATCTTTATTATAAAGTTTAAGATGCCTTAGTTTTTCCATAGAATGACCTGGATAAATTGCCCAAAAACCCAGATGAAATCCTGAAAAATCTTATTTTTTCTTGCCACAAAGGAATTTTTCAGTGATATTTCTAATCTCAACTTCCATGTCTTGTTTGACCAGTGATGCCTTTGGCTAGGCACCCTGCTAGCACTAAATATAATCCTCCCAGAACTGTTTTTGGCTAAGGTTTGAAATACATTTTAGCTGAGTTGATTTAATGCAAACTCCTTGATCTACTGTTGCACCAGCAGTGTCCTGAATATACACATCTTGATCTTAACACACTGCTACGGCCTTATCAAAGCAAAAGTCAGCTTTCCTTTTTCAGTGTTTGGCACAATAGACAATAATGCGATTATTCTATTCAACTGTTAAGCCTTACTTGTTAGTTCAGACTGTGAAGAGAGTGGGCATCCATCTCTCTGCTCTGGACTGCATGGGTATGGTATTGCACCAGCCCTGATGGAAAATCACAGAACACTGAATTTTATCACTTTGCCTTGCCCAACTGCATGGGTGTTTATATGCTTTTCATCTGAAAAATTAATGTTGAAATGCATAACATCATATTTGCCTTACGGAACATAACTCCAGACTTTAAAAAGTGCCCCTTATAATAGTCTGCTGAAAAATTATAGGTGAGGTGAGGGTTGCTAAACTTCATGTTTTTCCAATCATTGATGTGATTTATCTGTGCTAATGATACCTGTTGGCTAGCTATTTTGTAACAGACAAAAACAACTCTGATTTTTATCTCATCCCTGAACAGCCAAAAGCACATCCTAAATATGTGTCCACTGCAAAGCAGTCGCTGCCAGTTTTTGCAACTGGACTGTGAAGCAAAACCATAGTTTTCTCAGTGTGCTGCTCTCTATTTGGAAATTTGTTCAGAAGTAGCAGGCTAAGAGAAAAAACAAGAAAAGAAAGAGGATTATTCTATCTTGAATCCTTGATAGTTCAGTAGCTCTGCTTTTAAATCAAAGGAAACTAGTTTACTATTCCTGAGCAGTAAGAGCAAATCTCCGCTTAGTCATAGTTAAAACCATGGTATTAACAATTACATTATTATTTCCCTGACTTTTAAAATCTTATGCAGCAAAGTCCTAGAAATAATAGAAACATATTTCACAGAAATCTCCTGACTAAACTTCTTTGTCCTAGGAAACTAGCTAGACAGATAACAGGATCTTCTTTACAAGTAATGCCAAATTATACAAGCTTGGGAAAAAAAAAGATACTTCAAACCAACTTATAATACAGATCTGCATTAAGCAATCCAGATGGAGACCACAGAAAGAATCAGTAGAGCTATTTAACTGTCTATAAGTAATGAAAGAATTTCTACAACTGAACTAATGAGAAAAGGGTAGAAGAAGGAATAAATTATTTAAATGCCAAGGAACTGAAATCCAGAGTCTGCACAGTGCCATCATGCTGAAGTTGGAGTGTTAGCGATGTGGTATATGCCAGGGAGCTCCTCAAATGCTAGCAAACATATATTGTAATATTAACACGCAATCAAGCTAAATTTCTAAATTGTCTGTTGCATTACTAACTAAGTGTATCTGTCATCATAGCTTAAAACTGGAGGATCACACAAACAGCCTTAGAGGCAAATAATGGAATTGACTTGAATTCCCTGAATCTTGCTTGACTAAACAGAATGGCCATTTCTTGCTCAGCAGAGGCTTTTCATATGTAATTCTGGGACAGAGGGAAGTATCTTATTCCAACACAGGAAGGATGATTCATTGACTTCATCATGCTTTGGATCAGGCTAAATAAAAACAATGAATTCGTGAAGGCAAATCTGTCTTATTTTCCTGATCTGGAAAGAGCAGTAGCTGGGAAGCTTAGTATTCTGTATGCATCATGGGACACTATGGAAAGTGCTGGTGATAAGATTCCCCTGTCAGATGTGGGCAAGAGAAAAATAACTTTAAAATTGGCATTCCAAAAATGAAGGAGAAATCTTGTCCCTAGGGAAGTGGGCAGAAATGTTGTCCATGATATTCAAGAAGGCAGCAACATTATGTCCTCACCTTATTTTAATTTATTGTCACAAATCTATCATTGTATTTATGGTATGAATGACTTCTGCTGTTGCTTTGTTGATGGCACTGTCAGAAATCTTAATTAGCAGCGCTGTGACTATATAAATTTCATCCATAGTACCTCTTGTCTGTTTTAATGAGCGACAGCAGGAAGGAAAAAGGATTCTTAACAGAGAAAAGTGACCTTACAAAGTACTATATTACTTCCTTTCTGTGTTCTGTTTTCTTTGTTTTGGTACCCACAGAACAAAGCTTAAAAGAAAAACAGGTAGGCAGATCTAACATGCCAATGCCAAGAGGGCCTTCCCCATTTTGGTCTTTTGCGGTGTCTGCTAGGACGTTGCTCCCAGATGGGATGGTTTCAGTGTCTGTGTCTCAGCACACTTTAAAGC
This sequence comes from Falco punctatus, assembly GCF_963210335.1. Classification (NCBI taxonomy): domain Eukaryota; kingdom Metazoa; phylum Chordata; class Aves; order Falconiformes; family Falconidae; genus Falco; species Falco punctatus. Next base: position 16,233,472 of record NC_137586.1, on the reverse strand, counting down.
ATCCCTGTGACTGTTTTCTGTGTGAGCTCTGCCCAGGAACAGAACTCTTCATGTTGCTGATCTCTCTGGTTCGAACTTGCAAACGAAATAGGGTTTCATGGTCTTTCAGTTTCTTCCTCATTAAGCCTGAGAATTTGGTTTGTTCCAGATATGTATACCCTATGGCAGAAAACAAAGCAAATAAGATTTCAGCAGGAGAAAGCACACTGCATGACTGTGACAATTCACAGTTGAGTGGGTTAGGATTTGTTGCTAGCGTATGGCTTAATTAAATAGAACCCAATTTTAAAAGGTTACTCTGTGTGCAGCTGTTAATATGTAAGCACTCAGTACTGAACGTAGAGAAAAGCTCCAAGGCAATTTATTCATTTAAACATCAAAACATAAGCGCCAAAAGAGAAAACTGGAATTAATCTTTTGATTTTTTTATTCTAGTTTTATTAGTTGGAGGCAGCTCCTTAGGTAGCTGATTTAAAATCTGTAGGCAGGAAAGTCCACCATGAAGTCTGGAAGCTCTTAGACACATATTCAACAGTAAAGGGAAACAGAATAGGAGAGAAAATATTTCTACACAGCAAGAAAAATCTGAGTCTGCCAAAGATGACCACAGTTGCTGCTATATTACTGCCAGCAGTGCATATGTTCCTTATGGGCAACTGAATGCTTTCCATTCACTGTGTAAGAATCTGTTTTCTTGACCTATATTAACTGGAAGTGCTCTAAAGTTTTCTGAAACAGAGCCATATGGAAAACTCTCAGATATAATTATTCCCTGCTCTGTAAAACGTCTGAATATTTTTTACACATGTATATATGGGCTATTGCTCCTAGTTTTCCAAATAAAAAGATAGATACCTTTACTTAAAATTCAGAGGAAACTACCAAAAAAGTAATTCCAAATATGTCTATATTGCATCCTAAGTGGTCTTTTTGGCAAGCCCAGACAATCCAGATGAGGTATACTGTGAGAACACTCTAGGTCCCCCCACTGCCCTGCGTGACCAGATTTTCTCCTTAGAAACAGAGTGTATGTATGTCTGCGTGTGTGGACGGAAAACTGCACAGACAGATTTTGTCCTACAGGGAGTCAACGTGCTCAGGGCAAGTGTCCAGGTCTGGAAACTGGGAAGGTTTCCCAGATCCCAAAGTACAGACATAGTCACAGAGAGCCAGGGTCTGGCTCCCCAGTTCTCCAGTTTTCATGCTCCAGTTGTCCAAAAGGGTCTGAAAACAGGTGTAAAAGGCTTCACCGTCATTTGCTTTTTCATAAAAGCTAGCTTCAAGGAGGAAAGGGGAATTGTGAATACTGTTGTGACAAGCTTCACTATCCCAGCTCTTATATCCTCATGGATCAGTTTGATAAGGACCAAAATAAGGTGCTATATTGAGGCAGAAGAGAAAGTCTCCAACAGTAAAGCGTAGCACATGTGAACAGAGGTTTCTGAGGAAATGTTGTAGTACAGCTCTTGAACAACATCCTGTGAACAGAATAAACAACATAATATCCCAGCCACTCCTTCTGCAAGCTTAGGAGAGAGCATTCAAAAATAAAAATACATTGAAGAGAGATAGCTACAGCCAAACAGGCAATCACGACTGGAAAATCTACATTCTTTGCTTGAAATCTACAGCCACTATGTATGGTGTTTCCTCCTGCCCAATAGATTTGTGAACTATGTAGTCTATAGGAAGATTTCTGTTCTTGAAAATCACCATTTCTGAGTTTCATACGATTTTCAAGCACTTTCCACAATCCACAAAGATTAAATTGCACCAAAACTCAAAAGCGGCAACTTTATATCAAATGCCTAACAGAGTATAGAAATAATACATAAAAATAAAACCTAATAACATCTCGCTTACACTTTAGAGAGGTTTTTTCTTAGAGGTTTTTTGCACAAAACACTGACTAAACTTTACTTTGCTTAGTCTTTCTATCAGACAACAAAACGATAAATGAGAAAGATATAGTACTACAACACCACATTTTCCCATTTTCTTGACAATGTATGATTCAAATATTTTTAAAAAATTATGTCAGAGTAGCTACATTTGAAGTGATAGCAATCTTGTCCCTCCACTGAGGTTGCACTTTTCTCTCCATACTTCTGACAATCAAGAGATGGCTAATGTGGCTGATAGAAATAGATCTTACGTGTTGATCTCCTTCAGGCTACTAGTAACTTCATCTACTTCAGTGTCAGTTGCCAAGGGAACCAACAAACTGAGTCAGTGATAAACAGGGTAATCAATTTTAGTTATTTCTCTCTGCCTTTCTGTACTAAACCAAAATGTCCTTCTACCTCAGTAAGCTTAACAAGCAGAGGTTTGGTCTCTTGTTCAATTAATACAGCTCATATTGAAAAACAATATTGCTGTTGCATCACAACTGTAGAGCTTGACAGCTGGGTGAACTGAAAAATAGCCATATTCACCAACACCAAATCAGAGCTTGTAAAAATGGCACAGCTCTTGGTAACTGGCTTAGGAAATATCTTATCCTTGAAAGGCAGATGGGCAGTGTGGACATACATGCTGGGATTAATTTGATCTTCATTTTTCATCCATAGCTAGCCTGCCCTGAACAGAGTAACATCAAAGAACCAAACCAGTAGGAAATAAATAGATTTTGCTATTATAAACTTTATGTAGACAGCAATGAGGTTACCGTTGAGAGTCGCTGAAAGAAGCAAAGAAAGGTTATGACAGCCATGGCAGAGCACAGTCCAAAACTCAGATATTGCTCAGTTCATGAGCAGTAGAATGTGTATCAGATGCGTTCTTGAAGTCAGGCACCCAGACTGCAACCTGTCTTTCAGCTGATATATTCCAGGCTAAAGCCTGCCGAAGTCAGTAAGAGTTTTTTACCATGAGACTTCTGCATTAGTTGTCATCATCCAAATAGGTGATACAGTAGGTGTGTAAGAGTAAAACTGGAAAAAAGTGACAGTATAAAATGTACAGAGCTACACATATAAAAAATACTTAATATACAATTCAGCCTCAAATCACTGGTAACTACTTTTAAAAAGAATAAGAGTGTGTTTTGATTTAAATTAGATGGGAAAAGGGATGAAATAATAGAAGAAAAAGTATTCCTGACTAACACTGAAAAATGAAATTCCCAGTACTACAGAGAAGTTCCTATCCATATTTTTTATTTAATGATAGTGAGTTTCTACCACCTCTCTATCCCAACTATAGTTTGGTATACTTAGAAATTACAGGAATTTTACCTGTCCAGTCATTATAAAATCACATAAGAATAGTTTTGAAGCAGCAGCTATGAAGGAATTTGAAATCAAAGCAATCTCTACTGTTTTCAAAGAGCAGTTTATATTATTTCTATTTATAGAAAAGAGATTAATCATACTGTGTTGGAGGGAAAAAGTGAATACTCTTTACCAAAAGAATCCTTTTCTGAGAAGGCTTATTTAGCAAAATTCCATGAGGTCCTAGGTGTTTTCAAGTAAGGATGCTGCAAACGAGATGACAATTGATCTCTGCAATGGTGCACTGGGATCATCTTCGCTAACACTTTGTATCGATGAACTATATTTATATTGAGATGCTAAATGGGCCAGAAAATACGCTCTCCCACCTCATGTCACAGACTGTTACCCGTGCCACACAGGAGAGAGAGAACCCCTTCTTATCTTTGCTGCTTGATGAGTGCAGAGATTGCCTGGAGGCAAACAAAGGGATGGCAAAATTAGGGACTAGGAACAGCAAGGTCCTATCTTCCAGATGTGATGAGGAAAAAGACATCAACATCTAGAACAGCTGGTTCTTCCTATGCCTCTTTAAGGAGCACTGCTTCTCTTAGTATCTCTCCTACTGGTGGTACAAGCATGTGACAAAGTACAGGTTGTTGAATTTTGTGCCTGAAAACAAGTGTCATTTTTGCAAGTTCTTCTGTTTCTTGGAGGTAGACTTATGTTCACTTGTCAGACAGCCAAACAAATTGCTTTTTCTCTTCTATTTAATATTTGTTAAGGAACTGCATCATTAGAAACCCAATTGTTTTGGAAGACTTTTTGACTGATTTTCAAACAGGAAGCTAGATCCGATGTTTTGCCTAATATTTAATTGCTTTGCTAAAATACAGCTATATTTTAAATTTGCTCTTCAGTAAAGCACTTTAAAAATTAAGCTGATCTGAAATAATGTCTTTTAAAATATAAAAATAGATTAAGAAATACAAAAACATGTATGTGAATTTAAACTTCATGTACTCATAAGGATTCTAACTTTTGCAGTGCACATGGTTCCATCACCTGAATGTTTTCATGCCCCTCTCCTTTTGATGCTTACTCTGGAAGGACCATCCAGAAACAGCTGCCAATGGGAAAGGTCGGTACCATTGTTTCATTCATAACAGCTAGATCTAAAGGCAGCACTGAACAGGTGGTTGTATGCCTTCCTTTGCTTCTACATCTCCCCATGATGTTTAGCTTCTGAATCAGACTTTTATTATATTAGATTGCTTGGATATTATTTTTTTTTTTTATTGGCACAATTAGTATTTGGAAACTATATTGATTAATTCAGAAAAGAACAGGAATCCTTCCAAAATCCTTCCAGAACTGTCTAGTCAGACCTATGTAACACTGATACTCATTAATTCTTTTTTTATAAAGAATATCAGGTATTTACTGTATTTACATTACATACACAGAAACATCCTAGATAAAGATATAATAAACCTTTGGAAAGGTTTATTTAAAAGTTTCCCTGAATTAATATGATGTGGAAAGAATTAGAATTGGAAATTCACTACCTGCTAGTTCAAGATTGTTAAACTCTTGCCAAGATGTTGCTATAGGGAATGGTTTTGAACAGTCTTCTCATACCTCATCTGTCTAAGGTAGCTCTGCCAGCTTTCACCAGGCTGGGATAACACATCACTAAGACCAAAGAGCTGGAAAACCTTTGGCAGTTTGCTTAGAGCCCAAAGCACTCGGTCATGTCCTAGGAAGAAATCTCTTCAGTGTTTAGAAACAAAATAATTTAGAGATTTGTTTTAAATTGTTAACATATTCAAAGATCAAAAGGTTTGTTTAGATGCTACATTACCAGGTTACCGTTTGTAATATTTCATCTGGTTCTTACCCAAGAAAACAAAATATTACCAGAAGTCCTGCACCTTTCCTGTAGACTGTGATTTACAAGTTCTATAAATACTGTATCCAATAATAAGACATTTTACTTGTTATTTGTCATAACAATATATATCTTTTATTCTTTTTTGTGATGAGTTATGAAACATAAGATTACCTTCTATAAAAACTGTAGGACTTCTTAAATTCGTTTAAGCTAAGGTTTTCATAGAGTTTGTTTCTGATTTCTATTTTTAGAGAGAGAGGGAAATTTGTAAAGTTAGAGTCTTCTTGCAGGGCTATTATTAAAGCATCATAACATTTATAGAGCATGTTTAGCATTTAACACTGTTCTCAGTAGCTTTTTGTTCTTATATATATTTCCTATATATTATTCTATAATATTTCTTAAATGATAACATAACTAATAAGTCAAGTCATTAAAAAGCTACAGATATTTAAAAATAAACCGTAGTTTTAGCACTCCATTTAATCTATTCTTGTCTGGATGAGAGAAAAGGAAGTAAGGTAACTTGTGTATGTAATTTCTCTCACTGCAGCAGCAAAAAAATAAAAATTTTCAGCACACACAGTACCTACACAGTCAACACTTATGCATCAAAACTTATTTTCTAACACAGTGGTACATTTCAGTCATCAGCCTGTGTAGAGTGGGTCTCAGGAATCCTTTTATTTAGCAATTCAGGTTGGACAGATAAAGGAGAGACCCAAAGAACAGAAAATTAAATTTAGAAGTTGTGGCAATTGGCAGCTGGATGACAGGTTCAAACTTTTAGTTCTCAGCAAGTTTGGTTAAACTTTAGCAGTAAGAGATATATGCAAAATAAATTTAAATATGTGATAGACGTGTTGTCAGTACCTTCAACTGCTTTAGCCTCTTTCTTCCTAGATTTATTTTACAGATTCTCTGGTAGCAATGACAGCCCATTGCCCCTGGTTTCTTTCCTGCATGGCAAATTGTTTGAAACGGTAGTACTGCAAAGCAGTCAATTGTGATTCTAAACACCGAAGAGATTTTTTTTTTTCTAGGACGTGACCTCTGAGGCAGTTTGGCTGCTGGGAACCTCGGCGATGTGGTTTGGAGTGACAGAAATTCAAGTCTCTTCAGTGATTTCTAAACAGTACATCATGCAAGGTGTTGACCACAACCATCACATGGCCATTGGAGGTATTCTGCTTTGGTTCAGGAGTGCGCTATTAATGGTCACCACTTACTGTGCCTTGGCTCAAAACACGGGAGCATCCAGCCTTGTTTCCTTTTAGACAATGCTGATCTGGAAGAGCTGCTCCAGCCACTAATACATGTCCTGGCCAACTAGGAAGACAAGAAGCTGTCTGAATTAAAATTCCTGAAATGTGTGTTGCAGACACTGTGTCCTCCTTCTCGTCAGTTCTACTGTAGAGATCCTCTGTTCTTCTCTCCTCCTGTGCCGCTTGCTTTTATAGGCACTATCAGTGGCAGCATCTTTTTGAACCTTGTGCTTCTTCACTAAGCAGAACTGGTTCCAGAATTGGTGACCTGCCCCAAAACTGCAGGGAGCTTCAGGTCCCTTACCTGTAAGACAAGACTTACCTGTGCCTATGGGTTACAATCTCTCTTTCTGTAGGCACTGCTTTGCAGCTAAGAGGGGGGGGAAGGACTGTGAAAGACCATCTGCTCTTCTGCAAAAGAAACAGCAGTGGCATAGGAATGGGAAGATTTGTGACTCTGAATCATGATTCTTTTTAGTTTCAAGCCACTGCAGTCTCATTTCACCCTTTCTTCTGATCACAGTCCTCCTACTTATCCCTCTCGCTACATATATTTTTCTCTCTTTTCTTCTGCATCTGCTTATTCATGAGGGGGAATTGGTCCTTGCAGAATTTCATCTGGTTTGTAGTCCATCTAAAGCATAGCTGTCTGAAGGATAATGCAACAAAGACAGCCCTAGCTACGTGTTGAAAGCTTGCAAAGTCCAGCCCATTGTGGGATAAATGAACAGCCTCAGCAATGCTTTAACAAAGATTTGCACCAAAATAAATCTGGATCCACACCTGACTCTTTTAAAAAGCATTTCAAGACTAACAAGTCAGGTTTATTTTTTGCACCTCCTATGCAGCCAAAACTGAACTGGTGCTATCATTTTTCTGAAGGGACTGTATTTCATCATTGCCCTCCTTCCTCATCCTGATTTCCTCTCTTTTATGACTATTGGTATGTAGTTAGACTGGAATCAAACAGTGAAATATTTCTCTGCAAATAAGGAAAATCTTCTTAAAGCACCAGACGTGGTTGTCCCTTCTTTACTGTGGATTAGATTGAAAATCCATTTGTAAGAATTATTATCATCTTTATGAATTCTGGTTAGATTTTAAATTAATGGTTTTATCTTCCCATAATAAGTGAGCAATTTAAAGTATCCAGCTTAATCATTTATGCTGCTGTTAGCGATGTCAATGTTTTCCAAACTGATGCAAATGACAGTACAGCCCACATCATCAATTTTAGTGTACTCATGTTTTAGAGCACTCAGTTTCTTAAATCTACACTGTTTTCACTTTTGAATTTAATATATTCAATATAATTCTTTAATCTTTTAGAATCATTGTCTATATTGTCTGAAACAGAAATACCAAGCGCCAAAATGCAAAACCACTACTGCTGTAACTTTGTAACTAATTAAACAAGAAACTAAGAGTTTGTTTTGTACCTGCTTTTGGAGTTCCTAAGGTCCATAGTCTGCCCTTTGCTAAACAAGGTGTGCTTCCTTTAAAGATGTGCATGTAATTATGAATGAAACCACGATATCATCAACTAACAAACAGATCCAGAGTTATTTTTTTAAACAGAAAACCTAAAACTAGAAAAGGAGGGCTCCTGTATTTATTTCAAGTGACTATTGAATTTGAAAATTGCAGACATGACTTTTCAGATGTGTTTACTAGACTCTAATTTTGCTTTGAGCTCTGTATTTTCTTTTACTTTTTTTTTTTTAAATTTTTTTTAATGTATATGTGTATAAGATGGAATAGGAAATCTGCTTTGGGTAAATGAACATGTCTGTGTGGAGTGGATTAGTGTTTGCACCCTGATTTGCATTCATGTGGCAAATGACAGCTACAGAATACCCGAGAAACAATGTATTTGTATATCATCCCAGAGCACCTAAACTTAAAATTTAAGTTCTTGAAAATCACACGAACTGTGATGACATTATTCATATACTGAAATCTTGGTAAGGATAAGGCCTGACCACAGTATAAGGCTGTGGAAAAACCACAGATAATTCTCACAAGTCATCCGTAATATCAAAAAAGCTATTCATAAAGCCATGATACTTTTCATGTGAGAAGACTTTGGAAACTCACCCTATCTAACCACTATTTTGCTCTGATTTGAAAGCACTGAAAACTATTAAGCATCCATGTATTCCTTAAATAATTTTGTGCCAGTGTACACTATGAGACATTTTATATTATGTAATTTGAATGGCTACTTTCTTAGCGAAATCGATGTCACATTTACAGCATTCACTGGGACGAGAAAGAGGGAAAGGAGGAAAGAGAAAATAAAAAGAAGGTAATTGCTATGGTTTTATCTTGGACAACCATTTAGTCTCAAATATTCAATGTAATGTGTTGCAATAAATAGGTGAAGAAATTTAATCTCCTTCAGGATTAGTTGGCATATCTGTTGTCAGCTGTCTTGTTTAGGATTCAAGCTAATTTTATAAAATAACTCCTATAGGCAAATAATTTTCACTGACTAAGAGAACACTTGGTGAAACACTAAGAAACAGTGAGCTCATTTGCATGGCAAGGTTTAGCTGAAGCTTGCAAGAGTTTCATAGCACTGTGACAACTTGCAAAATAAAGCAGCTTTTGAAGAATGATAAATGCATAGCTTTATTTATTTTATTTAGGATGCACAGACAAAGTTGTCTTTAAATGGTTGAAATTGCCTGACACCCTAATTCCACACTAATTTATTTGTAATTCATCTGGCTGGAATAATGCTGTATTTCATACCTCAGTGTCATCCTTTCCTGTTAGGTAACTGTTATGAATGACACTAAGTAATGTAATCTAAAAAAACCAAACTTTAAATGTTGATGTTTCCACTACAGGAAAGATTGTTCTTCATGTTCTTCAGTATTGACAGACCTCACTCATTCAGTGACAACCAAATTGGCAAACAGAAATAGCTGCTGATGGCTAACTGTCAAACTACATAGCGTGAAAGCTGACAGCTTCCCTGCATCACAGTCAGGGATAAACCTTCCTGCTCTCTATAAAGTGATACTCAGATCTCATTTGAAAAGTACTGCCAAACTTGTCCTGACAATGATTTTCACTAAGCAAACTTCCACTAGCAGCCACTTTAAGTAAAGTGTTGACAAGTTATCCACATTTATTGTTTAATTGTCAGTTATTGACATGAATGATCCAGTGATGAATTTTGCTCTGGGTCCCTCTGAAAGACAAAGGTTCAGTGCCAGCATTTCCCCACAGAGCAGTGAGCTGGACAACCACAGGGGCCAGGGAAATTCATCTTGGTCTTGACTGATATTCCTGCAAGAGCAACAGAAGACAGAGCACCTGCTGTCGCTAAATTAAAATAAATAATTAAATAAATAAAAATTAAAGAAAGATTCAGAAAGGATAAAATTCAGACTAGTAAGGATAACTGGGACTTCACTGTGTGCTTGTTACTTCATGTCATTTACGAAAACATTGAATAAAACCTGTCCCTCACCAGTCCTGTGAACCTCGACTGCTAATTTTTTTCCACCCTGAAAAGTGATAATTCAGCCTTTACTTCCCACACCTTAATCAGTTTTCAGTCCTCAAAAAGACCTATCTTCCAAACCTGTGGCAATTTACAAAAGGAAAAATACTCAGAAATTCAACCAAACCCTAATTATGATAAAGAAAAGGAGTCTTCTGAAATTTTTTCATGAGTTAGTTGCATGCATTGTTGTAGACTGAGAAGCACATGTTGATAGGATGTGCCAGGAAGAAGGAGGGGGGAAGGAACAGAGGAAAGGAACCTCTGTGACTTGTTCGTTGCCTCTTTTTTTGGCAGGGGGAGTGCCACAGAAACCCTCTTCATGATCAGGAATATTACACAGTACAAGAGCACTGCAGGTGGTCTAGTGCTCACAAGAACATACTCCAGTATTTTAGAAACGCTCTAGATTTATGTGTAACCGCACTGTAAAGGTTGTTATATAAGTAGCCTAAGAATAATTTGTTTGCAGCATTCTTGATCATAAAGGATGCCAGAAAGATAGCTGTAGTGAAAGAGCTCACAAACAGAAACATGAAAGATGCTACAGAAACTCTGATGTCAGAAAAATGAATGGCTAGGATAAATGAGTGGTATCTAGAAAACCTGAAAATATTCAAGACTATAGTCTGACCAGTTAAAAATACTTATTTTCTCCAGCTGTAATAATAGAACAAAGAAGCTGATGGTAAATGCAAGTCAGTAAGCCCTACTAAATTACAAATGATGATTTAGAAAACCCACAGGTATATTAAAGGAAAAAACGTTCCCGGTAGAGGTACCCAGATGACATGTGTACATGTTTCCCCAAAGGTTCTTCCAAAACTAGTGGTGGTGATGACAGTCATAAAATATCTGCACAAATATAATACGAAAGCACACCGTGAAGATCCCTCAGAGAACAATCATCCCCTGCTGGTCAACTGTATTTTTAAGCATGCCTACAAACAGTAGATGATAGCATTAGTTAATATGCTATTTGGCTTCCAAAAAAGAAACAAAGCAGTTGCAGAGTCAGAGGAAATGGCAACGTATATCAGAACCTCGCTAGCAGAGAAAAACAAAAGCAGAGACTTAAAGAGTAAGAAGGGACTATCAGACTGGAAAGTCTTGTTGAGGAATGGCCTTTGATGGGCATAAAGGACATAATGAACCTTACATTTCTTTGTCAGAAACACAACTTAAAAGTCCTGTTGTCACTTTGAAGGCATTTTATTCTTTTGTGCCATCCTCAAACACTGTATGTGTGTTGCCTATACAAGTTTTATTTCTTATGCAAGACTGGATGAGGCTAAACATTTCTTCATATTGAGTGGACCACTGTAGTGAAAAGTATAAAATTACATTTGGAGATTTGCATGATCTTTTAGGTATATTCATAGACCAGGAGTCTTTGACAGAAATGTATTATAAGATGACTTGAAAGCTGGTGTTTTAAATAAAGCTCATTTGCTTTTAGCCATTTGAAGTCCTATCATGTGCTCTTCCTGTTTAAACTACTTAAAGCCTGTGGATAAAATACAGTTCTTTCAACAAAACTTCTTTGAAAAGAAGTTCAGTATGCAACACGGCGCTGCAGAGATTAATTGAACTACCATGTTCCAAGGTAGTTTGTATGAAATTGCTAAAAGCTGCCCTGGAGTTTTCATTAGCTCTAACACATTTATGCTTGAGATAGAAATGATTGTGTTTTTCTTCATACAGTATAATTTGGTTGGCAGACAAATTTGATTATTCTTATAATCTTTCTGCATACTAATGATTTGAAACAATATCCAATATATTCAGCATATTATTTTCTTTGAGCAGTGTAGTATAGTTGACATGGCACTGGCTAGAAGAAATAAGGGTATATTTTGTGTAGTGAGCTCTCAGGACTCACCCTTCCTTGTGTCTCTGTATCCTGGCATGGAGGTCTCTGTGGACCACAGACATTGCTTGGTGGCACTGCTTATAGCAGTATATACACCTGCCAGTTACCCCACTGGTTGCAGCAGTCATGCAACAACAGTGCAATAGTAATATCTGTGCAGGTCTGTTAGCTAGGTACAAATAGCTTCATTAATAGGTCTTTTCCTAGAAGAATGTATGCAGCTTCTGTTCCACAAATGAGAAAGAGATGCTGAGCTGGAAATTATTAAGAAAAGAAATCTAAGAATTATCCTGAGCTCCATTCCTTAATCCTACCTGGACAAGATGAAATGGTCTGTAACTATACATGAGGTGATTTCTAATGCCAGACTGTTCCTTCATCAAGCACCAAAAGGCATAACAGAATTCAACAATTAAAAGCTGACACTAGAAGACATTTATTTTCAAGTGCTGTAATGATGAGTGTGTGTACACAGTGGATTCTCAGTTGAACAATTTAGTTTAAATCAATGATTGGATATTTATCATCATGGTACACAAATTACTGGCTTATAAACATTTGTTTTGCAGCAAGTAAGGCTGCTGTATTGTAAGATCTGGCCTGTGCTCTTAAAATCTGTGGCTACGCTCTTTTTATGGAAGAGCGTCATTTACTACCAATGCCGCTTTCTGGCATTCCAGGTGACTCTGAATATACTTCTTTCCACCTGATCATTCTTATTAAACAATCTTGGCACTATAAGCTGATTCCAAATGACAGTGATGTCAGAAACTGAGTAACTAAGATGAATGAGAAGAAAAAACGAGACAGTATCTTGAAAAGCATACCTACCATTTGTATGGTACTTTTTCCTCAAAGTACTTTGCAAGGAGTTGTGACGTATCACCATCATCATCCGAAGGCTAGAGAGATTTAGAAGCAACCATGTAAATAACTTGTCAAAAGTTGTGTAGGAAAACTTTAAAAGGGAGCCTAGCTGTCTTTCCAGGCCCCAACCCTGGGCAGAGGACCACAGTGCCTCCTTTAGAAACATTACAGGTATGTTTGAACCATTCATAAAGATCCTGATCTGACAGAGGAATTGTTAGATCATTTACTCAAAAGCATAATTGTGAACTTCATGAATGCCCAGCTGTAAAGTGATAGGCACAGGTCTAACACAGACTGGGAAATAAATATTAAATGGGGAAATAAAAAAAGGTGTTAAATGGAGGTAGCACTCTTACATCTAGAATGTCTTTTCATACTGTTCATACTAGACAAAAAAGTAGACTACCAGTTTTGCCCAAAACTTCATCACAATAAAAGTAATTTAGCACGGCTGAACTGCAAAACTCTGTCTTCAAATGAGTTCCCATTTTTAATGATCAAAACAAATCTTTTTTAAGACTAGAATGAATAAATGGTACCCAAGCAGTAATATAACACAAGGAAGACAGACAAAGCTCACCCATTATACACGATCTAGTGAGTCATTTCAAGTGGGGAATAGGATTACCATATTGCAACATATTAGGTGACAAGAAATACAAGGCAAAAAGTTAATAACACAAGGTTTAGTATCCCTGTTCCATATCCATCCCAAAGTGGTAGCAGAAATTCAAGTCTACACAGCATGGCTGGAGCAGAAGTGTATCTGCCATGTGCAGATCCTACAGGAGTATCACTGGCAATTCCCATACATACAGCAATGCATGGCTGAGTATTGCTGTTGAGGATGTATCCTAAACATTAGGGATGTTTCTGTTCTAAAATCAGAAATCATTTCCTGCAACAGTACATTCCATTCTCAAACCATGACTTGACTACCGAAATAACTGTAATAATCAATATCTTTGCTGAATCAGGCCCAGTGGCTAGGCATGTAATAGAAAGGCAACAGTGCTGAGTATCTGTCATCATTGGGAGTAGATGGCAGCAGTGGCTGGAAATAGCAAATGTTACATTTGAACTGGCACAAATTAGAAACAAAGAAACAAAGAACTAATGTCTAGATTAACAAAAGCATTAAAAGATTTTGCCATTACTGTAGGCACCTAAATTAAAAAAAAATACATATATCTGGTGCCACTGCCATCTACATGAAGATGGCTAGCAATCCTTGGTGCTCAAATTTCCAAGGTTAATGTTAATTACAATCATAGAATCATAGAATTATGGAATGGTTTGGGTTGGAAGGGACCATAAAGATCATCTACTTCCAACCCCCCTGCCATGGACAGGGATACCTTCCACTAGACCAGGTTGCTCAAAGCCCCATCCAGCCTGGCCTTGGACACTGCCAGGGATGGGGCATCCACAACTTCTCTGGGCAGCCTGTTCCAGGGTCTCACCACCCTCACAGTAAAGAATTCCTTCCTCATATCTAGTCTAAATGTCCCCTCTTTCAACTTAAAGACCTTCCTGCTTGTCCTATCACTACATGCCCTTGTGAAAAGTCCCTCTCCAGCTTTCTTCTAGCTCCCCTTTAGGTACCAGAAGGCTGCAATAGGGTCTCCCTGTAGGCTTCTCTTCTCCAGGCTGAACAACCCCAACCCTCTCAGCCTGTGTCTCTGGTTAGGATATGGAAGATATTACCATGTTTGGGTGGGGTTTTTTTTTGGCAGTTTTCGTAAGACTAGGCAGGCTATTGACTTCCTCATACTTTGAAAATATCAAGCAGGTATTTTATTTCTCCTCCGTGCTGAGGACTCTGTTTGTACAGGTTTTCAAAACACACCTAATTGATGTCTACATAGGAAAATGTCATTCTTATTTGTCTAGGATCTGTGTGTGTTGAAGTGCATTTAAACGGAATAGCACCTGATGTGACCTCAACACCCACCTTGTCTCCCAGAAACATGAACTAATTAACAGGCGGTCAAGAGCTCTCTGAACCCTTATGTGGCAGTTAACACAATATTGCATTTTCAGCTATGTGGACAAAATTACTGTTGCTTCCTGCTATTAACAATTCCTATAAGTACATTAATCTAATTCTTCAGTAGTTGCTCACCTTTTACCATTTTTATCTGAGGTTTTTAGACTTCAGCTTAAACATGAAGCACATTTGTGTATATTTGTGTATGTGGTTAACCAAAAACACTGTCCACTGAGAAAGCCAGACCTGACACTGACCAAAATGTTCACATGAGGTTTAGATTATTAAACTTAACTGTTGAACTGTAATAAGAAATAATTTTCTTCATAGCATCTTAAGGTAAATAATCACATCCCCGTGGTTTTACCTGTAGCGCTCAGCGATGGAGATGCACCCTGATACGCATTCCCTTCCAGAGAAGAACCAGGAAAAAATCACAAGGGAATGGAATGTTAATCAAATACAAAGGAATAAGCTCTCAAGTCTTTATTCAGAAAGGATTAGAGCCATTCCCTTGGAGTGTGGAACATTTTCACCCTTTGCTTCTGCACTTGTTGGTATGCAGCATGTTGCAGAACTAGATACTGCAGGTTTCCCCTAATGCCTAAAGAAACTTTCCAGTCCTCTTTCATCAGTGCCAAAACAGAGTCTTCAGCGATTTTGTCTAAATTTTTTACTTGCTTTGGTGCAAAAATACAAGCAGCATGGTTACTGCTTTTGAACTTAGTTCTATCACATTATTCACTGTCATTTATTACAGTTGCTAGGAGAACTGGTGGCAATCACCTCTGTCAAAGTCCTGTTCCCTTAGAAGGGAAAACCAACCAACATCAGCATGGGGAAAAGCTCTCAGATACTCTTCACTTAACTAGCATTTCTAGCACTGCTCCTTCCTTTATTTTTTTCTTCAGAACAAGACAGCAAAGTCTCTACATCTGGTGTCTCATGTCTCCTTACACTTCCTCTTGTCTGTCTGCTTATTCATCTAAAGAAAAATCAACTTTCTGTAAAGAACAGTAAAATCTGTCTTTGATTTCAACAGTCATGTGTTTCTATGTGATGGACACTTCTTGTCTCAATTTGTTGGTTATGTAAAGGACCTAAACAGCTTCTTATAGTTATTGTAAACCAAGAGAAGTCTTTACATTCTGCAGGGATATTAGGTATGATACACTGATGCTGAATTCCCAATGAGCGTATCCTAGCTTCTTCAGAGAAGACACTCTACACACCTAATAACTGACACACAGTCCGAAGACCTTTAATGCACAAAAGAGTTTACCAAGTGTGCATGTGTAGAGTTATTTTTAACCCAGTACTAATCAGAGTCTAGTAATTAGCTTTGAAAGAACAGATTAGAATTTACTGAATATTTGTGAAATCCTTTTCTTTCTTCATTGCTTTCTCTTATGTTGCATTTTCAGTTATTGGTTAGCATCTTTCCACTAAGAAGAACAGGAAAAATACTCTTGAGTTTTCATTTAACCAAAGCTTGTCAGTGGAGACACATTAATACCTACTTGGATGCAAGAAATGAAAAAAGGTTAATAAATGCTCTGAAAAATATGGCCAGTATTTATCTAATAACCTACTTTTCAAATTGTTTTCTAAGGTACTTTTGTGTTAAGGCTAAAAAGTAACTCACTAAAAAAGAATGTCTAATTCCTATTCAGAAAGATGCTGTCATCTACTGAAAACTGCACTGACTCAATGCAAACGAAGCACAGAATCGCACACCTATGAACAGAGGTGCAAGTAAGGCCCATGGTAACATATCATGATTTCTTTAATACCTATATTAGCCAAACACAAAACATCAGAAGATTTTGATCCTTTTAATATAACTTCCATTTACACTTAACTATGAAAGAAAAAATAAACACAAAACCTAAATCAAGACCAACCTCCCTTTTTCATACATAATTTTAAGATAACAGCATGGAAACATTTCAGCTGACAGGCTGCAGGGAAAAATACAGGACAATTTCCTGTTCAAAACTGAGTAACTCAGGTTCCAGGATTTTTGTGTTTTCTGTCTACCCAGACCCACTATGCTCATCTTTTTGTATTGAAACAGGTTTATTTCTGCTAGTCATACATGTCAAAGAAATGGTAGTTATGTGAAGAAGGTAATTTGAAATTAAATATACAAAAGTGAAGCACAGAAGATGATAGTTTAAAACAGTAATAAAGATTTTTATAGACTGTGAGATTCAAAAGGAAAATACTCAATCACTTTTGATTAATTCTGTTCATTTCTTTGGGCAACCACCCTCACATCTCCTCAGATGTATTTCACCTGAAAGACAAGAGGTTCTTGCCTTCCTATCATTAGCTTAAGTCACTCCTAATGGAATAAAAAGCTGTTGCCATAACTGTGTAGAATTGCAACAAAAAAACCTGATATGATTTCATGCATACTGTTATTTATACCCCAATGACATCACTGGTTCAGATTCAGATTTCAGTTACACTGACAAATACAAAGGGATTTCCTATAGATTAAAAAGTTACTTATGATTTGTGCATAGAGAAAAACATGTGGCTCAACAGAGACTACAGATAAGTAAAAGATGCAGATAAGCATTTAAAAACAAAAGTATTATAAAAAAATAAAAAAAGGAAATAAAAAGACACTAAACCACCTCAAACTCATTTCAGAGCATGGTTAAGAAAGTATCAGGACAGGTGCTGCATCCTAATTACACTGTAATCAAGACACTAGTGGTTCTTCACATTTCTGACAACCTTTCAAACAAAAATAAGAATAGCAACATGGTATATCAGTATTTGCCCACAGGCTGGCAACACAAGAACCATCTCTGCTAACACGACTGAACAATAGTTGAAGGAGCTTTGAAAAGACCATTTCTGTGTCTGGGGAAAGGAAAATCCGCACCATATAACACAGCATTATGAATACCACTGAGCTGGAAACATCATCAATACCTTTTCCTTTAATTGTTTTTTTATTTAGCTCAGATACTGACAACATCTGAATATATCTGAAGAATATATCTTCCATCCATAAGCACCCCTTATTACTGTACTATTCTAGGTAACAATAGGAAGGACATAAACATCACAAGACTGATGGGAAGACTTAAACCTGAAATCAGAAGGAAAATGAAAATCTGTTCCAGTTGTTTTTCTTTGTTGTCTTTTCCACAGTTCTGAAACAAACAGGCCGAAAGAAGCATCTTCCTGCCTGATGTAAATGCAGATTTCTTCAACAATCTTGACTTTGGCAATAACAGGTCATTCTTCACATGGGGTTTTCTAGAGAACAGATATTAGCAATAACATCTGCTGCCTGCTTGTGCTAGCTGGAAATTCAATTCGTGCACCCGATTCTATTCCCAATAGAATTTTTTTTTTTAAAATGGCACATTCATGTAAGTATTTGAAAAAGCTGAATCTCATATGACTCATACCTCTTCCTGTCAAAATAGATTAATAGTCCTGTTTATCCATGCAGCACATGCAGCATTACCAGGAGGCGGGCTTTCCCATGCAACTCAGGCAGTGAACAGCAACACCAGGATCTAAATGTGAAACATTAGACTGCCACCAGCCTTTTTAACTTATTTTTTCAGGAGAAAAACACATGAATGCATGGGCTGGAAGATAGTGGTCTACTGCTTCAGTAGCTGGGTAGCTTTCAAGTAGCCCACTCTGTGCTCTTCTCAGATCCAGATGATAAGACTTAATGCTTCAGATAAAGGGTTAACAGCCTTCTAAAAGATGAGTAGCAAAGTTTGATTTATGCAGTAGATCCTGGACACCTGTAGGGCTACACCGGAAAATCCTCTCAGTTCTTGTAGCTTGTTTTGGGTTTTGGGAAAAGGGATCTGAATTTGGGCATTTCTCCAGAAGTCTTTGGAGGGTCTCTAATCCTTCTGTAGAAGGGAAAACAATGTTCTCAGCATTTGAAAAGACCAATCCTTGTCCCACTGGGAGAAGAGGGGTTTTAAACTTCTACTTTCAGAAGAAGATTCTGAATTTATCCTGAATGGAGACAGCAGAGTGATACCTGTGTAACAATAGCATATGAAAAAGGCTGAACAGGAAGTTTGCATGGATCTCCATTATACTGGACTTCTGGATCCAAGTTAACTGTATAAAAGCCAAGTATTGCAACACTTAAGCTTCTTTTTTGGAACTAGTCCCAGATTTATACACATACTCATTGCTAATCTGTTTTACTGTGTTTGCAAAATAAACTGCCCCACAGAAGGTTCTTCAACACATTTCAGATGTTGTGGCTAGTCCTCTTGGAACAGAAGTGGCCAGCAGCTAAAGCACGTATTTGTTGTCCTTATTAAGCACAAAGACTCTGCATTTACACATACACACACAACATTAAAATATTGCATAACTGTGATGTAGCTACGGGCAAGACCTGGCCTTTGTAGTGGTTTCTGTTCCCAGAAAGATGGAACCCTACCTCCCAAGATGGGAAGAAACCAAAATTCCCCTTTGGAGGCAGAACCCACCTTCTCCCTTAATAGGACCTGCTGCACTGGCGTAGTGTATACATTAGAAACTTGATGGGCAACAGCAGCCTAACACAGGCTGAGGACAGGACACAAATGCCCTAATTCCCAATTATTTAAAACATGGGAACCTTGACAAAGAATTTATTCTGTGTCCCAGACTGCAGTCCAAACCCCAGGGCTATCATAACTGGGACCTGGAGGAGCCTTATTACAGGCTAAGTGGTACTCAGCATGTGCTTGTCCCCCCATTTCTCCAGAAAATATTCTTGTTTTATGTAAAATGTGCACACTGTTTAACAAGATAATGGGGATCCCTGCTCAGCCCTAATATGTTGTAGGAACTACCCTGGAAAGAGGCAATGGAAAGGGGTTCAGG
Source organism: Falco punctatus (assembly GCF_963210335.1). Lineage (NCBI taxonomy): Eukaryota > Metazoa > Chordata > Aves > Falconiformes > Falconidae > Falco > Falco punctatus. Next base: position 16,213,976 of record NC_137586.1, on the reverse strand, counting down.
CAACTATCTAGAAAGAAATGGAATTTAACACAAGGAACAACAAAATTTGCTGGTTATCGTTCGCTACATTATCTTTGAGATGTGATACAGCTGGTTTTGATTTGATTCTGGAGTTTATAGAAGTTGTGCCTGCCAAAGTGGTACAGTTCATACCTACTGCCCACTTACTGTCTTGACAGAAAGAGCCCTGGATGTGTGAACGCTTAAGGTGTGTTTGCTATTAACAAAAACAGCAGCAGGTACAGCCTTACTGAGTGCATAAATCTTATAGCTAAGGTTTGAACATTCTTGGTATTGCCCCTACTCTATCAATTCCCTGTATTTTACCTTTTTTTCTTTACCGCATGGTAAGATTTGGCCTACATTCACATCTTTAACCTCACCATTTTTTTATGCTGAGCATTTTCTTTATTCATCCCATATTTCTGAATGCATGCAAGTTAATAGGAACCATGCATTGAACTTTCAGAAATATTCTGGGGGATGAGCCTACTTCCTTTCCCTGCCTCTGCAACGTACAAAAACAGTCTGCAGACAAATGCCAAAAAAAAAAACAAACCCAAACCAAACCCAAAAAATCCAAGCCAAATCAAACCAAACCAAACCAAACAAACAAAAAAAGAAAACAAATTCACCCACATAAAAATAAATAAAAATAGAGATTTCATCATTAGCCACAAACCAGATTTTTTTTAGGTGAGTTTTTACAATACCACAGTACCACAAAAGACAATGTAAGACAACAAAGGGAAAAGAACTTAATGTTCTCAAAGAACCTTTTAAAACATATTTATGAAATGGAGAATTCTACAGCACTCAGTGCCATCAGATGAAAGCCACCCAACTGAGAAAAGCTGAAGGAAGGAAGAACGAGAGAGACTGGGGAATGGTTGGCTCTGTAGGTATATGAAGGGCATGGGATTTGTGTAGACATTTGAAGATGGTAGAACCACCAGGGCTAGGAGTGGAAGAACACAGGAGCCCAGGACACAGCAGTCTTCAAACAGTCAGTTGGCCTGGGAAATCCAAAATACCTGAGACACTGAAACAGTGTGGCTAGTGACCACCTGGAAGAACAGTATCAAGAATTTACTTTGAAAATTACAAGCTGTTCTAGAAACAGAAAGGGCATGAATAGCTAAAACATTTGCAGCCATTTGGATAATAAGTGCAGATATGGATAATTGCAACAGTATAGCCAGTGGAAAGGATATTAAATTATATTCTGCTAGGCAAGATAGCATGAATAAGAACTAAGCTCAGTAACAAGCAGATTTATTAAGACCTTAACTAAAACCTTAGTCACCTGGTGGTTAACAAGACATCGCTGCCACTTGCTTCCCTCACAAAAACTTTGAAAATTCTTTACTTTATGGGGACACAACATAGGTAATTTTAAATTGTGTGTGTGAATAGGGAATGATCATTGAATATTTCTTAAAACAGAAGAAATAAATAAGGCTTTTCTCTGAAGTTATCAGCATGTTTAAGATCAGCTACAGAAACAAGTTTTAATTACACTGCACTGGTTGATGGAACTCACCATTCCAGCTTATTGAGAGGCCAAAGGGATTGGGCCAATTCAAGGAATACAGACCACCTACCCCTACTCATGCAGCTTTCAGCTCGGTGAGTTCCTATCTCACTGACTGCAGGGAGATGGGAGACATGGCGGAGGAAAGTCCATGTTTGCGCTTTTCTTCATACTAAGAACTGTCACTGGTAGACACCAGGGTACTTTGATCCGATTCAGTGCAGCTGTTCTTGAACTGAATCAAATAATTATATAGATATGAAAAATTTAAATGGGACAGCACACAAAATCCAGAAACCAAATAGAGAGAAAACTGCCTGACTTCAGCTCTCTTTTCCTTCAGCAGAACAGCTTTCTTGAGGCTTTCCTTTCAAGGTTTACTGTCATTTCCCGGTTTGTAAGCTTGGACTGAGAAAATAAAATGAGCACAACTCTTTCTACAAACTAAAACTGCATATTTAATTTTGTTGGTGGGGATTTAGATCTGCAAAGCAGGAACTGACACACTACACACTAAAAAGAAAATACTTTAAGTTCATTAAATACTACAAAGGGAGTAAATGGAAAAAATCTGCTGCCTTTTTGTTCTTCACTTTGCTTGAGTTAATATCTTACAAATCCTTTGAACCTCGCCTCTTGAGGCTTAGTCTACGTCCAGTAGAGTTTTGCAATGGCCACAGCTTGACTGAAGAAGCACATTCCAACCCAAATATATAAAGATGGTGGTTTTATTTTTACAGTTTAACAAGAACATAAACTGTGAGCTCACTGTGCAATGGTTTCCACATTTTTAGCTACATAGAGTTCATACTGGTTAAAGCAGTGAGGATCAAGTAGGAGTTGATACTAGCTGATTGCCTCTCTCTAAAAGTAGTAGGACAAAGACACAGTGCCTCTACTGTTAAGTCCACTATAAAATTCAATGTCAAAATGTATTATTTAATTATTTCTGAAAGTTGAGGTGACCCAAATAGTCTTGAATTGAGATGCTTTTATTGTATGTGATTTTACTGTAGAGACATTTGGGAAGTTTTACCCCAGAGTTAAAAGCCAGAAAAATACAATACTTTATATGCTTTCCATTCTGCAAAGAGTAGAGTACTGAGATGTCAAGCAACTGGTCAGGTTTAGTGAGCCCTGGGGAACACCACTGGTGACAAGCCACCACCTGGATGTAACTCCATTCCCCACCACTCTTTGGGCACAGCCAGCTAGCCATTTGTTTATCCAGTGAAGAGTGAACCTGCCCAAGACATAACCAGCCTTCTTCTCCAGGAGGATGCTGTGGGAGATGGTGTCAAAGGCTTTACAAAGGTCCAGGTAGACAACACCCACACTCTTTCCCTCATCCACTAAACAGGTCATCTTGTTTTAGAAGGAGATGAGGTTGGTCAAGCAGATCCTGCCTTTCACAAACCCATGCTGGCTGGGCCTGATCCCCAGGTTGTCCTGCATGTGCCATGTGGTGGCACTGGGGATGAACTGCTCCATAACCTTCCCTGGCACAAGGTCATGCTGACAGGCCTGTAGTTCCCTGGATGCTCTTTCCTGCCCTTCTTGTAGATGGGCATCACATTGGCTACCCTCCAGTCTTCTGGGACCTCCCCAGTTAGCCAGGGCTGCTGGCAAAAGAAGGAGCTCCTGCAGTGCCCTGAGGTGGATCTCATCTGGCCCCATAGACTTGTGTATGTCTGAGAGGGGTATCAGATTGATAACCATTTTGTCTTTTTATGGGGGCTTAATTCTGCTTCCTATCCCTGTGCTCCCCCCTGCTCATAGGGCTGGGTGCTCTGAGAACAACTAGTCTTATTATTAAAGACTGAGATAAAGAAGGCATTTCCTCATCCTTTGTCACCATATTTCCCCCAACATCCAATAAAGGATGGATATTCACTGTATCTCCCCCTTTGCTGTTAATGGATTTATAGAAACATCTTTTATTGTCTTTTACAGCAGTAGCCCAATTAAACTCTAGCTGGGCTTTGCCGCCTCTTATTTTCTCCCTGCCTAAACTCACAGCATTCTCATAACCCTCCAGGGTTGCCTGCCTCTTCTCCCAAAGATCATAAACTCTCTTTTCTCCCCTGAATTCCAACCAAAGCTCTCTGATCAGCCAGGCTGATTTTCTCCTCAGCCAGCTCATCTTTTGGCACATGGAGGTGGCCTGCTCCTTTGCCTTTAAGATTTCCTTCTTGATGAATGTGCAGCCTTCCTGGACTCTTTTGCCCTTCAGGACCAGAGTCACAATGGACTCTGTACACCAGGCTCCTAAACAGGCCAAAGTCTGCCCTCTGGAAATCCAAGGTAACAGTTCTGCTAATTCCCCTCCTTATTTCTTTAAGAATCAAAACCTGTATCATTTCATGATTGCTATGCCCAAGACGTTCTCCAGACATAACATAACCCACAAGATTTTCTCTGTTTGCAAAAAAAACAGGTCCAGTAAAGTGTCTTGCCTCATTTGGGTTCATCACCAACTGTGTCAGAAACCTATCTTCTGCATAGTCCAGGAACTCCTAGGCTGTTTCCTCTCAACTTGTGTTCTATTTCCAGCAGGCATCTGATAAATTGAAATCCTCAGTGAGAACAAGGACTAGTCATCGTAAGATGTATCCCAGCTGCTTGTAGAATACCTCTGTCTCTTCATCCTGGTTGGGTTGCCGATAACAGACTCCTACCATGATAGCTGCCTTGTTGGCCTTCCCCCTAATTCTTACCCATAAATACTCAACCCTTCCATCACCACCATCAAGCTCTAGACAGTCAAATCACTACCTAACATGCAGTGTTCTCCCACCACCTCTCCTTCCTTGCCCATCACTTCAGAAGAGTTTATAGCCATCCGTTGCAGCACTCCAGTTGTGTGAGTCATCCCACCATGTTTCTGTAATGGCAGTTATATCATCGTTCTCCTGCTGCACGGTGGCTTCCAGCTCTTACTGTTCGTTGCCCACGCTGCGTGTATAGATGCATTTCAGCTGGGCCATTGATCCTGCCAGCTTCTTTTTTGGGGGGGGGGGGTGGGGGGTGGGGAGCCTTAAATCCTACGTGACCATTTTCAGGTCCAGGAATTCCTTGTTAAACCGAAGACCCTCCAGCCCGCAACAGAGAGTGCTGGCAGGAGATACAGTAAAGGTGTGTTAGATGAAAGTACCTTGGAGATGATCCAAATAATGGATTGCTAAGATCTTTTCATAGTGTAAGTCCTCAAATTAAGAAAACAGAAGCCAGGTTCAAGAGATACGACGATGACGAGGATTCTCATACACCATATTGGTGATCTGAGAGCCCCTTACTTCAGGGGGCTGTTGTGAGTGCCAGAATGCTTAGGGATGACAAAGACGTTATCGTGAGAGGCAAAACCTCTGGGAATAGTTAAATATATGTGGCTCAAGGGTCCCTGAGCTGCAGGTCTGGGTGAACGTTTTTTGAAAGGATCACTGTCTGCTTACATTACTTTCATACTTACTTTCAGGCATCTGCTTAGTTCAAGAGTGAGTATTGGACTTGACAACCTGACACAAGGTAGCTATGTGTTTGGTCTTTCTTCCTACAGTTTACAGCTGACTGCTTCCAGTGGCATCTCTTTCAGAGATCACTTAGGCTACCTTGCCCAGATGTAAGACCTGACTTGACTTCCTATGAATAATTCAGACTGGTTTATGATCGAATGTGGCAAGAAACAAGCACAAGTCTGGCAGTGTAGCCTGTGCAGTCCTCTCCGTAGCAGCCTTAGTCCAGTTACCACAGAGAAGGAACTGTAACAAAGTTTATTGTTTCCCAGTCGCTAAGGTTTGTTTATCAGCCTTGTCTCTCACATCTATGTAATACATCACCTAATTAGTTAATAACTCTGCTCGCATGTGAAGCGTACGTGGCCATTAGTGCCACTCATCCAGTCTGTGGTAAATGTTGCGTTAAGATCTTTTCAGGTCTCTGTCCTGGTTGAGCAAAACCATCTCCATAGCTCATATAAGTCAGATCAAAGGTGTCCTGTTGTGATTAAGGTTCTGCAGCCTGGTTCACTTACTACCTCATAAACGCTCTACCAATCAGCTTTAAGCAGGCAGTTATCCTCTCTTCAGATAAATACATATGCTTTCCAAGCTGTCTATTGGTTATCACCTGATTGTATCCTCTCTGACCTAAGTAAAATTTGCTGGTTTTTCACACGTGCATGAGCGTTATACTGCCGTGAATGCCATCTTTCACCTTTTTAATGCCGCTTGGCCTCGATCTTTATAGCGTTGCTTTCTGTCTGAGCAGTGGTAAATGGACAGGTAACACTGAGCAAGCCTAAAGTGCTCATTATGAATTATCTACCCATCAGGTAAAAACGTGCCACTGAGCAGAAACACAGGGGGTAAATTCTCACACATTAGAGATACTATTAGAAGGAGGGAGGGAAAGGGCTGTACCATATGATTCTGTCCTGTGTCATACCAGATTTTTGGGGGGCTGTGGTATTTCACCATTCATTATTTCCATCTGTGTTTCTGGTACGTCTGTAGTCACGCATTTATAAGCTGGAGCTAACAAGTGCTATGGTTCTTATAGTATGGTGAAAACCAAACTCATCTGTATGGTTGGTTTTTTTTTTTCAGTTTTCATTGCATCCTGTTGAATTTAAAATCATTCAGAGAAATCCTTTGTCCAAAAAGCAAATTGTGCTTTTGCATTTGGATTTTTATGGCACCACACAGGCTGGCAGCTCCGTGGGGGTGCAAAGACTCCCTGGGATGGCAGGGCAGGGGCCAAGTCCCACCCCAGCAGCCAGACAGGGAGCCTGGCAGCCCTAGTCCCAGGCATCAGGCACTTCCCTGGGTACAGGAAAAACATTGGCCCATGGGTAGGGGTCACATTCAATGAGGTACACAGCCAGGCAGGAACATGGACTGGTGGCTCTGGGCTGGGTGAAACAGGCTCCTGGGTTATGGTCAGGGATGGGAGAGGCCCTGGGGAAAGCTAGGCTAGGCTGTAGGGCCTGCTGGTGCCCTCAGGACCCTGACATGCATAGGAATTCAGTCAGAAAAACACATTCCCACAACACTGGGCTATAACCGTGTTTTGAAATATAGTGACTTTGGGAGAATATTCATACTGACGTGTTCATCCCTCTCGTGGCTCAAACATATTGTAGATTTGGACAAAATTTGAGGTCAGTGTTATTTGCCAGAAGCTATTTGAAATGCTACATGGGTGGCTTTTTTGGCCAGACTGTTTCAGTTGGGAACATTTTTTTTCCTGGCATTAATGCCGATGTTAATGGTACTATAACCCCTAAGCAATTGCATAAATATAATACGAAGCCATCCATGTAATAAGAGCTCCTGGCTGTGTTCCTTTATCTCCTGGTTATGTGTTTCAAACATCGGGTTATTAAATGTTGGTCCCTGTATATCCTGGTGAAGTTGGTAGGCTTTTACTAAAATGCTGAAACATTTGTTACTCCAAAATGGGGAAGAGGGTTGAGCTGCTTGTTAGAGAATTTGTCAAGGACGTGGTACATCTGGGTTATGTATCACGTGCCAGTAAGTGTTTAATTTTTTAACACTGTAGTATCAGTAGGAGAGATTATCTAATGAATCTGTCCTGGCAAAGCAAACAACTGTAAATGTTCAATGTCATCAGCATTTGGCATCAAATCAAACTAGAGGTCACTCCTCTACAGGGTGCTCTGTCACTTGGACTTGCCCATAGCCTCATTCTGCGTACCATATCTGGAAAGACTGGCCATGGCCACCAGGCAGCCAGTTTAGTCACCTCACTGAACAGGCTGCAATGGTGCAACATAAAAATTAAAATCAAAATAAATAAAAAATTAGAAAAGCAGGTGATAGGATCAATGATGAGTATTCAGTTTGCTGTCACTAATGAAATGTCATTTGTCTTAAGAACATGAGTGTAGTTGTTGTGGATCAGGGAGGCTGCATCTATCATGCCTAACTGCATGTGGATGCAAACATAAATGTCAAATGAAAAATCACAGTTAAGAAGGGTATTCTCTAACGTTTTCAGGCTAATATCTTTGAGATGGGTTGGAGGCCACAATCGTTGTGGTAACAATCTCTGCAAGACGTACAGTTCCACATTTTCGTAGCCTCAGTCTTTAATAGTAAGACCAGTTGTTCTCAGGGCACCCAGACCTATGAGCAGGGCGGAGGACAGGGATGGGGAGCAGAATTAAGCCCCCATAATCCGAGGCAAGCACTCAGACATACACAAGTCTATGGGGCCAGATGAGATCCACCTCAGGGCACTGCAGGAGCTCCTTCTTTTGCCAGCAGCCCTGGCTAACTGGGGAGGTCCCAGAAGACTGGAGGGTAGCCAATGTGATGCCCATCTACAAGAAGGGCAGGAAAGAGCATCCAGGGAACTACAGGCCTGTCAGCATGACCTTGTGCCAGGGAAGGTTATGGAGCAGTTCATCCCCATGCCACCACATGGCACATGCAGGACAACCTGGGGATCAGGCCCAGCCAGCATGGGTTCGTGAAAGGCAGGATCTGCTTGACCAATCTCATCTCCTTCTAAAACAAGATGACCTGTTTAGTGGACGAGGGAAAGGCTGTGGGTGTTGTCTACCTGGACCTTTGTAAAGCCTTTGACACCATCTCCCAGTACTAGGAGATGCTCAGTACTGGGGCTGGTTTTGTTTAATGACTTTATTAATGATATAGATGGGGGGATTGAATGCACCCTCAGTAAACTGGCAGATTACACCAAGTTTCAGGTGAGTGTTGATCTGCGGGAGGGCAGGAGGCTCTGCAGGGGGGTCTGGGCAGGCTGGAGCGATGGGCCCAGGCCAGTTGTGTGAGGTTCAACCAGGCTCAGTGCCGGGTCCTGCCCGTGGGTCACACCAGCCCCCGCAGCGCTGCGGGCTGGGGGCAGGGGGCTGGGAACTGCCTGGGGGGAAAGGGCCTGGGGGGGCTGGTCGGCAGCCGGCTGGGCATGAGCCCCCCGTGTGCCCAGGTGGCCAAGGAGGCCAGCAGCATCCTGGCTGGTGCCGGGAACAGCGTGGCCGGCAGGGCCAGGGCAGTGCTGTCCCCCTGCACTGGGCACTGGCGAGGCCGCACCTCAAATACTGTGTTCAGTTTTGGGCCCTTCACTACAAGAAAGACATTGAGGTGTGGGATTGTGTCCAAAGAAGGGCAACGAAGGTGGGCTGTCTAGTCTAGAGAAGAAGTCTTCTGAGGAGAAGCAGAAGGAACTGGGGTTGTTTAGCCTGGAGAAAAGGAGGCTGAGGGGAGACCTTATCCCTCTCTACAACTACCTGAAAGGAGGTTGCAGTGAGGTGAGTGTCCATCTCTTCTGCCTTGTAACGAGTGATAGGACAAGAGGAAATGTCCTCAAGTTGTGTCAGGGAAGGTTGAGGCTGGACATTACGAACAATTTCTTCTCTGCAAGTGTTGTCAACCATTGGAACAGGTTGTGTAGGGAAGTGGTTGAGTCACCACCCCTGGGGTACTGTAACGACATGTAGACACAGCATCTAGGGACATGGTTTAGTGGTGGACTTGGCGGTGTTATGTTAATGGTTGAACTTGATGATCGTAAAGGTTTTTTCTTTCCTAAATGACTGTATGAATCTATAATTCTAAGATTCAAACACTGTCATAGTTTCCTGGTACTTCACATTCTCAGGCTACAAAAAGCATTGAAGGATGTATGATTTTTACAAGGGTTTTTTAGAATAAGAGGATACCAAAGTGTAATTGTCATGTGGTAGTTCACTGCGGAGGCTATTACAAATTTTCAGTTGGGCAGCATTTGATCTCTTGTGAAGAAGGGAAGCGGGACTGAATCTAGTGCCACGAAGAGAAGCAACTCTTATTTTAGTCACCACTGGTCAGCAGTTCGCGTAGTTTGTGAGCTGTAGAAGCACCGTGGGAGTAGACTGTCTATGAGAATGATTTAGCTGCATCGTCATTGCAACTAATGATGTTGTCAGCTGCAGTATTCAGATAGCGTGGCTGTGCCAACATTTAAGGTATCATGTAGGTCACAGAATGACTGAATTCATATACTAAGGAACGTTTCATCTGCAGCTTTTGTAAGGAGAAGGCCAGTTCGTTATTAAGTATATGTTTTCTAGATGTTTTTGCCGGTTTGTCTGGGTGCGTCATAGATGCCTCTTAGGTCTTGGAATGTACTGCCCAGGTTATATCTTGGTTTTGTTGTCGTGGCTGCTTACGACAGCTGTTTTTATATAAATAGTCAGTGTGAAAAATCAGTCATGGATAATCCATCCTGCATGGCTCACACTGTGCTCCTCTGTGTTTCTCTGGCGGTACATTCTGGAAGATGAGACACGGCTGTATTATGCAACATATGCAGCAGTGACATATTTGTCCATTTGCTGCATTTTACAGCTCTTCCCTGGCTTTGGAAAGGCACTCCCCAAACTTTTGGAAGTTTTTCATGTATGGTAGTCCAAGCGAAGTTCTGGACTGGGAAAATGCAAGGGCATAGGTCAGTTTATGTCAAGATCTGGACAACTAACGACATACACAGTGTAGGCCTGGATTGTACATCATTTAATGCTTTACGCACTTATGATACCAAAGAGTTCTAAGAAGTTACAAGCATCTAAGGACACCTTTAGATATTTTGTCAGCTGCTTGGTAAGGCACCGTAGGTCACTTGGTAGGGCACCGCTAGGTGACACTTCCTTTTCCCTGAGAGAGGAGGAACCACCTCCTTGTATATGTTTTGGACGGAACAAGTCCAAACTGTTTGTTTCAGGTGTGGGGCTTTTTTTGTGTGCGGTTTGGTTTTGGGTTGTTTTTTTTTTTCATTACCAGACCCCACGCTAGATCCAGTTATACCTGAACTGAAAATCTGGAAGGAGAGGGCAAGAGAGGAGACCCTCAAACCAGCTGAGGACTAGAAACTCCAACAGAGCTGGAGATTCTGCTGTCCTTCAGCAAACAAGCATACTGCAGCATTCTCAGCCATAGATGCATGTATCCCTCACAATCTTAAGTTGTTCTTGCTGTGTTGTTGGTGAATAATTCTCCCAAGATAATGACCTGGGAAGCAATCACCAGATAACAACCATCTTGTGTCCAGCATCTTTGCTACAATTAAAAAAAAACAAAAGAAAACCAAAAAAAACCCCACCAAAAAGCATAATTATTTGCTTCTGAATAAATCAGTATAGGAGTTGTTTATAAAGCACCAGGCTGGGACACTACTGTTAAACAGAGCGTGTGAGGATTATTCTGAAAAATTGTCTGGGAAGAGTTTCTGCTTCTAATTCTGTTGCACTGTTGCTTGTTCTGCTGTGGTTCACCTGCCACTTGGAGAACTTTTCACAGAGCATAAATTATTGCAGTGTTGGGGGCTTCCCTTCAATTAGATCAGTGAAATACTTTGGAGCACTAAGCATAGAGGAATCAGATCTAAATTCACTTTGCAGGTTTCTCTCATTCACAGCAAGAAGCTCAGCGGGCTTACAAGGGAAAAGCAGGCTGAGAGAGCCAGGAGGAGTACTCAGGAACTGGCAGTGTTTGGCAGCTAGAGCCATCTGGAAAATTTCTGTGACTGATACTTTGGGATCTTTCTCCTAGAAGGACAAATCTGTGGGAGCTACTGCACAGGAGATGATAAAATGCTGAGCAACCAGTACTTTTCTGAGTGGTGAAGTCTTGAGCAGGATCTGTAAACCTGTTGCTGTATACGTCAGACAACTGTCACATTACTGGGGTTTTCCCTTGCTGAAGTCTTACATGCATTAGTAAGCCCTGAGGAACGACACTTTGGACCAGTTTACTGGCTGATAAACATACATCAATTAAGTCTGATCAATTAAAGGATTTGAGGTAGCCTTGAACTTCGTGAGCACCTTTGTTACACTAAATCATCCATAATCCGCCAGGTTATAAATAGCTTTTGCGGGAGCCCTTTTAAAAGTGATTTACCAGATTACAGTTGTATTTTTCTGCCAATGCTTAATCTGATTTGCCCGTGACCGGTAGCTGGCATACTGTGCATGCTGTGGGCACCAAATGTCCTCTTCTCAATTAATAAATCAGTTCACTGATTCCTTTTTCCATGTCCTCTTATTAATGCCCTCATCTTTCCCCTCTCCCCCTGCTACCACTTATCAGGTTAATGTGTTTTACTGTCCCCATTTCTACCAAGAGTTCCTTCTGTCAGCAATCTGAGAAACTCAGACTCTGGACCCAATTTCTGACACCTCATCCAGATTTATTTTGTAATTTTTCTGGGAAATGTATACAAAAGAATACATTCTTTTGGATGACTGGGCAAAATTTTAAAGAATTTTCTTGATTCAGAAGCTGAAACTGAAAAGGCTCATATTGCATCTCTCACTATACCCTGCACTCAGCAACGTGATTTCTTAATTGACTTTAACCTGGCTGTATTCAAATGCCCTTAGTAAGTTTCCAGAGAATTTTATTGACAATTTCATTTTTGTGTCCTCTTTCGCTAGAAATTTAGAACTGTCTCAACGGCTTTGAGAGAGAGAGATGGGAGGCTCTCATTAGCTGGAATTTTGCATGACAGTTAATGTCAGATCCGTTTTCAACTGATCTCAAAACCAATCTTCCTTTTATCATTAACCGAATGTTGTTTTTATTAGTGATTCACCACAAACAAAGATTGTCTGTATTTGCAGTTGTAGTTAATTCTAGACTCGCTGTCAGCATTTTGCCAGACTGTTTTGTCTGCTTTAGTTTATTTAATGCATCTCTTAGATGAAGCAAATAAACCTTTGCTCTGTTTTTCCAACACATCAGTGTTCAATTCGTTGTAATATATATTAATAAACGATGAATGTACTTGCATTTTATCTGGTAATACAGGGGATTCTAATTATAAACCCATAAAATTTAATTTTCATTCTATTTTCTACATATAAACAGAAATAAATGTCTGGGGTTTGTCATGCTGTTAGCAAGTGTGTTTAGGTCTGATTGAATGCTCTAGTTGCCACTGTTTCACGCAATGGATAGGGAACTTGGTATTCAGACACAGCTACGCTGGGCATCAGTTAGTGAATTAATTGACAATTATGGCTAGAACAAAGAGGATGTTCCTCCAGACAAACAACATGAGGAGAGAATGGAGGAAATGAATTTTAACAAGCAAGGAAAGATAGCATGAAAAGAAAATACGATTAGGTAAAGAAGAAAGTACTGAACAATAAAGGATAGATAGTCTTTAACCATTAGTGGTCGTAAGTAACATTGTAATCTGGAACCTACATTTGGTTCATCCAGGCTGTGTCGACACATAGTCCTGGTATCTTCTGCCTACACTCTCTCTACAACCCTTCTCAGACCCGTTTTTCTAGGCTGCTGAAGAATGTTTGGCAGCACCTCAGGATGGCAATGGTCCTTTATGTATCAGACTTTGGTGGCAGCTTTCTATTGCCATGGAAATGACAGTGTGGTGGGCATGCTTTGCTATGATTTACATATCTTTTGCATCAAAAGAACTTGTATCCTATTTATCACATCAGTGATGTACTAACGACTGGTGGTACAAATCAATTCCTTCCAGATAAAAGGACTGTGAGAGCTGCTTATGAAATATATTTGTAGTCTAGCAGAGCTTATTCTGGGCTATTATTATTTTACAGGCATTCATGGGAAAATGTCTACGAGTCATCCCTTGGTTCAGTATTTAAGTAGAATTCAAGGGTTTACTGGATGTAAACACTGTAGCTTTGAGCTTAAAGCCTTTACACGCAGCAAGAAATCAAGAAGTAGAATTTCTAGGTAGAATAAAGGCTGACAAATGAGCAGATACAACCAAGAAAGGCATAGCATATACCAACAAGCAGAGCCGTTGACTAACTTGTATGCTAAGGAACTTCTGCTGTGCTTATATTTACAGAAACATTCAAGCCTTTGAAATATGCTAATTGGTACAAGCAATGCCCATGGAGCATGCACCGGTGTGGAACTGTTGAGGAGCACTCACGGCTGGAGCTTCTGTTCGCACCTCAGTGGCTGCAGACTGGGGGCCTGTCACTGTCTTCAAGGCTCCTGTCTGGTTAGACAGTGCAGGGCTACTAGCAGGATAAGGCATCAAGGGCATGCTTAAATTCTTTTAAAAGAAAAATTACCTGTTTCTGTACAAAAAGATCTTATCCGGAAGCCTTTGCAATATTGTCATTTTCTAATTACTTTCCTTTATAGGGGCCCTAGGCTTGTTTCATCCTCCCCGGACTACTGCCGATGTCCGATCCCTTTTGCTTTTTTGCAACAGAATGAGGTTGCTGTTTTCAGATATGCCTCACGTTAACTTCCTAAAATAATAATCTATAACATGAAATAACTTATTTAAAAGGGCTAACTAAATTAAAATACTATCCTAACACTCACAATAACGTTTTCTGAAAAGGGTGGTAAAACTAGAAAGGCAAGTGCTGAAAAACTTTGAGAGCACCAAATATTCAAGTTATTTAGTCAATGTTATCTTAACAGCAGAGTATATCCTGTGGGCTTTTTGATAAATATAAAGTTAAATTTAACCTTTATGCTTGACAATGAAGAGGAGAATTAAAGCTTTGCTCTTGCCCTCTTCTTCCCAAATACTAGCAAGCTAACACTAGATAAGCAAGAATTATGACTAGAATATCTTTATTTCCCAAGGCAGACCTCTATAAAATGATTGTTGGTTTATAGTAAATGGTTCTTGGGTAGTCCTGTCCCGTGTTTCTCCTCCACACACTCCCCTCCACCACCCCATGCCCTCTGAAGAAAAACTACAAACATAACAAAAAATCTTTACAGCTAATCCAGTTTGGTGGTTTTTGTACTACTGCCAGTTTTGTCAGCAAAAGAATTCTATAAATCATAGCTAACTATTAGGAGGTATGTAAACACTTCACAGTTTCTAAAGATGCTTTGTCAGAACTTTCAGGAAGCCTTGACTAAGTGTTCAGCTATAATCAAACCAGGTGCATTTCATTGCTGTTACATATATTAAGAAAGATACTGAAATATTTCTGAAATGCAGACTGGTGGAAAGGGGAGATGTGTCTTACAAAATAAGTAACCTACTCATATCGTTTAAGCTACCAGCTTGTTTAGAAGCAAACGGGGTTTTTGATGGGTCATTTTGCATGTGAACTTCATATTATACATGATTTAATGCCCTGACAAATTACTATTAACAATAGAGCTCTATGGGATGAATAAGCACTTTGCATGCTTTATGTCTTCTTTTAAAGTCCTTCACCCAAGATCTCAAGCTGCCTTGTTGACCTTCCCCTCCCCACCACCTCTCCTTCCTTGCCCATCACTTCAGAAGAGTTTATAGCCATCCGTTGCAGCACTCCAGTTGTGTGAGTCATCCCACCATGTTTCTGTAATGGCAGTTATATCATCGTTCTCCTGCTGCACGGTGGCTTCCAGCTCTTACTGTTTGTTGCCCACGCTGCGTGTATAGATGCATTTCAGCTGGGCCATTGATCCTGCCAGCTTTTGGGGGGGGGTGGGGGCGTGGGAAGCCTTAAATCCTACGCGACCATTTTCAGGTGCTTTCATGGTTCTAACATACCTACCTTCCTCAAACAGCGGCATGCCACCCTCAGGCTTGTCTCTAGTGAGCCTGGTTTTATCCCTTTTCCCCTTCAAATCTAGTTTGATGCTCTTTCAGTGAGCCCTGCTAACTCCTGCAGAAAGATGCTCTTCCCCCATCTGGGACCAGTGTACCCTGTCTGTCACCAGCAGGCCGGGTGTCATCTACAACGACCCATGGTCAAAAACCCCACAATTTTTCCTGGCTCAGAGCCAGGTTTTGGTCCCTCAGGACAAGACAGACATTGACAAATCAGAGTGAATGCAGAAGAAGACCACACAGATGGTTAAAAGGATGAAGCATGTGTGGTATGAGGACAGGTTGCAGCACCTGTGCTTGTTCTACACCGGTGAAAAGAAGGCTTGAGACGATCTAGCTGCTGTCTTCAGCTTCAGTTGCAGGTTTTAGTGAAGACCAAGCCAGACTCCTCTCAGAGGTATGCAGCAGCCAGGCAAGAGTCAAGAGGCTGAAATTGCTGCAAAGTAAGATGCATTTTGATAATGTCTTCGGATAATAATAAGTTAAAAATTAATACGGAAATAACACGTATTTTTAAAGGTAAATCAATCATAGAATGAAAATTAACTAGTGATGTCCATACTGAAAAGAGTATTCCAAAGATACGTGTTTCCTTTTATGTGAGTCATATAACATGAGCTAGTTCACATAAAATAGCCTATAGTTACAGAAATACATTGCAGAAAAATAAAAGCTGATAGGTAGTCAGGTGATCCAGCTGAGGTGACCTGAGATGAGTAACTGAATTTCAATCCATTAATCTCCTAAATTATAAAACTGTCCTACAGATAAATGTCTTGAGGGTGCATGTGTGCAGTCTGGCATATTACTAACACCGCATAGACCTCTGTTGTATTTTTGATGTTTAGAGAATACAAGCAGTGATATTTGTCTTCTGATAAGCAGTGAGAAGTGTAACTTTGTGCAATTGCCAATGTGTGAGTCAAAGGTTTAAAGAAGCTGAGATACTGAACTTTGCACATGGTTTCTGCTATTTCCCAGCCTTGAAGTTGCATTTGGCAGGAGAATAACTGGGAATTCGCCTTTTTACAGAAGCAGCATGCCTTCATGACAGTAAATAACTACAGAAAGAATAATTTTCCTTCCAGATAAAAAGAGTTTTCTTCTAGATTTGATGCTTTGGGACAGATATTGACTGTATCTATATTGCTAAATAAAACTGTCAGGAAGCAAAACTAGGCACTGGATCTCTAATGGTCTTCATTGCTTAGATGTTAGCAAACAATCCAGAATAGTTATGGCTGTGACAACCAGTCTTTGACTATCCTGTCTGTCCACTAACCTATGCCTACCAGTCTAAGCACAGCTAAAAGGGTAACATGCACCAAGACCATGTTCAGTAGGCAGTGTGAAAACAGACACACTGCATTGCCCTCCAATGATGTCCTTGCATCTTCAGATACTCGTATGCTCTTGTGATATATCCTTGGGCATTCAGCACAAAGTGTCAATTTCCAGCTTTCTGTTATGAAAACACCACTCTGACAAGTTGCAAAAAACTCTTATTCCTGAAAATAATAATATCTCAGGTTACCATATATGGCTTCAAAGGACGATATGGACTAATATGTATCTCCTATTGCAGAGTGAGGATATGGTCCCTTTTGGTCATATCCTGACCATATATGATCAGATTTTTGTGAGTTTGGCAGTTGCTCATTTCTCTGAAATGCATTTGTTCAGCAGAGTGCTGAGAGGTGACTTCTGCAGTAGGTGGTTATACTGCTCTCCTGGAATCACTACTATAGACTAAAAATTACTCCCCCTGCACAGGCCCCAGCTGAGTATTGCAACAGTCCGGAGTGTTCAATACAGTCAGTAAATAAAAATATTGCAGTATTAGGAGTGTTCACACTGGCTGCTTTTAAGACCTCAGTGCAGTTTGTGGCACCTGACTGCAATAACCTTTGTTTCTTACATATTACCAATGGAGAGATGCACTTCTATACAGCAACCTGGATAACCTATGTTAAAAAATTATATTAAAGAGGGTTTAGCTTCAGCTGTTGTTTGCAGCTGGAAAACAGTGAAGAACATATTTGCAAGCGTATTTGCTAAGACTGAAATGAAATTCTTTACCTAGAAGTCAAAAAAAGTAACAGTCATTTATTGGAAAGAACCTATGTACCTCCCATTTTCTCAATAGTTACCATAGATTTGTAAGGAGGATCCAGTTCGGGATGTGTCTGTGCTTGTCAGTTGTAGTCCGTTGCTTGCCATTTGGAATTTAATCTTACTGTCATCCTAAGTTTCTGCCACTTTCTAAAGCCTGTCCTGGACTTCTTATGGCATATGCTCCCTCAGTGCCATATGGGTCCCTAAGATTAAAGGTACATATGATGATGATGATGGTTCCAAGGAACCAGATGGTATAGAATGAAATACCTATGAGGAATGTTCTTTATTTTATCTGTTGGACAATTCAGAGTTATACAGCCACCTTTCCCAGGAATTCTATCCCTGTAACATTCCTCTTTCTTTCCAGGCTTGGCCTACCGGCTGCTTGTCCTCCATGGATCATTATGTGTTGTGTGTGCATGTGACTATAGTTTTACAGCTTCTTGTATACAGATAATAATAGCCAAATTAAAATCTGCCAAATACAGAATAAAAACTTGCCAAAAATTGTTTGTGTTCCCATGGAAAACTTTTCAAATGGGATGAATGTGAGGAGGAGGAAAAAAAATTAGTGTCTGCACTGTAAGAAATTTCAAGGCTAGCCCAAGGCCCAGCACAAACTGATAACAATTTTGTTTTATTCTGTTTAGACATTTTTAGTGCTTTGTGTAAGTTCAGTCTCTAAGATTTTAATTAAAGATTCTTTAAATATTTGCATAGTCTAGCAACTGGAGTACAACTGTGAAGGATGAAATAAGATGCCTGGAAAAAAACAAAAATTCTGCAACCATTTTATTACCATAGCATTTATAAAGTGCACAATATCAGACTATAGCAAGAAGGATGAACAATGTGGGTTCATAAAGCAGAGTGTTACCCATATGTCCAGTTGTAATACATTTAGAAAATTGATAAATATAGGTACATGAACTTTTAAGTGATTAAATGTGTTTCTTAAAATTTTCAGAAGTGCCAAAGGGCCAGATTTTTATGGATATTTAATCCCTAAAGCTGTAAAAAATTTTGAAGTACTTATTTTTGTCCTCAGGCAACAACAGGGAGAAGCCTTACACTGGTGAAACTTACATATCTAACATGCTGCCAAAAGCAAGACTCAGGTAATACAAGCCCCTTGCACAAATGCAGGCTACATATAGTATAACTATACATGGTAGTACGACTATTTCCATGAAATATGGCTGAGGACAGTAAACAAAAGGTGGAGCTGAAGGGCAAGCTAGAAATTAGTGAAGTATCTGCAGCAATGACTCAAAGATTAGAAGGAAGGGCCTGTCTGAATAATTTTCATCTACCATTTGAGTGTGGGAGTGCACTGAGTCATTGAACTAGAGGGGAAGTGATAATACATCACACAGGCATACAATTCCTTTATTGGATCTAGTTTCATGTTCAGACAATAATCACAGCCCTGTTGAAACCTGAGGCACTTCCTAAGATACACGCTTTCTTATTGATCAAAGGCATTTATTGCAATTCATTTGATAGTGTTTTAAAAGTTTCCTGGTAGGTTATGTACCCACTGATGGTTTTGCTGGTAAAGTACTGAAGAATATTGTCTTTCTTTTGCTCTGCAAAGGTTCCCAGCAGACTGTAAACTGCAAATGATCTTATATGGCAAAAAGAATATTATTCCCAAGGGACTATCATTGCAAGATTGCTATGAGTCAAATAATATTACATTTTAATAGTAATTTTACCAGTTATTTCATCTATTAAAAGTCTTGGGAATTTAATTCTGCAAACAGCAATGTTGTAAACTGTTTTTTCTTTGAAGATTGTCCTGCCTGATATAGCAATCTCTTCATACTGAAGAGTATTAATCTGTTACTAAGTGTTATGTGAATTTGAGATGAGCAACAATTTTGAGATCTTCAGAAGACAGAGCAACTTCTGTGAACATCCTGTAGCCAATCAAAATTTTCAAGTCCAGCTGTGTAAATCTGGGTTAACAAAATTCTTAATTGCAGTAGTTGCTGAATTCAAATCAGGGATTTTATGAAACCATGGCTAAATGAACAGCTGGTCTGTGATTTAAAAGAGCTTAGAAGAACATACCCCTATCAGTTAGAACCATAGAATTAAGGGAAAATTTAGGTTTGAAGAAATCAACTAATTTAGGCCCCTGCCCGTGTTGAAATTGGATCAAGTTGGTCAGGGCCTTGTCCCAGGAGTGTTCTGGAAATCTGGAAGGATGGTGATTGCACAGTTTTTTGGGCACCTGTTCAGTGCTTTACCCCACTTATTGCAAAAGGTTGGTGTGTTTATTTCCTGATATCCAGTCAGAATTTCCTTTGCAGCAATTTCAGCCTCTTGACTCTTGCCTGGCTGCTGCATACCTCTGAGAGGAGTCTGGCTTGGTCTTCACTAAAACCTGCAACTGAAGCTGAAGACAGCAGCTAGATCGTCTCAAGCCTTCTTTTCACCGGTGTAGAACAAGCGCAGGTGCTGCAACCTGTCCTCATACCACACATGCTTCATCCTTTTAACCATCTGTGTGGTCTTCTTCTGCATTCACTCTGATTTGTCAATGTCTGTCTTGTCCTGAGGGACCAAAACCTGGCTCTGAGCCTGGTGTCATTGGAAAAATTGTGGGGTTTTTGACCATGGGTCGTTGTAGATGACACCCGGCCGGCTGGTGACAGACAGGGTACACTGGTCCCAGATGGGGGAAGAGCATCTTTCTGCAGGAGTTAGCAGGGCTCACTGAAAGAGCATCAAACTAGATTTGAAGGGGAAAAAGGATAAAACCAGGCTCACTAGAGACAAGCCTGAGGGTGGCATGCCGCTGTTTGAGGAAGGTAGGTATGTTAGAACCATGAAAGCACCTGAAAATGGTCGCGTAGGATTTAAGGCTTCCCACGCCCCCACCCCCCCCCAAAAGCTGGCAGGATCAATGGCCCAGCTGAAATGCATCTATACACGCAGCGTGGGCAACAAACAGTAAGAGCTGGAAGCCACCGTGCAGCAGGAGAACGATGATATAACTGCCATTACAGAAACACGGTGGGATGACTCACACAACTGGAGTGCTGCAACGGATGGCTATAAACTCTTCTGAAGTGATGGGCAAGGAAGGAGAGGTGGTGGGGAGGGGAAGGTCAACAAGGCAGCTTGAGATCTTGGGTGAAGGACTTTAAAAGAAGACATAAAGCATGCAAAGTGCTTATTCATCCCATAGAGCTCTATTGTTAATAGTAATTTGTCAGGGCATTAAATCATGTATAATATGAAGTTCACATGCAAAATGACCCATCAAAAACCCCGTTTGCTTCTAAACAAGCTGGTAGCTTAAACGATATGAGTAGGTTACTTATTTTGTAAGACACATCTCCCCTTTCCACCAGTCTGCATTTCAGAAATATTTCAGTATCTTTCTTAATATATGTAACAGCAATGAAATGCACCTGGTTTGATTATAGCTGAACACTTAGTCAAGGCTTCCTGAAAGTTCTGACAAAGCATCTTTAGAAACTGTGAAGTGTTTACATACCTCCTAATAGTTAGCTATGATTTATAGAATTCTTTTGCTGACAAAACTGGCAGTAGTACAAAAACCACCAAACTGGATTAGCTGTAAAGATTTTTTGTTATGTTTGTAGTTTTTCTTCAGAGGGCATGGGGTGGTGGAGGGGAGTGTGTGGAGGAGAAACACGGGACAGGACTACCCAAGAACCATTTACTATAAACCAACAATCATTTTATAGAGGTCTGCCTTGGGAAATAAAGATATTCTAGTCATAATTCTTGCTTATCTAGTGTTAGCTTGCTAGTATTTGGGAAGAAGAGGGCAAGAGCAAAGCTTTAATTCTCCTCTTCATTGTCAAGCATAAAGGTTAAATTTAACTTTATATTTATCAAAAAGCCCACAGGATATACTCTGCTGTTAAGATAACATTGACTAAATAACTTGAATATTTGGTGCTCTCAAAGTTTTTCAGCACTTGCCTTTCTAGTTTTACCACCCTTTTCAGAAAACGTTATTGTGAGTGTTAGGATAGTATTTTAATTTAGTTAGCCCTTTTAAATAAGTTATTTCATGTTATAGATTATTATTTTAGGAAGTTAACGTGAGGCATATCTGAAAACAGCAACCTCATTCTGTTGCAAAAAAGCAAAAGGGATCGGACATCGGCAGTAGTCCGGGGAGGATGAAACAAGCCTAGGGCCCCTATAAAGGAAAGTAATTAGAAAATGACAATATTGCAAAGGCTTCCGGATAAGATCTTTTTGTACAGAAACAGGTAATTTTTCTTTTAAAAGAATTTAAGCATGCCCTTGATGCCTTATCCTGCTAGTAGCCCTGCACTGTCTAACCAGACAGGAGCCTTGAAGACAGTGACAGGCCCCCAGTCTGCAGCCACTGAGGTGCGAACAGAAGCTCCAGCCGTGAGTGCTCCTCAACAGTTCCACACCGGTGCATGCTCCATGGGCATTGCTTGTACCAATTAGCATATTTCAAAGGCTTGAATGTTTCTGTAAATATAAGCACAGCAGAAGTTCCTTAGCATACAAGTTAGTCAACGGCTCTGCTTGTTGGTATATGCTATGCCTTTCTTGGTTGTATCTGCTCATTTGTCAGCCTTTATTCTACCTAGAAATTCTACTTCTTGATTTCTTGCTGCGTGTAAAGGCTTTAAGCTCAAAGCTACAGTGTTTACATCCAGTAAACCCTTGAATTCTACTTAAATACTGAACCAAGGGATGACTCGTAGACATTTTCCCATGAATGCCTGTAAAATAATAATAGCCCAGAATAAGCTCTGCTAGACTACAAATATATTTCATAAGCAGCTCTCACAGTCCTTTTATCTGGAAGGAATTGATTTGTACCACCAGTCGTTAGTACATCACTGATGTGATAAATAGGATACAAGTTCTTTTGATGCAAAAGATATGTAAATCATAGCAAAGCATGCCCACCACACTGTCATTTCCATGGCAATAGAAAGCTGCCACCAAAGTCTGATACATAAAGGACCATTGCCATCCTGAGGTGCTGCCAAACATTCTTCAGCAGCCTAGAAAAACGGGTCTGAGAAGGGTTGTAGAGAGAGTGTAGGCAGAAGATACCAGGACTATGTGTCGACACAGCCTGGATGAACCAAATGTAGGTTCCAGATTACAATGTTACTTACGACCACTAATGGTTAAAGACTATCTATCCTTTATTGTTCAGTACTTTCTTCTTTACCTAATCGTATTTTCTTTTCATGCTATCTTTCCTTGCTTGTTAAAATTCATTTCCTCCATTCTCTCCTCATGTTGTTTGTCTGGAGGAACATCCTCTTTGTTCTAGCCATAATTGTCAATTAATTCACTAACTGATGCCCAGCGTAGCTGTGTCTGAATACCAAGTTCCCTATCCATTGCGTGAAACAGTGGCAACTAGAGCATTCAATCAGACCTAAACACACTTGCTAACAGCATGACAAACCCCAGACATTTATTTCTGTTTATATGTAGAAAATAGAATGAAAATTAAATTTTATGGGTTTATAATTAGAATCCCCTGTATTACCAGATAAAATGCAAGTACATTCATCGTTTATTAATATATATTACAACGAATTGAACACTGATGTGTTGGAAAAACAGAGCAAAGGTTTATTTGCTTCATCTAAGCGATGCATTAAATAAACTAAAGCAGACAAAACAGTCTGGCAAAATGCTGACAGCGAGTCTAGAATTAACTACAACTGCAAATACAGACAATCTTTGTTTGTGGTGAATCACTAATGAAAACAACATTCGGTTAATGATAAAAGGAAGATTGGTTTTGAGATCAGTTGAAAACGGATCTGACATTAACTGTCATGCAAAATTCCAGCTAATGAGAGCCTCCCATCTCTCTCTCTCAAAGCCGTTGAGACAGTTCTAAATTTCTAGCGAAAGAGGACACAAAAATGAAATTGTCAATAAAATTCTCTGGAAACTTACTAAGGGCATTTGAATACAGCCAGGTTAAAGTCAATTAAGAAATCACGTTGCTGAGTGCAGGGTATAGTGAGAGATGCAATATGAGCCTTTTCAGTTTCAGCTTCTGAATCAAGAAAATTCTTTAAAATTTTGCCCAGTCATCCAAAAGAATGTATTCTTTTGTATACATTTCCCAGAAAAATTACAAAATAAATCTGGATGAGGTGTCAGAAATTGGGTCCAGAGTCTGAGTTTCTCAGATTGCTGACAGAAGGAACTCTTGGTAGAAATGGGGACAGTAAAACACATTAACCTGATAAGTGGTAGCAGGGGGAGAGGGGAAAGATGAGGGCATTAATAAGAGGACATGGAAAAAGGAATCAGTGAACTGATTTATTAATTGAGAAGAGGACATTTGGTGCCCACAGCATGCACAGTATGCCAGCTACCGGTCACGGGCAAATCAGATTAAGCATTGGCAGAAAAATACAACTGTAATCTGGTAAATCACTTTTAAAAGGGCTCCCGCAAAAGCTATTTATAACCTGGCGGATTATGGATGATTTAGTGTAACAAAGGTGCTCACGAAGTTCAAGGCTACCTCAAATCCTTTAATTGATCAGACTTAATTGATGTATGTTTATCAGCCAGTAAACTGGTCCAAAGTGTCGTTCCTCAGGGCTTACTAATGCATGTAAGACTTCAGCAAGGGAAAACCCCAGTAATGTGACAGTTGTCTGACGTATACAGCAACAGGTTTACAGATCCTGCTCAAGACTTCACCACTCAGAAAAGTACTGGTTGCTCAGCATTTTATCATCTCCTGTGCAGTAGCTCCCACAGATTTGTCCTTCTAGGAGAAAGATCCCAAAGTATCAGTCACAGAAATTTTCCAGATGGCTCTAGCTGCCAAACACTGCCAGTTCCTGAGTACTCCTCCTGGCTCTCTCAGCCTGCTTTTCCCTTGTAAGCCCGCTGAGCTTCTTGCTGTGAATGAGAGAAACCTGCAAAGTGAATTTAGATCTGATTCCTCTATGCTTAGTGCTCCAAAGTATTTCACTGATCTAATTGAAGGGAAGCCCCCAACACTGCAATAATTTATGCTCTGTGAAAAGTTCTCCAAGTGGCAGGTGAACCACAGCAGAACAAGCAACAGTGCAACAGAATTAGAAGCAGAAACTCTTCCCAGACAATTTTTCAGAATAATCCTCACACGCTCTGTTTAACAGTAGTGTCCCAGCCTGGTGCTTTATAAACAACTCCTATACTGATTTATTCAGAAGCAAATAATTATGCTTTTTGGTGGGGTTTTTTTTGGTTTTCTTTTGTTTTTTTTTAATTGTAGCAAAGATGCTGGACACAAGATGGTTGTTATCTGGTGATTGCTTCCCAGGTCATTATCTTGGGAGAATTATTCACCAACAACACAGCAAGAACAACTTAAGATTGTGAGGGATACATGCATCTATGGCTGAGAATGCTGCAGTATGCTTGTTTGCTGAAGGACAGCAGAATCTCCAGCTCTGTTGGAGTTTCTAGTCCTCAGCTGGTTTGAGGGTCTCCTCTCTTGCCCTCTCCTTCCAGATTTTCAGTTCAGGTATAACTGGATCTAGCGTGGGGTCTGGTAATGAAAAAAAAAAACAACCCAAAACCAAACCGCACACAAAAAAAGCCCCACACCTGAAACAAACAGTTTGGACTTGTTCCGTCCAAAACATATACAAGGAGGTGGTTCCTCCTCTCTCAGGGAAAAGGAAGTGTCACCTAGCGGTGCCCTACCAAGTGACCTACGGTGCCTTACCAAGCAGCTGACAAAATATCTAAAGGTGTCCTTAGATGCTTGTAACTTCTTAGAACTCTTTGGTATCATAAGTGCGTAAAGCATTAAATGATGTACAATCCAGGCCTACACTGTGTATGTCGTTAGTTGTCCAGATCTTGACATAAACTGACCTATGCCCTTGCATTTTCCCAGTCCAGAACTTCGCTTGGACTACCATACATGAAAAACTTCCAAAAGTTTGGGGAGTGCCTTTCCAAAGCCAGGGAAGAGCTGTAAAATGCAGCAAATGGACAAATATGTCACTGCTGCATATGTTGCATAATACAGCCGTGTCTCATCTTCCAGAATGTACCGCCAGAGAAACACAGAGGAGCACAGTGTGAGCCATGCAGGATGGATTATCCATGACTGATTTTTCACACTGACTATTTATATAAAAACAGCTGTCGTAAGCAGCCACGACAACAAAACCAAGATATAACCTGGGCAGTACATTCCAAGACCTAAGAGGCATCTATGACGCACCCAGACAAACCGGCAAAAACATCTAGAAAACATATACTTAATAACGAACTGGCCTTCTCCTTACAAAAGCTGCAGATGAAACGTTCCTTAGTATATGAATTCAGTCATTCTGTGACCTACATGATACCTTAAATGTTGGCACAGCCACGCTATCTGAATACTGCAGCTGACAACATCATTAGTTGCAATGACGATGCAGCTAAATCATTCTCATAGACAGTCTACTCCCACGGTGCTTCTACAGCTCACAAACTACGCGAACTGCTGACCAGTGGTGACTAAAATAAGAGTTGCTTCTCTTCGTGGCACTAGATTCAGTCCCGCTTCCCTTCTTCACAAGAGATCAAATGCTGCCCAACTGAAAATTTGTAATAGCCTCCGCAGTGAACTACCACATGACAATTACACTTTGGTATCCTCTTATTCTAAAAAACCCTTGTAAAAATCATACATCCTTCAATGCTTTTTGTAGCCTGAGAATGTGAAGTACCAGGAAACTATGACAGTGTTTGAATCTTAGAATTATAGATTCATACAGTCATTTAGGAAAGAAAAAACCTTTACGATCATCAAGTTCAACCATTAACATAACACCGCCAAGTCCACCACTAAACCATGTCCCTAGATGCTGTGTCTACATGTCGTTACAGTACCCCAGGGGTGGTGACTCAACCACTTCCCTACACAACCTGTTCCAATGGTTGACAACACTTGCAGAGAAGAAATTGTTCGTAATGTCCAGCCTCAACCTTCCCTGACACAACTTGAGGACATTTCCTCTTGTCCTATCACTCGTTACAAGGGAGAAGAGATGGACACTCACCTCACTGCAACCTCCTTTCAGGTAGTTGTAGAGAGGGATAAGGTCTCCCCTCAGCCTCCTTTTCTCCAGGCTAAACAACCCCAGTTCCTTCTGCTTCTCCTCAGAAGACTTCTTCTCTAGACTAGACAGCCCACCTTCGTTGCCCTTCTTTGGACACAATCCCACACCTCAATGTCTTTCTTGTAGTGAAGGGCCCAAAACTGAACACAGTATTTGAGGTGCGGCCTCGCCAGTGCCCAGTGCAGGGGGACAGCACTGCCCTGGCCCTGCCGGCCACGCTGTTCCCGGCACCAGCCAGGATGCTGCTGGCCTCCTTGGCCACCTGGGCACACGGGGGGCTCATGCCCAGCTGGCTGCCGACCAGCCCCCCCAGGCCCTTTCCCCCCAGGCAGTTCCCAGCCCCCTGCCCCCAGCCCGCAGCGCTGCGGGGGCTGGTGTGACCCACGGGCAGGACCCGGCACTGAGCCTGGTTGAACCTCACACAACTGGCCTGGGCCCATCGCTCCAGCTTGCCCAGACCCCCCTGCAGAGCCTCCTGCCCTCCTGCAGATCAACACTCACCTGAAACTTGGTGTAATCTGCCAGTTTACTGAGGGTGCATTCAATCCCCCCATCTATATCATTAATAAAGTCATTAAACAAAACCAGCCCCAGTACTGAGCATCTCCTAGTACTGGGAGATGGTGTCAAAGGCTTTACAAAGGTCCAGGTAGACAACACCCACAGCCTTTCCCTCGTCCACTAAACAGGTCATCTTGTTTTAGAAGGAGATGAGATTGGTCAAGCAGATCCTGCCTTTCACGAACCCATGCTGGCTGGGCCTGATCCCCAGGTTGTCCTGCATGTGCCATGTGGTGGCATGGGGATGAACTGCTCCATAACCTTCCCTGGCACAAGGTCATGCTGACAGGCCTGTAGTTCCCTGGATGCTCTTTCCTGCCCTTCTTGTAGATGGGCATCACATTGGCTACCCTCCAGTCTTCTGGGACCTCCCCAGTTAGCCAGGGCTGCTGGCAAAAGAAGGAGCTCCTGCAGTGCCCTGAGGTGGATCTCATCTGGCCCCATAGACTTGTGTATGTCTGAGTGCTTGCCTCGGATTATGGGGGCTTAATTCTGCTCCCCATCCCTGTCCTCCGCCCTGCTCATAGGTCTGGGTGCCCTGAGAACAACTGGTCTTACTATTAAAGACTGAGGCTACGAAAATGTGGAACTGTACGTCTTGCAGAGATTGTTACCACAACGATTGTGGCCTCCAACCCATCTCAAAGATATTAGCCTGAAAACGTTAGAGAATACCCTTCTTAACTGTGATTTTTCATTTGACATTTATGTTTGCATCCACATGCAGTTAGGCATGATAGATGCAGCCTCCCTGATCCACAACAACTACACTCATGTTCTTAAGACAAATGACATTTCATTAGTGACAGCAAACTGAATACTCATCATTGATCCTATCACCTGCTTTTCTAATTTTTTATTTATTTTGATTTTAATTTTTATGTTGCACCATTGCAGCCTGTTCAGTGAGGTGACTAAACTGGCTGCCTGGTGGCCATGGCCAGTCTTTCCAGATATGGTACGCAGAATGAGGCTATGGGCAAGTCCAAGTGACAGAGCACCCTGTAGAGGAGTGACCTCTAGTTTGATTTGATGCCAAATGCTGATGACATTGAACATTTACAGTTGTTTGCTTTGCCAGGACAGATTCATTAGATAATCTCTCCTACTGATACTACAGTGTTAAAAAATTAAACACTTACTGGCACGTGATACATAACCCAGATGTACCACGTCCTTGACAAATTCTCTAACAAGCAGCTCAACCCTCTTCCCCATTTTGGAGTAACAAATGTTTCAGCATTTTAGTAAAAGCCTACCAACTTCACCAGGATATACAGGGACCAACATTTAATAACCCGATGTTTGAAACACATAACCAGGAGATAAAGGAACACAGCCAGGAGCTCTTATTACATGGATGGCTTCGTATTATATTTATGCAATTGCTTAGGGGTTATAGTACCATTAACATCGGCATTAATGCCAGGAAAAAAAATGTTCCCAACTGAAACAGTCTGGCCAAAAAAGCCACCCATGTAGCATTTCAAATAGCTTCTGGCAAATAACACTGACCTCAAATTTTGTCCAAATCTACAATATGTTTGAGCCACGAGAGGGATGAACACGTCAGTATGAATATTCTCCCAAAGTCACTATATTTCAAAACACGGTTATAGCCCAGTGTTGTGGGAATGTGTTTTTCTGACTGAATTCCTATGCATGTCAGGGTCCTGAGGGCACCAGCAGGCCCTACAGCCTAGCCTAGCTTTCCCCAGGGCCTCTCCCATCCCTGACCATAACCCAGGAGCCTGTTTCACCCAGCCCAGAGCCACCAGTCCATGTTCCTGCCTGGCTGTGTACCTCATTGAATGTGACCCCTACCCATGGGCCAATGTTTTTCCTGTACCCAGGGAAGTGCCTGATGCCTGGGACTAGGGCTGCCAGGCTCCCTGTCTGGCTGCTGGGGTGGGACTTGGCCCCTGCCCTGCCATCCCAGGGAGTCTTTGCACCCCCACGGAGCTGCCAGCCTGTGTGGTGCCATAAAAATCCAAATGCAAAAGCACAATTTGCTTTTTGGACAAAGGATTTCTCTGAATGATTTTAAATTCAACAGGATGCAATGAAAACTGAAAAAAAAAAACCAACCATACAGATGAGTTTGGTTTTCACCATACTATAAGAACCATAGCACTTGTTAGCTCCAGCTTATAAATGCGTGACTACAGACGTACCAGAAACACAGATGGAAATAATGAATGGTGAAATACCACAGCCCCCCAAAAATCTGGTATGACACAGGACAGAATCATATGGTACAGCCCTTTCCCTCCCTCCTTCTAATAGTATCTCTAATGTGTGAGAATTTACCCCCTGTGTTTCTGCTCAGTGGCACGTTTTTACCTGATGGGTAGATAATTCATAATGAGCACTTTAGGCTTGCTCAGTGTTACCTGTCCATTTACCACTGCTCAGACAGAAAGCAACGCTATAAAGATCGAGGCCAAGCGGCATTAAAAAGGTGAAAGATGGCATTCACGGCAGTATAACGCTCATGCACGTGTGAAAAACCAGCAAATTTTACTTAGGTCAGAGAGGATACAATCAGGTGATAACCAATAGACAGCTTGGAAAGCATATGTATTTATCTGAAGAGAGGATAACTGCCTGCTTAAAGCTGATTGGTAGAGCGTTTATGAGGTAGTAAGTGAACCAGGCTGCAGAACCTTAATCACAACAGGACACCTTTGATCTGACTTATATGAGCTATGGAGATGGTTTTGCTCAACCAGGACAGAGACCTGAAAAGATCTTAACGCAACATTTACCACAGACTGGATGAGTGGCACTAATGGCCACGTACGCTTCACATGCGAGCAGAGTTATTAACTAATTAGGTGATGTATTACATAGATGTGAGAGACAAGGCTGATAAACAAACCTTAGCGACTGGGAAACAATAAACTTTGTTACAGTTCCTTCTCTGTGGTAACTGGACTAAGGCTGCTACGGAGAGGACTGCACAGGCTACACTGCCAGACTTGTGCTTGTTTCTTGCCACATTCGATCATAAACCAGTCTGAATTATTCATAGGAAGTCAAGTCAGGTCTTACATCTGGGCAAGGTAGCCTAAGTGATCTCTGAAAGAGATGCCACTGGAAGCAGTCAGCTGTAAACTGTAGGAAGAAAGACCAAACACATAGCTACCTTGTGTCAGGTTGTCAAGTCCAATACTCACTCTTGAACTAAGCAGATGCCTGAAAGTAAGTATGAAAGTAATGTAAGCAGATAGTGATCCTTTCAAAAAACGTTCACCCAGACCTGCAGCTCAGGGACCCTTGAGCCACATATATTTAACTATTCCCAGAGGTTTTGCCTCTCACGATAACGTCTTTGTCATCCCTAAGCATTCTGGCACTCACAACAGCCCCCTGAAGTAAGGGGCTCTCAGATCACCAATATGGTGTATGAGAATCCTCGTCATCGTCGTATCTCTTGAACCTGGCTTCTGTTTTCTTAATTTGAGGACTTACACTATGAAAAGATCTTAGCAATCCATTATTTGGATCATCTCCAAGGTACTTTCATCTAACACACCTTTACTGTATCTCCTGCCAGCACTCTCTGTTGCGGGCTGGAGGGTCTTCGGTTTAACAAGGAATTCCTGGAGCGTAAGCCATCTCTTATTTTTCATCAACCTCTTCACATTCTTCATTGTATTTTTGCTAGTTATACTACACTGTATTTGGTAGATGGGGAGGCAGATACAGTCACTTATAAAACTGCTACTGATAATTCCCATCTACCTTCTTTCTTGTCTCTTTATCCCTGAGAAGGACTTTGGTTTTATTCAGTTTCTTTAGGACCCTGTGGTGAGGGAGCTCAAGCTGCAAGTAGGTTAGCCTGAGCAGATCTTGGTCCCAATGCCTTGAGATTCCTAATACCTTTACACAATCACTCCTCTCCACACATTTATCCAAGTATCCAGGAATCATTCTTTGTTACAGTTTTCTACTAATTTGCCTGTTACAGATACCAGGATTAGTAGATTTTAGTTCCCTTCCACCTTCCATACCAGTTCCCCCCAATCTCCCATACAGTACTTTCTAAAATTACCATCACATCTGAGACCTCTGAGTGCTGAAGTGCAAGGGATTTTTAAACATGTGGCTACCCACTCCAGGTAACTAGTTCAGAGACTTCATCCTTGAGCTGAAATTTTGGAATTCCTGGTTAAATTATGTCTATTCCCGGCAATCTACTGGAGTTTGGTTTCTGTTTGTTCCACAGTTTCTTCCACTAACACTCACTTTGAGTGAAATATTGTTGAATTCCCATACAATTCCACATACAAACCTCTTGAGGTTCATGTGCACTGAATGAAAACCTCATTTAGTTTTTGTGATAGATGCTTACCTTCTCTTAGTGCTCCTTTCATGTGGTGGTATCTATTGACCCAGCATACCATGTAGAAGGCTATCCTCCTCTGATGTATTTTTAAAAAGGTTTTTACATTGGACTTGGATTTTGGTTTCTGCCTTTTCCTAGTCATTCCTCCAGCTTCTTGACTATTTTATTATGTTTTACATTTAACTAGGAAATACTTCCAATGCTGTTTGATTTTTTTGAAAGATACCTTTTTGCTTGTAATAACTGTTTTCCCCTTTATGTTGGTATTTAGTCATGCCAGCATCCTTTTGCTTTTCTCAGGGGTTTATACATATTTATTTATTGGGTTAGCGGTATGCATTTGCTCCGGACCTTTGCTATGATGTCCTTAAATATCAGACAGAAACATCCAGAACTACACAGCTGGCCATCCAAGAAACACAAAACTTATTCTGCATTCTGTTACTCTTCTCATTTTCTCAGCTTAGTGAAGACAAAGGGATTTCAAATGTCATTTTAATTTTCTCCTAAATACTCCAACAGTTTCTCTAGGCTATAATTCAGAAGTTTTGTACCATGAAGATACTTCTTCCTTTTCATTGTCCCAGTCTCAGATCCCCGTAAGCTTGCCTATCTGCATCTTAGTCACCATTGTAGGTGCCCAAGGATTGTACAATAATGCAATAGAAGGGCTATGCTCTACCGTCTGAAACTACAGAGGGAAAGGGGTCAAATGTAAGGAACAGTCTCTATCCTTCATCTCCCAACTTTGTGCAAAGCGAAGACAAAGGATTTGATTCTTCTGTTATGGAGAAGAGTGTAAGATGACAAGACTTTATATGACATACTCCATAAATGGAACTTTCTTCATTTGGGAACCTAACTATTAAGGAACAAGGAACTGGGCTAGAACCTGTGTCTTTGGTCTTCTATAGAGCAACATCTGGTATTTAGACTCCCAAATATTGTTTAGCTACTGACGATTAGTAGTCTCACAGTATTTTTTTTCTTAAATGAAATGCACTTTAAATGAAAAGTGCAGTTTCTGTTATATTCTGTCCCTATCTTTGTCTTCTCTCACTTTGAGTTACACTGACAGCTAGATGGCTTTTCAGAAAAATTCTGGAGAGAAATAAAGAAAAACTACAGCAATTTTCCTATTTCTATTATCAGAAGGTAAGGCTGAACAAAAGGAATCAGTGAAATCGTTAGGTTTCAGTGAGATCATAATTTACCCCAAAATGCTCATTCTTGCTAGGAAATTATATGGTCATGGTTTGTAAACAATACCAGCCATAACGTGATCTCATTTGCATCAGATTCAACCAAGGACAGCTGCACTGGTGTAATGAAACTGAAATTGGAACCTGATCTCATTGCAATTTTGGGGTCCATTCTTTCTGTAGAGTCCCAAAGTCCTTGGCAAACACAAACAGTATTTAATGTGTCTCTTGCTAGTACTATAGCAATTGCAGTCCCTGAGGCATGGGAACTCAGTGACTGCTCTCTAATGTCCATATCTTAAAGCACCTTGCACTGCACTGCCATGTTGCCTTAGAAATAGGGTATTCCCTAAAAGACAGGAAGATGACATAGGACATGTACTGAAGACCTGTGACCAGGCACAGTTCTCAGTCCCTGACCCACCCTGTTTTTGTATACCTGCTTGCATAATGTCTGTGAGCACATAATAAATACCCCAACAGCAATCTAGAATGTCTGCCATACATAATAGCCACATTCCTTTAACAACAAAAGCAAGGCAGATGTGTGAGCTAGGAAAGGTGCAGTGTATAACCTGCTATTAATAACTCCCTGTAAAAGATACAATTAGTACATATTATTGTATTTCCATACAAAATCCTTGAGGCATTATTGCAGCTTCAACTATGACAACATATATTAGCATCTTTTCCCTTTTTGATATCTTTACTATCGAGATTAAAATGATAAGTCCAATCACTTAATACCTAGATAAATAACTTGATTTTATTCTTTTATTTGGGGAAGCAGATTTCAAAATTCTCAAATTTAAAGAAAACAACATGCATACATGTTTTCATCTGCACACAAAAAAATTTAGTTCCTCTCCTGACTTACCTTCTCAGAAATTTCTTTAAGAATGCCAAAGACTATGGTGTCAAAGGCATAGGTATGGGTACAATAGGAAGCCTTTGCTTCAATATTCTGAAGACTCAGGCTCCTGAGTCTTAAGACTTAAGCGTGGAAAGTTTATGCAACATTTTACCGTTTCTTTCCAGGAAAGGAATATATATTCCTATACAGGAAATAACTCTGAAATTCCTTTGATTTGCATGGATATTGTTATCACTCTGGATCTTCAGGTTTGCATCAAAAAATCCCATACAATTTCAATTCTGAAAGCATACATGTACGTTCTTCTCCTGCTTCCCTGACTGACTTTGAAAGCATCCCACTGAGAAGTGCTTACACATCAATACATCAAAACTTTGAGGTAGAAGCAGATACAGACATGGGATGATAGAAGCATGCTGTAGCAAGCATCTTAGAATTCATTCCTTTTTTCTTAGCAATCCAAAATGAAGTGAACATTTTGTACTGCTTTCTGAGAAGAAAATGAAGCACAGCTGGAAGGTATTACAACCCATTCTAAACTTCTTTTTTTACATAAAAGCATTCTTCTACCCATCTAAATGAAAGCACCATTCCCTTTCTGAACTATTTGAGGAAGAGAAACATGCTACAGAGTCTAGTTTGTAATGATACGACTATTGAATTGTGCATCTTTTCACAGTACTTGCTGCAATACCACATCACTACAAACCTAAACTCTTCAGAACACATTATCTGCAACACATTTAATGGACTAATAGCTATTAAAGCAGAAGTATTTCTGTATTCTAGCAACAGGGATGTTACACACACTAAAGATCTTAATTGGTCAAAATGACAACTTGTCCTGAGATTAGGAGACATTTAGATGTCCTATTACTTGCGCACCTGTGTTCCTCCTCGCTGTTTGGACTTGAACTCCCAGTGACTACTCTGCAGGTTACCTCCTGCTGATGAAGATGTGGAAAAGCCAGTCTTTCTAACTCCAGAGAACAGCTTAAGTGACTTATTTCCATGCTGAACTCTTCATGTGGTTCCAGGAGTAAAGAGTCACTTCGCTTTTGTTGTAACTTATCAGAAATACTAATGTTGAAAGTAGGGTTCATTGTCATTATCTATGCAATGCCCAAGCCCTTGAGTAGAGACGCAGGGGGCTCCTGCCATTTTATAGCAATTTAGTGAAAAGTAGCAAATAGCATCATTCAGCTGGTAGGAAATGAGATGCAAAAAACAGTTTAAAGCAGTGCTGGTCTGTTGTGGTCTTTATCCTAAGCATTACAAATTAAGTCTCAGTGCTGATGAGTGGCAGTAGCTAGTACTATATCTTTAAAACCACTCATCTCACAGAGCCTGCTAAAGTGTAAGTAACACTTGATCTGGCTAGTTTTCTATTCCCACAGATTTTCTATTTTCCAAGGAAAAAGCTCAGTTTCCATCAAAAAACAGCTAAACTCCTATTGATTTGCAGCCAAACATAAGTAACCTTTAGATTATTCTAAGGCTCAGTTCTACAGGCTCAGATAATACTACCCAATTTGGTCAAGAAGATGAACAGGAATGCTAAGGCTTAGTGTCTTGCCTGACAGTTCTGCAGTCATTCAGTGGCAGAACAATGATTAAGGTATTTTAGTTCCCTTCTAAATCCATTTGAACATGATGTTCCTGTGTGAGAAATTTGAGATCTAAAGATCTGAGTTTTTATCTGCCACTTTGAGAAAGTTATTGCATCAGTTGCTGGGTTTCCAGCACAGCCACAAAGTGGCACAACGGAGGCAATACTTTGGGTATAATATAGTTATAACTGCAGTCTAAAAAAGCCTTTTCTCATACAGAAAAGACTTTTCTGCTGAATTTCTTTGTGAACTACCTCAGAGAACTCCAGATCAAAAAGAAATCCTGAATTCCAATGTTTCTCCATGTTTAAAATATTTTTGTCCTCTTTTTTCATACTTTCATCATAACATTATGTTCAAACAACAGTAACAAAGAGGCAGAGAAAAGGAAGTTGACTGTACAGATGGAACCCTTAGGGTAAACAGGCAACTAAATATATCATGTCAAAAAGGATCCTATGGGAAAAGAACACAGTAATTTTTCTTCTGAAGTTCTCTTGTATGCAAATGACAAAACAAAAACAAGAGAAAGCGAGAGCAGGGTGTTTTAACCAAGAAGTTGTGCAACATTTCTCATATTTCTTTATAGAATAAATCCACCTGAGATCTTTGCTCAGCCATGTTCAGATTTTCTACGGTCTATTTAAAAGCTACACAGAGAATAACTTTGACTCACATCAAGTGTGATATGTAGCTTCCATGCTGAAATTGGCATACTGAAATGGATGATTAAGGTCTTTTCTCAAATATGTTTTGTGTGAAATTTGAACTGTGAATGGAAACATCTGTTCTCCTTCTCTTACAACCATTTTTTGTTATTTCCTATAACACAC
This sequence comes from Falco punctatus, assembly GCF_963210335.1. Taxonomy (NCBI): domain Eukaryota; kingdom Metazoa; phylum Chordata; class Aves; order Falconiformes; family Falconidae; genus Falco; species Falco punctatus. The sequence goes on along the minus strand of NC_137586.1, from coordinate 16,178,166 downwards.
ACTGTCTGCTGTTGGCCATAAGGGCATTTAAATTGTTCTGGAAGAACCATGTCCCCTGTGACATCTGCAAAGAATGACCAAGGAGACACTTAGACTTCATGCAATTCAGCTACTCTTAATATCAATGGAAACATCAAATGACAAAAAAGAAAAACCTACCATGCTGTTCATATTTTCCTATAAAAACCCATCCTAAAATCAGAAAAATTCCGCCTTTCAAAATATGTTGTCAGGACTGAGAATGTCCTCCGCTCAACCTCTACCCCGAGTTGGTTTTTTTCATTTAAAATATCACTCAGGTCATTGTGTGTTCTGATGTTGCTAACACTCATTATTGAAACTAAGTGTTTTCTATTGAAAACCTCGTTTCCTGTCCCTACAGGCTTTCTTCTTAGTAAGGAGAAGAGGCTTAATGAAGTTTTCTTGTAAGCTAATTCCAGTAATAAATGCAAGAACTGGGAACAAGAAAGAAATTAAGAGAAACTGTTGATTCCCTGTTTTCAAGGTCTTCCTTTCAAAACATGTTCTCTTTAGTCCTAAAATGCTGTGGCTGCATGAAAGGCCACGGACTTCAGAAACATAAACGCTTAAACTCTCAAACAGATAATATCTATTTTGGTTCTAGTTCTGTTGGCAGTAGCAGAACCATAATGTTATTTCAGGTTACGGGTGTAAGCTACAGGAGAAACAAGGAAGATTTTCCCTCATATGTGAAAGTGAAACACTGGCACAGATTAGTTTTTGTTCTGAGACTCAGGCTGGAAAATGAAATGAGACATTCAACTGTTGTTTGTATTAAATGCGTGAAGGAAACAAGCAGCAGTCAATTGCCTACTGCATGGATGAAAAAAGAAAGCAAATTTCTGCAGAAGAAAATGAACACTGCAAGAGGAAACAATGTCTTCTCCTAAACAATCCAGGTGCTTGCCTGTTTGAGTTAACAACATGTTTGAACACAGTCTGCCTCAATGTGTGTTTGCAAACAGAAGTGAAGCATGTTACTACATACACTAAACATGGCATTTCTCATCTCAGCACCCTATGAGACATAGAGAAGTATAAACCAGTATCAGACAAAGCCAGTCTGGATGACCTTTTATATTCTGTGACAGATTTTAACCCCAATGAAGATGAAACAGCTTCTGTATGTATTGTTTGAATTGTATGTAACAAAAATGGCCACCAAAGATCCCTTCCATTCCCAACCATTCTGTAATTCTGTGAGAAATAATAGAAAATAGGACCTTCCCTGCATCTTTCTTCCTGTGACTTCTTATTATAACATAGCTCTCAGCATTATCAGACAGCAAATAAAGCGCTGATATTTCCAGGCGAAAATGCACTCAATTTTGTAATATCAGAACTATTGAAATGTGGAGGACAGGAAAGTTACACTGATGAAAACGTTTTGGGTTCATATTGTACCCTTTAATTTATTTTAATGAAAACCAAGGTATCTGATAGAATAAAAATTTGCTGTCTTCCAAAGGAAGTGTAAGGAAGATCTTGCACATCTCATTCAGCAAGTCACAACTGCAGAGACAATCCAAAGTACCCCAAAAAGAATTCGAAAGGAGTGAGGACAAAATATTGAAGAGCTAAAACAGTGTAGGAAAGAATACACATATGATCAGTGAGTTTAAGGGATGAGCAGAGCCTGGAGATTTGAAGGCAAAGTAGATACCCTGTGAATTACTTCAAATCCTAAATGATCTGTTCTTCCCTGCTGCTTTAATATTGATCTACTACTAAAAAAGAGTAAGTGAAAAAGTGAATTCTTTAGTATGCCATCTAGATGTAAGTCAATGGCAGTAACTAAAAACAGAGACACAAGCGACAATTCAAATAGGTGGACAGCTAGCTTACTGAGGTCCCTCTTTGGTTTTAAGTCGGCACTTCTCCAAGATGGACGATATAAAAAATAGGGGTACAGGGAGATGTAACCAGATGCTAGAGATATAAATCTGACAAATCTTAACCTTTGACATTAAAACGGGTCATACTGCTGACATAGCTGAGTGCTATGCAAGTTTAAATGCTTTTGTTTCTTTATCCCTGCTATGAACTGCTTTGTTCTTGACTTAGATGCCTGATTTCTACCAGTTTGGGAAAATCACTTACAAGAAGAGGGATATAGAGCTACTGAGAAGCTGTAAAGAAACAGAAATTAATTTCTGATTCCTGGCTACTGGAATATGGATTTTCTTAAGAACGGGTTCCACCAAACCATGTAACATTAGAATTACTGTAACACATACCTCTGATTTTTCATAATATTATCACTAACGCCACAAAAATATTACATTGTCCAGCATGACTGAAAGTCAAAACACAGAGATTTACCTCAACTTAATTAAATATTTACATATGCTTTCCCCATGCTACTTTAGTATTACACTATGAAAAAAAGGACAAATCATTTAGCTGCTTAGATGAGGTTGAAGCCTGTGCACGGTCGCCTTACACCCTGATTACTGCTGTATACTCTTTTAAGACCGTGACAGGCAACCCTTTCCCTGTTAATATCTATCCACAATGCTTCTAGTAAAGCAAAAAAATCAAGAGGATTGGAAAATGGCTTTAGGACATGCAGAAATTCCTATGAGCTTCTCATATGGATTTACCACAACAAGCAAGACAAGCTTCTTATCTTTTACCTTCATTTTCAAGACCTTTCAGTCCTTGTCCCAATATAACTGCACTTTATTGATTACAGGAAATTTGACTCCCCTCCAAATAGCCTGCAGAGGCAGTCAGCATCACTTCCTACTTAATTCCAAATAATATTTGTGCTTTTACATTTGCGTAAAAGCTAACGTTTCTCTAGGTGTTTACCAGCAAAGAACTAAAGCTTTCAAATATCCTTTTCAGGTTAGACAAGCAAGTTCTCCTCATCAAATTTTTTTTTCTTTGAATAAACAAACCACTTCATATATTGTTTTTCTTATTAAATTAATCTTTTGTTTGTACAGGGCTAGATGTAATTTAAAGCCAAACATATAAATTCAGGAACATTTTATTCTTCCTGACAATGTAATATTGCCCCAGCACTCAAAACAGGAGTAATAATGTAAACCAGTACATTATTTTCCCAGTTAAGGTAATTTTGTTATATACGTTGATTCTGCCGGCACCATACCAGATTTTCAAAGTCTTATGTATGCTTTCTTTTTTCTCCTTAATAGCAAAATGTTTTTGATTACAAAATGTTAATGAAGGTATGATTTCTATATTTATTCTCTTATAAATCAGGAATCAGAGCAGTGCTGCTTTACAATCTTGCCCTTATCTAGTCTTTTGACGTAGTTCACATTGAAGCTCTGGATCCCAGAACAATCCTAAGGTCATACAGTACTGTTAATAATTCAGTCATTTCAAACCCTGAAATCTTTTAGAACTGTGAGAAATTATTTGTGGGTTTCTACTTACTGTTTGGTTTTTTTAGTCCCTCTGTCCACGCATTTTCTCTAGCACCTTGGTTTAAGACAGATTCTCTGTGTTTCCTTCTAGAGAAGGATTCTGATTAAACTTCTCTACTACTTCTAACACATTCAATACAGAAAGGAAAACATGTTGCAGGGTTTGGAGTTTGGCTTTTTTTGGCTCTAATCTTACCTTTTCTGAGAGTTCCATTATTCTGAATAAACAGTAATGCCAGCTATGAGTTACAATCACATTAGGAGTGTCATGTATACACACACAACTAAATACCTCTACAACAGTTTATACAGAACCTTACTGTTTGCTAAAAACAACAAAGCTTGAAGAATAAATAAGTTATATATTCAGTGTTCCATGTGTCAAGGAAAAAAAATTAAACCGATCCACTTACAAAGCAGATGTGCAGTGTTCTAGTTAATGTACTAATGAATGTGGACAAATAATTTTAACGTAACGTTAAAATTTTTCAGAGTTTTCATTTTGTTCACAAGAAAAATTCAATGAATCAGCAATTAGCAAAATACACTGAAAGAAGCTTGACATTTTTTTATTATTAAGGTGTACTTTGAGAATACTGGGGTTAATGCTTTAATTTTCCTACTCTTTGAAAGCTATTCTGATAGTAAATTACGTGAGATAGGAAATCCACAACAGCCACTTCAACTGAACTCGGTTGACTTCATTTGGGGCCTTTGCATCATGTCAGTAAAGTTGCTACAAGTAAAAGTAAAACCAAAACTCTCCCAGACATTCACTCTGTTGCTTTTATTTACTCAGAGTTGTGTCACTATAATTTTTAGTTTAACATACAGAAACAGCTTGGAATATCTAACTACATATAACTACAATTGAAATAAGGGTTCCACTTTATATTACAAGATTAGTTTTATTAATAAGATGACCTATAATTAATCAGTATGTAAGAATAATAATTATGACATGCAGCATACTAACACCGAATTCTCTTCTGAAAATTTAACTTCCTTCAAATTTTTCTGAAGTTTCTGCACTGATTAAGAAAGTATGAGGAAAACAACCATGGCCAGTCTTGAAACACGAAGAGAAGAGATTTTGTACTAGTGGCTGGGACTGTCTGGATGAAAAAACCTAGACTTTGTGAACTCATCTGAAAGCAAAATATGAAATTTTGGCTCTCTGAAATGCAGTGGGAAAATCCTCTAATGTGAGTAAGGTCAGAATTTCAACCACATTGAAGAGATGACTAGTAGCATTCATTGATATTCAAAGCAAGCAAAAGCATTTGGAGAAGCCTGCTATGAATATTTACAAAACAAGTAAGCAACTGCTAGTTTCTAAAGGAAGGTCCTATTTTAGTCACAAAAGAAATTTAGGTATTTTAGTAGGTTTGTTGCAGAGCTGCAAAGTCCTTGAACTACCGAGTGCTGGTTGGAAGGCTTCCTGCTTTAAAGAAAAAGCAAAAGATTGCTAAATGCTGTTAATCTCTGTTGAAGTACATCACAGAAGTAAAGACGTTCACTCAGTGAACATGACTGTGGAAGCTACCACAGAGCCTATACTGCACATGTGAAGGAAGGACTGTTTTTCACCCTGTGTATCACTTTCCCCCTCCAGTTAATGCATTTTACTTGCTGTTTTAGTACCTATTTGTTATTACAAGACTTTTCTGTAAGTCTTCGCTTTCAATTTGTTTTGAACAGCCTAATGTTAACAACAATCTAACCTCAATACTTTTCAACAGAAATTACTTATTGCTGTATCACAAAGCTCTGTGACATTTAACTGCCAAGAATACATAATATCTGGAGATGCACAGATGCATATAATTTTATCAGGTCTGATTAAATACAGTTTTGTATCTTTATTTAGACATAAAGAAGTTTCCACACTTAAAAAACTACAGCCAAAATCTCTGAAGACCCCAACACGCTACTTTTCTGTAACAACAGCAGATACCTAATGGAAGTCATGAATCCAAACTCTTCTCTTTCACAACCAGACCATGTCTTGTTTGCTGTTCCCTTCCCCACCCACTCCAGCGACTTTTGTCATGGGGGTTCTCAAGTTCTCCACCTTAAACTAGGAGTCATGGGAAAGGGTGCCTGGGAATAATTATCACGTACCTGTATTCTGACCAAAAGTGGACTTTGCATTGCCTCATGAGCACCAAGATGATTTTTGTTCCAGTGAAGGAATAAATCTTATTTACAGTATTTATGAACTATCTGCAGAGAGTTCCCTTGTTTTGGCTAGGTTAGCTATAGATGGTGTGGATTTTGCTGAAAGTGGCACCAATGCCAGTTTTGGTCCATGTCTCCAGTGCTCAGCTGGGAAACCTAACTAGCACCAGTACCCTCCACATTAGGAGAAGTTTAGCATACTTGAAACCTTTGAAACACTCTTCTTCTAAGGACAGATTGATCACTGGAGGGAGAGCCTAAGACTGAGAAATGGTCTGAAAGCATATGTGAAAACGAATGCAAGGAGCTTGTCCATCTTTATGAGCTGGGCAATGGAGAAGAAATCATTGTGAACAATAAGGGGAAAACTACAGACACTGCACTGTTATAAAGAGGCAGTTTAGAATTACAGCTGCTCTGTCCTTCATGCTCTTGGGTGGAGAAGTGCTGAGTATGCACACTGCAAGTTGTCCTAACAGACCTGCAGCAGAAAAGATTCTGTGACTGGTGGGAGGAGAGAAAGAAGTATAAAAGTATTCTAGCTCATATGTGTTAGACATAACCTGATAATTTTAATGTGCAGTCTCCAGGCAAAACTGACAAAGAAGTAGAAATCATTACTATTTTTAAGATGTGTCTAAGGTGATATGTCTAAAGGGTTTTATACAGTTTTAGAATAATGCAAAAATAATAGCACTCAAATCAGCATGATTTCACTTAGGAACTCAATAGGAATATAAATCCTGAAAATTGTACAGTAAAGCTTAACCTCAGTTAGGAACTCTGAGAATCTAGCACTGAGGAAGGGGAGAGACAGTCTATAATGGTTTAGAAAAGTAGATTAGAAAAAGACCCTAAAAAACTTGGCTTATAAACCCTTACAGTGAGAGACCTGGACTCTCCTACAGGGCAGAAAAGAAAACATGCACATCGTGCGAGTCCTTCTTACTCATTATAAATTATGTAATTTTGTTTAAAAGCCTTCTACATGAGGATCACTAGGACCTATGATGTGAAGATTCAAGACTTTAAGAAACAAATGAGCTATACTGAAAGTCATTTCAAGTTATCTCTCTTGATAGAATTATTCTTCAAATGGAAAGTGTATTGAACAAAATGCCAAATAAATAAACAATAGCCTTGCCTCATATTCTGATGGCTGAAGATGAGCCCCCCGTGTGCCCAGGTGGCCAAGGAGGCCAGCAGCATCCTGGCTGGTGCCGGGAACAGCGTGGCCAGCAGGGCCAGGGCAGTGCTGTCCCCCTGCACTGGGCACTGGCGAGGCCGCCCCTCGACTCCTGTGTTCAGGTTGGGCCCCTCACTGCAAGAAAGACATTGGGGTGCCCGAGCATGTCCAAAGAAGAGCTATGGAACTAGTGAATGGTCTAGAGAAGAAGTCTTCTGAGGAGTGGCTGAGGGAACTGGGGTTGTTTTGCCTGGAGAAAAGGAGGCTGAGGGGCAACATAGTTGCTCTCTATAGCTGTCTGAAAGAGGGCTGTAGTGAGGTGAGTGTCCATTTCTTCTCCCCAGTAACAAGTGATAGGATGAGAGGAACAGCCTCAAGTTGCACCAGGGGAGGTTTAGACTGGGTATTAGGAAAATTTTCTTCACTGAAAGGTTTGTCAAGCACTGGAACTGGCTGCCCAGGGAGGCTGCTGAGTCACCATCCCTGGTGGTATTTAAAATACATGTAGATGTGTCACTTTAGGCACATGGTTTAGTGGTGAATTTGGCAGTGTTATGTTAATGATTGGACCTGATGATCTCAAAGACCTTTTCCAATCTAAATGATTTTGTGATTCCTGAAAATGTAGATCTTTCTTGTAGAATTGTACAACCCAGCTGGTAGCATCTGCCTAGCCAAAACTCTTCCTTTAGCTTTTAAGCTTAGAGAAGTTTTAAGGTAAAGTCAGTGAAGGAAATTCATAGAAACATTTGTGAAGGTGCCACTGCAGGTGAAGTTAATGTGAGTGTCTTGACCTAAGAAGTCATAGACCTGAGTAAACTGACAGAAAAAGCAGCTGCAGGGCAGCTCCTAGGGCTTTACTCAGGAGTTTACTATGACATCTCTTTATTAGCTTGAAAATACAAGTACCTAGACAACAAGCTCGTTTTAGTAGTCTCACCTCCTAGTCCTTCACACTCTTTGTTTCTTGGCAAATAATCCACATTAAAAAGAAATGTAACCAAACGAAGCTTCTGAAGTGCTCTTCCATAAGACCAATATAGAAAAATGTGTATAAAACCACTGTAACTTCCTATTTTATGAAATAAATATGCCACATCAGAACAGCCTGTTTTCTGTCAAGGCCTGCAAAACTGCATTCAGGTAACAGGAATGAAAAGATTCCTCTGAGCTGAAGTGTAAATTGAATGGCATCTCACTACAGTGGGCTGCTTCTTACTGTGGCTGAGTTAGGCAAGTGCATTCTGTAACTGAAGAAAATCTGAAAATCATTGCAGGTCACTGTAATTTTCTGAAAACAACAAATAAAACAACAATTCCATTGCCTAATTAGGCAGTGAGCTGGATAGCATCACAACACCAAGCACAAATAAAGGCTTGGGCTCCTTCTCACCGTATTCAGAGCACTGCAAGCTAACCTACCATTTAAAAACACAACTAAAGTTTTAGCCTCCTGAGAGGCTGTTTTCAACACAGAACCCTGTTGAAGACAAGGCACTGAACCTCAAGCATTCTGCAAGATTAGGGAAGTACACTAGATTGCTCAGCATCTTGCAGAACTGCAGTCTTTTGAAGAGGCGAAGTCTTGAAGCCATAGTAGATGAGACATTAGGAGAAGACAGAGAGGAAGAGAGCATTTAATTTGATTTTCCAAAGCAGGTCACCCAAGATTCTCAGACTTAAGTCAAATGCGCTGTTCTGCTTGTTGTCAGGCTGGGTAAATAGGGTTTTGCTCCTATCCAGTACTGACTGCAGCCATCCTGCCAAAAGTTATCGGTCAGTTCAATATGACATTTTTGCTGCCTGTGTAGAACATTGTAGTGTTCCTTGGCATAAGGTTAGGAAGCCTACTGCTACTGCAAGTGCATTAGCCAACCTGGATTGCTTTAATATTATCAGGTAAGGGGGGAAAACCACACCAGGTACTGAAAAGCAGCATAAAACCTGCTGTATTCATAATAAGCAGAGCAACTGCAACGTCATTGAAATGAAAAAATAGACAATGCATCATCTCATCTGAATTATAGCATCTGATCTGCAACTGAAATGCTTTGAATTATTCAAAGAGATTTCAAACAAAAAGTAAGTACCTATCCTTTTAACATGACAGCAGAGTACTCCTTCTGTTCCCTTAACTGCATCTAATTGCAGTTCAAGACCACACAGGCTTCTTCAAGAATTTATACTTTGTTTTCCAAAGCATTCTGAAAAGACAGAATGAGTCAGAGAAGAGCAATAAGCATGCTGATTGATCCTCAAATCAGTACTTTTTAAAGTTCACTGAGGAGAGGAGTTTGAAGGCAGATACTGCATAGTAAAATCTTCCTTCCTTGTTTCTTTTTCTAGAGAATTACCTGATCTGCCTCAGAGCAACACCAATAAAAATAAAGGGGTTCCTGTAACCTGAAACAAAAAAGGGAGCTGTTTGAAGCATTTTCTACTTCTAAATGGAAGCATTTAATTTCAAAAAAGAGCCAAATAATCTTTCATCTTCAAGAGGAACAGAAAGATGGGGCAATTCCAGACTCCAGCCAGGACACAAATAAAAACAATAATAAGAAAGGGTAAGAAAATGACAATAATCATAGTATTAACCTTTCCTTTAATGACATTAATTCAAAGCATAAGGCATCCAAGTTTGTTCTCACCTTCAAGTATCTTCTTCACTGGCGAATTTGCTGTTTCAACTGTTTTATTAGAAGTGGTTTGAGGGAAACTTCCTTTAAAACTATTTACTTATACTTATATTCTTTATGACCCTGGTTATGAATCTGGGTCCAGGTACCTGAGTATGTCTGTACTGCTGTTAAAGCAGTGGCCATGAAACAACGGAGAAATTTGTGATCTGATTCTAAGTTAAGTATCTTGGGTACTGGTATTACTGCCTTAAATACATAAAACTTAAAAGGGCTGATTTGATGAAATTGTCTGCCCCAGATAAATCTACATAAACTTCAAGGTAATTTCCCATTATCTTAAAGGAAGAAAGATGTTTTTTGCATTTTGAATTTGCCATTTAGGAACTGATCCAAACATATGATCTGTTTTCCTGCCTATATTGGCAGAAAAGAGCTAACATTCCAAAAGACTGCAAGAATTTCAAACTAGGAAAGCAATATAACCTGCATGAATCTCATTCTAATCTCTCAGACTGGTTTAAACTCAGAAATAGGGAGCTTCATAGTTCTGACATGTGTCTGCAGTTATGATTACCCTAGGTAAATTATTCTTCCTATATATATTCACTTCTTTGAAGCAAGAATATACTGGTTAATATATTCATGTATGAATATTAATTTCTTTTGGCAGCGTTATATTAACTGTCATATAAATTTCTTGTAGTAGCAAGCTCCATAGTTCATATGGCTGTTAACATTCTAAAGTGTTTTAAAAAAAAAAAAGATAACAGCAAATTCATCATGGAGGGAAAAGATACTGTTCAGCAGGGCCTCCTAGAAGTCTGGCAGGGATTCAACATATCGGATTAAGAATATTTAGGCAAAGTATTTATTACATAGAATATACAGGATCTCATTTGCATTAGATGTTCTACTATGTAAAGCATGGTATATCAAAACAGAGGTTGCTGAATATTGTGAGCTAGACTTCCAAAGTAAGAATAAAGGTATTGGCTTCAATGTGATCAGCAGTAAACCTCTGAAGAAAGAGACAAAATGAGCATCTGAGTACATTTATTACAGCTTTGTAAAAGTGCTTCTAAATGTGAAATGGACATAGAGAGGGTTCTAAAGTACTGAAGTGATGAAGTCTTGGTTGATTAAACACATGTAAGCCCATGCCACTGAGACCAAGGACTGCAGATGTTAGTGAATTAAATTGCTATTTTGTTTCCAACTCTTCTGCTTAAATTTCTACTGAATTCCTCTTATGAAAACAAAGGCAAATACTTCTCTCTTTACACATTCAAACTGCAAATAGAGAATAAACTTTTATATAAAGTTCTGATATTCTCAAGCTTTATAAAACTGGAATCTCCTTCTTGGCCAGCAATTAAACTGCAGATCTCACTGCATTAGGTCTTCTATTGATGTTGACGAATAATCCATAAAATATGAAAAAACCAATATAATCTATCTTGCATTTATCTTCTAAACATATTTACCATACAATGTTAGCTCTAGTAATACTTTAGCTTTCTCTTTTACATATATTTCTGCCAGTTTGGGGCTTTTTTGCTAATCCTTTCATTGTTTATCCAGTCTTGAAAAACAAGATACATTCGCTCAATGAATTTCATTGAACATTTTTTATTGTCTTAAAGTATTTCCCTTCAGGTCTTCTCTGCTTTTTTTTATGTGGGTTTTTTGAGTTATAATTTTGAGTTATTTCTGAGGGTATGCTATGTATAATGAAAGCTAACACTGGCAGTTTAGTGTATGTGCCTCCGATATGCCTACAGTCACATGCACGCTTAATAATATTTAAATAATTAAAATAATTTTGACATAAATACTTAGTTTATTGAATAGACCATGGAAGTGGAACTGTCTTACATTTGCAAGATTTCCATTGGATCAGAAGTTAGGTGCAGTGGCATATCTGTGAGCAAAGTCTCCCTCTGCTTCTGTTTGTGAAAGACAATAAATGTGTGAAGACACTGAAGAATTTACTTCCTGTGTTGTAAATATTCTTTCTCAAAAACACTCAAAAGTAATAAGCACAACACCCTCACCACCACTAATTGTAGCAATCTCTAGCAGGCTTTGAAGAAATTCAATTATATCAGTGCAATGCAGTCCCAATATTTTTCAGTGATTTGTAATTTGAAAAGCACTAGGGGAAAAAAAAAACCAACTATTTCATAGAGATAGACCATTTCGTATGCATTTGCTAAAATGAGCCTGAAATTTTCCAAAGGTATTAGCTAGCTACCTTGTGTTCTCACTGACAATGAGAGGTCAAGCGTAGAGTGGATTACTTTCAGATTTCAATGCTCAAGGAGAGGATATAAGGGAAGCAGGGCTGTAACACAGACTGAACATTCACCTGGGGCTACAATATAAAATAAATGTGTCCAGAGAGAATAGATTCCTTTGATTAGAGGGTGAGGAACAAAACCCAAACCTAAGTTACCTACCTGGTAGAAATGTCACAAGTCCTTTGGTACTAATAAACTATTGTTTGTCACAGCTGGGGTTTTGAAGTAATTAATCTCTTAGAGCCAGGAATACAAATGAAAAGTCTGGCCATGGAGGTGTTATTACTTTGTTCCCTTCATAATTTCATAAACTTTTTTTCCCCCCTAGATGATAATACTGAATTTTAGAAGTCAAATTTTCCTAGTAATGCCATTTAGAGATGTAGGTTTCTGAGGCAACCCACCAATTATGCTTTCAACATCCTGTTACATTATCAGTAAATGTAGGCATTGCAGTGTTAAACATCTTGTCTTCCTTGAAAAAAAATATCTGATAACTGAAAAAAAAGCCATTAAATTATGCTGGTACCCAAAATAACAAGCAGTCACATTGACATATGTACATAGATGTCCAAATAGGAATGTTAAGCACAAACAGTAGATAACTTAGAGAGTATATTAGTATATGTATACAATTTGATTAAATTAAGGGTTTATATCACCATCTATATCAGTTCAGATAGTGAAAACCACATTTCTGGGCATATAAGAATAATTCCATCTGCAATGACACAAATACCAGAGGAAATGTTATACCCGGTTTCTGTGAAAGAAACAGTACCATTGATTTCTCAGTTGTTACAACAATGATTGTATTACATTGCACCCTAAGACACTACAACTTTCCTTGGTTGAGGAAACACTTTTATGTGAAACTGTTGTACAGAGATACTTTTAAGCATATGTAATCCTGCTAATACATCCTCATTAGCTCATACAGCAAAAGTCTTAGTCCAGTATTTGATACCCATCACACATTCAGTCAGTGCTATTGTAGTTGACTGGTTTGCAGATATGTGGGTAATAGAAGGCCATTCTGTTATTTAAATTGAAATTTAGACAAAATATGTAAAACTCTATAACAAAAAAACCAAAGAATCTGAAAAAACAGAGGATGTTACAAACAGTTAACAAAACATGGCTTTGGGAGAAGGAATAGATACCATAAATATGTCAAGCAGGGGCATAACAAGAGAAGCTCAAGGAGACCCAAACGGTTAATGAGACCAAACTGAAAATTACTTGAACTATGTGTGAACTATGCTAATTAGCATACTAAAAGATCGACCCCCAAACAAATAAAGCCCCCTACTAACAAAGCCCCCTCCCCACAGAACATGGCTGGTGAAAAAAAAACCAACACCTATACTTTTAAATAGAGACAAGACCTGTAAGAACCAATGACAATTAAGTGTGACTCAACATAATCATAAACAATTGTTCAAACCAGATAAAGTGTTTACTATGTGTTAAGAGGTGTGGTAGCTTTGTGGATTTACGAGCTAGCACTCATCTCTATGCAGACTTGCAATAAATAATATCTCAGCTCTGTGTGTGAGATTGGCTCTTTGCGCACTGGGTAACAAACTCTGAGACACCAGTATGCCGAAGCTAAATGATAAGGAGAGACTAGTGAACTAATAAACTTTATTTGCTAGCACACGTGACAACGCCTCATCCAACCTGAGAAGGCATCACTACCCACCCAGTCTACGCCAAATTCTGAACATATTTGCTTTCGTCAGAAAGCAGCGTATCTGGGGCCAAACTGCTCCCACGCTAGTTGTCAGCTGATTTCTGTTGCCTAATGTCACACACTTGTGTTGGATGTGAGAACTTCATGGGAGCCCTCTGACTTGCTGGTATCCATATGGTCTGACAGGTACACCAGCAGAGAAGTGGCACTGGTCTTACCCCTTAAGGTCTCCGTCCTGTAGACCTTCATGATTGATTTAAGAGAATGTAAGTGATGTGACAGAAACACTTGGCTAGGATGGGGGGTGCACATCCTGGCATAAAATTCTCACTGTGAGAAGAAGGAAACATTGGTTCTGGATGATTTGAGAGGCTGGTGTGAATTCTCACAACTTTATAGTGAGAATTTATTATTGGCCTTCTCCTTTTACTTTATACCAGGTAAATACAGAGCAGCCTTGAGAACTATCTTGCAAGTAAAATTATGGCTTTAAGTATTGCAGTTAGCAAAAGATCTATGATGTGATCATATTAAACCTTCTCCCCTGAGGGGTCCATGATCTTCTGTGTTACTAAAATAAATTACAAGGGCTCTAGAAATTCAGTCTCTGACTGTCTCTTAGTCCACTGAATGGGATTTTGCTGTTCCCTAATTCATCATCACCTGTGGGACCAGTGTCCCCAAACCACATGTGGTGCTCCAGAAGTGGCCTCCCAAATGTGGCACAGGGGGAACACATTGTTCCCTTCAGCCAGCATGCTCCTACCTTGCACTGACACCCAGCATACAGGTAGCCTTCTTCACTGCAAGGGCACACTGCTGACAAAGAAGAGCCCATACCATCATTTTTCCAAATTATATCAACTTGGTTTAGTTTTGTGTGCAATAAACAGCTCCACAGCCTCTACTGCCATAAAGAGCAATACCACCAGAGGTGAGTCTTGCATGAACCTCACTGCTGAGGAGATCAAATGGTACAGCTGAATCTTTCAATTTTCTTATTACTTGTTGGTACAAAAAGCTGAGATCTGCCTCCCTCCCTTTCCACCTCCACCACCCCCTCCTCAGGTGCCACCTGGAGGCAAGCAGAGAGGTGGGTCAGGAGGAGACAAAACAGATAAAAACCAGACTCCTCTGCTCTCCAGCTGCATTGCTCTGACACTCAACAAAGCCAGGCAGTACTTTGCCTTCCTGAAGGCACCTGCGCCCTGTGTGAGCCCCGGAGGGCTCAGCGGTTGTCAGCCTTGTCACTGCTGAGAGCTGCCTCACAGGGTGGCCGGGTCTGGCACCTGCCCACCAGCTGTGTGTGAACATGCCTGATGAAACACTCCCAGCAGCCAGCTGGGACCTTCACCACCAAAACACAGCACTTGTTGTCTTTTGAGTGTGGCCTGAGGGTCTGCAGCTCTCGAGGGGAGGCTGCGGTGAGGCACCAAAGCCAGCCCGCGGCTCACTGAGGCAAACCGAACGTGGTGGGCTGGGGCCGCAGGGTCCCTGGGGGTGGCACAGGCCCAGGGCTCTCGCAGGGGGACCCAGGAGGCAGCTGTCTTCTGTAGGCCAAATTAAAAGGCCTATTGTAAACAGGCATAAAGTCATATCATTTCTACCCGGCGTAATGCTATTACAGTGCCAGAGGAATGGCCAAAGACCTATGGTGTAAATGGGAGTGGGGCCATCAGTCCTTGAGCTTCTGTACATCATCACTATAGATAGGCCAAAAGGAATTTATTACCTTTTTTCTGCTCTGTATTTGCATTTTTCTCACTCATCAAGCATCGTAGCCTAACATGCAGGTCAAATAAGGATGATACAGTCATTTCCCAAGTCCCTCAGGCAGAGAAGCCATAGGCCTAGCAAAGCACAGTAAGTGTGCTAGGTTGGTGGGGTTTTTTTCTTTTGCAAGTGGGGAACTTACAGGTTTTGTTGTTATTTTTTAATTGTTGTTTTGGGGGTTTGTTTAACTTGGTTCAGCCAGTAAATGTTGGCTGAATGACACAAAACTATTTATTGCCTTTGAACTGATAAATAGGCATCACTGAGCAGCTCGCCCATGTCCGTCTCTCCCCCAGAGCCAGCTCCAGCTCCTGCTCTGGGCTGTCTCTTACAGGGACTCCGGTGCAGAAGAAGGTTTGGGGTCCTCTTCCAATTCAATGTGCTTTCTTCTGTCATTTACATAGTATAGCATTTCCCCTTTTGGCTAAGGTAGCAGCACAGATGAGGACACAAAATCAGGTTCTGAAGTTTAATTAGTGTGGTTAGAAAATTGCTTTTTTTGGATGCTTTAGTTTAGGATGATGCTGCTGAGGGAAAACAATCATTGCTGACAGCAGAGAATTGGACTCATAACACTAATCTCCCTATCTCTGAACTGACAAAGATGTCTTTTCAGTAATTTGAACAGCAGCTGGTGTCAGGATTTTGAATAATATGAAAACTTGTAATACAAATTTTATTGTGTCTGTTTCTATCTCTTGCACCTAAGAAGAGATTAATTATGGGTTGATACATACTTTCTTTACAGGAAGGGAGTCCAATTTGTCATTCGTAGTTTTACTTGACATATTGTCTCCAGCTTTCAATGAGCTACCCGAATTTCAACTGAAAATTTAAAACTACCACTGAACTCATCAGTGTGGGTTCAATTCATTGCTCATCTTGCTCATCTACAGATTCTACGCTACCACGAGCGAACTTAGACCATGCTCAGGTATCACAGCTGGGACGTTCCGAGAGGTGCAAAACGGTTTAACCACTGTCAAACATTACCTAATTGTCAAAATTGCCCGAAGTCCACGATGTCTAAATTCTGTTGCAATTCAGAAATACTTTCCCTACAAGCCCTCTTACGTGCCGTAAGATCATACCCTGTTCAAATAGAAAAACATTAAAGAGGAGGTTGACAGGACCTTTCCAAAGTAGCTTAGTGGTAAAAGACTTGCAAAGGAAACAGGAGATTCAGGATCAAGGTCCCTTCAGCTTGGCATGACAGTGCCTGTGAGCGTGTTTCCTCATCAGACTGAAGGCAGGGAAGCACCAATACACAGCCAGCAATGAAAGAACCCCGTGACCGACTTACTTTTTTGTCTGGTAAGGTAAATAAGCAGAGAACATGGTTTCTGATCTCTGGAAGAACCATGTGTGTGTTTCCCATTTAAGAGCCAATGAACAAATGAGCTCTGGGAAGAGCTTTCTGAGCAAGAAAGAGAGCTCAAGGCAGCCTTCCCACTGAGTAGCAAAATCAGGATTTCTGTCTATTATTCTCTCTTTGGTGCCATGAGTTTTCATTCCTTTTGCAGTGGCTTAGCCTTGCAGAGAGCTGGCCTACCTTAAGCTACTTTATTGCTGTAAAGCTGGAGTGCTGGGGTAAAGTCCTTGAAGAACGTTGAGGGTCAACAATGTGGTTTCTTATTTCAGGACACAGGTCATAAACACAAAACTGATGAACCAGAGACATTGTTCTCCTCCTTGCAAGCCTCTCCAGTACATACAAAAAAGGTCTCAAATTCTGAGTTCCAAACTCTTGTTCTTCGGTCCCATTTAGCCCTTTCTCTTGGAAAGTATTTCCCTGCCTTCTCAGTGTTGCCTAGTATCACTATTTTAAAGAACTTAAAGCTGCTGTTTGTCCCATGTATGGTGGTGTCACACCTGAAATACCCTATTTAATGTGTGTGTTCAGGTTTTTCAATTGTTTGCAACACTCCCTGTGAATACTATGTTTTGTTTAGAGAAATATGTCATTCTGTCAGATAAGCATGATTAGAGAAAGTTTTTATTTTTTACTTGGTTTTTAGGCATAGTTTATTTTAAAGCCATTTTGTTAGTCTCAATGATGAACAGAATTCAGAGAATAGTATTTGCCAAATGAAAAAAAAAAAAAAAGAAAGAAAGAAAAAAAGAAAGAAAGAAATGTCCAGGATGGAAAAACAATTGCTTTACAATTTACATAACACAGTATTCCAATTTATTAGGCTGTAGCTAAAGAAATGCAAGCAAGGAAGTGGCAGTTCTATCAATGGTGCTGCTGTTTCTTACATAGCATAGACCTCACAGGAAGAAATACACCCAGTCCACAGAAGAAACAGAAACAGACTCATGTCTCACCTACTTTAAAGCTAAACCCCATGTTTTCCATTTAATCCTTTCCTTTTTCATCCTACTGGCAATGAAGACTGTCAGGAATAGATTGAGATGATTATTTGTTGAGTTTATATTGTTCAGATTAATACTTTTGTTTGGTATATGTGTCCTTCAGGAAGCTCATGTGTGAATGGAATTTACAGCATTGTCTGCAGTCAAGTAGCCTCTATACAACATTGCTATTAAATTACAGGTTGTTGTTGTTGCAGTGTTCCCATATAGTGTGCTGAATTTACAGCAGGTGTTATTTAGTTAAGACTCAGGACCGAAACACTGAGTAGTAGTCTTGAGTGACTAGATTTCACAGTCATCCATCGCAGCTTCTTAGTTACGGAGGCACACAGGCATGTCAGTGGCGGTTAGAATGGATGAAGCTACATATGAAATCTGTAAAGAAATATTTAATGATACACATGAAACCAGTAACAACAATTCTTGATGCATTGACTTCTAACATTCAGGTAATGAGTTTCTTTATGGACCCAAAGACATAAAAAAGGAGGGTGCTCTTGAGAGGACAGAACGCCACCAGGTTCTTGCCTGATGGATGTATGCATTGCCTTTCCCATTAACAATGCTGCAAGGCACCTCCACACCTGAAAGCTAAGAACAAAATAAC
This sequence comes from Falco punctatus, assembly GCF_963210335.1. Lineage (NCBI taxonomy): Eukaryota > Metazoa > Chordata > Aves > Falconiformes > Falconidae > Falco > Falco punctatus. The sequence goes on along the minus strand of NC_137586.1, from coordinate 16,159,989 downwards.
AGAATAGTGACATCCAAAACAAACAAACAAGCAATCAATCCATCAAACAAACATCCTGTGGACGTAGGATATTCCTTTAGTTCTGCCTCCTTCATGAAAAAATTGACTAAATTATTCTGCCCCTTCCAGTTCATCTTATTTGTATCCTTCCAAAATTGCTTAAACAGTATTATAGCAGTTGGAATTAACACACTGCCCAACATATCTGCCTGTATGGGAGTTAAAAAGAGAAAAAGCCTTTTTCTCTTTATTTGTTTGGAACTATGTAATAAGTTTAACTCAAAGCTAATTCTAGGCTCCAATAATGCTCATTGGTCTGGTGGAATGGGTGCAACTTTTAGCTTAAACCATCAGTAATCAACATGCAATAGTAAGCATTCATAAAGTACTTAAAACTACTTTTATAGTAAATTCTGCCACTAGCCACAAAAGAGCAACTGTACTTGGGTGAAAAAAAGGCAACATTTTCCCAGCATTGCTGCATTCTTTGCTGTTTGTACATGTATTAACAAAACCACCAATTTTAAATTGTTTAAGTTTCTTTTTAAGTTCCAGGTAAATGAAAGAAGATAATTGGTATGAACACTGCAAAGCCAGTATTGAATTACCTCTTATCATACTATTAAAGATCCCTTTCAAGTACTGGGGCCAGTTTTTATGGTACACTGTGAATTACAAAGTCTTCTCCAGTGTGTACTGTTCAGGCTTATTAGTATTCCCTTTGCAACATACTTTTGTGTCACCACAGCAGCAGCTGTTTGGTTCTGTGCTTTCTGCTCTTTTCTCAGTGACAAGGACATCCATTAACATTTCTGCAGCAGACAAAGATCTGATTAGGTAGTAGTGATATTCTCCCTCATTGTCATAAAGAGAGAAATATTGAGGATTTTGTGTAGAATTCTGTTAGAAAGATAGGACTCCAAGCCTGTGGATGTCTGGCTGTTCAACATCACTTTGAGATGTGCTGTCTGCTATTACAGATTACCCCAGGATTTCGATACTCCATTTTCCATACATTGTTTTGAAAATACATATTCTCTCCATCACAATGCCTGCAGACAACAGAGAAAATGTTACTACGTATCTAAAATCTATTTCTCAAGATTTTCTGCACCCTCTTCCTGTTTGGTTAGCTTTGGGGAAAATGACCAAAACCAAAACCACTTATTCAGTCTTTTTCTGGATTTAACAAAATAAACGGAAAAAAAATCAAAAGGACAAATCCATGTGTGCTTGCTTACAAGAAGAAATCTGTAACTTTCTTCAGTAAGTGGTTTTCATGAGTATCACAGCTATTTTTAACAGTAAAAAGTTATTTTTCTTGCATTCAAGAAAGAGCTCAAGTTGCATATTTTCATATGAAAATAGGGCATTTGGTACAATTGTTAAAAATAGCTCACAGATTTTTCTGGAAATTAGAATTTATTTTCTGATTTTTACCTATGGAGCAAACAGACAGTGTGATACTGTCAGTCTGATATTTTTTTGAGAGTCAGTTCTGAGCTGAGAGAGAACAATCTGCTAAGACATGCATTGAAATATGTCTGATTTTGTTTGTCTTTGTATTCTAAGAATTCAGTGGGTCTGAGAGCAACACTACAGAAAAACATGTCTAGACCATCCAGTTTCTCGTCCAGCCTCCAGCTCAAGTTTTCACTTCAGGTTTCAGCTTCAGTTTATATTATTTCCTACTATCCAGCAGACTGTTGCATGGCCCAGAAACCCACAAGCTCTTTTCAAGGGCAGTACATGAAAAGGCCCTCCTCATGTAGTGTGTAAAACTGATGATCATCAGAAGAGTGAGACTTAGAATTTGCAAAAAAAGCCCTTCAGATGGAACATTTATGAAGATATTCTTCAGTTATCAAACCTAAGCAAGATTATTTTTTTAGGTGATAAGTTTTCCAGCTCCTTTTTGCTCCCCCTAATTTAGTGATGTGCACAGGGAAAAGATTCTTTGATTCCTCATAATAAAATGAGATAAGCGGCAGTGAAAGCTTATGCAATCTGATTTTGCAGACAAGAGAAAGAAGCTACTGTGAGGATAACAAGCAGATGAACAATCCTTAAACACAGGGAAGATAACTGTTTACCTAAAGCAATATCAGAAAGGAAGTGTGTCTATAAAGAAAAAGATCTGTAAAACTTTTACTGTGATGCCTGTATCACCGTGCAGACTCATTCACTCTCATCCTGTCCAAAACGTCCCTCTTGCTTTTATCCACCTCTGTTTCTCATCTTAAATGGTGAGTGCACTGGAGTAAGATCTGTCTTTCTGCTTTCTGTTTGAACAGTAATTTGCACAAATTGCTCCCATGTCTCTGGCTGAGAACAATAGGTGCTGCAGGAAGTGAAACACAATCTTGATCTAGAGACTTTGATAAAGCAATACTATGATTCACCTAGATAGAGAGATGATAGATAAGCTTGGCTTCAAAAACATGTAAAAAGAAAGGAGATAGACACATAAAAAAAAAAAAGGCAAGGAGGAGAAATTATGAGTGTTAATAAATGTAAAGATATCATGACTGCTTCAGAATGGCTGAAAAACAAATTGCTAGGGACTAGGAAAGTACATTTCAAGTCCAGTCACTGTAGATATATCTACACAAATATATATATATACATACTGTCACATTAATATATCTATCTGCTAAAGATGATGGACTGACCCCACTAAGGCCACTCTGATGACCTTCTATAAATGACTAAGAGATACTACTGAAGAAACAGACAGAGATGTGGTGAGCAGCCAGAAAAGGAAAAGAAGACTGGAAAGTGGAAAGTTTAGGGAAAGTACAATTTTGAGAAGGTAATGGTAGAAAGTGAGAGCTCAAGCTAAAATGCAACTGTTAGAACTGGGAAACAACCAGGATATCTGAGAAAGGAGAGAGAGGGGTAGGGGACTGGCATGTTAAGCCTTGCTCGTTTCCACCCATCTCGGCATTGAAAAGTCTGCTAGACTCTGCATGGAGATGTGAGAATCAGAATGGAGAACCAAAATTCTCCCTGGGACTGGGAGGGCAGGGAGAAAACAGAAGGTCAGAGGAGTTTTCAGGTCAAGTGCAATGCATGGACGTTGAGTATTGGAATGGTACATATGCTGAAGATATGGAGAACATAAGGAGATGCACCTCCGTCCATTCTGGTCAAAGCCTTTGCAAGCAAGGTTGAAAGAAAGGAAGAGGAGAATGATGGGGTCTTCTAGAAAAGGGGTCCATGCACAGATCAATAAAAATGCATTTGTCACTTGTATCAAAGTAAAGTAGTGACTTCAGTGAGAGAGGTGTTTTCTCTCACTGATATTGATTGGTGTCTCTTTTGTTGACAGAAAATTATACTGTTAATTCACTTTTGTTTAATTATGAAACCGAGTTCTAGCCTCTCCTGGTTAGAGAGTTTCTTCATTACACTGTAGACTGTTTAAGTTATGCCAGTAACCAACTGAACCATAGGCTTGTAGCATGTTGCTAAATGAGGGAAAATCACTGCAGCAATGCCAAAGTAAGTAAACGGTGATTCTTGCTCTATACAGAGGGGAACTGGCAAGCACAAGACTAACTAAATTGCAGTCCTCAGCTTCTGACAATGAAATCACCCAAGACATCCATCCAATCAAATAAACCTAGAGCTTCAAACCCAGTTTAATTAGAATACTTCAACTGATTTTGAAACAAATTTAATAGATTATTATACTTGAAACAGTGTGGCCAGCAGGACAAGGGAAGTGATTGTTCCCCTGTACTGGGCACTGGTGAGGCCACACCTCAAATGATCTCTTCAGTTTTGGGTCCCTCATTCAAGAGGGACGTAGTGGTGCTAGAGTATGTCCAGAGAAGGACAACGAGGCTGGTGAAGAGTCTGGAGCTCAAGCCTTCTGAGGAGCAGCTGAAGGAACTGGGGTTGCTTAGCCTGGAGAGGAGACTCAGAGGGGATCTTACTGCTCTCTACAACTACCTGACAGGAGGTTGCAGGCGGGGGGGGGGTGGTCTCTTCTTCCAGATAACAAGAGACAGAACAAGAGGAAATGTCCTCAAGTTGTGCCAGGTGAGGCTTAGATTAGATACTGGGAAAAATTTCTTCCCTGAAAGGGTGATTAAGCATTGGAACAGGCTGCCCAGGGAGGTGGTGGAATCACTGTCCCTGGAGGTGTTTAAGAAACGCTTAGATGTAGTGTTTAGTGACATGGTTTAGTGGTGGACTTGGCAGTCCTGGGTTAATGGTTGAACCTGATGATCTCAAAGGTCTTTTCCAGCCTCAATGATTGTATGACTTTATGATTCTATCCTTCAGAATTTCTAAAGAAAAAGCAAGACACTAATTTTGCAAAGACTCACATGCTAAATTTCAGGCATGTGAGTGCTGTTGACTGATGACCCTTGCCACATATGTGGCACTTGAAGGATCTGAATATGTAGTCAGGTTCTAGAGCATATTAAGCATATTAAAGGAGTAATAGCACTGACCCTGTTACACTTATGGCAGAAATAGTACTCTGATGTCCTAATATTTAAAATAAACAATCTGTACAGGAAGCTCTTATTATTCTGCAAACAATGGAGTAATTTCCCAGAGGGAACAGCACTGTGACCTCTGTGTATGATTGATAACAAGGAGCAAGACACAATACTGCCAGTATCCAGACAAAAGCAGAGTATTAGCTGGGAGAGAGTCCATCACTGTTTTTATCCAAGACTTTCAGGCTGTATCAAAGAGATAAAACAAAAAAGCATTACATATCATAAACCAAATTCTTTAGGAGCAGTGATGTTGCAACGTGGTCAAGTAACATGAGATCTCCAAAATGATCTCTGGGGATACGCACCTCTCTCTCTCTGTCTGTATAGGGACCCTGGAACTTTAGATAATCTCAACAACACCCTACTTAAATACCCTTATATAGTTGCATGATTAAAACTTACCTTTAGAGTTCTTTGTGATAAATAACAGAGGGGGCTATTTAGCGATCTTGATCTACAGCAGTGAGTTAGAGGGTCCCAATTGTCTTAACTTGAGCCAGCAGGAGTTTGATTTCAGTGAATATTTCAGGCTATATCCATGCTCTATTTAGGAGGTGGTTCCAGCTCACTGTGACTGGGACTAAGTTTTATGTTTTAGGTGGGGTTCAGTGCACGGGCACCTCAGAGGAGAGAAGTGCACATTTCTCCTTCTGGCTTGCTGTCACCCTGGATGGACTGTATGAGCTGTGCCTTCTGGACCTGGATCCACAAACGTACAACTCACAATGGACTTTCTTGACATTAAGCAACCATACAGGGCTGTTAAGGTGCAGACAGCACTGTGGTGCCTCTCTTTGAAATGTGCTGCAATACAAATACAGTGCAAGCATGGCCCATAGCTTAATGAGGCCAGGATGTGTGTTTCACAGACCCCTTGTGATCAGTGTGGCAAACAATGTTCCAGGAGGAAATAGAAAGACTGAATTCAAAGGTTAAAGTCACTGCATTTGCATTTTGGAAATGCAATATTCGTTTATCTTACAGGACATTGTCATTTAAGGCTTACCTTCTGTGAAGTTACTCTGGAACTGGTTTATGACATTTTATCCTTGTGTATAAATCCAGTGCGCTGATGCTTTCTTTCCAGGACAGAAGTATGTCCTATTATCCCACTATGAATGAACAAGGTTCCCTTTATTTTTGAATAACAGTGGTCCTACATGCAGCTGTTCAAGAACAGCAAGTTTTTTTCTGAATTCACTTTCCAATTGGAGACAAATTTCAAATGTAGACAGCCTGTTTAGAATTTCACAGAGGCATCAGGAAAAAGGTACCTATTCTGAGGACTGGTGTCCTAGCTGTCATGCCAACTTCTGCATGCACTCAGATGAATATGCAACCTGACAATCTCTGGGTATGTTGCGAGCACCTCTCAGGAGAAACCTGAAGTTTCTGCCATTGCAGGGAATGGTGTGACAACACTGATATTTCAGTATCCAAATATCTCCATTGCACTTTGATGTGCACAAAAAGAAATCAAACTAGCAACATATAAGTGAACAGAAATATCCAAGCAGCATTTTCACTAGGAATACAGAATCAGACTTCAGGAATTTCATCTCATATTGTGCCATAACTATTGAAATTCTGTGGATGTGGCTCAAATATTCAAAGACCTTCCTTTTTCCCAGTGTATGCAATTCTATATGCTCAAATACGGCATAAATTTATACATCTGGGATGTGATTAAGATTAGGAGAGGGTTCACAGCATACAGCTGCACCTCTGAGTGCAGAACGTCACATGGGCCACAGACTCCAGTTGAAGCACAGTTCTGCATTTTCTTCCACGCCTGATTTCAGAATCATCTGCTCGGCAAATCACAGGACAGGCCAACAAAATTAATTTGGTGCACAGAATAACAGAGCAGGAAGGAAACCGCTGTGTTGTGCTGCTTACAGACCAGAGACTCATGGAATGTACCCCTGGGGAAAAGAAAGGCAGGAGCTGACAGTGAGCTTCGTGCTTAACGTATGAGACTTGAGAGGCTGACTCAGATGGAACTAGGGACACCCACAATGGGTACTGTGGAAATTCCAATATTGGGGTTTGGGATGTCAGTCAGAATTTTCCGTTATTGGTGATTTTGGTAGCCTACCATGAATCTTTGTTACTGTGGCAGCAGTTTTCAATACTTTTTTTTAGGATAGGCCCCTCAGACTGTTTCACTCAGGCATACCAAGACACTTCTGAAAACCTTTACACCAATACTTCTTTTAACTTACTTAATTTTCAGTTCATTTCCAAATTACTGGCTACTTGTGACTGGAACAAGTGATTGGAGAACTGCTAAGGGAAAAATGTCTCATTGTGTGTCAGTACACCAGCTCATTTCCTGTGGTGAAAAGCAAGTTAGAAACATAAATACTTAGTAGAAGTTTTTTCTATTTCAGTGAGTTCAAAAGCAGCAGTTCAAGTCCATCAGCTGAAAGCAAGGATATTGATAAAGTCTCAGCAGCAATTCTTTACAACAAAAGACTGAAGGATGCTTGAATTCAAGTGCACAATTCAACCACAAGTTGATTATATTTCAAGTTGCCCCTTTTGTTTATATTAAATAGGTAATTAGATTCTTTTCTCTGTGTTCTCTAATTTATGTTCTTACAAAATTGGAGTCTAATTCTGGAAAACATAAGATTCTTCCAATATTTTTGTTAGTTAAACTCATAATTTGCATTTGTTTTTTTGCAAATGGCTTGTGCTTTTTAAAGGAAGCATAATGTGCAGCTGTATCAATGCATCCTTATGCTATACTGTGCAAGGTTGGACATCGGATAAATAAAGGTCATATTCTTAAAAAAGAATTCATAGGTAACTCTTTTACTTAAATTCTTGTGATTCAATTTTATCACAAAATTTAAAATAAATAATCCCACAGATTTTAATGTATAGCACACACGAATGTCAAATTTAAACTATTGCTTTCATATGAATTAAAGGCATGGACATTGGTTTTAATCTCCACAAAATTCAAGATGAAGCCAGCTGAATTTCAAAGCTAATTGGCTGTGAATACTATCAGTTTTACAGGAGAGTTCTAAGCAACTGTTGTTTCTAGATTCATGTGTTTAGGAAAACTTGTATAAAAAACTTTCAGAAAAGACAAACTGGCTTTGATTCAAAGTAGAGAAAAAGGCTTAATTTTGTTCTTGGAGAGTAGCCATTATATATGTTCACATTTGTGGAACATCTCCCCTGACATCAGGCTGTGGCATTGCCTTCATAATTCAAGTCTGTGGAGAAGATTTGAAAAATGCTACACCAAAATGATATCCCTTTAACAAAAGAACACTATCGATTAAGAAACACAGCCATCAGTCTCTCAGTCACTCTCTACCTATCTCAGTTCCTTGATCATCATTCCTGAGAACAGAGGAGTTTATTTTACTGTTATTGCTTTGAAGAGAGTAGTATTAAATAATTTAATGAAAACAGTAGGTATTTCTGTGTGATCACCAGGATCATTTCAGAATGCAGCACTTTTCAGGGCTTGGTGAAATGTACTTTTGGTATAATATCTGTCTTTCATACTCATAGGTCTTTTCTCCCATCAGTTTGCCAAGCTATGGAGCAATTTATTTTGAGGCTTGAAAACTAGTATTGTTCAACATTTTTGATGGAACACATGGCTTGATTGATTTTAGCCTTCAGGAGAAAATTGAATGACTCTTTTGTCTCCCACCAGGTGATTGATTCCGCATGCTGTCATGTGCAGGGCCAGTGTTCCCAGAGATACTAGGCTTTTTGTGCAAGGACAGCCAGAAACACTGCAAGTGTGCATTTGGTGGGCCAACAGGTGCTTCAAAAACCTATGGAAGTTGAGCAAAGGCAAATGCAAAGTCCTGCATCTGGGAGGGAACACCGTGTACATTAGTGTTGGTCAGGGACTGACTGGTTTGGGAGCAGCTCTGAAAAAGGGACCTGAGCTCCTGGTGGAACAGTGAACCTGGATTCAGCAAGGTGCCCATGCAGTGACAAAGGCTAACCACATACGGGATTACATTGAGGACAAGGGTTTATTCCTCTCTGCCCAGGGCTTGTGGCTCTGAATCTGGAGCAGGGTATCCAGTTTTAAGCCTGCAACATGTGAGACACAAACCAGAGAGAACCCAGCACAGACCCCCTACTATGGTTAAAAGGCTGAAGCACTTACTCAGGGACCTTGGCCACTAATGCCCAGACGGGTACCTGCAAGCAGTTACACAACACAAATAAACAGGGCTTTTGCCTGACCCTGGACGAGCTGTGACATCTCTGCTGGGAACAGTAGACATAGCGAATGAAAAGCTGGAGAGGAAGTAAGCTGGCATGGGAGATAATCTAATATCACTGGTTCTTATATATACCCCTCCATCCAGATCAACAGTTTTCTCATTTGCTCTGTCTAATCAGGCATCATGATAGCTCAACCATCAACCAGCAGCCCCAGGTCCTTTTCTGCCAGGCAGCTTTCCCCCAGCCTGTAGCATTGCATAGGGCTGTTGTGACCCAAGTGCAGGACCTGGCACTTCTCCTTGTTGAACCTCATGCAATTTGCCTTGGCCCATTGGTCCAGCCTGTCCAGATCCGTCTGCAGAGACTTCCTACCCTCCAGCAGCTCAACAGTCCCCCCGAACTTGGTGTCATCTGCCAACTTAGTGAGGGTGCACTTGATGTCCTCATCCAGATAACTCATAAAGATATTAAAGAGAGCCAGCCCCAGTACTGAGCCCTGGGGAACACCACTGGTGACCAGTCACTAACCAGATTTAACTCCATTCACCACAATCGTTTAGGCTTGGCCATCTAAGCAGCCTTTTACCCAGCACAGAGCACACCCACCCAAGCCACGAGCAGCCAGTGTCTCCAGGAGAATGCTGTGGGAGATGGTGTCAAAGGCTTTACAAAGGCCCAGGCAGGCAACATCCACAGCCTTTCCCTCATCCACTAGGCAGGCGTCATCTTGTCATAGAAGGCAATGAGGTTCATCAAGCAGGACCTGCCTTTCATAACCCCATCCTGGCTGGGCCTGATCCCCTGCCTGTCCTGCACGTGCTGTGTGATGGCACCCAGGATGATCTGCTCCATAACCGTCCCTGGCACCGAGGTCAGGCTGGCAGGCCTGTAGCTGCCTGGATCCTCCTTCCTGCCCTTCTTGTAGGTGGGAATCATGCTGGCTGACCTCCTGTCTTCTGGAGCCTCCCCAGTTAACCAGCACTGTTGAGACATGACGGTGAGCAGTGGCGAGCTCCTCCACCAGCTCCCTCAGTGCCCTCGGGTGGATCCCGTCCAGCCCCACAGACTGTGCGTGTCTCCGTGGAGCAGCAGGTCACTGACCGTTTCCCCCTGGACTGTGGGGACTTCATTCTGCTCCTCCTCACCCTGTCTTCCAGCTCAGGGGGCTCAGTACCCAGAGGGAAGCTGGGCTTGCTGTTAAGGACTGAGGCAAGAAAGCATTAAGCACCTCAGCCTTCTCCTCATCCTGTGTGGCAGTGCTCCCCCCCGCATCCAATGAAGGATGCAGATTATCCTTGGCCCTCCTTCTGTTTCTAACATGATAGTAAAAGCGTTTTTTGTCATCTTTTACAGCAGTGGCCAGCCTGAGTTCTAGCTGGGCTTTCTCCTCTCCACCTTCCCCCTGCGTAACCTCACGACACCGCTATAGCCCTCCAGGGTTGCCTGCCCCTTCTTCCAAAGGTGGAAAACTCTGCTTTCCCCCTGAGTTCCAGCCAAAGCTCTCTGCTCAGCCAGGCTGGTCTTCTCTCCCACCAGCTCATCTTTTGGCACATGGGGATGGCCTGTTCCTGTGCCTTTAAGACTTCCTTCTTGATTAATGTCCAGCCTGCCTGGACTACCTATTAATATCACCTCCTGTAACTGGCCTAAGAATATTATTTATTTATTACTGTACATAAGGAAAATAATTTATCCAAATCCACTAGTGTTAAAATGGCACAAAAGACAAACTAAATCACAGACTAAAGCATCAACCACCTTGCGATGATACTAGTGATTACTTCCATACACCCTCCTGACAGCAACTCCAGCTATTCTCTTCAGCTGCTATACTCATCCTACCACACAAATTGGTATTTGATACCCACCAGATTAAAAGAAGAGGCAGCATATCGCCTGTCCATAAGCCGTTAAAAAACATGTTGATTTTCTCACGGGGTTTTCTCTATCTGCTTGCTGCCATATCTGAGTGGGGAGTAAAACTGACTGCCTGAATCAATGTTGGCCGTTGTAGGTGTGCTTCCTGGACAGCATCAGCGGCTGATGTGGTTCAGCAGTGCCATCCAGTGGGACACAGAGAGCCACAATTCCCCTCTGCAGCTGCAGGCAAGCATAGTGTCCCCACTGCCCTCCTGCTTGGAGCCTCCACGGCCACCCACGGGCACTCCACTAGGACCTGCGAGACACCGAGCAAGTTACAGCGGCTCTCAGTGAGCTGCTGCCTCTGTCCTGCGAGCTTGCCAGGTACCCTCACGTACTGCTCTGGGGCTGGCAGCAGGCATTTTTGTTATTCGAAGTTTCAAAGACTTGAAAATTAGCAACCCCACAGACATTTTCTGCTCAGGCAAAGCCTCAGTAATTGAGTTTTCTTATAAATCACGTTTTGTTATTTTAACCTCTTACTTTTCTTTTTTGACCGTTATTTAGATAAACATCCTGCCTCAGTGGGCAGGAAAGTGATTTTCTTTCTAGCACTGTTAGAACCCTTTATCCCAAGCACAGCAAGATCTCTGGGATACAGACCCTCATGGTTTTATTTCTCACAAACCCATCAGTTGCATTTACTGTGATAAATACAAAACAAAGTAATTTTGTTTCGAGGGGTTTATATTAAGGAGTTTTACAATATATTTTAGTGACATTCCAATTTTGGATTTGTAACAATTTAAGTCCCGAGCTTAACTGACTTACCACCTAAACTCAGCAGACTCAGAAATATAAATAGTAAGACGTGTTTTAGGTGAAATTTAAAAGGTAATGCTAAATGAAATCCACAGTGCACCTCTGCAGCTATTTGGCCTATGAATTCTCAACAGGCTGGTCATGTCTTCCACAGCACACCTCTGTGCATCTAAGGTGTTCCTCTGCACAGCACACATGTTCATCTTCCCTGCTGCTCCAAAGCAGTACTGAATCATTCAAGCTACTCCACCACTAGCTCTGCAATTCCTATGATGCCAGAGCTCTGGAACTGCACAGACTTGTAATTCCCACTGCTTTTTTCCTAGGCTGCATCCTTAAAGCTTGTCGTTCTTAATTCTCTAAGTTATCCTATTTTTAAATTAATATAAGTGATGTTCTTTAGGTTAAGAAAAATTATATTCCCTACATTATCTTGACCTTTTAATGACAGTGAATTAGTATCTGTTAATTAGATAACATACAATAACATTGTTAATGACTAATGACAATGATGATTTATCTGTTATGACAGCATGACTGCAGACGTATGTGTGCATGCGTGTGCACACACACGGGAGGGAGGCTCAACACACACAGAAAGACTGTCAATATCGTTCTGTAAAAAATAATTTATTCCTTAAGAAGAAAGCAGAACAAAGATCTTGCATTGAAAAAAAGTCTTTGTAGTAGCTAACATAGCAACAGGTTTCTGCATTCAGCCCTCTACAGATAGAACATCACGGAATTATGGCATGCAGGAAAGTCACATACATCCAGTCACAAAGTGTGGAATTTTCCCAAAATTCTCATAAATCTTTAGTGTCTTCTCTATTTTAAAGGCCAAAGCACACATATCCTATTAAGAAAAGGATAAAACACAGAATTCTCATAGGACAGCTTCCCATGGATTCTTCCTTGAAAATCTGTATGTCCTGATTAGAAGGTGTATAAAAACACCTAGAAAGCTGAGTTAATTGTGCATGGAGATTAAAAAAAAAAACCCACGTAACACTTCCTGTGTCTGTTCTGGTTCCTTAAAAAACTTCTCAATATTCCCAACACAGCTGGGTTGAGCACCACACACATATTTGAGGGCAATTACAGACGAATGTACACTATGTAGCGATATATCTAGGTACCAAAAAAAAGTTGTAATTCCATGAAGAAACAGAAAGGAAAAAACAAAAAAAAAAAACACCTGAACAAAACAAATACATGCATAGGCAAGAAATCCAAGGAGTTTCTGAACATTCATCCATAATTAAAAAAATATTAAAAAGGTGGAAGACAAGGACTATCTCAAATGGCATCAATATGGAAAATGCAATTCCAGCTGTAAAATGTAATTTCCCTTTTTATAAAAAATATGTGCAACTGTGTAGAAAATTTCAAGGCAAGTATACTTCACATCTGCATAGGGCCACAACTATTTGAGTAACTGATAGGTCTTCTGGATTCCATAAATGTCCTGAAGTACTAACAATTCTATTTAATATTTATTCATGACATCAGAGGTATGTCCAGTTCAAGTGAATAATTTCACTGCAACAGAATGCAGAAGATGCTGAAGTCTTCTGTGGTCAGTTAATAAACAAGATCACAAACAAGAAACAACCAATTCACACATGGTAGTTTGTTGCCTTCTAAGAATTTTGGTCTGGGTCAACAATTCTCCCACAGGTGCTATTTCTTGTCCAAGCATTGCTTCTGGAAAAAATACAGAGGAATTTACTATTTTGAAAGAGATACTGTCTTCTTGTCAACTTGCTACTATACTACATACGGTGTATTTTCTTTGGTTGGGAACCATCGCTGTCAAGATCTCCACTGAATATGTTTACTAAATGTCTGATGTGCGCCATATGGCCACGCTGGTGAATGAACCTAGTGTTAGGTGTATTTACAGAAAACAGATTATCAGATATAATTAGAAAAGATTGCACCCTCAAGGCCCCAGCTTTAAAGAAAGAAAAAAATTAAAACACCCAGATTGCTCCCCAAAATAACTTCTTCAGCTGCTGCAATCCAGGCAATCCTACTTGTACTTCTATTTCAGGACTACAGTTGGAAGAAGATTAATTATCGAAGTACATGTAGTGAAATATATGCAGGTCTGACTTTTAGATCTCCTTTCTGACAACACTGTCAGGAAAAGATTCTCACTTCATCTGAACTGCAAAACACCAGTCTCTATACAGGAAAATAATGCACAGTTCCACTACTGTGCATTTTTACAACTTGCTTCTTCCAGGAGCCACTCAATTCCATTTAGCAATCCAGCTAAAGTTGCAGCTACAGTGTCCTGCACCTGTAAAAATAAAAAAAAAGAAAGCTGATGTATTAGAGATAACAGATAACAGCATCTAAGAGCACTTTAACATCACTCCATGTCTATCCTTAAAGTCAGAAACACCCATAGCAAATCTAAATTTTAATCACTATTTTAAAGGTCCCTTAGACAAAAAAAGGTTTCTTAAGAGTAAGGTACAAAAAGAAAAAACTACCTTTTACAAAATTAATTACAAGAGCCATTAGGAAAGCCTTGCGTTCTTGGTATCAAGATGAATTTAAACTCAATCATTTCATCAGCTATTCTGGAACAGTATACTTACTTTACAGATAAAATCTACTTGACAATTCTTCTCATAACTCTTAAAGCAAAAATACTGCTAGCTTTAGAATTTAATGCATGTTATTAATTCTTAGATTTTGTGAGGTATTATAAAGTGGCTACTAAAATGGTATATTTTTAAAAAGCCTGTAAACATCCTCCCTGTGAAAACAAAGGAATTAAATCAGGATTTTGGTTTTTCTGATTAAGTACTATTCTTTGGCTACACAGTGTCACCAAAAATTAGTTATGTGCGGCTGAGCCATACTGATGTATACTGTGCTTGACAAGCATAAAAGAACAGGCTCTGGACCTCATGTGCTAGGTAAAAAAGTGATTTGTCAAAAACTCAATACATCACGTCAAGTGAAGTATTAACAAGACAATTAACGGTCTCCTGAAAATGACAGAAAAATGTACCTTGTGTCCAAGGCCCTGGGCTGTGACTCAGGAAATTTAGACTGAAATTAACTGAGGCTTTCTTACTCCCTTCAAGACCAGCATTTTGTCCTCTCTTACATTCTGGCTCCATCTGAAGTTTCTGGGCAAGCTACTTAGCTCTCCTATGTTCAGATAGGCTAATGCTTCATCTTAAGTGGACCAAAGAAACTAAATCCTTCACTTAAGTGGAGAGTTCACATACCAGTACTGAAAGCTGCACACTTGCTTAGCTAGGTACAGTTCAGGAACTACCATAAGCCTAACCTAAATTTAAGCCACAGAGAAACAGAAAATAAAAGGTTTAAAACCAAGTACCATCCAGGGCTGACATAGCAGATTTAGTTGCAACTGATGTGCCATATAAACACAGGGAATTCTTTTCACACCAGTGTGAGAGACACAAGACAACACTAGCAGAGGTCTGTTCGGAGGCCCAAGGGCGGGATCAATCATTGCCAGAATACGAGCCAGTTCCTCTTGACGATCATTCTCTAAGAAACAATTTTTAATATATGAGTATCAAGTATATCAAATCTCAAGGAGTTACTGGGGTTTTTTTTGACTTTTCAAATATTTACAATTTCAGAGGTGAGGAAACAGGGGGCTAGAAGGGATAAGGACAAATTATCTAGTTATCACAAGGCTGGATCATCCTAATTCATGTCACACTTAGACATCATTTAAAGATCTCCATAGATTCTATTGCAGCCTACTCCAGTCCTTAACATGAGAATGTTTTACAAGTACCTCACAGACATCAAAACTGCAACAAGCCATTAACAAATACACACTGTATGGTCAGCAGCCCTCCTCTACTTGAACAGAGACTTTTCTCCTTAGTATATTCCTTAATATTCCTGTTAACATTTCCTTCTTTTCAGAGCTAGCCCTTTCCCTCCATTTAAAGTTGATCAATGTAAAGACAATTACCACAATAGGTGTTTGGATTATCCTCTTACAGGACTATCCTGATTTGGACTAATCACATCTTTTACTGCAATTTTCCTGGTGAAGGCTCTGCTTCCAGGCTATCACACCACTACCAATGCATTTCAGGCCGCCTCTCCTACCCATGCTCAGGGCTTTTTTTTTCAGCTTTGTTCTTAATTCAGGTAATTTCCCACATGGAGCTTAGACACCAACCACATCAGCATCCTCCATAAACAAAAGAAAGGGCCATAACCCCTCACAGGGAGATGAGGGAGACTGCCTAGGATAGGGGACCTCTTCAACTGGATAAACCACACAGAAACAGCACCAATGAAGCAGATTTTGTAAGAATAAGAACATAAATTTTGATGTACTGTATATTCTTTGCAACCTTTTATGACATTTCAATCATTCGCAGAATACGAAGAAATAAAATCAAGAGAAACAAGAGAAATGCCTTACTTTTATGGGCTTCTGCATTAGCAACATAAATGAATCCATCAACTACTTCGCACACATTTTTCACTTGAGCTATTACACTGTAGTGCACGGCTTGCTGATTCCCTACTATGCTGTTCTCTTGGTAGAACATCTTATTCACAGCAACAGCTTGCTCTGCCCTTGCTCTCCTCCTTTCCACACTGAAAGATATTTCAATGTTTCAGTAATCAGGTTAATTGATTACAAAAAAGCAATTTTGAGTCTAGGCAGTACAGGAAAGGGACAGAAAAATGGGTTGAGCCAGCAAAACATTTCCATTTCTCCCCAACGCCTCCAACTCCCCCTTTTTCTAGTGTACATATACAGATGGTTAGCAATCTGCAAGACGCATACTGAAAATACACCCCAGGATGAGTTTCAAAAGGGAATCAAACAAGGTATCAAGAGGAACAGAAACACCTGTTACGTATTTGTCGTACACATTTGCTATGTATAAGGTTTGGAAAAGGTTTATTACTTCCACGTGAAAATTCAGCAGTTGGAGAAAGAAAGAAAAAGATATGCACCTGAAGCTTCGGTTTATGAGATATCCATGCATGTGAATGCCCACATAAAAATCACATGACAAAAACATGAGGAAAAGCATGCAATAACCAAGAAACTGTACTTTTTTTTTTTTTTGTGGAGAACAAATCTTACCTAGTGGTTGAATACAATGTCAAAATATTGAATTTTTGATTATTGAACTGAAAACTGACTCCTGACCCAATTCCTACGGAGAAAAAAAAAGAATATATGAGATTACAACTATTTGGTAACTGAATACAACTAAGTACCCCATTGCTATTAGAGGTAGCATATTTTCCGTTTTACAAAGAAGTTTTATACATGCTCTAATTGAACAAGCTATTAATTAAAGTAATTTCAACAGTATTAAAAAGATAACAGGGACATGCTTCCATGTTTCTGATACGTAGACTTGAACCTAGAATAACGTGTATCAGAGAGGAGCTAGACTTCCATTTATTAGCATAAATTGGCACAGAAAGGCTCTAGTCTCTATGACAAGCTGCATCAAAAAGAACATAAGAGAAAAAAAGTAACACTAAGAAATCATATTTTCTATAAATACAATTCCCTTATTGCAGTTCTGCTGTGCTGAAATAAACATCAGTTAAAAAGTAATAAATTTTTGTCTCTGGTTTGGACTGAAGTGAAATTACAGATGTCCCAAACTACGTTTTTAAACATTGAAAAAAATCCTTCATCTGTTCCTATAACTATCCTAAATTAAATTTACACCACTTGACACCACAAGACTGAATCATACATAGGGTCAGTCTTGACTTTCTGTATAAAAAAAGTGTGTTTTTTAACCATTTACTGCAAGCACTATCTAGAGAAAGTTCTGCCTGCACTTACCCATCACAACAGCAGGCATGACATGTAATTTCATATCAAAACGTAAGCACAAGGAGCAAAATGGTCCATCTGACATTGTGCAAATCTAATCATAAAACCATTCCAGCTATAATTTTATTCCAAATGTTCACTGCATTTATCCTTCTGATGAATAGAAAAGGAGAAAGTGTGGGGTTTTTTTAACCATTATGCTACTGAGTTTAAGAGGAGAAAAAAGCACCCCTCTTCTCCCCCGATGTCTTTTGCATTGTACCTGTTTATGAAATAAAAAAGCAAAAAAACCAAAACCAGGATTACCATGAATTTGTCTTTGTGGAAGTCCAGCTACTAGCAGAATTTCTGGGCACGTCATCATGTTTTGCACTAAAGAGTCGTCCAGCTCTTCCAAACCTGGCCCAAACATAGCAAAGCGAGGTTCTGCTTGGGTGACCAGTGATTGCAAAAAGGAAGTCACAGCCCCATACCGGGGACGGTTTGATTTCAGACTTCTTCTACTCTGAGGACAGCTTTTTTTATATCTGTGTAAAATAGACGCAACTAGAAATTAAAACAAAATACAAAAGAGGTATCAATCAAACAACATAAATTGATCTAGGTCCCACAGTTGTCACACTTTGTTACCAGTACAACTCGAGCACAGGTCAAACCAAATTGATGGTTTCAAGCACCAGTACAAAGCAGGTAAAGGCATCAGTCCCTTCAAAGTCTAAATACTGACCTTTTAGACCTTAGTACACTTATCTATGGATCTTTTAGTTTACTTTAAAAAATAAAGTAAAATAAAATTACAAATTTTCTCACCCTCGCCAAACATGCAGTATTGGTAAAATAACATCAAAGCTGATGAGTCACATACAACAGAAAAAAAAAAAAAAATTAAGTGTATTTCAAACTTTAATTAGATCACTTTTGTGTTTATTGAAACATGTAACCACCTGAAAAGGACAGTTTCCACTGCAGGCACAGAGAATGCATGGTGTAAAAGGAAGCAGGTGTTACCTGCCAGCTTATGTGTTCATTTGATGCAAAAGCTGGAAGGCTTTGAAAAGACTTTGGTAATAAAGGGAAAGAATTAAGTCATAGAAGTGAAAGACATCCTAGAGAAGCGACTTCAGTTTTTGCTTCTGTTGTCATGGTAGGTGACTGCTGGACAAAACATTTCAAGGAAACATTAAATATGTGCTCCTCTACACCCAAACCAAGAGATCAGCAAAACCAGTAAGTGCTCACAGACATGATGGAGACCAGTGACAAGTGGTTTAAAACAGGTGATGTTCTGAAGTATTCAGGCCTAAAGAGACTTAAGTCCAATGTCCAAAATCAGTAGATACTCAAATTCTGGGTGTGTCTTTCCCATCTGTAAAGTGGGGATGAAGGTCACAAAGATGGCAGAAGTTAGTAAACCTATCATGAAACAAGTTTCATGAAACCACCTTTGGAAAATTTAACTGCAAATTAAAAAAAAAAATCTGCAAATTAATTCAGAGAATTGAATGAAGTTTAAAAAAAAAAAAAGCAACACAAAATTATCTGCCTGTCTTAAATGATCTGCCTGTCTTAAGATTTTTTCTCAGTCATAAAACACATTATGTGTGTTGCCACGCTTTTCAACCACGCCAGCTGAAACCACAGTCTCTGTCTTATGGTCTTTGACAACCCATGCTAAAGCAATACTGCTTGTTAGTCTGTGCACTTGCAAAACAGAAACTTTTTTCCTAGGTCTTCCAGGTAAGATGAAAAAAACAGATTCATTCCATCTGCTGCACTCTGAAGACATAGTACTTTTATTAAAATAAGAAATCACTGTCATTGCACTGAGCATGAAAAACACATTTTTATCAAGGTAACAGTAAGCACAGCTTCTGAGATTGCTGTATTTCTGTGGCATATTAGACATGCAGTTACACAAAAGGCTTAAATATTTCTGTAACATTAGCTTTGACTTTTTTTACATTTTACATTCTTGTTGAATTCCAAACTGAAAGAGCTGACGAAACTGTCCAAACCCAGGAAAACGTATCTCCAAAATAAACAACGGTTTCCAGACACATCGAAATTTAAGTGGTGGCTTACAGCACAGCTTTACCACTGTAATATAGGACATGCCTGTGGGCTGAGTAATACTGCTGTAGAAAGACTGGAAGTTATGTAAAAGAATACCGAGATACTTACACTGCCATGTAATCATACAGTGCTTTATCGCTGACCTCTGAAAAAGCTTTATTAAAAATCTCCACATCTGGGAGCGATTTCCAATCAACAGATGTCCAAAAGGGGAGATCCCTCAGAAGAAAATACCTCCACAACAATGGGTCTCGCACAGCCGCCCTCCAGTAACGACTCGTGCTTCCCAAATGGCACAAATCATGGGGCGAGAGGAAGGACATGATGTTCAGCTGCACGTTTATCTGAAAACCGACAAGCAGCGGTTTAAGAACCCAGCAACTGGGTCAGTGGCGATGCCAGAGGCGGGATGCCAGGCTCCCCGACCCTCCCCCGCCCTCCCCCTCATCCCACTCACCGGCAGCATCTGCAGGGCGCTCACCTCCTCCGGGAGCGATGGATGCGGGGGACCCGCGAACGCGGCGGTACCGCCGCGTTCGCGGGTCCCCCGCATCCATCGCTCCCGGAGGACACGCAAACCACCCCGCACAGCGGCTTCCAAACCTCCCCGCTCCTCCGCTCCGCCAGCCGCCATGGCACCGAGCCCTGCCACCGCCCCCCCAGACCTAGTGCGCCGGCGCTGGGGCGGAGACAGGCAGCGATCCGCCTGCGCCACTTCATTGGAAACACCGGCTGAGACTTCGGACCGCTGTTCCAGGAGTTCTTTCAATGCACGTTTTTAATGCCACGGAAGTATACATTTGGGTAAGAACGGTCAGACACTGCAGCAGAGACTGCCTCCCTCTAAGCATGCTCTCCTCGGACACCCGCTTTCCTCCAGCACAGCCAAAGGAGTGTATTTTAGTTGTGGGATTTGGCAAAGTACTGCAACATTTGCTTTGCAATTGTTGTGTTCCAGCCTTGGCCTTTTAAAGGTCCCTCACATACAGCCACATACTTCGTTAACATCTTTTTGCCTGTTTCTCGGAAACACAGCAACTCGCTCTGTGATGTGCAGCCCAGGTCCCTGTTAGAGACGGAATCTATTGTCTCAAGGGCTTCCTGCAACCCTTCTCCACAGTGTTGTAGTCCCCAGTAGCACATTTCTCCACTGTACATCATCGCCAGTAAGTGAGTGTCACTAAATATACCTGCAAAAATAATTTACATCAAGTGCTTTATTGCTCTGTTACAAGCAAGTACACAGCTTGTTAAATTCAAGTATTTTTTTTTTAGCAACACTGGAAAAAATCCAAACAGGCAGTATAAAGCTATTAAACAGGTACACCAAAAACCTAAAATTTTAACCAGAGGACTAACAGTGCCCCAAAGAGAATGTGGATCAAGGCCTTGCTCATTAGCCTCTCCATTTTGTACCTCCGTAACACTAAAATCTTTAAGACTGCCATATAAGTATTACTCTGACAACGTGTTTGCCTGTTTATCTTAGAAAATTTCAGTATTTCTTTACAATCCATTAAGCACAGGCATAATTACACACATTTATTTTAGGATACTTCTGTGCCTCCCACAATTTAAGCCTATAAGAAGACGCTGTTTAAGCAGCATATTAACTCAGGTTAACCAGCAGCAGCTTCAGTATTCGAATGGAAAGCCACAGACGTGTTCACAGTCACCAAAAAAAAAAAAATATCCCTGCAAATAAATCTACAAATCAGTTACTGAACTTGGCTTTGTATTGTGGAGCTGAATTGGAGCAATGCCACACTGTCAGCTGAAATCAAGCAAAGTGCTCCATCCCCCCACAGGCAGAGTAGAGCTAGTTTTGCGTACAACGTGGACATCCTGTCCACAGCACAGGTGTTTAATCTTACAAATCTCCTTCTGCTGCATCACCCTACCTGCACGACACTGACGCAGCCTCAGATCCTCATGTAAATATACTGTAGTAATGCAACTTACATAAAGCTACATGAAGTGGAGACAGAATAAAAGTTTGCCACATCTAACCAACTCTACATGTATTTTCTGCCTGTGTGAAGTCAGTAATTCTGTGTTCGTATCTGTGTTCTCCTAGACCTAAATAGGAATACCAACACAGGAACAGGTAAGCACTCTCTGTAGTCGTATTTGTGCTTTCAACATTTGTCAATTGACAATTGGATGGTTGTAAAACACACATGCATAAAATACCCATTGCCACAGCTCACTTTCCTCCTGCGCAGTCAAAAAAAAACAGAGGAAATGAGCACTGCCATCTCTTGAAATCCATGAACCAAACAGAAGGGGGGGAGCGGGGGGGAGAGGAAGACACTGCTGACTACTCATCTGTCCCACCCTGTTGCTGATGTTCTAAAAAGTGACAGTTTTTAAACGCAAATGAAGTCCAACGACAAAAATATGCAATAAAGCATTTCATAAAGTGCAGCAGTTATTAGGAAGAGCGGGTTGTGGGGTTTTTGGAGTTTCGGCTTTTTTTTTTTACCTTCACCGAGTAATCTAGCTGTGTCTTTATCTTGAAGTGAGACATCTTCATTTAGCTGAAGAGGGCATCTAAAGCTAAGCATCTTCACCAAGTAATGAACTCCATCATTAAGACACTGAGTACAGTTAAAAAACAACAAAAAAAATAAGTTCTGATTAATTTAAATGATAGCCAGAAATACTTCTTGATATGAATCTCCCAAAACCCTATTTAAAAAAGGTGAGGGGAGAAGTCATATTTTTCAAATTAAAAGGAGTCAAACTTTAAAACTGCATTCACACACTCATAGAACTTTCAAATTTCTTTTACCTTTTTAAATATGGCAATGTTTTCTCGTAGCCATTCATGCCTTTCTTTTGCTGTATGACAATACATGTAAAGCAGGGCTCCTTTTCTCCAGTAAAGACATTCTAACAGCTCTGCACCAAGGATGCTGATGGGCTGAAATAAAAGCCAACAACTGGGCTAACCCAAATGTAAACGAAAAATGGAACTACTCAAACACACACAAATGCAAACAGCGTTACAGCAAGTCTCTAACTTTAGAGACTGTACTTAACAGCAAGTCACAGACACAAGCCTAATAGTTTGGATTTAAACTGCCAAAAGCACATGGAATCATGAAATGGTAGCATGAAAAATTCTGAGCACACAAGTTCTTTGAAAAAATATTTTCAAGAATCACTATTTAAATACAAATAAGACTGGAATTTTTTTCAGATCTTAAATCTTGCCCATCAAAAATACGACTAGTACTATCACAGATTTTTTTTATTTTAAAATAGTGAATAATTAATTCTCTGGCTGAATAACATTAGCACTCACTTCTTCATTTACGTTGTATTCCCACACTAGGTCTTCTGGTTCTGAGAGAATACAAATAAGTTCTTTAACTTTTTGCAAGGAAGATTCCTCTGGAAAATCTTCATCCACAAGCTGGTTTTCCTCAAAATACGTAATATCTAAGACAGCCTACGAAAACAAGATACACAATACGTAAAAATGCTACCAGCAAAACAATCAGATGGTGGTGTGCAGTAACACACAAACTTGTTACGGTTTATAAAACTGAACAATTTTACAGTCATTTTTAACATTTAGTTTACAAAAGCTGCAAGCCAAAGTATTGTAAGATTGTTGACAGTGAATGCGAACTCAAAACCGTTTCTGTCTTTACAGTACCAGAATAATCATTGTCCATCCCAAGTCATCTTCTAATCCAGACAAGCCGCAGCTGCCTGCAGATGCTCACTGCACACATCAGGTAACAGATACCTTTCCGTTACATCCTCCTTCCTACAGCCAACCCTCTCCCGTACCCTCAGTCTGGCACAGATTCTTGGAAGCGAGTTCTTCAACACTTTAAATGTACTACCTGTGTATAGAGCTGCAAAAGCATGGAAGGACGTTCTCTCCCTTCGTTACAGAGGTCCTCCAGCTTGCCCAGAGTCGCAGAGCCCTTTGCTAAGAAGGTATCTGAAGGGAAAACACAAGGCTTCCTCAGCATGGAAAAGCACCACCCACCCGAGCCTGGCGCGCTCTCCCTCCCCACTCCGTCTCGTTTTATCCACCTGTCGGCACCTACAACAGGAGCTGAATAACGCGGCATTTACCCAGGCCCACCGTCCTTACACCGCACCTCTCACGGCGAACCGGGGGCACCCACGGCCACGGGCTGCTGCTCCAAAGCCCGCCCCGCACACGCCCCTGGCAGACACCCACGGCAGCGGCACCACCCGCTAACGCGCGGGCTCGGGCTGCGGGCCCCGGCCGCCCGGCCCCGCAAGGAGCCCGCGGGAGGCCCGGGCCGGCGGCGGCGCCGCTCCGAGGCGGGGCTCCCTCCGGGGCAGGGCGAAGCAAGGCCCTCGGCAGCGACCCCGCGGCCCCGGGCCCGCTCCGCAGCGCGGCGGGACGCGGCTCAGCCCGGCGGCGGCAGAGGGCGGAGCGGGCCCGCCGCAGCGCCGGGCTGAGCCCAGCCCCGTCCCCTCCCTCCCACGGCCTCTCACCGTCGCCGCCCGCTCGGCCGCGCGCCGCCAGCCGCCGGCCCAGCGCCGCCAGCCGCAGCCGCAGCGCGGGCTCCGGGCCCCCGGGCACCGCGTCCCCCGCCGCAGCGTCCCCCGCCGCAGCGTCCCCCGCCGCCGCCATCGCCGCCAGCGACGGGGCAGCCGTGAGTGCGGGCCGGCCCCCGGCGCAGGGCGCTGGGCCGAGCGGCGCGCAGGCGCAGCAGCGACAGGGCGGTGGGCGCTGCGGGACCGCGCCTGGCCGGGGCGGGCCGGGGGGCGGCCGGCTGCCGGCGGGGCGCGCGGGGCGGGGCGCGCGGGGCGGGGCGGGTCCCTGGTGGCGCCGCTGCCGCCACCTGCCGGCCGGGCTGTGCCTGCGGACCGAGGCAGCGAGGGGCCCGCGGCACCTCAGCGCCCCCGGCACCTGAGCCCCCCCGGTGCTGCCCCAGGCGAGCGGACAGGCGGTGAAACTTCGGTTTAGTTTTTCTGAGGGATTAAAGCTGTTGTGTAGCCGGCGTCTATGGCTTCCGCAGGTCTGCCAGGGTCCCCAGGGAGAGTCCTTGGCGTGTCCCTGTGTTGCCCCCATCATACGATGCCCTCCAGCCTCTCTGCTGTACAGGTCTTGCCCACAAGCGAATGGAAACCAATACTGGAAGGCAGCAAGGCTTTTCAAGACGAACCCCATATTTTATATCAATAAATACATATTTATTGGTGGTCTTTTAGTTAGATTTTAGTATCAGATCACTTAACATGTAGAGGCACAACTGTGAAAGTGCAGTTAAAACCTTGAAACTGCATACGCTTGGTTAAGAGGTGTGAGACTTTTGCTCCAAGTTTTTGTCCAGCTTTAAATAGCACCCTTCATGACCTTCAGAATCGCTAAATAGCTTCCATGTGATGAAGAGAAAGCAGTAAGTTTTATTTTTAACAGTCTTGCTACTACCCCACAGTAAATCGTCAAATATTTTGTGTTGTGTAGTTACAAGAATTCTGTATTCCTCTATATTGCTTCTTTAGTTTTCTCCATCTCTTTACCTGCCTGGAAAAAGCTAATATCTCAGTGTCCATTGAAGTAACGTGTCATGAGTTCACACGTCTGGACTTCGTTAGCTTGAATATTTTAAAGGAATAAATGACTAAAGACATTTTCCCCTTTTCAAGTGTTCATTCTGTTAGTGTCTGTATTCTACCGAAGTACATTTTTTTTAAAAAAAAAAAAAAAAGAAAAGTTGCCATGTTGCCATTTACTGAGGTACTTCAGGTAGAGAAATGCTGTCCGCTTACAGACATAGATGTTTTTGCTGCTCCCTGTGTTGTCATGTGAAAGGGTTGCCAAACAGATTAAATAAAAACGTAAAACCTAAAAGGCAAAATTGTGTTTGCTTACAGAAGTGGTTTTATTTCTAGAAGAAATCTCCTAGGGTTTTGGTTGTATATATATTGTTCTTTTTTCCTGCATAGTCCATAGCCAGATACAATTTTTCATCTAAGGAACAGCTGTGTTAACAATACCAAATGTATTATGGTAGTTAACCATATCATACCTGGGAGAGAGAGAGGAGGTGGTGCTTCATGTTTTAAGCTAAATACAACACTTCTCATATTGTCAGTTTTGGGACTGAAGAATGCCTTCCTGTTGATAAGTTCCTTTGCTTGTTTTGTCCTGCCTTTACTTCTCGGCTTCAATACACAGCTATGATTCTGTGTTGCTTTCTTAGTTGCTTTCTTCATAACTAGTAAAGTGGGCAGGTGGGTCAGCCCTTAATAGTGAAGGAGATGTCATTCAGTTTTCAGGATCTCTTGTAAAAAAATAATAAAAAAAGAAAAAGAAAACCCAAAACAAAACAAAACCCCAAAATGGTTGTGTGCTGACTCATTTGATAAAGGCAGTGGTATCTTTTATTCTTCTTGTGCTTCAGGCACTGCTGTAGCTTGCTTTAGTTGTATCTGTTTTGAAAAGCTAGATGTGTATGCAATGACTTTTTTCCAGAAATTATTATCCACACTGTCTTCATATATACTGTGAAATCTGGTTTTGACCTTTCTCATCAGTGGCAGAGATGGAAGAGGTGTGTTTCTGTTAATACCAAGCTGGTAAAATAGAAGCTGCTACAAAAGTTTTAAAAAGGGATGATGACCACTTCTGTGAGGAAAAGAGGACCTGGAAGATTTTAGTGAGTTTGTTTATTTATTTATTTCCCCCCACATGCACCCTGATTTTACCATGAAATGTGTGAGGGAGCAGAAGACATATCTTGTGGCTTTCAAGTGTTTTTCTTATCTTACACCCTACATACTCCCTGTTGGGAACTGGCCTGCAAGGAACAGGGGTGACAGGACTTCTGGGCAAACACCTGAGGGACTGCAGAACCTGGCACAGAAGCTGGGCTGCACCAGGGTGCGGTGCTGCCTCCTTGCAGCAGCGGGCAAGGGCTTGCCTGCCCATGGGCTCTGCCTTGCTCCTGGCTGGAGTGGCCTCTGAACAGCCTGTGTCCATCCCTTCCACAAGGTGTATTCCCTGAGGCACTAAACGCCCAAAGCTGCATTTTGTAGTTTATGGAGCTACTGTGTTCATCTTCTTCCTGCACCATGCAAAGTGCTTTTGCCTGAAGAGTGCTGAAAGGCTGGCTGTCCTCATTATTTGAGAGAACGGTGACCTCAGTCTGCCTTATACTTTATTTTTGCTTAGAACCTGTGTGGTGGCTTGACCTTGGCTGGATGCCAGGTGCCCACCAAGCTGTTCTGTTGCTCCCCTCTTCAGCAGAGCAGGGCAGGGAGAAAATATGATGGAAAAAACACTTGTGCATCAAGATAAAAGCAGTTCAACGAAGCAACAGCAGAATATGTCATTTTCTACTTCCCATCAAGCAGGCAATGTTTGTCCACTTCATGAGAAGCAGGGCTTTGGTACATGTAGCAGTTTGCTTTGGAAAACAAATGTTGTAAATAACAAATATACCCACCTCCTCCTTCTTTCTCTTGGCTTTTATATCTGAGCGGATGCCATATGGGACGGAATATCCCCTTGGTCACTTTGGGTCAGCTGTCCTGGCTGTGTCCCCTCCCAAGACCTTGCCCACCCCCAGCCTACTGGTGAGAGGGGCAGGGGGAGGTCGGGCAGGCAGCCTGGGTGCTGTGCCAGCGCTGCTCAGCAGTAGCCAAAACAGCGGTGTGTTATCACCGCCTTTCTGGCTCCCAATGCAAGCACGGCACTGGGGGGTCTGCTGTGGGGCTCAGCCAGACCCAATACAACCTATTTAGATAAAATCCCTGCCAGATATTTGAAAGAGAATGGCCTGGTTTGGGGTTTGCTACCTCTCACTTCTTTTCAGGGCTAGAAAACCTTAACATTTCAATTATCAGATATTTTTTTTTATACAAAGATATAGTTGCATTCAGTATTTTTCTGAAAATTTTCTATGTTAAACAAGAAACACTTTTGCTGGGTGACACTTAACATAAATTTTGTTGAAACAAAACCCCACTTCATTCCATAGAGTTACTTTAGGGAATAGTTACAGTATGCTAAAATGATCTCAGGTGAAGGGATTTGCGTGGGATTTCTGAGCTTTCAGTACCTAGCATTTTGTCTTTTTAAGGCTACTGTTGCTAATAAGGGAAGTCACAAGGTGTTGGCTGTTCAGAGACAGGCTGTGTTCCTAAATTGGTGGAAGCACAACAGGAAAAGTGTGGTGTGTAAACAGTTGTATTTGATAGAAGATGGAAAGCTGTTATGATTTTCTCCTTCAGAGCCAAGAATACGGCATTGCCACAACTGTTCTCCTGTTATTTTGGGTTTATAAATAAATATGTCTCTGTGTGTATGTGCATGTATGTGTATATGGTGTGAATGTAAAAGATGTACAGTAAATTCTGCTGATTCTTTTCTTCCAGACTACATACACTTTTCGTCCTGAGATCTGTGTGGGTAAATATGCATGCTGCTAGAGGACAGACTAGTTGTACCTATGTGGTATCCACTTAATAATCATCCTGATGTACATAACTGAAACTGGGCTAGCCTGACATCTCTGAATACCTGAAAACATTGAACATATTAGAACAACTCATGTCTTGGATATAAATAACCTACCTTTCTTGAGAAGTTCTGTGGTATCTTATATTTCTGAAAGTTAAAGAAACAATACTGAAACACAAGGGTGTTGTTCCTCTGTATATTTAGTATTATTCAAACTAGGAAAATGTTTTTAGCTTTAATTGAAAATACAGAATTGTCTAGAGAAAGGAGCTTTGCACAGCAATGATTGATATGCTTCTATCATTATTAGCAGCTTCAAGAGCTTTTAAGTTGTGCAGGTCCTGCAAATTTTCTTGAACTATGGCACCTAAATGGGGTGATAGTGAACTGCTACTAATTCTTGGAGAAAACAGCCAAGAGAGAAATTTGTTGGGTTCAAGTGAACTCTGTATGTTCATAGAATCACAGAAAATCTCAAGTTGGAAGGGACCAATCAGGATCATTGAGTCCAACTCCCTCCTCACAGGGCTACCTGAAAATGAACCATATGACTAAGACCCTTTTCTGGGTGCTCCTTGAACTCTGATGGCCTTGGTGTCCTGACCATTTCCCTGGGAGCTGGTTCCAGTGACTGATCACCCTCTGAGTGAAGAACCTTTCCCTAATGTTCAACCTGAACTTCCCCTGACAGCTTCATTCCATTTCCTCATGTCCTGTTGCTAGTCACCAGAGAGGGGAAATCAGCAGCTTTCTTTCTGCTGTCCCTGGTGAGGAAGGTGTAGGCTGCGATGAAGGCACCCCTCAGCATTCCAACTGTGTGCTGTTTTGATCTCTAGAAAGAAAGAAGGAAGAAAAGAGGCTTTCCTTTCAGCAAATTGGTCCTCTGACCAGAGGTCACTAAGCCTAGTGATGATTACTGGGTTACTTACAGCTTCCTTTGGTTATGAACTGGATCTTAATGTTTAAAAAAGAAGCTTAAAAAAAAAAACAAAACAGGAAAAAAAGAGTATGTGTGGAGGTGGAAGTAGTTAGTAATGGAAAAATTGAATGGAAAGAGAAAGATGGAAAGACTAAATTAGACCTGCTCAAACAAGACTCAAAAGATGTCAGACATTATGCCTTATCTAGCAGATTCCTAACAGGTAGAGTCTGTGGTCAAAATTTGTCTTTGAAATGAACAGGGAAGACATAACGGATATTAATACAGATGTACATGGCTAATTTGAGTTTATAGCAGCATGCTTCAAGGCCTGCAGAATCTGCAAGAAATTATAGTACTGTTTGTACAGCATCTTAGAACGACACTGAATTACTATGATTTCAGGAATAAATTTATGCCCTTATTTTGCAAGCATGAATAATGTGTGATCCTCATAAATTTTTACAGGTATTTTAAGTGTTAGGCAGCTGTCTTTGAATTTAATGCAGTAATTATAACTGAACAGATGTGAGTTGACTTAGGAAAGATAAGATAGGCTTATTCAGCTGTACAATAGATTTCACAAATGTATTTTTCTTTGCTAAATTACTTAAATTAGGGATATATTTGCAAAATATTAAGTAGTAATGGTACATTTTTGCTAGTAAGGATGAGAAGCAACTTCTTTTTGTTGTTTTTTTGTTTGAGAAAATTACAAACTGATAGCGTACAAAAACAAAACTACAGAAATTAGGGACAGATTCCATTTTATGAAGTGTTAGCGTGAATTCAGGATTTTATCAGAATTTCTGTGCGTGTGGTGGGCATTGTGGTGATTTAAATGTCTTAGAGATGAGGATTTGTTGTTATGGGGTACCTCTAGTAACTAAGGAGCACTTAATAAAAATTAATCCAAGATACTTGCTGTACTTGCTCTTTTTACTTATTTGTATTAATGACATTTAGTCATATCTGTCTTCTGTGGATTTGACTAATAGAAGTTTGCTCAAAATGTTTGAAGTTTGCTTCAGGTCCATCTTGTTTCATTTTGCATCAGCTGATGAGATTTAGTGAGCGAAGAGGTGAACTGAATGGATGGGCCAGCTTCCCAGTCTGTTTTGTGGCCCACCTGGTGTCCTGGTTTCAGATGGGAAAGAGTTAGTTTTCTTCTTAGTAGCTGGTGCAATGCTGTGTTTTGGGTCTGATGTGAGAACAATGTAGATAGCACACCAATGCTTTTAATAATGTTAGTAATTTTAGTAATGTTTACACTAAGTCAAGGAGTTTTCAGTTTCTCAGGCTCTGCCAGTGACAAGACTGGAGGGGCACCAGAAACTGGGAGGGTATACAGCTAGCAGAGCTGACCTGAACTAGCCAAAGAGGTATTCCATACCATGGGGCATCATGCTTGGTATATAAACTGAGGGGGTGGCGTTGGGTTCTGAGGCCAGCTGATCGTTGCTCAGGGGCTGGCTGGGTATCGGTCAGTGGGTGGTGAGCAGCTGTGTTGTGCATCCCTTGTTTTCTGTCCTCTCTTCCTTTGGATTTCATTCCTCTCCCCTTCTCCCTCCTTTTCATGACAACTGTTCTTATTATTTTTATTTTGCTTTTGGTTTTATTTTGTCTCAGTTGTTAAACTTTTTATCCCAATCCTCAAACTTTACATTCCTCTCTGATTCTCCTCCCCCATGCTTCTGGGTGATGGGGCAGTGAGTGAGCACTTAATTACCAGCATTATGTGAGCTGCGTGGCACTTCATTACCAGCTAGCGTTAAACTATGACACCTAGTCAGAGCATTTGATATTTCTACTGTTGATGCCAGAGGTGAAATCAGAGTATAAGGATGAACTGTAATGTGATTTTATCTTTGTTTCAATAGATGCAAAATACATTGGTTCTGGAGAGACATGTGAGTGCCAAGTATTAGCAGACATTGTAGATGTGTCACATTTTTGTTTGCCTAACCTTGCATGACTGTTGTTTGTTCTACCTGCTTTCTACTCTGTGTATAGTTCAGGTGGTGCCCTAAGAAAATATAAACCAGCTGCTTTCTTATAATGTGGTAACCTGCAACTGGCACAACATGGTACTAGTTTTGCATTTAAATAGGTTCTGAATATATGAAATGATTTAGCAGTTTGATTTTTGAGTAGTAGAAGTGGCATGCACTGATCTTTCTGTTGGAACTTCTCTCTTGAAAAGTGACCTCCCTAGAATAAGGGAGCATTAGAGACTGACAAATAGAAACTGCTTCTTGCAGTTTAAGGGAGAGCTGAACTAGTTTCTTTTAAAAAAGAACATGAAACAGTTTGCTTGCAACAGGCGAGGAAACCTGTGGACACCTTCATCCAGAAGAATGCTTGTGCCTGCAACATCTAATTTGTGGGCTGCTGTATGTGTCTGTCTGGGATAACTTAGTTACAGCCATCTTCACCCTAGCCTCCAGCTGTTACAGATGTGTATGTAATTTAGGGTATTACTATTAGGTATGTACTATTAGGGTACAACTATTACAGTTGACTTGTGGCTAATGCAGAAGTAATGTCATTTGGTCAAACAAGTTACCAGACTCATGACCTTAACTGCATGTTCCCATTTTTAATTGTATTAATCCTAGAGTCATGTGATGGTTTGGTGTGAGACGTCAGCTCACTTACCTGACTGAATGCTGCCCATTTTTTCCACAGACCTAGTCTGCAGTTAGATCATCAAGCTGATCTGGATGGCTGTGAGCTGAGACTGTAACTAGCTTCTGAAACTGCAGTGTGTAACAAACCCTCAGAGAACTTTCACCTGGCTTTTAGTGAGGTTTTGTGCCACTATAAGAGGTTTTATGCAGGTAATTCCCTTAGATCATAGCAAAATTAATTCTACCAATCGGGATATTGTAGTAATCTATGTAGCACTTAGCATTAAAGCTTTTCCAGTTCTTCTGGGGTTTCGCTCAAGAAATAAACCGCACATTCCTGAAGGGATCATGGGATGGATAAGAAGCAACAAGTACTTGAGAATGCAAGACAGAGGTGTCATGCCTTAGTTTGGCAAGTGTTTCACTTGGAAGAGTACTAGTTTAAACAGCTGCTCTGCTCTCTTGCCCCTTCTTCTATGATTCTATGATTCTTCCTACTCTTTATGATGATGCCTTTCAAGTTGTGCTCATGTAATTTTATCTTTCAGATGAACATGACTGGGAAGCTCATCTGTGTTAAAAGACTTCCCACCCCTTTTCCTGTACTACAGCTGAATGTTCAACCATGCAAGTGCATGTGCTGTCCTTGCTAGGGCAAGAAGCTCACATTTCTTGTATATTGTGTGGAGTAGGATGTGAGGTGTCTGCAGTGTTCTGGTTGGCTTGCTGGAAGTCTGCTACCTGGGAGTGTGACTGCCAAGAGTACCCTCTTGAACATATACGTTCAACCAAATACCCTATCTTTCAAAGACATAAGAAAATAAATGTAAGTATACTGATTTTGAAGAACTATTCTTGTCACAGGCAGTTCCTCTCCTATGGTGCACAACTGCTGGAGTAGCAAACCATGGTGGTGATAATCAAGGTTTTACCCTGTGAGGTAAACAGCAAATCCAAGATTGTTGACAGATTTTATGCTTCCTGTTGTGGATAACTTAGAAGCTAAGTAAAATTCTGGAAGAGCTTGCTTGAATTTATTAACAGTTTAAATGAATTACAACCTTCATCGTGTTTATCACTCGGATAAATAATCTAGCCATTCTAAAGGTGGTTTAAAATTATATGGGAGTCTGAGAATCTTTCTGTGGTTCCTATAGTAATTAGTTTCAACCCAGCCTGTCTGATTACCATGGGTATTTACGCTATGCCAGACTTCCTGCAGAAATAACGCCTCATTGGGGCCTGCTAGTCTTAAAGTGAGGACAGGCACTGACGCTGGGTGAAGACAAGTCGTAAAACACCTTGAAGTCCTTTCTGTTTGAGAGTTCAGGAGGGTGTCACCAGTGCGCTCGGTGTAGTCCAGTTTATAGCTGGGATGTTTCATGGTAGTGATGGCAATCTGAAATTACTGTGTTTCCTGAAATTCTGCAGAACCCCAAAAGCAGAGTATGGAAGTCTTCAGTGAACTGTTAGGGTATGGCTTCAAACTGGCCCCTGAAACAAACCATCTGGATCTTTGATTAGATGTTTGGAGCTGGTGAAATTGAGAGCAAGAGGCCAAGAGCTTTGCAACATGCAGCTGTGTGCTTGTAAATGCAGGGAACCGGCTGCTTAGGCTTAGCAGGCTTCCAAGCTCCATTTGAGTGTGCATTTGTAGAACTGGGTTTAAAATCAGAAAAATATACCTGACAAAACCCAGGAGACAGCTGAAGGAAACCCAATATTCTAAGACTAACTGATTCTAAGAGGCCTTTTAAAAAGATGGAATGAATGGTAGGCATTCATTTTAAATCACCTTATAAAAAATTTAACAACAGAGTCAGATTTTGCTATATATCCCATGTGAAAGTCAAGTTACCTTCCTTACTAATTCTGTTCATTTCATTGTGACTGAGAAATGAAATGTCACAGGAAATGACTGTCTGCTTTTCCTATTAGATATGTAAGTTTTGGACCACTGAGAATATTAACCAAGCCACTGATGAGCTGCCCACTGTAGGAGGGAAGCTGTTCTGAAGTCCAGACAGCTGTTCCTCCAGCAGCTGGATGGACTAGAAGAATTTGGCAAAACAATTCAGATGAGAATAGATTTGCACTTGGTTTTGTAGTGCACACAGGGAACTGGCTGCTGTGGATGATAAAATAATTAAAAGGACTTGAATTGCATGCGTGAGTTTGCATGTTAGACTCTTGTAGCCAAGAAGTGGTGCTTGCCAATAAAGCTCCACACCCCTGAAATGGATGGCAAAGTCCAAGTTTCAAAGAGGAAACCAGTTACAGGCAAAACTTGTGCACCAGGTGGGTGTTGCTTTTCTTTATTTCCAGCTCTGGTGGCTGCCTGGTAGTCCTGCTGTGCAGCACTAGCTGCAGTGAGGTAGGGGTGGGTGGGTGTGATCCATTTACTGTGTACAATGTCTGCAAACAAAGTTCTGCATTATCATCTTAAGGCTCTATATTTGTTTTTGTAAGTTGTGTATCAAATACAAGAAAAAAAGATTTCTTTGCTAGTAGTTTTGCAAAGTCCTCCCCGGTTCTGAGTGTAAAGTACATTCTGTTGCTGTGAGGTTTGTTTGAAAGTACCCTGTGCAGCTTATTAATGTAACGTTGCATTACAGAACCTGGAAAAACCTGTTACAGTAGTGCTACCAAACATGAACTGACTTGCAATGTGTGACAGCTGCTCAGGATTCCTGTTTATTGTTTCTATAGCCCCTTTTGTTATGTTTACTTTTACTCTTTTACAACACTATCAGTGTGGAGTGTAAAATAACCCAGTTCTTTCAGCTTGGATGGGGGTGGGGGGTGGAGGGTAGAAGACTTCCCTGTTCTATCACGTTCTTGCAGCAAAAGAATCCTGGCAAAAAGGAGGAGCAGGAGATTAGTAGGTTTTTCTGAATAAGAATTTAAACCAGCCTCTATAAATAGCGAGACACAAACATAAGGAACTTGTGTAGCTGGTATCTGCAAATACTTGCTGAATAGGTATTTTGTTTTTCCCTCTGTCCTGCTGTAAAGGAATGATAACTCACTTATCCTTTCTCCAGAACTAGTAGACGTGCAGACTGTCACTGTTGAAGGTTATTACACTAAACTAATTTAGACAGTGTTGATGACAGTTACTATACATGCAATATATGAACATGAATAGAAGTGCCAAGGATCATGTGAGTAACAGACTTTGTGGTTCTATTTAAACAAAAATGACACCTTAGTTTTAAGTATTGTATAATTATACCTTGTAAGTACTGTGGTTTCAAATTGAGGTGCAGCAGTTACAGTGGTCAGAAAGTTTATAGTTTTCTATTTTTAGTAGTACCGAACTGAAGCAACCACTCAACAATTGACTTAACTGCTGGTATTTCAGTGGCTGTTTCTCAGTGCTGTCAAGGTTAGTAAGTAACTTACTGTGGTAACTTGAATTTTCCATTTTTGACCAAGTATAAAATATTCAGTGACTTCTACTAAGTTCTTCAAGGTTGCTTGTAATAATGATACGATAGTCTGACATGATAAAGAAACTTTTGTATTGTTTTTATGAAAGCAGGGCATTCTGCCTAAAAAATGAGATGTTACTGGACTAGCATGAGACAAACAAAATCCCCTGAGATTTTTTTTCCCATGATATCAACCTCCTTAACCAATTAAGTTTTGTTTTTTTTTTTTTTATTTTCTTAATTAGGTGAGCTCCTGTGTTCTGCTATGATACTCATTGTAACAAAAATATTTGTGGACTTTCTATTGCCTGCTGAAGAGGTCCTTCAAGGATAAAGAACCATTCTTGTCAAAGGGTTGTTGATTCTTCCTTATTATGTAGCTTCAG
Source organism: Falco punctatus (assembly GCF_963210335.1). NCBI lineage: Eukaryota > Metazoa > Chordata > Aves > Falconiformes > Falconidae > Falco > Falco punctatus. The sequence goes on along the minus strand of NC_137586.1, from coordinate 16,124,827 downwards.
GTTGCTTTCATATTTTGATATCCCCTTTGATTTTAAGCTTAGGACTGTGAAGAGAATATGTTGCCAGGGTTAGTCAGCAAAGGGATTCCTCAACAGCTCCACAGGTTGTTTCCTCTAAAAATCTTGGCTCTATTGTTCTCTCATCTGCTTTACATTTCCATAACTATCTAGAAGATGACTTTCTGTTGGCTTTTTTGGTTGTTGTTTTCCAATTTAATTTTGCCTTTGGTATTTATATTTACTTTTGTTTGCCAAATCCCTGCTGATTTCTAAGATAATAGTTTTCACTAGACCTGTAAATACCTGTTTTTCTTTGTAATGACCTTCCTTTCACAGGAACCTTGTTAATAAGTTGAATATTGAAGTTCACATAGCTTACTAGTGTAACCATTGGTGATGCAGGTGGCAGCCCTTTTGCCTTTCCCTAGGTAAACACATTTCCTGTAAACACTTTGAGTTGATCTTAAAATCATTGAATGTATACCACAGGAGCTTGTACTTATCTTTATGTTCTCAGCTGGAATATATTTCTAGTTATCTAATGCCTTTAGGTCTGCTTTGTAAGTTTTATATCCTTCCTTTATTTGTTTTCCCTGTAGTACTCCATTCTTGCAGGAAGATGTAGATGCTATGCAATAATCTTTCAACTTTCTTTGGCTTTCCATCCCATATCAAGGGAATCAGGTTAATTCTACTTTATCCAAAGATGAGTTTCAAGTGGTCTTAAATGATTAAGATGAAAAATACTTCAGTATTTTAAGCACCAACCACTCATTTCAAAACTGGGGCCTATTAACATGTTGGAGGTAAGTTTAGGTGTTCTGTGTGTGTTACAGCTGCTGCAAAGTTTAATGAGCTTTCCCTTTTATTCTGGCTCCATATGTGATTTTCATGCCTCAATAACCGAATTTTCATGCCAAATTCAAATGGAACTGAAAAAAAGGTAAAACTTTTCTGCTGATGCCTAGCCCTGGAAGACTACAAGCTGTGCTGTTACTTTTTCACCTCACTAAGCCCCTGTCATTTGTAGCTTTTTACACCTGGAAATGCCCCACACTTAACTCTCTAGCCAAATACGGTGAATACCTGTGGGGGGGGAGGGGGGAACCCAAACCTGAAACCTTCCTGACACCAGCGGTGTCTCCACCATGCTTCACTGGCGTCTGCAAGGTTTGTCTGTTATGTGAACTGTAACAGCAGGAGGTCCCACCAGCTTTTAAAATGCAAAAAAGGGTAGCATGGCAGGGGCCACAGACCAGCGCTCTGAATAAAATTGAGTGTGCACAAATGCTTTGGAGACTGGCAGCATGCTCTTAAAACCGTAGCTTCCTCGTTGTAAATTATCCTGCTGTGTATTCATACCACAATGGCTACATACAGTGAGGCCAGCAGCTGCCCTGGAGACAGCCTGGAAGCAAGACGAGGAGCAGCAGGACTTGCAAGTGTGACCTTCTGTCATGTGCATGAGGGGAATTTCTCATTTCCTGCATGTAAACAGCTTATCACATTTTTCTGTGAATCCTTCTGTTCCATTGGGCATCGTTAGGGCATGCACTGATCATTTGGGGTATTTTTAGAAAGTGTAAGTAACAGCAGAGGCATGTTTTGAATTTTCCTTGTAGCAGCAGCAGCAGCAATGCCAGCAGTTCACATCACGTGGCTGCTTAAACAAGTATACATCTATTCCAGTAACATTTTCCCACCCAAACATGGCATCCAAGCACCCTGCAGGGAACATGTGCTTACCAGAGCGGGCTCACCCCGAGGGCTGCACACTGGAAACTTCCCCACTCAAAGCCCCCGTCCTTCCTGTAGCTCCCGTGCTGTTAGTCCTTGGTCACAAAGGACAGGATTGTAAGGATAGGACAGGATTGTGTTCAAGCCACCTTGACTTCACGGGGAGATGCCTGTCTGTGATGGTGCATCGGAGTTGTCCGTCTGTGGAAGCAGTGGAGCGTCAGGAGGAACGCAGGGACCCCCCGCCCTTTACAGCTGAAGTGACCGCAGCAGCGGCGGGTTTGCCCACGCCTGTTGCCCGTGGGCCTGAGGGCTCCTAAGAGCAAAAGGGCTGTCAGAGGGCTGGAGCACGGGCTGCTTCTGCCCCCCCGAGCCTCCGGGAGCGCGGGCGGCTCCCCCGGCCCGGCCCTGCCGCCGTGGGACAGCGCCCGGGCCGGTCTCCCTGCGCTCGGCAGCCGCGGGGCGGCTGGACAGCTCTCCCGCCGCCCGGCCTGGGCCGCCGCCCGGGGGGCGCCGCCGGTGGCGGGGAGCGGGCCGGCTCCCCTCAGTGGGCGGCCCCTCGTCCCTCCGGCGGCCCCGCCTCGGCCGCGACCGACGTCAGTGGCCGTCGGGGCCGAGCCCCTCGCCCGCCCCCCGCCCGCGCGCCCCGCCGTCCCGCCCGCTCCCGCTTCCCGCGCCCGGCGTTGGACAGCGGCAGCCACCGCCTCGGCCCGGCCCGCCGCCCCGCCGCCGCCCTCCTCGGGAGCCGCGCAGCGCGAAGATGGCGGCGTACAAATTCCTCCTGCCGCCGCTCAGCCTCCGGAGCCTCCGGATCCTCCGTCCCGCCGCGCGGGCGCGGGGCGCCGGGGCTCAGGTAGGGCGAGGGGCGGGGGCAGCCGGAGCGCCGGGCCGCCGCTCGCCCGCGCTGCCCCTGTAGCGGCCGGGCCCCGCCGGCGGGCCGCGCCCCCTCCGCGGCCCCCTGCCCGCCGGGCCTTCGCCGCCGCCGCCGCCCGCCCCTGCGGCGGTGACCTTGGCTGGGTACCGGCCGCGGAGGGGCCGCCGCCGCTGGGGGTGGACGCGTCCGGCGGGGGGGCGAGGCGCGCGGGGCCCGCAGCCCCGGGAGGGTGTTGTGGCCCCCGCGGCAAGCGATGGGCTTTGTCTTCTGCGAACGGGAGGGCTTCGGCCCGCCGGAGGCCCGCGGGCGCTGCGGAAGGCGGGCGGCGGGAGGAAGGCAGAGCGTGGCCCCGGGGTAGGCCCGGCCCCGGCGGCGGGTCGGGATGCCGTGAGCCTGGGGGACCGGCCTGGAGGTTTGGCTGTGGGGTGTAATGTGGTGGGCTGTTTTATTTCCCACGCGTTTGAAGTCGCAGCGCGGTTGCGGTGTGTTACGGTGTATTTCCATCTTGGTGTCACCGCGTCGGCCTGCCCGGGGGGGGGGCTGCAGGTGTCGCAGGGAGGGCCGGGGTAGTGAGCACAGCTCCCTGTAGGGCTGTCGGCAGACGTGTGTTGGCTGTGCAGCTGGCTCGCTTGCTTTGCTCTTCGTGGGGTGAAGCTTCTGCCAAACGTGGTTGATCCAGTGGGTTTCCAGCCCACGTGTAACCAGAGCTAACTTAATTTTTCATCTCTTCAGCCAGAATTGCTTCTGTGGCTTTTCTTGTTTTAGTTGAAACAGCTCATCTGCTCTCCTGTTCATGCCCACGTTTACTCTTTCTGGTGTCCTTATGGACAAATAATCATAGCTTTTTTAGTCTTTGTTATGTTAAGTTGCATTTTGCTCTTCTGTAAGATTTACTTCAATTTTGATGATTATCCTAGGAGCTAGCTGTCCTCCTGTTCCTTCTCTCTTAAGCCTGGGCTGCCAGCTCCTGAGGTCTTAGCTTGCTGCCCCGGTGTGCAGAGGAGTGTGGGTGATCCCTGGCACCTCTGCTCCCTGAAAGCCCATGGCTCGAAAGGCAGAGTGGGTGGGAAAGGGACTGAGAAGAATGTATTTGGTGTAGAAGGGCAGATACCCCCCATCAGAGGCATCCAACCTGGGAATGCGTGTGTATGTACCTGCTGCTCTGTTGTTCCCCACTGTTGCAGGTAGTCGGGGAGATTAAAGAAAAGGCACTGTGTGGTCTCTAAAATATTTATTTCCCTGTGTGTGGGTACAGGGACATGGCAGTGGCCTGGCTTCTCTCTGGCCCTGGCCCTCATGCCTGCTTGCCAGCCCTGTTGTACGAGGGCTCCCAAGCCTGCCAGCACTTTGTAGTCATTTTGTTGCTTGCCTACCAAGTGTGCCCAGAAGGGACACTCTTGGCAGTCTTACTATAATGATGAAAAAATGTTTCTGGAAGAAACGGTTGTGGTATAATTGAGCATGGGGAAGGGTCTTTTACCTGTTCTCACCTGGCACTCACTGTTCCTTATGATCCAGGTACTGATTTTTTTTTTTTCTTTTTTTTTGAGCCCATCAAAGCAGGGGAATATCATGTTCCCATTGGGAAGGAGATAAGTCTTCATTCAGAAAGTTTTTCTTAATATTCAGTATAAACTCTTGCAGCCTTAATTACATAAAGAAGGCAGTTTGTGTTATCTTGAGAGTGAGCTAAAAATTATTGCCCTGGTAGTAAAAGGCAATAAAGGCAAAAAAAAAAAAAAAAAAAAAAAGGCAACTTTTTTTAGGGAAGAATTAGGCTATTGTCTTTAAAACATGTGTAGATTAACTTATTTATTATTTATTTATTCATTCTTCTCCCTCTTTCCCAGTTTAAAATTTCTCACTTCTGTTACGAAATTAGAAATGGAAACACCATAGGTAGTATTTTGACTTCCAAATCCTGTCAATTTATGGAGACTGTGTCCATGTCATGACTTAAATGTCAGTTGCTCCTGGTGCATTGACAGTACTTGATTACTATTATTGCATGGTAGTATTAGTGGGAAATACTTCAAGAAGGGGAAAAAATAAACAAACAAAAAAAAGGTAACTGTGACCTAAGAATATAATAGATGAGTTATGATGGTTACTGTGTAATGACTTTGCACTGTGATATTTCATTTTGAGTGTGGGAACTGTATTGATTACCCTCTTGCCCTCCCTATTTCATCTGTTTGGTGGAGGCTCCCTGATTCTGGGCTGTTCTTCAACAACACGAAGGACTCTAAGACTGCGTTAGGAATCTGGGGGAATGTTCACTCCATTCAAGGGAGCCCGTCCTTACTGTACTGCCAGCATAGTGCTGTACTTCATGTTGTTCCTTGGCCTCCAGTCAAATTCTGTGGTGGTTTTGGCTCTCTGCTTCAGTAATTTCTGGTTATGTTTACTGTCTGGATACCTTTGAAGCTACAAGTAGCAGCCTTTGGGTTGCTCTAACTCATGCTGAGGAATTGCATTTCTGAATCTGTTCACAGTAAGTCACAATTTGTCAACAGTTTAGGATAGAATTCAGAAATTTAAAAACTGTTTGGATATTGTCAAATTGATGCAACTCATATAAAGCCTAGAGCCTTCTTAATACATATGAATGTCATAAAATATGGGTGATGTGGGGGATAGACAGACAACAGAGTCTTTGTTTTGGAGATTTGAACCATTCCCTCACCAGCAATGTTTAGTGTTTACATTAGCGATTATTTTTTTATATATATATTTCCCCCCTTATCTAGCCAGAGGGTTGGTCTTCATTATAAAGTTACTGTGTAATGCTTTTTATTCATTCATTTGTTTCTTTTAATGTTGTTCCAGATTTCTGGATGCTATTTTTCTACCAGCTCTCATCACAACAGCAAATTTTACACTGATCCTGTTGAAGCTGTAAAAGATATACCCAATGGGGCAACTATACTTGTTGGTGGTAAATATTTAAATTCTTTATGGATGCAATCACATTCTATTAATGAGATACTTCTTATCATTTTACTGTGTTGCTTTTAATATTAATTAGTGAATCCATATGCTTGTGTGGGTATATTAAATAAGTGATTTCCTACCCTGCTAATGAGGGGCAGACTCCTTCAGGGAGAAAATCCCGGTTTGTTTCTAGGGCAGGAAAAAAGCCTCAGAAAAATAATGAGTATTTTCTCCCCACTAGTGAAGTGTTAGACTTACTTGTGACAGTTTGAATGCAGAAAATCCACTTGGTCTTTTTCAAGTTAGCACTGATATTTCGGATGGTGAAGAAGTAAAATGTGATGGATTATTCTGATTGCAGCATTCTTTGTATTCTGTTACCTGCCTAGTCACTGGGTCTCTGTGACCTTGAACAAATCGCCTAATCTGTTTCTGGCTGTAGGAAGTGTAGGTAATACTTATCTATGTTACACTAAAGAGTTATAGTAGTGTTTCCAGAAGTTAAGAAGTTGTGTCATACTGGCTTTCACTGTGACTCAAGCTTTTGAATATTCAAGATGATTTTCACAATTTCATGTCATTGAATCTACTGAAAGAAAAGTTATGCCTCTATTTAGTATGTTGTGAGTGATTTTTGTAATGAAGAAGTAAGGAATGTAATGTAAAGCATGGGAAACCTCACTGGATATGTATAATGAGGTAAAATACCTTCTAGGAAGAATGATTGTATTTTTTATTTTTTTTTTGGTGGAACAAAATGTCTGAAGCTAAGTGGCTGGGAAGGAAACAGTAGTAGTTGTACAGTTAGAGCCTGGCCTGAGACTTAGCTGCCTTGAATGTGGCATGGTATTTCATCTTAGGCATACTGAGTTCTTGCATAATATGTAGGAGTGTGAGGCACCTCAGCCTCGGTGGAGATCTGGGTTACCGGGCTTCTAGTTACACATCTTCCCGAGAGCATTAAGATTCCCAGATTTTTATCATCTTATTATGGGCTAGGCTGTATGGGAGAACTTGCTTCTCCTGTTTGACATTGTTGTGAGCAGCAAGAAACTGAAAGTTAGTGTGGTAGAAGGAGGAATAAGGAGCACAGTGATTAGGACACCCATCAGTAGAGCCAAGGTCCTGGAGCTCTTCTCCAAAGGCCATTTGTGTGTGAACAGACCCCTGATGGCTAAGTGGCTTTCATTCAAACTGGGAAGCATCTAGTGACTGGGAGGTTCCAGTACTAGGGTACATCTCCTTCCAGAAGTGTTGGTTTATTTAGTCAGCTAAGGAGCTTGTTCTACTCAGAAAAGATTTTTGATTAAACATTGCATGTTCTCAGACTTCTGATTAATCTATGTTCTTTCAAACACTTGTTACATATTAAATTTTCTTTTATTTTATGTAGGTTTTGGATTGTGTGGGATTCCTGAAAACCTCATTGGGGGTTTACTGAAGACTGGGGTGAAGGAAATAACAGCAGTCAGTAATAATGCAGGGTAGGTATTTATATGTTAGTGGTTTAATAAGTATGGACTAAATACTCTGTTCATGTGAAAAGGCTGATATATATGAAAAAGTCTTACTTTTCATAGTAAGAGTTTTCATATTAACCACACAGCTTTGTTTGAAAGTCTAATTTTTGGAATAAGCCCAGAAAGTATGGTACTCTACATATACTCAGCTTTGTCCGGGAGTAGTTGTCACTGTTGTAAACAGTTGCAGTTATGCATATTTATATATATTTAACTGGTTGACTGTAACTGAAAATTCTGAGTTAGATGCTTTAAATGTAGTATCAGTGATTTTATTGCATGTGTGTGAAGTTTAAAATAGGGATTTTTATTTTTTTTTTTAACTGCAGTTTGGTGCTTTCTGACCATCTTGCTGTAATTCTGTTAGTTGGAAAAAAAACCCCAAACCCCAGATCACACAACAGTGGAGAATTTTTATGATGAAAGAATGGAGAGCCTTTTTAATGGGTCTTGAAATTTTTTATTTACTTTTTAAAGTGTTTACCCATTAAGAAATTCATGTGGGGTTGGCAGTGAGGATAATTCTTTCATTATTATAATTATTATAATTAGTATTATAATATTATATAATTTCTCAACTTCTCATTAGGGCTAATTTTTACACAAGCTATTAATTGCAGTAGACTCCACAATACCTAACGATCATCATATAGAGGAATAACCACAGCCATTTCTGTTGTGCATTGATAAAAATTGAATTGATAAAATAGAAGTGCATTGATAAAATAGAAATGACATTAAATAAAAATACTTACATGCAGGATATAATAACTTGTATTTGAAGGTAGCCTGGTCAATAAGACTGGTGTTCTGTTCCTTGTAGTGTTGTTGGATGACTAGCATCTACAAGTGGCCCTAACCTTGTGACTTATCCTATTAAATGTCACCTTCAGCAACATAATAATTCCAGTGTAATCTAGTTCATGTAGATTTAAAGAATATTGGAAGACTGATGTCTCCTTGTGGCATTTTACTTTAGCAAATCTTCTTTGATTAGGGAGCTTATTCTCAACTCTACTGTCATGTGAAAGAGGAGTCCTCTCATAGCTAGATGTACTGAGGTTATACAGCCCAGTTTTTAAGGAAGATAGCGTGAGCATTCTTTCCAGTTTGTTCTTTTTTGTTTGTTTGTGGGTTTTTTTTAGATAATGTTGCTTACTTTCAGCACATGATAGTATCTGTGTTAGCACATTTTCTGTGATTTTTTACTTTTGAATGCTGTATTTGTCGTGAAATAATAATGAGAATTTTGTATTGTTTTCACAGAACATCATTAACATTTACAATTATGAGCCCTTTCCATAGGTTGGAAGTCTCCCATCTGTCCTGCAGAAGCTCAACCTTTATCCAGTTTCAGAACGAGAGCTGTGCGGGGCAGAGGGGACAGTCACTAGCAGACTTTTCTTCTGTACCTACATTAGAATAAAAGAGACAGAAGTTTGTGTGAGTCAGGAAGGTTGATTGTGTATAAAGAACTTTGTTCTTCATACAAAATGAAAATAGATGTCAAACCTTGCTGCTTCAATTCCTTCAGCCTTGCCAAAGAAGTGAATTAAATGGGATTTACCTAATAATGCTTTGTGCTGTTTTCAGCTGCATCATTACAGCTCCCATATACTTTGTCCATATATTTGCTACCCAGTCTGTTTTGTTTTTAACCCGGCTGTATTTAGTGTAAGTTAAAACCAAAATGCTACTAAAAACACACAGGTTTCGTTTACATATGTATGTATATATATATGTATATATAAGGCTTCCGAGACTGAAGTTCACAGTATGTTGACCTTCATTTTTTTTCAGTGCTTCATGCTTGCCATTGCCCATTCATTGGATAACAGATATGATTTTTATTTGTATTTGACATACGCAGTCAAACGCAAGCTCCTTAGACTCTTGTGGGAAACAATTTCTGCTGGATAATAAAAAGGAGAGAGAAAAAGACAGAAATAATTTTGAATGGAGAGACCAATCACTTAGAGATCATTTACTTTCCTCATACTCTTATTTCTGAATGACACACATATATGTAGAGAGATTGTACAAATGTTCCTGGGAGGGAGGTGAGGGTTTGAATGTGAGGAAGAGTGAAGAGAGCAGCATTGTGGAACAGAATGGAGGAGATAACATTTTGTATTGTATTCTACATGTAGTTGGTGGTGTTACAGGTTAAGAGTTAATTTTGCTTGAAATATTGCCAACTTCCCTGAAAATTCTTTGGATATGAAACATTTGGTTTCTGGCAGGAAAGCAAAATTTAATTCTTTTTTATTGAAACTAATTTTCCATGAACATTCATGGAAGTCCAGTAAGCTTCTCACAGAACAGTGTGATGATTTGAAAATGCCCAAGGGCATCTAGGCTTTTCATAAAATCTGGTTTGCAAAATCCTGCTTTTGCTCTCATGTTGAACAGTATAATTACTTTGAAATGAAATTAATAATATAATCTCATATTTTGATTTTATTTATTGTATTACTATTACATGGAATGTAGCTGCTATAGTTTGGTAGGGTGTAAGGAGCTAGACTGAAGTACAGATGTTGTCATTAACAAACTCATTACAGTGATTGTTACCATTTAAGCATCTTCTAATACCATGCAAAAAGTATTGTGATACTATCAAGTATTGCAATACTAAGAAATGGATTTTAAAACTAAAGTAGCACAGCAATCCTATACCCTGCAGCAAAAAGGTGAATTGTTTCTGTAATCTTGACATGTCAGGTACTTTGTGGGTTGAGTAATTTGCCGCTTTCCAAGATGCCTCAGGATTCGGTGTGTTTTGCTTTGGTGCTGCTGCAGTGTTTGTGTTGCAATCAATGACCTGCTGTGTTTCATCTTCCTGACTGCAGCTGTTTTCTCCAGCTCTTCCAGCGAACAGGAGGTAATTGGTTGTGGTTAGGTTTTCTCATCCTGCAGTGGGTTAGCAGGCAACCTGTAAAATTGGTGCAGGGAAGGAGCCAAGTACTTAGGCAGCCAGCCTACTCGGGAGAACAGTGCAGCCACATGGATTAAGTCACATGTCTTTCAGTACACGTGAACCACAAAATGTGTTACAGAGCTATCTGTTTATAACTAAAATAGCAGCAGTGGAGACAGTGCTTCACTTATATCTAGGAGGAAGCAGTAATTAGGAAGTCCTGAAGCCCTCTTCCCAACTCTCTTTTAGCTGGCAAGAAGGTTCAGCAAAGCCTAGAAATGCTTGGCAGTGTCAAGAAACAGCTTTAAAGGAGTAGGATGTTCACAAGTTCACACAGCACTTTTCTGTTCTGCAGTGTAATACGGAGGAGATTCCTTCTGCAAATCCTTGTTCAAATCATGTAGTTGCTGGCAGGTTAAGTCCTTGTTTTGACCTTTGCAGGGCTTGCCAAGGACAGGTTGTACATTAGCGTCTGGGGTGCTCTTAGGCACCCTGGTTAGAAACATCATCCTGCTAAATTTACTGTCGCTGTGCATTATGCTACTGCACGTACTGTGTCCTAGCTAGTGAAACGGCACCTTTAAGAGTAGTTACTCTTTTGCCAAGCCAAACAAGGCAAAGTGTTTGAAAGGGAAGCAGTACAAATATCCAGTATCTCTGGTATTTGCATTACTTGCTGCAGGGGTAACTGGAGCTTGTGAACCAGGGAGATAAGTGAAAGATACCATGGTGGGAGGATGTGCTGCTAAAATACAACCTCTGACACCTTCCCTTGTAACTTATTTTTGTGTTGTTTGTATTTCAAATGCGTCCTTTAGACTATGTTATTATAAGCCCTTTATATTTAGAGGATTCTTTCTCATTAAGCTACTAAAATCCATTTTATTAAATTTTTGGTGCCTCATTGTTTATATTTGGTTTGTTCCATATACATCAGGAGGTCCTTATTTTAAACCTTGATTCAGTAAATTCTCAACATAGTTGTGATTAGTATACAGTATCTCTGCATGGCTGTTTTTTCATCTGCTTGTGACTTTGTGGTATCTTATTGCTTACTGATTTCAAATTACAGTAGACTTGGATGTTTCAGGTTAGCTTATGGTAAGACTTCCCTAACGCAGGCTGTCAGATATGGTTTCAAGATCTGTGTTGCAACAAAAACTATGTTGTTGTCAGCATAGCCAAATATTTAAAATGAAAGGTTAAGAAATGGGCACCAACTTACTATTTTTAATTAATTTTGGGTAATGAAATGGATAACTGATTTTGGCTATAATAACACCCGAGATCAACATTTTCATTCTATCTCTTGCCACCTCAATAGGCTGAATTTATGCTTGCTAAAAATGAAGTCCATTACTTGTGGTAGCTGTGCATGTGGTTTGACTTGTATCAAATAAGCTACTTCCGTCTGGGCTTTGTCTGCTTTTGAGACTTAAATATGCAGTTTTTTTGAATGCGATAGTCTTGAACAGTAGGGTTTCGCTTACAGTAAAAACTGAGCAGTGACAGTTAATACCTTAATTACTAATCACCTGAGTGATCATCTAAACAGAGATTGACAGCATACTGTCAGATTATCATAGATTCAGACCGACTGCTTAAAAGGCATTACCAGCTTTTTGAACTTTTAGTCTCTGTGCTCTTTTTGAAGTTCTTTGATGTTAGAATGTTACACTTTAGTAAGGAGAAAATAGCTTCGAGATAAACATTTGAACTGTTGGTCATGATACATGAGTGCACTGTTACTTAGTTCTGTTGAAAGTAATATCCTGGTTTTCCTAATGGGCTATTTGCAGTTGCCAAGTCTGCACGTAAGGTGCTACTCTATGGCATCAGATGCAAAGGTAAACTTACTGCACCCCATGTTTTAAAGCACAAAAGATATTCTTGTGTTCTTAACAACTAAATACTTTGAATTTAAGGCAGGATTGATAAATGTTATATACGATAAAGTTTAAGGTTATCTCATTTTTCAGTTATTGCTCTGAATTGTATCTTTCGGTTAAAACCAGAATGGGTCTGCCATTTTTGCCACAGACTCCCTGTTTTTCTTGCATATGTAACTCCTATGGCTTAATTCCGCCCTTATTACTTTCATATATACATATATGTTATGTGCTTTATATATTTATATTTCTTATATAAAAGCTACTGTCAGGTGGAAGTTGCATGCCAAATTTGCGGAAAAGTGAGAAGTTTATTCACATATTATAAGGTGCCAAGTGGTTTTAATGGCATGAATTTGACAATCCCTTGATTGAGAGCTAAAATGTAACTGAAGAAGTTCACAAGGGACTGGGAAGAAAGCATGTATTACACAGAGTTGTGATCAGGGTAATGCTCAGAATAGCTTACATTGTGTGTCGTTTTTGTATATGCATAAGGAATTGTTTAAACATCCCAAATGAAATGTACTTTCAGAAGTAAAATACAAGGTCACCAATGACTCATTTCTCTTGGGGGAGAGAGAAGAGCGGAATTAGGTAAAATCCCATGCGTGGCAAGCCGCCAAAATAATGAGGCAAGGTATATAAGACATTTTCAGTGTTAAGTTGATTAATTGAAGCAGTTTACTCATCTCCATTCTTAGTAAAAAAATCTTAGTAAAAAATCACATGCCTTATTACAGCTGTTAAATTGGTGACACTGTGTGAACTGCAAATCCCTGAAAATCTGACCAGATCATCTTGCTAATTTTAGTTGGAGGTTATTTGGGATTTTGGCAGGGCAAATTGTACTAAACTATGCACTACATGGAACTACTGAGAAATCAGGTGTAGTGATAACTTCGTGGTTGTAATTACAAAGAAAGACAAAATAAGTATAGAACTCTGCATGGTCGAGGAACTGTGTCAACTTGGTTTTAGAAAAGTGACAGTAAAAGCTAAACCTAGCTTTCAGCCAGGAGACTTTTGGAGTATGACACATTCATGATTTATCAGATGAAGTCTATACCGTATAACTTCACTGTGAAGGAAAAATATGGTAAATTATAAAAGTTCTGAATAGGATTGTTTTATTTGTTCTAAAACCCCCACAATATGCCATTTCATAGCAAATAGGAATGTGGAAAGAGGAGACCTTGCTACTGATGTAACCATGCAATGTACAGCACTTGTCCTTTTCAAAAACTATCTGCCTTTGCAACTTTTTGATGGGCTTGGCCTATATGATTGCACCTTCATTCTTACAGGAGTGGAGCATTGTTTCTGGAGGAGAATGACAGCGATAGAATACTGCCATTTTGCTGTGAGGCTGAAGTTTTTTGAGATGAAGTTATTGGAGCAGGGAGGACAGGGTTGCCCAAGAAGGCTTTAGCAGCAGAGGGAGAAGAGTGCAGTGCAAACACTGCAGAGAAGGAGCAGAGGCAGTTTAAGGCTCAGTCATGCCAACCTGCACGTAGGGCTTTGTGATTCCTGGCAGCTGTGGGCTTCCTTGTATTCTTTCTTTCTCCTCTCAAAGTGGAAGAAGTCTCAGGCTGCTGAGCTCGGGGAGACTCAGTGCAGTTTCTTTCGTCCTTTGCCGTGGGGTGAAAAGGTGGTGAGACAGCACCTTTCTGTGATTTCTGGGGGCTGTGACCCACTGCCCTGTTTTCTGTCCTACCTCTTCCTTCTCCTGACCAGGACTGCCTTAACATATGTGAGCACCCTATACTTTTCCTCCTTTTTTCTCAGTCACCTTCCCTCATAGAGCTTCTGTCTCTTTTCTGCTTTCCATTAAGCAGTTACCATTAGGACAGATAAGAAAATACCCTAGGAAAAAGGAAAGAGAAAAGGTGGCCAAAGACAGTGTCTCAAGCATTAATAGGTCAAATAAACATTATACCTCTGTCTTATTTGCCTTCCTATGAGCTGAATCTGTTTTTCTCTTCATCGGTTGACTCCCATTCCTCATCTTGCCCTCATTCCATGTATCCTGCTGGAAGTGGAGGACAGAAAAGGAGGAAAGACAGAATTTCATCTGAGCTCGCTCCTTAGTAATCTTCCAGTGTAACACATGGGGGATTATTGTGGGACATAGTCTCACTGTTAAGAGCCAGCTAGAAGACTGGGGAAGATGAGTCATCAAGAACTGTTATATGGGTGATTATCCATATTTATTTTACCCTTGTTTGTGCCTGCACTTTTGTTTGGTGTCTTCTGGCAAACACCATCTATTAGGCATCTACTTATTTTCTGCACAAAGGCTATAAAGGATCATTTTTTGGTGCTGCTAGAATTATACTCTATGATTATGTTTGCGGACTTATGAATGTACATCACTAAGGACTCAGATGGTGTCTTCAGCCACATACCTTCTTTCATGTTGGTAAATTTTCATGCCATAGTCAGGCATCCTTGTGACCCCAGAAGCTTAAGGCTGTGTTACTAAGACATGCCAAAAAGGTAGTGATTGATGCATTCCTTTTAGTTGGGGAGCATATCTGGACATCCCTACAAAGTGTGGGCCTATCAGGAGACATAACTACATGTAACTTGGGGCAGGTCCTTTTGGGGACTGAAAAGTTGATGAGATGAAGCCTCTTTTAAGTGGAGAAAGATAGAGGAAATTGTTTCCCTCTCCACTCCTAACCTCTTGCCAGGAAGACTTCTAGCTCTGGAACAGGTCCATCTGTTACAAGTTTCATGTGTAGTTGTGCAACACTCAGACCTGCTGAATGCCTAGGGAGACTGCTCATGTATCTGCAGAAACTGGCAAGTGTCTTTACAAGACACATTATCTAGCAGTAGCACCAACTATAAATGTGCTTCTTTGCAGCAACAGCAAGTTGCAGAAGACTCTGCCTTCTGCTTGAGGTGGAGCCTTACTCCAGAGTTCTTACTACATGCTTTTCTTTCTCAGTCCATAGCCTTCAGGGGTGATGTAGTTAGCCTCCCATCCTTCCAATCCCCAAATTACAAGGGGAGAAAGATTGGCTAGGACGTCATGTTAGCTCTTCTTTGGCCAATGTGTTTTAATTCTCCAAAACTCAAATATTAATCTTAATCTTTCATAACCAGTGACTTCTGGTCTTGGTGGGATGTCCCAGAAATATGCAGTGCAGGTCCTGGAGAATCTTTGAACAACAAGTATAGAGGAAGACTTCTTTTTAAGAGATATGGAATGAATCTCTCATGCTAGTCAACACAGCTCACCATCAGCTTCCAGTGTTCCCAGTAAGGGCAGCCAGTCTATCCTGACCACCCTCGCTTTTCTTAAATACCTATAAACATCTTGACAAAGGCAGAGATAGAGCAGAGTGTAATTATCTCCTTTTACTCAAAAAACTCTCAAAAGCCATATTATGTGTCTTGCCAGAGTAGTGTGACGTTCCAAGTCTCCTTTTTTTCTGCATAAGAATGCAAATTTCTGTTCCTTACTTCATCAGGCTGTGCAGGGCTTGTTGGTGTTTGAAGCTTTTATCAGCTTGGAGACTTCGGTAATCTCTTCATCCCTGTGTGCTGTAGAATGTTTTGCTTGAGCCACCAAAGAGGAAGCTCCTAGAGCTGCAAATTACCGTTTATCTGGAGCACAACATCAACCTGTTGCCTTTGACTACTTCCAGTATACTTGAGATATGTTGGCTAGATCTGCCTGGGAGTCATCTTTGGCTGATATTATTTTTTTTTAATTAAAAAGGGCAGACACAAACTTTTCACAGAAAGGTTTTGTAAGTCTGAGAGGGACAAAACAACAGGAAGGAATGTATTGCTAAACAAGCAGACCTCCTTAATTTTTCTTGTCTGCATCAGTAGAATGGGGAATTTGGGTAATCTATGTTCTTGAGGAGTACCAAGTTAGATCTCTTTTCCTGTATCTGTTAATTCAGATTTCATGCTAATACAGAATGATGAAACTTGTAGAAGTCTTTTAACAATTTTGAGGGCAAAAGAACGAATTCTGTGTCTAGCACTAAGGTGTACTTTCACTCTTCTGACAACACACATAACAACTACATCGACTTCCACCACACCTTTTTCTTTCCTATCTAGGACAACACATTTTTATTGCACTTACCTTGTTTAAATCTTTTAAGGATGGAATCCAGCTTTTAAAATAGATATACAAGATATATTCTTTCCATGAACCCAGTAAAGTATCTTTTTGTCGTTGCTATATGATAGGAAGGGCATTGCCCACAAGACAGATATTTTAGGGGTAACATTTTCAGCATAAACATAATTTAAGCTGAAAAGTTCAAGGAAACTTTTGCACTAAAACAACACAACCAAGAAAGCTACAAAATTGGAAAGGGAGAACAAATAACTAACAATAACCATGAAGAATGTTATATTGAAAGTAATTTCCCTAAACCTGCAAAGGGTAGGGAGAACAGGAGTGAAAGCAGCATTTTCACAGCTGTGTGAAATGCTGCTTAGGACATTCAAATATAAGAAAAAAACATAGGAAATGTAAAATAGGCTGAAGTGCTCAAAATGAGTTTTTGGTGGGAGATGAAAACTGATGTGTGTGGATAGAAAAAGGGTTATTTTAGCTGGAAATCTGAATGCAGTTCAAACTGCCCCTGGTTGTTCTTGCACTACAAGGCACCATACAAGTTTTTTCAACTTCTGTACTTTTGGTACACAGTACTCTAGTTACAAACCCAGTAAACTGCCTTCAGATATTGGCTGGTCTGTTACATTTCCTTGCTACCATTTATAATGAGAGATTACAGTTCGATGGCTTTCTTGTGAGAGGGATTATCCTGCTTTGAGTAATCCTATACAGGAAATTCAGGCATATATATTTTTATTCATTTTTTAAAAATCCATTTCTTTGCCCACAAGACTCTTCTTTCTACTCTATTCCCATTTCTTTTAGTTTTACACTGCTGGATTTTTTTTCTGTGGGGAGTTAGGAATATGGGTTGTTTTCATGCAGCACTCATTTTCAAGGCTTTGGCACTGCAACACTAACATTGCATCAGTTAGATTTTTTTTTAATAGGTCAGAGTTGGAGAGTGGAGCAAGCTTTTATAATACACCAAGTTCTTTACAGCTAGAGAACATAGAACAAATTCAGAGAACCAGGTCAGAGAAGCTTGTTTCACTTCCTGTCATGCAGTTTGCAGAATGCCTGAGTATGCATAGAAGTGTGTATCTTCTTAGAATAGTCCTAACCTTAAAATAGTCCTCATTATGCATGCAGTTGAGAAGTATTTGTGACTGCACATCTGTCCTTGCAGCTGTTGTGAGTGTTGTGGTAGAAGGTAAAGAGCTGGTGCTGGTACTGCTCTGCTCAGCCCCTTTCCCTTCACATGCAGCACTGCAGCACATGCTCTGGGGTGTTGGTGCGGGCAGGCAAGAGGACAGGGGTACTGTTGTAAAAATGGGTTCATCATTACCACTTTTATATTTGAAAATTAATACTATATAATAGTAAAATTTTTGAATCTGGCATTTTGAAAGGATGCTACGAGGTCACAGCTGAGATGTCTGACATGGATCCTGAAGTCGTGGAGTACTAACACACATTAATTGAGGTTTAGTTGTAGCTCAGTGAATTCTTTCTTCTGATCTACACTGATTTATTGCGCAAAACAAATACCTCTCAGCTCACTCAGCATTGTATCTTGATTTTTAAGTTGGGGTGGTTTTTTTGCCTTTTTTGAGAAAGATAGGTTTTGAGATTTTTTTTTTTGTATGAGGAGTATAGATTTGTATTACAGTACTTATACAGGTCCCCTTTACATTATTTTTTTCCCGCATCACTGTATCTTATAAAGCCAGGATTAGGGGATATACTTACTGGTAATTTGGGTAAGGTATAAGGAGGGAGAATAGAGGGAAAGCAGTCTGATGCATTCCTTTCTCCATCTGGTCATTAGTGGAAAGATAGTTAATTTCTGACAGTACCTGGAGAAGGAAGCAACGTTGTAGTCATGGTGGTGTAAAAATACCAGAAGGGTGAGATTTGTATAAGAAGGAGATGTATTTCATTAAAGCAATTAATAGAATTTGAAACTACAAACAACCTTTTTGGAGCTCTTCTTCAGGGGTGGTGTTTTCAATAGGATGCATATATTGTAAGCACATGGGTATGTTAATTACAGCGTGCTGAATACTGGGTGTAATTTCTTAAAGTATTCTTTTACTATTTTTCAGTATTCCTTATCCTGAAGTCTCAAGCCATTGTGTAGATTAAGTCATACTGAATTGAGGTGACTAGTGGCAGATACACATCACTTTTTGTGAGGTGCTTCTGTATCATGGCATCTTTCCTGTACTGGGAGTGGAAGATCTGAGTTCTCCACTGATATGTTGCAGACACCAACATACATGTGGAGAAGCTTCGCGTACATGTACCAGTCTGCCAACATCCTCCATAATGTGTTGGAAATGAGAAAGAAACATGCCTTTGTAATAACATCTATATTTATTGCCATTTTTATTTTTTAGCCTTATGTTTTTTTCAAATTGAAATAGCTTTTTTTTTAACAGAGCCCTTTGGTCACAGGAACTCTTGAAATATGTTCTTATCAGTAGACAATACAGGGTGAAAAACATTGCAAAAATGCTAAAGACTAATAGACAGTAATGTCTTTAGGATATCAGAATGTGGAAGCACTGGCACAAGAGAAATGTATATTAGCTTTGGCATTCAGTTTAAGCTGATATTATGACACAGACAAGAAAATCTTGACTGCAGTAAATCTTTTGCTGGAGTAGACAATTACTAAGAACTGAATTTTTTACTGTAATAAGAAAAGTTAAATCCAAATATTCTCTTACCTTATATGCAAACTAACTCCATAAATATGAGTATGCCTTTCTCCTTGAGCTGCTAAACAATCCCTTACCTTTTTCCTGGGGAGCAAGAGTTTAAATAAAAAATAAGTCTGTGTTCACGCAAAGCCAGGTTGTGCCATGTGAGACTTTAGTAAGGCTTTTTAAAGAGCAAATATGATAAAAAAAAAAGTAATTACTTTTTAAGCTGGTATTTGTATCTGTTACATGTGAAATGTTTTTCAAAGGGAATTTGGGATGTATTCAGTGCCTTGGAGGAGATGAGTCTGAGCACTGGACTTGTAAATTTTACTTGTAGCTTTGATGTTTTCACGCTTTAAAGCTGGAATTTGATTTTTGTCTCCCAATTCCTTATGTCTAAAGTGGGGAAATATAACTTTGTTCTATCTTGTTAAGTCATTAAGGTTAATCAAATGCTTTGAATACAACAAAACTGTTATAAATGCTGAGTATTGTCTGGCTTTTTCTACACAGTGTTGACAATTTTGGACTTGGTCTTCTGCTTCAGACTAAGCAGATAAAACGCATGGTGTCATCATATGTTGGAGAGAATGCTGAATTTGAACGCCAGTATTTATCTGGTGAGCTTGAAGTTGAGCTTACACCTCAGGTAAGGAGCATCTCTGGGAGGCTGGTTATTTCTTTTCATCGAAAATACTGAGCAGAATAATGTGTAAGTGCTCTTCAAAAATGATTTTGCAATCCCAATGTTTTGCCTGTGTGCAGATGTGCTGTAAAGAGAGATGGCACTTGTAATCTGTGGTGGGTTGACCCTGTCTGGACACCAGGTGCCCACCAAGCTGCTCTCTCACTCCCATCCTCAGCAGGGCAGGGGAGAGGGGATATAACCAAAGGCTTCTGGGTCAAGGTAAGGACAGGGACAGATCACTCACCGACTACCGTCATGGGCAAAACAGACTCGACTTGGAAAATGAGTTTATTACCAATCAAATCAGAGTAGAATAATGAGCAATAAAACTAAATCTTAAAAAAAAATACTTCCCCACACCCCTCCGTTCTTCCCAGGTTTAACTTTACTCCCCATGTTCTTTGCCTCAGCACCACAGCGGGACGGGGAGTGGGGATTGTGGTCAGTTCGTCACGCCTTGTCTCTGCCATTGTCTCTGCTGTTACATCTGCTGCTCCTTCCTCGTCTGCTGCTCCTTCCTCGTCACACTTCCCCTGCTCCAGATGAAGTATTAATATCAAGTGTACATCTGTATATCTGTATAGACATACGTATATGCACACAGATATGTATATTTTATTCTACAGTGTTTAATTTTTGGTAGATTGTGGAAAGACACATGAAGTATGCTCACTACTGTGGCCCATGTAAGGGGAAAAAAGTCAGGGACTTGCGGAATTACTGGCATGTGCTGTTAGGGCTGTGCATGTGCAGTGTGCCATCTAGTGGGTGGGAATCACATTAGAAGATTGCCACTTACAACAGGACAACTCTTTTGGGCTTGCTCATTAAATCCTAATTAAACTAGTCTCTGCATAGTGTTATGAGCCAGTATATACAACTTAACTTTTTCACACCATACTTTTAATTATTTTATCACTGTCAATAATACAGCCTGAATGCAATGAGATCCTAAAATCGTGAGTATCGGTGACATTCTATTGAGATCTAGTTTTGTGAAATTACTGCTCCAGCTTTAAAA
Source organism: Falco punctatus (assembly GCF_963210335.1). NCBI lineage: Eukaryota > Metazoa > Chordata > Aves > Falconiformes > Falconidae > Falco > Falco punctatus. The sequence continues at coordinate 16,104,440 of NC_137586.1, read as the reverse complement.
CCTACAGCATGTTAGTGTGTGGCATTTCCAAAGGTGACACATGACCTTTGTGCTTTAAACACCTATTAATTTAAATTTCTAGCAAAAGCACGAGTCTTAAGATTTTATGGAGAAAAGAGTCCTGGGCTCCATGTCATGGGAATGTCTCTTAGAAGCCCAGAGATGGGCAGAAAAGCTCCTTTTAAACCCAGCCGGCCAACATAGAAATAACCAGGCGCTTATGACACCTCATGTTTCAAAAGCTGCAAATCTTAAATTTGTTTTTTCCTTCTTTGTACTTAATGTTCAGTGCTTTCGTCTAGAAGACCCGGAACTCCTTAAACAAGTAGTTGGCTATGTAGACTGCACAGACTAGCTGTATAGATCCACCATGAAAATACTGGGTCTACAGTGTGAAACGGTAAACAGTAAGGTGAATTAATGACTTGCTAGGAGATGCAGGGATTTGAAATATTTGTGTCAACATAATATAGCCTTTTGGATAATGCACTTCAAGTTTGGCATAAGTTTAGGCAAAATGTTGTGTCAGGGAGAGGTCATGGTGATGAGATCTTGAAATGCTAGGGCTGTTTGGAACACAGGACTTTGTATCATTGCATGGTTTCCATCTGCCTTTTGCCACCATTTTGCCAACCTACCAGAAGTAACTGTTTCAGAGTAACTGGGAAGAATGCAACCTATGTTTTGGAGGCTGTCAAGCTAAATAATTGACTTTGAAAATCTTGTCTTGCTTTGAATCCAGAAAAATATAAAACAGATTTGGGAAGGACACTAATGAAAAGCAGGCAGATGTGTCTTTGGCCGTAAGTCCATAATTAAGGCTGGTGGGGAATTTGGACTGTTAATACCCTTTGTACAGCTGGACACAGAGCAGACTGCAGATGGCGTGGTCAGTAGAGTAGAAAAGCTGTAATGTCAGCTTCTTGGTATTCTTGGCATGGGCAACCCAGATCACTGGACTCCCTCCTCCTTTCTTGATATGCTATGCATGGCTGTTTCAACTTGGAGTATGGTATGAAGTTTTTCTTAAGATGTTGGAGAATGAAACATGAATACATAGGACCGTTATAAAAGCTTATGTATATATATATAAAAGCTTCTAGCATATGTAGCCAGGTGGAAGACAGGAAAAGAACTCTACTCTTCCCAGAGTAATGAATTGGGCAACAAGCTGAAGGAGAGGCGGCACAACAATGTGCTGGGGCTTGGGAGTTACGTGATGGTGTGCTCTTGAGCAATTTATGGCCATGTGTGAAGCATTCTTGCTATACTGAGTACCAGTCCCACAAAGGAGAGCTAGAATGGGAGGAAGAAATAGATATGATGGTCTGCTGAGTTCAGAAGGAAAAGCTCCAAATGACAGGATATAAAAATGAGTTCATGCAAGCTGTTCATCAAAGTTTAATTTGATATTCCCAAATGACTAGTTCTTAAATATGTTTTCCCATAGGGTACACTTGCTGAACGTATTAGAGCTGGAGGAGCAGGAATCCCAGCATTTTACACCAGTACTGGCTATGGGACACTGGTGCAGGAAGGGGGAGCGCCTATCAAATACAACACTGATGGCACCATTGCCATTGCCAGCCAACCAAGAGAGGTAAGGTATCAGTTTGTTATTAGGAAGCCTTCTGCTTTGAAAACTGAATTTCTTACAGATTTCAACATAAACAGTAGTTTCAGCACCTCCTGGCCAAGTTTACCCTTTGTATATTGTAGAAGAATAAAGCTGGGTTAATTATCATTGATAATATACAGCTGTGGGCTGGCTTCAGGGGCTGTGAGTTGGCCGATGTAGATAAGGTGCAGCTGTGGCTGGTTCTGTTAAGGGGTTGGGCAGCCAATGAAGAGACAAGGAAGAAGCAGAGAGAAGAGAGAGAACACACGCCCTGGATGAGGAGAGGCAAGGAGAAGGCAGCAGAGGGACTGGTATGAAGAGTATGCTGGTATGTGATGGTAAAAGACCTTGTTGCAGCCGGCTAGTTTGGAGAGTGCTGTGACAGTATATTGAATTAATAGGATGTCTGTGGTACCAGACATGTTAGTTTTGCTCCCACTGCTTACTTCTCTCCTCTCTGATGTGTTAGAAAAGTTTTTACAGCTTTAGGGTGACTTAGCATCAAGAACTGGTCCAAGTGAAAAATTGCCTTCCTGAGTTACTCTGCTTGACAGTTCTTTGATGAGGTGTGCTGTGTATTCAAAAAAGTCTTGTACCAGGCCAATGTAGTGCACAGTATGGATTAAGAACAACCTCCTATTAGTGTGGCAGGTGCTCTTTAAATACTGTGGTATGGAGGAAGCAGCCCTGCAGCTGTATGTGAAGTTTTAGCATTAGAAGAGATGGAACGTTTTCCTATTAAATAGGGAAGAGCTCAGTTGACAGACTCACAGGAAATGCATTTACCAACAGTTGAGATGCAATTTAGTCTGGGTATTTGAAATTGCAAAGAATTAAAGAGTGTGGCTTCCAAGAGAGAAAGAAGGGTTTCATACTGAAATTGGCTGTAGAATTTGGAGAAGGAAAGAGATTCCTCAGTGCCATAATTTGGAAGAAATGGATGGGGCTAATGCTGTATGTTTCAGTTAAGCTGCAAACTGCTTTAAATTCTTCTTCAAGAACACCTCTGGGGTAAAGGTAATTTCCCGCCGCACGCCCCCCCCCCCCCCCCCCCCCCCGCCATTTTCATGTATTTTATACATGGCTATTTTCAGTATGTAATCCTTAACCTAATCCCTTTTTCCTTGATTTTCTTACTGAATATGTCTCCATGATGTGTTCCTGTTTGAAGGAATGTTTTCTTTATTAAATAGCTTATAATACTGTTAAAATTTTTATTCTACTTTTAATATTTGTGGAAAAGTTGCTCTTAGTTTCCTCAGTCTTCTGGGGGGCTAAGAACACGACTAGCATATTTTGATCAAATCCATTCCCCAAACCCTTTTTGAATGCAAGTGTAATTTTATAAAAGCTCAGATCTTTTATAGTACCAAGAAAGTGACTTCTGACACACTTGTCATACTTTCTAACCCTCTCAGAAAGTTTAAATAGTTCTCAAGTAGTATTTGTGTATATTCTAATCTTCTACATTGTTAAGAGAAATGCTGTTTAATGTTTCTATGTAGAATTAAAATCCTAGCTGTTTGTCAGAAGCTGTTTGGCTTCAGGCACAGTACCATTTTAGATATTGATTATAAATGCAGGTAAAATCAAATTAAATTCAGCCTGGCAGAAGATGTGATTCGAGTACTCTGTCTCAAATCCACTTCATTTTAGATTTGGGGTTTCTGGTGGTGGGCAGTGATTATAAGTTTTTACAACAGTTCTGCTTTTGGTTAGGTGGTAGATACGCAGGAAGAGGCATGTCTAATTCCAGTAGATGGAGCAGCAGGTATATGGATCTGATTCTTGTTCTGTGTCACTGAACAGAGACACTACAGTAAAACTGGGGTTTACAGCCTTTCTGTGTTTCTCTGTTATTATATGGCTGGGCTATGGTTTTTCAGATAAAACTTTTTTTGCAGTACAAAAAGAAGACTAAACTATTCTCTCTAGGTGCGAGAGTTTGATGGTCGTCACTTTATTCTGGAGAAGTCAATTACAGGAGATTTTGCTCTTGTGAAGGCCTGGAAGGCTGATCGTGCAGGAAACATAATTTTCAGGTATGACTTGTTTACCAGTGGGAAAAGATTCTTTAATTATTTAGATAATGAAAGAGGAGAATCCTGTCTCCTTGTGATGTCAAAAAAATGTTTTACTGATTTCACTTTCTTTCATATTGCCTTTCCCTACTGTCAAATTATACTGCTATAAAAAACAAAATATAATTACTTTTTCTAATGACTTTTGAGAATTCAAACGTAACTGTGAAGTAAAACATTAATAGTCAAAAATGAGACATAGCAGACCAAAGGCAGTGTGATGACTGTGAAGAAATGTAGTGACATTCTGTTTGTTTCAATTTTCATGTTAGTTTGCGTCCTTTTCTTTGTGCAATTGAAGGCTGAAGCAAAAAGTGCAGTCTCATGTGAAGAGAAGGGAGCTGAGTCAGTCTCCTGGCCAGTCAGTAATGGAAAAACTTGATTCTGTCCCCAGAAAAGTGTGTTTTAAAGTCACTTTGATCTCAGTGGTGTGAGGAAAGGCATCATAGCAATTTAAGTAGTGAAAAGTTTGGGTGTTGCTGTATTTGTGCTCTGGTTTGTCCTGAACTGAATTAGGAGAGGTTTGAGTATGTTTAAGGTGTAATATTAAATCAAATTGCATGAAAATTAAGAAAGACTTTTTTATTTTACCAAACTCTTGATAGCCTGGTTTGGCCACTGGCAAGACAAGGTGGTTTCTAATTAAAAATTGAACTACCTTGTGTGCATGTACATGAATTTTATGGCTGCTGATCTGCTTTCCTTAGGCTCTGGGACATGGAATACAGGAAACAGTCTTCCCCTTTGGGCTTCTCTTTGTTTGATCTTGAGCCTCTACTGTCTGTGCTTTTACCCCATATCTATCTACTGATATATATACTCATCTCTGAAAAATTCTTTCATTCTCCACAGGAACACACTAGTTGCGTTCTCCCTTCCCGCCCCGCCCCCCCCCCCGTTTATGTCCTGTTGGTCTCTATGACCTTCCCTCTCCCTCCTCATCCTTTCAGAAGTCTTCAAGTCTCCCACTTTCACACAATACAGTTGATAGCAGATACTACTGCCATGTGGAGTGGAGACCTAAAAATCTTGGCTCCTTTCAAGTGTAACTGATCAAAGATGGAATCATCATCATCCAGTGTCTTATTCCATGTAGACTATTGCTAGCTTAAAAGAATTTGCTCATAATAAGCAGTGACCCATTCTGCTCTCGGATGATTACCTGATGGCCTAGAACAGAGGGACATAGGTGCATCTCGTAGCCTGTGGGAGTCAAAAGAGGAGGAAATTGTAATAGATTAGAATATTACAGCAATGTTTGTGATCTACAGGATGAAAAGGAAAATGTATTTTTGACATTGTGCTACATACTGTGTATTCACTGCCAGTGGGACCCATCCATACTTTATTATGTGACTTCTGTTTGTGTTTGCCGAGTTATACCTAGATAGACATAGGTGCTGTTTGCTCACATCTGCCACTGCTTTCGCTGGTATCTCTGGAGCCAATAGGAATGGAGTAAGTGTCTGCAAACTATTAATCACCCTCAAGCTTAAGAGTCTTTTTAAAATCTAATGTACTTCAGGTAGACTTATTTGGACCATAGGGCAGTGTGAGTTTTCTTGTCTAGTCTCATACATGACATTATGCTGTTTTCTTGGGGATTTGGAATGGCATAAGCTCCTTGAGAAAGCAATTTTTTAAACAGGGTTTTCTACGTGATACCTCATGTCCCCTAGCTCTTTTGTTCTATACAGTATGCTGTGGCTGCTTTCCTTCTAGGCATCTTTATGCTGAGTGGACTATTCTGCTGTGTCTGGCCCAGCAGATAATAATTGTTAGGTACGGTGTGCCATTACAAAGACAAATAATCCAAGACCCCCTCAAACAATGAAATAATCCCACCTTGTTCCTGTGCTAGCTGAAAGGATGTGTATATGGGCATTTTGCTTTGTTAGTCTGGTGCAGGTACAAGTTCTACATAGCAGAACAGTGGGTCTCCAGGTCTTAACGTCCCTTGGAGCTTTGCTCATTAGGGACAACAGCAGGCAGTGCTATTGCTTTTGTGGATGTTCTCCCTTCTTTGGGTCCCGTCCCTTTCCATGTGGTACCATTCTGCTTTGGAGTTGTTCTAGCCCACTAAATACTTCCACTTTACAAGCATATAGTTCCACTTTACAAGCAGAGGTGTAGTTTGGTGCTGATGAAAGTACGCTCTTGACAAAGGAACAGAGATGTTGAAGGAATAACCTGAGTCAGGGCCCCTGCTGTCACAGTCATCAGGTTATTTCTTCATGCTTCAAGTGGTTCTGCAGTACGTAAATTCAGTTAATATTTGAGATGTCCCCTCATATCTGCACCATTAGGTATGCAGTGGATGTCATTCTTTGGTTTAGTCTACTATGAGCTAGTTTGCTATTTTTTGCCTTTAGGAGAAAAGCCATTTTCATGCCTTTGGGTCAGCTTAGGAATCCATCACTGAAACAATGGATTTTTTTAGATGTTGCCGAGTCTGGATGTCCAGAAAGCTGTCTTAAAATGAAAAGGCCAACTTGGCTAGTTAGTTTCTGGATTTTATACCCCAAAAACTTCAGCATTTTTCTGTGTTAGAAAACGGTGTTTCTGTTTTTTCTTCTTCCAGGTGATTCTTTAGAAATAAGACCTTTGATCTTGTAAAAGGCTGCTGCTTCTGAAACAACTTTACTAACATTCTGAATTGCACAAGCTTTTGTAAATAGGGTCAGAATCAATCCCGTTAACTCTTCTTAATTTGACATTGAAATGTTTTCTTGTAGCTTTTTCTTCTATGTAAAAATAGCTTGTATCAGTTTCATTTACTGGCAGACCAGCCACTATGATCTTGAGCAAGTCTTTGGCTCAGAAAATAGTGGCTTGGGATGGAATACTGAATTCTTTGTTTCCGTATCTGCCTTCTCCCATTTGGGTCCATTCCCTTGCTGTTTTGATTCAGCTTTTGTAGTGCTCTTTTTCTTCTCATTTTCTACTCCACCTGGTTTAAGATAGTCCTGCCTAAATCAGTGCTAGCTACTATTGTATTCATGCACTAAGAGAAGAATATAAATTCAAGTATCTTTTTTTTTTTTTCCCCAGATGGTTTCCTCTTCTTACACCCTTTTGTGTATACACAGCCACAGAGGGTACACACAGACGAAAGATATTGTCCCTTCTGTAGCCTCCATTAGCGGCTTCAAAGCTGCTGTGTATTACCAATAAAACACGATTTCCCCAAGATACGTGTCTTAGGGTATAGCTTTGATTCTGTAGGTCTCTGCATTAGAAATCCTGTTAAAACTGCACGGTAGTGCCAGGATTTGGTCATTTCAAGTCCCTGCCTCCCCAAAGCCATGAGGTGGCAGCAGCATCCCGAAGTTCAGCATGGCTATTGCGCTGGGTAAGGTAATCACAGGAGAGAGAAAGGGTTAGGTGTTGGGAAATAAGGATGGTCAGAAAAAAAATGCTTTTGCAGAAGGCGAAAGGGGGTTTTCACTTGTTTTAAACTCTAGTTTCGTGCATTTTGATGAAAAAAAAAAATCAAGAATTCTACTTTTAAAAAGAGAAAAATGCTGAGAAGCTATTAGTGGAACCCCAATAAAATATACATATTTTTTCTTAAATGTTGTGCCACACAGTTTTGTTTGCTTTCTGAAAAATACAGAAAGGGGCTTACCCAGGTCACTTGTTTTCCCGTGTGCCTATTGGGACCTTGCTGCAGGTCCCAGCACAGTTAAAAATGTTACATGTTACTTTTATTCCCTGAAGGTTCTTCTTCCTTGTTACAGAAATACTGCATGGGAATACTTAGAATCAATGCCAGAGTCTTGCAGTGAGTGCCAAAACTGGCATCGCTTTTTTAAATCAAGTGAATTGGATTAAATTTACTACTGTGCAAAGTGCTATCCCAAATCTTTGTCTGAATTATGAAGGTCTGTGTGGGACTTGAGAGGTTGTTAGGCCCTGTGCTTGCTCCCTGTGGAGATTAATTTCATTCGTGCAGTGAAATAATGGGAAGGTACATTGGACAAAGCCCAGCTTGCTGCTGCTCTTTGTTCTAATAAATGAAGGTATCAGTAGCATATCCACTTTCAGTTAAAGAATGTGCTGATTAAAAGTCAAAAGAGCTGTTGTAAATATTTTCTAATGTAGCGCAAAACGATTTGATTTCATATGCATCTTACACAATTCCATAATACTTTCTTCTCCCTCCTACTTTTTTATTAGTGCTATAGCTATTCGGTGAAAAGATTTGTGATGTTTGTATTACAGAGATACAGTGTATACAGTAGCTTATCTCTGAAAAGTCTTTCTTCGTACTATTACAGCTTTTAGTACTTACTGATTTTCTTTTGCAGGAAAACTGCAAGAAACTTCAACCAACCTATGTGCAAAGCTGCCAAGACAACTGTGGTAGAGGTATGGAATTGAAACATAACAAGCCCTGTACCTGTGGTCAACATACCCCTTTGTTTTACATGGTATTCCAGGGACAGGGTTCTCCTTTTCTTGACTCACTAGGGGATTTCATACTAGAGGCTGTGATCTAGCCTGTCTCCTTGGATTACCTACTCCTAACACTATACTGTGTTTTAGTGATTAGTTCACCATGGTTCCTCAGTTGATTACTGTTCATCTGATCCTGGCCAGGACTTCATATTTGCTGTGATCAGGCTTTGAAGGGAAACATGACAACAGCCTTCAAATTTGTTAATTAAAACAATATGTATATGAAAGAAGAAATAGTAGGCTTAGGCTGTGCTTGAGAAGGTTCACCTAAGACCTTATGCAAAACTTCCTGAAAATAAGGATAAGTACATAGTAACACAGATTGGGCAAATCATGGAGCCATCATAGTTGCAGTCTCTAAAATATAATTAATTATGTAAATGCCAGTCCAGAATGGATACAGACATTTAGTTATGCCTTGAGAAAGAGGAGGACTAGATGATGTAGAAGTTTCTTCCACTGTTTTTGTCCTTTTTCCTTGTTGTCTAAAACGGTAATGTTTAAAAGTGTGGAGCAGCCTACTCTGGAAATATATTGGTGACTGGAGAGTTGCTAAGGCATAGCAATATCTAAAAGACAGGCTGCTCTGTTAGATTTTTTTTCATCACTCTCTGGTAAGTTGTTTTTTTTTTAATATGCCTGATAAAAGCTAAATAAAGTTTGACAGTAATATCAAGACAAACCCTTCTATACTATTTCTAGTAAATTCTAAATGGTAGAGGCTTGTATTTCTTCAGGGTTTTTGTTTTATTTTGTTTGGTGGTTGTTTGGGGTTTTTTTTGTAAAATCTTAGCTGGAAAATATATTTGTTCTATAAACATCCCTGGATAATACATTTGGGAACTTGAGTTATTTCTTTTTGTTTTACAGAACTATGGCAAAAAATACCTTAGAATTTGTCATATGACTTACAGTGACAATTCAGCACTAGTACATAAATTTTCAGAGTTGGTTTTCAAGAAAAGTTTTAAATATTTTTCTCTTTAAAAATGAAATAAGGAATCTTTCATCATTCTCTTTCCTTCTAGTTACTTGCCCTTCATACTTTATTCAGTCTGGCATTTAGGGAATTTAAGTAGATCAAAGCCTTCCACCTACATTCCATCTCTTTCTCTCTTTCTGCTCTTCTATCCACATGTGATAGGGTAGAATTTTCTTGTCAGTGAGCAGCAATTATGTGACATCCTTCTTGCTATAATTCCACTTAACAGTCTTCAGTAGCTCTGCTTAGAACTGTGTCCACCATGAGTCTTGTTGCATTTTCAATACCATTTAAAAGCTGACAAGCTTTTTTGCTAGATGTCACATTAATATTACTTTGAAAATCTATTTTTTATGAACAAATTAATGGGTGAAAAGGCAGAACCAGAGATCTAGGACAGATAAATATTTTGAGCCAAATGCAATGCCTGATTGGCTTAACTTTTAAGTGTCTTTCTTCCAAAGTGGAATTCAGAATGTTGTGTTTGGATTTAAAGAGTTCAAACTCAGGGAATCGGAAGGAGATATCTCAATATGGCATCTAGTACATCCTCAGTACTGACCATTATCAGACTGCAGCTCTCTAGAGCTAATCACTAGGGAACCTGAGGCAACTGAAAAGTTTTGCGTGACTCCTTAGCACTGTTCAAGGTTGAAGGGTGAAATTCTCAAACCCACTTACAGGGAGAAGAAAAACGTTTGTCCTGGCAGCAGGGATTTCTGAATTCTGGTATCTGTTCCCAGCTCTGTTTCAGTTTTTCACCCACTGACCATTCAGCTTAAGCAGACAGTCCTAGAAGCAGAGATTTGAAGCCATCTCTGTTCCTTTCCATCAAACTAGCTACAGGTCAGACCTGCCTTCAGGGTCATGCATTGATTAATTAGGATTTGAAGGACTGTAGTTTCTCAATCTGGTGTTCCCATCCTGATTTTGAATGTGTAGCTTTGTACCTGTTATGCAGCCAGGCTTAGGCTGCTGCCATTTGCTTGTCTAGCACAAAGCACCAAGCTGAGGCAGGTAACTAGGAAAAATCAGACGCATATTCCTCTGTTTCTGATTTTTGGGTTGCTGAAATTTTTCCTTCAAAATGAATGCTATAAATACAGAGAAAAAGAACTGGTTTTCCTTGTAGCTACTCTGATGAGGTTTTTATTTCCTTTTTTTTTCTTATTTGTGTGCATCTAGTTTTATCCAGTCTTTTAGAAGCAATCTTTTTTTAGGAACAGAGCTTCATTTATTAAACTTTTATGTTAGAAGAATGGGTACTAGGCCGCTCACTTATGTCACTGTTAAGCTCGGTAAGTACATTCAATAACAGAATAACTTGAATTTGGATAGATAGATTTAATCAGAAAGTTATCCTGCCTTGATGCAAACAAGAGATGGAAACCCCATCCTTCAGTTTTCTCTTGTTCTGGTGGTTAATCACCCTTACTGGTATAAATATGGTTTTTTACTGTAATTAGTTTGGCTTTAGGTTCTATCCAGTGCTTTTACTCTCTTCTGGTAGATTAAAACCTTTCTGAAGCTGGTATTTCCTTCCCAATGAGTGACTCTTCAGTGCTATTGATATGATGAACAGATTGAAGTCTTAGTGATTCTAGCTGTAAACAGTTTTCTTCAGCTCTCCTCTCCTTTTTATGTCCATCTCCTCTCTCTTTTTACTGACACTTTAAAAATGTGACTAACTGGAGTGTTGTTCAACACTAACACTGCCACCACTAATGTCACATGAAGAGTTAGAGTTAGTCTTTGGTCCTCCTGCTTCCTTGTTTGCATACTTGTACTCTTTGCTGACCATTATATGGGGGGTCATACAGCATTAACTGCTTAAATCTTGTTGATCCGTTTCTGGCATACTTCAAGGAAAGTATATTCAGTGTTTTCCAACGTGCATTCTGTAATTATGGCAGGTATATCTTGATCACAGATATCTAACCCTGTGTTTTGTTAGGAAACTTGTTATGTTTGAATAGACCTGGTTTATCTGTTGTATCTGGCAAGTGCCGCTTTTTTCTTAGGATGTTATTATTTCACCATTCTTTCCTCAGATTTATTTTAGTTTTTGGTTGTTGATAAAAATACGTAATGGCACTTGGCATAGTAAGATCCATACCAAGGGAAATATAAACTGCTGGAAATCCAATCTCAAGGTGTCTGTGAATTTGGTGAAAGTGGGGAAGTGCACTGGTAATCAGCTGCATTTGTTAACCTGTCCTTCTAAGTTAACCTGGGGTGCTGTGAAATCTCCTGACATGCATACACAGTAAAGGACACTTTTTTTTTTTTCTTTTTTCTCTTTAATGTATTAAAGCTGCTGTTCTCTAGTTTACATCAGTGTGACATTTTACATTCTTAGCTGAAGTATGGACAGGCAATTTTTGTAACAACTCATGAGGTGGAATAACTTGGCAGAATTCTGGATGTGGAGGATAAACGTAGAGACACCCCGCCCACCCACCCCCCCCCCCCACCCCCCGGACACCTTGCAAACTGATAGCTACTGCTTGCTTAAAAACTCTCCTGTGTTGTGAGGAGCAAGGCTGGCTGTGCATTAGAGAGGCTTCTGAAGGAGGAGGTAGAAGTCAGGCTGTACCATTACCAGTTAGCTCTGGCACACAGTGGAGTTACATTGGTTTTTAAAATTCCCCTAGAACAAACTTCAGATTGAAGTACCTGACCTTCAGCCATGTTTATTTTGATGAGGCAAATGGTCAGAGGTATCATTCAGTACCCTCTTTGGGATCAGAAATACATTGATTGTAAACTCCTAATGAAATGCAAGTGGTGTTTGCTGACCTGCACAACTATTTTGAACTGTTACATGCATTTCTTCTGTTTATGTAAGAGATAGGTAGTAGAACCTGTTAACATTCTTGATAATAAGGATGTGTGATGACGCACAGATCTGTAAAGATGTAAAAATGGTCTGTAAAGATCCAACTGTGCTTAGTCCAGTGGAATTTATACTTTAATGTAAAGATGATCAGTATTAAGGGTCAAAAAGAAATTTTCAACTGAATCATGATTCCTGTTACTTGTAAGGTAACATTTGCAGAGAAAAACGTTAAATAATCCAGTATTGGCAGCATTAGTTAGTTTGGCTTTATTGATACAAGAAAGCAAAATGATACAGGAGTTTAATTGTTTTTTAGTTTTTCTACAGTGTAGCATTTTAAAGTTCTCTGTTCATCTGCTTCTGCAAGTTCTGCAAGATGAAGTGAGGAGTTAAGTACATAGTCAGAGCTGTAGCTTTGTTTGGACCTGAGCCTGAGGCTTTCAGTTGATTTTCAGATCTATAAACACTCTTCTGCTCCTGTTGCAGAGATGGGAAAATTAGGAAATCAACTGATCTAAGAGGAGCTCGGTGGTCACAAGTTATATACGAGCACTAGCCCTTGTAAAGGTGCAGGGGAATGGCTTGGCACGTGAAGGAACTTGAGGGGTTGTGTGGTTTTACATACATGGTAACATTTCCAGCACTGTTGAATGAGGGACATGTTTGCTGAGTTCAGCAGGTGGCACTGCTGGCAGGCTGCTCGACAGACCCTTCGAATTGCGTGGTGGGAAACGAAATGTGTAGCAGCTCAGAGTTACGGCCAGGAGGCCACCTGGATGTGTGCCCAGACTGCTACGGCGAGGCCTGTGGTGTTAGAATGCTTCCTAAGATGTGCATCTTCCTGCAGAGGTTCCTGTGAGCCCCACCAGGAACCCCACCAGGAGGCCCAGCTTTTGGTGATGAAGCCTCTTTCTCGAGGCAAACCAAAGCCAAAGGAAAAAAACATGTTGTAACCTCGGTGGGGGTGGGTGTCATCACAGCACGGGAGAGATGAAGGGTGATACAGGCTTGGGTTCTTGCTCTCTGCCACAGAGGAATACATAAACATCCATAACCGCTGCAAACATCCCTAAGCTGTTGTCTGTTTTCTTGCCATAGTTATTCTTTGCTGTGAAACCTACTGAATACTTGGCCCTGGTGAAGTGGTTTGAGATCTCAGCCATCATATAAGTGTTGGGTATTGGTAATAGTAATATGTTTAGAAATATTTATTGACTGGTGGTTTGAATATCCAGTTTGAATAATTTTCTTGTCCCAGACTGCAGAGGATGGCTAAATATATCTCCCTGTGTAAACAGCATTTCCACCTCAAATAATATCAGAGGAGGAAAAAAAAAAGTGTACTTCCTCATAAAAATGCATTAAATAAAAATCATTAAACCCTGCATTTTATCTCTGGTTGCCTGGTAACAACACAGCCACGTCAGTGAGTGCCATTATCTCAGGTACAATGAACTGCGCTGCACTAAGGGACAGAAGCAGACTGAAATAAGCTGTTTTGTTTCCCGTTATCTGTGCTAAATCATGGCATTGTGTTTTATTGACGAAACTGGAAAATGCACCTTTTTCTTGCTGTGTATTCCCGCAAGTGCTTTAATGACACCAAAACCTTCCTCAGATGCTTAGCTTTGTTCTGATGAATTCTTCAAGGTTTTTGCACAGTGACAGTTTACACTAATAAAGCCTGTAAGTACTATTTTAAAGTAGGAGAAGAATCTTAAAGAACCTTTTCCCTTACCTGGATCCCTCAGCCATGAAACTCGAAACTGAACCCTGCTACAGGAAGGAGTTCTGGATTTGGGGTGAGCGCAGACCAAAGTCTGTGTTTTTGGGAAACCACAGATCAGGATTTGAGGCCAGAAAGGATACAGAATTGAGGTCCAATGTGCAAGTGCTGTAACCACTGAGTTGTTCTGTTGCTATAGCCTTTTTCAATATTGTTTAATTGCTCAGTGATGACTCTGTGTGCACTTAAGGGGATGATTGCTGAGGGGGTGTCCCAGGCATCTGCAGCTGGGGAGTGTTTTGTTTGAAAATCCCATTTGGCACAGGGTGGACATTTAAGCTGCTTAGTCCTGTCACCTTACCAGCAGCTTCTGGCACAAGTGACAGTAGAATTCAAGTTGCCATAATATATTAATATAATACATAAGAAATATATACCTGAGATACAAAAATATATATAATTAGTGTAAGTATGGAGGTCTTTGCATCTAAAACATCTAGGTGGCTAGTCAGGGCTTTTGACTGCATGACTGGATTTGCATGTCTAGGTTTTGGCTAAATCCTCAATCAGAAATGCTTGTGGATTAGAATTTAGATAACTCATTTATAGTGTATAGACATTACAGTATCCTTTCCCAAAGGAACATTAGATGGAACATTTGAGTGAATGCTTGTGGGAGAGTAACTATGAAATGCAAGCTTGTGGTCCTTAGAAAGCATAGAAGGGAAAATATCAAATTATTAGGAATGCTTCTTAGGAAGACTGATTTTGTGAGCTTCAAGACTTGGTATATGAAGGTTTCTGGGAGGTATAGCTAGGAAGAAATTAAGTTAGGGAAATACTATGTTGAGAGCTTCTCTGGCATGGAGAAAGCATTGGATAAACAGTAGGAGCTTGACCGTGATCACAACCATTGCAATGCCAAACACAGAAAATAAAAACAACAGAAAGTGATACCAAGATCAGATGTCTGATGCTAAGCATTACAAACCCCAAACAAACAAGAAAAGCTTAAGCACGTAGGAGCAAACTCAGAAATCTGCAGCCCAGTATAAAATAAAGCTTGAAAGTAGCAAGAAATCTTTCTAAGAGTACATACATAGTGGGCCAGGAGACAAAGAACGTTGATACTTCACTGCTCAATGAGGAAAGTAAAACTACCAATGCAGAGTACAAAAAAGGCTAAAGTGTTTAATGCCTTTTCTGCTTCAGAATCCAGCAATGATAAAAGGCAGTTTGGTGGCTGTTATGATGCCAGTCATAGAAGGCTGAGGAACAAGTGAGAGAAAGATTGGAATTGAAATCCAGGGGCTACTACTACCGATTTGGAAAACCAGCTCCTAGACATGTTTGCACACCATTGCCACAGTAATTTTAGTTTGCCAAAATGAAGCCTACCCTCAGATGCCTGAATGCTCTTTTGTGGTTTTTATTTCCCTTCCTTGTATTTGATTCCTTGCTCTGTGTGTGCATGTGTTTATTAAAAGAACAGAAAACCAAAGCATTTTTACAGCTGTTATGCAAACCACCTTATGATTTGAGAAGCCCTGGAATAGGCAGAGCTAGAAGGGAGTTCATAAAGTAGTAGTTCTTACATTTACTTAACATGCTTCTGATTATCATGGGAATAAACTTCTTTAATAGTTAATTTATCTACCAGGGGTGGTGTTTTGGTTTGTTTTTTTCCTACAGTTGCTTTTATTTTATATATAACCTAATTATGTGGATTTGGACTTAGCACTTGAGAATTAGCTGGATTAGTGAACATTAAGTGGTTACAATTCATAGCAGATCAAATTTTTGCTGACTGCTGTTCAGATGGTTTTATCTACACACAAGATTGTGCTACAAGATTTGAACTTGGGTTTTTTTTTTTTTTTTTATCTGTCTTCTATATTTTATTCCTTTCTAAATTGATACTTTATTGAATGAGTATCATAAGCTTTCTCAGCTTTCAGCTTTGGAAGTTCACTGCAGATGTAAATACAATCCTTAGTGAAAAAAAAATCCTTTTATTCTTGTCACATATGTTAAGAATAAATATGACATTCAAAAAGAACAAACTAAAGCAAGTCCATGGCTGATCAGTAGATACTGCAGATTGCCAGGAAGTCAGTGTGCTGGGGAAACCGATGGAAAGCCTCTTTTTGCTCCTGAAGATAATTTTTTTTTTTCATAATAATTTGTAGAAAGCCAGATGTAGTGTGCATTTGAAGTATATTTAATTAACAGTACTCGTGTCCTATATCATGAGAAATTGAAAATTAATAGGATTTAAAATACTACATATTTAACTTTTCTGTGCATGTATGATAAATTAATGACAATTCTTATGCCCTGCTTTGTATGTAAGATGCATTAATCAGTCAGTGATTTATCAGTCTTTGCTTTTTAAATCATACATGATTATAGAACTGAAAAGATTGTGCAGAGAGTTTTAGACATGAGTCAAGGAATTTATATACATACATACTTTTATTTATGTATCTGAAAGCAATAATTTGTTTTCTGTGCTATTAACATCTGTGATGGAGATTTCCAGTACAAAAGAAGAAAGATTTGACATTCAAATTGAAAATCTTACAAATAGTTTACAATGTGAGTAATTGCCTACTGATGTGAGCAGATGCATTTTTTCAGGTGGTCAAAATATTGAGATTTGGAAAGCTGCAGCCTTGTAACTTGCAACAGTGAGAATTTTGGAGTAATTGTGTGAATGAGTAACTCAGGTTTTAGTCTTCTCCTGCAATATTCTTCCCTGCAAATGCTATAGAACAGAATTACTCAGTGAAGAATGTGAGGATTTAAGTAGGACTAAGATACCAAGACTGTCTTGACTTCAAATCGTGCTGATTTTTCAGGCTGCAGAAGACAGTAGAAGAATGGATGAGGACTGC
Source organism: Falco punctatus (assembly GCF_963210335.1). Classification (NCBI taxonomy): domain Eukaryota; kingdom Metazoa; phylum Chordata; class Aves; order Falconiformes; family Falconidae; genus Falco; species Falco punctatus. Next base: position 16,087,836 of record NC_137586.1, on the reverse strand, counting down.
AGATTAATTTTATTTTTCTGTGTCCCAAATAGCGCCCTGGTGTACATTTGAAAGTCACTTGGTATTCAGTTTTTTTCCAAAACTGTGTTAAATTGCTTTATAGAAAATTTGCAGTCATAAAGTCCAGTGTGCGGAAATGCACTCCCATTGATATGCCCATGACTTAAATAAAAAGTGCCTTTGTTTGCCACTTGTGATTAAGCTGGAGAAAGCAATAGCTAAACAGATCTTAAAATAAGTAATGTGATTTTAAACAGTTGGGTTTTTTTATTTTAGAAAAACAGGCACATGTCTCTTTTTGTTGTTAACCTTTGGAATAGGTCAAATGTATTATATTATATTTGGCATTTTATGTTAAAGTAAGCAGGGAAAAGAAAAGAGGGGAGCTGGGCTGTATTCCTGATCAAAACGGGGGAGGTATGTAGCCAGCTGGCAGTGTAAGCAGTGTGGTAAGGAGATTTGTGCCCCCCAAGCTCTCAAAATGCTGAATTTCTCAAACACTGAGCATCAAGAGCTGCAAAGGAAGGTGCAAACACACCTAACAATTAGTTTGAGTAAACTAAACTTCTCAATAAAATCAGTTTTAGGTTCAATTTTTTCCCCCAGTACCTTCAAAATAGACACTTGCATTTTTATGCCAGAATTTTTGCCTATTTGAATTTCAGGCTGATGGAAGTTATACTGATGTCTCACAGTTCTACCTTGTTCTTTTGAGTGAATTAGGTGAGTTCTTATGCACCTTCATTTCTGTTGCTTTATGCTGTTCAGTATTTCTGTTTGGGTTTTTCTTTTTTTAATTGTTCATTTTGGAAAGCCTCGTAGCTTTTGTAATGTCTTGGGATGAGACCAGCTGAGAAGCAGGCTTTCGAGCTTGGACAGCAGCACATTCTTGATCCTGTGGTGTTTAGTTACCTCCTGTAAGGCAGGCGCTTTGTGTTTGCCTTTGCCAGCAGCAATTAGAAAAGACTCCTGACCCCACCATGCACACTGAAGTAGACTATCCCTTAATTTTCATGAGGTATGTGTGTACTCAGTTTCTCCTGGTGTTCATACATTGAGAAAAGTTATTTTTACATGCTTTTAGTCTTAGATTTTACAGAAATGTGGTGGTAGATGTGTTTCATTCCTTCAAAATTAGAACTAATTTGGGATTTTAAGAAACTCTAGATTTAAGGCACTAAATTGAGCCGTCATGCAAGTAGAAATGAATTGCTGTTTGTGATGGATTCCAGCACGGTTAAATATATGCCAACCAAATGTACCCAATCTAGACATCTACCAGGAGGCTTATGGGAAAGCAGAGAACCAGATTAGTTATATGATGTTGGCAACCCAACCACCCATCTCAAGACATCATCTAGACTTTGAGACATAAGAACAAAAATTGCTAAATGAATGTGAAGGTTTCTGAGAATGCTGAATTTTTCTTTCAGCAATTCAGAAGAATCAGAGATGGCAAAGAAACATATCATTCATGATCTCTATTTTGAGGGGAGTGGGGAGGAAATGGTTAAAACCCCAAACAGTTTATAAAACAACTGTTCAAATAAGTTGTGTAAGTGTTCTCTTGGGAATTTTAAGCCAATTGATATTGGCTTGATGTACTTCAGTGTTCATTCCTGCTGATAATAAATACAGAGACAGAATAGAAAACTTGGTATGATCAGGAGATTAGAGGTCTAGAGGGAAAGAAATTAGAATTTTCTCGCTAGGCTATGGTAAGCAAAAACTTATTTTTATGGCGTGAAGGACTGATTGAACATGTTTCTGACAGCTTCAATATCAAATAATATTTTTGGTTCTGTGAAGCACTTCATTCTTGCTTTTTATTTCCATATATGTCTAGTGCTCTCCTTTCCAAGTAGCTTTGAGGAAGATAATGATTAAATGTAATAAAGTTTTGTATTTTCTTAAAGTTTGTAACTTACAGTATCTTGATACCGACATTCTTGTGGTTTCTGATTCATCTTTTGAAAGTGTCTAAGCTGAATGACATACTACCATCAGTTGTTCTTTCTTCCAGTCCTTCCCTTGAAAAATACTCTGACTACCTTCTTCCTTAATATGTGAAAAAGTTTTATTAATCTTGAATATTTGGGAGTTTTGGGATATCACCTATGGTTTTGAAAGTGAGATGGACCACACTGATCCCTCATTGAGAAATAAACTGGTAGCACCTAAAGTAGTTTTCAGAAATGTTTGTAAACTACTACTGTCTATAATGAACATCTGAATAAGGAGGGTAACTAGTACATGTGTGCACATAAAGTGTCATTTTGAGATGATGTGTCTTTTTGTTGCCTTCATTGACATACATGCAGGGTTTCTTTTTCTTACCAGAGAGAACCAGCAACATAATTTGTTACAAAATAGCTGCTAATGTATTGTTTTACCCTAATGACCTTCCTGTATGTCTCTGGCTTACCATTCTCTGGCCTGATCCTTAGAGGTATTCCTTGAATTTGAGGGTGGATTAATTGGATTTACATAGTCTGGAAAATACGAAGAATGGTGCAATTAAATTGCTGATTGTTTTTGTTTTTTAAATTAATTATTTTTCTTTACTTTTCTACCTCTCCCTTCAGTACTTAAAATTCCTCTTTGCTCATTTTTGAAAGTAAAGCTTAAATTTATCTCCTGACCTTTAAGTTACATTTCTTTGAATGTGTAGGAGATGAGATCTCTTCCAGTGTCTTTTTATTTGTCATTTCTCTGATATGAGTAAGAAAATAAAATTTTTTTTTGAGAATAAAGCTGATAGATTTTTTTTTTTTAGGTTTCAATAATTCCTGGTAATATGTGAGTAATTTTAATAAAAAATGCCAGTTATTTATTTACACCTTCTAATCAGTTAAAAATCTTTCAATCAAATGTATTTTGAAAAAAAGCAATGAAGTACAGGAATAATGTATTTGAAGCAATGTTTTGATGGCAAAAATGTTAAATATATAATTTCAGTAGAGTTAATATTGGTAGCAGCTGTTCTGTTCTGAAGTGGAAGGATTTGGGATGTGGCTAGTTACCTTATTCAGCAGAGCTACGCTTTACAGGTTAAGCAGGTTCTTCTGCCACTAGCACCTCTTAACAAATGAAGATTATGTTCCCAGATTGTGAGGGTTTTGTTTGTTTTCTTCTGACTACTTTCCTATTATTTTAATTATTTGATTGAAATATAATTTCATAATGTAATAAAAAACATTTTCCAAAATTGCCTTTTCCAGATCTGAGAAGGCAATTTTATATGTATTGCATGTGGATGGTTAAGTTTCATTTTTTAAGAACTTAGGTACTGAATACAAATTGGATACTTAATTATGCTCTTACCTTTTAATTATAATGTTTCCATTTTTGTTGTCACTACTATCGTCCAGTTGAGTGTAAAAAATAACAACTGAGCACTTTGTAATCCCTCATTTTATGAAGAAAGCACAAGTCACAAAACATGGTCACAACCAGCATGACTTCGTTGATGACTTACATCAAAACAACCAGTTTTAAGAAGGCTTTAGGAAGGGATCACTCCTTAGGTTTGCCTGCAGCAGGAGGCTGGGTTTGTTGGTAATACTGGGACTGGTAGATTGCTGGATCTTAATCTCTCATGCTTTTAATTCAGGTAATTTTACAGTAGAAAAATAGTGTAAAATGGAAATTAATTAAGGATGCAAGAAAATAGCTATCATGTTATCATTTCTGCTTCTTGACGCATACAGAATTATATAGATCTACTTGTGCAAATCATCGAACAAGCAGTTCCATCAATTTAATGGAGTAACTTCAGTAACCAGTAATAGTTAGCAGACTTTGCTTTTTTCTTCATTATCTACTTTGCAAACATCTTGAGGAAGACCCTGCATGCTTCAGTTAATAATTGCAGAAAACATTTTTACAGTAGATATTTACAGGCACAGTTGATAGCAGGCATTTATTGTTGAAGTAGCTACTTTTTTATAAAATCCTTCTATTGTAATTTAAGTGAGTCTGCATAAGTGAATTTTTATTTTGGGTAGAACTGACCAGTTACAAGAAGAAAAAAAAATGGAAAATACATTGGTTTGAGAGTGTTATTTTTTTAGGTTTATTCTTTTGATAAATTTCAATATCTTCTGACTTTGAGCATGTTCCTGGAACTTAAGAATATCATCTATCCTGGCTGTGTTAAAATGAGACTAGCTTCAAAATTTCTGAAGTGTAGATCTATGTATATGCTAGAACTTTTTCAGAGGCTGGTTAAATTTTTCATATTCTTTCATGTATGCACACAGCTTTACATATAGATAGCTTTTGTAGTTAAGTGTGCTTCCTCTTTTTTTTGCAGTTGTTATCTCAGAACTGCTATGCATGAGTACCTGAAGCAGGTGATTTAGTGCAGTCTTTTCTTCTTTGCTGTCAGCAGCACAGCATGGAGGGAGATGTTGAATGCGAGGAATGGAAAGCCTCAGTTGGAGGAAACAGGCAGCAAGTGCAGAGAAATGTGGGAGCAGAGATTAAGCCTGAGGCAACCAGAAGTGGAGGTAATTGAGGAGATTTAGAACAGAGAAAACAAAGGTGAAATGAGTATAATCTAGCAGGGGCTCCTAATTTATGAGGATCTGTAGCCATGTGACAGAAAACCTGGAGACAAACCTAGGAGATTTATGTCAGCTTTGCTTCCCTAAGGATCAGATATGACGTACTGGCAACACACCTCACTGTCCATAGGATTTTCATTCTTATGGAACTGGCAAATAAAGAACAGCTGTGTGCTGTTCCTATGTTGTAAAGAGAAGGAAGCACACAGTGAAATTACAAGAGATAAAGAGAAATGTTTTTCATATGAGTTGAATTGTAGAAATACAATGATAGTCTTTAGGTTCCAAGAAAACTATTAGACAAGTCCATGGTCCATCAGAAGCTATGAAGCAAAGTTGCCTATGTCCAGCCTCTGACTGAGGACATCCTTAAACTGCACATTGCTAGAAGCTGGGAGAATAGAAGCAGAAGCACCATGCTCTTTTAAGCTCTTGTTCTTTGCCATGAAGAAGGGTTACTGGACTAAATGGACCTTTAATGTGAACCAGATTAATCTCATTAGACTAAAGGTACTCTAATAAATCTGAACTTTACAGACATTTACTGTTCCCCTGCCCCTCAGTATGCTTCTAAGTCTGATGTGAGCATAACGTGACAATTACTGACCAAGATGTGCCTTTATGAGACTACTTGGTAGCTGTTAGCTTCTAAAAGTTGTAAATGTCCCTTTTTCAGGGTGACTATCAACTGACTGTCCTTTCATTACAATAGGAGTTTGGCAGGAGTAGAAATTTCATAGTCTGGCTGATTTTAGAGTAAAAAAACCCTCTGTATCATCTCCCTGAATGCAGGCAGAACTAAGTAAATATTAACCTACTTTGTTCTTTTCCATAGCCCAGTAAGTTTGAGTGGTGTCTTCTTAATTTTCAATGACCTGTTTTCAGAGTGTATTCCACTGTTTTACAGTATCAAAGCTCTTTGTAAAATTTGGTCTAAACAATTAAAATTAAGACTGACTTTTTTTTTATTGTCTGTCATTAACGATGGGGAATGGTTGATAACAGTTTCTGTGATCTTGAGTGAAGACACAATTTTTATTCATAGCCTTTACTGTGGTTTTTAATTTTTTAAATTTTTTATGTTTTTATAAATGTTACAATGAATTTTACAGTGATATCCTGAATCTTCCAGTAGTAAACTGTAGAAGTACACTAATGAGTTTGTCTTGAGCATCTAAAGGGCTAGATTTTATTTCATTTTTCTGTTGTTTTGGTCAGTTGACCAGTTTTAATATTTTATTCTACTTATGTTCTGCTGGATATTTTTATCATTTCAGTTTGAAGAACTGAAGTATACTAGAATAATTAAGATAGTGATAGAGAGATTTAATAAAGCCAGTGTAAAACTACTTAAAAATGCATAGGTTTTGTTAAGCTCTCTCTCTCTCCCCCCCAGTCTCCTTTTTTCTCTCTCACCCACCCACCCATGCAAATTTTGGATTTTTTTCCCCATAATAAGGAGTTATATTGTCATTTCTGGTTATAGCGCAGTTTTATGAAAACTGAGATTTAAAACTAAAACAGCTGAAAACACATATCATAAGGGACCTAATTAAGCTGCAGAAAAAGGTTACAAGGTGCATACTCAAAGGAAAGGCCTTTTTACTTTCAAGTGTTTTGGCAGGAATAGTTTTGTCATTGTAATGTTCTTGCCAATTTTTGATCAAAACCCAGAGTACTTTATCTTTCTTACTGGAAGTCTATAACCTTCCAGGTTCCCTTTCTCTCTCTGGAAGCCTTCAGAAATTCTGAGATAAAACTCTAGAAGAGAGCTGAATTTCAAAAATAGCAAAAATAAATCAAACTAAGAAGGGAAAAGTAGATGTAAATTACAGAAGGAAGTGAAACAAATGACCATTGATTCTATGAGTGCTGATACCAAAAGGAACAGCAGAAGGCTCTTGTGAATCATAGCAGAGAACAGCTTTCGTGTTCTGGGTTTATCTTGCAGATAAACCAGTATTCAGAAATGATTGAATTTATTCATTCTGCTCCCATTGTCAGCAGACAAGATTTGCAAGAACATTTATACCCAGGAGGAAAACCAATACTGTGAAACTCTTGAAACAATGAAAGAACTTCTTGAATCATGCATCAGACCCTTCCTAGAAGAGGGAACTTGGCCCATATGGTCTCTTGAAGTTACTCTTTAGCTTTACCTGTGTAGCAAAGATGTAAACGTTTTCTATCTTCTAGCACATTGATGAAGTTAAGATTTAAAATGAACAGGTGATCAAGGCAATCTAAATGGTACCAGAATATTTTGATTTGCTAATTTAGAAAAGTGCAGGAGGTGGTCTGCCCTGATTAGTTCCCTCTTTACGCTTTGCCAGACTTTAAGTCTCTTGGGTGGGATGTCATACAATGATTTTTTATGTTTAGCGAGATTCTTCTGTACATGACAAAATAAGCCTGAGGCAAGCTAAGTAGAGAGAAGAAAGAACATAAGGATAGAGAAGATGGAGAGCAGAACAGGAAGAAAACTCGCACAGATCCTTTTAATTATTAATATGAATGCTGTCCTGTATGTCTCATTGAGGCTTAGGCTGTGAATGTGTTACAGAAAAGACTGATAAAAGAATATGAAACCTGAAAGGGAAGTGAATATGCCCCGCTATGGAACTATTTATTTTTGCATTATCGTTCTTATCTACAAAGATGCTTGGGTTATGTCTTGCAGTGGTCACAGAAAGTTAAGTTGATGATTAGTCATCAGATTTCCTAGTTTCACGCTTGCCGGCCCACCTTCATCTGCGTTATCAGTGTTGGCAATACTGATGGAGGCTGCTGGCAGCTCATCTACAGTATCTCAGCTGGAGTATCATCTAGTTCCCTGTAGCAGAGTTGGGAGAGAGAGTTGGAGCAATTGGATGACATTTGTACTTCCCCTGTGTGAATTCTTTCTTTTTCTTATAAACGTGCTGATTAATTTCACTTGCAGAATTAGATTGTATGTATTCGTGCAGACATTACATGCAAATTTTTCATCCCTTCTCAAAAATCCATTTTATTGCTACACGGATATTTTAATATTATTTCATTTTAATTACACTTGATGCTTATCAACATAATGGTAGAACATGGAAATTGCGGAACATAAGTAAGAATAGCGGGGGGCTGCCTGTGAACACAAAGCTTGTATTCTGTTTGTGTGGCAAGGTTTTGGTAGCAAGGGACTGCAGGGGCAGCTTCTGTGAGAAGCTGCTAGAAGTTTCCCCTATGCCTGATAGAGCCCATGCCAGCTGGCTCCAGGATGGACCCACCACAGGCCAGGGCCCATCAGTGGTGATGGTAGTGCATCTGGGATAGCGTATTTAGGAAGGGGGATACACAGGAAAAGTGCAACAAATTGCAGCAAAAGAGAGGAGTGACAGTATAGGAGAATAACAACTCTGCAGGCACCAAGGTCAATGCAGGAGGAGCTGCTGTGGGTGCCAGAGCACAGATTCTCCGGCAGCCCGTGGTGAGGCAGGCTGTCCCCCAGCAGCCCGTGGAGGTTAAGGGGGAGTACATATCTACCTGCAGCCCATGGAGGAGCCCACACCGAAGCAGGGAGGTGTGTGAAGGAGGCTGTGACCACATGGGCAGCCTGTGCTGGGAAAGGCTTCTGGCAGGACTTGTGGGGAGAGGAGCCCGTGGTGGAACAGGTTTGCTGGCAGACCTTGTGACCCCCATGAGAGACCCATGCTGGAGCAGGCTGCTCCTGAAGGACTGCACACCGTGGAAGGGACCCATGCTGGAGCAGTTTATGAAGAGCAGCAGCCTGTGGGAAGGACTCACGCTGGAGAAGCTCATGGAGATCTGTCTCCCATGGGAGGGACCCCAGGCTGGAGCAGGGGCAGAGTGTGAGGAGGAAGGCGCAGCAGAGACAACATGTGATGAACTGACCGCAACCCCTGTTCCCCATCCTCCTGTGCTTCTCGGGGGGAGGAGGTAGAGAAATGTGGTGTGAAGTTGAGCCCGGGAAGAAGGGATCCGTGGGGGGGAAGGCATTTTTTTAAGTTTTGGTTTTTGTTCTCATTATCCTACTCTAATTTGAATGGTAATAAATGAAACTAATTTCCCCACATCGAGTCCGTGACAGTAGTTGATGAGTGATCTCTCCCAGTCCTATTCTCGACCCATAAGCTTTTTGTTATGTTTTCTCTCCCCTGCCCTGCTGAGGAAGGGGGAGTGATAAAGCAGCTTTGGTGGGCACCTGGTGTTCAGCCAGCATCAGACTACCCACAGTTCCAGTCTGCAGGGACCCTTAGGCTCATTTGAAATCTGTAGGACAAAATACAATTTATCTGTGTTATGTTAATTGAGGATAATACATTGAAATAATAAATAATTATTTTGGTGGTTCTTGTAGAAAAAAGCAATCATGCTGACTGCTGTTTACAAAGACACAAAATACTAACCAATTAAGGGAATGGGGTGACTAATAACAAACCCCAACAGTTTATTGTTGGTTAAATTATTTATTCTGTGTATTCTATGTGTGGAGACATAGTGTGTCGGGTTTTCTGACAGCATAATTCTGTTGAAGTTGGTTGAATTGTGCCAGCAAAGATTTTTATTCTATAATACCTGCAGCAAGTAAATGTAGTTCTTTAATGAGAAAGTTCAAATCGGTAGCAATTAGTATTCCCTAGGCCTAATTTTCCACCCCATAAAGTGAAGACTAATTTAATTAGAAAAGGTGAATTTGGGAATTGTGCTGGTAGCCGATCATTTCTGCTTGGGCTTCATTGAAAAGTTTTGTCTCGTCCTCTTCCCTTTTGAGTATGTTGTGATAGTAGTTACAGCATTGAGTGCAGTGTGATTCGTCTGTGTGCTTCAGGATTTTTTTCATTTTGCCCCGTGTTTGACTGTGGTCTCTTTATGTATTCTAAAATGGATGTATTAAATAATAAACTTAAGCGAGACAGGGCATGGATGTGATTGCACCACTTGTTTCATGAATACAGTAGTCTGAACTTTTAAAATACTGATTTGACTGTCTCTCCTTATCTTGTGGATAAGGATTTTCTGGATGTGTGATTCTGCTGTCCGTGAACACTGAGGCTGGTTTCACTGTGGCTGTTACTGCCTCTTCCTTACCACCTTGGACTTATATATTTCACAACTTGTCTCTTCCTGTCTGTTTACCCCAGGGCTTTTTTTAGGGATTATCTGAACCTGATCCCGTGGTCTTTGGTTTGTTAATCTTTCCTTTCTCTTTGCTGCTTTTAGGGTGGATTTGTTTGTTTGTTTATTGTCACACTGCAAGACACAGTAGGAAGGTAATTGTCTAGCGGATGTACTCTAGACTTTATTATTGATCACATTGTGCAGTAACAGTAGGATGTCAAATTGAATTTTAATCTCTTTAATCTTGCTTCATTGGTGGTGGCTGCTACATGCTGTGCCCCTACTGATATGTCATACCTTGGGTCTTCTTTTGGGGTTCTTAGACTTTGGACATCCCTGAAAGTTTAACTAGTTTCTGGTGATAAAGCAGTTTGGAAATTTACTTAATTTCTTTTTGAGTAGGTTGTTTCAGATGTTCTCTTTGACCTGTTGCTTTAACATTATACATTTTCTCTGTGGTCAGATGCAAGTACAGCCCTAACAGTAGTGTCTGTTTTGTGGCAGAGTAAGATGTGCTCTCTGCACTAGAGACTTGTCAGGGAAGTCACTGGACATGTCTGAGGGTCTGTGCTGCAGGCATCTGGCCACAGCAGGGTCTTCAGCTAGACCACCCTGAACTCAGACATAAAAGGAAGGAAAACCCTGTTGTCTGTGGTGCTCCAAATAGGTGATGTTTCAAATGTTCTGTGTGTGGATCAGTGCCATTTTGTGCTGAATCTGTTTCACGAGCTGTAGAGAATTCTAGATCTTCACATCTTTCTTGCAGTCAATTATCATGGTTCAAATGTTTTGATTTATTTTTGAGCACACTATAGAGAAAATTCAAGCCAGCTTCTGGGTTAGTTTCCTTAAAATTCACGCTTATGCTTTGTACTCTGACATTTCATTACCAGCACATTGTTTCCTTCTGTTTGGATGGCAATTATTTATAGGTACAAACAACTCTGATGTAACTGTACGTGATAGATTTCTTCAAGGTAGTTGTACAAATCGGACTCTTAAAATGTTAACTACTTCCAACTTGTATGTATGTATGGAAGAAGAGGAAGCATCTAAAATAGCCTGGTGTAAAGAGTGTGTCTGTTTTGTTCCATTCCTTAGTTTTCTGGACTTGATCCATTGTGTATTTAATATTTGAGACTTTGTTGTTAATAAAATATCTCACTGAATATTTCTTTCTAAATATTTTCACTTTCCCTTTTCTCTCTGTAGGTAGAAGAAATTGTTGATATAGGAGCATTTGCCCCAGAAGACATTCATGTTCCCAAAATCTATGTTGATCGTCTGATACAAGGAGAGAAGTTTGAGAAGAGAATTGAAGTAAGTAGCTGAGCTCTTGGTCACAAGTATTTCAGCTTGGGGTGTATTTTAGAATTTACAGGATTTTTTGTTCTAGCCACCAAGTCTTAGCACTGAGAAAATAGTGTGAGAAAGACCTGTCAGCGTTTTGCTAAATGCTGGAGCTTAGACCAGCTTAGGTAGATAGTAGTTAGGATGAGGCCTGCGGATTGGGCATTGTTATAGCTCAGCCTTTCTGGTATAGGTCCTTGAACGATTTAGAGCAACTTCCTGAAGTCCTGGATGGTTTTAACACAGTTGAAAATTTGATGGAAAATGTTATTTCATTCTCTTTCCTTCTCAGTTCACCTTCTGTAGACACAATAAGGGGAACAGTCAGACTAAGAGCTGACTTTGACAAATAGATACTTTCTTTTCTACTGGAAAGCTTTTGACACGGGCACATAGGGCCAATCTCAGCCCCTTTTCTGTCATGTATTGAATTACATTACACTGCAAAGGTCCTGGAACCTTTCTTTCCTTTTCTTTAATCTGGAATGTTTTTACCCAGTGGTATTTCTGGTCTGAATAAAAAATGGCAATAGCTATTAAAAATTGCAGCAATAATACTCCATCACTGAAAACATTCAAGAAAATTGTGAGTATGTAATTGCTCTTCTTTGCTTCTGTGGCTTTGCCTCACTCAAGCTATGTCCTTGTATTCATTTTGGTGATATGACAATGTTCTTAAAGTGCAATTGAAAATTCTGTATTTATTCTGTGTCTCCATACTCTGGAGGTGGGAATTATTCGAAATGTCATCAGAAGAGCTGGTGAAGGGGGAGATACATTGCACAGGGAAAAAAGAGTCTTGAAAAAAAGAAGTGCAGAAAGAAATTGTAATAATTAAACTTTTAGTACTAAAATCAAGTCAGAAAGTCCTAGGAAGTCATACAAGGCCTTTTCTCTACATAAACTCTTTCATGAATGTTAACATTAAAAAGCTTTTTTTTCTCGCCCCTCCATCTGTTCATTCTGCAAAAGCATATTGCATGTTGTTGAGTATTTGACTGGAAACAGATGTGTCAGACTTTTTTATTTTTTTCTTTTCTCTGGGCATGTTGTGTTAGACTGCAGTTAATGGCCTGTTTCCTTCTTCTGAATGGATGCAGTATCTCACAGAAAGGCTTATTACCTTGCCTGAGAGAAATCTGGTTTGCATTTATTAAACTACTGTTCTTATTGCAGTTTGTCAGTGGATGAAGAGATGACTGTCAACCTGATTGTCTTGACTGCATAAGTGAATACACCTACCTAGTCAACTGTCCCCTTATATGCTTAAGAAAAAAAGGAAGTGAGAAGCAGGGGGTGAGGGGTGGGGTGGTAAGGAAAGATAGTATAAACTGCACAGAAAAGTTGTAACAGATTGGTTTTGTTTGTGTAATTTTGTAATTCTCTGTGACGCCTCTCATTAATAGAGGTATAGGAAGGAAATGGAGGTATAGGAAGGAAATGGCAGATTTATTTACTCTTCCGTAAAAAGATTATATATGAAAAGTGGCTATACGTATGAAAGCCTCGAGTATGATAAGTGGCAAGAGGAGAGATGAGGAATAAAGAGAAGGTAGCCTGTCATAATTCTTACTGGCCCTAAATGGCAGTTCCTGCCTAATTTGGCTCAAATGTGGTCCCTCTAGTGCAAGCCCTATTTTCTATCCAGCCTTCTCTTCGCTGCAGAGAAACTGTCTGTGATTGTTCTTACTTTTCCATAACTAGCAAGTGAAACAATTCTAAGGAAAATAGCCAAGGTATAAAAAGATTGTTGCTGGAAAACTCAAGAGGATTGTTACTGACTTTCTGACTGCCTAAAAGGATAGTGACTCCCAACATGGGGGAAAAAAGACACTGCAAAAATTCTTCTGTGGTGATGAAGAGGAACAGAGGGTAGTTTTGCCTGATGCGTCCATTATGGCCTGAAGTAGGAGAGGATGTGAAGATGTGTAGTGGTGCAGGACATGGTGTTGCCCAGAGCAGTCTTACACACTTGGGAGAGATGTGCAAAGGGCATAATCAATGTAAACAGTAATTTACAGAAAAAGTCTTACAAACTTCTTGAGTGTCATACCATTTTCACCTAGATGTGATTTAGAAAGCATCAATGTAAAGCCAGGAATATCAGGAAACAATTCCAGGCAGATTTGTGCAAGTATATACAGATTTATATTTGAAAACTTAATTGCTTAACTCCCAATGTCTTTAGATGACTGGCATTTGTCTGTCTCATGCATGTACATCTAGAACAGCACAGCTGAATTAAGTGAATGCAGAAAGAGAGCAGTATTTGTATTTTAGGCTGACATTTTACAAATCTTAGGTATCTCTGGGGTAATGAATCTCAGTAATGCTTGATGCCTTCTTAACCAGTTGTCTACGTATTGTGTGCTCTCTCTCAGCCTTAGTAATACGAAGAAATAACATCGTGCTCTATGGCTAGTATTGGAGTTATTTGATGACTCCATTGGCTCAGATAAGCTTGAACTGATACAATAAAAGGTCATGTCTTTTTTGTAGAAGATGGGTAGATAATGTTACTCTTAGACCAAGTACATCAGTGCAATCATAAATCAGGCTCTTGCGTCTTGAGAAGCAAGAATCTGGATTCTAATCTTTACTTAAGATTACTTCTTCTTTTGCAGCGCTTATCAATTAGAAAGCCTGAAGACTCAAAAGCCAAACAAAAACAAGGAGACAATGTGAGGGAGAGGATCATCAGACGGGCTGCTTTAGAGTTTGAGGATGGCATGTATGGTATCCTTCAGCTGTGCTGTAGATTAAAGTGATGACTTACTAGAATAACAACCACAGCTGGTTTGTTTAAGACAATTACCAATTACTCATTGTCTTTCCTGGAGCCTGGGGTTCTCTCATTTTATTAACACACTATTGATATAGATGGGATATTAGGACATAGGGTACCTGGAATTTTTATTTAGACATATCTGGAGAGTTTGTTAGCTGTTGAATGTTTTGGAAGAATTTCTTGAAAAAGTTACGTAGGCTGGAAATGAAACCTGCTTACACTGTGGATTTTTTATCATGTAAGGCATTAGACAGAATGCAATTAGACAGTCCAAATGGCAAAATAAGTCATCACAAATATGAGCCATCTAACTAAAGATGAAAGTGTTTGTGAAGAGAACAGTTCTAACCATAGTACATTGATAACTTTTTTAAATTTACTAATTTGCAGTAGCTATGTACTGGTTTGTGCCTTAATTGGTTCTTTTCAGCTAATCTGGGTATTGGAATTCCACTGCTGGCCAGTAACTTCATCAGTCCAGACATAACTGTTCACTTACAGAGTGAAAATGGAGTCCTGGGTTTGGTAAGAATGTATTGTGGTCACTTATTGAAGTGTACTTACCTTGCAGTGACTGGGTTTTACTCCCTTCCCACCCCCAGTTTGGTTATAATCATATTGAAATGTATGCCGTATTGCATGATCATAAAATTCCCCTTGTAGCACAAGGAAGTTTTTAAGGAAATGCTTGTTTCAGAAATACAGAGCTACTTTCTCAAGTGTGTTCTTAAGTACATGTTTTGCTGGAAGGAGTCAGAAACTTCAGTAGTTCGCAAGACCAAACCTTCTAAATCTTCACAAACACAATTTTAAATACATCTTAAAGTGAATAGTATTTTCATTGTTGTATGGCTTTATGAAGTTGCACCAACATACTTTTTTCTGAAAAATGTCTTTTCACTTTGGTTAAAAACAAAAAAATGAAAACCCAAACCCAACCCAACCCCCAAACCAGACTAACCCCCCCTTCGTAATTGCTTAGTAATTCTAACAATCTCTAAGAGTATGCTCATCTGTCCTGATGTTAGTTGATTTAGATTGTGGCTTGTATCATCAGGGATGTTGTTCTGCTACAGATAAAAAAATGCATGTCTGTGATGATCAGTTTTCACTAAAAAGCGTTAGAAATAATACAGCAGTTACTAATTTTATCTCAAAAGATATTTTAATATAAAACTGACATATGTCTATGTTGTTGTCAGGGTCCTTATCCACTTGAAAATGAAGTAGATCCAGACCTGATTAATGCAGGTAAAATCTTTTAAATAAATTTAACTTACTGAAAATGATTATTCATTGTTAATTTAAAAATTTTCTTTCGATTCAGTATTTGGTCCCAGACTTTTGTTTCATTTACTTACAAATATTAATGTGTTTGTCTTCTTTTAAGTGAAGGTTGTTTTTGACCAATGGAGATGTTTAGAATTCTGGTTTGAGAGCTTATGCTTTGATGCATTTTAGTAGCTACTGAAGGAAACTCTCTTGCAGGTCAGGCAATAAAGAGTCAAATCTTCCTTTTCAGAAATGAGGTTGTTTTGTGAAGCCTATATGCAAACATGAATTTGTTTTCCTGCTACTTTTCACCTTGTGTCTTCTAGAAAATGGTGTTTGACAATTTAGGTTTGTGGTCCTCAGCCTGCATCTTTCTACTTAGCTTTCACTTTATCCAAGGGCTCTTGCTCCTTGTTGCTGCTTGCAGGCTGTGTTCTCTCTCCCACTGCCTTGGGTGGGTGCCTGATAGGGTAAGACAATTCAGGTAGTTTCAGCCAGTCTGGATGTTAGCATGGTAAATTCTTGTTATCTGACTGCAAGACCGTTTGTATGACCTTAATCCTGTACTATTTTGTGTGTCAAAATTTAATTTCCATACAGTGTCTTGGCATATAATAGACACCAAGTGAACTCAGTAAATTAAAGCAGGTAACTTGGGTCTCTATTTTAACTTTTCTAGTGTTTCCTTCCCTTTTCCCACCCTTGTAGTTCATCTCATTGTCTTTTTCCTTGTTTTCTAGAATCTGTATAATGTTGTCTCATTCTTCTTCCCCTTTGTTGTTACACTTTTTCTTCACAATCCTGGTGCTAAAGTCTTTGGGGTTTTTTTCCTCTCAAGTTTCCCATGCTTGGTTTAGAATTTCACCTTTGACTTATTTCTTATAATAAAAACCTTTCCAGAGTCTCTCTGTACACAAGGTTGCTGCTTAGACTGATTCAAAGTGCTGGCAGGAAAGGAAAGGAAAGGAGAGGACTCTGGACAGAATCAAAATAAGACACTTCCCTGTGCATTCCACTGTGCAGAGAACAGTACAACACACAGAAGTACATTTTCTTCTGCACTCCAACAAAACAGAAGTAAATTAGATCTGTCATTTATTTTTCTGTATTCTACATGGCTATCACTTTAGACCATTCAGTCTGGTCTGCTTGCTCTTGTTTGCAACCTCCCTGTCTCCTGAAGATGGTCTTTCTTTGTTTCAAAAGAGAATTATCTCTCACTTTCTCTGTGAATAGAGAGCTGAAGTCCACAGAGATTTCTTCATCTTTAGTGTCACTGATGTCTTGTCTGGTGGTCAAAGAGTGGGCAATCCTCTTATTAAAAACTGTACTGATGTGCTTCACAATTCATTATGATTGATTAGGTTTACATGTGACATACTAAGTGTAATCAGATCCATAGTTCTACATAATCCAGAGGAATTTTATAAAAAAGAAATTACTTCTTGGTTAGTAGCTGTGACTTCATTTGTCAAAGAGACAAAGTACATACATACTATAGCTTATTTCTTTTTTCCAGGTAAGGAGACAGTCACTGTTCTTCCAGGTTCTTCCTATTTCTCTAGTGATGAATCATTTGCAATGATAAGAGGGTACGTAACAACACAAACCGTGATCTTTTGAAACATGAAAAGAATAAACTGAGTCAGTGACTGAAGTCATCAGTAATTATTTGAAATGTGGTTAGCGTTTAACTACCTGCAAAATGATCATGGATTTAATCGATGGTGGTTTAGAGAGGATTAGGTCTAGCTATTGGAAATAGAAAAACAGTGTAACTAATAGATACTGTAGTTATGTTCCTGCCAACCATCACCTGGCCATATATAAACACATTTACAACTATATTTTAACAACTACTTTTTGGTCATTTCCAAGTATCTAATCTGTACTTGCACTCTGTATATTCTTTTTGCTCAGCTTGCAACTGTGATCCTCATTCCACCTCCCTAATGGAAATTCACTGTCTGCACCTGTTTCTTGTTTGTTTTTTCGGGAAGGAGGTTGGATGCAAACAAACACTAAATCCTAATGGCTCTGAAAAGATGATGAGTGCATGTAAATATGTGAAAGAGTGCACTTAAAAGTATGAGTTCAGAGCTGATTGACTGTGCATGCAATTAACCAAAACCAGACAAAAGTAATAATATTTTTAGAGGCTTGGTGGTCAGGCAGAAAAATTTGCATCAGTACTACATCTAGAGGGGGAAAAAAACCAACTAAATGTGTGACAAAATGATTGCTACCTCTGTGTTATGCCACGGTTTTTATATTGATGAAATAAGAATGTGAAAAAAAGCTTGTTAAGATTTGTGGGCTGTTACTTGAACATGATATACTAATTACACACTTTCTGTTGCCAGAGGTCATGTTGATTTGACAATGCTTGGAGCTATGCAGGTGTCCAAGTACGGTGACCTGGCCAACTGGATGATTCCCGTAAGTAGGCATTTGTGCTACTGTCAGTACACTATATTTAGCATAATGTAAATGTAGCTGAGGGTCAGGCAAAGGAGAAATTGGATGAAGCAGAGGGATTGTGAAGCTTAAAACATTAAATAGAGTATTTAAGGTTAACAGGCTTCCTTGCGTACCACTTGCACCAAGCAATCAGGAGTCACCCCTTAAAATTATGCTTGTGCTAAACACTGTGAAAAGCTAAACATGATTTATGTAAGCCTTTTTCCTTCCTCTTGGAAGGAAATGTCACAGGTTTTTTGCTGAGGGCTGATGCTTTTTCTTGAGGATGACAAGTCTTGTGTAGTTGTACCTAGAGCAAGAACTTGAAGAAAGCTTCAAAATAGCATGTAGCTCATCATAAAACCTTAAAAAACAGTCTGTATTGTTTTTCTCAGTGGTCCTGTGAAAGAATCACAGCATTGCCATTTTGCATACATCTAGGAGGCAGCATACTGTTGTCTTTACTTGAATAGTCCTACAGGTTTCAAAAGTAGAAAAATAAGCTAAATATAAGTAATTTAAATTAATTTAAATATAAGTAATTTAAGCAGCTGATGACATTAAGCCATTCTGTGAACACAGTTTATGTTTTAACATTGAACAATGTACATATCTTTCACATGGTTTACAAGGTTGATATTTTCAACAGCTTTCAATATGGTACTTTCTGATACAGTTTGTATAAGAGATTTCTAGAAATTATTTTTATCCTCGTTTAAGGTATTGAGGCGTATTTCTGTCTGAGCAGTGCTAAAGGTCTCAGGAGAATCTTTGAAAACTGAAAGCTGAGTGGAGGAGGAAAGAAACCAAAATGAATGTCCTGTATCTTGGAGAAGTGTTAGTTGAGCCCAGAAGTGTGTGTGACTTCTCCAGCAGGCCTGTGAGTGCTCAAGTCGTGGAGCAGTGGCTGGAGCACAAGCTGCTTTCAGTGAGAGGGGATGAAGACAGGGGGTCTGTACAGGCAGATGTGGGAGAAAGGATTTATCTCAAGGGCTAATCCAGGTGTCTGTGTGATTGTGGTGGATGTGAAGGAGTTATGGCTAGGTTGGAGTATGGCACATAGGAGATAAATCCGTAAGAAGAGTCTTCCTTAGGTGTTCTCACAGCACAACCCAGTTTTACCATCACAGAACTGGGACAGGCTACTGCTGGCTAGATCTTTTCAGACTCCACTGATAAAAGTACTAGCTTTTTCAAGACTCTTTCCTGCTTGCAGTGTCATCCAATTAATATCCTGAAAAATACAGTCTGAAGATTAATGGCTGATGTTAGTACATCTCTCTAGGATTCTATGTGTGCTTTCCTATTGCTGTTTTTTCTTTTGTTGGAACTCTGTGTTTTAAACGTGATCCGATGGTCAGACATACCATAGGAGTCCAATATGATGTACATTAGGTGATACTGGTTAGCTTTGCATTGTCCGATTCCAATTTCTTTTTTTTGTCTTGAGTTAAAAGAACGTGTCGCTAGAACACAAAATAATTAAACCAGCCTCCGCAGAGGAACCCACACACACTTTGAAATACAAGGAATAATTCAAATTACATTTTTAACCCTAGGTTTGCTCTTTGAGCCCAGGCAATAATATGATAGTGTAAATTTTCAAGGAGATACAACCTTGGGTAACTGAAATGGATGTTCACTGATTTATCTGTTGCTCTGTATGTCAAAGGTATGATAAGTCACTCAAATTACGTATTTTAAATAGCTAATTCGAACTTTTTAGTAAACTATTTTTGCCACATGTTTCATGTAAATAAATGGTGGGTAGTCTACATTTTCAGTCCAGTACTGCAGATATATGACACTGAGAAGCTGAGTGGGGTATTTTTTCCTTCATATCTGTCTAAGAACTACTCTTTTACTGGATGAAGTAGCTCTGGCTTTGTGAAAGCACTTTCTTCACATTAACTTGTGGTGGCTGTGTTGTCTTATATAAGTAGAAATTACTTGCTTACATAGTGGTTTTTAAAAATTATTCTGAATTATTACATTTTCTGTAAGAATTTTGAAGATAGATTAGAAAAATATTTAAATTAAATTGTTAGTATAAGCTCAAATATTTTTTTTGTAAATAGTATTTAGAAATTTTCTTATAGGCTCAGTGCAAGATTATTTTAATCTATACATATGTATTTTGATTGTCAGATAAATCCTGGTTTTGTTTATCTGGGTTGTCTTAGACTGGCATTTTCTTTATACTTTTGCAAAATGAAAGTCACTATGTAAGTGTGGCTTATATAAGTGGCCACTATATAAGGCTGTGGCCTGAATTTTAGGTAGGAATAATTGCTTTGTTTGCTTTTTCATTGCTTTTGTAAATTGAAGTGGTAAGAGATGTATACTTCAAAATACCTAAGCAAACAAATAATAGATAAAGACTCCTGCTCTAAAGTATTCCTGGTAAACCAGCAAAAAAGCAGGTCTAGTGATAGCTTATTAAGCTGAAATGTTTGAAAAAAGGCACTGCTGAATCATCAGTGGGTAGATTTTAATGCCAAAAAAATCCCAGTAATTTCAACTGACCATATTGGTAATGCAGCATATAAAATTTCATGCAGTTCCATCTGTGCTGAATCTAAAATTTGTTCACTAGAGAGTTCGTTCATTCTTGAAAAGCAGTATCATGAGCTGGAACAATGTGCCACTTCTTTTCTTGCTTGGTTTTATTTTACATGGGGTGACTTTTTTTGTTTGCTTTTTTAAAAAAAAAGCCCATTATGCTGTATTTCCAGTTCTGTTTTTGTTTTGAGCTCGGTTCCCTTTGGCTTTTCCTAAGACTTGCCTGCTATGTTCCAAAGCTTTTTAGCAAGCAGTATTTGGGGGTTTATTCATTCTAATATTTGTAAATAGAGTTGCAGGACATTTTAAATTCAATCTTGCAGTTAAAATCAACATGTATTGCCATTTTCTAAAATCAACATGTATTGCCATTTTCTCCTGCCAACTTTTGTTGGTTTTCATAGCTTGTCTTTTCTGTTTAACAAACTTGGTCATGCTTAACAAGCATTTTCTGAACTTATAAACTACATGTATTTATATTTCATACAACAAAGTATGTTTTGATGTTCAAGTATTAAATCAGAAATTAAGTATGTGTTCAGAGTACACGCACTGTTATCTTTAGAGAAAACGGTGAATATGCAACTTTTGCTGTATTCAGGTAAACTTCAAAATCAGGGTATTTTCCACAGATATTTTCCCAATATATTTAGTTGACTATCCAGAGCTTGTTTGATTCCTGTTAGCACCAGTTTCCAAAGGTATGTCACAAGTGGAGACTATCAGTATTACTTTTGCTAGTAACACCTGTGTTGAAGCAAAACATTTAGCAGTCTAAACTTCTTCTGAAAACTCCACTTTAGCTTTTGTCCTAGATTTAGACTGATCAAAAAGTACAGCATTCACAGTGCTTTCAGGGTAAACTAAGTAATAGTTGCTTTCCAGTAGCTTTGTGCACTTTTTACTTTCTTTCATCATACTATTTACCATATAGAATTTAAACTCATTTTTCCAATCACGATGTTGAAATTCATTTACTGATGGTTTTTGTGGCTTGTCTTTCAAGATCTGAACTATCAAAACACAAAGTCAGTATTTTGCATTAATAAGACAGATTCATTTACAAATGTATTTCTTGAAACATTGAACTTTAGCTTGTATTCTAAGTTTTTCTCAAAACTGCAGACTTTTTTATTCCTTCCTTCAGTGCTTCATCTTCTTCAAAAGATGATGATGTTAGTTTTGTATCCGAATCGAGGGCATTATTTTCCATATCTGAAATTGCTTATTTTGCTTATGAAGATGTCTCTCCATTCTGTTCTGCCCCAAATTCATGAGTAACAAGTATGTTTTCAAAACAGGAAAGTGCAAAATACAACTTTGGGTAGCTTTTATTTGTCTTGTTACCTTTGAGGTGTACCTTTTTACTAGCTTACACTATGAGGGGTCTTTTTGCTATCGTCATTTGCCACGCTTATTAACCTTTGGCTGTCTGCAAACTTCTTTTACAGTGAGTTTGTATTTCTGAGTAAATATACTTGATTTCAGCAGTCATTTCCCTTTGGTTACTTTGTTTTGAGATGTTTGTCAGGTGATTCTTAATCTGCTTTATTGATGTGTTATTTTATTCTATAGTACAGACTTTTAAAATAGGATTAACCAGCATGTGGCATTCAGATTTTCCTGTTACCCCAAATCTGGGTTCTTCACCCAGTGTGCAAGAGCCTATCCACTCACAGAACGGTTTATTGCATGTCTGCTCAGAGATGGGTGCTAGGCAGTAAACCCATGAAGCTAGCCCACCTATCATCACATAGCAAAACATTGTATACATAGACTTCGAACAATGAAATATGACTAATTGTAAACAATTTTGATTGGTTCTTACAGGCCTCATCTCCTTTTAAAAGTACAGCATTATTTTTTTTCTCACAGCACTGTTCTGCGGAGGCGGGGACTTTGTTAGTAGGGGGCTTTCTTGGCTCAAGGGTGGATCTTTTAGTATGCTAATTAGGATAGTTCACACATAGTTCAAATAATTTTCTGTTTGCTGTCATTAACTATTTGGTTCTTCTTGAGCTTAAGTTGTTACTTCTTAGCTTGAAGTATTTATGGTGTCTGCTCCTTCTCCAAGGCCATGTTTTGTGAACTTTTTGTAAGGATTAACTACCATCCTCTGTTTTTCGAATTATTTCTTGGTTTTGGCTATAGATATGTAATTTTTGTTTGCTTTTTCTTTTTTTAAGTAGTAAATAATTCCTGTATAATTCCTATTTTTCTTGTAAATAAGATCACAGACTCACAGAATGGTTGGGGTTGGAAGGGACCTCTGGAGATCATCTAGTCCAATCACCTGCTAAAGCAGGTTCACCTACAGTAGGTTGCACAGAATCACATACAGGTGGGTTTTGAATGTCTCCAGAGAAAGAGACTCCACAACCTCCTGGTCCAGTGCTGTCATCCTCAAGGTAGAGAAGTTCCTCCTCATATTCAGGTGGAACTTCCTGGTTCTCAGTTTGTGCCCGTTGCCCTTGTCCTGTCACTGGGCACCACTGAAAAGAGCCTGGCCCTGTTCTCTTGACACCCACCCTTAAGATATTTGTTGTCAAATATCTTATTTGTTGCAGTTGATTTGTTGTAAGATGATATGTTATTGTCAGTTAAGTTGAATTATGAGCAAGATACATTTTTTTAGTTACAGGATTTGTGTAGGGTGATACAAAGATTGACTTTGCTGAAAACTAGTGTAGGGAAACTTTAAGCTGTATTTCATTGTAATGTTTTTAATGTAGCTGTGTGTTTGGGATTGATTTAAGTATTTCTTATACACTGTAGCTTTTGGGTTCTTGGAATTATGGTATTCACCATTATTTCAGAGGCAAGTAATAACTCTTAAGTTTTGTGTTTTGGCTAAGCACCATTTTGAAGCTGTCCGTTCTGTTCCATGAGAGCTCGATAACACTTGAGGTCTAGGTCATGCATATGTGTATTTACGTGCACTTGTTAGGAACTGAGCTAAGGAAGGCTCATTGCAATAGTTACAGCCCTTTGCTCTTATCTGCTATTTTCTAATGGAGAGGAAAATCCTGTGGGTAAAGTAAGAAGAGGATAAGACTATTTTAAGCACATGCAATAAACGGTGCTGTTCATTTAGGCAGAAGTTATTTCCTCAACACTGGTGTTTACTGGTAATTTTATTCCATTAAGCACTAATACTTAATGGCTTTTTGTCTTCCTTCCTTTGGTATTTCTCTAACTAACAAAAGGGTTTCTGTGAAGGGAGAGGAGGAGGAGGTGGGAAACTTCTGAGTAACCCCTGGGAACAGAGAGCTAAGGTAGCTAAGAGAGATGGAAACGCTGAGGAGACAGCCATGCAGTAGGGCAGAGAGGCCAGAGCAGATGGGAGCCCACGGCAGCTGGGAGCTACTGGATGGAGCCGCATTTTGCTTCATGAGCGAGGGACACAGTAGCTGACCTGTCTGTGTTTCGCAAGTTACTGTCAGAAATTTCTGCCAGCCAGCAGCTTCACTGCATCTACAGAGCAGCAGCATGAGCATGCACTGTCGTAGCAGTCCTGGTTGCAGTGGCAGTTTAGATTGTCTCACTTGGGATTTTAGAGGTTGTGGGATTGACTGCGCATCTCCCTGCCTGTATGTGATTTGTTTGTAGTTCTTCTACCAGTGACTTTTTGAGACCCTCAGAATAGAAGCACTTCATGGAACAGTTTCTGCTGCTCTTCTGGTGGCTACATCTTACTATGAAGTACTGGTTTATTTTCTACAGCCTTCCTAATAGAAGCTACATGACTCTTGTTGCCATTGTGACATGGATCAGAGGCTGGACATAGGTCAAAACAAAACACCAGAACTTCTGAAATGTCTCCTGGTGACACCAGGAACTCTGGCTTTTAACCGTGCATTTCTGTACATTCCCTAGCCAATAATGTGACAACTGATATGGCTGAAGAACCATTGGACCAGTAATGGAGGAGCCCTACAGCTGGCAGTTGGTAAATCTGAAAGAGCAAAATGGATGAAATGTCTGTGATATCACTTTTCAGTAGGTGGAAACTTCCTAAAGGTGAATAGTATAACTATGAAGCATATCATTAATGAGAGGGTAACATACTCAGGAGGACTACAGGGATGTCACGATGTTATGCAGGGAGCAAATTAGATGGGCCAAAGCCCAGCTAGAATTTAGTCTGGCTACTGCTGTAAAAGGTGATAAAAAATGTTTCTATAAATCCATTAACAACAAGAGGAGGCCTAAGGAGAATCTACCATCCTTTGTTGGATGTTGGGGGAAACATGGTGACAAAGGAGAGGAAAAGGTTGAGGTACTGAGTGCCTCCTTTGCCTCAGTCTTTAACAGTAAGACCAGCCCCCGGAGCTGGAAGACAGGGGTGAGGAAGAGCAGAATGGCGTCTCCACAGTCCAAGAGGGAACAGTTATTGATCTCTACCCTGCTTACACCTGCACCAGTCTATGGGGCAGGATGGGATCCACCTAAGGGTACTGAGAGATCTGACAGAAGAGATCACCACGCCGCTCTCCATCATATCTCAGCACTCCTGACAAACTGGGGAGGTCCCAGAAGACGGGAGGTCAGCCAGTGTAATGCCCATCTACAAGAAGGGCAGGAAGGAGACTGCAGGGAACTACAGGCCTGCCAGCCTGACCTCGGTGCTGGGGAAGGTCATGGAGCAGATCATCCTCAGTGCCATCACACAGCATGTGCAGGACAGCCAGGGGATCAGGCCCAGCCAGCATGGGTTTGTGAAAGGCAGGTCCTGCTGGACAAACCTGATCTCCTACAAGAAGATGACCCGCCTAGTGGATGAGGGAAAGGCTGTGGATGTTGCCTGCCTGGGCCTTAGCAGAGCCCCTGACGCCATCTCCCACAGCATTCTCCTGGAGACACTGGCTGCTCGTGGCCTGGCCAGGTGCCCTCTGCGCCGGGTATAAAGCTGGCTGGCTGGCCGAGCCCAGAGCGTGGTGGGGGATGGAGTTACACCCAGCTGGCGAGGGGTCACCAGTGGTGTTCCACGGGGCTCCGTGCTGGGGCCGGTTCTGTTTAATAGCTTTACCGACAACCTGTACGAGGGGATGGAGTGTCCCCTCAGTGAGTCTGCAGGTGACCCCCAGCTGGGGGGAGCGTTGATCTGCGGGAGGGCAGGAGGCTCTGCAGGGGGGTCTGGGCAGGCTGGAGCGATGGGCCCAGGCCAGTTGTGTGAGGTTCAACCAGGCTCAGTGCCGGGTCCTGCCCGTGGGTCACACCAGCCCCCGCAGCGCTGCGGGCTGGGGGCAGGGGGCTGGGAACTGCCTGGGGGGAAAGGACCTGGGGGGGCTGGTCGGCAGCCGGCTGGGCATGAGCCCCCCGTGTGCCCAGGTGGCCAAGGAGGCCAGCAGCATCCTGGCTGGTGCCGGGAACAGCGTGGCCAGCAGGGCCAGGGCAGTGCTGTCCCCCTGCACTGGGCACTGGCGAGGCCGCCCCTCGACTCCTGTGTTCAGGTTGGGCCCCTCACTGCCAGGGGGACGCAGAGGGGCTGCAGCGTGTCCAGAGACGGGCAGGGGGCTGGTGCCGGGGCTGGGGCACAAGGCTGGTGGGGAGCGGCTGGGGGAACTGGGGGGGTCAGCCTGGAGAGGAGGAGGCTTAAAGGGGATCTTACTGCTCTCTACCTGAAAGGAGGTTGTAGCAACATGCGTGTCAGTCTCTTCTCTCAAGCAGCAAGCAGTAGGGCAAGAGGAAATGTCCTCAAGCTGTGCCAGGGGAGGTTGAGACTGGACATTAGGAAAAATCTCTTCATGGAAGGGGTTATCAAACATTGGAGCAAGCTGCCCAAGGAAGTGGTTGAGTCACCATCCCTGAGGGTGTTAAAAAGATGTGTAGATGTGGCACTTAAGGACACAGTTTAGTCATGGACTTGGCAATGTTAGGTTTATGGTTGGACTTGGTGATCTTAAAGTTCTTTCCCAACCTAAACGAATCTATGATTCTGCTGAGGTACTCAACATCTTTGCCTTAGACTTTAGTGGCATAGTGTATATGGCTAGTGATAGAAATTGAGGAATGGTGGATAGTGCCCATCGTAGAAGGCAACTGAGGACTCGTAGGTAAATTGGTCACGTGTAAGTCCACGAGGGCAGACAAGTTATATGCAAAGGTGCCAAGGAAACTGGCAATTTCCTAAACCACCAGGCTCAGAGCCTCATGCTTAGCAGTTCTTTTAAGAAGCAGCAGCCTCAGGGATGATACCGGGACTGATATTATTAACATCTCTATTCCCTACAAATAATATAAAAAATACAATTTTGAGCAAGAATATTAGCTTGTATATTCTTCTGCTGGAGTATAAAATTCATGTTTTGGTAGCTAAGGTAATGCAGTTAAGGGACTGGGAACGAGGGTGATGTAAATTGTCCAGGGTAATGCAGTTTGCGTAGATAGATCTGGATTGTTTTTGGAAAATGTAAATAAATAATCACTGAATTTTAGAAGCAGCAGCCTTAATTTTTAATGCTCTGAGTTGGAGTAGCCAGAGCTAAAGGATTTAAGTGTTAATAATTAAATAAATTGAAAGAAAATTATACAAAAATTCTAAGCCTTATCAAAAAGCATTACCTGAAGACATGAGGAAACCCAATGCAAATTTTTAAAATAATATTTTAATTTATGATCTGTAGAGGTCAGTATAACCTAAAGCACTAGGAGTATAATTTTATACATTACTGGTGGTTTCTCTGCCGAGCTTCAACGTACATCTTTTGCATGGTTTTTAACACTTTCACTATGAGGTGAACTGCATGGCCGTTGGTAGAAACATATAAATGAAAGTAAACTGTCAGAGGCCAGCTGAGTGTGTGACTGTGGGAGGGTTTTTTGTTCTTGTTTTTAATTACTGTTTGTAGTGCTAAACCTGAGAGCAGAGAGCTCCACAGCAAGAGCTTTTCTGACTTGAAGTTACCATTTTTAATGATGAGAGAAAGGACACATATCCCTGAATGCCTGAGAACACTGTAGGTCTTCTCCAAGGAGCCCTGTTGCAGGCTATTTGCCACTTTGCTTGAGTAGTAGTGTCTTTGCACAAGGCTTATTTTCATTTTGAATCCAAACACATTGTCTACTAACTTTCTTCTAATATTTCTGTTGCACTGAGTGCATCAAACTGTCACTGTTTTGTTTCAAGTTGTAGAACAATGCCAGAAATTTTGAGAAACATTTTAACTATTACCTGTGAAATTAAGCACTACAAGTTAGCTAAATTGTGTATGAACAGAAAATGCACAGGTTAATATGCTCAGTGACTGTGTTTCTCTTAATAGTAACGGCAAGTTGTCTGATGTCTAGGACACAGAATCACAGAATCATAGAATGGTTTGTGTTCAAAGGGACCTGTAAAGGTCATCTAGTTCCAACCTCCCTGCTTCCTTCCACCAGACTTGCTTCCAACCACCTTCCACTAGACCAGGTTGCTCAAAGCCCCATCCAACCTGGCCTTGAACACTGCCAGGGATGGGGCATCCACAACTTCTCTGGGCCTCACCACCCTCACAGTAAAGAATTTCTTCCTAATGTCTAATTTAAATCTACCTCCTTTCAGTTTAAAGCCATTTCCCCTTGTCCTGTCACTGTAGGCCCTACTAAAAAGCCCCTCTCCAGCTTTCCTGTAGATCCCTGTTAGGTTTGGAAGGCTGCTATAAAGTGTCCCTGGAGCCTTCTCTTCTCCAGGCTGAACAACCCCAAATCTCTCATGGGCAGGTGCTCCAGGCAGACTCTGATCATCTTCATGGTCCTCCTCTGGACTTGCTCCAACAGGTCTGTGTCCTTGTGTTGGGGGCCCCAGAGCTGGATGCAGTGCTCCAGGTGGGGTCTCATGAGAGTCAAGTAGAGGGGGAGAATCACCTGCCTTGACCTGCTGGCCATGTTTTTTTTGATGCAGCCCAGGATACAGTTGGCTTTCTGTGCTGCAAATGCACATTGCTGTGTCATGTTGAGCTTCTTACTAACCAACACCTTCAGGCCTTTCTGCTCAGGGCTGCTCCCAATCCATTCTCTGCCCAGCCTATATTTGTGCTTGGGATTGCCCTGACCCAGGTGCAGGGTCTTGCACTTGGCCTTGTTGAACTTCATGAGGTTTGCATGGGCTCATCTCTCAAGCCTGACATGTGGGGCTTATACAACAATAGCTGAACAAAGGAGAAGGACAGGACCTGCAGTTACCTAAAGTCTCTTTGAAGATCTACATTTCAATGGGATATTATTTTAATATGATGAGATGCTAGGTTTTTGCAGACATGTGTCTTGGAATGAAGCCCACAGCAGTATATCAGCTTACTGCTTCTTTCCCAATAAACACATGCCTGGAAGCCTGCAGAGCCGTCGCAGCATGTTGTCACCACCATTGGAAGAGTCTTGAAGCCTCAAAGGAGAAAGGGACTGTATTGGGTTAGCTGTATTTCTTCCACCTTTTTGAGGGCTTTTTCTATCAGTTTTGTTTGTGTTTATTTCTCTTCAGGCTGCATGGAAGGGATGTAAGAGCTCACTGTTTGTATTTTATTGATACTCTCCTAAATTTTCAATGTGGGAGATGACAGCTCTGCTTTAGGCATCTATATAATGACAGCAGCTGAAGAAGTTCTGCCTGTCTCAAAAATACAAGCATATGTCAAAAGTCTCCTGATCTGTAGGTTAGTGGTAATAATTGTGACTATGATATGGAACCATCACTTTCAAGTGAGACTAGTATTATGTTGGCAGTAATATTTAATTATTACATGCTAACCTTTGTGTTTTGGAAATAGTGTGCAAAGGTAAATGGAAGGCTGTCCCAAACTGTCCATTACAATGAAATGGCATTCATCACTGTAAAGCAAATCCATTTCACTGAAGCAAGCATGTTACAGACTGTTTTGAGTTGCTCCTGAGATGCAGTTTCTCAATGTATTCATTTGAATTTCACTCATTCACTCAAATCTATTGCCAACAGTTACTTCAAATCAGTTTTATATGAGAAAATTAAGGAATGAAATCTGACCAATTTTATGCTGCCTTAATTTTCTGGTTATAGAAAGTGAAAATATAAATATAGTTAGAAATATAGTTAGTGCACATATTTGTGTATGCTACATTTTAGGAAAGAGTTATTAATAGATTTTGCCAAGAAGTATCAGTTACTCAAGAACTTACATTCCATTTTTTCAAATATACTTTTTAATTTTGCTTTTTATTATGTGTGCATGTGTGTTAGGAGATATCTGTTAGTGTTCTTGAAAATCAGGTCATTTTCTGTATGGCTTAGCCATACAACTAAATCTTTATTTTGAACATATCTTCACCCTTTTGTGCATGTAGGGCGTGCTCAGCTTTGTTGCATTTAGCCAGTATTAACTCTTTGTTGTGTTGTTGCATTATCAACTCTGAGATAAAAATCCCATTAATGATTTCCCAGCATTTCATGGTAATGTTTATTCAGTCATATTCTCAGAGTAAAATCTAATCTAGCTGTCATAGTTGACAGTGTAATTACAATAATTCTGTAATTGTGCCATATAAGGACATAAAATCAGTGGAAAATAGCACAAGGAAGTGTGTTTCAGAACACTGTAATCTTCAGCTTTATCCACCTTTTTTGGTACAGTCTTCAGTCTTTCTCACTGAAGAAACTGAAAATGAAATCTGGAAGAGTTGTGGCTTTCATTTTAGAAACAACTGTAAATGTACCTTAAACATTGGGCAGGATTTAGCAATGGCCAAAGGACTGTCATCTACATTTTATGTACTTAGAGTAGATTTATGCGTACATATTTTTTTAATACTACCTTCTGGTCAGTATCCTTTTTGTACAAAGCTAAGGTCTGTGCTAATGTGCACTCCCCCAAAACTGTGAACCAACAACATTTAACCCCACAACAAGTGATGGGATATTTTTGTTAAATAGCTATATGTGGCTCTTGATGACCTCCTACTTGTGCTGTGCATGTCATTTGAAGCTGAATGTGCTCCTGAAGCTGAATGTCTGTGAAGACAGACAGTACCTATACAGAGAGGAAGACCTGTGTGACTGATGTATGTTAGTAGTGAATATGCAGCACTGCAGAGAGGGACAGAGCAGACGGCTTTGCAGTGGTCCCAAGTTCATTCTTTTAACTGCAGTGTTAGCAATATTGATGGTGGTGAAAGAAGTATCTTGTATCCATCCACTGCATTACCTTCATTTCTGCTTTTCTCTGTGGAGTTCATACTGTTCCGGTTACTCTAAATTTTAGTAGCTGTCCCTGGCCTGATATAATAGTTTCCTTTCCTAAGAAAGCTGAGACTGGTGATGGATTCTGTACCTGCCACCTAATCTGTTTCTGTGGCCATCAGAGACAATACTGACATTCTTAAAACCTCTACTCTTGTCATCCTAGGTAGCTTGTTCAAGGTCTTCCAAGGGGATGCCTGAAAATTCTGATTGCATGGGGAGCCTGCGTGAAGACTGTAGTTTAAACTAGAAGCATTCATTATTTTCTGTAAGAGTTTTTGAAATAGTAGTTTTACTAACTTTGAGCATAGTGTTAGGCATATGTGTTTTTTCTTTTATTTAATAGAAGGAAAAAGTATTTAATCTGAAATTTCTCTTGATTTAATACCATATTAGGGCAGTTGGCAATATGGGCAAGGACTGTCAACAGGGAAGTAGCTCAGTTCCTTTTCAAACAGGCACACATTTTCACCTGGGCTGTCCTTTGATATTCAATTTGAAATGGGATTATTCAAGTTTTTATTTCCATCTGCATTCTAATCCTTCACATTCTGCATTTACCACTTATAAGTTTTCACTCTTTCTGCTTTTTTTTAGCATCTGCTTTGCTGTACTGTTGATGTGATATCTATTTATCTCAAAAAAAATTATGTTCTTTTAACATAACCAGATCAGTTCAGATGCATTTTGTCCTGTGATGTTGGGAGTAGCTATAAAATTCAGTTACGGAAGGAGAGTCCTTCCTCCTGGAAATGAAGAGGAAAGGTGTAAAATGCCAGCATGGGTGCAAGACCTTAACAGTGTTTGAAGGCTGCCGAGTTCTCTTCTCTGACAGCCATGTCTTTTTAGTCTGTTTGGATTTTCTTCTAAATTGCTTCCTGCTTGCCATAGCATCTTTCTAACTTGCAATACCATTGTGGAAAGACTTCACCTTCTCTTGAAAAACATCTTGACTGTCTCACTCATCTTGGAGTACTCATAAGCTTCTGCTGGAATACCACAGGCTGTCTTGGATGCCACAAGTGACCAAACCAAGAGGAAGGTTTAGGATCCTGTTTAGGAATTACTGTTAGGCTAAACTGCTTTCTCAGTCTCTTTAATATTGTATTTTGATCACTCAAATGATGCTCAGATATGAAGACATCAGATGAGAAAATATGTACCCTTCCCTCATATTTTCTTAAAGATGCCCCATCATCATAGTAACAAAATAATGTATTTTGCAATAAGTAGGCATTATAAGAAATTTTGCTAATTTTGTGTGGCTTTATGGCTGTGATGAAGCAGAAGAGCTGAGTATCTTAACAAAAAAAAAAAAACCAAATCCATCACATCCATTAATTTCCACCTCTTGCATCCCAAGATTATTTGGACTGAGTTAGAAAGAACTGCTGATGAAGAATTATGGGAAAAGCAGAATTCTTCCCTGCAATATGGACCTTTTATGGCAACTGAGAAGCTATGAAGAAACTGAGCTTGTGTCTGTCCTCTGCCTAACCCTCTGTATAAGTATTGCCAACATTGGACCACTCAGGGAGCGCATGGCCAGTTCAAAAAACTTTTCTTCTCACTTCAAGCTCTTGCTGATAAAATGTGCTTTAAAATAGTGCTTCAAATTACCAGTGCTCTCTACCACTGAACTGTCTTTCCTCTGTTTTCTTAAGCTAGCAGCACCAATGTAATTGGAAACTAACCAAAATAATCTTAAATAAATAAATGAGGGGGAGGGCATGCAAACACTGGACCTTACCAACATGATAAGAAGGACCAGGAAATCTGTAAACGTAATTTAGCAGTTGGTTGTTTGAAGCACCTCCTTTTTATTTTTTCATGATTTTTTTTAAAAACAGTTGAGCTTTTTACAGGTCATTACACTTAAATACCTTATCAAGTAACCAAATGCAAACAGTTTTACTGTCTGCAATTTGCCTTGTTTAATCAAAATAAATACAAGTTAACGTTTTATTGAGGTGAATTGAATAGTTCCCACTTCAGCTAGTATCTGGCACTACAAACCAAATCTAGTGTGTTTTTGAGATTTTACAACAGAGTTGGCCATTGCAAGTGGTCTTCAGGTGGAGAAAATGTTTATTTTAATGACAGAGTAGATATTACATGGAAAATATTTAAATAAACCACTCTGACTTATGTCAGATACAATTAAATATGCTATTAAAATTTTAAAGAAACAGAAATTGCTTGTAAATGTACAGTGTTTATAAATATCAGAACATACTTGTCCTAGGCAAAAAGGAACAAAATGTCTTTTGGGAATCACCTTTTAGTCTCAAGCATTTTAATTCTAATTTAGGATGCAGGTGTCCCCTCGAACAGGATGGTGTTGGGGAAAGTGTAAGTTGTGGGAGTTTGGTAGATGCACTGAGAGTGATGTAATGCTCTTATGCTTTGGCTATTCCTCAGAATAAGAGCATGTAATTACTTGGCTAGTTAGAGTTAATGCTTGATTGACTTGCTTTACCAGGCACCTGACAGTGATGAGTATGTTTGCCTAAAAAGAAGAAGCAGATAGAACAATTTAAATGTCTCTAAGTCCTCTTCAACTGAACTTTCATTTCCCTGCTTCTGCATACGCAAAGGGATGAAGTCTTTTCTCTCAATCCTGCATGGCAGCTTCTCCAGCAGTAGAGTTGTCATTGTCCTTCATTGGCACTTATTTCTTCAAATATTTCCTAGTTGTTATAGGTCTTTACTAGTTAATATAACTAAAAGGCCTGGAAAATGAACTAATGGCATTGTCAGGGCAGGTGTGTTGATAGCATAATCCTCACTGCAAATGAATTTGGAGTTGCTGGGGAGATAATCCATCATCTTCAGCTACTATACATTATCTTGTCAGTGAGCCTCTGGCAGGCAGGTGCGAAGTCACTGCAGTCTCTGTAAGAGCTCTGTATTTCCAAATAGGATGGAGAATGATCTGAGCAGTGCCAGAAAGTTAAGGACAGAGGAAAACCTTCTCATCCCTTTCAGATTTGTATTTGCAAATAAATATTTAGTAGTATTGTTAATTAATGTGATTAATATTCAATGCTGATCTGACTAGACAAATTCCAAAGTGGTTGTTCATAATAGATACAGGAACATATGATTTGTTCGTTGCTGTGCAAACAGTAAGAAAACTCAATTAGTTTTGGGGTGTGTGTGTATATACCTTCATTACTATCAAGAGACCATAACTATCAAGAGACCAATGAGTTGCTGGTCTGGCAGCTTAATGAGACAAGTCTCTTTCGTATGTTTTATATTCTGGACCCTAGGTGCTGATACTAGCAAGGTAGTGAATCACATAGCTACTAAAAGGAAGCATAAGAGAAAAGCTTTTTACTAGGAAGTTTTCTGGTCATTTAACCATATGCTTTTAGATTTTATATATAAAACAGCTTACACTGTATTACTGTTGGTAATTTATTGTAATTACAGATTATAACCAGTCAAAAGAGAGCAAATAGAAAACAGTTGACATAGAAATTAATTTTTTTCAGTCTGTGAAATTCCTTGCCTCATGTTTCCTACTAAAGTCCCCTATCATGCAGGTGTCTTGATGTTCCATTCTCCTTTCTGCCTTCCTCAACATCTCTGGAGTGGTATACGAGGTTATTGCCTTGTTTGTTTTCTTGGGTCTAGTGCTTGTTTTCCAAAACTGACTGCTTTGCTTATACTGATAGAACTTTGTACTTACAGTGATTTCTATCAGAAGTGTGTCAGGTCTGGACCTCTTACCTTCCAAGAACAGATGCATTCAGTTTAAGATGGTGGAAGCAGGCAGGGGTTGAATGCTGTAGCATTATGGAAAGTACAAACAGAGGTAGCTGAACACCAAGCCATGATACAGCTGCTGTGATAACAGGTGCAATTCTGACACTCTTTAAGATAAGAATGAGGCACAGAGGCAGAAAGCATTGCTTGGTTGGAGGGACAAACAGAAGTGAATACTGATCCCCATTCATTTATTTGCCCATGTTCTGAAATGAAATCCACAGACATCCGGAATAGAACAAAAAAATCTGTGCTGATACATTGATATGAGCCATGGTTTTCCAAACTGGCAGGTGGAGAGTGCTTGAATGCTCTTGTTGCTACACTTCATATGCAAAGATTTCTTTTGAGGAAGTAACGACATTTCTACCACAGGAGAATGAACACTGCTTTATTAATGCCAGGACCATTGGAACTAAATTCATCACTCCTCCGTGTCGGGCCTTCCATTGAGCCAATGATATTACTGAGATTTAAGTTACATCCCAGGACACCAGCCACAGCAGTGGATCTTTATTCTACTCATCATTTTTCTCCTATTTGCGTCATATAAAGCCTAGAATGAGACAGCTGTTTTTGCTGTGGTAAAGCTCTGTTAGTGTTTGGATATGGTGGCAGTGAAATAGATGGGCTTTACATGCAGGAAAAAGTGAATATCATGTGCTGCTATTGCAGCCAATATACTGCATCTTTCTCTTTTATTTTTTCAAATAGTAAAAATGTAAAATTTTGATTAAAAATTTGATTTTAGGGTAAGATGGTGAAAGGAATGGGGGGTGCCATGGACCTGGTATCCAGTGCACAGACCAAAGTGGTTGTTACCATGGAGCACTCAGCTAAGGTAAGGCTCTGCCGCTTTTTTCTAAATAAGTGCTTTGGGCTGTACCAAAAGAGAGAAAAAAAAAAAAAAGACATCTTGCATTCATTCTGCTGCTTTGAGGACTTGACAGTTTTGCTGTTAGTTATTATGGAGATCCAGAAGGGGGCTAAGTTACTATGGTCCCTTTTCTCTAGTAAGTGAATCAGTCACCATGGAAAAAAAAATGAAATATTAACTCAATGTTTAAAAGCAGCACACATTTTTTAGTTACTTCATGCAAATTTAATGAGAGTGGCAATTGCCAGAGCTACAGTAGGTGCTACCCCAGAGGTTTTATTCTTCACCTAAGAATAATTTGAAAAATTAAGTTCCCCACGGTTAAATACTTGTTATGATGGAAAGGTATTTACCTTTGAAGTTGCCAGTCAAATTGGTACTGACAGGTTGATAGGACACATCTTTTTGGCATAATGAGATGCAAGCTGCCTTCCATCATTATGTGATAGAGGTTAATCTAGAGACTTCTTTGTGATGGAAGCTTTGTAGATATAAAGGCTCCCCCAGAAGGTCATAGGAAACTTGTCATTTGAAACTACTAAAATGGAACTGTCCAAACTATGAGAAAAATGTACTGAAGGATGAAAATCTCTATTTTCAGGGAACTGTATTGAATATTTGAAAAGGAACTTTTTGTTTAATTTCTGTATTTCTGTTAGTCCAAATTTGTTGTGTGTCTGCAATAAGAATTAATGTATATTGTTCAAGATAATATCACTGTCAGAATGTATAAGAACAAGCATAAGGAGTTTGCATAGTAAACTAGTAAATACATAAATATGAAGGCTAAATATGACAGTTGTGTATTTTTTAAATGTGATTCCAAGAATTAATTTTCACAAAAAAAGAATTGTTAAAAGGTATAGTAGTTTTACAATTTATACTAAACTGATCTCAAGGGGCACATTTTCAGTAACAGGACTGAGTCTGACCAAATAGTTTTCAGATATATGTAAATAAGTACACGAAAGTAAAAAGCAAATTCATCTATATGACTTGTATCCCTATCACAGCCTCCCAAAAACTGGATATGTAATTCTCTATTTGCTCAGACATGTACTGGTATTAATGTGATCTGTATAAATATTTATGCTAAATTTCTAGTTACTGTGGAATTTGATTAAGGCTCAGAGTCCACACACATTGTAATTATTCATGCCAGTTTTTCTCTTAAAAGTACAATTACCAAAATCTTTTTTCACTACAGTCTTTGGAAGTTATTTGCATGTTGGTTTTTTGTTGGTAGGAGTATTGAAACCTGAAAAAGACAGAAACACAGATAGGTTCACTGTTACAAACAGTCCAGGCTTAGAGTTACTTATTTTGGCATATGTATACATAACTTGGGCTCCTACGTACGTGGAATGCCTGATGTGCACTTCTAGAGAGCCAATTGCAGGCTTTCATAAATTATTTCTTCTGCTTTTGTGAAAAGGCACTGCAAAACTAAACCATGTGCATGCTTTTTCACTTTATTCTTATTTTAAAATGAAGTGGATTCTTGGCACTCCTTCCTCTTACCTAGCCTCGTTCTGGGGTCTTCATACTGCTGCTTCTTGTTTGCTCAACAGTGAAGATGATGAAATATGGAAATACAATGTTTGCAAATCAAAAGCTGCTGTTACAGTTTTCAGATTCTATCTTTTTTTTGTTTTCCCTTTGTTTATTTTCTTTTTTTTTTTCCTAAATATACAAGCAAATATAGCACCCATGAGACCAGTTCTGAAAATCAGAAGTCTTTTATTGGGGTGGCTGCTTTTTACAGAGCCTATTTTATAATCACAGCTTTATAATTCTTTACATCAAAGTTTTTCTTACAAAATTACTGCAGCTGTATCTATGTATCAGAAGAGCAATCTTTTGTCTGGCTCAAAGCCCATTGCGCTACTGAGTGAAAAAAACGTCTGCATGTACAGTGGCAGTTTGTTGTGTCTGCTGGCTTTTTAGTATAGGGATGTTTTTGTCATCTTGTTCTCCAAATAAATAATAAGAAATCTATCATTAGATGCCAAAGTATTCTGTAAGTCAACAGCAGACAAGATTTGAGGGATGGAAATGCAGTGGAAGGCATGGGATATATGCAGTACATTCAATGCAGATGTTCAGGAGTTGCTGCAATAGGTAGTTCTTGCAGTCAGTTTTGTCTGAGTCATACTTGTGAAGAATCTTTTAATCCTTTTCAATATTTTTTTTGTATTATAGTAATAGCCTGTTAAACATGAAAATAAGTTTTTTAAGAGTTTAGAAGTGCATTTCCCTTCCAGTACACATTAGAGTTTTTAAACATAGCAGTAGGCTGAGTCCTTGCAGTGTGGACAAAATACACTTTACGTTTAGTTACGAGGGTGAAACCAGTACCTGTCTTGGCACTTAAATAAATACGTGAAGAATTTTCCTCTTTTTAAACTCTGTTATGCAGTATAGTACAAATAAAACCAAATACACTCTGCCTTACATTATTTACTTTTTAATTACTTAATTTTTTACATGTAATGCAAACCAAAAGGTACAGAAGAAATATGACAAAACATGAAGTGAGTTCTGTGGAATACTCTTCAGCTTAAGAAATGCTGTTGAGGAAGAGTAACGTAGAAATACATTAAATAATAAGGGCATGCAGAAAGTGGATGCAAATGGCATTATAGAAGAAGTAGGGGTAGCCAACTGAAATTAGCAACTAGCATGTTTAAAACAATGCAAAACAATTTTCACAGCCAGGTAATGAAGTTGTGCATGATCAGCAGGATGATGCAGGAGCTCAAAAAATTAAGTCTATATGAAAGGGACTAAACTGTTTTATGAGGTTAAATTCAGCAGTGAAAATTAAACAGCATTGCGCAGAAGCAGTCTGCAGCTCAGAAAATCTATACATCACAGCATGTCAGGAACCAGGAGGGCATAGCTGTGGAAGATTGGCTCAATTTTTGCTCCATGTGCTTGGACCACTGTAAGACACTTGGCAAATTGACCTTAGGTTTAATTCATTATGATATTTCTTAATGTATTTTTTGCTAAATTACTTTTTTCTTTATAACCGTAAAGAAAACCAATAGCCTGTAAGGTTGTTATGTAATCTCTGAACAGTCACTGTGTATGTGTGCCTAATCTGCTAAATATTGCCTAAGAGAAATAAATGTCAAGTTCTTAACACCGTACCGTCATTGACATGTTTTGCAAAACATAGTAAATTAATGGCTGGTAATCGTTCCATGTTGTGAAATAGGTTGTTTACACCATTCAGAAAAATAGAATGGAAACTAGTTTTAAGCACTTGATTCAGACGTGACTGAAACATGGAGCACTATGTGTAGCACTTGAAGATGAGCATATTGCACTCATCTCTAGTCTGCTTTTGGGCTTTCCTGGAGCAGTGGAGGGAATGGGAATTCAGTGTGGGTAAAGAAACTGGATTTACTATTTTCAGAGCATGACTATGTGCTTAAGCCCTGGGGATTTGAGATGCCTGTGTGTATGGCTGATCCTGCACATTACTGTTTGTGATGAAGTATCAGACAGAGAAATGTCATGCCCGCATTGTGTTTTCCTAATTTTTGTCCTTTATGTGTCGTCATTGAGGTCCCATGTATCTCTTATCCCCACATTGCAGCAGGAAAGACAAACTATTAAGCAGAAGTATGCAGAGCTTCTAAACTCAGGAGCGCACTCAGTGGTACAGTGAAATTCTTATTAGTCATCTCCTTATATGTGGGAGTTAAGTAATAACTGTCCCAAATTGCCAGAGATGTAATCTGTGAAAGAAGTGAATTCAAAGAGTGGTCTGAGTACAGTGAATATTTCAATAACACTGAATGGCTGTGGCTGTGATTCTCATGTACATATTTGAATTTGGAATAAGTTGTGTCATTTTTTAAAATTAATGTTTGTCTGTATATTGTTAAACACAGGGCAATGTCCATAAAATCTTGGAAAAGTGCAATTTACCACTTACTGGGAAACAATGTGTAAACCGCATCATTACAGAGAAGGTAAAGTACTTTCCTTGAATCCTTGTCAGTATTTTTCTCTTCTATCCCTAAGAAGGGACACTCAGTAAAAGTAGAAAAGTCTAGTAAAAATGAAGAATATATTTGGTATCTGTTACTAATGAAGGCAAGGATTCCCCTGGAGTTGTTCCAGCGGTCTAGGCACTCATATTTTTCCTTTTGAAGCTTTCACCATTGACATCTAGCGTACTGGACCGTACAGTTCAAACATTCAGAACAAAGATGCCATGCATGAGAAATATGCAAAGTGTGTATCTCCTTATTTTTCCCATAGTGTTCCTGAAAATGTGCCATGTGCAATGCAAATCCTCAAATGCAGCTGTAGTCACAGATAGTTTTTTCCAGCAGAGCAACAGCTTGTGTAGCCACGTGTATGTCAGACAATTGGCATCTTCCTTGATGTGTACTACACACCTTTTCAGAGAAACACAACCTGTAGCTGTGGCAGGGCTTTAATTTTTTTGTCATTACTTGATTCCATTTGTCAAGCAATTTATTCTACAGTGCAAGTCCATGTGAATATCTAATACCACTGCTGCTCAAAATACATTAGTGGATCTTTTCAACAAGGGAGAAGTGATCTGAGATTTTTGCTGTAACCATACTCCTTCTGTTATCAGTGTTTACATTTGTAAGAGCTTAGAGTAGTACCTCTTTGAGCCACCTATCGTACCAAGTAGAATGCATCAAAGGTGCTGATGTAGAATTTGCTTTTTCATGGTAATCTGTTGCTACTGGAATCTAAAGGGTTTTTTCTCCACAAAGTAAGTGAAAATAAATGAAAGCGTGGAAGGTTTTCCAGGTTTTTATTAACTGACCACATACAAAACATAAGGAACAAAAAAATGAGAGTCAACAAGGACTGATAGAAAATAAACAACAAACAGAAATTTCTCTTAAGTGCCACCACTTGTTAGATCTGGTTGCTTTATTAGGAGATGACACAAATGTACAACAGTAGTTTGATAGTGTTGCAAATTCTGTTTCTACACTAGCTTCCTAATGTGTATGTTCCTTATGCCCAGCAAGACGAGCTATCATTTTTCAGTCCCTTAAATCAGTCTCACATGCCCAGAGGACAGCTGAATTTTAGTACGGTTCTGTAATGAGCTTAAGATTGCACTTACCTTTCAAGTTCAACCTTCGCTGGTCTTTTGCTGCTGACCTTATTTGGTTTTCTTAAGGAAAATTACTATAGACCTTTTGTTTCACTGGCAACTAGCATGCAACCTGTGCACCATTAAAGTGCACAATGTTTTACAGACGTTTCTATTTGGTAAGCTTGTGGGCCTTGGAAGTGGAAAGCACATCTTATGAATACATCAGAAAGAACAGCTTTTGCTCCTTCAGCCACTTCCTCTCAGGCTTTC
Organism: Falco punctatus; assembly: GCF_963210335.1. Lineage (NCBI taxonomy): Eukaryota > Metazoa > Chordata > Aves > Falconiformes > Falconidae > Falco > Falco punctatus. Next base: position 16,047,510 of record NC_137586.1, on the reverse strand, counting down.
TATTAAAAGTACAAGAAATCTTGTCTTTCATTTTCAGCTCCTGAAAAGACTAAAATTTGCACTGGGTGTGCAATAGCTGTTGGAGAAGCTTATAATCTGTTGAAAGTGATCAACCGCTCTTTGCCATAAAAAAAGAAATAATAGAAGAATGATGGAGATGTTGTCTTTTCCTATTTTCCTTCATGATATCTTGGTGTGCATTGTCTTGCAGCAAAGAATGTCTAGAGCCCTTTCCTTTGGGCCTCGCAGTTCTCACCAGATGGGGGCAGGAGGCATGGTCCTCATTTCATGCATTTCAAAACAGTTGCATGTTTTCCCTACAAAACTAACACATCTCATATTTTAGGTTCTTTCAGGTACAAATAAACGTGGCAGAAATTTTTACTGGTCAGTTAGGAAAGTGAAACCAATTGGTAATGGCATCTTTTGTTACTGAGGGAATTCTACCTATCTCAGCACTGCATTTTCTACAATATTATTACTTAGGTCCTTGTTTTCTGCTTCAATAATAAATAATTAATTGTGTGCTCTTTGAACCTGGCAGGCTGTGTTTGATGTGGACAAGAAGAAGGGTTTGACCCTTGTGGAAATCTGGGAAGGACTAACAGTGGATGATATCAAGAAAAGCACTGGCTGTGACTTCACAGTAAGTCATTTTACAAACAAATATAGTTAGTCTGGTGTCAGAACAAATATTCTCCACAAATACTCATCACATGAAGACTTGCAAACACGGTAAGTTTCCTCCGTGTAGGTAAGGGTTCAGTAGATTACCTGTGGGATTTACAATGAAAATAGGAAGATAATTGAGGGCTAATCCAGTATGATTACATTGGAAATATTTGAAGCTAGGAAAAACAGAAGAGATGGAGAAATGACTAAAAGGACAATGTGGAAAGGGAACTTTTATGATGCGATGAAGAGGGGAGCAGATTCATATCTGAGAGGTGGATGAATATGTATTTCTCCACTGTATAAGTTAGTTTAGCTAACTCTCTGTTGCTAAATTTTCATGCTGTCTTTAGGTGGGGTTGTAAGTCTTCTCAAAAGGGGTGACTGTATGTGTCCACTCTGTGTTAGTAGTGCCAATCAACTAAATGTTCTACTGTAGATATCTTTGCTTTTTCTCTCCCTTTGCCTTGTACAAATGAAACTTACGCTGTGCATTAATCCAGAAAAACGCTGCCTTTTGACCTTCACATTCATTCATTCTTAAGTCTCACTTAACGCTAACATGAAACTGGCATATTAATAGAAAGGGGTAGCACACTTGTAACTGATTGGATCTGTGTGGTTAATAACATATAGTTTCTTCTTGGCCTTCTACATGCATATTACAAATTTTTTTCTTTTGTATTGTGAAGTCTTCTGGGGTAGGTCAGCTCTCCTTTGGTGAGGGCAGTGAGTATGACAGTTTACACGTTGTGCTGTAAAAGTAGTTGGGGAATATTTGGTAATGAGGTGCAATACTCTTTCTCCTTGCAGAGTTTCATGGCAGGGCTAGGACACATAACTGAAAGACTGCAGGGCAGTTGTTATGTGAAAGAGTTTGTTATTAAGGCTTTGAGTATACTATTGGCAATAAATAAAACTTTCTGAGCAATAAGTCTGTGGAATTTCATTAATTTCCTGTGTCCATCAGAGAGCATTTCTGGTAACTAAATATGATAATATATCTTTTTCTTGTGGAATTTTAAATATTTCAAATAAAGTGCTGTTCACTTTTAAAAATACTTTTTTTTTTATCTGAGAAAAATTGTTTGGTTAAAGATGCCTGACCAGCAGCTGCAATGTGCAGCAAACTGCTACAAAATCACTTTGCTCTCTTAATAATGACTTCCATAAAATGTTACATGGAAAATTAGTATTTTTTAATTCATAGTGAAAGCAACCTTCCATTTTCAGCAATTCTGTGTGCAAAAGAAATTATTCATTCAGTTTCTGACCATGATTTTTGAAACAGTAAAATAATTTTTTTAAAACTTGGTAATGTTAGGACTAATTTATCTTTGGCTGGTCAGCCTGTCAAACAGCTAGCATCCCAAATTAAAGCATAAACATGACGTTGTTTGTATCTATTGCAGTCAGTCACTTTGGTCTGTTCTTGCATATTTAATTTGGGGATTAACTTAATGATTAATTTGAAGGTGCACTATTTAAATAGCATTTAAATAGACTGAAACTACAGTAAAGGACTTTTGCTGTGAGAAGACACCAGTCCTTAGGTGTTCAAAATCTGCTTGTTTGGAAAGAGTCAGTTTCTTTTTGCTTCAGGTGACTAATATATATATATTTAACTGAGTGTGTTACCCAAAGTAATATTCAGCAGCCTATGCTCAAGGCAATGAAAGCAGAAGCAACGAAAGAATGCAGAGAAAGAAGTGATAAGCTTAAAATTATGGGCTATGGTGTTAAACTTCACAGCAGCATGGTGGATATCACAGGGGAAGTCTGTTAGGGCCAAAGGAGGGATTACCAACACCCACCATCCCTTAGTGCTTTCCTGTCAATGTTACAGTGGTATAGATTTTGAATCTTTAGGATAGCCTGAAGTCAGCAATTGATGAGAGGTATTGCAACAATCCACCATCTAGGTCCTTGGGATCTGTCTGACTGGGATCAGGAAGGGACACTTCACAGGCACCATTTCCTAGTTCTCCTGAAGGCAAACTCTCACGCAGTCTGCTTTGTATGGGTGCTTGGCCATGCATGAAATGATGAGCTGCACTGAAGGAGCTGTGGGCATGAAATATGTAGATGCTGCTTTGTTTATGCACTTTCATATACTTATCTTGAAAGCATGTGGCTTGCATAAATACTTGCAAAGCAATGGTTGCTTGCAAAGCATGTACCTCAGCCAAGGTATGTGAGGGGGTCAGTCTGACCTGCTGATTGGTAGTTATAAAAGTGCCTGAAATCTCTAGGGCTCTGCAGATGGAAAGCATGAACCACAATGATTTGTTAAAGCTGTGGCATGGAAAAGCACTAGCTATTCCATTCTCTTTTTTTTTTTTTTTACTCTTCTAAAGAATATTTTCAGGCCACAGTGACCCAGTCCTCCCCTCATTGAAATCCTTACCAAAGCTTCTGTTGACATCTGTGACAGCAAGACTGGATCACTGCTGTGTAATATTAGACCCCTGATGTCCCGATTTTCATATACAGCAAACACCTACAGCTCCTTCACTTAGTTTTGTGGTCTGGGAAATAGAGGTTTGAGCCTTGCCATAGGCATTTGTTCAGAAAGCAGCATCCTTGGTCCTTTTTTCTACATTTGAAGACTCTGCCTCAGGCTTATTTGAAAATGTAACAGTTGTGCTTGTGATTATTTATGTTCACTGAATGAGACATCTTGTTCCTGTTTATATTGGTGACAGGAACTTTAGCGATATTGTTTTGCTACAGTAAAAGCAGGTTTTTTGGATCATGTTTCGCTAGTTTGAAACAGAACTGATGGAAATTGAGAAACTGACCCTTTTCTAGCAGCTTTTTTCAGTGGATGCATGGAATGTTCTGAAATAAAACATCTCTCTAGGTTCATTACAAGTGAGATTTTAAAGGATGGTTGTTCCTTTATAGATAACTGTCTCTGCCCATGCAGGCAACTCCTTTCTGTAAAGGAGAACTTTATAGCCGATATGGCTTTCTTTGAGACACATCTGGCTGTACAGTCCCATTTTCACAGCATTTTTAATTATTTGGAAAAACATCTGAAGGACATTTGCAACCACAAAATGTTAAAGAAAATATGATTTAGAGTCAACTATCTTCATTATGGACTGGCATCATATAAGAAATAAACAATTCATGCTTGATTTTACTGTGCTGTGAAGACAAACTGTTGGCTTATCTTGCATGCTGAAATCAGATTGCTGTAGCCTAGCATATAGATCACCTTGGAAGGTAATCTGCTTGGGTTTGTACTGGCATATACCATTGATGAGACCATGAGAGAACAAACTGAGAACCATACTTTTACAGATGTATTCCATTATAAAAATAATCAGGGTGAGTTTGTCTAGGTAAAAAATCACCATCCTCCCTGGTTGTTTTTTTTTTTCTTAATGTAAAAGCTGTCTTACAAAATGATCTTAAAAGATAACTTGGAGTTTAAGAAAAGCATCTGCCAAGGAAAAGTTAGGTAGCTGAATAGCAATTGACTAGTGTATGTTTAAAAAGAAATTTACTATCCAAGTTCAAGCCAGTGAGTACAAAATAACAGAGGATATGGATTTCTTTTCTGGAACTACATTTTGCTTTGAGGAAACAGGCTTTTGCAGGTTCGAGTCCATTCTTAGATGGATGTTGTGTTTTTCCAGATCATTCACGCCACTGCAAAAGGCACATCAGGAACAATTTTGTACAAAAGCTGATGTTGGAATTGTGGTTTGCTTTTATCTGCATTTTCAGATAATTAGGACTTAACAAGGGATAAGCAACTTTTATTATTTTAACAAATATGCTAACACTGGTCCATCTTTTTTGTTGTTGTTGTTATTTGTTTGAGGGACTTTTTTTACATTTCTGAACAGTGACTTGCTTTTACACACCTGATAAGGTCATTAGAAGTTACTACAACTCAGTATCATTCAGAATCAGGCCTTAAAAGAACTGCTTGCTATAAAAAAAGACATAATGAAATAAGAATAGAGCTGTTTGTTTAGCTGAAAAGACTAGTTTGGGGTGGGAAATCAAAGGCTCAATAAGCTTGAATTGCAGGAGGTCTCTGAGGCCATGTGTCCTTTTACCAGTTCAGAGGCTGCGTACATGACTGCCCAGGCAAACTCCCAGTACACCTACCTGTTCAACATTAGCAAAGTATTTTGAAGGTACCAAGATACGCTGTTATTCCTGTTAAGTGTAACAATATTAAGAATGTATTGCTTAGGCAGTATTTAAGAAAGTAGCAACTCTGCAGCTGTGTAGTGTAGAATAGTCTTCATTAATCACATTCTGCCCTTACCAAATGCTGTGCTTTTAGCACGGGGTGTTACTAAATTGACTGACTCTACTGGGATTTAAAGCACTGGACTCAGGGAGCTTTCTGCATTTTAAACTTGATTACTCCTTGTTTTCCACGCACAAACTAACCCTTTTGTTATATTAGCATTTTTCTGCTTATTTAATCACATTTTATTTAGAGCAAAGAGTTGTACTTGGGTTCAGTTCTGAGCGGTGCTGGGCTCTTACCACCTCTTTTATCTTCAGTAGGCATTATGGCACTTAGCACTCATGGGGGCCAGACCCTTTCAGAAGCAGATAGTGGTACACACAAATGACAGCTGTTAGCATCAGATGTTCAGACATTACATTTAATGTAATATGCTCATTCAGATGCAAAATGAAGTTTTGATGGCATCAAAATCTGCGTCAGCAGAAAAACAATAATCGCTTTGGCATTAGCAGCATACAGATTTTAATGGTGCTATCTTCATCCTCCAGCTTTTTCCCTTAATTCAATGGAACCATGTCTGGGTGAGGCAGATATGGGCCCAAATTAAGTGAGGCACACAGGCAGTTGGAGTCAGAAATGTTGAAACATTTCTGGAGCTAGCCCAGGAATGCTGGTGCACTAAAGGAGTTTCTCCAGCTCCTCTACACTTGTACCTATTACATCTATTTATTATCCTAGTTCACACACAACTTTGAAAAATCAATGAACAGTTTCCATCCACTGAAAACCTTTCGTTAGCATTTGATACAGTAAACACATTCTTCATGAGCTAAGCTTTCCTTGTTGGCTGTTCTCATAAGGTTGTATGATATATGGTGGCTGGAGGAAGGGTAATGTGGAAATCTAACTGGTCCAGGAAATACAGCCCTGTATTTCTGGAGAAAGAGGCTTTAATGCTTGGAAAGACCCTTTTCTATCACTTTTTCATAAGTTAGCTTGCTCGGTACTGTTAAGTGAAAAAGAAGGGATAAGGAGGCAGAAGGAATGCAGTATGTGGTGTTTCAATGCAGTACGTCATGTTTCAGTTGGACACATTAATTAGGAGCCAGATTATCTGTGGAACTGCCTGAACAAGTGAGATCACATGAGTTACTTTTGATCTTCATCCTGGGGCACCTATTTATATAGGGCTAGGAACAGGAGACATTTAAAGAGGCTTGGATCTTCTGTGGGGAGCTTTTCCTCCAGGTATTTGTGTAGACCTGCAGCCGGGGTTTAATCAAATGTTAACCATTGCTACTCTTCTAAGTCTTCTCTGTATTGTTCCCATTTATGCCTTCTTCCCTCATCTGGTTTCCTATTTAGGCTTACTGTGTTTTACTTTTGGTCTGCTGGATATTTTATAATATCACTAATTCATTTTTATGACTATGGTATTAAAACAATAGAATATATAAGTTTATCCTCGCATGAATGTGAATGGAAAAAGGTAGGTTTGTTTTTTAAAAAAAGATAAAATTATAAGTATTGAACTATCATCATGAAACAAATCAAATGAATGTGAATGGAAGAAGGCAAATTCTAAAAAAATAATGCAATACTTCTGATTTTACCTATATCATCATCAAACAAACCCATGTATACATATACTATAGGTACAGTGTGTGTATTGTATGTGTATACATTTGATTGTTTATCTTCTACTAATGTGTGTGTTCTAAAACTCAATTGATTACTTCTCCACAGACCTAGCATTGACGGACAGCATCCTATTTCCTGGTGGGTGGGGAGGAAATGCAGAATGACCTTGGCTGTTGAGCAAATAAGGGGAATAATCAGTCTAAGATTCCTTGGCATGGTTGTTTTGATGCTGCAGTGGCCATTCAATCATGTATTGAATATAAACTGTTTTGTTGCTTTGGTGTATTGATGCATGTATGCAAGTGGATTAGAAGGTGGTGGCTGAGGCTGTTGCCCATGTGCAGCTCTCTCTCCTGTTGCTGTTCACAGCAAGTGCAGGCCCGCTGTACACAAGCTGTGACCATCTACAGGCCAGTGCATTAACTAAGCCACGGCAAATTTTTGAGCTATGTTCATGTGCCTTACTGTATGCTGTATAATTGAGGAACTGCTTCACATGAGTTCAGCTCTTGTTTCTGCTGGCATTGGAAGCCATCTGAGAAGACTATGCAGTTAGCAGGGGCAAATAGAGGTTCGGCTGTCCAAGTTTAATCTGCATTCCTAAATCAGTAACCCAGTTCAAAATAAATGAAGTTTAGAGGCTGGATACTAGAGCCATGGATATCTTGTATTCTTGCATCAGAAAATGTAGTTACGGGAGAATTTATCTCTGAAATACTTCAGATATGTCAACTTAAATAAAGACAGTGTCTCTAGTCTTCAGTGGCACATGGCTGATAGAGGTGGAAATGAAAGGTGGGTTGTGCTGCCATATCACTATGCTAACTGTTGTGCTTTTTCCCTCCTTTTTGCTAGGTTTCGCCAAAACTAATACCAATGAGGCAGATTTAAACGTGAAATACAGACTGGGCTTAATTTGCCGGAAGGCTTGTTTCCAAATGGGAGCTCAGTGAAGAGAAATCAATGTCTGGTTTGCAATTTTACTACTTGTTTCTTTTTTTTTCTTTTTTTTTTTTTTTTTGTAAGGGCTCTTTAAGTAGTTTCAAGATAGTCACAGCCTGAGTTTAACTATCAGCCTAAGTTGTATTTTAACTTCATTACATTACCAATTGAAATTGAAAAGGTGAATTTATTCCCTAAATTTTGAATAATGTTATACTAAAATGTTAATGAATATTGTAAAAAAAATGCCTTGTATTGTCTCTGCCAAATACTACATTTTTTACAGAGAATCAGACAATGATCATGCAAAACTTATGATTTCCTCTGCTTTTTGTGATGTCATTAAACTTACCAGTCACTCCATTGCTCTGGAACTATAGCACTTATCATGTCCATTCTTCTGTAAAGGTGTGGAGGCTGTTTTTTTCTGGAGTTGTAGAGAGACATCAGGAATATGGACTTACTTGCCTTTTCCTGAACTTTTTAATGAGTCTGTGACAGAACTGTATATACCAGTGGAAATAACTGGGTCCTTAGCCCTGAATGTATCTATCTACTATTTCCATGGTGTGTGTCAGCTGGCATTAAGAAGCCTACACCTCCCAATGTCCAACTCTGATCCCTTATATTTAAATCCTACAAACTAGAATGGGACTAGTATGAAGGAGGGAAATCGAAAAGTCTCCATCCCCATGCAGACAACTGGTGGCTACACATTGTCCCATGTGAACCACTCTTATTCTCCAGGTAGAATCCTTCTCCCCAGCCCTCACTCAAAGGCAAATTAAGATTGTTCCTGGAGTCAGGTCTGTCCTTCCAGTGTTACACAGGAAAACAGGGGAAGAGAATGTTGTGGGCACTTTGAAGTTTCTTCTGAATGGAACGCAGCTCATTAAAGCTGGAAGCAGTAAGTTTGCATGACTTGCCAATCAAGGCATTGGCAAAAACTAAGCCAAACTCATGATAACTAGAATGAATGCCATGAGACAATCAAAATGAAAATTTATTCTTTCATACTGGTTCTGCTGTTTGAGAAAGATCTTCCTTTCCCTGTTATTAATTACAAAATGACTGTTAATTTTGCAAGGGGGTAATATGACAGCATTGGATCTCACATACCAAATCAGCACAGTAGGTCTTTATTATACAGAGCATGAACTGACTGGAAATCTGCATTTAAAGTGTAATGGTTTCTGTCATTCATATAAATAGTAACATGTAAAACACTTCAGTTAAAATAGTTCCTGACATAACGTTTGATATCAGGACAGGAGCAGATTAAGTGACTGAAAAACATGTAAACTGTATACGCACAAATAAATATATAATTATATGCCTATCGTGTGTGATAAGCAGTGTTGGGATATGGTGTAGAAGGGCATTCTAGTACTAGGTGGATGAGGTATTGGCTGTCATTGTCAGTGTGTGTTGTGGAAGCACTGTAACACATTTCTAGGGAAACAGATAGGAAAATCCCACAATATTTAGCTCCTGTACTAGCCTTTGTACTGCATTTTTCCATGCTAAAGTAAGAAATGCTTCTCTTTTCATGGGACAGTTATAAAATTGGTCTTGATCCACCCATGGACTTGATAGCAGTAAAACTGTTTTTATTAGAGAGATTTATTTTGTTTAGTTGCACTTACTCTAAACAATTCTTTGATAATCTCTTTTCAATACCAAGTAGGTTATCCTTATTCCCACAAAGGAATAAACAAAATGCCTTTGTAAGCACCTTTATGCAGGTACAAAAGTACTCCCACAATACTAAGTTTTATGACTTGAACTTATGGGTGCTAATGGGTGGTAAGGTGTTGTATAGCCTGAATGTGTAGGCAAGACCTGAAGCTGAGCCCATGGGAAGAAAGTGTGTTGTACAAAGACCAGTGCTAATTTCCTGATTAAACATACAGACGTGAGTGGTTGGTAGGTAATTTGCATGCAAGGCTTGAAACAACATTGCTCAGAGTGGTCCAGAATATTAGCACAGGTTTAGCACAAGTTAGATTTTATCAAGCTTTAGTTTTAACCTATTGTCTCTGTTTAGGTGTATTCCCTGTGTTATTCACTCATTCCAAACAAGTTAGTTAAAGTTTGGCTATTTCTACTGCTGTAGAGGTGGACTGAAGTTCTGCTCGCAGAGGTTTTGCAGATTAAAAGTCTCTGTATAGCAAAAACTGACTCTATTTTCACTCAGTATGAAACTTTTTGTTTTGGAGCATGTTTGAGAGCATGGATGTGATCCCTGAAAGTATCTTGCTCATCACTACTCAGAGCTCTTGTAAACAGTACCCAAAATGGATGCTGGTTCTAAAGAAGTATAAGTACTATTATTTAGTAGGGAAAGGGAGTTGCTATTAACTTATCCAGAGGAAAAAAAAAATCTTTAAATAGCTGTGGAAGTCTTAAAGAAATCTATAAATGAAATGTTGACCTGTTGCAATTACCTATAGTACATTAATTGTAGGACTGATTAGTTAATTACAGCAAACATTTATTGGCATATATAAAGTACTGGAGGAGCGTCTGAGGGTGCATGCGATCAGGTGTGTGCTGCTTCTGCCATAGAACTATGCTTTGCTGGCATACGCACAGAAACCATCATTGTTATTAATGTATGGCTATGAAAAGACTAATGACCTGATGTCTGGGAGTTCCGCACCTTGGTTTCTGAAGCAAAGAATTAGGAGCCACGAACTCCTGAGTTTCAGCTTTTCCATTTCTCCACTTCCTGCCTTGAAAAAATTCATCTGTGCTTCTGCCTTGTCTCCTGTTGCTGGAAAATGAGGATGTTTTCCTTCATACCTCACGGGGATGTTGTGAGGAATAATCAGCTAAGGTCCATGCAACAGGTTGTCTTTTATCTTCAGCTTGGAGATCAGACTTGATCAAGAGTGTGGAAGAGTACTTGAAGACTGCCATATATGCTGGATATTTGAGTTCTGTGTCTTCTCTTATTTGTATCAGTGTTAATGCAAGAGAGCAAAAGCCAATATGGTGCTGAAAACTGGGGATGAAAGCTGGGGATGAAAGCTGGGGATGAAAACTGGGGATGAAAGGAGAACAAGCGGTCTCCATAAAAAAACAGTGGTGCAAATATCTGTATGTCACACTTGAATTTTTCTATCTTTTGAACAATATATTGCAGTAGAATACTGGCATTGTTATGAAGACATCATGTATCCGCACAAGCTAATTGCTAAAAGCAGTGGCTCCATTTTCTAATTGATTTGTAAAGTAAGATTAGAAATTAAAGCACTCGTAAGTATTTTCATAGATAAAGTTTAGTCTAAGCAGTATTTGCTAGGGTCGTGTTACAGGGGTGAGAGCTTCTTGTTCCTCTGTGGTGGGTGATGGTATGCATGAAGGTTTATTGAGACACCGCCTGCTGACAGCACTTCACAAGACAAGGACAGTTGATACCCTTTGTCCTGAAGAAGGTGATGATTCTACTATATTACCACATTGGACTTACTGCACTTCAATTTTATTGATTTTTTTCCCTGAAAAAAAAGCAAAAAAAAAAAAAGAAATATTATAGAATATGTAGTTGTACTGTAAACTCTGCAAACTAAACATCAAAGTTCTTCTATGTATTGGCAAAAGAATCAATAAAGTAAAGATTAAAAATCTCGAGCTTCCTCTATTGTTGTCATTTTTCATGGTGTTCTGTCCTGCCATTAGGAGCAGTAAAAGATTAGCTTGTGTCTGCACCAGCATGTCAGACCTCAGCACAAGCAAAAACCTCAAGGTCTTGGCTGAAGGTGGAGGGGTTTGATAAACGGAAATAATGAAGCTCAAAACTCAGCTAACAGCTGGATTCTCCATGTTCTCTTACTGATGTCTCTGTTGGGTCAATCACAAACATAATTATCACATTCATTTTCATAATTACTTGGTTTTTACCTTTTGATTAAGACTGTTTTTGAAATTACAGCATTTAAGATGTTAATCATTCATGTTAGTGTGTGGCTGCATTCTGAAAATAGTACTAGATGACACATGAAAACAAATTGCATTAACCACCTGGTGAATGATCAAGTAGATGATTGCAAAGTGATGAAAATGCTTGTCTGTAGATACTGGGGTCATCCTTCCATCCATGCCATAAGGTCATGAGTAAATATGTCACAGTATCATTTTATCTTCAGTGTCCTTGGAAAGCAGGTTGATAAATGTGCAGAAAAATGTTTAGGCTCAGGAAAAAAACCTTGATGATTTTCTCTGAAACGAAACTTCAGTAAATTATATGCCTGGTCAAAATCCAACATTCTGTCACCCCTGTGAAGGGGAGTACAAGGTAAGTGCCAAAATCACTGAGCTAATACACCAGTCTTGCAACTCTAAAATTTACTTATACAATGGTAGAAGGTAAAGATTCCCTCTGACAACAGGAGAAAGTTGGTTACAGGCATATCAGCAGTTTTGTCATATCTCGTATATCTTCTGTTGTTGGCTATTGTGCTGGTTTTGGCTGGGACAGAGTTAATTTTCTTCATAGTAGGTAGCTGGTATGGGGCTGTGTTTTGGATTTGTGCTGGAACCAGCGCTGGTAAGGCGGGGCTGTCTGCATTACAGCTGCGCAGCGCTCACACCCAGCCAAGGCCTGTTCTGCCTCTCACCCCACCCCACCAGCGAGGGGCTGGGGGGGCACAGGGGGTTGGGAGGGGGCACAGCCCCGACAGCTGCCCCCAGCTGACCACGGGGGTATTCCAGACCGCACGATGTCAGGGCCAGCGTATAAAGCTGGGGGGAGAAGAAGGAAAAGGGGGACATTCAGAGTAATGGCGCTCGTCCTCCCAAGTAACCGTTAGGCATGACGGAGCCCCGCTTTCCCGGGGGTGGCTGAACACCGGCCTGCCGATGGGAAGCAGTGAATGAGTTCCTTGTTTTGCTCTGCTTGTGTGAGCAGTTTTTGCTTTACCTATTAACCTGTTTTTATTTCAACCCACGAGTTCTCTCACTTTTATGCTTCTGATTTTCTCCCCCATCCCAATGCAGGGGGGGCAAACAAGTGGCTGTGTGGGGCTTAGCTACTGGCTGGGGTTATACCACGACACTGATTTTACAATATCCCATCGTTTCTGTGATGCACTGCAGTATTCTGAGCCCCTCTTCTGCCCATATCCATCTGCTGCTACAGACCAGGTGTCTTAGCTCTGGACGTATCGACACCGCAGCACGTGTGCAGTTTTTAACGGAACAGCTTCAGGGGACACCTTGGGGGTGGGGGGAAATTCCTTTACTGAATGTATTTATGTAACATCAGATTTTGAGGCTCCAGCAAGGGTGGAAGTAGCTTATTGTGTTTGTGTTGTGAAAACTTGCTGTGCCTGGTTCACATATTTATGTACTTATTTGTTTAGAAAAAGAAAAAGCATGGAAAATGAGTTCTCCATCTGCCTCCTGTGGTACTTAGATTTTATTTGTCATATTTTTTAATGTAATGGCTTGCAAAAACAAGTAGAACATTACTTAATTATTTGTGGGACCAGTAGAGTCTAAAACTAGAACGTCTATTTCCATGGTCTTAAAGCTGTCCCCTGAGCTTGCAATCCAGCGGAAAACTGTTAAGTTTGTATAAAGCTGTGACAGATGCTTAGAGTGAGCTGCTGCAATGCTTTCAGGCACTGGCAGTGCTGCCTTTGGTGCTGTGGAAATCATCACATTTGTCTCAAAAACCCGTGCCTGTGTGAGATTCTCAAGATTGTGTCCATCCACCTGACCTGCTGCAGGGTCTCACCAAGTGTGTAGGTTTGTGCACTTTTCAACGAAGGACTGGCACAGCCCCAGCTCATTTGAAAAAAATGGTGGCGATGCTTCTTTCCCTGTATTAATTCAGCAAGAGGAGCGTTTGTGAAGGTTCCGTTCCTGACTCTGTCCAGCAAGATTCAAAGCACATGTTGCTTATCCCAGGAAAGCTCCTAACCTGGCACACTGCAGGGTGAGCTGGGTAAGAGCAAGGATCGGGGGGGAACTGGCTTCCTTTGCAGAAAGGACTGCAAGGGCTTTGAGGCTATGAATAGAGAAGAAGGAGCAGGGAACACCTAGCACGTGAGTCATTCACGCAGCAGCGGCAAGGCCTGAATTCTCTTTTGAAGAATGGTTTTTATGTTATTAATACAGGCTTTAAACTGTAAGCAACGCTCTTCCTCTCCTTTCTCTTTCCCTGCATGTAGGCACTTACCTGCATTAAGCCCAGTGTTTTTCAGGGCAAGTGCAGAGCAAAAACGTGAAGGCACCTGTGGAACTGGTAGGTCAAGCAGTGTGGTGCTCTGCCACCTTAGAAGGGTACAGAGGGGGATTTTCCCTTTTAAGATTAGATTGCCCAAATTAATCAAGTTCTCTTGGAAGTGCATCCTGCTGCGGTCCAGGAGACCTCTAAAGCGACCTAACCTAAACCATTGATTTTACAGCACTATGCAAATTGCTTTTATTTTTTGGGTAAGTTCCTGAACATAGCTTTTTGTTCTCTCAGCTGGAAAGTACGTAATACGTAGGTAGAAAAGGGAATTGAAATGTTTTGTAAATGCAGGGAAACGTGTTACAAGTAGCACAAAACCTGCAGCCAAGAGAAGAATTAGTCTGCATAAACTGACCAAAAGCAACGTGAAAAGCAAACTTACATGTCACCCTACATAAAAAAAAAAAAAAAAAAAAAAAAAAAAGCCACAGAAGAAGCACATTGGTATCACCTACAGAAAGTATACATTAATTCTAGGACAAATTCAGTCTCATCTGTTTAGGCGGTGAGTGAGTAGACTATAAACTGGATCTGATGCCTATATCCTGCGAAACAGTGATTCCCCTTTGGAAAATCTGGCTCTATGAGCAATTAACATTTTTATCTTAGATCTGTTTGAGAATAAAGAGAGCTGTGTATGGCTAAATAGGCAAAGCTGTCTTGTCCAATGCATATCCCTAAAAATACAATCTTTAAAGCTATAATCAGGCACTCTGGCTTGCCATTCATTTCGGTCTAGTTCCATCTTGCATTTGCTCCAATAAAACCCATCACTTGTGCTTTCCTCCTTCTAGCACCCAAGAGCAGCTCCCTTTGCCCAAGGAAGACTGCTCAAATTTCAGTTTTCCTGCTTGTCTGGGCACATTCTGGGGTGAAGGGAAGCAGGCAGAAGTGTAGCAGTGTGTCCCCGTGTGTCTGCCAAGCGATGACAGTGGGAGAACTGAGACCAGAAGAGCAGAGCTGGTGTTCTGTGCTCGGCTGGATGGCTGCTGGAGGGCATTGCTTGCTCTGGCTGCTCTCAGCCAAAATGTGGCTGTGACTGAGGGCACAGGCAGAGATGGTGCTGGGGAGCGGCGTTAGAGAGCTACCGCTGAGCATCAGCACATTGGGTGTGCTGGCCTGTTTCTAATGCACCACTACTCGTGCACCTCCTGCCAGGAAAAAAAAAAAAAAAGATACTTGGTGTGGTGTGTTCTTCTCTTTGTTTTTCATTTCATCTCAACTTGGAGATCACATGGATGCCTGTGTTTGATAAATGAAATTTATGCCCTCCTGTGGAGTGGACACACCTTACTGAAGGTCCAGGGGGTGGCTAGCCTAAGCCCTGAGCATGCTTCTGGGGCAAGGAGGAAGACATCAAGCTTGGATGTGGCTATGTGGCTCTTCTCAGGTGTTAGATGCTTGTCATATGGGCGGTGCTTGCAGAGCAGTGGGGGGCAGGTCTGTACCAACACACCTGTCTGCCCTGGCTGAGGATAGCTCAGGAGCTCTTCGGACCAAATGGCAGGGCTCGGCACAAAAACACGTCACTGTCCTGTGTGGCAGAACCGCTACTGAAGCTCTTGGTTCCATGAAGATATGCTTCTCATCCTGTTGCTGATAATTCTTTCTTCTTCAGGCTTACAGGCTGGTATTTGCTGATTCTCTCCTCTGTATCAATTAATACTGACATTTTCAGGTTCTTCTTTTCTTCAGGCAACCTACTGTCTGGGGAAAAAAAGGCAAGAAAAGAAAAAAACGTCAATGGCATAAATCTGCTAGCTATAAAACTGAAGGATGGTGAAATTAGTCTGCAACAGCATATCTATGTTCTCATTAAGAGCAATTCAGCATTTTTAGGACGCGTTAACTGCTGCAGTGAGAAGAGGCTGCAGACCAATATAAAATAAACTAGCACCTCGCAAAGTCCCATTTTTAATTTCCAAAGTACTTTTCCTCAGTCATGCAGGAAAGTCATTGTCTGGGGCAATAGTTAAAAAGAAAACATCACAGATGAGTTTGGGTGTGGAGCTGCAAAACTCATCCAATGTGAAAAAAACCTCTGCATGTTAGCAAGGACAAAAACCTAGAGGTATTATATATATATATATATATATCATCACAGAGTAAACCAAGAAAGTGTAACAATCACTGATAGCTTCACTTCAGAAGTGGGAGAGGCCATAGTTGGTAATTATCCAAATCACCGCTGCTGTATGTCTCTACCAAACCAGCTCTGACCCTTTGCAAAACAATCCCGCTGAGAATGCATCAGCCTGAGAGCTGGTTTCTATGGGGATTTTAATTGTGTGGCAGGTTATTTTCATGGTGGAGCTGAAAGGGGCAGAGAGACCAGGGAGCAGCGAACATAAGCTGGGTGCAGCAGATGGGGAGCACGCAGGCAAACAGCCCCAGACGTTGCACCGCCGCGGCACTGCTGGCCCTGGGGCAGTGACCCACCCACCACAGGTCACTGCTCCTGGCTGTCGGTTTGGGTGGGATCCTCTTTTGGGTGATGTCTGCAAGCACATGTTTACTTCAAGCATACCTTCAAATCTGATCAGTTTTAAGTGCGTGCTTGTGGACCTCTAGGAGCATGGGTGTCGAGGCAAAGGCCAGAGGAAGGCAGGCGACAGGTGTCCTGACCTGAGAGGGCTTTTTGGCTCCAGCAGAGCGTGGCCAGACAGGACCTGCCAGCTGCCGGGGCATTTGTTTGCAGTGTGTGCAGGACATACAGTGGTCCTTAAGGCGGAGCAATTGACAGTGGGTTGGGAGAGCTGGGACACGCTGTGCAATGCCACTACTGGTGTCACAGTTGCCCCATGCTGTTAATACCCATCTCAAAGTCTGATCAGCGCTGTGCACAGCTGTGTGAAAAGGTGCTTCAGCCTATTTTGCAGAGATTTTTCATCTTTTCCATGAGATGCTGAGTACTGAACCCTGGCTTGGATGGGGCACATCTGAAAGCTGTCATATGCAGTACAGTTCTTATAGCATGACAAGTTTTGGCAGTAGTTGACAGTTTTACCCCAAAGGGAGACCAGTTCTTAGTACAAGAGAACCCTATGCACAGCGTGATGCTCCAGCTGGGGCAGTCATGTGTGGCAGTGGTTTTACTACCACTACCACAAACTACACAGTGCAGTTTTAGCTATTTGAGCATTAACTACTAAATATGTATCAATTCAGTGAGATTGTGGCCTAAGGATCCCAGTACTGCTGCTCCCAGGTGTTGTATCTCACCATTGAGTCACAGTAAATGTTTTAAGCCTATGGCTTTCAAGTACTGGGACAGGTTGTACTAAAAGCTAGAAATAATCTAATAATAATGCAATCTAACAACTATATTTAATTTGAGAAGTTCTGTAAAAATCTAGTAAAGAAAGAGCGCAGAAGAAGGGCTTTCCCGTAACTTTCTTGCCGCTTAGCATTCAAAACTTCATACATTCACACAGTGCTTTGCAGTTTAAGAGGACTTGGGCAAATCAAAGCCAGCAACAGCCATTCATCTGCATAATAACTGGGGGCCAGATGAAGGAAACAAGCTCTAATTGCACCACCCCTATTTGCAGTGAAGCTTTCAACAATAAAACTGGATACAGCTTGAGTCTCGCTAGTTATATTGAACCTTTAATGTGGAAAATGAAAAAAAGGTAACTGGGTTTGCTGAATAGGTCAGCATCGTCATCTCCGCTGGGGAATGCGGTTACCTGTATTATGGCAGGAATAGGAGGTTGGTGCCCTGTTCCCAGGCACTGTGCAATCACCCCGGTGAGCAATGGGGGGGCTGCAAAGACGGCTGGAAATGGTGCACTCAGCATATCCTCACCCACAGAGGGGTAATATCCAAATGGGCTGAAATGACATAAGAAAAAATCAGTTCTTAGCTGGTTTCTGCCACAAAAGCCCAGGACCACAGAGAATGAAATCTGCTATGGCCTCTTAGATGAATTAAATTGGTGGTCTAAAATGAGTATTAATTCCTCTCCAAAGCCTGGTTTGCTGGGGTGGTGTGGGCCCCAAGGTTTTTGTCACTGCCGCTGGCTGGGTCTTGGTGGCAGGGAACCAGCCTTTTTGCTGCCATTGCTATTTTTATGGCATCACAAAATAATGGATGTCTTTGAGCATGAAACGGAGCTGTGGCAGAGGTATTATTCAAAGCAGAGGGCTTTTACTTCTATTTGAGTGGTTCAAAGTAAGATTGCAGAGTTATTTGCTAACCCTGGTACATAAAAAAAAATATATAAAAAATCCCTGCAGCTGAGAACCATCTCCAGAAAGCACAGGCAGAGTTGCTCTCCCATGCCATTTCCCCCCCTCCCCCAGTTTTCCTTCCCTCTCAGTCATGTAAAAACACAGTATTTGTTTTTCACCGTTTTCCTGTGTGGGGAAAAAAGAGAAATTCAATTTTTTTTTTGTTGGAACGAGAGATATTATATTTTTACCTTTTCTTTCACAGATGCTAACAAGACAGTCTCAGGATCCTTGGCATGCATGCACCTGTGTAAGTGCAAGATAAAGAGGGAGAAGATGATGGTCAAACATGTTACAGTGATATTAAGTGGCATGGGGCTAGAAATGATGCAGTTTAAAGATAATTTAAAATCTCTTTGGCCAGGTCAATGTCTTGTTACCAGTCCTGGAAAAGGGACTGCATATCATATTATGAGCCATAGTTCCTGAAAATGCTGTAGTTTGCTGCTGAAGCCACTTAAAATGATGGAACAGTGAGGCAGCAGGCAAATGCTCAACTTTCAGAGTCTCAGAGCTTTTTAGATAACCAAAGAGTATAAAGAATGCCAATTAGGATTTTGGCCAATTCTAGCACTAGTAGAGCATGTGAAGTGCTGGCAGGGCAAGATCTGGTTTCAGTAGTGGAGATGCGGATTACTTCCCACGGATTATTTTTGGACAGGTGGAAGTAGTTATTTCTGATTACAAAATGGGGAATGTGTGTGATGCCAGGGCCAGAGACACTGATGTGAGCCTGAGGCCACTGCTGCCCTTAGGGTAGCTGAGCCTTCAGGCAGGGACCTGCTGGGGCCCCAGACTTGTGCTGAAGATGCTCTGTATACACTTGGTCGGGGCTCTGGCTTTTAATCAGACTCTGGAATTGTCCCCAGAGAATCTTGATACATTAAAAAACAAAGAAATGTGTGAGAATATCCAGGAGAACCAGCTCATTTTAAAATTCAGGTAAAGTTTTGGAGAGGAGTGGTTCACGTATGTGCAAGGCCAGGAGAACAGTTTGTTCATTGCCCATACTTGTGGCTGGAAAAAGTCTTGTGAAACTTGTTTCAAAGGAAATTTTGGCCGGTAGTAATAGTTCTCCTGTTACCAGAAAACCTAATTTTTTTACCTCCCATCTGACAGCATCATTGAAAGTTCATCCTGTCACTTGAACTTTGCTTCATACAATCCTAGAATCATAAATCATTTGGGCTGGAAAAGACACTTAAGATCATCGAGCCCGACCGTTAACCTAATGCTACCAAGTCCACCACTAAGCCATGTCTCTAAGCCCTACATCTGCATGTTTTTAAAATACCACCAGGGATGGTGACTCAGCCATTTCCCTGGGCAGCCAGTTCCAGTGCTTGACAACCCTTTGAAGAAATTTTTCATAATACCCAGTCTAAACCTCCCCTGGTGCAGCTTGGGGCCATTTCTTCTTGTCCTGTCTCTTGTTACTTGGGAGAAGAGACCGATCCCCACCTCACTACAACCTCCTGTCAGGTAGTTACAGAGAGTGATTAGGTGTCATGGTTTAACCCCAGCCGGCAACCCGGCACCACGCAGCCGCTCGCTCACTGCCCCTCACCCAGAGGTTCGGGGAGGAAAATCGGAAAGGAGTGTAAAATTTGAGGGTTGGGATAAGAACAATTTAATAGGTAAAGCAAAAGCTGCGCCCACAAGCAAAGCAAAGCAAGGAATTCATTCACAGCTTCCGTGGGCAGGCAGGTGTTTGGCCATTCCCAGAGAAGCCGTAACGGTTTTATGTCACATGTAACAGTTACTTGGGAAGACAAATGCCATAATGCCAGATGTTCCCACCTTCCTCCTTCCCCCAGTTAATATACCAAGCCTGACGTCATATGGTATGGAATACCTCTTTGGCTACTTTGGGTCGCCTGTCCTGGCTGTGTCCCTCCCAATTTCCCGTGCCCCTCCAGCCCTCTGGCTGGCAGGACCCAGGGAACTGAAAAGTCCTTGATTTAGTGCAAACATCACCCAGCAACAGCTAAAGACATCAGTGTGTTATCGTTCTCCCACCAAATCCAAAATACAGCACTGCACCAAGAAGAAAACTGACTATCCCAGCTGAAACCAAGACATAAGGTCTCCCTTCAGCCTCCAGGCTAAACACCCCCAGTTCCCTCCACCAGCCCTCAGAAGACTTGTGCTCTGGACCCTTCACCAGCTTCATTGCCCTTCTCTGGAGCAGCTTCAGCTGTTAATGAGTGTAAAGTAGGTTTGACCATCTGTATATTCTCCCTATTAAATGCTCTTTCCATAATAAATTATACAATAACTCTCCCAGGGACAGTAAATCTGACATAGTAACAGTTTATTCCAATGCAGCCATTCTTTTGATAAGAGTAAACTTGCTCCAAGAGAGCAGCCATGAGGGATGGTGCAGCTTTCACCCATGTCCCTACAACAGGCTCATTTATCTGATGCTTATGGCAAAAGGGACTTAGAGGATAGTGTTGTTCAAGACAATTTCCCAGGCTGCTCATGATGGAAGTCCTCAAGTAACCCTGGAAGAGGATGAGGATATTACGTGACTAATTCTTGGGTCTTACCATGCTGCAATAGAGCATTGCAGGGCCAGAGGGAAGACCAGCA
The DNA here is from genome assembly GCF_963210335.1 of Falco punctatus. Classification (NCBI taxonomy): domain Eukaryota; kingdom Metazoa; phylum Chordata; class Aves; order Falconiformes; family Falconidae; genus Falco; species Falco punctatus. The sequence continues at coordinate 16,026,961 of NC_137586.1, read as the reverse complement.
TGAAAAGCGGGATTTCTTGCAGAGAAGGGACCTCCTCCACCACAAGATAACACAAGAGGGAAGTGCTCTGGTCTGGCAAACCGAGACACCTCTCAACAGGAAATGTAAAAAATTCCTGATTTCGCCCCCCCCCCCCCCCCCCCCCACACACACACACACTTATCAAAGCCAAAAGCCTTCAGCTCTGCTGAAGCTGTACCACCTAATTTTGGGCAGTGACCTACCCCAGCCATGCCTGGAGCTCCTCTACCCTGGAATCTCCTGCCTCTCCAGCACATGCTTCAGCAGCAAAGACATACTCACTAGGGAAACTGCAGCCCTGGTAAAAGGCTGAGAACGGGTACTGAAGGCAAACAAATGGGATTTCAGGCTGTTTTTTTTTTCCTTTTCGTGAGGGTTGCTGGAGCGGCTGAGCACCTTTCCACCACCTTTCAGAGCAGCTGGTCCAGGACGCTCCTCCATCACCCTCCCCAGGGGCTTCACCCCAGTTTGCTTTTGTGGCTGTGCCACAAGGGTGCCAGTTTCAATTTTTCCTCTCACTGGCCTTTCATGAGATTATATTATTTATAGTCCTGTGTCCATTCACATCATCTTTACTCTTTAGCAATAAACTTAACAATGCCTTTGCAAGCTTGCAAGCCTTTGTTATTTGCTGAATGCTGTGGGGTGCTGTGTTTCTGAGCTAACAAGCACTTCAAAGAGCCTATGATTTGTCTCTCGGGTATGTTATCTTGCTATTAGCTGTAAATAGGGATGTAGATAATGTTTTACATCTGTACCATTAAAAAGCAACAAATTAGACTCTTCCCCAGCCTCCTCCCTTGGCTCACAAATCTTTGTTAACTCCAGAAAAAATGAATAAAAATATCATTGTTTGTAAAGATACAGATACAGACAAAACTCTGCAATTCATATACTTGTGAAATATAACAATTGAGATTTTTAACGAGATCTGGTTAAAATTTAATATTCCTTTTCCTGGGAAAGGTCCAAAATGTTGCTATTTGTTTTCACAGTAAAATGAAAAGAAAGCCCAAAGCATCAAAGTTTCCTTTACAAAATGAAATAAAAAGCAATTAATTTCCAATCAACCATTCAGAACATTTTGTTTCAATGAAATAGATTTTCTATTTTTGATAAGGTGCAATAAAAATTAAAACACTTCAAAATGAAAAGCTGCTTAAGAATAAAAAGTATCAAAATGTTCCTCCTCATTGAAACTGAAACATTTATTATCAATGTATTTGTGAAATAGAATAAGCAGTTTCTAGGTATTCTCTGGAAATTTTTGTTTTCACAGGCTGACAGGATGTGGTGGTGCCACCCCTCCCACCCCCCAAGCCATGAGCACCAGTGGGGCTGCGATGGCTGTGTCCAGCTTGCTCTGGACTTTGGGAGGGACGGATGGCAACATGGTGCCCACGGGCTGTCTGGAATGGTGACCCAGATGTCTTGTTGGTATGCAAATAAGACACCTTACTTTATAGATGGTGGACAGCCCGGGTCCCATTGCCCCCTAGTCCCCCAAGGGGACAGCCACAGTGTCCTGGGCTGTATGCTGAGATCTCCCCTCGAGCAGGGACGCCTCTCAAGGTACTTCCTAAAGTTGAGAGATTCCTCATCACAACAGATTCTCAGTAAGTGATTAATAGGATACTAAACTTTGAAAGCTAAGTGATAAAAAGGATTGATTGTGCACGTATAAACCTTTAGCCATAAACCATTGACCAAGTCTGGGGTTACGACTGGATCCAGTCACATCAAAACTCCTCTCTGAGGAGGAGTTCAGGATGCAAAGGGGTCCTTTCTTGAACCTTGTGACTCAACAGGAGGGTCTCCCTGAGAGTTTTGTCTGACCTTGTCCTCTGTGTAGTAAATAATCAAGTCTACCCTGTCTTTGAATCTTGTTAAAGCACGGTTGCATTTACCACTGAATTTTGCTAAATCACTGTTTCATAGCAATAAGTATGTTGTTGCTTCTTTCCAGTGAATGAAGTCCATGACTTGATCCGTGCTGCTGGGTAGCAGTTTTTGAGCTGCCCTCTCCCCAGCCAAATTCCTGTCACCTTTTTGCAGGCTTTCTCCATGGGCAAACCAGAGGGTAAAGATGGGTAACAAAGAGTTGCAGACACTGGAGCAGAAAATGCTGAAGTTCTTCCTCCCCAGCGCTGGAGAGATTTTGATCAACTCCCAAAAGGCAGGGGAACGAATGCTTTTTTAAAATAATGATTCATTAGCTGAGGCTTTGAAGCTGAAAAGCACAGCTTAGTTTTGGGCAGAGGGGCTTTCTGGACCGTGTGCTGAGGCAGGGCACAGACACACGGCTCAGGCTTCCCGCTGTTCCTGGCCCCTAGTGTCCTGAGGTACCGGCGCTTTGCCTGGCGTCCCTACAAATGTGCATCCCAATCAGCATAATGTTTTCAGAAGTGATGTGTTCATAGTGTTGAGGTCCTGGCTGAGCACTCTAAAATCAGGTTTAAACACCAAGGATAGTTTTTGGAGACTTGAAGGAGTCAACATCATCTCATTGCCCGAACTCCAGTTTCTTCTGTAACTTCTGCACCAAACCCACAACACCCCTTGCTTAGTTTGATGAGGAGTCCATTTCAGCTAATTTGATATACCCGGATTAATGTGCTCTCACAGCACCTCGGCTGGGGTTTTGCTTTTTGAAGCCAATCCTTGTTAAAAGAATGCCAGCTCACACACACACAGAACTTCCATGGCTACAAACGTGTGATAGCCCGCCCAGAGACTCCCTAACCCTCCCGCAGTCACTGCCTGATGTACCCCCTAGAGCAGGACAGTTCCTACACAAACTTTGTTTAAGGAGATGTTTTCTCTCCTGCGCACACCATGAAGGTTTTGCAGCGTGTCTCCCGGCAGCCCAGAACACCTCCCTCCCGCACCGCCGCTGCAGGGCTGGGCCCTGGGCTCAGTGTCCCCATGGCCTGCAGAGCTCCGCTGGCCCCTTGGTGGCCTCAGGACCCATGACCTCCTCGGACGTGGCTGTCAGGCATTACTGCAAATGTCACTTCCCTGTTCAACTCTTTCTCAGGGCTTTTCTTAACTGCACTAAGCATCAGCTCCCCACTCACCAGGAAACACCCCACAGGCAGCTTTTTTCCCTTTTTCTTCCACACCTGACTTTCCCTCTTAAGTTTTTCCTTCCTGGGAGCAATGCCATCACCTGACACTGATGGAAAAGGACTAGGGGATATGCTGCCAACCGTTTTGCCGGCTGGCATGAGGAAACTATTGGAATCCACTAGATAAGCCATTTCATCACTGAACTCATGTTTGTCCATCTCTTCACGCATTAATCAGTGATAAGGTTGGCATGAGCCAACCTCCCTGCTTACAGCAACAGACTGATTTGTTTTGTTGGAAACCCTCACCAGGATGGAGGGTAGACATGTCCACAGCCAAGCAGACACTGGTGCCTGTCAATACCTCATTTGTGGGTGATGTTTGGAGAAAAGTGAAATTTTTTATCACAGGACCAGTGACTACCGTGAGCAGAGCCATGATTGCCTGGGGAAGCTTGGTGCAATTTCAGAAGATCAGGTTAGCATCACTTAGGACTCACAGAGACCTGAAATTTGGGAGGGATGTGCCCACTGATGGGCAGCATGGAGAGGGCTGTAGTGCCTGGGGTAAAGCTCTGCAAAACACAGTGGGTGCCTGCTTTCCTGGTTTCTCATGTGAAGGTAAACAGGGTACAGCACCGCTTATCAGCACCTTGTAGTGGCAGGCGCTGTCCTGCAGTGGTACATGCTACAGCCGGAGCAAAAGAATTGCCATCTCAGCTCAGGTACCAGTAATGTGTGGGATGGTATCTGCTGTAACAATGACTGATGGAAGCAAATTAAATTTCTAAGTAATATTCATAACTTTTTTTAACTAGTCTCTTCCTACTACAAAGTGATCCCCTGACATACTGGGCTAATTTTGCTGTGTTGGCTTCACTCCTTTCCAGTTTTTGCCGTTGAATTTCACCTCTTCTTCCCTCTGGCTCCACAACAGCTCTTTCTCATTTTCTGAGGGAGATCCGTTTAGTCTAATTAATTGGGAGAGTTGTTTTCTGTTAGACTTTAAGGTGTATTTTCTGTGTATCCAAAGCTGGTGATACCCAAATTTACAGTGATCCAGATTTAGGTAGTTTAAGAGAATATAGGAAATAGCAGTGAGAAACAGCATGACAAAAAATTTTGCCGGGTTACTAAGATTTGCTGAAGTTTTGCCTGGCTGACCAAGTGTTTGCCTTTGGTTTTTTTTTTTTGTTTGTTTGGGTTTTTTTTTTTTTTTTTTTTTTTTTAAAAAAAAAAAGAAAAAAGGCTGTGTCAAGAATCTTCCCAGAAACCACGCAAATCTGTAGAGAAATTAATGACAGGCTTTATGGAATATAAATCTCCTCTGAACAGTGTTACTGTGGCCACAATATAATAAGAAAAAAAGTGGTGTGATAAAAAAGGATAAAAAACCTTACTGAAACTCAATTATAGGTGGAGCTTTCATATATATGTTATTGCCTGGCCTACAAAGGTTAACATAACACTAATGAATGCTCAGAACTGTTTTAAAATATAACACATTAATAGCTACAGGAGCCCTGGACTTCTGAAAATTATGCCAGATGCCAGGCTTGACTCTGAGATGTTGTAAGGATGCTCTGGGGCACAGGATGAGCTAGGCACTAATCCTGCCCCCAGGGATACAACCTCTCAGACACCTAGTGAAGGTAACTGACTACTTGCAGAATATTTGCTAAGGGAGACTCACCCCTACTGCACAGCCCTGATGCACTTACCTGCTGCCTCTCACTGCCTTTTGCTCCAAGAAAAAGTTTCCCTTTATTTACTCCAGCCGTGCACTATGCAGTGAAGAACAAGGCCAAGTAATGTATTTATAGTCTCTCTTCTTTAAATCCTGCCATTTAGTTTCCCTTTGGGGTAATCAGTGATTCCTGCTACTTGGTTTTTGGCTTACAAAAGCCAGCAGTCAGAAGGGTTACCTGTAATTTCACTCCCTTCGTGTACTCAAAAATGTTTCTAGGAGAAGCAAGCTAAGGCTGTGTGTTGCATATCTGCATACAGTATGAACAAAAATACTGTTTTTCTTCACAGAAATACGGGCTATTTCATCCACAAGGTCTGTACAAAGAGAGAATGTTGTGGCACCGAGTGTACAAATGTGGAAACTGAAACTGTGATTTTTGGATCCTAGGGGAGCTCAACCTCTGCTCTGGATGCCAGCCAGTAGTTGCTGGATGTGTTAGAGTGGGAGAGACTGGGCAGGTGCTCCTGCTACTTTCATAAATCCAAATAGCCTTCTTCAAAGGAATGCTATAGAGTGTCTCGGGGAAGCAGGTGTCAGGGCAGGTACATGAATAATTTGAGGTTTAGGTTGTGCCTTGTCTGAATTTGAAGGCAGGGCATAACTCCTTTCTATGTACTTTGCTTCTTTGTGTCCCTCCCTGCCTTGTAAAAATAATAAATTAAAAGATCTCTGAAAGATCAGGGGGGGGCAAATAAAACCACAGCAGAGGTTAAGGCATCGCCTGGAGGTTGAAGTGTGCTGGGATCCAGTGTGGAGGCCCTGCGCCTGCTCCAGCCTCAGTGTCCTGTGAAGATGGAAGCAAACCATTCCAAATGTTACTGCTTCCCACCAACTTCTGCACCTCAGTCCCTGGAAGGGGCTGTTTTGCAAGCCAAAACAGCAGGAGCTGCCCCAGGGAAGCTGATATTTATTAATACACAGACCGTGCAGAAGACATCTGTCCTCCACGTCAGACATGAAAGAGCCTTCTTTTAACTTAGACCTAAAACTCAGCAACTTTAATTCTCTACATCAGGAGTCACACACTCCTGCACACACCTCAGGTGTGGCACGGATGTGCTGGTGAGCAGTGAAACACTGGGAAGGCTGTGTTCTCCCCTGGTATTACCCTAAAAGTGCTCACAGGAGGGCTCCAGGTGTTTAGGCAGTGCTATTAGTGAGTTAATTGAATACCAAAGGGGATTCTAAGCAGATGAGCTGCATTAGATAATATAAGGGTAGTGATGACACTGATGGGGTGCAGCAGGGCTGTGGGGTTGGAATGGCCCCAGGGAGGGCAGCAGAAAGTAGCTGGTCCCTGCAGTTCTTCCTCCAAGCACCCCTTCTTCTGCAGGTGAAACAGTCAAGGAAAAGAGAAGCAAAGATTGCCCTAAACTCATGGAGCAAGGGCCTTGCCTTTCCCAGGTGTTAGCCCACTGTGAGGGCCATACCCAGGCTCCGCACTGACATGTAAGTTGTAGGCTTCCCAGATGGCTCTGTTGGAGCAGCTGCTCCTGAGGACTGGGCTGAACTGATGAGGATGCTGCGCAGCAGCAGGCACCTGCCAGGAGCAGTGTTAAATGCCTTTCCCAGTGTTTGGGGGAGCCCTGCTGCAACAACTTGTGAAATCTCAGCTGGTTGCTCTCCCTAAGGGTGATCTGTGTGGTAGGGATGGCTGGGTGCTGCAGGGAGACTGACAGGCTTTGGTCCACTGCAGGTGCAGTTTTACTGGGGATGCCAGCAAGGCTGCAGCCGCTAGGCATGCTGCCAGCAAGAGCAACAGGGTGGGACAGTGCTTGGTTGGTCCTGCTCATCCCCAGTGTGGAAGGGCACTGTGCAGCAGGGAATAGCTGATCCTCACTGGCTGGTACCATGTGGCATTCAGGTCTCATTGTAAGCTAATTCACTGAGTAACAGAGGGGTTCATATTTGGAAGGGACAAGCCTAAGAAGACAAGATGTGCTGTGTGTAGTCTGCTTGTGCTGATAGATCTACATGTAGGATCTCAACAGGTCACGGTGATGTGCTTGGGCACTGCAGAGCCTGTCCTGCTTGCCACAGGGCCTGGCGCAGGGGCTGACTGCTGCTGGAGGTACTTTCATGCAAGAGGAATAATCATGGATTGCACACTGCAGCAGGCACTTTCCAGTTCTCTGTATTCTTTCATCCGTATCTTTTACAGTTGGACACGAAGATCTTCAAGGTCTTTTCCAAACTAAATGTTTTTATCACTCTTGCCTTCCTTTAGTGGGAAATATATTTGATTTGACACATCTAAGGTTGGTGGAAATTGACTTTTATATGTTATATTTTGTATGCAAAATCTATATATTACATATATACGGTGCTAAGCATGAGCATAGAAAGAGAAACTACTTTTTATGTTGCCACGTATTAGAAAAGGTGAAACTGAAACACTTGTGATAGTGATGACATGCCTGACGCCTTGGGCAGCTCATAGAGGGTGCGTAGTCTCCATCCTTGGGGAGGTTCAAAACCTGACTCTGAGCAACCTGCTCTGGGTGGCATGCTAGAGCAGAAAGGCTGGACAAGACGTTGTCCAGAGGTGCCTTCCCACCTCACCCAGCCGGTGATATTACAAATTATGAGCTTTTATGAGCTTTGGCACTCTTCCCATTTCTTAAGTTCCTTCATATTCCTTTGAGTTAAAATGAAATGGTCTATGGACCAGTCCCACATGCCCTCTGGTGAGTGGCTGTGGTGGGCTTCCAGCCAGCCGCAGCTCTGAGGGCAGCTGCAACACCTCTCCCTTGCCGCGGCTGCCAAGGGCACCAAAAGGCTTTGGACACCAGATTTCAAGTAACAAACTCTGAAAACTGAAGAAAATCTCAAAGTGAGACAGAATAGAAATAAGAGTTGAAAAAAAAAAAAAAAAACACAACCAAAACCAAGCCAACAAAACCCCCACCAAACCCCTTTGCTCCCTTCTGTACCCAGCATGTTGGTCAGTCCTTTCAGGCTTTGCTTACTCTGTAGTGACCTTACTGGTTTCCCACAGCCTCCTGTGCTCTTGAGTGAGTGATGGCCATATCCCCAGAATGTGGCCTGCCCTTCTTTTTGGGACACGATCAGCCTGGCAAACCCATTTCTGCTGTGGATGGGATGGGGCTGTCTGCAGATAAGCTCAGGTTCTTGGAAGTGGGCAAAACTGGAGCGGTGTTCCTGTCCAGCTGGGTGTGTGCCTTTGCACACAGACTGCTTGAAACTTTTCATAACCACTTCTCTCTCTCGCACCTGCGTCTCACAGGCATGCTCATGTGCAGGTGCTGCAGGAGGGTGCTTGCTGCAGAAGACCTACTGAGACAGGGAAAATCAGACTATCCTGTCTAAAAGGTCTGCTTTAAAAAGAAAAAAAAATCTTCAGAAAGTAAGGCATTAAAGACTAAAATGCTGACAGTAAGGAAGATTGACCTCTGGTCCTTTAGAGGAGAAAAATGTAACTATTTGGCTCTGTCTTGCTGTAATACTGCTTTTAAATCACCTACTTTGAAAATAGACTCAAATATTGCAGTTTCCCCACAGTGCGGGGCACTGCTGGAAAAATCCTTTGCTGAAGGAAGGGATGTCATTAATGTGTAAGGAAAGGTTTGATTTATTTCTTCTAGAGTCTGTGTTTTCCAGTCTAATCTGACATTTCTTAGATGAAAACCATCAACTGATGTTTGTAATCATTCATTTATTGCCTAAGCTGGCTGCTCATGAAAACTCTGCTTTTCATAGGAACTGTTTTTGAATAATGTGGGGTCCTAGTCTGTTTTCAAGTTTTATCTCAACATTTTTCTTGGCATCATCAGGAAGGTATTCCTCTGTTGCAGCACCTCTCAGATAAATCCCTTGGTGGCTGAAGAAAAGGCAGATACCTTTTTTCCCACTCTGGGTAGGAAATATTTCCTCAGAGATTCAGCAGCTGTATAAAATTGCAACACCTTCCAACTGCAAGATCTTGGTTGGCCCTTCATACTCCTGTTGGGCTGCTGTTTAGCAGGAGGGGAAGGGGAGGCAAAACGAGCCTCAGCTAGATGGTAAATGGTGTGTGTGAACCACGTCACACACAGTGGCATTCATGTGCTGTGTCCTGCGGGCTCAGGCCTGGGCTCTGTGCTGCTTTCCTTGTGGCAGGGTGCTGGGAGGCTGCGTGGGGCCGTGCTGGGCACTGGGGGGCTGGCAGTGTTCGGTGGTTGGAGCTTTGCATTCTGATGAAACCTGAGTCCGCCTTTAAAAACTCTGAAATGCAAAGTATCAAAGCCCACAGTAAAAATTAGGCAAAAGAATAAAGGAGTTATTCCATTTTAGAAAGCGATTTATGTTCTGCACGTATTAGCGCATTGTTCACCTGCCATTTGCATTTTTAATGTATTATTGGAGACCTCTGAGAATGGCTGTAAAATTAGAGTATTTGATTTGAATGGAGCATAAAGGCTAATTTTACCTAAAGTCATACTATCTTCAAACTGAAGTCCTATGTCCAGCTTACACGCTGTTACTACTTATTGCTTGTACTGTCAATGTGTCTCGCAGCCCACATCCTCAGTGTGAGAAGGGCTTATGAAAAAGGGTCCTTTCTGCCTCTTTTTCTCCATCTCTTTCTCCCAGGAGCTGTGTTATTCTCTTGCTTAAGGATGCTTTCTGTGCAAGGCAGACACCACATCAAACGGAGCCAGGATTAATCCAGTGAGGAATGAACTGCCATTTATTTATAAGGATTTATGACACCTGTGACCAAAGCCTGCTCCTGGCATGCCTTCCTGGGCAGCTCTAGCACAAATGGCCTGGGGTGGCCGCTCCCCAGGAGTGGCAGTGCGCAGCAACTCGGGCAGCATGCTGCAAGCGAGCCACCTCCACTCATCTGCACAGCACCCTTCAGCCATATGGTGACATTTGCATCTTCATCTATCACTTAGTATAATGAAAATACAGGCATTTGTTTTGCTGAAACACTTGTCTTCCATGAGTGTCTTGACATTTATGTACCACAAAAAGACATTATGTTTTGTCAGGATTTTGTTCTTGTGGCATTATCTACCGTCATTAAGGCTGTCCCTACCTGCTTCAGCCATGTAACAAAGTAACTATGAGGTGGTTTTAATTTCTGAGTCCTTTGAAGTTGTAACAAAGGAGGCAGTTGATGCCAGGATGACAGGTGCCACATCCCCACAGCCTGCCTTGAACACTGCTCAGTGCCATGCCATGCGGTAAAGCTCTCCATTGCGTGTTCAGAGCAACTGTGTGTCCTCAGCTGTGGCTGGCACCAAGGATGTGTCCAGCAGCTGCAGCAGCATTGGAAGGGGCGTTATTCCTAAGCACCTCTGCATCTCTTTTACAGTTACTAAAACCCAGAAGAATTGTGTTTATATGGTATTTTGGAATGCCAACTTTCTGGAAAGCTAGAAGAGACCAGGCTTAAATCAGCCTGATCAATGGGGAAAAGTACTTGCCATGCAGATGAGTGCAGCCTGTATCCATCGGTGCACAAGACTTTTTTTCCTTGCCCCCCATCTGCCTTTCCTGGTACGCAGCTTGGGTGGGCACTGGGGCAGGTAATAAATGAGGCAGCTCTAGAGATGTCCCAGGCTCTTGCATGTTTCAAGTGTCTCAGCACCTCCTGCACAACAGCCCAGGTGTCATCTGGTGCCATTTGCTCAGCTCCAGTTTCTGCCAGATGCTGCAAGTTGTGTCCTCTTGTCTAACTTCCCTGAGATGCACCAGGACTGGACCAAATACCTATAAGGCCACATGCAGGATGTAAACCATATGGTTTACAACCATCAGCTGTAGTATCTTATTTGCAAGTTTTTGCTCATGGATGAAAATGTAATGATTTGGGGAAAATGAACCTCAGATGAAGATAAATCATCTCCTACAGCTTTTATAAGTTTTATTACACTGCAAGGGAAGAACACTTTTCTTCCTCTATACAAATGGAAGCAGTTTCCTCTAGCATTTATGGAATCATCTTTTATATATAAACATATATCTATCTCCAAGTCTATTCCTGGACATTTAGAGATGCTGTAAGAGTCATCATGATTTAAGCACAGTGAGCCAGAGTGGGTAAAGGGTTCAACAGCTGCTTAATTCTTCTTGCTGGAGTAGGTTTGTGTTAATGAAGTGCCCCTCACCCCTGCAAACTCTAATTCAGACAAGGAGACAAGCTTCTCAAGGGGCCTCCCAGGGCCTCTCCAGGCATGGCTGAGTGGTGCCATGTCCCAGTCACAGCTTTGTGTCTGTTCAGCCACTGACTTCCTGGGAGAAGACTGTCATTGAAATCAGAGACCTTTTTTTCTGCTATTGCTTCTTGGAGACTGAGTGTTTGGCATCACGAACACTTCTGGTTTAGTGACAGGGGTCTTCCCCAACACGGGGCCAAATTTACCTGGCATTCACCCTCTGACATGTCAGAGTAAAACCATAAATGTCTTAAATTCACAACTTGGTTAAAGAAGAGAAGGGTTTTTTTTCTTTACAAAAGATTGAAAAAAGACTTGATTGGAAATGGAACCAAGTAGGTCTGACAGTCTATGTCAGTAGAAAACAAATTCAGTAAATAACCTGTGGAATGACCACTCCTCAGCACAGCCAGTCTTCTGGCTCCCACAGCAGCTAATGCACCTGCCAGCTGTGCTGTGGCTGGAGGGTTCTCCTGAGACCTGCACTGGTGAAGACCAGAAGATGTTTAAAGAGCTGCTCCAGCTGGAGGCTGGCCGGCTGCTGAGTGGGTTTGGCATTGTAAAGTGAATTATCCTGATCTGTAGGAGGAAACTTGTGTGTTGCTGTGCCTCATGCAGAAATATATTTTTGGGAAATCAATGACTGTCTCCAGCTAAAGTCTCTAAGGCAGGTACCTTCATGTTTTGTTACTACTGAAGTCTCCCTTGCTTTGTAGTTTCCCTGTTGTCTTTCGTTAGCAGAACTGGTAATGGTGTTTTAAAATAATTATAACATTTCTTCTGATGAGCTTAGCTCATTTAGCCAGGTCAAACAAAGGTTAGAGGGGATATAATATCTCTTAGTAAATATGTTGGGTGATAAATGCTAAGGAAAGAGCTCTCTGAGTTAAGGATAATATTAGCTCAGGATCAAATAGCTACATATTTGTCATGAATAAATTTATGCTGTAAATTAGAAGACAATTTCTGGGTATCTGAAAAGGCAAGTTCTGAAGAGCTCATTTGGTCAGGGAAATGGGGGACATGGGCTTTTTTTTAAGATGGAGCCTCACGGCCCCATGCGAGGAGCAGAACAAATGAAAGGAGGACCCACTGGAGAAAAGGGATGAGTTTTCTGCTGTGAGACCTTGGGTGCAACAACTTAAATCCAAAAGGTTTTTGAAGAGATACTGGACTCCTCTGTTCACACCGTGCTTTTACTGTCATCACCTTGTGTTTCAGCTCTCTGACGTGCTGTGAAGGACATGTCTCCTTGGCCTCCCCCCCGTAGTGGTGACTGGTGAGCCAGATGCATGTTGCCACCAGCCTGGTTCACACACCCTGCCACACACCCCATTGCTGCTGGAGTTTCACTTTAAAGGAGTCTCAGTGCACGTGCTTGTTCCTCCTCTGCTTAAAACCATCACCAAATCTTGGTCTAGACAGAAGGGACAACTGAGGGCTTCTCATGTCTGCTCTGGTAGCTTGATCCTGGTTTGCTTTGTTGGTCCATCTAGGATTTTTTTGGTTTAAGTTTTTGGAATAGCACATCAATTTGCAATTACTAGAGAGCCAGTAGAGTGTGAGTAATATCCCTGATTTCTCCTCTTTCTCTGGGTAGAACTCAGTTTGTTATCATAGATTTGTAGTTGTTGCAGAGGGGGATGCACTGTGACCTACAGCATGTCCTGGCAGATGGGTGGATGTCCTGGGGTCTCTCTACACTTGACACTTACTGCCTGGCATCTTGTGATCATGACAGTCCCCCTAGCTTGGCATTCCTTTATGTAATGAGCGGCACTGTCCACTGCCCTGCAAATAGTTCTGAAAAGCAAGAGATGCTGCTTTGTAAGGTTTTTAGTCCAGGGTGAGTTTTCACAAAACATGTATTTTTGTGACTAAAATTACCCTCCAGTATCTATCTATCTGCTGTGCACTTTTTTCCAGTGTTCATACATGAAGTCGTGAAGTTCTATTTAAATGAAGATTTTTTTTTTGCATAGAATTAACTTTCTCTTCAAAAATATTAACTTATATCAGCTGGGCCTACAGCAGCTCAAAATATAACATTCACAGAGTGGGAATTGTTTGCAAAAGAGCTGTTTAACTGTGCAGCGTGTCTAACCCAGCGGTCCTCAAACCTTTTAACCAGGGGGCCGGCGCGCGGATGCAGTGGCAGGCAGCCATCTGCGGCTGCTTGGTTCCCCCCCCAACCCCCAGCGGGGGGGTGGTGGTGGGGGTCTGTAAATAGTGGGGCGAGATTGAGGACCCTGGGGGGACGTATCCAGCCCACAGGCCGTAGTTTGAGGACCTCTGGTCTAACCATTAGCGGTGCATTGGCTTTGCCTGAGACATGACTGTGGAGTTGAGGCTTCTCCCAGGGCAAGTCATAGGAAGTGCTGGGAGCAGCACTTGTAGCACTAGCTGCTGAAGCTCGGTTCTTGAGGACAGAAAAAGCCAGGTTTTGGCTATCTTTTTCTGTTACATTCTTAAAATGGAGGCAAATGCCATTGAATGGACAAATCCGGCAGTTTTGAGAAAAAAATTCTCTCATTCTGACAGTATGGTATACGGACTGAAACAATATTGAATTTTCAGAGAACTTAGGTTTTCTGTGAGAATGCGATGTGACATTATCTGAGAGGGTGGCCAGTCCTAAAGAAGCAGGTTCTTTCTTTTTGTATCCTGCACTCACTGTTTGAATTTCTCTTCTGAAAATTTCACATATAAACCACCACAGACAGAGAGCCAAATCTGGCCTAGGATGCAGCCTAGGATAGAGAAATGTAAATCAGGCAGTATGTCCATTTTGCTCCTGCTTGTGCTGCTGCAGCATATGTTTTGCCCGCTCTGCGTGGAAGACTTCTCTGCATGCAGGAAAGCTGTGAAGCTTCCCACATGGCACCACCAGCATGCAACTCCACCTAGCCCCTCCACACTCCCAATCAATCTTTTTTTTTTTTTTTTTTTTTTTTTTTTCCTTGTGCATGGTAGGAGGATGAGAAAAAGCTTGATTGTGATCAAAAGTATTGGTCAGTCAATAGCTCTTCAGTTCCTCACTGTCTAGCTCTTTCCTCCTCTGTTGGAGCAGGATACAGCAGGAGCATTAAACTCTAGTGAACAGTTTTGGTGAACAGAAGACAAAAGACCAAACTAGCTCATCTGTCATGGAGATTTCTTTTGAAAATGCCAGCAGTGTCAGAGGGAAAGAGAGTGACTGGTCCAGCCCCGAGACAAGTCTGAGAAAGACAATCTTCAGGCAACTCCACTATTCCAGAGCCTGGAGCCATATAGATGTGTCTGTGTATGTGCATGCAGGTAGATGTGGTGTGTCAATGGCAGTAGCTGTCTTTTTTTCAGAACAGCATTTCCTACTGATATTTTTAACTTTCAGTAAGAAAAAAGTTTTCGTTTGCAAAACACAGCTTGGAAATACTCAGCCTTAGTTCACATTACACTTCTAATTTTAAGCACTTTACCACAGGCAAGCTAATGAATTAATCTTGGTTACCTTAATAAAGAAATCCAACAGGGCAATAAATTGTTCATAACCATAGCTAATAATTATCTACAATCATAGATGTACATAGGACCATCTCTAATGGTACCCACAGGAACCTGGAACATCATTTAGATGCTTTACAAGTAGAGTCTGCATAGAAATTATGATCAAGGATTTTTAAAAGCCACCATTTCACAGTCTGCCACCTGTCTAAATGAGAAGTGTGTGGGTCTGTAACATCAGCGTCCTATGCTGGGGCATGCAGTCATTTCCATGTGTGTGTGTGGCTCTTGTGTCTTAAAACAGCAGAACTTGCTGTGCCAGGTGAGGGCTTTTTTGGACAGCTTTGTCAATAAACAAAGTCAAATCAGTCTGAATTGTTAGGAATAATTTTGTCACTCTTCCCAGTTTACAGGAATCCTGCACAGTCACCCCCTGGAAGAGGAATAACTGTCTTGTCCTTTGAGGATAGCCTTTCATTATGTAGGAGCTAAGATGTATAGCTTGTAACCCTTAAAATGTAAAAATGTAATTCCCTTTCTACTCAGAACATGCAGCAGTCACACTGTGAAGAACAGCAGTGCCATCACTCAAAGCCTTTGGAGTCACTAGTGGAAAATGAAAGTGTCTTTAGGTTCCCAGGCAGTTCGTGCAACCCTATGTTACTTGTTTATCCTCAAAATCACCTACTGTTCATGGCTGTTTAGTCCCTGCATGCACAGTTTCATGCATACACAAGTCATGGATGAAGGCACATGTTTTCTGATGCATATGCCTGTAAGTCCTAGAAACAGTGGCTGAACAGCAGCTTTCTTGCTCATAAATACCCAGGTTTTGCAGGTCCCACTAAACACCTCGATTCTTTGTGAATATTCACTTGGCAAAAACCACATAGCACCCAGTGCTGGGCCAAAGCAGGCTGTGAGAGCCCTCTGGGATCTCAAAATGATACGGCTGCAGAAGTGCTACCTGGCATCAGCACCATGAAAAATGGAAAATTTCAGACTGAACTTTTTCTGCCTGCCAATATGCAAATTGGAGCCAAGCCTTCCTGAGTCATCAAGTCTAGTCTCCCACTATTCTGGTCCAGCGTGTCATGTTTTTCTATTCACATGTCTGCCAAGCCCCACTTCAGCATGTCATCTTGCCTGTTGTCCAGGCTGAGAGGCTGCTCCAGAGCCTGCTGGCTGGGAACTTTCCTCTGGCTTCCAGCCTGATACTATTAGTGGCAATTTGTACCTTTTGCTGTAGTGACAAACACACCTCTTGGCCTTAATAAATCTTTTCTGCTGTTTAGTTTAGCCATTCTATATTTCAAGAGAAAAATGCCACCAGTCCTTGACAATGGTTTCCAGACCTAACTCCTCCAGGATGTTTCATGCCCTTGCAGGCACTGGCCAGCTGCTTTCACCCATCTCTGTGTGTGCCTGCTTTAGTCTGCATTCATTCATACTGCAGGCAAATGGCTTTCATTGTATGACATTGCATTTACAAATCAGATTATGTTAGCAATTAATTTTCTTTCTTTTGTAACAATATCATTTAATGTTAGTCACTGGATGAGGTAAGCCTGCAGCCTGGTAGATGGGAGGTCTGACTATATTTCTGTGTGTGGTCACATTCACCCCCTTTCCATCCTCAGGAGTATTTTGTTATCCCTTGCAAAGTGGTACTTACAGAATTCTGCTCCAGGAGAGCCCATAGCTGGTGGTTTGGACACTTGGGCAGATGCTGTGGACTCACATCCTCCCCAGTGAACTTTCCTTGTGGAAACCCTTGCTACAGGGATCTGGGCAGGCCCTTGGGGTCCACAGGGTCTTTCCAGGTGACAGCAGAGACGCAGGGTGTTGATAAACCAATGTGGCAGGTGAAGAGGGAGTCACGGGATTTAAACCAGTGACACTGCATCCTGGAGTGGCAAGTCAGTAATTTTGGGGCTCCAGTGACGTGCTGTACTGTGAGCATTCCCATGGCTCACAGGCACGAGTCCAGCCATGGTGACCTAAGCACCTTCTCCTCTTCTGCAAAGTGGTGGAATGTGGGGACCTCAACCCATGGCTGCTGCCACAGGCTGGAAACTCTCCAGTTGAAAGACATGCATTGCCAGGGCAAGGGTTTTTGTTGTACCGTCGCCATCAGCAGGGGAAATATTGCTGAAATAGGATTAGCAAATGGTTTGGTGTTACCTGGAATATTCTTGAAGAAACCATGGTAACAGTCCTCCTCAAAATAATAGCAGTTTTGCCATCTGGGAGCTCATCCTACACCTGCTTAAGCTTGTGGCTAATCCCTTTCCTGTGCTAGGGTTTCCTGAGCAGGTGGAGCCAAGCACCTGAGTAGTTGAGAGTTTGCTCGTTTGACCATTGTGGCTTCAGAGAAAAAGCCCGACAGTAATTTTCTCACTAAAATCTCTGTGTGTGCATTTGAGTGTTCGTGTCTGTGTATGCTTTCCACATAGATCATTTTAATTTATTGCTGTAGAAATGTTCTTGCATTTTGCTGTTCATCCTGCGTTGTTCTTGTACATGGACAAATCACTCTTCAACTCTGTGTGAGAAAAAAATATTTATGGTCTGGGGAAGGTTTAATTTTTCATTATATTTTATCATTCTGCTTTATACTAATTACAAACAGGGGCTGTTCGTTTATTTACTCAAACCACAGTTGTTCAACAGTATTTCTAGGTACTTTGCAAGGCAATGCAAAATGCAGAGAAGAAAGTTGCTCTCTGAGGGAGATTGTTTTCCCCATACACAAGGCTGGCAGCGTTACAGATGCATGGAGACACCCACATTTTTCTTATTCTGACAACTTATGTGTGTTAATGCTATTGAATATTGATTGTGAGGAGACTACTTTGGAGGACTTCTAAGTTTGGTCTCAGGGCTGTTTTATTTGATGAGGTCTTTTTTGTTTGATGCAGTTTGCAAAAGAGCATCTTCTCAGGAGCTCTCACAAGAGCACCTCTTATTGCACTGAAGGGGCTGTGCTCTGCCACCCTAGTGCTCTTTTGTACCTCAGGGGCTGTGGCAGAGCATATGCTGCTGTGTGGTACTGCAGGGTGGCTGTGTGAGGTGAGCTGGGCAATGCTGTGGCAGCTCCTGTGTCTGTCACCCAGCTCCCACAGCAGGACCAAGCACATAGGGAAGCCACTGGGGATGAGGCTATGAGCCCTCCTGCTTCCTCCCTACTTTGCAGCAAACTCCCAGGCAGCTGATCTGTCATGCTAGCCTGAAAATGAATAATCCTAACAGTAATGATTTTTCCCAGAAATTTCTGAACTGTAGTATTTAGGGGTTTTTTTACATTTAAATGGGAGAATAATTAATAAAAAAAATATTAAAATTCCAAGCATTCCATGCCTGTATTTCTTAGAGGATTTTTTATTAACATGAGTCACTGACCACTGTTATTAAAATAAAAACTATTGTCCTAGTTGCTACAGGACCAATGTTTTTACAGCAGAAGTTCTTTTAGCTGCAGTTGCATAGAGCTTGGTGCTTTTTATTGAGTCAAAGAGAGCCAGGATTTGAACAATACATTAGTGCAAAAGGAAAATCTCATAATTTTGCTGCTTGATATGGTGATCCATCTATAATTCAATATCATCACTCATATCAAATGGTAATAAAATCATTGTGAGCTGAGGTACAAATCTATTGTTTGTTTTTTTTAAAACTGAATGGAGGCCTTTCCAGCCATTTTTGAGGAACTCTCCTTTCTAAGAGTACAGAAATTGCTTTTACTTGATCCAATTTCACATTAGGACAAAAAGTAAATTTCATGCTACATTTCATTTTTAGATGCAGGATATAAAATCATGAGCTACAAAAGAAAGTTGTGTACTGTTCCTATCCTTTGTCTCATAATAAAACAAAGAAACAAAAGAGGCATGGAAGAACCCAGAAAGTTTCCTAGGGAAAAAAGCCCCACCATGTAGGGGTGCTTTGCAGACCCTGTGCACTTTCCTATAGAATACAAATTGTGGCTTTGCTTACTTAAGGAGCAGTGATTTGCCCACTGGAAGGTCAGATTATATTCCCTGCCTATCTCGGTTCCTGCCTGCGGTTCTTACTGAATGCACAATCTTTATTCCTTGCTCTGACGGCTGACTAATGGATATTAAGGCTGGAAGATAGCTCTAGTTATTTAGTCTGACCAATATGCCGTAGGCTATAAAGATTCACCCTGGCCCACTGATCCATGATTTATTTTCCAGAAAGATACCCAGTCTTGATTTGGAGAGACCAAGTAACAGCTGAACGCTGATGTCTTTTGGTGCTTTGTTCCAGCTGCCAGCATCCTCACCTGCCAGATTTTGTGTCCGCGTCTCTCTAAGGTGGAGATGTCTGCCAACCATTCTTGTTATCCTTAATCTGTGACAGAGATGGCTTGTCTCTACTGATGGTTGTATTTCAGCACGAGGCAAAAGGAGCCTTTATTTACCTTGTGAGATCCACAGTTCTAGGAAGCTCTACATTTTTTTATCCAACCAAAAAATATATAGTAATTTTTAAGTTATGTAATTATAATATATTCTGCTAAGACTATCTAGCCACAATCAGAAGTTTGTCCCTTACCTTTGGCTGAGGTTTAACCTCAGAAACAGGAGAACTATCATCTAACAAAGGATAGTTCAGATAACTGACCTTGTCTTTTAAAGCCTTGAGACAGTAGATTGCTAGAAAAACATCATCTGAGCATTTCCAAACAACACAGAAGCAAACCCACTACCACAGAGATTAGCACATGGATACACTGATGAAACACTACAAATTCTGATCATGTCAGATCAAACCCAGCTGCACTTCTTCAATGGCCTCACAATTCTTCATTGTTTTTTTGAGTAATATCTTAAAAGTACAGAAAAAGAAAAAGAGATCAGAGACCAGCATCCCTGCTGAAAAGTCATTCAGGCTCAAACTAAGCACAGTTGAAAGATCTTTGTCCTCCTGTGTTGCCATTACAACAGGTACATAAATAATCTCTCACCCAGCACCCCTGTATCAGATGAATTCTAACTGCTGTAACAGCTCTGTGTGATACATGGGCAGTTAGTCCTGGCTGTCAGTTACTCTTTCAGCGTTCTCTTCTTGTTTCTAAGGCAAAATTAGAAATTTTTGCTTAGAGGTAACAAAACCCAAGAAATGGCCTTATTGAAATTTCAACCTGGCCTCTCAAACGGAAACCCAGAAGGCTGTTCATGGTCTACTAAATCTCAGTTTGTCCATAACATGGAGGCCACATGGCCTGGGTGACCAGCAGTACCAGCACCTCCATGGAAAGCCGTGACTGACCAGCCATCTGCAAACCTGTGATTGTCACTGTGGACAGCTGGTGCTGATGACCTCCTGCCAGTGCCCAGAGCCAGGCTGTCATCCCTGGCACGGTGACAGCTTGATGCAAAGGAATGCTCATCTTCAGTGTCCCAGCCCTTGCCTTTGGATGAGGGTTTGCTCGTGTCATGGGCACTTTGCTGCTGGCCTTGAGCTGGAGGCACCATGAGCAGATGCTGTGAGAGGCTTCTGGCAGGACTTTGATATTGAGGAGTGTTAAGGACCTTATATGAGGACTTGTGGACCTCCATGCACAGAGGTATAACTTTTGTGATACCAGTTAGGTTGGTACTTCTTTGCTGTGTAGGTCTGCGTATTAGCAAGTCTCCCAGGCTTTATTTCCTTTCCTTTGATCCCTCCCTTCCACTGTTAATCCTCAGGAAGCTTGTGAGACAAGACATTTATGCCACATTTCTGTAGAGATAGCAGTAGTTTTCCTTCCTTTCCTTCTTTTTGCAGGAATTGCAGAGCTTGGAAAATTTAAACTGATGAGGAAAGAGCAGCTGATGAAGTTTTACCCAGCCAAGACGTACATGAGCAGTAATAGTTTTGTACTAGTATTAGGAAATTCTATCTTTTAGTCTCACCACTATTTTGAGAATCTCAAAGCAGGCTACCAAAGTAGAGCACTACATTGTGCTCATGTTTTGTGTTTTGGTCAGGAAGCTTTCAGGTGGTCCAGTAACTTTCTCTTTTTTTCCCAGCAAGGAAATATCTCTACTGATCCACATTCCTGTCATGTCTAGTATAGATTCACACAACTCCCTTTTTCCTCTGTCTTGATATGAATGCTACAGGAAGCCTGAGATTGTGCAGCATGCAGCCACATGCCTCATAAACAATGATGGCCAATGCCAGCAATTCACATCTGTGCTTTGCTACACGTGTTTCATCCTCCTCAATTTCGGAACAGAGTTCAAAATCATCATCATCATCTACAAAGTCATTGCTAGAATAATGATGAACCCTGTGCTTTAGGGACTTCTCCATCTTCCAGAAAGCTCCATGCCTCAAGGAAGTTAATAATTCTGTTATAGGTTCTTGGTTGCTTGAGAAACATAGAGCATCTTCAGTTGAGTATCCCTGCAGAAAGAGGGGAGAGTGGGCTAAGCATGAGTCTGATGGTGAAGCATATAACACATTCTTCTTTAAGACCAGGGATTGGTACTAAAGCCAAAACCATGGCAGGGGGGCTGGAGCTAGATGATCTTTGAGGTTCCTTCCAACCCAAATCATTCTGTGATTCTAATGCATGCTAAAAAAAAAAACAACAAGACTTCTGACCTACTCCAATATATGCCTGTATCTATATACTCACACCCTGCAGTAGGGCAAGGGAATGGGCCAGGCAAGTAGGAAGATGGCATGACCTGTGATTAAGGTGTTACACCCAGGCTTTACCTCTTGCCCAGGTTTTAAATCTTTCTGGACCTTGCTCTCTCATCTGTTAAATGGTCATTTGAAATACTGCTTTTGTCTTTTATCCAGATAAAATGAGACTATGTTAATGAATGATTGTAAGGGACCGGGATAACATGGTGATGGGAAAAATACCATTTGCTTTTGAATCTAAGGTCCTGCTTGGATGAAATCTTAATAGAAAAATATCAAAGACTGTTTTCTAAAATTACAAATGATGGACAAATAAAGAATTTGAGATATGTTTAATTAAAGCCCTTGGATCAGCTTGGATGAAAGTCACCATAAAATTGTTCATTATAGTATTTCTACACTGGACTAAAGAGTAGCAGCTTTCCCATTTTTTTCACTCAGCCTTGCTTTCTTGAGAAAGCATGTTTGATGCTTTGATACTGTTTTTTGCCTAACTGAGAAGACCATTGTTTCTGCAAAATGGCACAAGTCCAGAGCACATGTCCCAGTTGCGCTTGTCTGGAAAGTTATCACAATGGTGACATGCCATGCTTACAAATGTGACCAAGACATTGCTGCCAACAGCAGTCTGCACCCTGGTTAAACCTCAAACAATAGCTGATGCTGAAAAAGCTGCTGAGCTGAAGAAGCCACCCCCTCACACTGCTTATCAGGAAACAAAGCTGTTAGATCTAGTTTTACATCTAGCAGCACTAGCAGTGTGCTTCAAGTCCAGAATGATGCTCAGCTCCTTTTATTTTGTCTTAGAAAATCATATTGTAAGAAATTACTTAGTCCAGCTGGGATTTAATAAAGCAGTTCTATTGTATTTTACGTTGTGGAAAAGTATGCTGAAGGAAGAACACACAGTAGGAAAGAGGCTGTGCCTTTCCTAATGTTATCTTCCTCAGGAAACACCGCTGTGGCTGTAGGGACTTGCCCTTCTACCACTCTCTGGGAGCTATGGGGTCATGGCTCTCAGTCCTATTAATTAATGGGAGTCACTTCTGTGCGTGAGAGCAAGCCTGGCTGGCAGCAGGGAAAATTCAACTCACTCTTTCCTTCCTTTCTTCAAAGTTTTTGTGAATTTTGTGAATGACTGCAATTAGTATTTTGAAATCAGTAAGCTCCAGAATTGACAAATTACCGATATACCACTGTTTAAAAAACAGAAAGACAAATTGTGGCAATGTGAAAACATTGGTACTGATAGTAAATACAGTTTGTGAAATGAAATCTCTCGTGTTACTACCAGAAAATCGGTAGTGATTATCAAGTGAATAGAAAATTCAGGGATTATTCCCAATTAATTTGATATACATGACATTCATTCCCTTTGCTGTACACACTAGCTATTTCTACATTAGCCAAAATAATTAAGCTATCCATAAACCTGAAAGCTCTGCTCTCATATGCAGTTTAATATGCCAATAAGAACAATGCAATTTCCTGAGGATGAATAACTAGGTCCTTGCTGGGAGCTAATGGGCCAAGGTGTGCACAGAAACACCCTTCTGGTCATTAATCCCTGGGATCAGCATGTTCTGATTATTACTGTATAATTAGTTAATAAAACCCTTTCAAAGTGGAAGAGAACTGCTTTCTCTGAGCAGAATGTGCACTGCACCTGTCATAGTTTATTCATTCTGGATGAATATGATTCTCATTTAAGAGGATGTATTCTGGGAATTTAACAATTCTCTTGTAATGTTTCTGTTGTTTCCAACACTGCAAAAATAAAAGACGGTAAAGATTATTCATTATTTGAATCAAAAGCAATTTTTTAAGATGCAACTTATGTTGGGAACAGTGGTTTTAGCAGGGTATAAAAATTAGAGGTGAAGAAGGGAAACTGATATTTCCGAGGGAGACATTTGCATGTGTGACTTGGAGAAGATGACATACAATCTGAACAGCAATTATTTTCACTTCCTTTTGTCCAGAATTGAGTGATATTTGATTTACTAGCTGCTACTAAATTACTATTTACTATTAAATCTGTTTTTTTAAATAACTGTTTTGAAGAGTAGCTAGTCTTTAAAAAGAATTACCTTGAGCTGTTTTACTTCAATGCATATGTTGCACGGCATTTAAGTATAAGTTGCCAGTCCAAAGGTTTTGGAACTCACAACAACTTAATATTAGTGCTTTCCACATGAGATCAGAGTAAATTCATTGAACAGGATATTCACAAAAAAAATGGAAAAGAGACCTCATTGTAGTGAGGTGAAATTATTGTAAAATCTTAAATGAATATCCACAGATAAGGCTTTTGTTTTCTTTTTCCTGGCAGTACTTGGACCAGGTTAACCGATCAACTTCTCCAGTTAGAAAACAGACCTTTTCCGTTCCTCTGTGGAATTCTGATGAGTTTAGGTCCTGTTCCAGAAGGAGGTGTAATGAGAATCAAATCCAGGCAAAATTGTCTCAATCCCTGATCAGCAGCAGCCTGATCTTCTTCATTATTAAATGGGTGTTTTCAAGATAGAGATGCCATTGTCAACATCCTGAAATGCTGACCATCTTACTGACACTGCCTGACCAATGGAGCTCTTATGGGTTTGTGCAAGCAATGAACAACAATGTCTCTCTCCTAATACCATCAGATCAGCAGTAGACAATTTTAAATACAAATCTCTGCTGGGAAATTAATGGGAGCACATTCGTAGCCTTTTATTGTGTAACAAAACCTGAGGAAGAGGTTGATTAGGTGAGGTGAGCCCACTAGAGGGCCACCAGGATGCTCATGGGCTGGAGTACCTGCCCTGCAAGGGGAGCCTGAAGGATGAGCTGCTTCTGCCTGAAGAAGGGAAGGCTTTGGGTGCACAGCAGAACACCTTCTCCTGCCTATGGGCAGGTCACTGAGAAGAAGGAGACAGGTTCTCCACAGCAGTGCAAGGCAGCAGGATGAGAGACTATGGGTCTAAGCTGAAACAAGAGAAGCCCACTATATATATAAAGGGAAACCTTTTCCCTATGGGGACAGTCCAGAGTGGAGCAGGTTGCCAAGAGGGGCAGTGGTGTCCACATTCTTGGAGCCTCTCAAGACTGGGCTGGAGAAGGCCCCAAACCACCTTCTTGCCGCTGCTGTTTTGAACAGATGGTTGTACTGGGGACCTCCTGTTATTCCTTCCAGGCTGAGTTGCCCAAGTCCTTTAGAAGGGAGGCCAGGGACATCTCTGTGCTACACTCATTTGCTTAAGTTGTGGTGTGCTGAATTTGATAAGCCATGCAGTCTCTTCCAGTCCTGTCCATGTAAGAGCTTTACCTATTTGCTCACTCTGTTTTCTAAACCAAGTTTATAGTTTGAAACCCTTGCTAACCCTTTTTCCACTCAATGCCTGATTCATGCTGTGACACACTTATGCTATACTTTTCCATATCTCTAAACTTCCCATTTTAAGTAATGGTTCTCTCTCACAAGCTAAGAAGCTAAGTTAAGATGTTTTATTGAGTACTGCAAACAGTCACTCCTTCAATTATTTTTTTCTATACACGTCTGATTATCCAACTATCCCTTCTTTAGATGCATCGTTGTGTGCAGTTTTGAAGGTCAACTGGATCCCTGGGTGCAACAGAGCTCATACCACATATGGAAGGTCGGTACAGTCTGTATTTGCATTTTTAGTTAGGTCAAGTGAATGTTTCTTCTTCTACAACTAAATTTGTTTAGCTTGGGGATTATCTTGGTGAGGATTCTGCTATACCTATCTGCTCTCTGCTGATTTCTCAAATGCATTCTGCCTTATTTACAGCCTTCTGCTGTTACCATGCAAAATTTCTGTATAACGGAGTTTGTTTCATTTTTTAGCTCATTGCTTAGGTTATGAGCAAGCTGCTGTGCACTGGAGTTCTAGAAACTATAGCTGACAATGTTTTTTCAAATTTCAGGCAGCATTTTTCCCTATTATCTTATAAGAAACATTCCAAGTCATTAGCCAAATCATGTGCTTTGAAGATAATTTAGAGCACTAATTTGTCATTCATCATTACTTTGTAAAGAACAAAGTCAAGTACATGTTACCACCATTCAGGACTTCAAGCCAGTTACTTTCAGCCACCCAACAAATTAAATGGGCTGTTTGGCAAGACTTGTTTTCCATAAAATCGTATTAACTCAAATTAATTATTGTCTTCCTCTAAATCTTTATCAATTAAACTCCTATGACAGATTTGATAGACTCTACCTAATAGCAGCCAGCAGAGGTTCAATGAATAAGCTGTTTCTTCAGTTACAACTGGAGAGCACTGACTCAGCAAAAAGGAAGAAGGAGGGCAAGGAGCACAGAAAAGACAGAAAGATGGGGGTAAGGCCAATAAGGCCTTAACCTTTGAGATTAGATATATCTTCTTGCTTGCAGAGCATCAACCTTCACTAAATGTTTGGGCAAAATAAAGTGCAGCAGTGGAAAATGTATTGCCATGGCAGATGTAAGATGGCTCATTTTCTGTGGGCTGAATCTCCTATGATTGATTATATGATTTCCCACTATTTTGCCTGAGATTGCTATCAAATTAAGGCACAACCTGTCATTCTCCTTGCTCCTCCTGAAGTGTGGACAATGTTGCAGCTCTTCCAATCATCAGATATTCCCTCTGGCCTTTCCTAAAACTTACATAGAATCTTCCTCAGAAAATTTGTTTCATGGTTTGTGAAAAAGTTATCTGGCCCTGTTGATCCAAGTGTTTATCCCCTATATACAGCTTGGTGTGCTGCTTTGGTTACTGCTGGCCTGGGGATCATTTCATCATTGTCGTGAAAATACTTCATCTAGTACCTTGTCTTGCCTTTTTCCAGATGCAAAGCAGTAAATGATCATAGAAGGCTGTTGCTAATGAGGTAGAAAGAAATGTTCAGTAAATGGGTGCCCATGATGCTTTCCTTTTTTTTTTTTTTCTTTCTCCTTAAAACACTTAAATGGAAGTTGCTTTGTTCTTTGCTCTGCCTGCCATGGATTTTTATCTAACATCATTAACTTATTACACCTTCCTATACTCTGACCTACACATCATATTAATTTTACCTGTTCCTACCTGTTTCTTTATTACATAGCTAGCTTCTATCTGGTCTTCATTTATCCAATAGGAACTTTGGCTCAAAAAAAATTCTCTGACCTGACTGTAGCTTTTTGACCATCTAAACCCTTTCTTAAGGAACTACAATATTTGTTCTTACTCCTTCCCTTTCATCTAATCTTTTCTTTCAGATGAAGTTGCCTAAGACTTTCCTGATATACAAGAAAAGCACTGTCTCCTTTTAATCAGTACTGATGCTAATCCATGAATCTTACGTTACAGGATTCAGAAAGAACTGGAACAGATAAAAAGCTTAGACTTTGAAAGACGTCTAAGTGGGAGTGTAAATAGTGAAACTTTGGGGAGAAGAAACCCAGCTTTGTTCAGTGATCTTTTAACTCTGAATTAAAACCTATGAACATTTACAGAAAGCTTAAAAAACCCCCACAGAAACACCAGTTAGTCTGAAGGGATGAACAGATAAGGATAGGATCCAGCAGCATGCCAGGTAGCATCCAAGTCAAAGATGCAAATTTCAGGATAGCAACCTGGCTGAGATGACAGTCTTACTGCCTACATACATACTTTCCTAATTGGTTTACTGTGTTCTATCTACTTTTATGTGTGAAACATGGAAAGAGCAAGCTAAAAAAAGCAAAACAAATCAACTTGTAGGTGGTATAGCCATCTTTCAAGTCCAGTGGGTTGTTTTGTTTTTTTTTATACTTTTTAAAAAATTTTTTTTTGTTTGTGCTTTGGACTGTAGTTTCAAGTCCCTAAGCTGAACAATGGTGCCTTTGACCCATGATGTAATTCTTGTACCCAATTACACCTGTTTTATTCTTTTTAAACTCGTTCAAAGCAATGTTTTTAACATTCCAGAATGCAGTTCCTCCCACTAGATATCTATAATGCCAACTATATTAAATGTCTTCTTTTAAATGAGAAATTTCCAGTTCTTTTTGCATCTTGCTGTACATTCCAGCAGTCGGAATGCTATTTTTTTTCACTTTTTCTGTCATTGTAGGTCAATTTGTTCATGGTTTGCTGAGTTAAATGTCTGTGTTATGTTTGTTTCCTTTGCATAGTCCCTCATATTTTCAAAGTACTACTGTCCTTACTGCTCTGCTTGCCTGCATTCCCAGTAATTATTGCTACAAAGCACCAGATAGTAGTCAACCAGTCTTTAAAACAAAAATCTTCTGTTTAAGGCTCTGCAAAAAGAAAACCCATTTCATGCTAGTAATACGACTAACGATGTGTCCCTGTTATTTTTATCCTGTTCCCTTCTCACTCTTGGGGACATAAAAAAATGGAGACAAGGTTTTTTTTCCTCTCATCTGTCTGTTTTTGTTTAATATATTGGTACCAGGGTGTATCATAACTAGCAGTGCTTTTCTGGGTGTCTTCATAATTCTATTCAATTTCTGCAGTTCAAATTAAAAAGTCAGGATTTGTGCTTTTCTCCTCCAAAGAGACTGCATGCACTATCTTGTTCTTACGCTATCAAGAGGAATGGTGTATGATCCCAGTATTCATAATGGTTGTCTATGATCTTGATACAGCTGAAGAACTCTTGGTTGGTGCTTACTTCATACCATGAGGATGCCCGGAGAGTTACATCCTGTTTAGCTGGGTTTTGCTTCTTCACAGACAAGTTTCTCGGCAGCTGACCTGCCAACAACCTGGTAACCATCTGATGTCTCCAACTGCATTGAAAACTGTTTCTATTTCTTGTCTTTGACCAGCAGTCTCCACTCTGGAATGTACATGAGTATGAGTGCCAGAGTATGTAAGAGAATAGTGCCTTTTATCCAGTCTTGTAGAAAGTCCTGAATACCACCAAGAACCTGAAGTGACTTTATTTTGACATTTCAATTAGTTATTTATTGAAAGGGT
The DNA here is from genome assembly GCF_963210335.1 of Falco punctatus. Taxonomy (NCBI): domain Eukaryota; kingdom Metazoa; phylum Chordata; class Aves; order Falconiformes; family Falconidae; genus Falco; species Falco punctatus. Next base: position 15,998,852 of record NC_137586.1, on the reverse strand, counting down.
CATTTGATCTGGACTAACATTGGTATCTGCCTAGTTTTGTAGAGTGAAAGATGCTTTAAAACTGATAAAGGTCTCAGCTGAAGTTTCCGCATTGGTATGGCTGAGGACAAGAAGGTCATGATTTTTTCCTACACCTTGAGAAACATAAGGTGCCAGTGGGGCTCCCCACACAAAACTGCAGAGCACATCTTTGTTATTTATGCATAAGCAAACACAGACATGCTAGCAGAGTTAAAGAACAAACTGTATAAGGCTATAGTGATATTTTGTTATTTTGTTCTTGCCAGTGGAAAAACCAGTGCAATCACAGGGATGAGAAATGTCAGAAGTTCCAATATTTGGACAATGACTGCTAAATATCCTTCAGAGAGAACAATCGCTTCAGAGAAAGGGACTTTAATAACTGCTTTTAAGATATACACAGGGTAATTTTGGTTTTAGTTAATATGATGAATTGAATTCTGAGCTGCACCTGGGTGTATGAGAAAAGCTTAGAGCCATGATTATTTTGTAAGCAAACAGTGATGTTGCAGTGCTACCTGTGAGGTGTGATCTTGAGGAGCATAGAAAAGAAAGGAAAAGAATTGTGCATAAAAGAGTGCAAAACAGAAAGGGCTCAAAATTACTCTGCAGAAACAAAGTTACTTTTCAACCACGCAAGACTGTGCTATGTATTTTGAGGGGTAGCCTGTGTCCCCTTTCACACAGGGAAAGGGAGTAGGTATACCTTACGCTGTAACTCTGCTAAACTCTGAGCATCTTCCTCCTGAGCTATGCTCCTGTTCTGACAGTTTCGAAGTTCCCAAAGCTGTTCAGAAAGAAAAAAGGAAAGGAAAGAAGAAAAAGGAATTATCTAGAAGCTTGAAGCTACATGCACATGTGAAGACTTCCTTAGACGCCTGCTTACGAACAGAGCAAGAGGCAGCCTCTGGCCAGCCTATGGTCCCTCAAGGACTGCAAAGCTAAACTGAATCACATCCCTGTGCCTTAGTGCAGAAAGGCAATAGCAGATCTGTTTCCTTGTTGCTTGAAAATCTTATGCCTTATGTATTCCCTGGACAAACAAACCATAAAAGCAACTATATTGGGGAGCAAAACAATGAAAATGGGTCCCAGTGAGTTTAGGGCTGTTTATACCAGGACACTGTGAACAGCAAGCCTGAGGCAGCATGCCTTGGCTTTGCAATGTGGCTGAGGGACTGGAAATTGATATGAATGAGAGAAAGGAAAGATTAAGAAAAGTTGCTAAGCAACCAGGGGAAATTATTCTTGGAAATGGCATTTGGACTGGGAAGGGCCAATATCTGACCTAAGCCTTCCTGCTGCAGAGGGGTTAACCTAATAAGAGTGCTATGCACAGTTATCTGCAGTGGGCTCTTCACCATCTTAAATGGAAGTACTTAATAGCAAGAAAACTGATTTAAGGATGGAAAAGCTGTAACTTGCAGAAATGAAATGGGCTAAGGGGAAAAGGCAGAATAATAACTGTTTGCAGCAAGAGAGGTACATCCCTGTCATTGCCACAGCTGGAGCACAGACAGCATTAGAAAGAGCACATAGCTGTTCAGCACATCAAGCTGCATGCAGTATGTTTACAAGCAGCATGTTCAGTATTATTTGTTCAAGAATGCAATGTGACAGTATAGTATGTTTTTGGGAAACATAACAGTACATAAAAAGAACAGATTATAACGGATTGCAACAGTCACTTGTGCACCAGCCTCCTGAATTCACATTCAGTATGAAAAATGTATGTAGCTCATTCCCAATGATGAAGAGGAGTGGGACTAGTCCCCTGATAGCACCGCACAGATAACCTGATAGCACAGTCATATATACTTGTGTGCATGTATGCCACATACAGGAATGTATTATTGGGTGTTGCTCTGGCAAGGGCAGTATCTTTGAAGGAAGCTAGGGAGCAGATGAAAGCCACAGCAGTAACAAGGCACCTAATCTACCTCTAGTTTCAATGGGAAATTGAGTATTTGCTCTCTCAGGGATATGGTCATAGTTCCTACCAAATAGACTCTCATCTCTAGTTCTAGACAGAGTCAAGAATTCAAGAATGAAACTTTTATACCTAATAGTTCTAATGATTGAAACATCTTTTGGACAATAGTCTGAGTTGGCAACATCTTTTATACTAGTGTAAATTGCCTTAGGACACTGTGAGGACAGAATTAGATTATTCTGGTGAAAGAGGGAAGTGCAAGAGAGTTGAGCTGAGTTCTTGCTTTTCCCTGGGCAGAAGGAAGCTGCAGGCAGCTCCAGGGAGCAAGGAATAGGATCACACTAAAATGATGAAAGATCCTCTTTCTATGGCCCTAACTCTTACCTTTCTGATTTAGCCATGTTGTCTTGCACCAACCATTGAATCTAGTCTCATGTTTTCGGCTAATTAATGTTAAGTTTTGTGCTTACTGGAACCAAGAAGCTAATTTTGTGCCTGTCTCTAGTATGGACATTTGCTCTGGTATGAAAGAACCACATCAACACAGTTGCTTCTTGTAAACTCACTGAAGCAAAAGGTAGTGGCCTTCTTGCTACAAAACTAGCACATCAGCATCAGCAAGTTAAACCACTCCTTTAAAAACAAACTTTTTTGTGGTTTAACTTCTAAGCTGATCTCAGGAAATGCTAAGGTCTAAATGGGCTATCACCTGCTTATATCCTTTTGTTATCCCTGTACCTCAGTGATAGACAAGGGGAGTTAGCATCTCTGATTCTTGCATTTCTTGCTCACCTATCATACACTTCAGCAAGTTATATGCTTACATCTCTGCCACACCAAGAAAAACAATGCCAAGCAGTGCATGTTTGTTGTCAATATTTTAAAGCATGTCAAAATCCTGAAATATTATGCACTGGCTATGCACCTAAAAAGAAATAAATTGTTTGAAATGATGAACCAGCTTTTGATTAAAATATCTTGTTTTGCATCTGCACAGACTAGTCCATTTTCCTTATTTCTACCAAAGATGATTTCCCTTAAAAATGAAAAGCCAGTGGGAGCAGAAAAAGTAGACAAGCTTGTTTTCCAGTTTATGAATAAAAATGAAGTGTGGAAGTTAAATTTATTGGTTCTAAAATCTTGAAGGACATAGTCACCAGGAACAATTTGTTCAGTTCATTGTATTTCTTGTTAAATCAGTTTTTAATGTTGAATATGATTTGATAAGCTTTTTTTTTTTTTTTTATGTCCAGCAAATTCAAGGCAATTTAACACATAAAACTGCTTTTAAATTCTGCGGCATGTAATTTAGCTGACTTCCAATTTCTATCTAAATGTTGCTTTGACATATCACAAATACGTTTTGTAGAAAAAGTGCATACACTGTTTACATTTATGTAAGCAGCTATTGAATTGTAAATGGCTATGTACTTAACAGTTATTCAGTTTTATTTAGTCTTGTGAAGACATTGTATGCATCCTTTGTTATCAAGAATTATGGAATATAGTGAAAGACCTAGAGAAGTTGAAAGACCTGTAAGAGTTGAAAATTCACATATAGTTATAGCTTCACAACATTAATCAACCTTTCTTTAGGGAAATAAAGAGAACAAAATTATAATGCATGGCAACATGAATGAAGACTTCTTCTGTCATGTTGGGAAAGGTATTTTACATCAAGGTTTTTGAGTCAACCTGTTATAATTTGAGCATTATGAAATGTTAGATACACTAAATCCAGCATGGTGGGGTTTGCCTTTGTTAAGTAGCAGTGAAATGCACCTAACACTGGTAAGGAGCTAGAAAGCCAGCGCAGCAGGAAAACACAAGTGTTGGAAGTTGCAGGAAGAAACTTGCTAATGGACCTTGAGGGCATCTCCATTTTCACCAGCATGTCCCACCTCAGGGGGAGCTGCCTCTTCCAGCCCATGGCACAGCAAGCACAGGGCTGTGGTAGTGCAACATTGGGATGCGCTGCAGACTGGTGCACACAGCCAGGCAGCTCTGTTGGGTTAATGGCTGTTCTCGAAACCATTGCAGGACCAAGTCTACAGTGGTACCAGATTGCTAGAGACAAGCAGTTCCAAGGCTGAAGATGCTTTAACCTTCACCTCTGATTAAACCAGTTCTGAGAAAGTATGGCTATAAGAGTAGCTCTGACCTTGTGCATGGCCGGTGTCCATACAGCCACAGGCAGCAATGCCAGGGACGAGCTGGCAGCAGTATTGCCTTTGCCTTCCCCTGAGTTGTAATACCACAAGGGCTGACCTGGGCCAGGGAGCAGCACTGGAATTGCTTTAATACATACAGCTAGTAATTTTTATCAACAGAGAGTGTGCTCTGACTACTCCTGTTCCAGCTGGGGAGTTGGATGTAAGTGGCTTAACTCTGGGGTCACAGGATCTCTGGAATTAAAGCTGTCTCTCACTCCTGGGAAATCTCCTGCTTCTAGAAGAGTGACCTTCTGGCCTTTTCTGAGATTAAAGCACTGTTTTAAAGTGTTACAGGAAAACCTTTAAAATCTATTTGCACACGTCGGCTGCCTTGTTTTTCATGCTGTTGTGGTATCTAAATATTCACAAAAAGTGTTGGCAGCAGAGTTAGTCTTCACATGCAATGGAGTGGTGGCTTGAAACACCATGGCTGGTTTCACAGGAGGCTGCAGCCATAAGCAGGCTGTCCGACAGCCCAGTTCAGTTTTGTCACCAGAGGAAGAGGTGACACGTGCTGAAGAAGCCCCACTGTATAATGAACTGCCAGAACATGAGAAGCAATATGGCTTGTTCACTGCTGGGTCCTGCTTCATTGTAGGAGAGCATGGGAGGTGGAAGGTGGCTGTATGGAGTCCCCTGCAACTAGTCACAGAAACTGCTGAAGGAGAAGGTGAATTGAGCCAGTTTGCAGAGGTGAAAGCTATCCAGCTGTCTTTAGATGTGTCTGAACGAGAAAGGTGGCTGATACTTTACCTCTATACTGACTCATGGGTGGTGGCAAATGCCCTGTGGGGGTGGCTGCAGCAATGGAAGCAGAGTAATTAGCAATGCAGAGGTATACCCATCTGGGCTGCCGCATTATGGCAAGATATCGCTGCTTGGGTGGAGAACCTGATTGTAAAAGTACATCATGTAGATGCTCAAGTACCAAGAGTCAGGCCACTGAGGAACATCTAAACAACCAGCAGGTGGGTCAAGCAGCCAGGACTGAAGTGGCTCAGGTAGATTTAGATTGGTAACACAAAGGTGAATTATTTATAGCTCAGTGGGCCCATGACACTTCAGGACATCAAGGAAGAGATGCAACATATAGATGGGCCCGGGCTCAAGGGGTGGACCTAACCATGGACACTATTGCACAGGTAATCCATGAACGTGAAACATGTGCTGCAATTAAGCAAGCCAAGCAGTTGAAGCCTGTCTGGTATGTGGGAGGATGGCTAAAATATAAACTGAGGGGCTGGCCACGGCTGGGGATTACTGCTCAGGGACTGGCTGGACATCAGTCAGCAGGTAGTGAGCAGCTGTATTGTGCTTCACTTGGTTTTCTTTTCTCCTTTCCCTTTGGATTTCACTCCTCTCTCACTCTCCCCCCTCTTCATTATAAAGATTATTATTTTTTATTTTATTTTATTTTATTTTATTTTATTTTATTTTATTTTATTCCAATTACTAAACTGTTCTTACCTCAACCCTCAAGTTTTACATTCCTTTCCAGTTCTCCTCCCCATCCCTTGGAGGAGGGGAGTGAGCAAACAGCTGTGTGGCATTATTTACAAGCTGGGGTTAAACCACGACATACTTGCTTGCCTTCAAAGCTCTGCTGTGATGTTTGTTTGTGTCCCCATGCCACATACACCCTGTGAGCCCATGAGGTCAGTGGCTCCACTAAAGTGAAGTCCACTGAGGAAGATGAATGGTAGTAGTTCCTGGTCATGCAGCCTGGTACCCAGGAAAGATGACATGCTCAAGCAGGTTGTCTCCTTTAGCAGAGCTCTGAAGGATGCCCATGTATGGGCAGGAAGAAGCTGAGAGCCCTCCTGGACTCACTCAAGGGATGCATTAAACTGGGGTGAAGGCTGGGACTTTGTGCAGTACCTGAGTGTTAGATGGTAGCATGCTGCTGTTTCTTAAATTTTTCCTTTGCATTAGGCAGTTCCTAACCTGGTGCTGACTCCAAGTCCAATGGTTACCTTAGGTGGTAATCTCAGAAGACCTAAAGTTTTTTTAAAATTCAGGGTCAGATGAAAACATGAAAATTAACATCACTATCACATTTTGTTTATGTGTAACAGGAATTTAAGCTTTTTAAGCTCTCATTGCAGTTGCATTAGTAGAAACTTTTGTGAGACTATTTTATTTCATCTGACAGCACTTAGAAGTTCACAAACTGAAAAGCATAATGAAATAAAATGTGGTGTTAGCTTGCTGAAAAGCAATGGTGTCCTTCCTCCATTGTGCCCACATTTCCAATGCAACAGGAATGCAAGAGCCACAGTATTGGGGCCTTTTGGAATAAGGATGCTAAGCAGATTGAATTTGGCAATACAAGTAATATTTGCTTAATCTTATGTTTTTGTGCTGGCACAAAATAAATATCACATCTAGGTACACACGAGCACCTGCTGCCTATTTGCTTATGTGTTGGTAATGGCACTCCAGCTTGGTTTTGGCTGCCTTTTGCTCTGTCTGAGCAGCATAAACACATAGAAAAGATGGTTGCTGCTGCTCTCCACCCGCGCAGGAGTTTCTGCACCTTGGCTTGAGACAGGCCGTGGGGCTGCCACCACTCTGCAGAGAGCCACCTTCTTGGCACAGAGCCTCCAGGACACAGATGCCAGAGGTCTCACCTCCCTGCTTCCTAATGCTTGCCTCCATCATGTTGAGATTTTAACCATGAAATGTAATCATTTTAAAAGGCCAAACAGGGCAATTTTTAATCAAGAGTAAAAAATTTTACGTTACCAACTCAGGGAGTGCCTCTTCCCTGGGATTGCTTTTCCTACCCACTAAGGGTCATGCCCACGATCCCCATGAGAGCAGTGCTGTCCACACGCCTGCAGTAACAGCCTTTCCTCCATCACCACTCCTAGTTCAGTAATTTTTTGTTTTGTTTTTTTTGGTGCATATTCTTAGTAGTAAAGCGTAACCCCAGAGACACCTAGGGAATAATTATGATCCTCATGAAGCATAAAACCACTCAGTATTTCCCAGGGGGGGTGAGACAAAACTTACACTTTTCATTTTCAACCCTAAAGTGAAAAGAACATTTTCCCTGTATTGTGAAACAATGGCCCCACACTGTGAGACAAACAGTGCTGGGGCACTATTGAATATATTTATTTTCATGATGCTCTTTGCCTCTGCTTTTGGTCGGATTGCAGAACAGTATTTTGAGGCAGAGATCAGTGCTTGTGCTAGGGCTGGGGGTGAAGGCTGTAGAGAGGAAACAGGGACAATTCAGAGGAGCATCTTCAGATGAGCTTAGCAGAGAACAAAGTGTCTCACGTCCTTTTAGTTTCTGAGAAAGAAAGGCGTAGGGGTGTTCCTGTCCGTATGTATGTATATAGATGTTTATATATATAAAAGTCTTGAATCATTTTTTAAAACTCTTCTCTGGGAAGAAGGACTTATAAAAACAAGCAGCTGGAGATTAAGAGGAAGGAAAGTCATCCAGGCTGTTTAAAACCCTAAATCTCATTTACGGTCTCTTTTAAAACAGGCCAATTGAATATGTGAGTGTTCCTCGTAATAAATAGATGTATTTTATTGTGCTGCCAGATTATCTCATGGGAAAGATACCAGAATCTTAAAAGCAACCATAATCTGGTTATCAGTTACAAACACTATTGATTTATTTTTTTAAATGAAAATGTAACTGGGAAGGTACAATATTTGCTTTTAAAAGATGACAGTTTTACTGACTTGTGTGGGTTGAGAATAAAGAGGCAGTTGATGGAAAGCCTGCGGATCGGATTGAAGAATTAAGCAGAAAATTATTCCTGCATGAGCTGAAGCATAGATAAATAGCCCAGTTGGCTGTGTTTATGATGGCTGTTAGTGATCTGGGACCAGAGAGGAGGCAGGATTAATAATATTTCTTTGCTTATTAGGGAAACTTTAAATGAAGCCATTGTGATCCTACACTGGTTAAAGCTTCACTGGGAAATGAGAAATTACTTTTCTAGATAGTGAGTAAAGAAGTAGGAACTTCTTATAGATGGCTTTTGCATGTTGATTGGAAATTGCTACTTCTAGGGCTAATGTGTGTGTTTATGGCACAGAAGACTACTTCATTAGCGTTTTTGAAGTCACATATGCCAGAGAAAAATGTTCAGAAAAGAACATGTATGTCATTGAGAGAAATTTGCAAATCTGCAACACAGTTCAATGGGAGCCAAGGACACCAAAAATTTAGCAACCCCTTAGGTATGCACTTAAACTGGTGCTAGAAGAGGTGTGCCAGGGCTAGAAACTCATCTCAGAAATGTCAAGCATAGACATTTCACAGATGCTTTTCTATTTCTATGGTAATAAGAAAGGAAAAAAAAAATCAGGAAGTGTAGAATTCAGGACATGAGTCCAATGATGAGCTGTCTCAAAGTGTCTCTAGCAGTGCAACCTGTTCACTGTTTTTTTCCTGAGGTGTAGTGAGTCACTCTAGGAGGAAGAATATTTGTCTGCCATCATTCTACCTGACATTTTCGGTCCAGCAAAGACAGGGGACATAGGACTGTGCTCTTCTCTTAGCCTTTCCTCTTGTGAAAAAACTAGCTTTGTGGATTTGCAGAAAGAGGAGGGTGTCTGGTGGACCTTAGATTTGTTTAGGAACTTTGAGGAGGGAAGAGGGAGGGATAAAGAGAACATGCACTTTTGGAGCAGGTATCCGCCAACTTGCAGTTGCTGGCTGGTGCTCGAATCTCCAGGTGCTGCTATCCAGCCCCAAGTGTCACGAATCCCATACAGACCCCATGACTGTGTTTGGGTTTCTTTAAAATCATCTTCCACTCAGGCTTCTCAGATGATGGATATAGTCATTACCATTTTGCATCCACTTACTCCTAGAACTGGGGTGGTATTGCAGAGTATTGATGGAAAAGATTGCCTCCAACTCATCTAAGGGAACTGCAATGTGCAGACCCACTGACAAACTGTTTCACCTCTGAATTTATTTAGTGTTACTGGGACTGATGCAAGGCACTGTCAAAATCAGTCTTTTATTATCCCATAGTCTGCTTCTCTGTGCAGCACTAAACATACACTGAAAAACTATAAGCAGTCTCCCTAGGATGCTGAAGAAATCAGTATTTATGAACAAGCTAAAGGGTAAAAGATGGAGATAAAAACTTCTAACAATTGCAGGCTGCTTCTTTTTATTAAAATAACAAACCAAAATGAAGTCATGCCATTTAGAACAAACTTGCCAAAAGCAAGCAAGTGCACATGAGGCATAATGGCTAATAAAAAGGGTAGACTGCTGATGAATAATAAAACTTTTGACACTTCTAGCTAGTCCTCAAATAGTCCTATATGGGAGGGGAATCAAAGAAAAAAATTAATTGGGTGCCTTGAACTATTTTGGGTTTGGGGTTTTTTGCTCTTTCAAGCATAAAAAACTGCAACCCAGTGAAAGCATAAAATACAGAGGTTTATTTCCATTGTAATCCTATCAAACTTCATATTGAAAGTATATACAAATTTGTTGAAATATATATACAAATAATAAGCATGCGAGCATTAAAACAACTAATGGGTCTGTATTTTCCACAGCTCTACTTCTCCTTTTGCAGTGTTTTTTTTTTACCAGAAAAACCTTATTAATGTCCGTGTATTTACATATATAAAAGAGACATTCATGGTTTTCACTTTTCTAGAAAGACCTAGAAACTCTTTAGTTGCAAGGATGAGAAGAACCCAGGCAGCCTTTCCTTGTGTTTTAAAGAGGATCAGCTGCTTGATTTTAGCACCTCGTGCCACTTCACAGGGGGAAGCAGCATGCCTCCCTGCAGAGAGCAGAAAACAGGTGCATGTCGTAAAATTGATTCAGAATTTACATCCCAAAATGAAGAAAAAGATATTCGAGCTTGTTGATAGCACTGGGCATGCAATTACTCTCAAAGATTTGGTAGTACTATTCATGTGATTAGTTTTTTGTAACTCATAAAAGAGATTAGATGCATAATGTAACTATTTTTATAGTGATAGGGCCAGCTAGTGGTTTTTGAACCTCTGAGGGATTGCTGTTTGGTGTAAAAATCTATGTTTGATTATGTTGAGTTAAAAAAGGGGAATCAGAGAACAAGCCTGATTTTGATATGCATTTGATCTCAAAGACAAATTATATTTTCTTTTTAAATGTTCAAAATTGCAGTGAGACCTAATCTACAGAAGCAATGTCAACAGGAGTGTATATCTGCAGTCAGGCAACAAATCCTGAAGTTTTCTTTATCCAATATTTAGCAATATCCAGGCTTATATTACAGCAAGAATTTAACACTTGAGGAGAAAATGTTATTAAAAGTTTTCAACATTATGCCTTACAGTTTTATGCTTTTTTAAAATGAAGGAACAATGGCCAGCTGATGAGAGTTTCTGCAGATTATCATAAAAAGCTTTAAGTGAGAGCTCTCCTAGAGAAGCTCTACAGAAATATAACTTTTGAAATCAGAACAAAAATATGAAGTACAGGGGGATGGCCTAATAAGTAGAAAATGTCCTGCAGTAAGACTTTACTTACCAAACGGATGCAACCCAGTAAGACTTTACTTACCAAACGGATGCAACCCAAGGAAAAGAAAAAAAAACAAAAAACAAACCAACAACCCCCCTCACTAAAAACACCACCAAAAAAACCAGCCCCAGAGGAAACCATTTAGCACAAACCTATGCAAGTGAAAAACCCCCCACCCAAGTGGTCTAGAAGCTTTTGCAAGTACAAGGCAGAGAGGCTATTGCCTAACATGCTGAAATTAGGCAGGTTGACTTCAGAGTACAAATACTTAGGTAAGACTTCAAGAAGTTGAAAGTTTGAAGGATGATGTTAAATGAATTTCTGCCTGGGAAAGGCTGGAACTGTGTTTAACCACGGTTAGCTGGGCTGCGATAAACCCTGACTGCTGCTGCCAGGGGCAGTGATACAAACCTGACCCCAGTCCTTCAGAGACCTTCACACCCCCACATCTTCGCTGCAATTTCAGAGCTGATCCCTAAAAACGAGGGATGGTCCAGTGGTGCTTTGCTAAGTCTTTCCACTCTACTTACAGATGTTTTTAGGCTGTAGATGCTGGCATTATGCCCAAGCCACACAGGTGCAAGGTGCTGGCCAGGGAGCGTTTTCCATCTCACAAAGCACCAAAAGGAAATCCTCTCCACAGGGCAGAGGTTCATCCTGATGCTGACATAGCAGGGAAGGGACAGGGACAGGCGATGATGGTCCCTGCCTGCTCTGCCTCTCCATTAGGCTTGGCATGCATGGGTAGTGTGTGCTCAGGGTTGTGTCAGTTCCAGCACCACCAGGCCGTGACCCTTGGGGAGATCCCAGCATTTCCATGCTCCATCCTCACCTGTTGGCCAGCAGGTCTTCCTTGATTTCAGTGCTACAGTATCTGGCACTTCCGACACAGATCACTGTGTTTTCAAGCAGTGGAATGAACACTGGTGTTTCAGAAGTTTTATGGATTTCCAGTAAGAGTAAACTCGTGGCAGGGATGAAATGTTGACACGAGGGAGTGCTTGCTTGCTTTTTGTAACCCACAGGTGTTAGCTCTGCACCTGAAAAGCACCTAAAAACATTGGCTCAGGGAGACTAAAACAGTATTTTTTTTCAGGAAAATAGTGCTATCTGTCACGATTGCACTTGGCAAGCCTCACTAGCTTTACAGTTGTTATTTAGAAACACAGTGTTTGCCAACATGATACAATCGTAGCTGCAAGTGTTCTTCAAAGAGGAAACAGCTTTGAAATGGCAAATGAAATTTGGCAAATTTTGGCAACTACTTCAACAGTGAATTATTACTGAAAATATTTTTTTTTGCTACGTAATTACTCTATTTCCTATGAGAACTCCTGCTGAGCCAGCTCAGGGACAGCAGATGCAGTGGTACCACTTTCATAAGCTAAGGCAAATCCTCAGTAAAGTATTAACACACATCTACAGCTGTCACCTAACTGCTGACAGATTTAAAATAGATGATTCTTTGCATACTGAGCATTTGGCAGGCTAAACTTGGATGCTTAGATTTTGATTGATTCCCATTTCTATGATAATCCCGTGTTTGGTCAGTCTTGCCTCCTGTTTGATGCCAGGGACAGGTATTTGGGCTCCAGAGTTTTCCCCCAGCCCCCTCCGCACACTGTGTGTACAAGAGTTGGCATTGCAGTTTGGTTTGTTGCTTGGAGACAGCTGCAGGGATACACAGGGGCATAAATCACACCTGACTCTGTTGCTAAGGAAATAAGACTGTCTCCTTTTCCTTCAGGCCTTGTAATAAGAGAGGCAAACGGAATTCGTATTCAGGATATTTAAAGTATTGCTTTAATTTACAAAAGTGAAAAGGAAACTACATAATGCACATCTGTAACAGCTTTCCTGGGGAACAAATACTGAATTTTCTTTCTTCTGGAGGTGATTACTGGAAGCACAGGATTCAAACACATTGTGTGATAGAGCAGAATAATTAGACACAATCTGGATTTGGGGCATAAAAACTCAATAAACTTTGTGGAGGGTTTTTAGACTTGCAGAGTGGAGCCTGCTGCTTACCCTAATGTTTATGGAGTTTCAAAGAAAAAAAACGAGAATTTTTTCTAGCAAAAGCTTGACTGCAAAAGTGAAAATTGGACTTGAGAAGCTAGTTCTTCCTTCAGGATGCCCATAAAATAAATGAATTTTTCAAGCTAATGAAGAATCACAGATGCATACTTCAGTTGTCCTTGACAAAACACTCATTAAAGAGTTAGCTAAGAAAATAAATTTGGGGAACAGAGAATCTCTGAACACATTTCACAGTCTCTCCAAGCTTTCCCTTGGGCTTCTTTCCTGAGAGAAAACTGGGAAGTGGCATGATCGTAAAGGCTGATCAGATGGACCTATTGCTGCTCTTGGTCCCTCAGAGCAGTGGGAAGGAGTCAGGCATCTTCTGCTCTGAATCATTCTCTCCCCTTGGTGAAAGTGGTCTGCAAATAGCTCCCTTTCTGTAAACACAACTTCACAATATGCAGCATACGTTATTTTGCCTTTTTTCAAACAAGATGAAACTTCCTTATCTTTTGTCCTTTGCAAAACTCAGGTAAGTCCCTAATCAGCACAGGATACCAAATCTATGTGTTGGCTTCTTGTTGGAAACAAAGTTCATCACTACAGAGAAAAAAAGTCCTTGGAAATTTCACTCTTGAGAGTTATTAAGAGATTTAGACATACTTAAACGTTTAGAGTCTGTTACCAGTACTGGCTGATTTGCAGGTCTTCTCATTTATTTATTTTGATTTATACAACCAATAAAAGAAGAACCTATCTCTGTCCCTAAGCATCCCTCATAATTTTTGAGATTTGTCTTAAACTTCCCAAGCTTTATCAGACAAAGCACAAACATTTATTCCCTTTTATGAATCTTTTGGGAGATCAGGCCCAGCCAGCATGGGTCCTGTTTGACTAACCCCAGGTCCTTCTAAGACAAGATGACCCGCCTAGTGGATGAGGGAAAGGCTGTGGATGTTGCCTGCCTGGGCCTTAGCAGAGCCCCTGACGCCATCTCCCACAGCATTCTCCTGGAGACACTGGCTGCTCGTGGCCTGGCCAGGTGCCCTCTGCGCCGGGTATAAAGCTGGCTGGCTGGCCGAGCCCAGAGCGTGGTGGGGGATGGAGTTACACCCAGCTGGCGAGGGGTCACCAGTGGTGTTCCACGGGGCTCCGTGCTGGGGCCGGTTCTGTTTAATAGCTTTATCGACAACCCGTACGAGGGGATGGAGTGCCCCCTCAGTGAGTTCACAGGTGACCCCCAGCTGGGGGGAGCGTTGATCTGCGGGAGGGCAGGAGGCTCTGCAGGGGGTCTGGGCAGGCTGGAGCGATGGGCCCAGGCCAGTTGTGTGAGGTTCAACCAGGCTCAGTGCCGGGCCCTGCCCGTGGGTCACACCAGCCCCCGCAGCGCTGCGGGCTGGGGGCAGGGGGCTGGGAGCTGCCTGGGGGGAAAGGGCCTGGGGGGGCTGGTCGGCAGCCGGCTGGGCATGAGCCCCCCGTGTGCCCAGGTGGCCAAGAAGGCCAAGAACATCCTGTTTTTTTATGTGAAACAGTGTAGCCAGCAGGATTAAGGAAGTGATGATCCCCCTGCACTGGGCACTGGTGAGGCCGCCCCTCGACTCCTGTGTTCAAGTTGGGCCCCTCATTCAAGAAGGACGTAGAAGGGCTCATGTGTGTCCAGAGAAGGGCAACAAGGCTGGCGAAGAGTCTGGAGCTCAAGTCTTCTGAGGAGTAGCTGAGGGAACTGGGGTTGTTTAGCCTGGAGGACACCTGGGGGGACCTTATTGCTCTCCCCAACTACCTGAAAGGAAGTTGCAGTGAGGTGGGGGCAGGTCTCTTCTCCCACATAAGAAATTATAGGACAAGAGGAAACAGCCTCAAGTTACACCAGGGCAAGTTTAGATTGAGTATTAGGAAAAATTGCTTCACTGAAAGGGTTGTCAAGCATTGGAACAGCTGCCCAGGGAAGTGGGGGAATCACTGTCCCTGGAAGTGTTCAAAAAATGCCTAAATACAATGTTTAGGGACATCATTTAGTGGTGTATTTAGCAGTCCTGGGTTAATGGATGGACTTGATGATCTCAAAAGTCTTTTCCAACCTAAATGATTCTATGATTGTATGATTTTAAAGACCCTAGTTTAAGTGCCCATCATTTATTCTCCTGAGAAGTTTTGCCTTCAAAATTCAGGAGACAGAGCTGGGCTTTGTAGACTTGACCAGAATACCTTTCTTTAGGCAAAACAAAAATGTCAAACAATACCTATCTTTCCCAGTAATTCCTTCCCTCTGATGCAGGGCAAGGCTGGTGGCATGAATGGTTGGTCCTGGTGATGGCCAGCGGAGGGTTGGGCGGATGGTACGTCCCCTTCCCCACCACGGGGGACTTCAGAGCTGTGGAAGACATTGAGCTGAGCTGTAGGAAAGCAAAAACTAGAACGTGCCCAGGATTTCACAGGCACATTTAACCACCTGAATACTAGTATGCTAATCATGAAGGTTATTAATTTGTATTGCATTAGTGAACAGAGGACCCTAACAGCATGTCACTGTGAACAACACCTGAGCTGAAGGATTTACTGCTATAGTAAGGAAAGTGAATTGTGATGGAAAAGTGAGGAAACAATAAGGGTCAGGGTAGTGTATAGTGCTGCCTGACCATTTGCCTAACCATTCGAAGGTGTTTTGCAGGCACTGTGCTGTCAGTGGATTACAAGAACTTAAAAGAAATTCCTGTTCTTTCTCTTGCCCTCTTATCTCTCACAGACAGAGGCAGTTTTAGCAGAGAGACTCATTGCCTTTTCATACTTACATTTTTAAATATTTTTTTTATGTTTATACATGAAATGCCAGAAGTTCCTTCTGTATCTAGCAAGACTTCTGTTTTTCAAGGACGGGGTGCGCAGTGAAAGAACATTCAGATTATACCAATGTATTTTCATGGGGATTTTGTTTTTTCTGAAGGTATTATTCCTTGGTTGGCAAACCATTTATCCACTGCTGGCACACACACAGCTTCTGAAATCCTTTCCTCTCATATTTTTCTTAATTATCCTTCTTCATTGTCCTAGAGCTCCTCTCTGTGCAGCAGAAAGAAGGTGGAACTTCAAACCAATCTCAGCTGAACTTTTCTAACTTACTGAAAGCTACTCAAACATTTTCTCCCAATAAAGAGAATTTCTAGAATATATTATAGTGAGAAGTACTGGACAAGAGAGCTGGGGTGGTCACTAACAGATATTCTTCTCTTAGACTGTTGAAATTCCTCTAGTGTGGGTGATGAACCATGTTCCAGCTGGACTTCCAATTTCAAGTGTGTGTGCATGAAGCACAAGTTTCTCAAAACAGCTTTGCTCTTCCTAGAGGAAGTAGGGTTTTAAAGTACTTCATTTGCCCTCTGGGATGCCTTTAGTTTGGGGGTGTAAGGACATCTGTCTCTACAAAGGTCAAGAAAATTTTCAACCTGGGATCCCAGGTTTGTTTCCAGGGAAGAGGAACAATGCAGGAAATCAGTACGTATTTCTGACTCTCATTTGCAATGGAAAAAGCAGCCTCTGCTTTTCCTCCTGCTTCCACAACACTCTGGATGTTTAGTCAACAGTGTGTCTTGCAAAGTTCTTGCAACATCCAGGGAAAGCCAAAACAGTGTTTGTGAAGGCTGGCTCTCACGTTTGGTGCCGAGCCTCCCACCAACTTCAAAGGGGTGAGGATTTTACCCACTGTGTCTCCTCAGTCTGTACGTGATTCAAATTATTTATCATCCAGATCATTCACAAACCTCCCGCTGCCACTTACATTTCAGCAGTGGAAAAATCTTCCAAAAATGAAATTCTAAAAATGGGAGAGAGTTTTGCTGGCTTTTTCACTTCATATGGCTAGTGGAATAACACACCAACGCTCCTGTTTCTCAGATGGCATATGCTTAACATAGCGGTGAGGAGACATTATCAGTCTCTCTTTACAATTTAGCCACTGCTGAATATGCCGTACCATTCCCACACAGACATTTTCAACAAAAGAGTTGTGCTCTGAATCAGTGTGCATTTTCTTCCATTCATAAATATGTATTGTCTGATTTTGATGTGCTTACATATGTACACTTGCGTAAATGCCTTGATTTACAGAGAACTGCATCTCACTACACTTCAGCCCAGAAAGAACCTTGTTAAAAAAAGACTACTTCAAAACCTTCAAATTGAACCCAACACTTAAAATCAGACTGATTAAATGTAATAATAAATACTTTGTTATGTTCCACCACTGTGCTCCACTCAGAAAGGTCTTGTCATTTGTCTGGAGGATGATGGATCCAAACACTGGGCTTTTTTTCTCTCCAGCTTCTTCCTCTTCTCCAAGTCTATCTGTGCCACCTTCATTTCACAGTGCCTTTGCTAACACTGGGGGCTGCCCTGACAGCAGCTGTGGATACAACCCAGCCATCCCCTGGCTTTCCAGATCCAGGCTCCCTGTCAGCTCTAGTGCCTGAGGAGCTTTCTCTGCACTGTATTCCCAGCACCGCTCCTGCCAGCCTCCTCCTGTGGTTAGTTTAGCTTCACCCTCAGGTATGTGGGCTTTGCAAAGCTGTAACTACCACAAGGAGAACACCCTGGCTCTCCCCTTAGGTGAAAGAAAACAGCACTGTGCTGGCTGAATTAAGTTTCTGTTTTGCACAGTAGCAGAAATTGCTTTGGACACACAAGAAAGGGTATTTCAGTGAAGTTTGTACATCTGTGTGCAACTTATTGCAGCATTCTTTTGCTTTTCATTGTCTTCTCTGTGTGAGCCCCAACTGACATCCACAGGTTCTGGAGCTGACATGAGGAAGAGCAGACACTGCACATTAAATTGTAGTTGTGCTCTAACCTACTCAGCCCTTTCAAGAACACATGTTGAAAGCAACCAGTTTGTGGAAAGGTCAGGAAATATTTATTGCTATAAAAGATTACTTTTCACCTATGGCCCTGAAAATTGTAAAGGGAAGACTGAGTGCCTGAAAAAAAGCAGAACAACTAAAAGATCATTTATATATTAAGGTGAAGTGATGGTATGCTGAATTCAGGCTATGCTTCAAGGAAAAGAGCTGGCCAGTGCTGTTGTGGGAAGCACTGGGGCTTTGTTTAGTTGTCAGAGTGATTGGATTTGCAAGTGACACTTTGAATTTAGACTCCACTTTGATGAGACTTCCTTCTTCCCTGAAAATTAAAACACCAAAACCAACCAAGATGACCTCTAGTGCTCACAGTGGGTGTTGTGGGCGTAAGGCAAGGCATGAACAGCCATGCTCCCAGCCCCTGTGCCAGTCCTGCTGACAAGGGCACAGCGAGCACTCCTTTCCATCCAGCTGCTCATCCTGAATGGCCCCATCCCTCCCACTGCCATCCTGCTAGGATCCATTTTCCCTGCCCCATATTTGATTTAGTTGATGGCAAAAGCCAGCTTTTGAAGGGATGCTTTTAATTTGGTCAATGTGCATTTTTCAACAGTGCTCTGGGTGTTAGAAAGAAGCAACCAGACTTTGAGGCCTTGAATGCAAAAAGCATGTGCTGAAACCCTCTTTGTCAGACTACAACCGTATGTAGGTGCCTCAGTGGATCAAGGCTGTATTCGGATTTCCAAGCTACTGCATCCAATGAAAAATAGTTAAAAACTGGTAAAATGGGAAAACAGTGCTGAAATACTGCCAGGCTGCAAGAAGCACTGTTTTAAAGCTGCAACCTGCATGAGCTGTTGAAAGTGTGCAGCACTTGCAGCACGTTGGAGGGCAGTTTGCAGGCTCTCCTACCTGCTCAAGAGCAGTGGGAGAGGGCTGGTTGGAACCAGACTGCAACTCTTGCCCTTTGCATTGGTTTATGGTGCTTGCAGGGAGAAGACTCAGATGGCCTTTTTAACCCTGGTCTTTCCCAAGAGAATTAGCTAAATATTTTACAGCCTAGCAGCTAAAATGTTTGACTTTATATTGCAAAAAATAATGAGTTTTAATCTTAAGGGGATTGTATTTTTATTAGGAATCCCTCATACCTTTTATTTGCTTGATGTCATAAGGATCACTACATTTTCAAACTTAATTATCTTTATAATCCAGAGCTGCACTACATTTAATGAAACTGTTTTTAACAATTTTTCATTCCAGTAGCCAATTGTGATGCACAGCAATTAGGGCCTAATCCCATGGGCAGGAAAATCTTTTGGAAACTGATGCCTGATTTCCAGGCTCTAGCCAGAAATATTTACAGCCTTTTGCAATGGTTCATCAGGTACAGTGCAGTCAGGCAATTAAGGTCTTAGGTGTATAATTTAATTAGACATGTAGGTCAAAGGTGAGGCAGCAATTCAAAGCAGGGAGAACTGGAGCCAAATCTACAGGAATCAGGAAGAGCTCGATGGGAGAGGGACAGACGCTCTCTAAAGGAAAAGCAAGATCAGCTCCTCCATCCCATTGTAGCTGAGAAGACAAGACCAGGGTCAGATATAAGCCCCAGAACTTCATCTCTAACCTCTTGGTGATGCCACCACCTTCGGATATAATACTTCTCCATGCCCTTGGGGGATTCTTTCCCTCTCTTTGTTACCACCCATTTTTTCCATTCTCCTGTTCTGTCCGTTTTCTCTCTCACCTCATTTTCTTGGGCTGCAAGAAGAAATATCCCTGGTTTCATGTAAGAAGTTTTATGGGTTTTTTATGTTGTTGCCCAAGATATTACCTTTGAGCAACAGTGAAGTGAGGCACATGACAGAACTCTGACTTCCCACAGTTGGTTGTCATCTCTGTTTCTCTAGCATCTGTGCCAACCCCTTCCTGTATCTCCCTCTAAAGAAGCCAGCTGTACCACCCCTTTTTTTGGGCTTTGAGACACTGCCCTGCATCCTGTATGACCCAGACTGCAGATGCTGAGCTGGAACGACTGCACCGCTCACACTGATCATGGGGCGTGTGTAATTAAAAAGGAACATTACCTCTCATCGCCTCAGCAGGCACTGACTGCAGCCTGTGAAATGTGAAGGCATACCGATTCAAGTAGTATGCTAAAATCTCATTAGTCCTGCTGACTATTTTCAACACCTTCTGGGAGTGCTTCATCACCATGCAAACAGCAGGTGCCTATTTGGAAAGCCTCATCCAGGAGGCAGAGCTGCATCTTTCATGAAACATGATTCCAGTTGACAAGAGTGGAACTGACCACTGTTAGTACTCTGCAGCTCCTGCTGGAAAGTCTGTGTCATCCATCACGCTTTCTATTCAAAAATAGAAAAGAATTTTTATCTCCAGTGGCTTAGGATATAAGTGCAGTAGATGCACCAGCTATTAACCAATGGATACTTGTTTTCCATCCAGGGGATTGAAATCCCATTGAATTCAGTGGAGTACTGTCATTATCTTCACTGATTTTGAACTATTCTCCAACAGGCAGAGAAATAAAAATAATTTGTTTATTATTGCTTAAGCAGCCATTATATATTTATTTGCTTTCACTATATTTTCTCATTTAATGCAGTTTCCTTTAGCCTCTTTTAAATGACATTGACTACAGAACGTGAATAGTTTGACTGATGTTTGCTCTTCTAAAAATAATCCTACATCAAAGAAATGGGAACTACATAATAGTGCATATGTGCTGCTCAGTCATAGCCAATATCAATTACAAGATGTCATTCTGGATATCTTGATGGTAAAGAAACAGTCATAAAATCTGAGTCCCTTTTTATAGCACTTAATTTCTGTGCTTTAACAAATTAAGAAGTACTTTATTATCTATTTATAAATACTATTTCCCTCTTCTCCCTCAGTTGCTAAACACACTGCCCAGTAGGTCTGAACTACATCCTAAATGGCTGACAGACACAAACCAATTGCATCTACTGTTTCTGGTGGTCCCCTGTAAAATGCTGCAACACTATCCACTTCTGATTATCTCATCCATTTCATTCCTGCCACCTTCACTGATTTTTCTTTGGTTTTTCTTACCAGTATGTGGTAACACAATAAATATTGTCCATGAAAATAGGAATTTTTCTTGACTTGGTTCTGTCTTACATTTTTACAGATTTTACCCTGCCTTGAACATTCCTAACTTGTCTGTGCTAGCTACGACTCTAAAGGTAAGATCTCAGCATCCAGACAATCTGAATTCTTCTGGAATGTCATTTTCACGTTGCTTTTTAGAGATTTTAGTTAGACTGGTCAAAATTTTATTTTCATACAAAGGGCTCTGTTTTCTGACAAAACTAGGTAGAGTCATGGGACTATCTGACTGCCCTGAAAACTTTTCATTCTTTGCTGCTGCTGGATAACTTAAAACTTAGGAAGGGAGAGATTGGTTTAGGGCTTTCAACTATTTTTTTAAACAAAGGTAGATATTTTTGTATTGGTCTTTTGTGACCATGTCAACACTACACTGGGTGGCTATGTGGATTTGATCAGCCCTGGAGCTTGCTTCTACATTGCCTGTGGTAACTCCACCATGAACTAGCTCATTTAGCTCATGTTTTTGTTAAGACATGTTTTTTTTACTTTGAGAATGTGCTGAAATTAAAATGCTTGCATCAAACCTTCTCTGCAAGTTCTTTACCAAACTAAACGTGGGGCCTTCAAGACACAGAGAGACTTGCTCATGACAAAATGCTCATGAGGTTCTACAGAAAATTTTTAAACATTGTCAGGTTGGTTTATAAATAATAAAGCAACATCTCTCTCATCCTTTTCTGCACTGAAGTTGCATACTTTGTTACAATCTTACAGCACTGGCTAGAAAACAGGGGGTTTCATGTTATGCCATTGCTGCTTTGGTAATGCAATTAGAGTATTTGCAGTAACGTCAACATAACCAAACTTCTTTGTTTTTAACCTGGCAAAAATAGTAGCCACTGTTGTGTTTTTTAAGCAGACATGTTAGGTGAGACACAGCATGACTCTGCATGACAAACTTAGAAAGAAAAAAAATCTATCTTCTTGCAGAAACCTGAAAAATGCTTTTCAGAGAGAAGTAGCTAAGGTGAAATTGGTTTCCACCTGAGGACTGGATACAAATATTATCATTCATCTTTTAGTCTCTGTATTTTAAGTTTCCAGAATTCAGTTAACTACAACAAACTGTCTTGCCATACACTTTGATAATTTCTTTCTGTTCTAATAGTAGATGTATTATGCATTTTGGACTTGATTTTTACTTGCATTAACACACATAGACTCCCTTGTGTCCTCTGTATATTATTGTAACATGTCTGTTTAGTTATAAAGTATGCAATTAAAAATATATGTTGGATCTTTATATTATCCTATCATGTTCACAGTCTCTGTAGTTTACAACAACAAAAAGTGTGGATAGCATTAACATTCTGACATTTTTCAGCTGCCCAAAACAAATATGACTCCTTCTGAGATTCAATATCCCCACCAGCAAGGCTGCTCAGATTTTCTTAGCAGAGAATAACAAATCAGAGTGCAGGATAAACCACATTTTCTTTTGCTTGAAAAGCAGAAACAGTCATATTCTTTCCCATAAAATGAAGAAAAGACTGCTTACCCTGTTTCTACAAAGCTTTGTTTCTGCCTGCTCTGAAATTTTGTAAGCTGCTTTGGCAGGACGAATGCTGCTAAATAGATGTTGCTTGATGAATGCATGATGAGATTGTCAAAGTAGCCAGATGAAGTATGAAATGACAAAAAAAAATACTTGTCACCTTATGTATTCACCCATACAATAATTAAAAAAAACCTATCTCATTCAATCAATCTACTTACTTTGGCTTTTTAGGGTTTTATGTGCTTGTCTTACAGGTAAAAATTACTTTTGACACCTGTTAGCCATAAGGAGTAATGAAGTTCAGAATAACATGGATTCACTGTGTTCTCAGGTGCAAAGACAACAATTGGGAACTCAGCTGCAGACAACTGGAAAGGCTTTGCTGCCCAGATGTGACTGATTAAGTCATTTAAAGCCATAAGAGCTGAAAACATGGGATGGCAGCCAGGATCTGTTCTGAAAAGCTTCTATTAATAGAAATGGGCAGTGAGAAGGATGAAGAGATCAAACCTCAGAAGCAGATCTTACTGTAAAACTTCAAATATTTAAACAATAGTAATTCTTTTGTTCAAAGCCTCATTTTGAATTCATTAACAACAGATTTAGAGTAGCCTCTAAATAAGTCAAATATAATAGGAAAATAACAGAGTGACAATGTCCCATTAAGCCATTTTTTCTTTTACCTTTCAGAGTAGAATGTACTTTATGTAATTTAGAGAAAAAGATCCTGTTACTCCTTTGTTATTCACACGATTAAAATAGATGCCAAAGACATATGAAAAGGCAAAGTATCTGTTAAAATAAAAAAGTATAACTGTGAATGTTTACCATTAAAATGCTAATTTTTAAGAGAACAAAACCAATGGAAAGCCTTTTTAACAATGAAATTAATTTTGAGCACTGAAGCGACATTCCTACTGGCTAAATTACTCAGTTTTTCTGTTCCATACAAGCAGAGGTGTCACTATTCATCCATGCTGTTATAGATACAGACTGGAGAGAACACAATACGTGATGAACAGACAGTACGATTTCAATTTTCCTTCTCTTCATGGGATCTTCAGTGAGCTTAGCGTAGCTGTGAATAAAAGAGCAAATAAGGTATTTTTCAGTATCTTGGGACCGCCTTTAATTTTTGTTGTACCAGGTAATTAACCTTTTAAAGTATTTTGATTCCTGAAATCCACTTTCTTTGATAGCTCAGACTTGTTATATGTAGGGATTCCAGTAATTTGACCAAAACCGTAACTTTTACATTTTTGCTCTTTTTAAATAGCAACAAAACTTTGTGTGGATACTCTCATTTTGATTTACAGGCTGCCATTGTCTATCAATCAGTTAAAATTAGTAAAATGACAGGTTCAAGCTAAACCACAGTAAGCTGCTCTTCAACCAAGACGAGCAAAGTGTTCGGTCCGGCTCTTATTAAACTCTTCCCAAGCAGATACATAGACTGAAGCTTCAAACCACTGAAAAGCTCTAAAAAGCTACATTTCTATTTCAAGTCAAAGCTTCCACATCAATGTTTCTTCAGGTTGCTGTAGAATTTTCTCCTACTTTCTGTCCCATAAAAGCTTCCTCTTTCATCCCATTTCCCCCCAAATTATTTAAGCCTGTGTTCCCACAGATTCATAGAGATCCAGCAACAGATTTTAAGCCTGCTATCTTAGCAGTTACAGTGCATTAGAAACAGAAGCAAAGCACTTAAAACATGATTAGGATAAGAAATGTTGGAGGGGACTGTTTTTTACAAAGCACAGTATCAGTGGTTTGAAAATCAAGACTATGAGGAATCTTGCTTTGGGTGTTAAATAGAAGAACGTACAAAAGCTCTGATTCCTTGTGGAAGCGAAGGCCAACAAGTTTCTAGTCAGTAGAGAGGGACCTTTACAGTTCTGCAGGAAAACAGAAAGCAGCATTATTGAGAGACCTGCAATGACATCAGATAGTTTAGGCATTATTATACGTACTAATATATTTTAAAATGTCAAGGGTCTGCAGGCATTTCTTTTATTTTGCTCTGAGCTACACCCAAAGCTTTAGAGACTGTAAGAGATCAACAACAGTATTAACAAGATGCTTAACCTTTCAAAAAGCTGTATACTTCAGTTTTATCTCAGAAAAGATAGAACACATAGTGGTATGGATAAAAATTCAGCAGCAGTTTTCCATGT
The DNA here is from genome assembly GCF_963210335.1 of Falco punctatus. Lineage (NCBI taxonomy): Eukaryota > Metazoa > Chordata > Aves > Falconiformes > Falconidae > Falco > Falco punctatus. The sequence goes on along the minus strand of NC_137586.1, from coordinate 15,974,477 downwards.
AACCAGTGCAATCCATTAATAACTTCGCCACTTAAACTGATCTGATCCAATCATGTTGATAAAAACATTTATTACACCTTACTTGAATGCTCTTAATAAATCTTAATATTTTTTTTACTATAATTTCTGCCTTTTGAAGAGGATGTAAAGTAACATCTATCTTTAGGTCATTAGTGGGTTTTATGTCTTTGTATTGAAAATGTGGATATTCTGCTCCCATTCCCCACCCCCCACCCCCATGTTTGCTAATACCAGTGATTTTGGGAAGCGCAGATTAGCATCCTGATAGGCAGGAAGCAATATGGCAAAAATTAAACCTGTCTCAGTCCTGCTTAGTCCTCCCCCTTTTTCATGTTCTGCTTCATTCAGATTCAACATCTTCCCCGAGGTCGACCATCCGCTCACACTACCCCTGTTAAATCCCACCTGAAGAGCTACTTCTGTTACAAAAAGTGAGTGACCAAAACTTCCTTTATTTAAATACCTTGGAAATATTCACTTATTTCCCAAGAAATTGTTCCATTATTTTGTTGCTGAACAAAAAGCTTTTCTTTGTACTTGCTCTGGAAACTTGGACAGGATGAGAAAAGACAGTTATTATTAGCGGCTCCCTGCCTTTTCACTTCCAAAGCCAGCTGTCATAAAAGATGTCGAGCAAGTACAGAAGTTACAGGACCACAGCTGATCCCTCCTAGGAATGCAAGGTGATCACTGATCCCGGCTTCAGGCATGGCTCTCTCCAGGCACTATTTTTGACAGATCTACTAGGTGAACTTCCACGCCTGTGTCAACAACTTTGATTAAAAACAAAAGTCAAAAGACCAGGCTGGTTGTAACAGTTCAAGATGGCTCACAGAGCTTTATCAGGTTCATTGATTCGTTGGTCTGAAGACAGGAATGTAAATGCTTTGTTAATGCCAACAGTCAAGACGCTTCCCCGAAGGCAGTTAGGTTGGAAATGAGAACGGCATGTATTACTTCGGATCATCCTCAAAGGACAACAAAAAATTATTGCCCCAAAAATTACAGCTCTCCAAGGAGCGTTCAAGTAAGGAGCCATGTTTTGTGGTTATCCTGAGTAAGCCACTGGCCAGGACGCGTGTACCAGTCACCGGGCACGCCGCAGGAACCGGCGGCGAGCCGTGCCCCGGCGGGGCGTTCGCCCGGCCACTCGCCAAGGCCAGGCAGGCTGTGGCCAGCGTGAGGGCTGCGCCGGGCAGCAGCCGCCACCCCGGCTGTGAGCGCCACCCCGGCCGCGGGTGCCCCGTCGGCTGCAGCCCCGCGGCCGAGCCGTTGGGCGGGCTCTGCTGCCTCCCGCCGACGGGGCCGCCGGCCGGCTGCGGGGTGTTGGTGTTGGCGCTGGCGGGGGGGTGCCGGCGCGGCTCCCGCCCAGGCCCGGGCCGTGACCCCGCTCCCTCCCCCAGCCCCCTGCCGTATTTAGGGCGGGCCCGCCCAGCGCTCCGGGCCGCGCCGCCGGTGCTGCCGCCCGGTACGCGCCGCTGAGAGTGGCCAGGCGGGCAGCCCGGCGGTGGCAGCGGCAGGCCCGAGGGCTCTGGCAGGACCCGGCGCCGCGCCGCACGGAGGCGGCGGGAGCAGCGGCCGGGCTCGGCGGGGGGAGGCGGGGCCGGGCGGGCGCTAGCGAGCGGCGGCGGCAGAGCGGCAGGGGCGCGGCGGCGGCATGGCTTCGTCGCAGGGCAAGAACGAGCTGCGGTTCGCCGACTGGATGGCAGCGCTGCCCAGCAGCATCCACCGCACCCCACTCACCAACCTGGCCATCCCAGGTAGGGGCTCCCGTCTCCCCGCCCCGCGGGCTGCGGCGCGCCGGGCAGAGCAGAGCGGGGCGTTCAGCGCGCACCAGTGCTCCGCGCCGCCGGGGAGGCAGCGAGCCCGGGGCAGAGCCGCGGTGGTTCCGCTCCTGCGGTGCCTCACCGTGCTCCTCTGCGCCGCCCCGGCGGTGAGCAGCGGGGCAGGCGCGGAGCGGGGTGCTGGCCGGCCGCAGTTCCTGCGCCTCGAGGTGCAGTGAACTTGGAGGCGGCGGCTGGCGGAGTGACCGGGGCCGCTGCCCGGTGGTGCGGGCGAGCCCGGTGGTGCGGCGAGCAGCGTGCCCCGCAGCCGCTGTGCAGACCTGGCGGCCCCTTCGCCGGTCCTCGCATGCGAGCGAACGCCGCGCGCTGCCGGTTCCCTGCTGAAGCTGCGGCGTCTGAGCTCGGGGGAGCCGGGGAGGGGTGCGGGCTGCCGCGGGGGCAAACGCGTGGCACCGCTGCGTGACTTCTTTTCTTGTCGCCTTCAGAAAACACTCAGTCTCAACACTACTTTAAGTAAGACGAAAAATGGCAGGTCATGGTGCTCTGTGAACGCGTTCTTGGCTGTGCTCTCTGCCTTTCCTTTTGGTAAGGTATTAACTACAGACTCGTGCAAAATACATGGCAGAACCCAAAGCAGTGTGGCTGATTCAGATGATCCCTGGTTTGAGGGAGCACCCCATTTTGCAAGACTTCTGTACCAGCATCTCGCCCCTTCCGAGATGTCTGACAGACATGAGGTTTCAGAGATGCTGAAGCCCTAACATCTCTTCAGTTCCTTATGAGAAAGAAACGTTTACTTCTTACAAGTTTTGTGTAGCAGCTGCTTGTGTTAGAGCATTTTTTATGACACTAGTCAAAGATCCTTTTTTAAGACAATGTAATTGCAGCAGCTGTTTGCTAGAACGCAGTTTTTTGTAGTTCCATTCAAACGCAAGTCTGCCCTTTTAAAAATCACGTGCCTCTTTGTTTCTACAGTTTACACAAGCTATGTTTAGTATTTTACTTGCTGCGCTAGTTTTTGCTATTGGTTGAATATATCCTGTGTCCCTGTGAGGCATAGGAATCCAACATAATTTGATATAACAGAGATGTTTGAGTTGTAAAAGCTTTTGCTGTTAATAACTTGTCAATAATCCACAGGCTGTGGAATTTTTTTATGGAATATTGGCTATGATGAGAAATGGATCTCTGATTAATTGGGCCTTTGCAAGTTAAATGTATTGTTTTAGAGACTTTTTTTTTTTTTTTTTTTTTTTTGGTTTTCAGGAGATCATGATCAAACTTACTTGCTTCCAGAAGCAAGAAATTGCCTTTGATGTGCATGACCTGTAACTGGCTTCCTTGACTGAAGCATCATGAGGCTGTTGTTATTGGTGCACCCATCTCATCTAGACCTCGGTTACTTTCTCGTAGCCTCTTTGTAAAATATAGAACAGTTTTTCACAGTGGATGTTTTTCAGAGCTTTGGCAGTAATAATAGGAGCTTTCATACCTTAACATGTTTAAATTAAAAAAACCCAAACAAAATAGCCTACTGTGATCTGTAAGTGCCAGTTAATCCCAGCACAGCAATAAGCAGTAGGCAAGTTCGGCAGCCTGTAAATGCAGAGGCTGACCCCTTACACTGGCAGAAGGGTTTTGTTAATGTAACAGCCATGCACACAGTCTCACTTTTTGTGAAACAAGCAGCAAACTTACATGACTTGAGTGGCATAGTGTTAAGACCTTTGAAATTTGCTGTTCTGTTAGTTTAAGTTGGCGCAAACCTCTTACCTGCCCATCTCACACTTAAAATGACAGCTTTGGCAATAGAGCCTTATGGCAATATATTTCATATTAATTTATCAGTTAGGGATCCTGGCACACAGGCTGTAGATATTGGTGCAGTTTAAATACTATCTTCTAATAGTATATTTACTATTATATTCAATGGAGTGTAAAAATATACAGGATTAGTGCAAAGGCAAACATGGAATTGGTTTTGTCCTTTAGGAAGAAGTAGCTTGATAATGTTTATTTATATATTCATAATGTTTATTTAGAATTTTCCTCCCATATGACCACAGCTGAACATTAATGCTATGTGTGCATAATAGCTACTAACATATAACTGCTGTTCAAATAGTTAATGCAATGAATGTGTAGAAGTGAAAACCTCGTATGAAAAATCTTCTTAGTTTTAACTTGCAAATTTTTAACTGTTTTCGAAACTAATGTTTACTTAGAATGTGTTAGTAGAATAACTGCTGTATTTTGTAAATAGCATTTTTTTACATTGTTGGTTCTTTTTTTCTTACCAAAAGAAGTTAATAGTACATTTTTATTTTCTCCACCAGGATGTAAACTTCCCTCGTGCAGTAGGAATACTGATTTTGACCTTAATTCAGCAGGATAGAATTCAGTTCTGGAGCCAGAGTAACAGTGCAGTACTAATGTAGAAGAAAAACCATTAACCTGAAAATGTTAGAATGAATTTTCCAAAATAATGTATCACCACTTATCCAATACAGAGAATCTTCCACTATATTAAGGGGAAAATGTTGTTGTTTTATTAGAAATCATCAGTATATTTCTCCTTGTTTAGACAGAGTGGTTGGAACTGAGATGATACGCTGTTTTGTTTTTGCACAGACATGCATGTAACATTTTAACTGTTGCAAAGAGAAGCAGAAACCTCTTGGTATTTTGTCATGATCTTATTTAAACAATACTGTTGAAAGTATGTTACGTTCATATTATGTTTAAAAACATGATTGAGCACACATTTTTATTTTATTTTAAATGGTCAGTTTTTAAGTGTATGCAGGCACAAATTTGTCACCACTCACACTTACATAGTCAGTGCTGTATTTTGTTACTATTTAAGTAAATTCAGTTACTTGTTTCATTCTGTGCAGTCCAAGCCAGGTAGTTTTGTTTTCCTAAGACCAGGAATCCAGTGGATGACGCAGAGATCTCTAATATAACTTGTGCTGGCTTTGTCCATCAAACTTTTCCATTTGGATTTCTTCCAAATACGAGCAGGATGCGTTATGCCACAGTGTGTTCTTCTTTCATTGTGCTGTCTATGTTTTCTTGCACTGCAAATGATGGATTTTCAAGTGAAGGATGCCAGTAACAAATAATAATATACATTGTTTGGAAATAAAGTAATCTTTTAGATTCCAGAAATACCATGTATATTTAATCTATTGCTGTGACAATTAGAACAATGAAATATTATATTCTTAGGATTTCAGCCCAAGGCGTGTGACTCCTAGCATTTGTAAACTACCTCTTATGTTTAAAGATCAGTCTGGCTAAACTCACAACAGCCTGGCTAAGAAAAAGGTGGAGGATTGTGGATTATTTTCTTTGTTGTTGTTTGCAGGGAGTGTCCTTCAGTAGTTGGTAAAGTGTAGTTTTGTTCAATGCCTGTGCCTCTTTGACCAGGATAAGGAATAGTTTTCTGTAAACAATGTATGTTTATGGGACTGAAATCTTTGTGCCCCCAAGTTGAGGCTAGATGGTGAGGTATAGAAAGCCTATGTATTCTGCTGCGTTGGTGCCCTCTTTCTTAATCTGCGTGGAGGGTATAAACTGTGTGCAATGCAGTAAAATAAACATCAGTAGGCAGCATTTCCTTATGAATTGACCCACTTACTGATGAATTAACTTTCTCACTGGCACTCTGTAAATATGTATCTAGTTTTGTATCGGTGTTTTTTTATACAAATAATGTGTCATACATGTTGCCTTTTCCCCTGGAGCTAATATTGCAAGCCTCTGAGCACATCTGTAAAAATAAGCTATGATGGAAAAAAGTATTTTCTTCCCCAAGTAACTAATCCTGCCACCAAAATTAGTGCTAGCCTAAGATTATGGTTATCTTCATGATAATCGGGATATGATTAATCCTGATGTGTGCTAGGAACAAGTCTGTCCTTCACATAGTATAGATAAAACCCTCTGAATTAATTTGAGACCCACAATATCCCTCGAGTGCTTGATTTTGAGAGTTGGGACTCTTCAGGCTTTTGTTTCACAGGAGAGTTTTCTGGTTTCTTTGAGCAGATGAAACCTTTGGCTTCTGTGGCTGGAGGACTCGCTGTGAGCAATTTAATTCTCGGTGAAAATCATTTTCACAGTGATACCAGCTTGGCAGCTATGTTTGCTTAAGGTAGTTCCTTAAGAGGAGTGCACAGACCTGACTGGCTTCTTTTTGTTTCTCAGATGATTTAATTTGCTCGACAAAGTTCTTTGTCCATCAGCCAGAAAGCAGTTACTACGTGTGGCAGAGCTAAAGTTGGCTTATGATAAGTATGAAGCTGTTGGCAAGTGGAGTATTTTTCACACTATCCATCTTTAGAAAGGGTATCTAAGACTTGAAATTTGTATTTCCCACTGTCCCACCATAACCATGCTTTGAAAAGAAAGAGCAAGACTTCACAGAGAGTTAGTTCACAAAAAGAGAGGGTGTGTGTTAGTGTCACAGATATGTTAAGAGCTGAGAGATGGTACAGATAGGCTTGGGAGCAGTATGCATGTTACTGGAATATTTTAGCCATTTTGTGAATGACAGCACTGCTGAGGCAACATAACAGATCTGTTTCAAAAACCTTGAATTCCTCTCTTCCATTGTAATTCTTTGCAAACGTTCAAGGAATTACTTCTCAGGTGGACATTTCTCATCCTGAGCCTCACAAAGAAATTCTTTTGTTTTAAAAATAGCTGGAAATACTTTCTTGTTGGTTATATAGATAAACATAATTTTTGCTGTTTAAATGTAATTAGGGAGCTCTTGAGTTTTCAGCTTGGATAGATGATAAATTGGATGCTTTTAGAGTGAGGAGTGATTGTCTTTGGTAAGCACTTGGGACCTGTTTCATCCTTGTCTGTCCAGTGGTGGTCAAGAGGACCTCTGCTTCACTTGCCAGGTTCCGATTCTGTACAAAAGTAGTTCCACCTAGAACTGTAAACTAATGATGCAGGTAAAATTATGAACATATCATGCAGGTTGCCCATTAGCTGTTGACATGTATCTAAGTATCTGGAAGAACTGTTCCTTTTATCAGTGCACCCTGTACTCTATTTCAGCACTCTTCTACCTGAAATAAGTACTTTGTGCTTTATTTTCCACTAGGAAAGGGAGCGAAGATCTTCATAACTGACCTCCTTAACTTTCTTAGGATAGCTCTTCTTTCTTGATGGTCTTTTCACGTCATGTTTATCCACAAAAGTGAATAAAGTCTCTCGCTGACACTGCACGTGCTAGTGTTTGCTTTCCAACCCTCCCAGAAATATTTCTCTGTGATAGTTTCCTGTGGCATTCACCATTAATTTCCCCTGCTGTGACATGTTTCTAGTATGCAAAAAATGAAGCTCTTTCATCCTTCACACTGCTATAAAAATCAAACAGTTCAAGCCCTTCAGTTTCTTGCCCATCTGCTACAGGAAGTAATTTGAAACTGCTTTTGCTTGTTTCCCAACAGGAGCTATTTATTTAATCCAGCAATCTCTGTCCACTCCGTCTCCTGCAGCTTAGTTCCAGCAGAGCTGGCTTCTTCTCTGACCTGCCTTGCATTCTGCCACAATGGCAGGTATGGCAGAGGGATCGGCTTTATTGCCATCTGGAATTATTCCTCTCTTTCCACCTCACTGAATTCCTGTTTCATTTCCTCTCTTGGCCAAAAATTTAACTGTTCTGTGTATCCAGACTGCCCTTTTGACAATTTTTAACTTAGTGTTAAATATGCGTTTTGTGTTTAGTAACTTTCTACACAGTTCTTACTATAGTGCAGCTTGTACTGTCTTTCACACAAGATGATACTTGCTTTGAAAATGCTCAGTCAACTACGCAAGAAATTAAGAACGCAGGTGCAAAGTGGACAAAGTTAGGGAGACTATGACATTAAGTCCCATAAGAGAGCTCTGCAGTCTCCTCTACTGCTCCCCATAGGGGTATTAATTAAAATTTTAGCTACGTAATTATAAATTGTTTACTAAATCTGAAAAGTATTTGTGTTGAGGAATACAGTCAGATTTGTGTTTAATAGTTCTGCTCTCCAGAGAGCAGCCAGTTCCAGGGAGAAGAATCTCCACACCCGTCTTTTCCTTTCTTCAAAGGGTGTACAAATTAATAACAGGTGATTAATTTGTGAACATATTTGCTTGTGCGGTCCATATAGTAAAGCCCATGGGACACTGCAAAGAATAGAATTTGGAATAAAGACTGTTCAGAATCTGAAAGTTTGGATTTTAATGTAAACTTCTGTGAACTTCAGTGTTTTTTTGATACCAGCATACCGTGGTTTAATCTTATTTCCATTGTTTTGAACAGCTGTATGGTATCAGTTAAGAGCTGTACAGAAATACTGAAATGCTGGGGTAAATCAGTGTAAACAAATGCAGTGAAACACTTCTTTTTCCCTTCAAGTAGCTTGCCAGAAATGGGAATCACTAGTGATTTCTTCTGGGGGACACCCACCTACAAGAAGGGCAGGAAGGAGGATCCAGGCAGCTACAGGCCTGCCAGCCTGACCTCTGTGCCAGGGACGGTTATGGAGCAGATCATCCTGGGTGGCATCCCGTGGCACGTGCAGGACAACCAGGGGATCAGGCCCAGAGCACAGGTTTGTAAAAGGCAGGTCCTGCTTGACAAACCTCATTGCCTTCTACGACAAGATGACCCGCCTAGTGGATGAGGGAAAGGCTGTGGATGTTGCCTGCCTGGGCCTTAGCAGAGCCCCTGACGCCATCTCCCACAGCATTCTCCTGGAGACACTGGCTGCTCGTGGCCTGGCCAGGTGCCCTCTGCGCCGGGTATAAAGCTGGCTGGCTGGCCGAGCCCAGAGCGTGGTGGGGGATGGAGTTACACCCAGCTGGCGAGGGGTCACCAGTGGTGTTCCACGGGGCTCCGTGCTGGGGCCGGTTCTGTTTATTAGCTTTACCGACAACCCGTACGAGGGGATGGAGTGCCCCCTCAGTGAGTCTGCAGGTGACCCCCAGCTGGGGGGAGCGTTGATCTGCGGGAGGGCAGGAGGCTCTGCAGGGGGGTCTGGGCAGGCTGGAGCGATGGGCCCAGGCCAGTTGTGTGAGGTTCAACCAGGCTCAGTGCCGGGCCCTGCCCGTGGGTCACACCAGCCCCCGCAGCGCTGCGGGCTGGGGGCAGGGGGCTGGGAGCTGCCTGGGGGGAAAGGGCCTGGGGGGGCTGGTCGGCAGCCGGCTGGGCATGAGCCCCCCGTGTGCCCAGGTGGCCAAGGAGGCCAGCAGCACCCTGGCTGGTGCCGGGAACAGCGTGGCCAGCAGGGCCAGGGCAGTGCTGTCCCCCTGCACTGGGCACTGGCGAGGCCGCCCCTCGACTCCTGTGTTCAGGTTGGGCCCCTCACTGCCAGGGGGACGCAGAGGGGCTGCAGCGTGTCCAGAGACGGGCAGGGGGCTGGTGCCGGGGCTGGGGCACGAGGCTGGTGGGGAGCGGCTGGGGGAACTGGGGGGGTCAGCCTGGAGAAGAGGAGGCTCGGGGGCACCTTGTCGCTCTCTACAACTGTCTGACAGGGGCTGTAGCAGGGTGGGTGTCAGTCTCTTCTCTTCTCCTAGGCAGTCAGCAAATAGAACAAGCAGAAATGGCACCAGGGGAGGCTTAGATTAGGTATTAGGAAAAATTTATTCATGGAAAGGGGTTATCAAGCATTGGAACAGGTTGCTAGGGAAGTGGTTGTGTCACTTTCCCTGAGGGTATTTAAGACAGGCACTGTTAGGTTAAAGGTTGGACTCAATGATCTTAACAGTTTGTGCACCTGCCTTCATGTATTCATGCTTCTGGTGGAAAACTGTACTGTTATATCTGCACAGCTTGAGGACATATTTCTCATTTTTATAGTAAGGTATCAATTTCTTTGTTGTATATAGATAGGGAGCAAAGAAATAATTTGTGCTAAGAAGCGGTTGGTTAATCTAGATTTCCGAAATAACTTTTTTTCTACATTGGCTACATGGAAGAACAACTAAACAACAAAAATATAAATTGCAATTTTAAGTACCAATGGTAACCCTCCTTAAATTGTCATCTGTCCAAAATGCTTGAGGGAGAGCTGAAGGTCTTTCTTCCCTCATAGGTTAGTGCCTGTTAGATGGGGACTAAATGCTGAGAAGTGCTGAATGCTGATAGGTCTCTTGGAAGCTGAGGGTCCTCAGTCTTTCATCAGCTCAGGTCCAAGTATCCAAAGAGAAGCTTCCCTGTGTGATGTTCCTACTGTAGCAAAATGCCATAGGCACTTATGAGTTGTTTTTCTTGCAATGTAATGGAATATACGGTTTCCTCTGATTGCAAGTACAGACTTGGTCTTTTTCTGTCTATTTTGAAACCATACCATAGTCTTCACCATGATCTAATTTCAAATGAATCACTAGAACAGTGTTCAGATGCTCTCCCACCTTTTAAAATGTGTCTGTTCATATTAAATAAAGTTTATCTTAATCTAATGTCTTATCTGGTTAGCTCTCATACCTCAGGCTTAAATACTTAATCTTAGAGTTTCAAGTATGAAATAAAATATTGCAGAGTAGATAAAAAAAGAGAAAGGGAAGGAAGAAAAAAATGGAACTACAAGTACAAGAGGCTTCACTCCCTTCTGTGTGTGATGCTTAGGGTGTTTCAGATGGTTGGAGATGTATGACGTGTTGCTGCTATGAAGGTGAAAACCTATCCATGAAGTTTATTGGACTATAAATTTTGCTTGAAATTTAGAAAGGCCAGGATAAAGGGCACTGAACTAATAAATGCTGTAGCTTTTTTTAAAAAAAACACCAAAAACAATTAGAAGAATAGTGTACTTTGTGGTTTACTTTGTTGTTGTGCTATTGTCCACAACATACTTGTATTTTGATATTTTTTTAAAAATCTTATTAAACATTTGGAATGTATTTATACTTTGGCAGCCATGCAACTTGTTTTTATAACTGCAATAGGCTACTAAACTGGGAAATAAGTAAGAGCAGGAAATGAGTACAATATATGAGTTACGTGTAGTGCTATGTAATGAAACTGTTGGCATAGGGCCTCAGAGTTTGTTTTTGCTAAATCCTTTTGTTAAAACTTTGCATTCTTCAAAAATAGGTGCTTCAAACTAATCTGAATGTTCACACCAAAGACACATGACACCCTCTGAACTAGCATGTGACTGGAACTTCTGATGTTTCATTTAGTTGCCTACCATTAAATGCTAGAAGAGAAGTGGAGATTTTCTAGTCATTTTTATTGTCTGTGAAGTTGCTGTATGAGCTTAGGAAAACTGTTAAAAGTCTCTACTGTGTTTTCTTCTTTGTAGACCCTGGTAATTTCAAGACAACCACTGGTACTGAGGCCTGGGTTAGGAAGTGTGCTTCACAGGTTGTGAAGCACTGACTCCTAAGCAGTGCTTTGGGAGGAAGGCTGGCTGTTGGTTTTACACTGCAAAGCTCACGCAGGCTTTTAGTGGAGTGCTACTTTCCAGTCATGTGAATGCCACACAGAAGCTGCTTTGTCAGCAGAGAAGTTTGAGTAGGTACTGATTCTAGTTGCTGGCACAGGAATGCCAACATGTTCGCTATTTTAGGATCAGTCTTGTTTCTTTCTGTTGAAGCCCTTGGATTTTGCAAGACTGCTTGTTTTAATCATGTAGGTAATGTTCACAAATGCTGTCTCAGAAGCCATGCGGGCTGGGAAGGTGGTATTTCTTCTGTATCATATAGGCAGATACATTTTCTGTCATGAGATCCAAAAATGTGTCTTTTGCACTGGGTCCCTCTTCTGCTTTGACATTTCAAAAGTGGCTCATCTGTGTATGATGGACAGATCAGGAGATCACTTTGAATCTCCTGCAGAAGACATCTGCCAGTTGCTTTTTCTGTGGCTGGAAAGGAAGGAGGACAACATTGGTGCTCTGTATTGCACTGCAGGAGGCGTGAATCATTAGTCAGTGCACTGGGGTGAGCTGGGGCTTGTGAGTCTGGTTTTGAACAGAAATTCCCCAGTTATTCTCAATGACAGAAAAGGAGAGAAGGGTGTTGACTGGAAGTTCTCCTGGAGGCAAAAATCTAACTTGGACATTGAATAGCACATGCTGTGGGTTTGGCTGCATTCATGTCTGTATCCTCACTGTAATAAAAAAAAGTGCTTTTATGGGGTTGCATCATTGAATCCCCAGAACATCTTCTCAGCAGGTGCATGCTGGAATTAGCTGCGCTCACTGCCTGTGTGTAATGGGCTTCTGAGTGCACTACTGGAGTCAGCAGCGTTTTTGGTTTTTTTTTGGTCAACAAACTGCGTGTTTAAATTCATGTAAGTTTGAGAATCCAAGTCTGGAATTTTCTGTTTCGGGCAGTGTTTGTGGGTAGTTTGGTGGTTTTTTTGGAAGCTCCCCCCCCCCCCCCCCCCGTTCCATGTTGGTATAATTCTCTCACCATCCCCAGCTGAAGTGCAGGCTTTTCCAATGGCATGGAGATGCTCAGGTTTGATGAACTTTAATCTTCAAAGGATTGCTCAGTTAGAATTTTGGCTTACCCTGCTTCTGATGCAAAATTGACAGCCTTTATGCTTGCCAATAGGAGAGGTTGCCTCAAAAGAGTACTGTCTGGGATGGGAACAGGGAGCACATATATTTTGACCTTCAAATCAGTATTCAAAGGCTTATCTAATAGTGCAGGCTTTTGCTGCAAAAGGGAACAGAACTTGTACCGTTAGCCAAGCGTTTCGTGCATGTGCTTAGTGAGTGTTTTGAGAAACATTTTATAAGTTGACAATAAATAAGGAGAAATCAAACCAGCTTCAGTAATTTTTGGATGTAGTGGTCTTAGGGGAAACAAGCCAAGGGACACTGTGAAGGACACAAACAGTACACGTACATGTGAATGCTGCTGCTTTTAGTGTGCAAGAGACAGGAATCCTTTTAGAAATAGGTGTGGAATATGAAGAAAACTGGTTTTTTTAAGGTCAGCTTTAATGATCTGGCTTTTAACGATCCAGGCCTTTCTAGCTGGGAATGATGTGAGTATGAACCAGTCAAATCTGATGTGAACATGTTTGAGAGCTTGGGATGATGTGGTGGTGGTACTGCGGAGAAATGGTTTGCTTTTGCACCATTATGTATTTGGCCATATCAGTTCTGCTCTGCAGGAATCAGAACGAGTCGCTGAAAGGTTGGCTGGTTACATGGTGTGGGAGATGCAAGGGATCTAAGGCCATGGTGGGAAGCGCAGTGCTGAAGGAGATCAAAGGTGCAGTTAGTTCAGTGCCCTGGCTGTGGCATCTTTTCTGGCCTGTGTCAGGGAAACGGCTTAAGGACAAGGTAAGGCTCAAGGGATATTTCCCCTGATGTGTACCTTCTTACTCTTCTGGGCTGTGGATTTCTTGAACAAAAAATTTGCATCCAAATTATTATGTTGCATAACCCCTGATAGACTGCATTTCTAGCGTCTTTAGGGGAGCTGTGCCCCTTGGTCTGCGAATGGGGCTGGAGTAGAGAGTTCCCCTGTTGCCTTTGGCTGCTGGAGAGTGCAAGTTTTGTACAGCCACGGGGAGAGGGCGCCAGAGGGTTTGTGACATTGGGTCAGTGATGGGGCAATGTGACAGGGACAAGAGAGGACTGAGACAATTTTGAGTCCCTGCTTGTGGGACTGCTTCATTTCTGTCACTGAATAGATACTGGATAGAGCAACAACACCTGCGCTGGGGGCAGTGGATGCAGCCTGAACACCTCCTTCCCAACTGAGCATGGATGTTAGTCTTTGTGGTCTCCTGGAGCCTGTCCATCTCACCAGTGTCCATCACTGCAGAGATGTAGGGGTATGGCTGGAGGACATCCTTTTCATTCACCCAGTGCACAGTGGTTTCTGGCTATTTACAGTCCATATAAATCAACATTCCTCTGGAGGAAACATGTATCTTTCTGAATTGCACGTATTGTGATACGTACTCTAGAGGAATTAACATTTGTGGTGGCCTCTTTAAAGCCCAGCCTGCTTCTCGGCTAAGTCTTCAGGCAACAATAAGCCACCAGTGTAATTTTCAGAACCAGATTTTATCTTTCTTTGGCATTGCTTTTCCCAAATGTGCCAAGAGAGATAAGGTTTCTTAATCTTTAAGGCACCTTTCTAGACTGCGAATTGGCTTGAATTTTATCAGAGAGGGGAGGTGATGGTGTTTTGTTGTCACTTTCTTTTTAATAATAGGTGTTTTCATGTTTCAAATGTTATTCAGAAGCGCTGATAAACTTAATACATTGAAAGCAACTTCTCCCAAGTCAAGTGATAGATAATGCCCTTTCCTTTTGAAATTGCTGCTGTCTACAGGATCGTGCTGTGCCTGGAACACTGAAGCCAAGAAACTAAACACAATCCCTTTTATGTCGCACTTCCAGTCAGGTGTCATTTCAACTCTGCCTTAAGTGTGGGATACAGGCCAAAAACACTTTGTTAGTAGATATATAAAACCAGTAGAAATATGGGTAAGTGTTCTTCTAACATAGAAATTGCATTTAGAAGTAAGTGGGAATAGGCTAGCAATTGTGTCTCTGTCTCAGATAATAATTTGTGAGCACCGTTTTAGGAGTCAAAACTCCCACCAACTTATGGACAAACCAGGAAAGATCCAGGTGGGAGGAAAGGAAACGCTTGAAACAAGCTTTTTGCATGAGTTCAACCCAGTTCACAGTTAAGCTTGCGCATTTTGTTTTGTGGGGTTTTTTTATTTATTTATTTTGGACAGTTTATTTGTTAGTAGAATTCACAGACTGCCAGGAGAAATTCTGACATTAGTCTGACTGGGACTGGTTTTCTACTGCTTTGTACCATGTGTAAATGCAGATCTGTATAAAGTGTCACTAAATCAGAGCAGTAACTCTGTATTTTTACTTTGTAAGCTATGCGGCGGTGTGGAACGAAGTCTGTCTTTGTTAGTTCCTGATGAATAAATTTCTCTGAGCAGCTGAAGAAAGCAGTGCTGATTAGATGATGGGCTTAAATATGGCCCTCTAAAATACCCAATGCAACTCATTTGTCAGAAAAGTAAGTACCAGCTTATGTTACTTCCAGTCTTTAAGTTAACCATTAATGCATAGCTACATGAAAGAAAAGATAATTTGTCTTCAAAGTGAAAAAATCACAAACCTTACAATTCAGCCTTATCTAAAAATTCCATTGTCTTTGATTATGACCTAAATATGAATTGGGGAACAACGTTAGAGAAAAGCGGGATTTGGGATTTTACCTATTGCATTTTCAAGTCAACTGTCAGGCACACTGTGATGACTAATAGTGCTAGATCAGGCCCTTAGTTTGTTGTAGTGAGTTAAGCAACATGCAGAAGAGGAGGAAATAGCATACAATCTAATTTTTTTGAGACAGTATGCTACTGAAATACCACTTAGTAATATTTTGGATTTGGTCTGCATTGTAAATAATACTGGAGCCAGCTGGCCTTTCACAGTCTGGCTCTTTTTTTACTATAAAATTAAGAAAATACAGGCTTTCAAATGTATTAACATTCATATTAATGCATTTTAATATTTAGGCAGCGGTATTTCAAAACCAAGCTAGCTTATTTTCAGTCTTAACATACCTTTTAAGTTGCTCATATAATTGAGGTCTGGAGAACTCATGGGACAACTGAAGGTTGCAATTTCTGCACTTTTTTGTCTCCTGGTTCAAATGTAACATTTTGTTCCTGGAATTCCTATGGAATTGAGGTACACATAAAATGTTCTCGAAGAAAGCACTTTAGCATGACTAGTGTACTTGAGGCCATGTATGATTGTTTTATGACAGCAGTATGAGTCTGTTTTCTGAAGCCCTGAAACCCCAAGGGTCTTTGTATCTCAGATTTTCATGTCATATGACTGTGGGCTAGTTTGCAAACAAGTAGTTTAAATAATACTGAGAAGCAAGGGGAGAACAGAAGAGCAGCTGTCAGAAACTGCATGGATTTGTGTATTGCATTGAAGGTAAGGATTTAGCGAGTTCTTGATGCCTGTACTGGGTGCTGAGAAGAGCAGCAGAGCTGAAGATCCTTGAGACTTGACAACGCAAGTGGCCAAACAGGCTGACTTTGCTATTAACCCAGCTGAAGTATGCAGCAGACACCTCTCTGTATCAGTGTGTGAAAGCACTGATGATTGGTGGTATGACTGATTTAGGACAGGGCTTCTGACTTCTGGCTTTTGCTGATGCTTCTAGAGGGAGGTGTGAGATCAGATTCACTAAAGTGGACTTAAAGATGTACCTTAGAGCTTGTCTAAAAGAAACAGAGCATGGAAAATGCGCACATCATTTAACCATCTCCATAGCCTGTGTACTAAACACAAATTGTAAAGGATTCATATTCTGTATTACAACACGACGTTTTCCATGTTTCATGAACCAGAAAACTAAATGGCGTGCTTAAAATGAGAGAGGATGAGGCAGGAGTAGGAAATGAACATGAGTTTTACAGATTTTAATTTTAGTGACTTAGCCTTTGAACCACGCTTTTTCTAAACGGTAGAGTAATTTAGAATGGATGTATTCTGCTCTGACAGTGCATTATAGTGCTGTTTAATAGAGGGTATCCAAAGATTCTTATGACAGCTGACACATTGGGTTTTGATGTCTTGTATGTGAGACTTGTGTGGTTTGTGCGTAGTCTTACCAAAAAGTAAAGGAAACATTTTCCACAGGAAAGCAATACAAGTTCATTATCAGAAGGTGTGATGGTATACAGAGCACTAGATTGCATTGCCCACCTCTGAGGTGGTCTCTGAAAAGAAGGACCAGTTGCAGGCAAGACCAGATCACAAGCTATTGTGGCAGATCCCCAAGGGTGAGCCACAGGAGATGAGGTTTTTGCCAGCATTTGAAAAGCAAAACAAATGTTACAGCAGCTTCAGCTACATAGGAGGTTTGCAAGGTCTGCAGAGGAGGGACTGGTCAGTTAGCAGCAAATTGTGTTACAGAAAGGGGAGTTACATGCAGACACTGCTTTGCTGTTGCACTGGATTTTTCCTGGTGCCATCCAGCAGCACTTCCCTTTTCAGGAGGTAAACCATAGCCAGCTGGTTTTATGTGTCCCCTTCAGTCACCCATGAAAAGAAGCAGAATGTGGGATGTGGCTCCTGATGTGAAGATTGTTGGGCAAGCTGCATATCACCATGGTCTTTAATATATGCAAGTGGGGCGTGGGACAAGGTGTGAGCACTCATAAACCTCCTCTAGCACTGTGTGAAAGCTTAAAGGCACCAGTAGTTTCATCCATTCACCCAGAATCATGCAAGAGAGAGAATATAGTAAGTTAAAAGGGGAATAAATACACTGAATGCTGGAGCGGAGGACAAGTAATTTAGGTTATTACCTTAAATCCCTGCCTGCAGATTAGGGGGTAAGATCTACCAGCTTTTAACTCCATCTCTTTGCAAAGCATTGCTTCAGAAAGCATCTAGAGCTCAGCCCAGAAGTGGTTTGCTGTTTTCACTTCTAAGATTTGAGCAAAAGTGAAGGAAAATGTGCCCTCAAAAAGAGGAGGCACATGATGCTATTGGGAAAATAAGCGAAATTTATGGTAACAAACCCCACATTTACTGCTAAATGAAAGGATATAGCCAGGCACTTCATCAGCTGCAGTTCATTTGTGAACTGTGGAAAGACTGCTTTACTTCTGGTCGTCCTTATGTATGTTCTGAAGATACGTATTGCTGTGATATCCATGCCTATTAAATTTTTGTCCTTAGGACCTCTGTTTGGAAAGAACTGTCTGTATACCATTGCAACCCAGGCCTTTATTTAAAAGAAATGTAAAAGTGACAGAATTTGCTGTGAAGAAGTTTAAGTAAAACTAATGATAACATGTGCAAGAAAAATTTTCTGCAAGCTCCTAGCAGAATAGGGCTGTGTTCTGACGATTCATCTCTGGGATCAAGCTATTTTGCAGTACTGAAATATTCTAGGAGTGCCAAGCTAGGATATTTAAAGTTTAAACTGTTGATGGGAGACTTTTTTTTTTTGTAGCTGCCAGATTTAAATCAGGATGTGGAATTTCTGAGGGCCTAAGGCAGGGGTCCTTAAACTGTTTAAACAGGGGCCGGCGCGCGGATGCAGTGGCAGGCAGCCATCTGTGGCTGCTTAGTTTCCCCCCACAACCCCCGGTGGGGGGGGGGGGGGGGGCAGGGGGTGTCTATAAATACTGGGGGGTGGATTGAGGACCCTGCAGGGCCATATCCAGCCCACGGGCCATAGTTTGAGGATCCCTGGCCTAAGATTATGTTTTCTGGTAGGCCTGTGCCTGCTGTTAGATGCTGCTTTCTGTTCTCCCTGACAGTGACTTCATGTTGACTTCAGAGAAATAAGCTTCAAGTAATTTCTTTTGGGGGGTGGAGCTGATGACTTTCACAAAACCACAGGTTAAAAACTGTTTACTGTTGTCCTGTTGCGTATGATACCTCCTAAAAAAAATATATCTTGGTAGTAGTGTTTGCATCTAGTCAACCTGAATGGCTTTCAGGTGAAGAGGCACTGAGCTGGTAAAACTAGTTTCAGAGCAGGGTGGTTTTTCACTGCTGCAATGTCTGAGTCCTGTTTCATTTAATGGTTTTCATTAATAACCTATATGAGAACAAGCTCATTATGTAATATGCGAGTAATAACAATTGAAAGAAGCATATGAGGAAAACAGTAGCCCATATTGCACCACAGTGAAATGAACTTCATTTGAATAAAAATTAATAGGCTGGGGCTGAACTATACAATTATTCAAAAGGCAGAGTTTTTTTTCAGTAGGGAGTTTTAAAATGTAATAATTCAGGAAGAGGCCTGGAGGTAGTGGTGGCTGAGATTTTGACAGATGAGGCAGCCGGGAAGAAATCACCACTGCAGGCTTCAGCCACATGCTCAGAAGCATGGTGTGTAACACAGAGGTGGTAGTCTGGTGTGTCTGCAAGTGAGGTATGGTATTCATTGTTACTGGAAATAGAAATGGAAGCTGGAAGTGAAGTGGTAAAGCCCTTTGAGGTCATGTGGCTGCGTGAGGAGTAGTGAAGTACCCAGTTATGACTCTGGAAACGGGGCTGAGATCAGCAAGAGGCCACAACAGGGTAACGTATCAATGGTGGATTAATTTACTACGGGATTTGAAGAAAAGGAATGAAGCATGATCCCTTTGAGCTCCTTTAAACATGGATTGGAAAGAATGCCTTGTTGTAAAAGAGAAAGTTGTCACGTTACCAGGTGGTTGCCCTGCATGACTTCAGACATCTCTTCACATCATTTACACACCTTCAGGAAACATAAGTTGAAATACAGTATTTTTCAACAAGCCTTGGTTGTTGTAATGCATGGTATATCACAGTAGTTCACGTGTAGAAACTTGAGGGATCCTGGGGGATCAAGTCATCTTGAAGCTGCAACTTGGCACTTCTTCACCATCACCTGTAGCTATCTTCAGACCTCCCTTTTGTTCCAGCAGCTTTAGCTCTTGGGCCTCTTGGAAGTTACACTGCATGTGGGTAACCTCAGATGGGTTCCAAAAAGCACTGGATTTAAGCTGCACAGGGACTTTCTGCTGCAGGTAGGCAGTATGTCAGTGATGGTTTTTACTTGTGAGAGAACCTTCCATGGAACGCTTCCAGAAACTTAAGAGGTGGAAGAATGTTCATCCATGCCTCATGGATTTCTCTTGAACTGAGGTCATCTTCTGGCAAAAAATATTTAGAAGTAGTTTAGTGAGTAGCAGCTAAGATGCTTTTATGGTTCTTCATCAGGGCCTAGTTAGGAGGGGTACTGTAAATTGAGTGTTTGCTACTACTGCAAACTGGGTGTGTTACTGGAACTGTTGCTCTGTAAGAACTGATGCTGCTAATCCCTCAGTAGGGTTGTCTTTGCCATGCTGTGTAAAAAGCCTGGGCAAGCACTGGAAGAGTGAATTTTCTTGCATGACTTGACCTGCTCTCTGAGCTCTTCTGTGCAGGAGGCACCTTAAACTGTCAAAATGGAGTGCTCCTTTTCAGTGAGGTTTTGTGCTGAGTAGCTCTGTCTGGTAAAGAGCCAAGACCTGTGACTTTGGAGCCTCTGTCTAGATGGTTGTATGAGTGGCAGAGCCTAGCCAGTTGAGTTACAGGCTCATAATTACGCAGAACTCGCTCATCAAGAAGCAAATTTTGAATTCTTTTCTTACCGGTGAGGTTTTTTTACATGAACAAGCCCACAAACTTAAGAAACACTTTATAAACTGGAGGATGACAGCCACATTTTAGGCTTAACTAGTTATGGGTGTAATTCAGGTGAGAATTAAATTCATGCTTTAATGCTTTGCGTGTTCTGTCTCAGAATAAAACCTGAAGCAAGGAGGATGTGAGGAAGTATAGTAACAATTAAATGCAATGTTACTTGCCAAAGTACAGTAATACTTTGAGGTTGGCTGTCCCTGAGCAGTGGGGGGACACCTGTTCAAACACTGTACCATGGCAGATCCCTGAAGCCATGCTGCCTGTAACCCGGCTTCCTGTCACTTGTGAGCCTAGGCAGGCTGAACCATTATTTTTGGCTACAGCCTACGCTGTCCTTTCTGCTCTGCCAGCATTTCAGCCTTAACCACTTGGAAAAACCTCTGCAAGATCCAGGCAGAGAGAAAATCTGGCCTCTCCGTATGTGGTTCTGGGGTGCTAATCATGTTCTGTGTTGCAGAAATACGTCCAGAAGATGAAGGCAAACCAGAGGTTCAGTGATGTGGAAAAATGACTAGTGTCTCCCTTTTTAAAGCTTATCTTGTAAAAATACATTCTTAAAAAGAATTCCTGTTAGTACTTACACATTTGCTGAATGTGTGTTGAAGTGCTATGATGCCTAGAAGGGAGCCCACATGGTACCAGATTAACATCTTTAGAGTGATTCTAACTTTCTGAGCTGTCCCAGTATCTGCAAAGGAAAGAAAGAACCAAGCCCAAACCTGCGCAATTACCATGGTATTTTTTACTTTGTTGATACTACTTGTAACAGCCCTTCCATGCCCAATAAAGTATTTTTCTTTTTCCTTCCCCTACCCCCGCCCCCCGCCCCCCCCCCCCCCCCCCCCTCCCTTCGCTTCCCTTGCAAAGACATTATGCCTTTTCAAACTGTATTTGAGGTTCAGGTATATGGCAGTGGCATTGTGTATGAAAGTGTTTCTGACGTGCTGTGTTCCATAATCACAGTGCTCTGGTTGCCTGAAAAGAGGGTATTTTTGTATAATATGTTGGAGTAGGATTTCAAAGCCTCAAGAAGAACAAATGGTGAGGAATTGCTCACCTCAGCCAAAGGGAGGAGGGGGAAGCTGGAGATACTAGCAGAACAGGCTGAAATCTTTGCTGCTCCTGTGCATGTCAGTATCCTTGAGGGTCAGTTGAAGATGTCCTGTAAATTCTTCCATGAGATGCCCTGTTAAAGCTTTTAATGACACATTTTATTCTGGCACTAGAAATGATAAAATCCTGAGGAGACCATTTGCTCTATTAAGACCATGAAGAAGGTTGATGTTAGAGACCCTGTGAGGCTTCTATTTTTGATGGAAAAAAATTGAGTCTGGTTAAAGAATATGAGCAATGTTGGGTTTTTTTAGGATGGCTCTCTGGTAGGAACATAACTATCACAGCATGCTCTGGGGGTAGTCAAGAAAAGAAATATAAATGTAATTTTTACTCCATATATATTCAATTTGGAATTAAACTGCAATTTTTACCAATGAGGCTGCTAGCACAACGGATAGATTGAGAAGTGAATTCTGTTAAAAGTAAGAGAGTGCTTTCCAGAAAAAGCAGTCCATCTTGGCATGAGGTTTTGGGGTTGCTGTAAAGTCTATTGAATTATTCTCTGGCTTGAACAGATTTCTTCTTCTGTGCTATGCAACAGTGCAGCATAAATAACCATTACTTGTTGTGACCTTCTCTCTGTAAAGAGACACTGATTTGAAATCCTGTAAGATTGTCACTGTATATTTTCCAGTAAATTCCATATTATCAGGGAAAGAACTTGGAAAGTAACAGATGCTTTTCCTCATTAGCAGTTGACAAAAACCAATGAAAAAGGAATACTTTATTTGGGACGGAAAAATAGGCATTTTCTCATTCAAAAATAAGAAGTTTTACTGTAGTCATGAGTCAGTTTAAATGTATTAATTCAGTAATGGTGAGGCATATCAAACCCAAAGGATTTATTTCAAACCAAGATGTTATGTGTTAAGTGCCATATAAATAGCTGTACTGCCATCTCCCCATTGTCCTGCTCTCCAGTGACCATCAGCAGAGTATGTAGGGAAGAGCAGGAAACGAGGTCAAGCAGATCTGCTGCTTCCCTTGTATACTCTCGCAGCTTCCAGCAACTAAAAATGGTATAAACTTTGCTTTTATTTCACTGAAATGCTTGCGCACCTTCTAAGTCTTCTGGTGATGCTGGATGGAGGGCCATGCTTTTTCCAGACCACGAAAATTGTTCAGCTAATTCTGTTCAGAAAGCCTCCAAGAACAAAGTAGCTTTTCATTCTGTGAGGTTTTCAAGATCTTGAGGGTTTTCTGTCTGGGTCATTTTACAAATAGGACATTTCTTGTGGAGGATTAATTTGCAGGGACCTGAACACCGCTGTACAGAACGCTGTACTTCACCAGAAGTGAACTCTGTGCAGATGAAGTTCCTATTTTAAAGCTGTTTTTTAAAAAAAATGAACAGATTTCTTGTTGCAAGTGTCCATTTCTGTGATGCCTGCATTATGTTGTGGGTTTTTTTGTTTGTGTTTTTTTTTAAACTACTGTGTTGCATATTTCAGTTTTTTGGTGAGGGTATTAGATCAGAACTAGGACTTGTAGGATGAAAATTCTTGGCAAAGAGCCAAGATGAGCTGGAAATACTTGAGAACTAAGTACATTTCTACCTCCAGTCTTTTAAATCCACTTCTCTTGTAGAGCTAGCTGTTGTGGGCGGCTTTTGTTGAACAGCCTATATCGAGTTCTAATATGATTTTGGTGTGAATCTGTAGATGTTGTCTGTTAATTCCCTTGGGTGTTTCTGTTCTGTAAACCAACTGTGTAAGATTACTTTCCTCTAAAATAATACCTTTTGAACAGCCTATATCGAGTCCTAATATGATTTTGGTGTGAATCTGTAGATGTTGTCTGTTAATTCCCTTGGGTGTTTCTGTTCTGCAAACCAACTGTGTAGGATTACTTTCCTCTAAAATAATACCTTGCAGGCATTCTTGAGAATAAAATGTGTAAGCTTGGATTGATAGGTGATCACACATAAAAAAAATATTTTTTTCTCTGATTTAAGTAATAAAAAATATATTGTGAAATGGATAACATGTCTTGTTAATTAAGGTTTAACAGAAATAATCTTTTTCCTATTACCTCTAACACCTGGCAAGTGTGGTAGTATCACCACTTTGCAGAGGCTTCTGAGACCTCTTTCAGAAAGCAAACCATCATCACTTCTTTCTGTTATTAAAAAGAAAAAGAATAAAAAAGCCTGCAAGAAGCAGATGCTCCTCCTGACAAGGTTATGAAAGAACACTTCACTGCAGTGACAATTCTGCTGCCTGCTTCAGGAGGAATTTTACCTGGAGAGCTAAATGACTGGTTTACTTCTGTGTGCCCTGAAGCACTGATTCTGTTTTAGTCTTCTAGGAGCAAAATTTTGTTTTTTAGGAGCCAGAAACAGGTGGTGATATCTGAAAATACTTACTTAAACAATATGTGGAGAATATGTGGACTGATACAGTATTGCTGTCCAGATTGAACAAGGAACAATAATTGTGATACAGTTAATCATGGGCATTTAATCATGGCTACAACAATTTCTTAAAACTAGATTTTTTTCTCACTTTATCTCTTCCTTCACAGTTATTAGACTTACTTAATTGACTTATACAACAGATAGTGCAATCCTGTTGACTTGCAGAATTTTTGCTGTCCTTACTCTTACTGTCTTTTGACATAGGTATGAAACTTTTCATCTCAGTCTTTTAAAATTCAAACCATTATTTTGTACTATTGGATTTAGGTAGTGCCTATTGTCTTTTTGTTCTTTTATGTTTTTTGGTTTTTTTTTTTTTTGTTTTTTTTTGCAGAAAAATATGATGTTTGTTAAGGGGTTTCCTTTGAATGTTTATTTCCCTGCAGCAGGGTGAGATCTCAAACACGCATGGTTTGGAATGAATTTGTAAACATAAATTGTTGTGGCATAGATCTGGGTAGACAGAGCAGGGTGTAGTAATGGAAACCACGTTGTTTTCAGCTGTAACTTGTATTCAGTTTTTCTGGCTTAGGTATAATCCTTCCAGTATCAAAGTTGCTTAGGTAGAACTTAGTTCTCAGTATGTTTTATAAAAGCTCAAATTCTAAAAGCTTACTCATAGCCTCAAAACAGATAAAAGAATGTCGAAAAGGGTACAATCTGGCTTTGCTCCTGGTTCAGTAGGTTAAAAGCGTTTGGGATATAGTAAATTAAATGTATGAAAAGGTACTTCTTGAATGTAGTGACCCAGTGAACTTTATTGAATGCTCACATAGCCTCTCTTACAAGAAGCAGTTATGCGTGTCAAACTAATCTGGGGGAGTTTACTCACTACTACTCATAGGAGAATAAAATTATGAATCTGACTGATAACTAGGTTGCAAAATGCACAGTATTATTAGTCCCAGCCATATTCACTGTTTCAAAGCAAACGTAATATGAGTGAATCTGTGTGCTTGGAATATGCATAAAGACTAGAAGCAGGGACAGCTGAGCTACAAGATAATGACACAAAAACCCTATAAGCTGCATAAAGGCAGTGAACCTTCTCAACAGGTGATCAGCAAAAGGTAAAGGGAATGTGCATGTAAAAATTTTTTTGAAAACCTTGTTTACAACACTAGCGCTGGACTCCCAAGAAGCAAATGATATCTATATATTTTTTAGGCTTCCAGGTGCTTAATGTCAGATAGAGAATATTTACAGAATGGAAATATTTTTCTCTGCTATTTAATATATTTAACAGGTGTATGCCTGCCAGTTTGGAATTCTTGCTGGCACTTGCTTAGGTATAATGCATGTATGAGTTTACTTTCATGGGAACTGGTAAACGTTTAAATGTGGATTTTCAAATGCACCTGGAATTCGTGAAACCAAGCTCTTGAGAGGTCAGAATTAGGTCAGTGTTGAGGTTCATTTATGTGTTGCCTTAAGCTCGCCCATTTGAACCTTAAGTAAATTCTTGTGGGCTTCCCTGAGAACAGCAAATATTTTGTGTTTTCAAGACATTTTGGAAGTGGCACCGTTATGCGACAGTGTTCATGATACTTGCCCCTTCCCTAATGCAGGGCAGACTACTTACTGCTACTGTCTGTCTCTGTCTGGGTGTCCTGATTTCACCACATGTTCTTGAGTTCCTGGAGAGGGCAGTGAGTAGGACTAGGATGTAACAAATGACTGCAAGGATCCATCACAGCCTTTCAAAGGTGGCTGTACATTTTTCAGGGTAGCTCTTTAGGCTCCCATTCAAAGGAGTTCTGCACGCTTTCATGCATAGAGGTATCTCTCTCTGTCTCTGAAAGAAAATAGTATGTTTTTAAATTTGTGTGTATATTTGTATATGTGTGTATGTATATGTATCTTTATATGTGTGTGTATATATACATTCTGGAAGTTAGCACTTTGGAGCACATTGTTAAAAATGGACTTCCAGGGGCAGATTAGCTCAACCTGTCCCCTCTCCCTGCTGTGCATACTCAAAAGGACTGAAGATTAAAGGGGCTGGGCTTGCTCTGCACTGTACTTGGACACAAGCCTTGCATACTGAAAGGAGTAGTTAGGAGATGTGTTATTTTAAATCTTGTTGAAATTGTGCAGTTACCTAGCATCACAGATTCACAGAATAGTTTGGGCTGGAAGGGACCTTAAAGGTCATCTACCCCTGCGATGAACAGGGACATCTTCATGATCAAACGCTTGCTGGAGACCAGTACGATGTTACTTTGAGTTAGCTCCTCATTAAACCAACCCTCCAGGTGGGAGAGCCAACAGTGTTCCTGACAATAGCTGGGTTACTCTTCCTGCACTGAGAACAGATACACAAACCTGACATAAATATAAACAGAGATTTGAAAAATTAATTTTCTCTCCATTCCTGGCTGCCACCATTAGTGTTATGCAGATTTTTCTTCCTTCCTTTGCACTCTTTTTGTCTGTCCATCTCTTGTCTTTGTTTTAGATTGTACGATGTCCAGGACAGAGGCTGCCCATGACTTAGCATGCTTAAGTTCTACACAGGGGTAATTTTAGTAAAATCCTAATTTAAAAAAAAAAAAAAACAAACAACCAAAACCAAAACACCAAACCCAGAAAAAAACTCCATGGGGTAAAGGACCACACTTGGTGTTCACTGGCTGCTGTTTGTTTTGTGTTAGGTTTGGGGTTTTTTTTGATGAGTGAGTGAGAGTGGAGATGTCAAGGGCTGGAAAGCTGTCCTGGGCCAAATCCTGATTGTTTTGAAGCTTGCCTTTTTGAAGACAAGGCAGAACTTTTCCTCTCCAGTAAAGTATGTGACCCCTTCAAAGAATAAAGAGCTATCATTCATGTCATGCTTAAATAATCACCTTGTTAATAAATACAATACTTTGGACATGTGCTGATCATTGCACTGACATCAATACAAGTGTGTGTGTTTGTATATATATCATAAGTTTTTCTGTGCCTGCTCATTCAGGTGACAACTCCCTGTTCATACGGGATGAAATTAGAATTTATTTTGCAAGCTGCAGAACTATATGGGACAAATTAAGTGATAGATGAACAAGGAAAACTTGGTCAAAAAGTTCTTAGGTCTTTGTAGGAAACCTTCAGAAGCTTGTCATGGCTTAACCCTGGCCAGCAACCAAGCCCCACGCAGCTGCTCACTCACTCCCCGCCTCAGCGGGCTGGGGGACAGAATTGGAAGGGTAAAAGTGAGAAAACTTGTGGGCTGAGATACAGACAGCTTAATGTCTAAAGCAAAAGCTGCACACACAAGCAAATGAAAACAGGGAATTCATTCACCAGTTTCAGCCATCTCCAGGATAGCAGAGCTCTGTCACGCATAATGGTGACTTGAAGACAAACACAATAATGCTGAATGCCCCGGCCCTTCCTTCTTCTCTGCCAGATTATATACCCAGCATGATGCCCCGTGGTATGGAATACCCCTTTGGTTAGTTCAGAGCAGCTGTCCTGGCTGTGTCCCCTCCCAGTTTCTTGCACCCCTGCAGCCTTCTCTCTGGCAGGGCCTGAGGAACTGAAAAGTCCTTGGGTTGGTATGAACACCACCCAGCAACAACTAAAGACACCAGTGTGCCATCAACATTGTTCTCACACCAAATCCAAAGCACAGCACTGCACCAGCTACCAAGAAGCAAATTAACTCTATCCCAGCTGAAACCAGGAAAAGCTGAACAATCCTTTTTCAGAGTAAAGATTGCCACAGTCTTCTCCAATTCTCTCTTCCTCTGTTCTCCATGTGTGTGGCACTGTTGAACATATCAGCACCTGCACCCTGGGTGGTGCAGAAGCAGCTGAGCAGCAATACCTGTCGCTCTGGCAAGAATGCATGTGGGAAATCTCAGAGAACATGTATAAGTTGTGGCTGCTCAGGTACTTTATAGTAGTGATTGCTCTACTGTTTGTCAAAGAAAGAGTGTATTTGTCAAGGCAAACTATTTTTATTTACTAGATAACTCATATCTTTACCTCTTGTAAATGAAAGTACCCCAGAAAAGTTAGTTTCAATGACGAGATCCTTGCACAGGCAATTTGGCGTAGTCTCTGGACATTTCCTGGGTTTTTAAAAGATGAGTTATCACATCTTCTTTCTCTCAGTTTATTTTTTTGTCCTCAACACCTGTACATGATCTGTCTGATTTGGTTGGAAGAAGCTGCTGGGGGGAAGCAAACTACAAGTGGAGATTGTGTTCTGGTGTGGGGTGGTATTAATTCCCCAGCCCCTCCTCATGTGGAAGCTGCAGTCCCCTGCTCACCACAGGGAGGTTAACAGGCGCTTGCAGCAGCCCGGCACTTTGATCTTGCATGTGAGATTACACTGAAGCTCAGTAACGCTGTGCAGGGGGCATGGGCCCTGTGAATAATTTGGTGTTGATACTTCCTCTTAGGTTATGAATCTATAGGATTTGGGGCCATAGGTCAAGTGCCATCTTTCTGCCTCGAAGACTCCTTAGTAGCCAACGCATGCCTTTGGCATGCCTGTGCGTGAACAGCAGGGTAGAGTGGGCTCCTTCAGGACTGACCGTTAGCAGAATTTCCCACAGAAGCTTCCCTGGAATACATGAATTTTACCTGCAGACTAAAACATGGGTCACCTGAAGCGAAATAACAAATAAATGCCTATATGCAAAACCTCCTCTACACTTTCTTGGCTCTGCTGCAAGTCTTCTGCACTGTAGGCAAGGTTATTATGACTCCGTTTCTATTTCTGTCTCCTTGCACAGCCTTTTCTTCTGTTCCTGTCTGGTCTCTTCTGATATGGATGATCTGCTTTATTGCTTTGTCAATTCCTGGCTTTTCTTTGAGGTTTTTCCATTTTCCATTTATGAGCTGTGTAATTTTTTCAATATCTTCTGACTTTGCGCCCCTCCACCCCTGCCCCCTTCCCCCAGCCATGGCTTGGGCTTGGTACAGTGGTTAAGAGCCATTAGCAAGACAGTAATCTTTGGCCAGGAGTCCTCATTGCTGAGGATCAGTAATTACTTTCACTGGACAGACAGAGGTATTTCAACTCTCTTCTTGAGAAAAGAGACATGGAGTAAAAGTTTAAAGCAATTCAGAGAGCTGCTACAGTGAAATGGAATTTGGAAGATGATGCAGTCAGATTACCCACTTCCACCTGGTGCCACAGTTTTGTTTCCAGTTCTAGTGTTGTTCTGGTGGGTTTGAAGGGCTTCAGAAATGGTGATGGCTGTGGAGAGTCAGCAGAGGATATACGGACCATGTTTTCAAGCTGAAATGGATGCTATCTCTAACTGCACGTATTGTCAGTTGGGCTGAAGGAGGAGTCTTTATTTCACTGTCATGCTGCTTTTGAAGTGAAAGTTTTACATCCATAGACTGAAGAAAATGGACAGAGGAACCTTGTTTGCTAGGATTCATTAGAGGTAAGAAAAATTTTGGAAGTGTGGGATGCAGATGTAGTATTAAACTTTTGGCAGTGAAAGGAGTACTGGCTTTGGAGGCTGTAGGCAAACTCAGTGTCCTTCTAATTTGTTAAGTTAAATGCTTGTCATCCTCCCCAGCTTTGCTGTGATTGTGCTGTAGGATGCTGTTGGATGCATGCTAAGGACATTCTCTACTGAATGGAACCTAATAGGGCTTTGAAATATTGATGAATAAAAGGTTAATTTTTAATTCTCCAACTGATTGAAATTCAATGAGCTTTTGTCCAAGAGACTTTATCACATTATATGGTATAATGTGTCTGCACATTTAAATAAGCTAGGAGCTACCGGATTTTACTTTCCCGGCGGCCAAGGCATTGTAACAGAAGAAAATCATAAATTAGTTTATGTTGGAAAAGACCTTTAAGATCATAGACTCCAACCTTTAACCTAACACTGCCAAGTCTACCACTAAACCATGTCCTCCAGTTCCACATTTACATGTGTTTTAAACACCTCTAGAGATGGTGACTCAACCACTTGCCTGGGCAGCCTGTTCCAAAGCTTGACAACCCTTTCTGTGAGGAAGTTTTTCCTAATACCCAACGTAAAGCTGCCCTTTGAGGTGCCGTTTGAGGCTGTTTACTGTCGTCTTATAATGCTGTTTCCATTGAGCTAATCCAACCATAAGGTCTTCAAGAGTTCATGCAGTGGATCATATATTAATACATTAATATCGATCCCATCTGAACAACGATATACTGTAAGCACAGATATAAAACATGTTGGTGTATATTTATGTGCTCCTTCCATATGCTGAATCACCGATCTGCTGTGCTGTCAGACTTGAATGCCTACATTTGTGCTTGTGGTTTGGAAGACCTGAGCCAGCTAGAATGATGGTCATTTCACTTCTGTCCTTGTTCATGTTTTTGTTGTCTGATGGTTTTGCTTAATTAATATTCATGAATTTCTGTTATGCCTGTATTTGGAAATACAGAATGATGGTCACAAATTCTGATTTTTCGTTAGTGGGATAGAATTTAACAAAGTACAATGGAAAAGAAATGTTAATCCCTGTTTTTTGTAGTGCAATGTTGTTTCATTTGAAATGGATGTAATACAACTAATGTTGTTTTGCCTCTTTGTGCTGCCAGGATAAACGGAGCTTAATAACACTACAACGAATAGTGGCAAAGAACTGAAAAAGACAGGGAAATGTTTCCTTCTGCCCCAGGAAGATATATTATTCAGTGACTGCCACTGTGATATGTACCTGAATGAGCCAAAACCCAGCATAGCTGGTGCTCAGATTGCATTTCTGTTTGAGTGAGCATGAACTGTGTTTGCGTAAGCAACAGCCACTTGGTAGAAATGGCCACAAGGATGAAGCTGCTAATGGTAGGTCACCACAGTATCTGCTTCACTGGCAGTTGTGCAAAAGATCGGTTCCGTTTGTGTATTTGCCATCAAAGCATTTATGAGATTATTTATTTATTGTCTCAGGCATTACAAGTTTATCCACTTCCCTGCCAGAGAAGATAAACTTGGTCGCTTTTGGTCCTGCCTCCTTAATGTTTTTTTCCCGCAAACTGGGGAGATGATTGCTGGTATATGCACGTAATAAAGCCTGTCAGACACAGCCAGCCAGAATGCTTCTGAATTCACATTTAATTTATTCACAGCACAGCAGGGAGCAGAACTGATGGCTGCGAGTTAATGTGCTGCACTTTAATGAGATAACTGTTTGTCTCCCAGGTTTTGAGGTTTATGCTAGTTTTATTTGTCAACCTGGCTAAAGCCAGACCCATAAGGAATCACAGCTCTATTGAAATATTTTATTTACTTAGCCAGTGCTTTTGCCAGAAGAGAAATGGGTGAAGTAATTAAATAATGCTGCTTCTATTTTAGAACAGGAGGGGTTTTAGGGTTTTAGGGTTTGGAGCCTGCAGTTTACAATATGTCCTTGCCAGTATTCTGGCTCAAGAGTATTACCTAGATAAAAATATTCTGTTTGCAATTTCTCTGTACTTGTGGAATTAGATTTCCACCTGTCTTTGAAAATGGATCTGCTCTTCTCATTTTCTTTAGAGGTGTATTACTGGGGAGGAGAGGCAGGGTGAGAAACTCTTGTAGGAACTCTCTAATACCAAACGCAAGTGCAGAAATTTCAGCGTGACAAGAGAGAGCTTCAAAGTCTCCTGTTAAATGACAGATTATATGGCTTCACTCAGGTTTTGAAATCCAGTTCATGCCAATCAAGTCCTTGCATTACAACGCAGTCTTTCAATAGTGTCAGTTCCTCCTCACTAATTACCGCATTCATAATGAAAAGATGAACCCTAGTCAAGAAAAATGAGGTTATGATGCGTCACTTATGAGGCCATTTCTGTTTTGTGCAGTGGGAACACACAGGGGTCAGGAGGCATCTTGAGCATCAGCCCTGCAGACACTGTCGAGTTCTAGCCCTGGCAGGTCTGCTGTCTGAGCCAGACGCCCACCCCGAGGTGGGCAGAGAAGAGCACAGTGTGTGGACACAGTGTCTGTTACAGCAGTCTTGCAGTCTGAACTGCTTTAATCAATGTTAGTGTCCTTTAAGAAGCTTCCATTAATTTATCTAAAGTCAGTTGAAATTCCATTTTAAGCCTCACTTGTACTTATGCCTCTCTTTGGTGAACTTGGCAGTGTAAGGTTAATGGTTTGACTCTGCCTTAATGGTCTTTTGCAACCTAAACAATTCTATGATTCTGTGCAGAAACATTCTGTACACAAAAAGAGTGTTTGGAAAGGAGTCTTTGAGTCATAGCTAACATCTTTTGTGTGTGTTGACCTTTAATGTCTAAAACCTGTCAAAGTGAAGGTCAGATTGACCTTTCACTTCACCATTGTACCCTTGCATTGTGCTTTCTGCAAAACCAAAGCCTGTTAAACTTGCCACCTCTTGCAGCACGAATACAGCCATGTTCTGTGTCAGTTATTTCCTAACTGATATATTTGTGGGAGAATGCTATAATGGGCTTTAGTTGAAATGTGCCTGATTTTAGCTATAATCTCCTCTTGTTTCTTTGCTGCTAACAGAAGGCTGGGAAGTGGAGAGGGATGGGGAAGGGATGTGGCACTGAATGTAATTGGTTTTGGGAAGAGGGACAGCCAAATCTGTGTCCAGCCCTTCACTGAGAGACTTTAGAAAAAGACATACAGGGGCTGTATTTGGAAATACTAAACTGTGTTTGGCAATTGAGTCAGGTAATGTAACCCATAGAAAGCACATGATTGAGCCAACTTTCTATGTATTTATTCAACCAAATTAAAAAAAAATAATAATTGACTTAAAATGCTTTGCAGGTGGAAAGAAGCACGCAGACAAAATATCAGCGCATTTGGCTATGTGTAATGCTTTTTATTTATAGGCATGTTTCCTTTCTCTTGGACCATGGGCTGCCTGTTAATGTGTGTTTCTTCCCAGATGCCAATAGCATATTAAAAGGAAAAGTCATGCACATATGCAGGGCAGGGTTGTGGAGGTAGCTGGGGGAGAAGGAGCTTTACCTTTCAGCAAGTGCCACTTCTACAGCAAGACAGTTCACAGCTTCCAGGGCTTATTTCTCATCTTAGTGATGGAGCCTTAGATATTAGAGCAGTCTGAGATTAATAGTTATTTAGTTGGCAGAGGAAAAGGTAAATTACTGCAACAGATTGCCAGGTGCTGTTTCCTGTGTTGCTAAGAGCTGGCAGCTGGGTTTTTTACCTGTTGATCAGGAGTTAATGGGATTAGCTTAATGAAGAAGCTTAGGGTTCACATAAATATTAAAAGTGTAAGAGGTTTGGGTTTTTATTAGCCTCCTGCTGTTCAAGAAATAGTCTTTTTAGAGACTTTGCTCCAAATTTGTGTCCAAGGGTGTCCAATTTGATGTTATTGTTATTTTTCTTGATGCTTTCATAGGATTTCCAGGTCAATTTGTTGCTGGCAGTGACTGTTTTCATCATGTTAATGAGATTTCTTTTTTTTTCTTTTTTTGTCTATTACCAAATTACTTTGGCAGAATTTTAGGGTTTGCTGTATAGCCTTGGTTTTGTTTCAGGAACAGGTTTTTTTAGTGTGTTGGAACACGTTTCTTGTTTCAATTATTTCCTGTGGAGTTGAGTAGCTGAATGAAAGGTATGGCTTCTCAGTGTTTTAAATTCTCTACCTAGTCGCATATGGTAGTTAAAAATGAGTAATATTTAGAGGTTTAGGGGTGTAGGTCTTCTGAGTATGGTGTGTAAAATTGAGAACTAAATGGTCATGTGGCTTCATTTTTCTTCATTTTGGGCAATCTTTGTTCAGACACCAAATTCAGCATCTTCCTGGTATTGCAGTAGTTTCCTTACAACTGTGATATTCCAAAGAATGTCAAAAAGAGAATATCTTTTGAGGACTGGCAGCTATAATTGGAAAAAATTGGATAAACTTTTAGGTGTAGAAACCTTCCTCCAGGCCTGAAATGGAAGCAGCAGACTTCAAGCGAAGTACAGAAATACAATCTGACGCTAATGCTAGTGCCATCTAAGAATAAACACAGTCTGAGTAGCTCAGTCTGTGAAACATGGAAGTGTTACTGTCTGGATATCAAATGGTGCCCAGCCTGGCTTGTGCTGAGTGTATTCCAAAAGACGCTTTCCCTTGGACTGCCGGGGACTGACCATCTAGGCACTGTTCTCGTGTTGTGGGGAGAGGTACCAAGATGGCTTGTGTAGTTTTAGTTTGTCCAACATAGTGTTACGGAGTGATAGGCTGTTTCTCCCCGCAGGATGCCTGCCTTATAGCTTACAGAGAGCGCTCACGTATGGTTTGTAGTGGCTCTTCTGGGCTGTGTGTTGCTATGTACCTTCCTCTGGATTTCTCATGTAGTGTAAATGTGCAAAGAGAATGGTTCATTTCCCCATGGATGTTTCTGCAAGACTCACAACAGCAACTCTGGTCTTGCAGGCTTTCCTTCCCTTTGTCCTTGTCCACGCTTTGCTACCTGTCACATCAAACACAGGAGTCTCACCCTGGGTTTCAGAGCCTAGCTTCCCTCAGCCTAACTGCTGAGTCCTGGGAGCCGTGGAGGGATGGTTCTTCCCTGTGTTCCTGTAGTAGTGGCACCTTCTCTGGAACCTGAGTCAGCATTTTCCACAAGCACAATCACCTTTCTTTTATGCTTTTTTTCTGTATTTCTGTGGGGGAGAAACACTGTCTCAGAATGGGAGTCTTGTTCAAGTCTTTCCCTAAAATTGACCTCTACTGTGATGTGAAAGCATGAAGCACTTAGCAAGCAATTGATGAGCTGACACCTTTTTTATGCTGTTAGTTACTACCTTAGTGTTTCTTTCAGCTCCCCTCTTTTGATTTTTATTCCTACTTCATGCATTTCTTTTTATACATAGATCCTTGCAGAGGTGCAGGCTGTCTGTGATGTGTCCCTGTAGAAGTTCCTTCAACTCTTATCTTGAGCAAGGCAGCCATGTTCCTTGGTGAGGACTTCTTCAAGCTATCCCATTACAGACATTACTGCTGTAATTGTACCTCAGTGAGACAGAAAAGAAATTGAGATATACTGAATATGGGAAAGTACATTTAAAAATTAAAGAACCAAAACAAATTGAACAATTCTGGTGCTTAGTTTGAAATATTGTGGGCCTGGATTTTGAGGACTTCTTGCATGCTCAACTCTTTTCACACACCCCTGTGCCCTTAACCATATTCCTTCTTCTGGACCATGTGGCCTGATGTCTGGAGTGACTGAGATCTCCAGGTCTTTCTGATGTTCTGTTGTGTGTCCTCACAACTTAGCTCCTATATAGGGATTTAGAGCAAGAACACTGTAAATTCATGCATCCAAACAGGGATTATATGCTGTTTGGGCACTGAGCTGCTCATCCATGAGCATGACTCATTTCTGGGCAACCCTTACTTGCTTGGGAAATACTGTGGTAAGTAGTAAGACTTTCTACTCTTCGCCTGTCTGCCACAGAGGGGTTTTCAAGGTCATAATTTTCAACTTTAAACTTCTGAATTCTGTGTAGATGGACTTTAAATTCTTTTAAGGTATGACTTTCAGCTTCTTAAGACCCTAACTTGCCTGTTAGTAATACAGGGATAATATTTCCCTCCCATTAAAGATGCATTCATTAATAGTGGAGGTATTTATGCTGGGATTCATCTCACCTAATTTTAGCTGCCTGAAGTGGGCTGTTTGTGTCATTTAAAGAGTGGAGAAAAAGAATCACCTCCACTGGTGAACTATCCTAACTTACCTTAGAGACCTATATCTGGACAAGATAAGTACACACCAGAGGTCCCTCTCTTTCTCTCATCTCTGCAGGAATTTAAATGACTCGTACCACTTTAGATGAGAGGTGTAATTTTAAGCAGCTGCAATGGGTAAGGTGGTCAGGGTGATAAACATGGACCAGCTAATTGGGTGTTCATCTGTGTGATAAAATTGAACACCCAACTCATTGCTACTTCTGCAAACAGCACATATTCAGCTGGGGGTGGTTTTACTGGTAGAATTTTACTGCCACAATTTTTATTTTTTTGTTTTTAATGCTGAGGATTCAAATCCACCCATGAGATCCTGGAAGTCTCTATGTCTAAATATCACTATACTGTTGCAGGAGCAAAATCATAAAAACACTTCTTTCCTTTGGCTTGGTTTCAAATAGGGTAACATCAGTTTTATCAAACTGCCTCTGTTAGTGCTTTAATTCAGCAAACAGAGATTGCTAGGTACTGTTCCCTTTCCAGTCAAAACATCAATCAGAACTGCATGCTCCACAGAGTACTGTACAAATTAACATTTTAACATCTCTATTGTAATTATTCTGAGCATCTTTCCTTTATGACACTCACAAGAAAAAGGATGACTTGTCACTGAGTTTCCTGACTCTAATTTTCTCCCTATGTAAGTGTGCTCTCCCAGCATCTCTTTCCCCACCGTCTATGCTGTGTGTCTCCAGTGCCCATACCCAGCTGAGAGCTTGCTGTCTTAGTTACTGAGCTGACACAATAGAGGGCAGGAAGGATCCAAACAGCCGTTATGTATGTGAACAAGTAGTTTGAATGTTCAGAGGATCTGATGAATAGACAAACATATGATTTGACTGCTAGGGAGATGATTTGATGGCAAACAAAAGGTCACCTACCAGCAAAACTGTTAACTGGTGGCATGAGGGTGGGGACTGCTGTTCTGCTCACTGTTCATTTTCCTCCTACGCTGAGGGGCAGATTCTGCCTCCACTGCAGCTGCTCTTGCCACAGAGGATGAGCGAGCTTTTTGGGTGATGTGCCTGGGCGTGACCACAAAATAGAGCATGCAGCAGACAGGGATGAATTTCAGACCAGATCGGTTCCCATATGTCTCCTGTTCCTCTTTAAGGGCCATTTATGTGTGGTGCTATACACAAACCCATGTCTGGGTTTTCACACTTGCCTTGTCCTTGAATTTACTGTCCAAAGTGCAATGCCTTGTGTGCCTCTGTTGCTGCTTGACTAGTGAAAATCAGTTTTGGCTTTCTATATGCAAAATGGAATTTGGCTTTCTGTATGCAAATAATTGAACTGTCTTGTCTCTGAAGTTCTTTGAAGGAGGCTCACTTGTGCTTGTGGAAGAAGGAAACAATTAGTATTTTATGTGGATTTGTGCATCTGCACAGAAAGGTGTGTTAGTGAAATAAAGCAAAAGGCAGAATATATATTTTGCTTGAGGCTCAGGTGCAATTTTGGCTTTTTTTTTTTTTTTTTTCTTTTTGACAGCTAAGCACCTGGAGTGGGAAGTACTTGTGCTTGAAGGGCACTGCAGCAAATAAAAAAGCCATTGTATTGCCACTCTGCTTAGACAAAATGGCTTGCAATTCTTCTCAAGGCTTTGGGCTGATTATTCCTTTGGCTTTCATTCACCTGCACCAGGTTTGCTTTTTTTCCTTAATGCTTAGGGGAAATTATGGAACACCTAGCAGATCCAGAAAATTCATAAATCTCTGCACTTGATAACTGGGCTGCATTAAACCTGCCTGGAACAATGCTTGGATATCAGCTGTGGATGTCGAAGAACTGTATAGCAATGAGATCTGAACTTTCACAACACCAACAGCTACATCACTGTTACAGTGGGTAGACATCTTTAATTTCAATTTTAAATTCCTGCCTCTTCAATAGCATGATACTGTGTGTTGTAGCTAAGCACTGTCAAGCTGGAAACTGTCTTGTCTCACTTGGAAGAGCCTAGATGTTACTGACTCCCAGGAATAGACTGAGTCCTGCAAGTCAGAGTTTCAAAGGTCTTTGGGAACAGAAAGATAAAAGTATATGCTCAGAGGATTTTTCTAAAGAACTGAAGAAAATTAGTTTCTATGTCCTATTGAAATGTATTTTAAAAAATATTAGTTCCTATAGCAAAGCCATGATTATTTTTTTTAAATTATGTTCAGTTAAGAGAGATTTTAATACTTTTAGCTATTAGTTTGCAAGTGGCTTTCAAAAAACTAGAGTACTTAATTGGAAGACAGATATGTCATAATTCATGACGCAAAAAGATCTTTTTAATTACATTAGTAAATTCTGTAAGATTAAAGCAACTGCATGCTGGAAAAGATGCAAAACTGGTTTATAACAAGTGCATTGCAAATTTTCTAGACGGTCATTGTAATGTGTGAAGTAGAGCTAATTAAAGTATGTCAGTAACATAATGTACAAAATGGCTGATTGCCAGTTGAGGGAAGAGATTTTGGAGCTTCCTGCAAATCTGAATTTTTCATTAATATGTTTAGATTTCAAAATATGGCCTCTGATAAGAGATATTTATTCTTTGTTTATATGTCGGTGCTGTTGCTAGTAATAGAAAATTATGGACTAAGTGTTTGTCATAGCTGAGAAAGAATTTGCCATGCTATTATTTTGATACTTGATTTTTAAAATATTGAACACTTTCACTGTATGCAAGGGTGAATGTTTACGGTCGTGAACAGAGCACAAACCCAAACTTCTGCAAACAGGCCTTGTGTGTTGTACGTGGGATCTGTCCCATCAGTGATGACGCTGCTGCACGGGAGGGGAGGATGATGTCCCCGTGGCAGTACCATCTGGAGGACCGTGTGCCTCCGAGGATGAAATACAGGCTCTGCAGCTGCCATCGAGGCTGTGTTCAGCTCACTGAACTGACAGCGGCACTGAGGGGCTGCCTGGCTGCCTGTGGCATGCGGGTTTCTGGGTTGAAGAGTGGCAATGCAGCAAGGTGGCCCTTTGAGGTGAGAGGGAAGGCCTTATGGTCTGTGACAGACATTACCAAGAATATTGTGTAGCTGCCCTCTGAGTCTCTGTTTGCACCGCGTACTTCCTTGATTAGAAATTCAGCAACACCTGGTTCTTATGCAGCACTTTTTACTAGAAGAATTTTGATGGAATTGTCTTAATATATCCTCTGTTTTCAGAAATAAAAATTGTGTGATGAAGAGATTTTCACCAAAACTAAACGCTGAATTTGTCTTCCATGCTGCTTTCTGGGTCACAACTGTGTGTCGGAGGGATGGGGGTCCTGGGAACTTTGGCTGCGTGTGCTCCACTGCTTCAGTGATGTCCTGGCTGGAGGGTGGTTCTGCATCCAGCAGAGAAGTTAAGGTTGTGAAAAAGCTTTTTAAAGATAATTGCAAGCGGCTTGCTGGATTGATTTTTTTCCCAGTGCAGCTGCTCCTAAAAAAAGTAACAAGGACTTTATTCTTTGAAAGATTGAGTTACTCAAAATTTGTCAGATTCCTGAATTAATATATATGTCTATAATGGGAAGAAAGGCAGAGAGCAAAAAAAAGGCATTTTCTGATAAAGATGCAGCTTTGACTGTCTCCTTGAAAAACAGCCATAATAGCAGTGTGGAACAACTGCCATTGTGTTTGGCTGTGGAGTGGAACTGTCAAACTGAGACACTGCCTGCCAGTGCCATTTTATTAAAGAATTACTTAATGGCTCAAAACAAAAGGGTCTCCTTTCACACAAGCCAGTCGCCAAGGACCGTCTTGGGCCAGTCCTTTCAAATGTCTTGAAATAATAAATATTCAGGGCGGCATACAGCTAGAGAGTGGAGGGAAGTGGTATGTTAAGGCAGTTTGGTCTGTGATGTTCCTGCCTAAGGACAATCTCTACCCAGAAGAAATAGGTGACACAGAAGTTAAGAGAGAAATTCAAAGGAAGCATGAAAGAATATGTGCTGACATCATCACTGCACTGTGTCAGCTTTAGCAATAACCACAAGCTTTACCATTATTACCAGCTATGGGATTAGTGCAGATAATATTTTGACTTCTAAGCTGAGGAAGTGTCATGTTAAAGCCAAAACGCAGTCAGCCTAAATGGACTGCAGTCATTGCCATAATGTTCAGAGAAAACATGGCTTTTCTGGTCACATTCATGACTGAAAGCATTCCTTGTTTGGATGCTATGAAAGGCCTTTAAAACATATTTCCTAATTTTTAAGTTTTACTGTATAAAATTAACTTTTGAACCAGGGGGGTGAAAACAGCTGTGATGAGTTAGAGGAAGGATGAGAGTAGTATTCAATTACATGTTAGGAAATTACTATGAAATGTTGTATTTATGTAGTGTTAGCATGAAACAGCTAAACTAATTATTGTTTTTAAAGACATAAGCATATCCAGTGTAAATTAGATTATCCTGAGCCTGGACAAAGTGCAGATCAGCTGACTGTTCATTCAGTTAATCAATAGTACTGCCTGTGTTGTTTCATTGACTTCTTAATGCTAAATGGTAAACACTAACAGCCAGATCTGCAGCAGTGTAAATTGGCCTAATGGGTCATTAGAGCTATACTGATAAACACCATCTGGGAATCTGATGTGGACTGTAGACTGGAAATGTAGGAAATGGCATACTGCTATTTTATAACTTGTTTCATTCATGTCTTATAGTCCTCTGTGTTGTATAGTGGCTTATTTGATTGCTATATTGAATTAAGCAGGGATACTGTTAGCAAAAAATAATGCAAGAACAACTGGATTGAAACTGGACTGCTAGGCACAGTGTGTTTGGAGGCCGTCTAGGTTGATCGATCGAGTGGGGCTCTGAATTGCCTGTTCAGTGATGGTAGAAGAGATAAGTAAAAGGCAGCCATTGACAGTCTGAATCCTCTCTATTCTGTGTGTCTTCAGTTGTCACTATTCTGTTCGCAAAATGAAATTGTTAGTCTGTATGCTCCTGGACTGTGGAGGATGTGCACCAGCTGATGTGGCCAATAGACATGTTTTGCAGTCCTAGCTAAGACTCTTCCAACAGGGGCACTTGTAATGCCTACCTGCGGTGTAGTGTGTGTTGCTATTTTTACCACATAAAATGGTATCCACGTGAGTCCTGTTTCCTGCCTATTGGTTGAGACTGAGACCTTTCTTCAGGCCTCTGGTGTTTTGCTGTGTTTTCTTTCCTTTTCTTCTGTGGTATCTCTCAGTCTTCAAGGTAAAAAATGAAAGAAGTCATTTGTGTGCATAGGAATGTTATTCAGAATTACAAGCACAAAAACTTTGGAAACTATTAAACCTCATATTTTAGGGTTTAACCTTATTCAGAAATCAGTTTATGAACGTATGGGGAAGAGGTAGTGGCAGATTATCCTATATGTCTACCTGGGGGGCTCAAACCTCTGCTGAGACGTAGCCCCTGGCATATACTGTTTTGTCACAGTGTGGCTGGTCTGGCAGTGCTTACCTGAACACTGATAGGCTACAAACATACTTGCACCCAGCTTGGATAGGATTTATTTTTAAACCTCCTTGTTTGGTTGCAGAGAGGTCTCCTGTCTATCCTCACCTCACAGCCAAGAAATCAAAATGCAGCTCATCTTTGCTTATGTTTCCATTTAGTAGTAACCAAATAGTTTTATTTAAACTTGTTCTCTGGATACTCCTTTTCCAGCTGGGTACATCTTCCCACTGTTCTCTATAAAGCCTCCTGGCTCATTGTCTTCTAGTCTTGGTGCTGTCTCACTGCAAGAGGCTGTTTTTCTGGCTTTCTGGCATTGATCTAGTGTTTTATAGGTGGTGTAGTTGCTTTTCTTCACTCAGCATGCAGCCAGTCACATTTTTATCTTCTGCACATGCTCCTAGAAGGGATAGTTTACAGTGGCTACCTGTGGCTATGGAGGCCTTCCATGAGAATTTAAGCAGCAAAATGTGATGCAAGAAGGTGGTGAAAGATATGAGGGCAGCTTTGCTGTGAGGAGGATGTGCTCTGAAACCTGCCACAGACTCTGGGGGCCAGCAAGCTCAGAGTGTGTCACCATGTGATGGTTCATGATGCCTTGCAGCTGATGTCTTACGAAAGCCACAGCTGTCTTGAACTCTTACATGCAAAATCTTTGAATTAGGTTATCTTCCTTGTACTGCAGTTGGATGTACATGTCAAATGCTGATTATGTGGAGGAGTTGGTAAGCCCTCCTAGAAGGATGTTTTCCTCTGTAGTTCTTTCCCAGGGACTCAAGTTGTAAAGCAGTGGTTGTACACAGTAGAGCAGAGCTGTACTGTTTTTGCAGACCCCTGGGTTTGAGAAGGCCAGTGAAACCATGATGTAGTAACTTGGTGAAGGGGTTATGTTTATGGCTAACTGAGTAAGCCCCTGTGCTTCCTCACGGTGACACTGTTCCAGTTGCCCATTCTCTTGCACCCTATTGAGTTACAGCAAAGCGAACTGACTGCAGGGGACCCCTGGGCCAGAGGGATACTCCATTTACATGTGCATAGCTGGTGACTTCCTATTCCTAAAGTTCGGGCTTCAAGTGCTTAGGGCTGCCTTTCTAGACTTTTGCAGGAAAAAATACTTTGGCAAAGATGACATAGTGTTTTCCCATTGCATCTCAGGGCCTGAGGGAAAATATTTCATTATTTCCCTCTCGTGAGCATGAAGTCAAACATTACAGTGTCTTTGCTTATAGTTGAGGAGACCTTGCATGAGAGAGACTTCTGGAGCACCTTGCCTTGGGAGCCATGTCTTGCATGCAGTGCAGTGGCTAAGGGAGTTACTTTGCTTGTAGCAGTTTGTCAAATGTGCCAGGCAATATACAAAAGTAGAACAGTGTCTAATGTGAAGATTCAAGGCAACCAAAAGATAAAAGGTGAGGATAATAAGGAAAGGTGCAGAGGAAGGGGAATAGTCAAAATGTAACACCTTACATGCTTCCCTCTTCCTCCCCTTCCTTTGCAGTATTTTACATCTTTCTGTTCTCTTTCAGCCTTGGTGTCATCAGTCAGCTAATTTTATATGGACAGCTTATTAAAAGTGGCCTTTTAAAAGGGTTTGTATATGAAAGCCTTTGTGAACTGGCTCAGAAAAGGGAATAATATTTCTCCCACCTGCTTTCCCAGCTTTCTCCCACAAGAATCAGATGAACTGCTCACATTTTCCCTAGCTTTGCAAGCTCAGTGATGGAGAAAATGAAAAGGAATCTGGCCTGGATTTCTTGTGTAGTAATAGAAAACTTTTATCAATATTGTCCCTAGGACAGCCAATCCTGCAATGCTGATGAACTGTCAGCGCAGTCATTGCAGTGCAGGTGGAGTCCTTATTCTCTGTGTTGCAGGTGTCCTTGCGGGAGAGTCTCATGCTTGTACAAACAATTGAAAAATACTGCCTTTTAAAGTTCTTGTGGAGATCCGTCTCATGGCAGTGGCTTTCTTGTAGAGATCTTAAAAGTAACAGAAAACCTGTTCTAAAGCATCATTCTTCCACTGGCTTTGCAATGCAGTCTCGTTTTACCCAGCCACACCTCCTGGTTTTCCTTCTTGGCCCTCAAATAGTGGTTAAAGGTACAGAAACTGCATATGCTCTGCAAGTAGTTTCTGTCAGCTACAAGATCACTAGAACTGTGCAGTAGTGATGCTAAGATGTAACAGAAAAGACTGCACTGGTTTTTTGAGTTTTTTTTAAAAGAAGGGAGAGCACAATAAGATAAAAACTATACTGAGGCTAATATATGTGTCAATGCAGCCATGAGTTAGCAAAGAGCTATACTGTACGTGTCAGAGAAAAAAGGTGTAGATCGAAGAAGAGGGGAGAGGCAAGAGATGGAGGAAACAGAAAATCAAGCACCTAAAGCATTTGTGTTGCTGAAAAGATACAGTAAGTGGTAAGTGAGAGATCCATGTAATCAGAAGCAACTATTTCAAGGGAAAAGTCTCTTGTTACCAAGACTATTGAAGCATATTTTCCATGGAAAAAAATCAAATAAGTAGAAGCACAAGAATCGGAGGTTGTCTGATTTGATCCTGTTTTAGAGTGTGAATACTTGTGGCTATAGATGGTTAGTAGTGCTTTATGTGTGCATGGAGAGGAAGAGCTATGAACAGACCAACGGCCTGCTCTCTTTTTTTATAAGCAGACTCAGATGCATACTGCCCTTCAAGGCTGCCCTGTCAATGACAGCATTAGGGTTATGAACAAGAATTATGATCAGAAGGAATTCACTGTGGGGAGATGCCATTTTGCATGTTCAGCAGAGCTGCCTGGGGTCATCACAGCTTCTTGCTAGTCCCAAAGCTATTGGCTCACAGTTCAAGTGCTGCTGATTGCCCCGGGAGATATAACTTGGATGCTGATGACATAGTCAGCCAGACTGAGCTGGTGCTGGAATAAAATATGCCCCAAACTACTCCTGGCACGTTCATTTTATGATTAGAATCCAAAACACCTCTTGCTATTTTTTCCTCCCTGATATGTTCACATTCTTGTATGCTAGTCTCTTAATTAAGAAGAAAAACAGCTAATATGGTACTTCTGAGACTAGCATTTAACTAAAATGTGAGCTCTGATAGAGATCTCTGATGTGTCTGAACACACAGCAGTGAGTTGCAGAGCAAAAAGAAAAAGTACCATAGTAGATTTTTTTGCAGTGTTCTCAAACGTGCAAAAATTTGAAATAATTGTCACTTGTGGAATGCTGGTGATAGACAGTAGCTACAGCTCTGTCCCCAAGTATTTTATCTCCAAGTGATTAGATAGTTAATTCATCTTAAGGTTATAGTTGTCCATAAAATATAAGGTTGTATATGATGCTGATATAGAATATTCTGTTCGATCTTCATACATGCAGTAAATTCATAGATGAGAAGGCTGTGGCAGTCTGACTATCTCAGCGCTTGACCTGCATTATGCAGCCACAGTGTTGCATCTGGTCTGCTGTTGAAGTTGTAACTTCTGATGATCATAAACCATGTGTTTTAGCTGCTTGGTCAATCCTGATGTAAAGATTCCTTTAAAAAGCTGGTAGTTACTGTGTCAGAAATAAGAGCTGATTTTTGAAAGCTTGAGTTGAAGTTCTTGTTCCATGAACCCTGCTGGGTTTTAGCCTGATAGGTGGAAGGAGCCGCCTTCTGTTAAAAGTCTGCTGACAAACCATCATGAAATCAGGTTTACAGTTTCACTTGACTGAACAAATAAAAA
Organism: Falco punctatus; assembly: GCF_963210335.1. NCBI lineage: Eukaryota > Metazoa > Chordata > Aves > Falconiformes > Falconidae > Falco > Falco punctatus. The sequence continues at coordinate 15,930,092 of NC_137586.1, read as the reverse complement.
TAACTTTTTTGTGGCTTATTGTAGGGCAGGTTTTAAATTTTTAAGGCATTTGCACCTTTTAAAATTCTCAGTGCAGTGCACAAATGTCCAACAGCGTTGTTTTTTCTTTGCATCTGGTATACACACAGGTAATACTACTGCCTTCCTCCACCTTTTCTCCTGTGTATAGTTGGGAGGTTTAGATCACATTTGGAAAAAAAAAAAAAAAAAAAGTGGGGAAGGCACACCAACTGATTGTCTCAGTCCTCAGCGTGACAATTTCCACTTATACATCTATAATGCAAAAATGTTGCCCACGCTGTTTGCATTTAGATGTCTGCAGGAAATCTGATGACCTGACTTGCGCTTGACAGAGCAGCTGAGTAAGACTCCAGGGGCTGCGGAGATGGGGAGGGGTGGTGAGCAGTGCTGCTGCCCAGAGCTTGCTGCTGCCCAGAGCTTGCCATGCTGCCACTGTGGTGTTGGGTGAAGCCTCCACTGAGCTGAGTAAATGTGAGAATTAGTGTGCTCCACTCTATGTTATGGCCTGATATTGCAGCATTTTTTAAGGTTTCCAGTGTTGTTAATCTTACATTTATCTGAGTAAAGATGTGCTTGTTTAGAACCTACGTTTGATGAAGCTAATAATTTAATGTTGATCTTCTAGAGTACAGTAATCTGAGGCTTTTGGAAAGCCCTGGCCTTTGGCATACTGATCCACTTTGCTGTCTTCTGTGTGCTGTCTGCATGAAGTCTGCAAGGAAATCTGTCTGGAGGTGGTTTCACTGGGAAGAGGTGGGAGGCTATCTACACTTACCAGTGTCTCAGAAAACATTATAACACCTTCTCCTACACAAATAATTATAGGACAGTAAGAAAATTACCAAGTGAGAGGGGAAACATGCTCTCAGGAAGGCAGCATGTGCTAATTTTCTGTTGAAGAATAGTTTCTTTAGCAGGATTGGCCTTGTGATGTCCATCGTTGAGTATGTGCTCACACTGTTTGGAAAGCTAGAAATATAATTACATCTTATTTTTTCTTACTTCTTTACTTTTTTCAACAGCGTATTGAGAATTTGAAATGTGGAATTTACTGATGTAGTGTTCTAAAATCAACAGAAGCTAGTCTTTGCATTTACAAGGAGGAAGCTGTAAGAGACTGAATGTGGCACGTTTTTGTACACCAAATGTATTAATATGAATTGAATAACGGGTAACTTAATCAGATTTTTAGTCAGGCTTGCCTTGTGTATGGTGATAATTGCCAGTTACCTTGGGCCTTAAAGGCAAGTAGATCCTTCCCCACCTTCCAACCTGTTTGATTCTTAGAAGTGAGTTCCTTAAAAGAAAGCAGTGTTTCGGTGAGGGACTGATCTAGGCTCAGTCTAGTGACCAGAAACACTTCCCCAGTGCAGGCACTGCCATAGTCCACAAACTGTCTCTTAAAAAACAAATTTAAATGGTAACAGCTTCAGACTGAGTCAAGAGCAGTTCGGTTCATGTTTGTCATAGAAGTATTGACAATGTTAACAGTCATAGGCGCCCGTTGGAGGCAATTGTAGCCATGTTCAAAGGCACAAAACAAAATGATCCTTGGGAGTATTTCGCAAGTGATAAGGAAATGCCAGAGGAACAAGACTAAGTGTTTGCTTAAAATGCTTTCTTCCGCATGAAAATTTAATTTGTTTATAGGGAGGACAAGAACATAATCATTCCACGTCTGACAGTTGGTCGATAGGTATGAGATGCCATCTCCAAACTGATAGACTACCTACTTATTTCTTCTTAGCTAAGAAGCTGGTTCAGACAGTCTTTTTCAACAGTCTTCAGTGATTTGTAGTAGTATGTACAAATGTTTTTCTTTTTTTCACTTCTTATTGGACTCAGGGTGGGGGGCTGGGGAGGTGTTGTGGTTTAACCCCAGCTGGCAACCAAGCCCCATGCAGCTGCTTGCACACTCCCTCCACAACAGGGTGGGAGAGAGGATCAGAACTGTGACAGTGAGAAAACTCATGGGCTGAGATACAGCAAGTTTAATAGGTAAAGCAAAAGCTGTGCCTGCAAACAGAGTAAAACAGGGAATTCATTCACCACTTCCCATGGGCAGGCAGGTATTCAGCCATCCACAGGAAGGCAGGGCTCCGTCATGCATTATGGTGACTTGGGAAGACAAACGCTATAATGCTGAATATCCAACCCCCTTCCTTCTTCTTCCCCCAGCTTATATACTCAGCATGACATCCCATGGTATGGAATATCCCTTTGGCTAGTTTGGGCCAGGTGTCCTGGCTGTGTCCCCTCCCAGTTTCTTGCACCCCTCCAGCCCTCTCGCTGGCAGGGCCTGAGGAACTGAAAAGTCCTTGACTTGGTATAAACATCACCCAGCAACAACTAAAGACATCAGTGTGCCATCAACGTTGTTCTCACACCAAATCCAAAGCACAGCACTGCGCCGACTACTAAGAAGAAAATAAACTCTATCCCAGTAGCTGGTGCGCCTGTTGTAGTTGTGCTGTGACATTGGACGTGGATTAAGTTGCTCCAGCTGAGATGTTTTGGCTGAGAAATGCACTTCCACCTGTTGCAGAAGTAGTATTAGAAACCATGTCTGGCAGAGACTGACAAAATGTGACTTTGAAGTGGTTTTCAACAGAAAGTAGTTCTGCTCACCCGTGCAAGAAAACTGTGTTAAAATGTTTGCAAACCAATTACTGTGCACCCATCTGGTTTTTCATGTACAATCAGGTAGTGCGTTCCTCGACACACAGCAGGCCCAATAAGGCAGCACAGCACAGACTCCTGATGCCGTGTCCTTAGACATGGGACCAAGGTCTGAGCTATGGTCATGTGCAATTCCGATGGCTGGTGCGGGCCTCATCTGGTGGTGGAGGGAAAGTGCACCTTCATCTCCAGCAGGAGAAGAGTGGGGGTTGAAGGGGAGACTGCTGGTTATGGGGGATAATGGGGTGGGCAGGAAGGAAGCAAACATTTTCTTTCCTTTTCCCAAATTGTCACTAAGACCTTCAAGGCAGAATGGGGTACAAGTGGAGGAAGAGAAGAGTTTGTTGGAGGTGATAGGACTGGCGCAGAGGACATGAGCAGACAGAGTGAATGTCTGATGGGGAAATTGTGACTGTGCTGTATTTGCAGTGGCATTTAAATACTTGCAAATTAATAGTAATGTAATGTTGCTTTAACAGCTTCATTCTCTGTCACTCCTGTCACCCTTTTTGCTTACGTTCTCAGACACAACCAGAATACATCTTTTTTGTCACTGCCTGCCTCTTCTTCCTCCCTGATATGTGATGACTTCAATTTATCTGGTGTTAACTCCAAAGCAATTTGGAAATCTGTTCTTCTGAAAGAAGTGAAAGCAAAACGGGGCTCTTTCCTGCAGACATTCCTGCACATAATTAAAATCATTCAAACAGTTAAGTGTGCTTAGAATTGGGCTCTGGATTTGTACTTTATCAGTAATCTTCTATTGAAAACCAAGGTTAATTCATCCCTGTAGTTAGAGTTTGAAAGCATTAAAGTGTTTACTTAACAGGTTAAAACTGTTGACTTTGGAAGATTTAACTGTCTGGATATAAAGTTGTTTGCTCTATCACCTGGAAAAAGATTTTATTTAAAAAGTGGAATGATTTGTGTTTATGTTACCTCACAGATTTCAAGTCTGTTTAATGGGCTTATTTTAAAAATGTCTTCATTTTGGTTTGTTGTTTTTTTCCAACAGAAACCTCAGGGGTTTATATACAAAAAGTGAAATGGCTCTTCTGTTTTCACTGCTGGAGAGGGGGTGAATCAATTTGACTTACATTTGGGCTAGCTCACTGAATACAAAATCCAGGCTTATAAAATATTTTTTCTTACTTTCTGATCAGACAATTCACTTGAATAAAACCCAGATACTCTCACATATTAAAAGATTCCTCTCATGTAAAGAAAAGTCCCAACTTTTTATCTTTAATGAAAATCCCAGTTTCTGTGCTGAGACCCAGTTACAAGAGTTTGTGTTTGTTTGGGTGGCCAGGACTCTGGGAAGAGTACCCACTGCCCTGACCTTCCATTGAGAAAGTTTCCTGAGCCTTCAGAAGGCCAAAAGGTAGACCCAATCCTGCTGGTGCTGCAGGCAACTTTGCATGAAAAGCTTGGCTAATTTATGCGCAATGCAGGAACTGGCGGGTAGGGAGTTACATGGGATTTCTGCAGCTGTTGGAGACTGAGATGGGGGAACCAGACTGTGGGTGAGTTCCCTCACCAGGTACCTGTATCCTTAGCTTACTGACGGTTTGGCCTGTTGTGACCATGGGGTCTGGGTGAGTGAGTGCTGGGAGGTGGCCAGTTCAACCTCTGCAGGCTTCTCATTTCAGACACAGAACAAAACAGAATTTTGGGAATCACATGGAGAAAGCTTCCTGATCTCTCTGCAGAGAGGCAGTTTTAGGCTTCTCCATTCCTCTTCAGCAGATCTAAGTTTGCATGGGGCTGTCTGTGCATTTTACAGCAGCACGGTGCTTGGAGAACCGAGCTGTTTCTCATAGGGTTTGGACAGAGTTTATGAACCTAGAAAGAGGTTTTATGGGTAGCAGAGCATTGTCTAAACATGTTACTTCATAACTAAATGTGATCAGAAACATAGCCAGTGGGCTTGTGTGTACAAGAACAGTTCATACACATACTCTTGTTCTGACTCTGACTTGTTCATTACTGGGATTTTTGCATTACCTGAGCTACTGTCTGCCTCCCTTCCCCTGCCTTTGGATTGTTGAGTCCAGAGTGTGTATAGGTGGCTAAGCCCTGTGACCTTTGGTTGGTGTCAAGGGCGCACAACTGGTGATGAACACTGGAAGAACAATTGATAAGCGAGGCAGTTGCCTGTAAGGAAGCTGAGTCACTGCACAATCTATAACCTCTCTTTTTTTCCCAGCTGCTTTTGTTTTGCTCTCCAGGGTAATCTGTATTATCAAAGCTTGTATCACCCAAGCAGTTTGAATGCTAAAGGTAACTGGACTATGAAGTCTGAATTGCGTTGCTCTTGGTGGCACCTTTTGGTTTTCTGAGATGGGCTGTGGTTTTGATGCAGAGAACAGTGCTCAGACATCTTAAAAAGAAGGTGAAGCACAATATTGACATGCACCAACTCTAGTGCTCATGACTAGGCTTTGCTATTCCTTGAAATTGCAGTCTAGCTAGGTAAAGATTCATAGGGCTTTTTCTTGTGTGGTTGATTTCTAAGGTCAATCAGGACAGTGAGAGCAGACCAAACGATATTGCAAGAACATCTGCATTGCTCTCCTGTGTACCAGAGGTCACAGAATTTGTTCTAGCTGTTCTTCACAACATCCAAGAAAGGTGTTGTAATCTGCCTTGTCAGTGCAGAGCCCTCATTGACAAGGATGTTTTCAAAAAAGTTAGGCTGCACCACATGTGACATTTCAGCAATAGTCACCAAGGGATGTCATCTAAATATAGGAAGGCAACAACAGGTAAAGCTTTCAATGACACCCAGAGCAGTAGTAAAAGTCTCTACTTCCGACAGCTGTTGGATAAATCCTAGTGCAGAGACAAGAGGAGCTTAGAGATGTATGGGAGAAGGGGGAGTGAGTAAAACATGCCAAAACCTGTGAAACTTTGCTTCTGTGTTTGTGATTTTGTGACTTGTGGATCATCAGGGTGTGATTGCTGCTGTTGGGAGCATGTTGGGCAGTGCTGTTCAATTCAGTACCTCTGTTTTTGGTGTTTACCAGGCTGTTGTTAAAAGGAATGGCCAGGGCAGACAGTGAGGCGAGGGGAGTGCAGAGTGAAGTTCAGGTATGCTTGCCAGCTTTATGAATGATATGTTAAAGCTCAAAAATAGTAGCTTTGCGGTGCCTCTGTGTAAATCTCTGTGGGACTGAAGAAACGATTCTGAATTGAAATGCACTCTTCCTGAGGGACTTTTTCCAGCAATGAGCCCAATTATTTTTTAAGGAGGTGGAGGTGGGGTGTTAGCCCTCCAGGGAAACCATAAATATGTCCATAGCTGAGCTGTAGTGGGTTATATATTCCCAATTGCCCTATCATGGGATTTCAATAAAGAAAACAAGAGACATTCTCCCTAGTAAAAGTACTAGCAGCTCTTTTCTTCCAGTCTAAGTGATTCAGCACATTTTACTCTTGAATATCTAAATACTGTGTGGCCACATCTAAGTTCATGAAAATTTAATGCCTTGCTGGTTGAAACTGGCCACTTTGGGGGTTTGGATCACAGCCAATGCACACGTTTTAAGTGTCTCTTGATAATTGCTTCTAAGGTTGAGAGACAAGAAATGATTTTTTATCTTAAGGAAGAGGTGAATAGGCAAACACAGAATAATTTGCATTGGAAAGAAGCTCTAGAAGTCACCTGGTCCATTCCCTGCCCAAAGTGAGAGCTAACTACAAGTTTGATGAGGCTGTTGAGCCAAGTGTTGCGGATCAGGGATATCAAGTCCAGTCCTGCTGGGCTTCCACTCCAGGGCTTACCTGGTTGCATGGGGAAGTTGTTCCAAGTAAACAAGTCTTTTTCTGCAGGGCTGCTTTCTAGCCACTTGGTTCCCAGTTAGCTGTACTACTGCATGGGATTATCTGTCCTGGGTCCATCTTGCCTTTGAACTTCCTAAGGTTCATGTCATCCAGCTTCTCTGCTGTGCTGAAGTTTCTCTGTATCCTGATTTTGGCTGTGTGATGTGTAGCTGCCTGCTGTATTAAACCATGACGCTCTGAATACCAACTTTCCCCTCTCTTAACCTCTTCCCTCAACTTAGTTTCACCTGAAAACTTGCTGAGGGTGCTCCCTGTCACGTTGTCTGTGTCAGGGATGAAGATGGTAAACAGAATTGGCTTGCAATCAGCTGCAAGTTAGACTTTGAACCTTCAGCTACAACCTCTTGAGCCTGATGGTCCAGTCAGTTTTTCACATGCCTTATAAGTAGCACTTGTCTAGTTGGTGTCTTCCTAGTTAGATTGCAAGTATATTAAGGGAGACTGTGTTAAAAGCCTTGCTGAAGTAAAAGGAAAATTTTGTTTTCCCCAAAGCCAGTTGTTCCATCCTAGAAGGCAGTCAAGTAGGTCAGTTATGATTTGCCCTTGCTAAATCCATGGTAGCTGTTCCCAGTCACCTTTTTACCATTCAATAGCTGGAAATGGTTTCCATGAGGACTTGCTCTATGATCTTCCATGGTACTGAAATGAATCTGACAGACGGTTCCCAGGATTTTCCTGCTTTCCTGTTTTGAAGATGAGTGTAACTTTTTGCCTCCTCCAGTCAACATGACCTGTGGAAGTTGGGAGAGGGTTTTATGGTGATCTTGGCCTGTGCTTTCTGTGTGTTCAGATGACTTGTCTCGTCCCACCTACATGTATGTATCTTATCTATATAAGTAGTCTTTAACTCAGTCACCTTTTACTAACGTGAAGCAGTTTGAAAAAGAAAGTACTAGGCAGAGACATGGGGTACTTGAGAGCAGACCTTGCCAGTGAAGACTAGGGCAAGGAAGATACCAACTACTTCAGTATTTTCATTGTCCTGCTTTTGAGGTCTCCTGCCCTGTTCAGTAGTGGACCAGCATTTGCCTTGCTCCCTTTTACTGTTGACGTATCTGCCAGAGCTCTCTTTCCCACCCTTCGCAGATTTTCCACCCCACCTCCAGCTAAGCTATGCCCTTCCTCACTCCCTCCCTGTGTTCCTCTGTTCCTCCCAGGGAGCCTGTCCCTGCTTATACCTTCTGTACGTGGCTTTTTAGGTTTAAGCTCACTCAGGAGTTACCCATTCAGCCAAACTTGCCTCCTGCCTTACTTCCTTGTTTTCTTGCACACTGTTCATATGCTTTGGAGAGGTTGTCTTTCAAGTTCAACCATTTCTCCTGAGTCCCTTGATATTTAAGGTACTTCTGCCATAGGTTACAACTTCGCAAATTCCTGAACTAGTTGTGACTGCTGCTCTCAAATCCAGGTTCTTTATTCTGCTATGTGCCTCCCTCAGTATTTTAAATTCTTATATCACCTCATAGTCACTCTGGATAAGGCTGCTGTCAGCCTCTATGTCCCTAGCTGTTTCTTCCTTAATTCATACCACGTAGTAGTGCTCCTGGTCTACTGAAAGGAGTGCCTGTAGAAAATAAGTCTTTGATGCTGTCCAGATTGCCTGTGCTCTACTGCTCTGCTCTTCCAGTAAATGTCTCAAAGTTCCCCATAAAAACAAACCCTGTAATTATGATGCTTCTTTCAGTTGTTTAAAGAAAGCTTTGTCCGTTTTCTCTTTTTGACTGAGCAGTCTGTAGCATATACACACCATGTTTACACCTTGTTCGCCAACCCCGTGATCCTGATCCACAAGCCTTCATCCTTGACTCCATGGATCAGTGGTATGTTGTGTTGTTGAAATAGTGGGAAAACAATGTGCAACACTTTAAGAAAGTGCTAGACATGTAGTAAACTGGTGAGAAAGTATGTTTGTACACACGAGGAATACCAGTGCTCCCTCCATGACTTCGGACAAGTCGTTTCCCCTCTCGTTGCTTCCCCATCTCAGACTGTGAAGTCTCTGTGGTAGAGGCTGTCCCATACATCAGGTCAGTGTGTCCTCTGCCATACAGTAATAAAGATAGTTTATGGGCAAGCACTACTACCTTCCAAAGACTGCAGGCATGATGACATTAGTACTTTTGAATGTACCCTGCATCCTGTCTTCATGGAAGCTGATATTTGGTAATACAGAGAACCTGCAAGTCCACTTCACAGTGGCAAAGTACGATGGGAATGTCCCCGTGCAGCAAATCAAGACTGGAAGGAAACCTGGCTGCTAAAGACGACTGTGTTCATACAGGATTCTCTCATTACCAGGAACATAGTGATTTTGCGTACAACAGTAGAACAGATCATACTCTTAATTTGGCCTGCCAAGTGCATGGATTTTGAATATCCCTCAGTTAGGTTAGGGCAACAGGGCAGGATGAAGGCATAAGGAAATGTAAATGAATGAATGATGAAAATAAATATTTAAATGACCTGTTCAAATTACTTACACATGTGGAAAGACAAAATACTTCCTCTATTTTTCAGTCAGGAGGAATCTTTACATGCTTTTGAATAGCAGACATCTGCTTTGTTCGCTATCAGCCAAGTCAAGCTTTGTTTTCTTTTTGCAGTATTTAAAAGTATTTACAGTATTTTATAGAGGACTTACTGGTTTGGGTTACAAAACATGGAAGTTCTCATTGCACTATGTGCTTTTCCCATACCTTCCACATAGGAATCCCCATTCTTAGGCTCAAATATGTGCATGAAGACCCTAATTAAGAAAAAATATTTTTCTGAACTATCCTGCTTGTAATGTTGAGTCTTTTCTAACTGTGATGTTCCCCCCAACCTTTCCCTGGGTTTTGCATTGCCAGTAGCTAAAAGCTACCTTTTGACAAGTTGTTCACCTTCGTTTTCTGCTATGAGAACTGTGCTGCCTCTCTCAGCTGAAGTAGTTTTAGGTAGCCTTCGGCACCGTGTGTTGCATGTTGGCTGTGGTGGTCAAGTGTAGCTACCTCTTTGCAACTTCAGGTTGCAAGTGGCTGTAGATCAGACAATAGAGGACAAATGGTTTAATTAATCTTAATATCATTTTGAGCCTACCGCTGCAATCAGTTGATCATGTTTATACATGTACCTACGCTGACACAAAATCTTACTGAAATAAAAAACATCAATGGACAAAGTGAGGGTTTGCAAGATCCATCTTTCTAATATCAGTAGCTATGCCTTGTTTTAAAGAAGACTGGATTTACTTTGATTTCTAGATCAGTGCAGGTTACATTGAACAGATCATTTAATGTATCTCATTGATTTTCCCTGTAATACTGTTGAAACACAAGTCACTGCTCTAATAATTTGTTTTACCATTGAAAGTCAGTACGCAGATCTGGTCCCCTGGGATATCAATGTGTAATCAGATACTCCATGATCTAATCAGGTTCTGCAAGGAGTATGCTGTCTATTCAATGCTTAGCAGTAGAAAGCTTCATCAAAATGGAAAATATTTAAAGTAAATATTTAATTAATATTTAAAGTAAAATGCAGTTCAAAGAGACAACCATGAAAAGTGGGGTGTGCAAAATTTTAAGATGTTTCTCAGATTAAACAAAGCCAAATCCAAACTAGAGTCTAAGATGATTTGTTGTGACACTATTGTTAAAGAAGGAAATGTTATAGTTGTCACTTCAGTTTATAGGGTTTGTTCCAGTTCAGTTAAAATAGCATTGCCATCAAAAATTACTGACTAGCAGGATTTCATTAATGTGATACTTGCCACAGCATGCGTGATTTGGAAAATAATTTTGAAAAGCAGCTACAAAAATGTCAGCAGCAGAGGGTATGACCTGGGCTATGAACTCATTTTGATGCTAGGATTTGTATCTCCGAGGGCCTAGTCCTACAGTCCATTTCAGAAATACAAGTCCTGCTGACCTTGAAGGAGTTTTGCAAGCAGTGTGACATAGGCAGAGGAGCAGACCTGCTTGCTGTGAGGAGTCTTGGCAGAAGCACCTCCTTCAGCTGGGACAGCAGGAGTGTGGCTCTGCCTGCAGCCAGACAGTATTTCTGTATAAATGGCCAGATTTCACCACCAGGTATTAGAAGGCTAGTGGTAGGCAGGGGTGATGATTATCTCCCAGGATCAGCTCATCTTTCCATAAAGCAAGGCGAAGTCCCTTAGAGAGGAATGTGTTTGCAGATGTTGGCTTTGTCAGCTGCTTTCATGTAAACGTCTAAATGCTGAGCAAAATAATTTGTGTGTGTGTGTGTGTGGTTGTAGGTTTTTTTAGTGGACGTACCTTGAGACAGAGAGAATTTTGCACAGCAAAGTGTCTTACATATTTGTATTCAACTTCGCTATGTTGTGGAAAATGGTAACTTATATACGCAGGCAGGTTAAGTAGTATGTCTTGTTCTTGTCCATAGCGTGTAGTGGAGTTTTGGTATTTTATCAGTGAATGCAATGCTGTCCTTGGCTTCATCTGTTGTACTTACGTAGCAATGGAAAGCAAAGAATTTTAGCGGTAAATTTGAGAAGGAGAACAGCGTTCAGTAACCTTGCTGATGATTACATCAGACTTGAAATAAAGGAATGGTCAGAAAGATTGCATGTCCTTGGCGTTTTTCAACTCATATTTTAGCTGGCTGTAAAGTTGTTGTTGGGGGTTGTTGTTGGTTTGATGTGGTTTTGCTTTGGTTCTGCAAACTAGTCAGTGCATGATTCAGTGTGCAGGGCCAAGCCCTCCTCCTCTCGGCTCTGCGTATTTATTACGTGACCAGCTTTGCTGGAGTTACACCAGGACTGCTTTGACATTCAGAGCCCGCTGACTTCAGTGAGCTTAAAGGTGTAAGAGCAAGCTAGGAGAGAGCAGAGGGAGTGCCCAGACAAGTGGTGGAACAAGCATTACGTTTCCTTCAAGTTCTAGTCAGGTGCTGCTGGGGTAAATGCTGCCAGAGGAATGTAGTGTATTGAGAAGGGCAGGGGAAGAGCCCATTGGTGAGTATGGGTACAGCCAGAAAATTATGTTTATTAAGAAAGAATCACTAATGACTTCTAATTTATGAACAAAATATTGATTGTTTTCATCTGTTGTGTTTTTAGGGTCTCATGACTCATTTAGCTTCTACATTGATGAAGCCTCTCCAGTTGGGCCTGAACAGCCAGAGACGGTCCAGAATTTTGTGTCGGTTTTTGGGACTGTGGCTAAAAAGCTGATGAGGAAGTGGCTGGCTACACAGACCATGAACTTCACCAGCCAGCTGGGGGCAGGTATAAGGTATTTTGATCTTAGAATTTCCACCAAGCCCAGAGACCCAGACAACGAACTCTACTTTGCTCATGGTTTATTCAGTGCCAAAGTCAAGGAGGGTCTGGAAGAGATCAATGCATTTCTCACTGACCACCCAAAAGAAGTGGTCTTCTTGGACTTCAATCACTTCTATGGGATGCAGAAGTATCATCATGAAAAGCTTGTCCAAATGCTCAAAGACACGTATGGGAACAAAATGTGTCCTGCGATATTTGCCCATGAAGTCAGCCTCCAGTACCTGTGGGAAAAGGAACACCAAGTGCTGGTGTTCTACCACAGTCCAGTGGCTCTCGAGGTACCATTTCTTTGGCCAGGCCAGATGATGCCAGCTCCCTGGGCAAACACAACAGATCCGGAAAAACTGATCCAGTTCCTCCAGGCGTCAATCACTGAAAGAAGAAAGAAGGGCTCCTTTTTTATATCTCAAGTAGTGCTGACACCAAAGGCTAGTACAGTGGTGAAGGGGGTTGCAAGTGGTCTCAGAGAAACAATCACAGAAAGGTAAGTTTCTGGCAGGTAACGTGCTGACTGTGCTGAATGTGTGTGTTGGTGATGCTGCTTTTCTAACTGCTGTTAAAGAAACTCCAGCACATGTATTTCCTCTATGCTACTGTGGGTTATTCAGAACCTGGGCATAATCCTGAATTATTTAAAGAGAAACACATCGAGGGAGAAACTTTTGTATCTTGAAAGGCAATCTGGCATTGAAGCCTAATGATACCTTACAGGATTGGCTTAGCCTTTTTTTTTTTTGTGTGTGTGTGTGAATGTGGGTTTTTCCATTTGTTTTCTTTTTAGAATGTGATTTCTTACCATGAGCACTGAACATCTTGCCTCGGATTTCCTTACTTGATGTCGACAAATCTATCTGAATGAACAAGATCATTTAAGTTTTTATTTATGCATTAAGCTTCAGGTATTGGGTAAATATTTTTTTCATTTTGGCTTATCAGCAAAGCCTGACACTGCAGAATTTGCATCCTTAACTACCTTTATACACCTTAACAATGTGTGGCTTTTCTCTCTGCATACCATCATACGTTATATCGAAGATACCAGGACACCATTGGAGTGAACTCGCCTCCTAACAGGCATTCATTTATCATACAGGAAAGAGACTGCAGACCATTGTAGAGGTTCTGTACGTGGAATACTGTGTTGACAGTCCATTAATTGTTACATTACAAAAAGAGCCATCTGTGCAAAAACATGCATTATTTATACCATTCTGACTTTGATAAATCACAGCCAGTTTTCAGCTTAAAGGCATATATGTGTGACTGTGTTCTTGACAACTTGGTAGGAAACCTAACACAATGCCAAGACACAAGAGCTATTTTTTCCCCCTTAAAAAAATAAAGGGTTGCAGGGTGTCACAAATTTATAATGCATGTCAATGGCCTGCTAATGTTCTGCTCCCTGCCTGGATCTGCCTGTGCCAGGAAGGTGTATCGGGAACAGTCCCCTTCTGTGAGATGAATGATGCAGTGCCTGTGACACTGCAACCTGCAACAAAAACATGCCTCATTTTTGAGAAAGGTTGAGCCATTTTTATGGCAGATTTCCTAAGCAACTGTTAACTTGAAAAAACAGGGCAAAACTTTACCTGAAATGGTAAAACACTGATGCAGAAGGTTTTGTAAGCAGTGGAGTATGATTCAGAAGTGCTTCAGTGACTGCACTTGAATATACTCCATGTATGTTTTTATAGGCTCCATTGGACTAGTGATCTTCCTTTCTGCTGAGTCTGAAGAGCACTTCTGTGTACTGAAATGCTACTTTGTTGATGGGTTTTACTGTTGAACCCTCAACTTGTTTTTGAGGGATTTGTTTTCCCTGGTAAACATCTTTCCAAGTGTTCTTGTCTCTTCTCGTTGCAGGGAGGTTGGACTAGATGACCTTTAAAGTTTGCTTGCCACACGAACTGTTCTATGATTCTTTAGCACAATCAAGAAACTACCAGGTTCTTCTTAAAGCTTGCTGCATCACTAAAATAACCATTAAAAAAATCTTTTCTTCTTTGGCTCGTAATGTGCTTCCTTGAAGCTGCTTAGAAAAATAAAAACTTCAAATGGATTCTGGATGTGTTTGGCTAAGCTCTGAATGACTTGAGCCTTTGAAGCCTTAGAATGCCTTTCTCTATAGCAAATTTTGAGATTATAAACTAACTTGAAATGTCAGTAACTGAGTAACAGTATCTGAATAACAGTTATAACAGTAACAGGGCTGGAATACCTGGAAATGTTGGTTTTCCAAATTTAACAGATTTTTTTGCATGAGCAACGTGTGTAATCATGTCTGCTGCAAGAATACTTTTTCCCTTCTTTGCCTAGCTCTTAACCTTTGCAAAAGAAAAGGACCTTTAAAATTATCTCCAAAGCTAGTATTTAATCTTCCAAGAGTGACATCTCATTTTGAATTTTTATTTTTATTTTTATTACAAAACTGTACTGTAGGAAGACACAGGCTTGGCATGTGTGTTAATTTACATACAAACTGAGTTTGTATATTGAGTGAACTGCTCTAAAAGTAAACATCAAGTATACTCAGAACTGCTCCTCATTTGATGATGATAAAAAAATAAATAGATGAGCAATTAAAGCATGCAGCACAGTAAGTAGAATTTGCAGAATTCTCTACAGTCTCACTGCATTAATGCATTTCAGTAATTTAGAAGTATGTAAACCATGCTAATGGAGCCAGGGCATATGGTCCAGCTGCACTGTGTTCGTGCATGAACTATCTGCTAAAAAAAAAATTTAAAAAAATTGTAAAAACATTATTCTGTACCTTTCAAAGTAAATGCACAGATCAGATCCCATTATTGTGTCCAGGTGGTAGGTAACATATGTGCTTTTGTTGCCAGTTTCTGTATAGATTTATACATTTTGTACTATTTTCTACTTATTAATGAACGCTGGCAAAGAGCTTTGCATTAAGAATGCAGTATCTTACTCTTGACAGCAGTTTTGTAACCATACTTGGATGGTGGTTTTCCCTTGCATTGAATTTTGAAAGAACTGAATGCAAAAGCACAGTAAGGTTGGATTTTTCAAATAATTCTGGTGTGATGTATTTGCCCCTAAATTAAATTTTACATTTAAGAAATGTTCATTTTGCATTTTCAAATAAAACCTGTTGTCTCTCCATGCACCCCCCACCCCCGGCATCTGTGCAGTGGCAATTTACATGTTCTCTGATGTTGTTTGTTATCCATGAGATTATTTACAATTTGAGCATTGGCCACCTTAGTGGAAGAACTTGTTTTCTCTCAGTTGCAGCATCTGTCAGACCAGGAAAAGTATGAGTGGGTGCCATACAGCAATCCATGCTCCTTTCTGCTTCTTTGTAGCTGATGTTGTGAAAGAGCATGGTAAAATATTATTCCATAGCCAGGATGGTTGGTTTAATAGCTTTTCATCATGGCTGCATGTGGTGGTGCAGGTCCACATGTTCAAACTTCAGTAGAGCAGTCTCCTAAGGCAATACATTTCAGAAGGAGATGAGATGTTATTTGTCAGCCTGTTACCCACAGCACAGGTATGCACAATAGGGAGGTCCGTGGTAACCTTGATTAAAAAACAGAACAAAAAACCAAACCAAAACAAACCCCAAAACCAAACCAAAAAAACCTACAAACACCCCCACCCCCCCACCACCCCCCACCCAAAAAAAATTAGTTTCATGCTCCTAGGACTGGATTCAGTAGAAGATATGCCAGGACTAATTTTTACTGATAATGCTTGCTTGCAGGTTTTGCTGTCATCACAGGTAATGCTCTGTGGGACAATGCTTTGAAAGAAGGAGAAAATATAAAGCCATCAAGCTTTCTATCCTGCACAAATAAAAGAGGGAAAAACTATTTCCTTAAGCTCTTCCTAGGACTGTAGCTCAGCATTACAAAACTTTTTAACACAGCTGTCATGTTCATTACTTGAATGAGGAGAGTTGCTTGAGTGTGTGTACATTATTTTTCTTGCATTTGCTGAAAATCTTTGAGGACTTCACTGTGCTTTCAGGCTTAGCATTGTCATGTGCTGTTGAAATGCCAAGAAATACTCTCTGATGAGCAACAGTACATACCAAATGAATTACGTATCCTCTGCTTATTGAATTAACTTCACAGTGAGGCAGCTGCCTTCTGTGCATCTGAAAGGTGGTTGTGAAACAGCCTTTTGATGACTGTAGACCTTTCTTCATAATAATCTGGTTTGTTTTCTGATTTGCAGTGAAATTACTAATTTTTATCTGTGACACTGGAGACAGCATGGTATTCTCTTTGTTGTCTCTGAGGTTGAATAATATAAAGGAAGAATACATATCCTTCAAAGGATGCAAAAATCCTGTGCTACTTTTAAAGCTTTCAAGAAATAGAAAATAAACACATACCCAGCCGGTTATCCTTAGAGATTAATTTGGAAATCAAGTGACAGTGTTCCCTGTAGCTCACATGTGACTAAATCCTTGCCTATCATGCTAAAGCTTCCCCCTTAGCAACCAAAGCAAATAATAAAATAAAATAAAAAAAATTTAAAAATCCTGTATATAAGAATGAACCTTTGAAGTGCAGGCAGAGCAGCCACACTATTAACATAACGGGTGGTAAGTAGGCCACAGAAACTCTCTGGAGAAAAGCCATGTCTGGGTGCAGTCATAAACTAAGCAGGGTCAGATATAGCTAGCAAATAGGTGGATATTATATGAAAAATAATCCCTGAAGTTGCAAGAAGTGGAATTTTTTTGAGCTGGTTACTGAAGGTGTACTCCTTCTCCAAGCCATATCTCGGCCAGCTGAATTTTCAAGAGTTTATGTTGCTGGAGGAGTGAGATTTGATTATATTTTGATCCATGATTGGTACCGACAACTGATGCAGTTCTTAAACTATGTTATGTGAAAAATAAAACCAGCAGAAAAATGTATTTTCCTAATTGTCTGGGCATCCCTCCCGCTTGTAACCTGGATGTATGTCTCCATTCGGAGCTGCAGGAGAGCAGCAGGCTCTGATGAGCTGGTTTGGGTTTAGGACTCAGCAGCCCCATAGCGGTGCAGGTGGCGTGTGAGCCCTTTAATGCAGAGAGGCCAGCGTGGGCTCGGTCCCCCGCTAGTGTGTGTGGTACAGGCACGCTTTGCCCTCACTGCATTGTGGAGGCAGCTTTCTGTGCTTGGGGGGGAGGGGGGTTGACCCCAGAAGGCCCAAATTCCTGTTTATTATTAGGAATAATATTAGAACACCATAAAACCTAAAGGCACAGGATTTTTAATAACTTTGTTAGGGAAAAGTGTATGTCTACCTGTTAGTAGTCTGTGGGATTTAGTCCAGAAAGGAGGTTGGCATGGTGGTCACCAGCTCTGTGACCACCAGTGTTGGTGGTGGCTTTGCTTTGCGGTGTTTGGGGTAGTTGGCTTGGGGTTTTCTTCTGGGCATGGGGATGTCTCACTTTCCCTCTATTTGGCCTGCTTGTAACTTTTATCATGTTATGCACCAAAACACTTGCTTGCAGTTATAGTATATACTGCATGACAACTTGTAAAAATATTTTTACGTGAGATCCTATCATCACACTCTGAGCACAGTCTGATCCTGTGTATACAGAAAGCACCAAGTGTTTTTCATCATGAAAAGGAAGTGTTCATTCCCTCAGCCCTGCTGCTGTAACCTGTCACTAATGTCTACTTGTCTTAAAGATTTCATGCTTCAACCTGCACAGCTGCTGTAGTGAAATTGCAAATGGCTCATTAAGTCATCTGGGTTTTCTTTGATCTTTCTGACATTACTTAGATCTCTAAGGAAACTCCACAGCTAATACATGCTAACAAGTGCTGACCGTGGGGAGAAATACATTTGTTGATGCTGGGCCTGGATCTGCCTAGCTGCTTTTACCTCATTGTGAAGGAAGCTGTTCCTTAATGGGTTGATCCTTTTCCTCTTCATTTATAAAGTACAAAATGAGCACAGCGGTTTACACAAAGAAGCCTTTCCAGATTGATTCGCGAGGTGGCATTCAAGCAGATAATGACTTTCTGTAATACAAAGACATTTAATACAAACCCAAGCAAATACAAGCTCAGCACGCATGACGTCTTGTCTCTATGTTGTATTAGCACTTGCATGCATTGCCTTCAGGACTAGGTGAGTAAGTAGGTCTATAGGCACGTCCTTGTCAATTTTTAAGCAGAGAACTGGGCAGCTCTGGACTAACTAACATGCAGTTACTATATGTTTGGAAGTTTGAATTTTTAGTCTTGGGTAGCGTCTCTGTGGTCCTGGAGTGGTAGGACATGGATAGAAATTGTCAGAATATTCCTGTCAGCTCTGAAAACCCTGTTGCATGTGCTGTATCATTCCTGATGGATTTGGGCAATTCTCAGCACCTTCTAAAGCCTTAGAGGACTTTCAGTTGTAATCTAGAGAGAACACATCCACACTGTCCCTGGAGAAGTCACCTGCGTATCCCCAGCTTCTGCAGTGGCTGTCTCCACTTGCATGGTAGGCTAAGGGAGCTACAGAAAGCCCCTGGGATCCATTGTCAGGAGGTACACCAAGCTTCCAATTAGTTTTACTAAACAGTGCCCCATGCTTACAATTAGCCTTTGTAGACTGAATGAGCAGTTAGACATGCAGGCTATAGCCAGAGCTGTATCGGGGCAAAGCATGTGGAAGAAACAGTAAGGGATCCTGGCTCCCTGGTGCCACATTTGTACAAAAGAAACAGCTGGAACAGAGGTAGTGGGAAAGGACTTGTAAACAGGGAAGGCAGACTAAAGGTGTCGCTGATGTACCACCTTCTGTACGGTGCAGAACTTGCATAGGGTATAAAAATGACCATGTTTTTCTTCCATTAAAACAGTGATGCTAAAGGTTGTTCCCTGGGAATTTGGTAATGTCTGGGATGGAATGCAATTCTTTCTTAGAGAACCACTGTCATGGTGAAAGATGCTGGTTTGATACCATATAAAGCTTAGTTTTATTTCTTTTCTTAAAGCCTGGAAATATTTAATCCTATTTTATTGATTTTATTTTTTTCCACTACAACATTACTCCTAGGCAAAGGCTTTATAATTCTGTTTTCTATCAGGATTGATTGGGGATGGGGGGAGTTGAGTGGGGTGGGGGTGTGTGTGTGTGTAGCTAAGTTATAAACTTCATGTAGTCAGAGATTATAGTAAGAGCTTGTCTATAATTATAATGATAGCATCGCATGCATTGTCCTAGGCTGTACAGTTGCTTCAACGGAGAGCAACCTATCATAGTAAAATGTCTTTCAGTTTTTCTCAGACACTAAGAAAAATAATGGAAGACATATCTTTAAGACATTGAATGATCACACAGTGGGATTTGACCTTTGGCAAGATTTTAATATTGTAGCTGTTGATCTGAGTGGTTTTGTAACTAAGCAACTGTCATCCAGAATGTATTATAAAATAGTATTAAGATATGAAGGACAGTGAGTGGACTAGGAACCGTGGTGAGATGCAGGCACTCTCCCACTGAAAATTTTTGGTTTCTGAGCCATAGCACAGGGGAGGAACCTTACTATAATTTCTTTCATGGTGGGGTGTTGAAACCTGCTTAACTTTCTTTCAGACAGCTCTGTGATGCTCTCAGTTGTGCCAGCAAGCACTATTGTGTAGTAAATCAAGAATGAAATCAGATCTTGGGTGATGGGCTCCTTAATTTTGCTGCTGGACAGTGAAGGACAGCCATGGACTTTTATTCCCTTCCCAGGAGGATTTACATACTCTGAGGTCTGAAACTGGCTCCTCTCCTTTTCCAGTGAGACCTGTTCAAATTACAACCCTGAAGCAATGCCATAATACAGATAATTCCTGCAGGTGTGGCAGTGTGCTGTGTTGCTTGTGTAACTGGGAAGGGAACGTTTTAGCCAGTGTGCTCACTGCCTTGTTTGCCAGGGTTTGAGAGGATATTGCAAAGAAGCTCACCTCCTTATGAGCAGGCTTCTTCCCGGAGTTAAATTCCTTACAGTTTCCCTTGGTTTCACTGCTTACCAGAGGACAGCAACAACAGGGCCACCCTTCTGCTCCCTGCTTTTAATTGAGGATAATGCTAAGGCAGTGAGGACTCAACTCCTCAGTATTCTTCCCTGCTGTCCCAACTGAGCCATCAGCTGGGTGGTGCTTGTGACTACTGTCCCTACATCAGGAGAAGGATCTGCCTCGACTCAGGACCACTGTTGTCACATCGTTTCCTTAGCTGCCTTTCACCATCTCTCTCCTCCCATGCATACTTTTTTTACTTTGCTTTCATTTCTGCCTTAGGGCTGTGGCAAGCAGTCAGCCCAGCAAGTTTCATTTTTGTTTCAGCTGCATATGCAGTGGTGATGGTTAGGATTTGGACAATTGAGATTAAATAATTAAACCTGAAACCAGTGTTACCATCAAGCCTTTAAGGTTGCCACTTGGAGGAATTCGGAGAGGATGTTGTGTACCCGGAGATGCTGTTTCAGGCGGTCATAGGGTGCAAGGTGGGCGGTCCAGAAGTTTATTGCTGCAAGGTCATCAAGGTGTTTGTGTGTTGTCTAAGACAGGCGCTGTTTCTCTGAAGAGTATGAGCACACAGTGTGGCAAGTGTCTGTGCCTGGTTTGGTCCGTCTGTTAAGCATCCTTCTGCAGAAGGTAAAGGACAGGGCTCAGCTGAGAGGGATGAGTAAGGTCACCTCTGCGGCACTGGAAAGCAGAGCCATGCTCTCTTCCTGCTCTCACACCAGGCACAATAAATTCTGCGCCTGTTGCTAATCTCAGCTCAGAGAGTGTTTGGCTGATAATAATCTGTCTCACCTAGTGGCATTTGTGGCTGGCTCCCTCTCTCCATCAGACAGCTTTTCAGTGCTATTACTGTCTGACTGCACTAGAACAGAAGAGACATAAATTCAGCTTGAATGGTTTTCTCTTGGTGAAAATCTCCCTCCTTTGAGCTCTGCAGTCTGAGGAACATTTGTGGGAGTAGTAATCCATATGAGGAACATCTGGTTTTGTTTTTTTTTTTTCCTAAACTATTTGTCATGAGAGTTATCGGTGGGCTGTTGCTGAAAAATAATTTCTAGCTCAGGCAGGACTTTTCTTTATTCTCTAGTAACTGGAAATAGTGCATTGGATGGACTGACCACAGGCTTGTTACTGCAGTTCCCTCTAGTAACCTGCTAGCTTCTTTTCTGCTTGCAGCCAGCATCAGCCATACTGCCTGTGCAGCTTTTCTCAGGGTACATCTATTCTGAGATCCAGACTCACATCTGGTTATTTTTTAAAGTAGTGTGTACTTTTCTCCAGGTGTATGCTTGTGAACTCTTCTCATCTCTCAAATAATGTGTCTGCTGATGCACAATATACCAGTGCATTGGGATGTGCTGACCCGAGTCAGTTCTGCATGGAGGTGTGCAAGGTCTCTCTGGCTGGTCTTTGACACTTGAGGTGAGGCAGATGCTCATCTGAGGCTGAACACCATCAGCATCTTGTGTGAGAGGTCTGCAGAAGGAAGGGGACTGCAGCAGCTCTATGGTGAATGTGCAGCTTGGTCTGTATCCCACAAGAGTGTGAGCCACTGCAGGGACTCTCATGCTCAGTGCATGGCTGATGTAACAGGTCTCTGTTTTCTTGTGCTGATGGAGTGGAGTGGTCCAGCACGTCTCCGTGTCATGGTTAAAGAGGAGGGAATGACCTCTTTCTGCAACCTCTCTTGGCAGTCTCTCTTCCCACGCCTATTGAGTGGATGGACCTCAAGGCAGGGAGTGGGGGAGCAAAGTCCCTCCCACTGTAAGAGAAAAACGGGTTCAAGACCCCCCTGAAGAACTTGAAAATACAGAGGTTTATGGGATCTGACTGACGTGCGGAAAGCAGACTCCACAATCTGTAAGATTGTAAAGTAGGTATGTTTATTCAGCGCTGGGCAGCACGGGGGAGTAGTCCCGCCAAAACCGTGTGCGCCTGATACGAAAACTTGCTCTGTTTTTATAAGACAACTCATTACATATTCATAATATGATGTAATACGCCTATACATATGCATTACCTATCCCCGCTTTGTATTAAAATTAGTTCTGCAAGTCATTTCCATATCTCTCTCTCGACTGAGTTTGCGCAGTGTCCCCTGGTGGTGGTCGTCAGGGGTCCTGAGGATGAAGGCAGGTGAGTCTTCCTCGTGACCCCCACATCTGGCGCAGGCTCAGTAACGTCCTGCTCTTTGTCCAAACCGCAGAACCAGCTTTGGCTTGTTCTTGCAAGGTTGTAATCTTTCTTTGGACTTATATGGTCATAAAGCTGGACTTATATGGTCATGAAGCCCTTTACTCCCGTACACCTTATCACAGTACCCAAGCAAACCGTGTAAGATTTGGCAAACAGCTTAAATTTTGCAATTTTTACCCTAAACAGCTAAACAGACTATTACAATTGTTAAACTCTACCCTATCTCTTACCCACCCCCCCTCTCTCAGTCCCCCCTTTTCAAAGAAATTAGTAAATTCTTTTACTCAGACTCGAAGTATTGATTAGATTCTAATTTTTGTCGCAGTTGATTTCTCTTCCATTCGCTATAGGAATTTCCAGTTCCCTTAAAACACCAAAATCCACAACGGACAGCTATACTAATAATTAAAAATAGAAAGACAATTACAATGATCATTACAAATAATTGTTTTAACCATGTTAGATTGGGCAGCCAGGATGTCAATTTCTCCCATAATTCAAAAAAAACTCCAAGAAGTGTTGTCTTGTGTCACTTTATGTAGAATATTTACTTGTTTCCTTATTTCTTGGAGGTCCTCGGTGATTCGCCCGCTCTGATCTGCATACATGCAACAATCTACATTGATCACAGTGCATACCCCTCCTTGAAAGGCTAATAGCAAATCTAAGGCCATACGATTCTGTGATACTATTTTCGATAAGTCAGTAACTTCCTCCTGGAGTGCCAGGAGGGCATCAACTGTTCTATTTTCCACTGTTTCTATTACAGCTGAGATGTTTATTATTGCCTTTTCCAACTCACTAACCCCTAAAAACGGAATGAACCATCGCGCAAAACTGTGGAAACTCGTTGGTCTGTTTATGAGGGGGTTATTTACAACGTTTCGTTTTTTCCTTATGGGGGGTTGTATTAACCTGTCAATGATAGTAATATTGGGGACCAGACCTCCCAGAGTGCATGCTCCTCGCCATCCTATGGGCAAGACTTTATGAGCCGTTGTGCCACACAACCAATACCACCCTGTCCCTTGTGGGGTCGGGAGACCGGTATAGTTCAATTTCAAAAATCCCAAATCTCTACCTGTCATATTTAATGTACGACTTCTGTTACAATTTAGGTGTTCTCCCATAAACAGCCCTTTTCCCGAACTTACCAGGCAGTTATCCCCTAATATGCTGGTCTCTTCAACAGTTATTTTTAGTCCCTGTCTCCACTTAACCTGAGGGTCTGTGCTCCAGATTGTATTTCCCCAAAAGGAGCCGTCTTGGCGGTTCATTAGGGAAACTGGCAGTGGGATGCCTATTAACGGTATCTCATAACCAGCATGTCTTGGTATTTGGGTACAGATCCAGCAATCTGTTTTATTTAAAATTTTGGTGATGTTTTGAATCGCCTGTACATACCAGTTCTCTCGCCAGGCCGCTGTGTCTATCACCTGTAAAATTATCAGAATCATGTTAAATTTAACCCACATCCTATCTTTTTAGCTTGAGCTTTAATGGCCCTTGAATTTCTGATGTCCAAAGCTTTTGTGGCGACTTCTTCACACGGGTATGATGAATCCAGGAATTCTGTTCTTTAATTTTGATTGCTGTGAAGGAGGTGAGGAGTACTTGGTATGGTCCTTCCCACTGTGGTTTCAAGGTTTTTTCTGCAAGAGACTTTACATATACATAATCTCCAGGTTGAATATCATGTACAGGCCCATCCAGACCCCTTCCTCGGGTCCCAATTACATGTTTTCCAATTTTATTGAGCTGTTTGCTCAATGCCACCATATAGGAAGTCATAATTTCGTCCCCAATTTGCATTGATGTCCCCTTTTGTATTCCATAGGGGCGTCCATACAGAATTTCAAAAGGGCTCAGTCCTTCCCTTGCCCTCGGTCTTGTCCGTATACGCAAAAGGGCTAAAGGGAGAGACTGAGGCCATGGCAAGTTTGCTTCTTGTCCCAATTTTACAATTTGCTGTTTGATTAAGTGGTTCATTTTCTCCACTTGGCCACTCGACTGAGGGCGATATGGGGTGTGAAGTTGCCAATCTATACCTAAATGGTGGCTGGTTTGTTGCACTATTTTTGAAACAAAGTGTGGTCCTCTGTCAGAGGATATGGTTGCTGGAACCCCAAAACGCGGTATTATTTCTTGTATTAGTATTTTAGTTACCTCCCGAGCCTTGGCAGTTCTGGTTGGGAACGCTTCTGGCCAACCTGAAAAGGTATCAGTTAATACCAGCAAATATCGGTACCCCCCTTTTCTTGGAAGTTCTGTGAAATCAACCTGCCATTGTTGTCCAGGCCCATTACCCTTTCCAATCTGGCCCATTTCTAGTTTGGGAGTATTCTTTGGATTAGTTTGGAGGCAAAGTTCACACTGTTGAGTCACCTGTCTCACTGTGGTATATAAGTTTCTAGCTACAATATCTTTTATCAGATGCTTATACAGACCCTCCATTCCCCAATGTCTCTTCCTATGTTCTTCCCGTATTAAATGCCACAGTAAATATGAGGGAACAATTAACTTTCCCTGTGGGGTATAAGCCCATCCCTCTTCATTATACGACCCTGCTAAGTCTGAAATGAGTTTCTGATCTTCCTTAGTATATTTTGGTTTATCTTGTAGGGAAATATGCCTATCGGGAATTAAAGCCCCTGCCACTCTTATTTTCATTTTGGCCACTTGTTTTGCCTCTCTATCCGCCAGTTCATTCCCTTTTTCCAAATCTGAGCTCACTCTCTGGTGTGCCTTAATATGCACAATTGCCACTTTCTCAGGGAGTTGAACAGCTTCTAGTAACTTCAGAATTTCTTCTGCATGTTTGATATTTTTCCCTTGGGAGTTCAATAAACCTCTTTCTTTCCAAATTGCTCCATGTGCGTGTACAACTCCAAAAGCATATTTTGAGTCTGTGTAAATGTTTACAGTTTTGCCCTGAGCCAACTTCAGAGCTCGAGTTAGGGCAATTATTTCTGCCTTTTGTGCGGAGGTGTTCATGGGCAAAGGTCCTGACTCTATTACCTCTTGACTGGTGGTGATGGCGTATCCAGCGTGTCGATTGCCATTCAGGACATAGCTGCTCCCGTCTGTGAACCAGTTTTCTCCATTTTCTATGGGGCTATCCTTTAAGTCTGGGCGACTTGCGTATGTCGCTTCAATAGTTTCTAGGCAGTCATGATGCACTGGCTCTCCTGTGTTTCCACTGAGAAAAGAAGCTGGGTTGACAATGTTAGTAACCACGATTTCCACATCATCCTGTTCCACTATTACAGCTTGATATCGCAGGAATCTTTGTGGAGATAGCCAGTGTCCACCCTTTGCTTCCAATACTGCCGACACTGCATGGGACACAAAAACAGTCATTTTCTGGCCCAGGGTGAATTTTCGGGCTTCCTGTATATTTAGTATCACAGCCGCAACTGCCCTTAGGCATCCAGGCCAGCCCTTTGCAGTCGCGTCTAACTGTTTAGAGAGGTAGCCAACTGCCCGACGATACGGACCTAGCTCCTGTGCCAATATTCCTAGGGCAATGCCCTGTTTCTCATGAGAGAAAAGGAGAAACGGCTTACCCACATCCGGGAGTCCTAAGGCCGGGGCTGACATCAGAGCCTTCTTTAGTTGTTCAAAAGCTTGTTCGGCCTCTTTATTCCATTCGAGGTGTTTCTGCTCAGTCGCTGTCAGCGCATATAATGGTTTAACAAGCAGTCCATAATTGTAGATCCACAATCGACACCACCCTGTCATTCCCAGAAAGGTTCGCAATTCCTTTACCATCTGGGGTTTTTTAGTTTGGCATATCACCTCTTTGCGGGCCTGCCCCAAAGTTCTCTGTCCCGCACTGATTTCATAGCCCAAATAATTCACTTTACGCTGCATTACCTGAGCCTTCTTCCTAGACACCCTGTATCCTTGAAGCCCTAAGAAATTCAACAGACTCACCGTCCATGCCATACAATCTTCCTCTGTGTTGGTAGCGATCAGAATGTCATCCACATACTGTAACAATTTTCCTTTCTCGGACGGGGCTTCCCAGGATTCCAGGTCTCTCGCAAGCTGATTGCCGAAAATGGTAGGACTATTCTTAAACCCTTGCGGCAACACCGTCCAAGTGAGCTGGGTCCTTCGACCACTTTTAGGATTTTCCCACTCAAATGCAAACAACTTTTGACTGGCTTCGTGGAGAGGGAGGCAAAAGAAAGCATCCTTTAAATCTAGAACAGTAAACCAGATTAATTCAGATGCCAATGCAGTCAGTAGGGTATACGGATTTGCCACGACTGGGTAGAGATCCTCAGTAATCCTGTTCACTGCGCGCAAGTCTTGAACCACCCTATATGACCCATCGGACTTCCGAATAGGTAATATAGGAGTATTGAATTCAGACTCACATTCCTTTAATAGTCCTAGCTGCAAAAATTTTTCTATCACCGGCCGGATTCCTTCCCTGTCCTCTTTCTTTAGAGGATATTGTTTAATTCTTACCGGTCGTTGACCTTCCTTTATCTTAACTTCAACAGGTGGAGCATTTTTCGCTCTTCCAGGCACATCAGTAGCCCAGACTCCTGGATACACTTGGTTCAGAATTTCCTCATCGATTTTCCCTTCTGAGGGGAGACTAGTTAGGACTAGACTTAATGCTTGTGTATATTGTTGATCCTTTACCTCCAAAGTAATTTCCCCTTTTTCAAACGTGATCTTTGCTCCTAATTGTTCCAACAAATCTCTCCCCAAAAGTGCCTTTGGAGAGTTGGGCATATATAAGAACTTGTGGATACCCCATTGCTTTCCCAATTTATACTTTAAAGGTTTGCAAAAATACGCCTTTTCACTTTGGCCAGTTGCTCCCTGTACTACAACGTAATCATCTCCTAAAGGAATTAAGGCTTGATTTAAAACCGAATATGTTGCTCCTGTATCTATCAAAAACTTCACTTGCTGCTGCTTTTCCCCTAGCTTAATTGTAACCAGTGGATCCGCTAGGGTAGATTCCCCAGGTTCCCGTCAGTCTTCTATTACATTGGCTATCTTCACATTCGCTGAGGTTTTCCGACCCCCTTCCCTGTTTCTAGGACATTCCCTTTTCCAATGACCAAAGCCCCTGCATATAGCGCACTGATCCCTTTCCAATCGAGACGAATCTCGCCTACCACCTCTCCGTTCCCCTTTTTCTTGAATGGCAGCTATCAATTTCTTTTGTCCCCGCCGATATTCTTCTTCTCTATTACTAAACACCCTCCACGCTTCATCCAACAATATCTCTAAGTTTCTACCTTCTGTAGAACGCAGCTTTTGAAGTTTTCGCCTTATGTCCCCTGCAGATTGACCCAGGAATAAAGAAACTAATTGCTGGATCCCTACCTCAGACCCAGGGTCTAGCGGCGTGTTACGACGCATCACATCCCTCAGCCGATCCAGGAACTCAGACGGGGACTCAGAAGGAGTTTGCTTAACTGCATATAAAGCTGACCAGTTTATAGTTTTGGGAATTGCTCTCTCCATTCCCTTCGAAACCCATTCCTGATATTCCTGTAATCTTTGCATATGTGCCGATCTATTAGCATCCCACTTTGGGTCTTGGAGGGGGAAATGTTCCTTAACATCCCCTCCTGTAATTTTATAATGATCTTCGGCCAAATTTCCTGCTGTTTTCAGAACTAGCTGTTTTTCAGTTTCAGTCAAATATTCCAATAATAATTGTATATCATTCCAATCGGGATTGTGTTGTTTTACGATAAATTGGAAATGCCTGGCTACACTTATCGGGTCACTTCTATAATCCTTTGCAATCTTTCTCCACTCTCCCAAATCAGCAGTGGAGAAAGGCACTTTAATTAGCATTGTTCCACCATCTGGCCCCACCGCCTCTCGGAGGGGTGCTTGTAAAGTAGTCAGGGCAGACTTCTGCCGAGTGTGGGAAGATACAGGGCTATCAGGAGGATTAAAAGCTCCTTCTGAATCCACATCCTTGTCCCGTGCCCGGGGGGGAGGTTTAAACAAGTCATCTAAGTCTTGTTCTGGGGCTTGGTGAACTTTGTCTGCCTTTGTACACCTCTGCCCAATGCTGCAGGAAGAACAGCATCTTTTTAGTTTACTTCTACCCCCTTTATTTTCTCGCTCCAATGCGAGTACCATAGGGTCCTGTGGGGGTATTATCCCACAGTCCCTTTGCCACTCCGGATGGTTTCGCAGAGTGAAAAACATATCTGCATATGATACTTCATCCCATTTCCCTTCTCTTCTCAAGAACAGCATAAGCTGTAACAAAGTATTATAATCCAATGTTCCATTAAATGGCCACTTAACTTCGCCCTCTAACTTATACAATGGCCACCACTGATTACAATATTTAATGAGGGTCTTTTTACTTTCTGTGCTTCCCTTCCCTACAATATCCTTCCAATGGGCGAGTATACAACCCAGAGGACTTTTTTTCAGTATCCCTCCTTGGGTGTTACCCATTTTCAATATACTCTTAAGGGATTTAAACTGACTTTTAAATTCTCTTTTCACGCCTGTCTGCCACACTCTCACTTATTCTCACTCAATTCCACTCTCACGGACGTCCATGCACTCAGAGAAAATCACACACATCACTTCACACAAACACTATGGTTCGACAAATTCAAATCGGTAGTCTATTCCAAATGCCTTATTGCCATAACCAAAATCAATACCAAAAGAAAGCTAACATAGCATCGCTCCAGTTAACAACCTTCTAGCAGCTGCAAATATCTTGTAAATTACAAGAGGCCCGCTTACCCTTCTCCTGCTTCTCATATACCGGTCATTAGCAGGTCCATCCTGGCTCCCAACAACGGGATACAGCGGTTACCTCAAACTCAGTCGATCTATCCCCGAGATCGCTACCGGCCGCTCTATCGGCCAGCGAGTTTCCCAATTGCAGTCCCAAACTGCAGTCCCAAACCCTACAGGTACCCAACCCACGGGCACTATGCTGCACGCCAGACGTCTCTGCGCGATTTATCAGCAGCCCCGAATGTGCGTACACTTAAATCCCTTCGTTAAACATACCGTTAAATCCGCAGCTTCAAGAGGCTGTTGTCCACTCCCGCGGTGATCGGCCGGCAGCGGAGACTCCTCCGAGTAAAATGCTCGGGGCGCGCCTAGGAGCGTCCGCTCCGCAGTCGGTCCCGCAGCCGAGTGGAGATCCTCCTGGCTGGCTCGCCAAAACTGACGTGCGGAAAGCAGACTCCACAATCTGTAAGATTGTAAAGTAGGTATGTTTATTCAGCGCTGGGCAGCACGGGGGAGTAGTCCCGCCAAAACCGTGTGCGCCTGATACGAAAACTTGCTCTGTTTTTATAAGACAACTCATTACATATTCATAATATGATGTAATACGCCTATACATATGCATTACCTATCCCCGCTTTGTATTAAAATTAGTTCTGCAAGTCATTTCCATATCTCTCTCTCGACTGAGTTTGCGCAGTGTCCCCTGGTGGTGGTCGTCAGGGGTCCTGAGGATGAAGGCAGGTGAGTCTTCCTCGTGACCCCCACATCTGGCGCAGGCTCAGTAACGTCCTGCTCTTTGTCCAAACCGCAGAACCAGCTTTGGCTTGTTCTTGCAAGGTTGTAATCTTTCTTTGGACTTATATGGTCATAAAGCTGGACTTATATGGTCATGAAGCCCTTTACTCCCGTACACCTTATCACAGTACCCAAGCAAACCGTGTAAGATTTGGCAAACAGCTTAAATTTTGCAATTTTTACCCTAAACAGCTAAACAGACTATTACAATTGTTAAACTCTACCCTATCTCTTACCCACCCCCCCTCTCTCATGACAAGATGCATCCCAGAGTCCTGAGGGAATGGGCTGATGGAGTTGCCAAGCTGCTTTCCATGGTATTTGAAAGGTCCCGGCAGTCAGGTGAAGTCCCCGGAGCCTGGCAAAAGGGCAGCATTGCACCCATTTTTACCAAGGGTAGAAGGCAGGGCCCTGGGAATCTACTGACCTGCCAGCCTCCCCTCTGTGCCTGAGAAGGTCGTGGAACAGACTCTTCTAGAAGCTGCGCTAAGACCTGTGGAGGGCAGGGAGGTGATTCAAGACAGCCAGCATGGCTTCACCAAGGGCAGGTCCTGCCTAACCAACCTGGTGGCCTTCTATGATGGAGCGACTACATGCATCAGTGGACAGGGGAAGACCTGCAGGTGCCGTCTATCTGGACTTCTGTAAGGCCTTTGACACGGTCCCTGATAATATCCTTCTTTCTAAATTGGAGATATGGATTTGATGGGTGGACTATTCAGTGGATAAGTAATGGGCTGGATGGTCATATCAAGGGAGAAGTGGCTCCGTGTCCCAATGGAGTACAGTGATGAGTGGTATCCCTCAGGTGTATGTATTGGGACCAGCCCTGTTTAATATCTTAATCAGTGACAGACAGTGAGATTGAGGGCACCCTCAGCAGATTTGCAGGTGACTCCGAGCTGAGTGGTGCGGTTGACATGCCTGAGGAATGCCATCCAGAGGGACCTGGACAAACTCAAGAAGTGGGCCCATGTAAACCTCTTGAGGTTTAACAAGAAAGTGTGCAAGGTCCTGCACCTGGTCAGGGGAACCCCTGGTATCAATGCTGGCTAGGGGATGAATGAATTGAGGGCAGCCCTGTGGGTAAGGACTTGGAGGTACTGGTGGGTAAAAAAGCAGGACATGAACTGGAAACATGCACACACAGCCCAGAAAGCAAACCATATGGGCTGCACCAAAAGCAGTGTGGCCAGCAGGGCGAGGGAAGTGATTCTGCCCCTCCACTCTGCTCTGTTGAGACCTCACCTGGGGTACTGCATCCAGCTCTGCAGCCCTCAATACAAGAAAGACAAGGACCTGTTGGAGTGGGTCCAAAGGAAGGCCAAAAAATGGTCAGAGGGATGGAACACCTCTCCTGTGTGGACAGGCTGAGAGAGTTGGGGTTCTTCAACCTAGAGAAGAGAAGGCTCTGGGGAGACTTTACTGCAGCCTTTCAACAGTTCAAGGGGGCTTATAAGAAAGATGGGGACAGACTTTTTAGCAGGACCTGCAGTGATAGGGATAATGGTTTTAAACTAAAAGAGGGTAGATTCAGATGAGATATAAGGAAGAATTTTTTTATGATGAGGGTAGTGTAACACTGGAACAAGTTGCCCAGGGAGGCAGTAGTCACCCCATCCCTGGAACCATTCAAGGCCAGGTGTAGGGGGCTTTGAGCAACCTGATCTGGTTGAAGATGTTCCTGCTGATTGCAGGGGGCGGGACTAGCTGGCCTTTACAGGTCACTGCTGACCCAAACTGTTCTGTGTTTCTATGACTTCTTTGTTATGATGATTCTCAATCAAAGATCTATCTTGGCTTTACCCTGGGAGGATTTTAGTTTATTGTTGATGCATCCTTTGCAATCCCTTGCTATATTTTTACAAGCTATAGAATGCATTTTTTAGTCTACCTTTTCTCTCGTGGTCTCTGATGTGGTTTGTTTCATTTGTGATATAGCAACCCTGTTTCATCAATATGGAGTTCTCATTAAATAAAATACAAGATCAGTTCAGAAGTTACCAGTATTACGGGAAAAATGAGAGTGCTTACAATATCTGCCTACTCGTAGTGCTGATCAGAGCCAGGAAGAGCTCTCCAAATCATCCAAACATCTTTGTTTTTAAAGCTAATTTGAGGTCACATAAGTGGTATGTTGGTTAATATTTTATTTCCTTGTTTAGGAGTTTGGTCTACAGTTGTTAGATGTGGCAGCAAGTGCATGTTTGTGTAAATTGTTTCAGCCTAGCAATTACAAAACCACTTGTCCTTTTTCCCATTAGTGCAGCTTTTTATTGAAAACTGCAGGTGTTTTAAGTTTTACTCTTTTTTTCAGCAATGTATCTTTCAGTGTTTTTCTCCAAGGGAAGTCTATTTTAGCAAAATAATTAATATGTCAAAACATTGCAACTTTGTACTTCTATTACATTTGTCTTATCTTCAGATTTATGCTACAGTGTTAATAGCAATGTTTAAAGCTGCTTCTATATTCACAAGTTTTCATTTCTGTTTTCAGAAATAGGTCTTGAACTTTATTTGATGGGAAAGGCCAACATTTTCTATTTGCTTTCTAATTAGAAACAAAATCACATTTTGAAATGCTGGAGTTTCTCACAGAACAGCAGTTCTTCATTTCAGACTAGACAAACCACAATAGTCGTGTGGCACTGAAGTACCCAGCCTTTACTTGCCCCTCAATATCATTGTTGATCAAGTGACAGTCTGCAGACAATATCATACTTTTTCTCTCATTCCTAATGTCCATTTTAATTTTGTTTATGTCTATTAGAAATGACATTTTTATCCATTAGTTATAGGGTGACTACTACTGGCTAAGTAAAGCAGAAGTATTATTAACAATAATTTACCTGGTGTGCACGGTAATAAAACACTGTGGAAGGACAGAATACTTCAGGGAGACACTGTCTAAGACAGAGTGTGGCACATCTCCAGGACTTTTACCTTTTTGCAGAAAAAGTAAGTCAGAACCTGTTTTTAATTCTTCTCTAAGAAAGTTCAACCTCATTATTTTTACCAAGTGAAATGCCCTGACTGCCCTCTTTAAAATTCAAAATGATTTGAAGTCAAGGCAGACAGCATGATGGTAGATGTAGTCTAGAGTTAGTGATTTGGGACTATGCAATGTGAAAGAATCTGACTCAGCTTTATGACTGATCTGAATTTTGTTGTCAGTCATGTTGCCATTGATTGCATCATTCACACATTTCAAGGCTGCTGGCTGTAAGTTTGAGTTAAAAGAAAATACGACTATCAGCATTTGATTACAAAATCTGCCAATGATTACTGTTAAAAACAAGGGCTTGAAGGTCAACAGAGGTGTCTACCAGAGTGAAATAAGCAGATTTTATTGCTTCCAGGAGATTCCTTTGCACAGTGCAGTAAGTAAACTGTACCACTGTTACCTTAATGATAGACCCTTCTGAGCTGGTTAAAATAACTATTAATCCTGCTTATCTTCATGTTAGGTTCTGCTATATTCAGTGTGGAGCTTGGAAGTTAGTTTTTCATCCAGTTTTTGAATTGTCAGAATTCTTCTTGGAGTCATCTGGGAGCCTTCTTCTGGTATCACATCTCCTGGTATCACTGGGGAACATGTTTTATAAAAGCTTTAAGAAGTGAATACATTTAAACAGGGAGGAGAGTGATCTGTCTAATCTCCATAGCAGAACTGCTGAAGGACTAGCATGAGCATTGCACGCATTAAAACAGACCTATGAAAACAGTGGTTTAGAGCACAGAGCCGCAAACATAATGCCCTTATCTAAAAATGGCAGGGGAATGGTCTGAGCTCCCACAGGCTTTCGGGAGAAGGCGAGGCTGAAGAGCTTAACTGGAAAGGAGTGATAATTAAAGAAACAGAGGCTAATGGAAAGTAAGACAAATGTGGATGAGGTTTTGCCAAAAGTGGATGGTGTCAAATGATCTTCCATTTGTTTTTGTAACTAATAATATGGAAGTTTTACAGGAAAATTCTGGGATTTCAATAATGCAGCTGGTAAAGTGTTGAATGGGATATTGCAAATTCCAAAATGAAATTTGGGAGTCAGAAATGGAGTTGGGACTGGTTGGAAGTACTAGACTGAAGAGAAGGTAATGGTAGCATTCCTCAGAGAGCCTGGTTGTCTCTGATATTTCTGTGAAGGACCTTGAATTCAGCTTTAGGAGACTGCTGATGGAGTTTGCTGATAACACAAAGTAAGAGGCTATCTTGATAGCTGGGAAGCTGAGGGATGACATACAGCAAGAACTGGATGCCTGCAGAATTTAGAAATGAGCTGGAATTCAGTGGTATAAAATGCAAGGTCATAATGATAGGAGCAGGCCCTGGTAAGGTGGATCTCATCAGCTGGGGATGAGAGTGTCGCCCCTGTCTGGCTAAAGCTGAGCCCTCAGTGGAAAGCATCTGTGAAAAAAGCACTATCTTCTTGATATGCACTGAGGCATTTCCAGCATGTGCAGATTGCTGCCCAAGGTGTGAGTAGGGTATTTTTAGGATATTCTGTGCAATTCTGATCATCCATGTTCAGAGCAGCAGATTAAAATTGGCACAAGATGCAGAGAGGGACTACTAACTAGGATAATCTGGGAATTAATTGCTGAAGACATAGAGAGACCTTGTCTTGTTTATCCTAGCACATAGCTGTGTGATTGCTGTCTATAAATACCACAGGTGAATAAATACCAGGGAGGAAGGCCGGTGTTCTCACAAGAGCAACAGTTACACATTGACTAAATAAATTCAGGCTGGAAGTGAGAGAAGGGCTCCTTGCCATCAGAGCAGTGAAGTTTTCCAGCAGTGTTGGAGCTGGAAAAGCCCGGGTGAGAAAGCTGACTGCTTTTAATATGAGCTGTGTCAGCTTTTGAAAGAGGAACAGTGATCATTTGCAGATTCCTCCCACACCCCCCTTCTGCAGGAGAACATCGTGGCTGCTAACCTGTCTTTTCAAAGGCAGCTGTGCACGGTCTTGTCCGTGCCACCTGCTTTGTCACTGGAGATGACAGGACAGGACTGCAGGGTGCAGCATTCTTTTCCCTGCCAGGTGCTTGCAGGGAGCCCTGGGAGCAGTCTGGTCTTGAGGCATGCGAGGAGCTGCTGCCTGGTGATGGGGAAGCAGGCACTCCTGCAGTATTCATTCATAACCCCACTGGTTATTGAGAAGTCAGAGAAGCCTGTGTCAGGGGGACGA
Organism: Falco punctatus; assembly: GCF_963210335.1. Lineage (NCBI taxonomy): Eukaryota > Metazoa > Chordata > Aves > Falconiformes > Falconidae > Falco > Falco punctatus. Next base: position 15,895,323 of record NC_137586.1, on the reverse strand, counting down.
GACCTCCTGACATGGGACCATGTTGGTAGGAAAAGATGGTCTGGTGAGCATGTCTCCCTCAGCTGTAGCTAGAGCAAACGTTTTTCACTGTGAAAGAGCAGTGGCTATTCCGTAATATCTCCTGGGTACTGTATCTGAAATAATTATAATGGATATAATACAGGGTTTATCATACAAATTCTTTGGGCTTCTTAATACTGGGTAGTGAGGAAAGCAAGTGGAAGGAATGAGTAATAATAGCTCAGGGAAGGCTGCTCCTGGTAAATGATGCACAGCAATGCCCAGAATGCTATTTAGGAGGATATTGCCTCTGGGATCCAGCTGATTAACAAAGCTGGCTTAGCTGTGTGAGGCCAGAGCTAGAAGCCAGAAGTTGTATAAAGGATAATAAGCAGCTTAGTCTCCCTCTGTGGTGAGATGAGGCAGTTGTGGAGGAGCTAGTGGATGTGTGATGGCCCTGGACATCCTGCAGGCTGTAGTCCAGGTGCCAAGCAGATGTGCTGGGTGGCAAAACTCTAGGTGGCAGTGACAGCAGTGTAATAAGGAACCTTGTAATAAGGAACCTATCTATTTGATACGCAGCTTGGAGGGGAAATGATAAAACCAGCTTTGCACATGAAGACTTGGTGGAGAAAGAGGTGGAGGAAGTTCAGTCCACACAAAAAGTCAGTTGCTAATAATCAAACGAAACGCCAGGAGGAAGCAGAAGAGGTGGTGCCTCAGGTGGAGAGAGGTGCAGCAGGGAGGAATTTTTATGCTAAACAGAAATTTGCTGGAAGAACAGATTTCTGAGCACCACTATTTGTGAACTTGGGTCAAACCTGATGACTAAGTGAATTTGAGGAAAATATGTAGGAAAATATGTAGGAAAACATTTAGTATTTTCTAACTTAATATTTTAGAAATATTGAAGTGTTTTGACAGTGTGAAAATAAACTTGTATGTTAAAATAACACCTAATTTAAAATTAGTTAAATTTTAAAATACCAAAAAGTAAGAAAAGAATGTTTAATTTGGTATGTTGAACATAAACTAGAATTTTTTTTATTTGGCTGAAAAACTGTATGTTCCTATGTAATTTTGTCCCCCACCATCTCATTTTCTGACTTGTTTTAATCACATCATTCAAATCAGAGCTGTAATTATACCCAATTTCTGTTACTTGGGTGTGCAGCCTGAAGTTCTTACTATATTCTGTGCTGCTTCTTGCTGTCCAGATAGCAGTAGTGATGAAAAAAGGTACAGGGAGATAGTGATTTTTCAAAGGCAGTTAATTTTCTCATAATTTTCCATTTAAACTTCGTTGGGTGAATTGCTTCATTGTAATCTACTTGATGGTGTCTCATGAATGAAGCAAATTTCTGCTCTGAAGAATCAGAAAGTGTTAAATTCCTGGGAATGCTGCAAGACCCATATCTTTACTGCAGATTTCTCTTGTGGTTATTCTTTTTGCATTTTTCAACATTACAGTCAATATTAATTGTTGTACAATATGTCTAAATAATGTATTGTGGGATAAACTGAACAAGGTACCATGGCAAACAGCTGTGTGCAGTTTGTATACTTTGGTTGTCTGTTCTCTGCCACTGCAGACGGACTTTGTATCTCCACTTGATGGAACAAAAATATTAAAACCACTTAGAGCTGTTTATCTGAAAGAAAATGGAAATTGCTTTGCTCTGTATTCAATCACAAAGGATTCAAATATAGGTCAGATTTAGTTCATTTTGAAGCATCTACAGGAAGAAAATTTTGCAGGCTACGCTATTAGACTAAAAAAATATATTTAATTTAAGTGATTTAGATTTATTGTAGTGTCTATTTCAGTGGAAACTGTACGACGTGTGAAATTGTTACGGATCATACAGCAGAGTGACGGTGCTGGCAGCCAGGAGTTTCTTAAATAAACTTTACCTTCTACCTAGCTGTTCTGCTTTCCATGATAGTGATACATACCTCTTTACTGGCTTTTCCAGTTACTCAAAAGTGGGATTTTCAGAATCACTTTGCTAATTCATCTGTGTTCCAAGGTTCTGGGAGGACTAAGCACTAGTAAAAATCAACTCTTGTTGATTCAACACTTTGGTAGACAATATTTCGTTGTTCTCCATATTAAATTTCAGAGCATTTCCTCCATGCACAACTTATTTTTTTCCTCATTCATTGCCTTTAATCCCTCTCTTCTTCCTTGCGTCGTTCAAATTTTGCATGCTCAACAATGTGAGTTTTTTAAGAAGGGGCGGAGCCATCAGCAGCAAGTGAAACCGAACTGGGGAGTAGCTGAGCAGCTCTGTACCTGGGGTCCGCTACCAAGTTCCTCAGCAGGGTAGCTCTTTGAAAGGTCCCGAGTGACACATGGTGGCAACCCTTGGAGAGTTGGCTTGTCTGAGTCTGGTGGAGAAAGCCTTTGCCGTGAATGGTCTAGTACTGGCTACAACATATATGTGTGACAAAGCAGCTCCTGCTCTGCGTCAGCTTTAACACCTGATTTGAATGGTGTAATACAGTGATTCAAGTGTAATGGGTGTATGAATAAATAATACTTTTTTTGAAAAGTACACAAAGACAGAGGGGAGAAAAGCCCCAAACCTGTAGCTGTTCCCTTGACAGGTGTGAGATGTTTTCATATGTAAAGCAGAGATTTTCTGTGTTTCAAAGGCAGTGGAATAACTTATAGTTCCTATTTCCGTAGTCCACACTTATTGTAATTTCTGTGAATTTCTTGAACAGTCAGATTTCTGCGTGGAACTGGGACCAGGACCAACTGTCTCAAGCAATTAAAGTATGCTACATGCAGACACTTGTGTAAATGAGTGTTCAGGCTTATCTCTGGACTACAGAAGGCTGAAAGGAATGACATCTGAATGGCACTGAGATACTGACATCAATCTCTTCCCCTCCATTTTCGTAGCTTAAGACTCGCACCACTGTCATGAAAGTGGGGGATGTTTCTCCCCTGTGTGAACTCCAGCGAGATAACTGATTCACATAAAATCATAGAATGGTTTGGGTTGGAAGGGACCATAAAGATCACATACTTCCAACCCCCCTGCCACGGGCAGGGACACCTTCCACCAGCCCAGGTTGCTCAAAGCCCCATCCAGCCTGGCCTTGGACACTGCCAGGGATGGGGCATCCACAGCTTCTCTGGGCAACCTGTGCCAGTGTCTCACCACCCTCGCAGTAAAGAACTTTTTCCTAGTAGATCTAAATCTACCCTCTTTCAGCTTAAAGCCCTTCCCTCTTGTCCTATCACTACATGCCCTTGTAAAAAGTCCCTCTCCAGCTTTCTTCTAGACCCCCTTTAGGTACTGGAAGGCTGCGATAAGGTCTCCCTGGTGCTTTCTGTTCTCCAGGCTGAACAATCCCAACTCTCCCAGCCTGTTTTCATAGGAGAGGTGCTCCAGCCAGACTCTGATCATCTTCATGGCCCTCTTCCAGACTCGCTCCAATGGGTCCCTGTCCTTATGTTGGGGGCTCCAGGGCTGGATGCAGTACTGCAGGTGCGGTCCCACCAGAGCGAAGCAGGGGGGCACAATCACCTCCCTCAGCCTGCTGGCCACATTTCTTTTGATGCAGCCCAGGATTCAGTTGGTTTTGTGGGCTTCAAGGGCACATTGCTGTGCTGTGTTGAGCTGCTTGTCCACCAACAGCCTCAAGTCTTTCTCCTCAAGGCTGCTCTCTATCCATTCTCTGCCCAGCCTGTATTTGTGCATGGGATTGGCCTGACCCAGCTGCAGGACCTTGCATTTGTCCATGAGATTTGCATGGTCCTACCTCTCAAGCCCATCAGGGTCCCTCTGGATGGCATCCCTTCCCTGCAGTGTGTTGACGGCACCAGAGAGCTTGGTGTCATCAGAAAATTTTCTGAGGGTGCACTTGATCCCACTGTCCATGTCAGCAACAAAGATGTTAGTGCTGTCCCCAATACAGACCCCATAGGAACCTGCTTGTCACCAGTCTCCACTTGGACATCAAGCTGTTGACCACAATTCTTTGAGTGAGACCGTCCAGCCAATTCCTTATCCACCAAGTGGTCCACCCATCAAATCTATGGGATTAGATTGGAGACAAGGTTGTTGTGCGGGACAGTGTCAAATGCTTTGCACAAGTCCAGATTAGAAGAGCACTTAATGAGCTTGTCTGACTTCATCTGCTGGATCACTGGAAAAAGCCAGCCTTTGAACACTGGAATCCTCATGGCAGGCAGTAATTTTCCTGTTAATCCATGGACTATCACGTATTTGTCCATACTAGCATAATTGCATGTGTCACAAGGCTGCCTTCAGTCATGATTTAAAAGCTAAATGCCTCACTTTGTGTGGTAGCCATTCAAGATTTGAGCTTTTGCATTACCCACTTCACTTCCTCCCTACATTGACCAAAAGAGTAGCCAAAATACTAAGTTGCCTTATTAATGAGGTCTTTTATACTGCAAGGTCCCCTGAGTCCTTTCCCAGCTGTCTGCATTCCTAATGCTTTTAGTTAATGCCTTAGGTGCAAAGGAAAGGACCCCAATTGGAGAAGAATAGGATGTTGAACATTAATCACCTCCAGAACCACCATTTGCAGCTATTAAATATCCCATTTTATTTTTGTACAAGCATAGACGTGTAGGTTCAATAAATTCAGCTGAAATGTTCTTTGAAGGGAGGGCAGAGAAGGCTCTTTGCACTCGTTTCTTCCTCCCCTTAGAAATGAAACGCAGAAAGCTAACAACAGCTCAATAGGAGAGTGAAGACATCTGGCCCCTAGTGACTCTGCACAGTACTGTGATCAATTACGTTTAAAATATTCATCTGACCCCAGCACAGTAGTCTGTGTCATCTGATTAGATGTGTTTCCAAACTGTATAAAGCAATTGGAGATGACTGAATTATAGATAAGCAATTCAGAAGAATAAATTCAGGGCTGTTGGACGTTAATGTACGTAGTTCTTGTAAAATGACAACTTGTGGGCAGTGTAACATCCATTCAGGATCCAGGGAAAGGAATTCTCATGAGTGCCTTTGAGACTATTAATAATAAAATTTCACCCGGGGGTGCCCAAATTTTCTGGTTGCAGTCAGTCTGGCCTTGGTAGTGCCCATTTTGTGGCCACACTACTGCTGCTTAGAGAGCATCTGAGGGGTAAGGAAATGAATCTAAGGAGTTCCTTCCCAGCCCGTTCATGCCAAGCTCATGTAAATCTCTGTGCTTCGGTTCATTTTTTCCTTGGTTGTGTCAATTCAACAGTTTGGGAGGTGCTGTTATAAATTAAACCTCATCAGTGCACTGGGCCGTTTGGGGCAGAGGGAGAGCAGAAATAGTTGATCTGTTTCTGTTAATCCAGACCATTTCCATGTGCTGGTTTTTATTTTGTCCCTACAGGTCTATTAGCACAACTGAGAGAATGGTAACTTGTGATCAGGGAGCAGAAACAAACAGCTGGCATGTAAAAAAAGAGGACCTTTTAAACTAGTTTTGCCACAGAGAAAATTACGGTAGAATGATGTACTGTGGAGTGGTATCTAAAGTTCATGTTCTGCAGGGAAGCTTATTTACTGATGAACAGTAAATCTTTAGGAGGTGCAGAGTAAGGACATGGTAAATACTGTTGAGCAGCACACCTTAATGCCATTATTATTGGTGGCGTTCATTTGTAGGTAGCCCAGTTGAAGCTAATTGGGATGTATAAGAATATTTACATAAGGGATGCTCTGAATACAGAGGAAGATTGTGACACCTCCATCGCTGGAGGCTTGTAAGTACTGATTAAATTGAACAATCACCAGGAGTGGTTTGTACCATTGATCTCAGTGTAGTTGGTCCTACCAAGGATTAGCTGGATGAACTTGAACACTTTTCAAGGTTCTTTCCAATTGCAATTGTTATGATTCAGTGTCACATGAGACATCCATTGCTCCCACTGCAGCGATGAATTCTCAGCATCCTTGAAAAGCCACAGCCAGCATGTGCAGAATTACTGCTGCAGAATTAATCAGTGTTGGTGCAAACATGGGTAAAATTGGATGGAGGAGGGAAGAGTTAAAGAGTGTAGGGATTCAGGTTCAGGCTAGTGTGAGTACATCCTCCTGCAGGGGAATGCTGTTTTTCTTGAACAGTAACAACTATTTGCAAGAGGCTTCAGGGAGGCATGGTGTGTACTTTACTGGAGAGGGAAGAAATGCCACATGTAACTTTGCCCTGAGCAAGTGGACCTGCTTTAGTTCTCACTGATGTTACTGGGAATGGGCACTTAATGCTTGGCAGCATCGCATTCTGTACATGAGACCAGTTTCTCACTCTGGATTAGGTTGTACTGGCTCCCTGTACTCCAGAAGAAAACCTGTTCTCTGCCTTTATTGATCCAGCTGTCATTAAAACATTGAACAGCCCTTTTGTGTTTATGAAGTTGCTTTTCCTCCTTCTTTCCCTTGAAAGCTCTGCAGAGAGGGACGGCTGTTTCACCGCAGGAGGTCCTACCTTAGAGTGCTGCTGTCATTAGTCTTCTGTCATGTTGTCAGGCTTTGATGACTCAGGCATTATTAAAAAAACAACCAACCAATCACCCCTCTTTCTGAATTAAAATATTCTAAGAGCAAAATTTTTAAAGCAAATTTTAATGTGATTATTTAGGTCATGTTTTCTTTCTGAAAGCTTGTAATGGGAGTCACAGTTTTGCTTCTTGAACTGAAGCTATTTGAATATTTAATTACTACTTTTTAAACAAAACCATTGGAGTCCACTTGAGATCTTTGATGTATTAAAAAAAAAAAAAAAAAAAAGGGAAAAAGTAACTTCAGTATTCAATAGCTTTGAAAAGGGCCATGCATGTTTTGTAGTTTAGGGCAGTATTGCTGTGTTCTTTAACATATCTGGCCAGCCCCAGCCCAGGTCAGTGGAGCTGCAGCAGGATGAAAATAGTGCCCCAGGTAGTGGGGCGAGGGGAGGAGACTCCTCTCTTCCTCCCTGCGCAGGTTTGGCTGACAACACACCTTCTCTCCTCCCTGGCTCTAGGCTAAGGCAGGCAGCAGCCTTCTGTTTGTGTGTGGCTCAGCATTACACCTGGCGTTGGTAGCCCTTGGGGGTTAGGAGTGATTCCTTTGAGAAGTGGGATTATGGCTGCAAGGGTTGGACTGTACAGCTGTGGGATGCAGCCGACTCAGTTTAAGGACTCAAAGTATTCTGCAGCTGTCAGCAGCTGCCTGGTTCTTTGTAGCATGTTAATTTAGGAGTTTTCATCTTGTAGGCCCTTCAGAACGTTTACTCATGCCACTGAAACCTCACAACACATCTCTGAGGCCAGTAGGACTCCTGATCAACTCATCCAACTTTCATTGCATCATTTACAGGAGGGGCAGATGAGGCACAGGAGGAGGGCTGGAAGACGAGTAGCCCTCAAGAGAGCTAGAGTCTCCTGCATGAGGTTTCAACAGTGCATTGCTGTCATTATTACCAGTGCAACACTGTTTTGTTAGGAAAAATCATTACACTAGCACAACAGAGCTGTGGATGCAGTTACCGTACAACTACACCTCTGTGATTAGTGGGGTAACAGCAGAGATTACTGGCATTGAGTATCTACAAATGTGGCCTGTACTCACATGGCTGGGCTGTCCTCAGCCTTGCAGGGTTGGGATCTGAAACACTGGTGCCAGAGCTCCACTGAGACCCTCAAGCATGGACATCCAGCATCCTCCACAGGAAAACTAGAACCCACTTAACACAGAGGCAGTGGTGCTATGGGAAGTTTGCAAGCTGAGAGGCATGCATATGCTTATGCACAAAATAATTTCTTACCAACATTGCAAGAATATGTATGAAGACCATGGCACGTACTGAGTTTCTGTGAGCACAGTCATGTAGGTGGCTGCCACACAGCATGGTTTGTTCCTCTGACTAAAACCTTTAATGAGAACAATTACTAGTTTGAGGCTTGCAGAGACTGGAAATTACAAGGAAGGGTGAACAAGGTTTGTGTTGCTATCACAAAGGCACCCTGAGGAATGTTAAAGCAGGCTTATTCTAATAATTATTGTGAGCGTGTGAGATATTTGTACTAAAACGGAGCAGTGTATGATTTCTTACAGTCATTGATGTAATTCACTTTCTAGATGGCACTATGGGAAGAGGGTGATCTGTATGGTTTTTTTCTCTGAATTTCTATCGTAAGTAGAGTTGTATAGCCTAGAGCAAATCTTTGAGGTCAGTGGAAACTTCTGTTCAGGTGGGGTTTTTTTTACAGGACTGTGTTCTTTGCCTGTGCAATGCAAATAAGCTTTCTGTTGGATAATCTGATTAATTTTTTGACCTATCTATAAATGCTCTCTAACCTCATGAAAAAAGTATTTCTGTGACTTCATCTAACAATTTGCATATGAGCAAATGGTCATGCAACCATGTCCTGTGTGAAATATCAGTAAAATGTAAATAACCCATTTAACTGCCAAGTCTAACTGGAGGTTAAATGGCTGGGCAAACGGAGTTTAAGATAGAGCTCTAATCAAAAGGTGGCATGACTATCTGTTAAAGGCTGGCTTATTAAGAATACAATAGGAAAAAGAAAACAGTATTTCAATCTATATTGCTATATTGACAGCAAACTCTATGGTCTGAGCACAGAACTGTATCAGAACTTCTTCAGAGCAAATAAAGGACACCAAAATAAGGTAATTATGCCTCAAGGGGGAGTAAAATATCAAGACTATCAACTTACACAGAAAGGAAGGAAGAAAAAATCTGTGCCTGCCTACAATCAATCAGTTCATTTAAACCTGAAACTCTTTGAGCTTAAACAGGAGGATATTAAAGACAAAGGCAACATACTGCCACCTTACAAGTTTAGCATTGTGTCTTTGTCAAATGTGCAGCGATATCTCTTGCATGTGAAGATGCTGTGGAGTTTTAAACTGCTCTGAGCTCCTTTTATCACCTTGGTGGTCTGTGCTGTTCTGCTGGGATCTGTCCTGGTTAGGGTTGCTCACAGATCTTTTCAAACAGTCCAGGCATTGCTGGGTATTTCACACCTGACCTGTGCCTGTTACAGTTCCATGGAGTGCAGATTGTCAGGATTGCATAAACTTAAATCTAAAGGTAGCTGGCTGAGTTCTTAAATCGCAGAGTGCTTTAGCTCAGTTTTATGAGCTAGTGTGCATACATGCATGTTCTTCAGTCATATTGAATCAGTGAGTGAAATAAAATGTGTTGCTGGGCTTAAACGTGGATCTTATGATGGATTTAAGCACATTTTGCAGAAGCAAAACCTTAAGTGTTGTGCATTCTCCTGGAAAATGATAGAAGGGACTAATTATAACTGCTTGGGTTTTTCTGTACTGAACTGTTTTGAAAACTGACTGATTCTGATGACCACTGACAAGTACAAGTACAAGACACTGACAAGTGTCTGCTAACAGTTCTGTTTTCTTCAGGTCTATTTTCCTAAAGCTTTTGGGAGCAGATTTAGGTTCAGTATGTTCAGCTTGATTTAAATTCCTGTCAGACCAACAATTTACACCTACCTTGCCTCTGTGAAAAAGGATGTACAGAGTGCTGGGTGAGGGGGAATCACAGATTTATAGATGTTAGAGCAAAGGGAGAACACAGTGTTTATCTACACTGTGGCCCTGCCCAGTCCATAGGTTCTTTCATTTATCGCAGCAGCCTGACGTTGACTGAGAGTGTATTTTTTGAACGACATCCAGGCTTGAGTTAAAGACTCCAAGTGCTACAGAGTTTGTCACAGTCATTGGGAGTTTGTTCCAATGGTCAATTGCCCTTTCTCTGAAAAATGCCCTCTCTCTGAAAAATATGTACCTTATTTTTTTGGAACGCTGTTAACTTCTGTCTTCTGAAAACTGGATCTTGCTGCCTGGCTTCCTCAGCAGGACTGGAGAGCCCTTTATTTTCCCATAGGTATTTCTTACAATCTTCAGTTTATATTTTCATGGTGTCAGAAAAAATTCTTTATCCTTACAAACCCAGTTAGGAAGACATCTTTTAGACCCCAGTATTCCCATGCAAAGGGTCTGACATAATAAAAATATTCCATTTTAGAAAAGAGTTGATATGACTGTGGTGCTTTTCATTTCAGTTACTAACCACTGGTTTATCATTAAATATAACTCATGGCTAGGATATGAATACTGGGAAAGAAAGGGTATTTGGTATATGCTGTACTTACACTGTAGAAATCAGGGTTGGTCCAGTGTCTGCCAAAATATTATTTTCAGCATTTCTTTGACTGTGTCAGACATGCTTTGCAAATAGCTTGTGTTCTCTGTTACTGCTTTTTCCCATAAACAATTCCCATGTAGTCATATAGCTGGATGATATTGAAAAGGTATCTGGTTTATGCCCTTGTCCCTAGGCAAGATCAGTAATTACTGTGAGCCTGTATGATCTTCCTTCCATTCTTTTTACTGAGAAGTTGAAGTGCAGTCAATATATTATTTCCAAGAGAATTAATGTCATAAAAAGAAGGGGGCTGAGCAGTAACCCGTGTCCTTTCTCACAAGGTTCTCTTAGAAAACAAGATCACTGGGAGTCACTGTTGGTAAATCCTGTCTCGATGCATTTGTCTCGCTGCTTTATGTGTATTGTCCTTTTTTCTCCTTAGGGCTCTTCCTGCAATGATGCAGTGGGTCCGAACTCAGAAACCAGGAGAAGGTGGTGTGAATATTATCACCGCAGATTTTGTAGAACTCGGTGACTTTATCAGCACAGTAATAAAGCTCAACTATGCCCTGGATGAAGGTGAAGATGACACTACTTGATAGTACTATAATATGTGTGTTGTTGCATTGTTTAGAATTTGGGGGGACAAAAAGATTGCATTTTAAAAGAATTATCTTGTAAAACACTAATCTTCCTATAACACGCTAAGGTGTTTAGGGCTTTAGTGGGTGGGCGTAGGGGAAATGTTTTAATCAATTGTGATTAATTTTTACATTTGTGTTTCATGTGAAGAGCAAAACTAAACATGTTTACAGCGTGTGATAAAAGAAGGCCATTTACATGTTTTCCATGAGTATCAAATGCGATTCATATGTCTTCTATGGTTATGAACAGTGCCAAGAAATTTGCTGCTTTTGAAACAAGGGGATCTGTATTGCCTGTGCCTGCCCACAGCAGGATTCCCAACAATGTGATCATTACACCAGGAGACTGAGGACAGTATATCTGGCCCACAAATTTTAAGCCACTACACTTTATCTATTAGGTGGTTTAACTGATCATATTTATCAGTGAGCTACAGGTTTAAATGCCTTTGTGAAGTAAATCCAAAGTCATGCCTCTAACACACAGATATCAGTGGACAGTTAACATGATGTATTATGTATCCTGCACAGAGCACAGACTAAGTCCTGCTTGCCTTTCATTCTCGAAATGTGGTTTTCCAATGTCTCGCCCTAGGTCAAGTCAGCAGATAGATGACGCTGGCCTAATTCTGTACTAGGAGATGCCAGTACGTGTTTTTCCTGGTTCTGGCAGGAACAAAGTTAGGCCAGCTTGGAGCATCATACCGTCCCAGGATTAATTTTACATAAAAGCCTGATCCAACATACACTGAATTTAATAGGAAAATTTCCTGTGTTGAGCCTAGATTGGGGATAGGATCAGGAAATTGTCTGTACTGTAAGGTGGTCGGGATTTTGTCCCATAGTGGAAATGTGCTTTCTGCAGGACTAAAACTTCAAATACTCAAAAAAATAGGTGCAGTCTAAGCTTCTCTTTAAGGCAGCTCCAAACACAACACTTCTTTGCTGATTACAAAAGAATCAGTGCCAGTTTCATCACTGGCACTGATTACTCTACTAAAGAGCATAGTAGTTCAATTTCTAGCAAATAACCATAATCTATAGTCCTTGAATTGTGGGATGTAATACTGCGTAACACAAGGTTGGAAGTCTCCTGAATGGCACTGTTCTAGCAAGCAGCAGAATTGCTGATCATCCTACTTTTAATGAAACATATATAAAACTCAAATGTATGGAAAAACATAGTGATTTATAAAATGAGAGCATTGCCACTGTATGACACCTAACTGGATACAATGCAATCAGTCATATCTCCTGGATGCATCAATGCACAGACACACTACTTTGAAAAGCAAAACATTTCATTTGTACAAAACAGTAGATGCTATAATGTCTTAAAAGAAAAATGCTCTTTGAAATATTGTAGAGCTTTATGGGATAAAGACTGAGGTCAAGTTTCCATTGACGTTACTAAAACTTTTGGTTGAGTGAGAAAAGAGAATGGCATCGTACAGTCCTTTGCTATTCTCTGTCAGATGGTAAGGAATACCATCTACCATCAGATTTTAGAAAAACTAAAATGGTGTAATCGAACAGGTGGGTTACGAGGGGTTTATAGGGTTTTTGTTGTTTTTAATTTAGGAAGAAGTGGAATAAAATGAAAACTTGCTGCTATTTTGTACTGAGAGGGTGCCTTGGAAAAAGTGTGCATGTGTGCACTGTAAAGAAAGTTTAAGTGTATGTGTAGTATAATGACACATTGAAATGTATGTATATGACACAAAGACATCCATGCACACTTGCATAATGATACTCGGGTTTCTGGACAGAAGAATTATAAATTTGGTTGAAAAAAACTGTGCAGCTGTTATGACGCTATGATGCCTGCTTCTGTAGCATTTTTTCTGTATAGGTTAGGACTGTAAGATTCATCCCCAGTGAAATCTGTAATCTAAGCCAGTTAGGTTTTTTACAGCATTAAAACTTTACCTGAACTGCCTCAAAAATTTACCAAGAGTCACAGCCCATCTTTGCATTGAACAAGGGGTAGGACTCTAGTGCTTTCACCCACAACTAAGCAAGTTATGGGGTCGGTTGAGGCATTTTGTTTCCAGTTTCCGTAGACTCTCCAAACAAAATTAATGTAACAGACACATAAAATCAAACATGGAGCATATGTATTTTTTTAACCTACCCTATGTGGGTGTCCTGCATAGAAACATGAGTATTTTTGCTTATTTATTGGCAATGTGGTGTGAAATGCTCTTTTCATTTTTCCGTTTAGATGGGTTTGTTTGCTTCCACACTCTTCCTGTCATCCTTCATCTGCTTAAGCACAGTCAAAATAGTTAACCTATCCTTTTACTATAGTAAAGTAAACTGAATCCTTGGGTGGAGCGAAAACTAGGTTTCTTTTTTTGGATTCATATTGAAATTCTGTTGAATCTGAGAGCATCAACACCACCACATTCCTGCTGGGACCCCATGCTGAAACACACACCAGACACACTGAACTTTTTGCTTACTCAGAGGTGTACTCAAAGCAAATGTTCTGCTGTATTTAAGAAAAGCGTGTGTGTGTGTGTGTGTGCGCGCGCACCTGTATATATGAATAAATATAGCGCTATCTTGGGCTTGTTAGCATTGTTATGAAATGTTCGCTTGGCATTGGTTTTATTCTAATTGTCATTTGGGTGCTGGAAAATAAAAGCAAAGCAAAAAAAAATCCTCTGACACAAAGGATAATAGACAAACCATATAGTTTCTCCATCAATGGGGGAAAAATAAGTCTTAGCAAAATGTTAAGTTTTGATCAGAAAAATTATGTTTTCATTTAGCTGTTGATCTCCTTTTTATTGGAGAAGCACAGCATTTTCTGTTAGGGACAGGTAAACAAACTCGCCTTAATTACTAAAACAAAAAGTGCGTCTATGGGGATATTATTCGTGCTTTTCTGGCAGTTTTATCTGTGAGGCCCCAAAACTGTAAATCCTGATAGGGATACATTCCCTGCTGATACTGTTTGAGAGATTTCTCCAGAAAAGAACAAGCCAGATGGGACTATGCAGTACAACTGGACCATTCAAGAGCCCAGTTTTGCCACCCGTATGCAGCTAAAACTCTTTGTTTTCACACAGAAATGTACTTGTGGGTTTGGGTCAGATGAGTTGTTCTGACCTGATTCATTTGGGAGGTTTCTACACACGTATTATGAGGAATTTTGGGTGGGAAATTAGATGATTGTGATTAGACCATCAGAGAAAAAATACCTGTCTACACTATTGATCTTCATAAGCATCCGCTTACTCAAACTGTCATGTTTCATGTATCAAAACACTTTTTTTCTTCCTGTGCTCATTTTCCCTCTGGCTATGGTTCATTGTATACCCATCAAGTAGTGTCGTTCTCTGATGTTTTCACATGACTACTTGATCCTTTCTTTTCAGTCACACGTGAAAAATTGCGACTGCATTACACAACACATGCAGTGTCTCAGCTGGTGTAAACCCACCTGGCTCTATCTTCAAGTTTACACAGGATGACATGTTCAGTACTGATCCAGCCTGCAGCGATCTGGACCAAATAGCAGCTGGTCCTGGAGTCTGATTCCTGCCTTGCGCGCAGAGGGGTAAGATCAGAATCAGACCACAAGAGCCTAATTTTAAAATCAGTGGGTTATTGCATTCCTTTCTGTTGGTTACTTTACTGGTTTTGTATGTCCTGCCATATCAAGCCATCTTCTGAACATACATGTGTGTGTATATATACAGACATCTGTGAGAGGAAATGTATGATCTTGTATGCTCAGCTAAGTCTTTCTGTCATACTCATACAAATCTAGACCATTTCTACTAACTTCAGAGTAGTTACTAAACCTTTACCCTGGGATGAGAGGGAGCAGATAGTCAGTGTGTAGTAAGTATATGCTGTGTTGTGAAAGAAATCTAAAATTTTGGAGCTTTACTCCACAGTATCAAAAAAGTAGAGTACCCTGAAAACACAAGTCCAGTGCTGTTTATCCTGACTGTATTATATGGAGCATTAGATATTAGCAACTGAGTAGGCTGTTTGGTCATTTCAAGAGTTCAGGTAATACTATTTTAAACTTCTAAACTCCTTTTCAGTGATGTAAAAGCTAGTAGTGTATACGGTGTACTTACCATATCTCGGTGGTAGCTTCTGTGTTACATACAATCAATGTTGTTCTGAATTGTGTATGTTCACCCAATGATGAGGTTAAAATATGCTGTATAGTATGTGCAATGTATTGATTACAAGTATGCTGGAGTTCAGTGATCTATTTTGTTTTTACTGTGCTGCTGTTTTGTAGGTTTGTGTGTGTATGGGAGTATGGATTGTCTACAACTTGCAAGAAAATAATAATAAATCCTAAAGGGAAAGGACAGTTATGTAACCTGCCTTAATGCATTCATATAATATTGTTTAAATCCCATAATTATCAGTTCTGATTTCAAATGTCAGTCCGTGGGGCTCACTTCTTGGCACTAAACAGTTAACTTCAAGTTACTTGGAGCTCACTTATGGTAAATAAGGAATAGGATGTTTGCCTGTTTTACTGCCTTGATTGTAGGGGGTGGCAAAGACATGCTTTCAAGTGTGATACAGATCAAATCACTTCTGTACACACAGAGCTCCTGCTGATGCTAGTGGAAATTCTGATCATGTATTTGAATGGTCTAAAATTCATCTTTGGGGATACAATCATGATCGGAGGGTGGTGATGCCCTGCCTTTGGGGAAGTGCCTGGATACTGTGTAGTACTATTACTGTCCTGTGCCGGAACATAGCTGTAAATTTGCTGGAAGAACTTTGAACTGTGCTCCAGTCGAGGTTGTACCATAAAAATCCTTATGTAAAAATGATAAATGTCAGAGGCTGAGCAGCCTGGTCTGGCCTGCCCACATGCAGCATTCTGCTTTCAGGAGCTGTGGAAGCTTTAATTAAAAAAACTATAATAATTTCCCAGTGGATTGCAGGACCTACGCTCTACGTAAGGATCTCTACGTAACCCACAGGTATGAGCCCTCTACAATTCTCATAGCCAGGTCTGGCTCTCGCTTCATGGTTTCTGTCTGAGATGCCCCTGCCTGGTGCCAAAGGTAATTCTGAAAGACATACTGAACACAGAGGGTGTCCACCTTGTGCCTGGCTGGTTGGGCAGGATAGGCAGAGCGTGCCTGCCCTATGGTATGTTTTGTACGAGGTCAGCCTCAGCCATACCCACCTGAACAGTGCTGAGGGAAGGCAGAAGTCTGATTTCAGACCCTCTTCTGTTATATTTGTCTAGTTAAAATGCAACCTCTTACCACTCTTGTCCTTTGCCTGTGCTCAGCGCTCCTTATCTCAACTTCTGCATACGCATCCCTTTAACTGCCAGCTGTGAGCAACACGGCTCAAAGTGAGGATTATAGGTTTGTCATCCTCAGTACACCACAGCAATCCACAGCTTCTCATAAGATGTTAAATATGGGGCTAAAATATGGCAGTGTCCCATAACTGATGTCCCTGGATGGTTTATCTCCACATTCCTCCAGTTTATGTACACATGTCCTTTTAGGTCGACTTCTCGGCTGATGAGAATTCAGTTATAAACTTTGCCCCTCCAAATTAAAAACAGGTTGGATGATATTCCAATGAGTATCTCCTCAGATGGAGGTACACTTAGGCTTTTTTTTCTGCAGTGAGGTGACATCTCTTCCCTCAGCTCTGGATCCTAGAAAAGTAAATTTGGTCAGGAGAGATCACTTGAGTAGCTGAAATTGGTTTTGCTGAGAAGCTGCGAACCTTAAAGCAGAATCCTGGGTTTATGTGTAATTATTATTATTGAAAATAAGAATGCATGGTTAAAAACGTAATTTTAGAAAGAAAAAGAAGATACATCTGGGCTTGCCAGGACAGTTGATGAGTTTCTGACTGCCTCAGTCATCAGTAGCTTTAAGATCATGTAGCTGATATATAGGTTGTTATTGCGACACTGCCTCCAGACACTGTTCAGGATCTCTGTACAGAAGCCTTATTATTCCCAATGAGCATTAATGCATTTGAATGACTTTTCTCTGTTTTCGTGGGAAGGACAATTGTGTAACACTGAGGACATGGAGCTCCCTGTGTGTTGTGCCCACAAAGGTTCACAGAGCTGCACCTTCTCTTTTTAGGATCCTTTCAGTGGTACTTTAATAAATGTTGTGTAAAAAATGCCTACAGTTCTGTATTGCAAATGTGAATTTTTATGATAAGAATGTGTATTTAATGTAAAAACAGAGTAACATAAAATCCAATTTCTTTGTATCCAGTGAAACATCTAATAAAGTTCTGGTACCTGTATGCTTGGTGTATGGCTTCATTGCCGCATTCAAGGCTTTATGTGTAGGAGACTTCTTAAACGCTGTTTTGCGATGCGAGGTGGAGCCAGATGTTGGGCTGAGGCTGTGCATTGTGTTAGGGTGTGCGTGCACTGCCTGGTGAGCACATTACAGTGGGAGTACCATTTCCACCTGCCTACGTGGGACCCTGGAATACCACAGGGCGTTGTGGTGTGCTCGTGCTGCCAGGGACACAGTAGCCTCTCGGCTACCTCTTGCCCCATCATGGCTCTCCAGGCCCAATGTGCCTCAAGTACCAAAGTGTATGACCCTACTCTGTAGCCTGCCTGAGCCCGTGCTGCAGGCTGTTGCCCCTGGTGGAATCTTGTAAGAGGGAGGGAGGTGGAAAGCAGGGGGTGTACCTCTGAAGTGTTAGCCTGTCCCATCGCCCCCCTGGACCCTCTCGGCATCGCTGCCTGCAGCTCACGCAGGCATGGTGAGGGGTACCCGCCACTGAGGCAAACCCAGCTTGCCTGCAGGTGCCAGTGGAGCAGACTCGCTGCTGCCTCAGCCTGGCTCCAGGACAAGCCAGCCAGCAGGTGAGTTCCCTCCTGTGGAGTTCAGGGATCTGTTCCTTGGAGGGGGTTGCAGGCAAGCCCCCACCAAGGGCTCTCTGTATCCAGGAGCGCAGCCAGCAAGGCCAGGCTTTGCAGTGTCCTGCAAAGGTGAAGTGTGGCATGTTAGGAGCTAAAGCATGGCAACAGGTCAGAGTTTAAAGTTCATATTACTTTTTCTTCCTAGCAAGGCCAGAAATGTTTTCCAGGACAGACCTCTGTTGCTTATCTCTCCTAGAGCCTCAGGCAAACCCATCCCAGGTGTTCTGCTCCTGCACTCTTCATGCCCTCTTGCTTCGCTGGGTTCGAAGCCAGGACCCAGGTGCAGGCAGCCAGGGTTGCAGAAGAAGATGCTGTGAAAGATAAGCAACGCCAAGGAGGCCTCTGTCAGTGTCTCCCTGCAGAAACCCATTAATTAGATTTGCCTCCTGCTTAAAATGTTCCCCCTCCTCTTCCTACCCCACAGGTACTGTCTTGCCAATGGGAGCCTTATGGGTTGCTCAGTACAAAGAATGAATTTTCTTTATTGCAAAAGTGGTTGTCTTCTCTCCTTTTCCCCCCTAAACTCCAATACAAGAATCAGCAAGCCAACTTTATCCTGCTGTTGCAATAGCTACTTTATTCCAAATATGGGTTGCTTCTGTCCTAACTGTTAATATAGTGGTCTGATGTATGGCAGAACTCAGCTAGCTGAGGTGCTGGTGCCTTTAAGAAAGCACGTGCAAATCTAGGTGAGAAAGGTGTTTAGTAAATGGTTCTCATTCCAGAAAGCAATTGCACATTACATCACTGGATTGGAGTGCAGAATGGATGTTTTATTTTTATATGTTTTTACTTATATAAACGAGTTCAATTACAATGCAGCTATCCTCTCAGAAGGTTAACTTTAAATAGATTTTATGGAAATGAGCAGTTTATGTATATAGGCACAGTGTAAATAATAAATAGGACTTCCACATTTTTGGCCCATTGTCTTGTTCCTTTGTGCCCTAGCTGCAGTTTCTGGCATTATTGTTTTTTCTCCCAGCAGCTGAAATTTCTGAAGGAAAAATAATTGCATTGTAAATGTATTGGTTGAAATCAAAGTAACTTAAATAACTGGTCTTAGTGAGTTTTAAATCTTTAAGTACAAAACAGCAATTTAGATAATAATTTTTAGGTTTGCTTTCCCTTTTTTCAACATAGTTTTTTGTTGTCTAAAGACTGGTTAATCCTCACCTGTAACTATTAAGACCCAATTTAGCAACTAATTGGGTTAGCACATTAGACACAGTATGTCTTTGCTAAACAGGAGGGTAAGCTATACAGATGGGTAAACAAGTATCTGTTTTAACATACATTCATGTAGATTGCTGTTTAATCTTCTATTTTGTGAGGAAACAGTGAAAGGTGTTTCTTATTTATGAAATTGGGGGGGGTTAGATTTTTTTATCCTGTCTCTTGAAGATGATTAGAGCAAATTAACATATATAAAATCAATATAATGGTTAATAAAATGTGTTGTAAATCAAACGGAGCTAAATATGCTGGATCCCAAAGAAAATCTATATCAACACTGAAATCTGTGGAAAATCATTTACTACATGAAAAGTTTGATCTAGAGTTAAGGATTTGAGTAAGTTTTCTTTTTTATATAATTATCAATTTATCTAATTTTTTTTAGGACCAAAAGGCCCAAAAAACATGCATACACTTTTTGTTCATAGATGAGCAGAAAAGGAAAGTCTTCCTGGCTTTTAGGTAATTTTTTTTCAGCTTTGAAAAAGCTAATTATTGAATGAAACTGAGGAGAGGAAAGCTTATTGATTTCTGCTGCAGTTGCCATGTACCAAAAAAGTCAGTCATTGAGGAAACTTTACTCTGCAGTGCTTACAGCTGAGGACCTCACTCATTTCAGTTTTTTACATTTGTCTGTGTTTCAGTGTGAACAAAGTGGAAATTATTTTACAGTACTAAATAGTAAATGTAAGCTTTAATATGGATCAGTATTGATCAACAAAGCTTTCACCTCTCCTTTAAAATGGTGGAAGTGATATTAATTTTTTTATATTTATGGCTCACAAACCTGCCTAGATATTAGGGCAGCTGGAATAAAATCTGCAGCTCTTGGTAAAGAGGGAGAATTTGACTCTTGTGCTGGTTGAGAGGAGTACGGCTGGGCTGGGGTGGCACAAACCGCAGCAGGAGCTGGTCAGCTGAAAGGGGCCCAAACGCAGGGATGGATTTCACCGGGTGGCTCCGAACAGCATGTGCTGAGGTGCTGTGGTGTGGAAAAATACATGTGTTTTGGGAGGATTCAATGAGAAAGTGGCAAAAGGTAAGAACAAGAGGGCTTTGTTCACCTGAGAGGGGAATTACTGCCTCAGGAGGCATCACACAGGAAGGGACTGGGTCTGCTGCTTTGTAAAATGCAACAGTAAATGCTCCAGGTGTTTTCTTTCGCTGGAAGACACAGATGTAGGTACCCTGCCTCCCTGGTCACACAGGTTCAGCCCAGCCAATATGGCCTGAAAGACATACCTGAGCACCCTCACCCTCAAATAAATGTGCTCAAGCAAGACCAAGACACGGACACAGAAAAACATTAAGGCTGAACAATGAGCTGCAGGCAGACAGGAGCTTGCAGGGCTTCAGGAGAGCCATTGCTTCCTCACAGCATTCAGATTAAAAGGAAGAGAGCTTTAAAAAACTCCTGTGCTTGATTTAGTGATGCACATGGTCCTTGCTCACTAGGACTATGTGATCTATGCAGATATATTCTGTTTTCTTGTTCCTGTGCAGTTTCAACAGGTAAGGAAGTGTCATCCTCATTAGCAAAACTATTGTCTGACCAAACTGCTTCCATTATTCAAGTAGCTGTCACATTTCTGAAACTCATAAACATCTTAAAACAGAGCTTGTACAATTTGCAAGGAAGAGTTGGCGGGCATGAGCTGGGGTCTATTATAGTTATGTCTGGTACTACATAGATGAAACAGCCAGATTAGATCTTACCTTGGAGTACAAAAGTAGATTATTGGCCAGTTGTCTAAGTCTGGCTTTGATTTCTAGTAACCCAGAAAAAAACATGAGACCCATCTCTCAGCTTGCATTCAAATCCAGGAGGACAGAGCATTATGCTACTGGGTCATACCAGAATGAACTGTCTGTTCCTGAGCTTCCAAGCTCTGCCTGTCCTGGTGGTGATGTAGCCTGAGGACAAGCTCCTGCAGGTGAGAGCACTGACACCAGCCAGTATTTAACACTTCATCTTTCCCTAGTGCTGTACTCATCATTCTGGTACTTGCAAAGGTTTTTGAGGGTTGGTTTCTTGATAGCAAATCACCATTTATTTCCCAGCAGTAATGGGAAGACTTGCCCATGTTCATTAAAATGCTTGAACCAAAATGGAGCAAACTCCTTTTCCATTGTGTCATGTATTTGCTACCCCTTAAAATTCACTTCTGCTCTTCATTTAATTTCAGCATTAAAAAATAGGAAGCGTGAGAAGTTGTCAGAAATAAAGCATATTGGATGTGCTTTTACATGCTTAAGCCTCGTAGCTCATATGGCATCACTGCAAGCTCCCAAAGTGGCCAATACATTTTAATAATACCATTGGCATTGAATTGTTTCAAGAATAAGTGTCTGGTATATTTTAACTGAAATTAAATGTGCAATTAGCAGTGAATGTAGATAGTGAATGGCTGTAGCCTATTCTCCGGGCTATTGAGAAATGTGTGTTTGTCATCTGTCTACCTCTAATGACTGTTAGCATCAGCACTGAAACAAACTGTAAATAATAGAGCAATAAAATTCAGTTGCTTTGGTGGCCAAAAAAAAGCAAATCACAGTAGAGATCCTGAGGACAGAAATAAGAACAAACCAGAGCACATCATTATATGTTCATCTAAGCAGCATCTGCACCTCCAGAACCGAGTGCAGTTTGGTCAGTCAGTCTTAAGGAGCATGTGACTGATCTGAAAAAGACTCAGAAAAGGGCAACAATGCTGATCAAAATTGCAGCTAACTTCCACATCAGGAAAGACTAGGTCAGGACTCTTCATACTCCAGAAGGGACTGATATGAGAAGATAGGATAGACATCTATGAAAACATGAGTGTCATGGAAAGGGTGGACTGCAACTGGTGGCCCACAAGTGGGAGGAGACATCAGCTGAAGCTTGCTGGAGGCACGCTCAGAGCAAACAGGAGGCAGCTTCACCTGCTTTTTCACTGGGTAGCTCCTCGCCATGGGATGCTGAGGTGGGTTGAATGTGTTCATCAGCCCGAAGAGAGACTAGGAAAGTTAATGAAAAATAAATTTATTGAAGTTTACTAAATACACAGACACTGGATTCATCACAGGGAGTTCCTAAGCTGCAAATAGTCGGGGGCTGCGAGGGTGCTCTAGGAGCTGTTCTTTCATAACTGAAAGAAAAATTACTACTTTTGATAGTAAATAAAGTGTAATCTTTCACACAAATCAAAAGCTGATAGCACTTGTCTGATGATGAATAGGAAAAAAGTTAATTCATGTTATATGGCTGTGAAGGTAAGCTCTGCTTGGATAGCTCACCCTTGAGCACCCCACAGATTTGTTATCATAGGATCACAGAATAATTCAGGTTCATCTATTTACATATTTAATCCTTCCTAATACCCTTGGCTAGACAGAATTATCAGATGCCAAAAACATTATCTTGGAGGAAAAGATCCTGCTATGCCTTCATTCATCTATTTGATGTACTGATTTTATAGGACTTCCTGGCTATTCAACCACCATGCACTTGTGTAACTATTTTTGTGGGCTAAAGATGTGCACATATAATTCACAGCAGAGTGGAGAGCCAGGAGTGCTTCATTAACTGTAGACACAGCTTGTCACAGGCCCTAGTATCAAGCTGACCTGCATACCTTGTCTCCATAGTCCAATCTAACAAGCTATTGTGCCTTCATGCTCCCTGTTCTATGAAACAAACACCTCAATAGCCTTTTCCAGATGAAAAGCAAGCTTCCACATTGAATGCTATGGGATGATTAACTACATAGTAACACAAATAGGTAATCATGCCCATGATTCATAGACTTGCACAAAATAGCAGTGCTCCAATTAATCAAACCATTTAGAGACAAGTTTGTCGTCTGCTTGAATTACTGCATTACTAAAGCTCTAGTATGGTCAGATCAGGTGCTTTTTTGTCATGTGAGGATTATTACTCTGTACATCTGTTTGTGCAGACAATGTATTCTGCAAGAAAATCAGGTAATCTGTATTCTCCTTGCTAGAACAGTTCAGTGTGCAAGCTAAACTCGGCTGAACCTTCTTGTACATGTGCATGATCAGTCTGCATGTAACAGAGAAGGGAGGGGGAACTTCTTTCAAAAAGCTGCTGGCTAAATCAAACAGCACCACCATAAGCACTGACTACACAGTCTGAACAATGTGGGATTTTGGCTTGCATATAGCAAAATCAAAGCTGAAAGTGAGGGAACGGCTGGGGAAATTAGCTGCCTCCTCTTCGGAAGGCGGCAAGGCAAAGCTGGTGTATCTCAAGGCTAGTGAAAATTAATGGTGGCTTTTGTATCACGCACAGCCAACTAGTGCTGGAAGTACACTTGCTTTTGTAGTGACAACAAAGGCTCCTTGCATTTACCGCAGAAGATGAGCATGGACCACCCACTCAGCCATCATGGAGTACCTAAGATACAAGAAATTTAGGCTTTGGGGTTTATTGGCAATAATGTGTTAAAGAGCTGGTGTCCTGCACTACCTCACCACTCTGAAGAAAGCACATCAGGTAGGATCTTAGCTTTCTAGTGTTACAGCTAAATGGTTCTGGTTTTAGAGAATTTGGCTGCAATTTAGCCTGAATGTGGCAAACTGGTGATCTAAAACCAGAAATAGGAGCAGACGAAAGCAAATGCAATCCCACCTTTCCTCTAGCTACCTAGCTGATGAAGGGAGTAAATATGGCTGCTCCTGCTCTCAATATTTGTTATCTTCCCTCTGCTTTCTTCTTAATAAAGCCTGAGTCCTAAATTAGAGTTTTCTAAAAGGTCTTGACAAAAAGAAATGTAAATCAACAATTTACTATGAAGTTGCTTTTCAATTTTCAGGGCTGCTCTTTCTGTACATTCGAGGTGTCAGTTGTGCAAAGGCTGCAGTTAAAAAGTAAGTGTAAAGTATGTTAATTCCCCTGTCATCATAATGTTTAGTACAGTAGAGCTCTGAGGAGCTTTCCCCCTGATATTCTCTTTGTGCAGCTAAGATTAGATTTTGGATTAAATAAATAGAACTAGAGTAACAAAGGACCTTTGTTGTCTTAGAGTAAAAAAAGGACCTTGAAAAAGACCAATTAAATGATGTAAGAACTTATATATATATATCTGTTACTAAATTAATTATCCAGTGAACCTCCTGCTATTTTTTTTATTATTATTATTTGCCTTTGACCTTCTAGAATATTGAAATAAATAGCTTGGAGAATTAAGCTGACAATTTTTTAGTAACTTTTAGTCCCATAGCATTGTGCAGAAGAATAGAGAATTGGACCAGAATGTCTCACTTTTCGTATCAAACCAAATGCTTGACCTGCTACTGCTGCAGGGAGCTTTTTTCCTCTTTCTTGGGCTTTGTGGACAAAAAAATCCCCAAACCTGATACTGTTAACCAGTGGTGTTCAATGCCAGTGTCCTGCAGCATTGCATGACCTTTGCTGCATTGATTGGATCAGGTGAGTGGAAGAAGTGGTTTACTGGAACCTTGTGGGAGCAAAGTATCAGTGGAAACTTTTGGTCTCCTGTGTCCTGTGGGACCCAGTGCATGCTCAGAAATAGTTTTTAAATAAGGATAAACGGGATTTATTTACAGGTCTGCAAAAGTTCCCTTTTACTTCAAAGCAAGTGGTAAATATTGATGCACTAATGATCATGTTGTCCCAAAATCAGCATTCTCCACCTGGTGTGCTAAGCTGATTAACACACGGAGTCAAGGTATTTATTTATTACATGTCTGTGCAGACGTGGGTGCTAGGTGGTAAATCAACAAAGATAGCACAGCTTTTCCTGGTTTTAGGAGGTTTATATACAGTTCAACAAACAGAGAAATTAGTTGACCAACATGACTGGCTATAACTTTACATAATATATACAATATGCATGCTCCAGAGTTGGGGGGGCTGGGGGTGGGTGGGCACCTGCTCAAAGTTTCTGCTTCAAGGGGAGTTACTTTTACTATTATAATAAAGATATGTTTCTTTCAGTTAGTTTGGGTTGGCAAAAAGTCTGCAACTTTCTTACCCTAGCTCCAAAAACTGACTTTTCAGCGTCACTGTATCTATGTTCTTTTAGACTCTTCAGCGTCAGTACCTCTGTGTTCTGCCTGTTTTCTTTTAGCCTTATCAGTTCCTTGGATTGTTTGACATTCCCCCTTCACCCATTTGTCATCAATCTGAGTGCTATTTTGATGCGCTGAGAATTTATGACTCTGAATTGTAAGAACTTTGTCAATTTCTTTGGAAGTTGAACCAAACTGTTTAAAAAGATTTGTCTGTAAATCTATATATTTTTATCCTCTGTGAAAAAAAGAAACTGATTCTGCCCTGTAAACAAACATCGTATGTTCATACTTGTGAGCCCTTGTCTACCAGTATGCACTTAGAGGGGAGAGAGGTGACCTCCTCCAAAGAGGAATTGTCTGGTGTTCTGTTATTTTACAAGCTTACCTATGGGTTTTTTGTTGTGGGTTGTTCGGGTTTTTTTCCTTTTTGAAGCTAGCTTCTGGAAACACAGTTTTTCAACACAAAATTGCTAATCTCTATCAAATTAGCTAAGTATTTTGTCAGTGTGGGAGTCCTGGGCTCCAGTCTCAGGCAGCTCCCCAGGAACAGGTTCATGAGCTGGCTTATCTGCAGCTCTTCCATTCTCTTCTGCTGGGGCTCTTTTATGTTGCATAGAGCACTTAAATACCAGCAGACATGTGGAAAACAGAGTATCTTGATTCATGTCCATACTCCCTAATAACTGGACAAGATGGATGGGAACAAAACAGTTTGGGGACCTTTCTGTTGCTATTTTTGTGCTAATAAAGGGATGGGTGGTTTCAGAAGAGTAAAGTAGAAAAGAACACAAAATATATTTGTCTCCTGTTGTTTCCCATGCATCTTTTCTTGAATTGCTGCACAAAATCGTTGTGATGGGTGGTTCAGAGCACACTGACAAACAGAAAACCCTTTTCCTTCCTGAGTAAAACCAGATGTTGATTTTGCCTATCTGTGTTACATTCATTTGCATATGTGGAGATATTTGGGAGTCAGGTGCCATCTTGTATCATGGTATTGCCTTGTGCTTGCCTCTTACAGCATTTCTGGTGTAAGAATGTGCCTAAGTTTTGCTTTATCTTGCCTGCTTTCAGTTTATTTGCTTCACTACCTTGGAGCTTCCCTGACATTTATACCTCTGCAAAGTGAGGGTAAGATATTGGTGCTCTAATTCGCTAGCACTTCATATTCTTTTGGCAAAAGTGTAAAGCCTTGGGAACTGGAGCTTCTCTGTGGATTTTGCAGGCAGCCAGGAACAGCAGTGGTAGGAGGCTTGGGGTCCGGCACGTGCCCAGCTGCCCATAGTTTAGCAGAAACAGCCTTCCTATCCACTGGGGAAAGCAGCCCCCACTACATGGTGTCGCAAATGATTCCATTTTAAACTACAGTATGACAGTCAGTTTCTATACCTTCAAGCTGTTCTTAAACAGCTTTTTCTTTGTCTGTCTGTTGTGGCTAAGCTGTGCTATTTGAGGTTCATTAATTGCATTATTTTGATAGATGAAGATGGCTTTTCCATTGCTTTGTTGTATCTCAAAGTTTGCCTTCAAAGGTGCAGCTGGCTCTCCTGTATGGGTACCACCTCTCTGATAGTTCCTGGGCATGTCAGGATATATCCATGGCTCCATAACACATCCAGGTCCCTCTGTGTTGCAGATATGTGTCCAAGTGGCAGGTAGAATCCTTTCTTTAAAACACGGTCTGCAAGCTACATAATCCTGTTGCTTTGAAGGTGACAAACTGTGTAATTCTGAGTGTGTTTGCATATTGATGAAAGAAAAAAGAATTTTCAGGAAATTCAGGAGAGACATCTGACTCTGAAATGAGCTCTTTCTTCAGACCAGACCTGGGGCTTGGATAATTCTCAGCTTTTAAGGATTCGGCTCTTGGTTGCTATATATCTATATATAGCTATATGTAGTAAGTGCAGTCCTGCTGCAATTACTAAAGCAACATATATACAGCTTATTGCATGGCTCTCATCTATCCATGTGTCTCATTTCTGTTTAATAACACTGAATCCAGCCCCCTGGGAATCATTAATGGATCAAAATATTGCCAGGCAGGCTGACCTGCAAATCCCACGCAAAGAATGTTGCACTGGTATTAGGGGGTTTACAGGAATTTTGCAGTGGCTGTGAACTAAGCTATACCCAGGCACCTCTACTGATCCTTCTGTTTTCAAACCCGAAAGTCTAGCATGGGCTTTTTTGGTGGGGAGGGGGACAAGAAAATATCCGCTGTTAGGACAGTGTCCTCCCACCTTCCCAATCCTCTCTGTGCCTGAAAATGTGCTTGTAAAACCTAAACACAGTGAAGTTTGATAGGATTTAGAGGATCTGGGGTGCATCAGTCTCTGATAGTTTGTTTCATATTGTTGCTCAAGGACCAAATCAGATGAAAATGGGTTCTTAGAAAATCATGAATGTGCAATGTGGCCAGCTGTAAGGCTGCAGGGACAGTTTACCCAAGTGCCACCAGCCAAACATTCAAATGTGTTTGTGTGGTACTTTGAACAATTCAAGACTTGATGAGCACTTTACAGCAGCTTAGCAACCTGTGTAAAATCCTGTCTTGCAAGCCAAACACATATGATGCCAGATGTGCCTGTTTTGTCCTGAAGTCCCTAACTGTTGCTCTGCAAGTAGTCAGTATATTATTTCCAGTACCAGCCACTGTTAAGGGTGGCATAACTCATTTTGTAAGTCTCTGCTGTTTGATTCAGCAGTGTTGTGCGTTATATTGTCGTGAACTATAAAATGTGTAATTCTTACTGCAATACTGATCCATATACAATCTCAACATATGTTAGCCCCGGACTTAGCACTGAACACTGAGGCATTAAATGGCAGTGGTTGCTTCCCCTTACAAGGGTGATGGCACACCTGCAAATCACTCACCTGAATGCAAATAATAAGGCTCAGGTGTAACTTAACTAATACAATCTACTTTTCATGGTTATCCACACTGAAGACTTGAAAAAGATCAGTTATTGCTTGTGTTTGTGAATTTGAATCTCAAGTGAATAGTGCTATTAGGCTTCAAGAGGTATTTAAAAAAAATAAATCAATATTTTAGTAGCACTAATCTTCAGCATTCTTGCCTTGTGTTAGGCAGAAAATAGTACACCTGGCTATAATGAACACACGTGCATGCACGTATACATGAGGCAATAATTGTATTAGGTAAGTTGTGATTTCTCTTGGGGAAACACGCTCCCTGTTGAACAGCACTGCTGCTTCACCTGTAGCTGAATGTGTCCTTCTGATACAAAGATTGGCAGCATCCAAACCCACTTGCTTTCTAACCTTGCCGAAGTGGGAAGCCTAGATGCAGCTGGGTAAGGAGTTCGATAGAATTAAACTCAATAACAGCAGACTGTTATGAAGTAAGCTATTCTTTATTGTAGCACTGGGGCAGCGCTGGGGATAGCTCCACCATAAGTGCTCCAACAATCTAGCAAACTTTTAGAGACTATATACCGTAAAGTTACACATATTCATGTGATTTCCATTTACCTATACATGAGATTTCCTGGAATCCATTAATATATGCAAATGTATGGTCCCCATGCATAGTTGTCTTCCCTAGTGGTCTTTGGGTGGTCATGGGGGTCTTGAGATGAAGGCTTGTAGTCCTCTTCGCTACACCTGCTGGTTGACCTGTACTTCTGCATAAACTCAAGGCTGGGATCAGTAGACCATATTCGAGGCGATTGTTGCCACTCTCTTGTAACTTGCTTACTTCTTTGATTCTGTGTATCCCTTTTCAAGATTGAGTTGTCTACCATGGGATCATCCAGCTGTCTCCTTATCTTACCCCTATCCCTTATTTTTCAACCATCCAGAGCCTATTTTTTCAACTAAGCATCTAAATTATTTACATCTTCCTTGGTCTCAGGGCCTTAACCCCTTCACTAGAAATTCACCGTGTATGGTTTTGGTACTATTTTGCTTTATTTAATTTAATAACTCTAAAAACTGCCGCTGGATCACATTACCTTTCCTTTTAGTCAGATTGTGAGGATTCTAGAAATGGGAAGTTTTTATGTACAGCTGCTATGAGATGCCAGCTGGATCACATCTAATTAGATAGTACACACTCTGGTTAAGTAATTGGTGATTTTTTTTAGGCAATGTATCCTTCTTTTCTTCAACTGTTCTAATTCTTCCACAAGATGTTTGTGATCATCAAAAAGAACCCCTGAATTTCTGTCAGTGAAGCTGAATCCCACCTTGCTCATTCATAAGAAAAATGGAGTTGAGTCAATGTGGTGATACCAAAACACTATTTTTTATATATATTTAGGTATCTAGTACAAAACCAGTTGAAAATCCTTCATGGGCTTGATCATACAGATGTCTTCCTCTTTGCTGTCATCTTTTCCTCCAAACTTCCAGCTCTAGTCACTGTACTAATCCCTCCTCTTCATTCTCACCTTCGCTTACACCCATTGAGTCTGTCTGACACTTCATCTAAGAGAAGTTTCTCACCTGACTTGCTCTGAATTTTTTTTATTAAAAAAAGCTCCAGCCACTAGAATCATAAAATACCAAAAGAATTTCAGAATGAAGAGTACTTTACTGTCTTTCCAGTGTTCTGCTTATGACCTTGCTTTTAAGTTTGACCTTTTCTGATTTTTTTCTGAGGGAATAGCCTGTTTATACCTAGAGATGCAGCTAACCATGGCTGTAGCATTGTAATTGTTCCGTGCTGTTTTTGTGCAGCTTAAAAAATTCAGGTCACTGGCCATTTTCTTACCTCTGCAGAGCAGAATTAACACTACAGTGTCAGCTGGACATTAATGACTTAAATTGCCTTTAATGAAATGCAAGATACTTTGCATTACCATCTTGGCTAGGGTGAATAGCCAAAAAAAGAAGGCAAATCTCTGATACATGTTGCTTAATTTATTTCTACAAGTTCCCTTGGGCTAAATTACTGCAGTGATACAGTTCTTTCCTCACAAGGCTTGCCATCATTAGCTGTACTGAAAAACCACTCCTTAGGAGTATCTTTACAGGGCAAAGGTGGTGTTCAGCAAGTGTTCATGTAATGTACTGTGGGCCTGGCAACTGCAATATGCTGATGCTGCACTAAGTGTTCAGCTCATTCCAGGTTCTTTCACCAAGACAACTTCAAACATCAAAATGGGAAATTTTATACCCAAAATCATGATTCTGGAATATCCCTTTCATAGTTACCAGAAGAAATACATGCCACACTGGCTCGCTGTGGAGCAGCTTTTGGTCCCTCAGCAGAGAAGGATTTAATGGCAGTCTGGAGCAGCTTGTGGAGGAGGAGCCATAACCAGCAGCCTAGGGGGCTTCCAAGCCTCTGTGCAAACAGGATAGGTGACTGGATGGACGGAAGGAGGGAGAGAGGGAGAGAATGGGACCGGTGGAGGAACTGGCAACAGGTCACTGCTGCACCATAAACTGGACAAGCAAAGATGAGTGTCACAGCTGGGGTGGTTACATACTGGGAACATAATACAGAAGCTGGGAGCCAGAGCTGTCTGTGCCCAAGCACTGGGAACAGGATGAGTGTGGAGAAAGTGTGGGTGGGAAAGCAAGCCTCAAAATGCCCACAGTTAGCAATGTTGATGCACCTGGGGCCCAGGTGTGCTGCGTTAGTCGTGAAACCTCCTTCCTGTGGGGTTAAATGCCAGAGGGCAACATAGGCTTGCATCTTCAACAGCTTCTTCCATCAGCATCCTCCTTGCATCCTGCATTCTTGTGGCTCACATGTACAGAACAAAAACCCTTCTGGAACATTCCCCCCTTCTGCCTAACTGTCTTCTCTCTGCAGTGTGAGCTCATGCAGCTGGCAGGCAGCAGAGGAGGGAGTCCTGGCTGCACTCGGCTGTGCTGCAGCATGTGATGAGAGACAGAGCTGGTTGTCAGCGACATCTTTATCCAAGAAAATTAATAACTTGAAGCTTGTGTAGTGGATTAGAAGTAAACAGATCTTTTTTTAAATAGGTGAATAAAAATAGATAGGAAAATAGATAGTCTAAATATCTGAATAAAAATAGATAGTCTAAAAATAGATAAGGAAAAGGGCAAGAAAAAGCAAATGACTTGGCGTAGTCCATAGAAAAGAAGGCATGGGACTGGGTGTTGTAATTTCTAGTTCCTAAATTCCTTGTGTTTGGTTGCCTGAACTACCCTTTCCTCTGCTGCCATATCTTGAATTTCATTAATTTAATTACTTCAATAAGAACAGGAGCAAGACCATAAGCTGGGATTTTCAAGGAATTTTGAGGAAGTCAGAGATTCATTGCTGGTTTCCAGAGCGATTTTGTTGTTTTTAAAGCCTATTGGAAAGCCAGGATCTCAGGTACTTTTAAATGGTGGCTTAGGGAATTTGAAGTTCTTTTATTTGTCTCCTGCTTGCAAAGCAGGAGGTCAGAAGGATAATGCGGACCCTGGTAGAGCTGTCAGTTGACTGTTGTGTTTGTTGGCCATTGCGCATAGCCATCAGGTTCCTTGGTAGGTAAGTAGGTACATGTGCTTTCTACAGTACATTTTTAAGAAAAAAAAATGTTGTATGACAGGTAGACTTACAACAACATCACAGTATGACCTACTGTATCTACCTCTTGAATGCTTCAAAATGTATTAATACAGGTAAAGCTGAAGATCATAAACTCAAAAATTGCTCAGTGAGGACCTACTGACAGGGGAGGGAAAGGGACACAGACTGACTGCATGGACACCCAGAACGGGGAGCAAGGAAGGAGTTGGTTTTCCCTCTTCATCAGTCTAACTGTGTGAGTTTCCACCCATGTCTGCTACAGAGGACTTAGCAGTGTGAGCAGATCATGCAGGCATAATGGAGATTCCCCCTTTATTTTCCTGGATATGCAGGGATTTACAGTGCAGCTCAGGAGGTTAAGCCTGCCAGATGTGGCCAAGCTGGGAGTTGTGTCAGCCTGAGGGTCTCCTCACGTACTCTGAAGGAGCTAGATGGGAAGGGTGAGGAGGAGGGTGTCTCACAGAATGACTGCCTGAGCCGTGTGACATAGTGTGTCATTTTTCTCCCATCTTCACATAGGTATTCAAGGAGTCATGCATGCAGGTCACATGCAGGTAAATGCACATGCAGTAAGTTTGGCCTGCAACTCTCCTTCAGACACACAAATGTCAGCATAAGGCTTGAGAATTAGAGACCCACAGCTAAAAACCTAACCATTAGCATGCAAAGGAGTTTCAGTATCATCAGAGTCCCCTGTGCTTTGTCTTATCATAAATGGGTCATGAATAAAACATTCTGAGTCATGGAGAAGAGCACAGCTCCCATAATTGCAGGTGAGCGATGTAAAGATGGCATGGCAACGCCACCAACTCTGTCCCACTGTAGGACAAGGGGAGTGACAGAGAAACAGTCATCTCGGCTCTGTCAGCAAAGCCATCTCAGGAGCCTGCCAGCTCGCCAGAGAGGCACATGTGCACTTGCAAAACATTGTTAGGCAAATCTACATCCATAGCTCCTAGCTTTGCTGCCAGGATGCTGGACCGCGAGTTTAGGTCCATCCCAAGGCTTGGGTGGAGAGCTGAGACCATACCTTTCTAATGAAACTCCTCCACTGACTTTTGCATTTCATCAGTAAATTCTGTCCGGCATTGCACAGAATTGCCACATCACAAAAATACATACATGTATCAACGTTTGCAGAACTGTAACTAAAAAGGGGACAGAGCTGACTTTGAGACAAAATTCCTTTCAGGATTTGTGGAAAGTTAACAACTACCATCATGCCCATGGCACAGATGTTACCATCCAGCAGAAACTGTGGTGTAACGTGCCCTCTCTAAAGCTTTTCTATAGGGGCAGGGGCACTAATGGCAGAAGACAGAGGTGCTATTTAGTTCCAGGGAAAGGAAAGCAAAACACCATTTCCAGATTTGCCTTTTTTCTGGGAATACTTTGTATAGGATTTCCCATGTGAAGAAGGACCTGCTGCTTGTTCCTCTGCTTCTATTGTGGTGACCTGTAAAATAGCCACACAAATAAGCATGCACACATCTGTCATTCCAGCTGTGGCTCTGATTAGAAAGATCTAACCATATACTTGTTCAAGTTACTTTCTAAATCTGTCATGATTGGTAGTGTGTCATGTTTCTTGGAAGCAGGCTGTTTCAGGTCACAGAGTGTAATTAAAGGCAATTAATGCAATTACTCAC
This sequence comes from Falco punctatus, assembly GCF_963210335.1. Lineage (NCBI taxonomy): Eukaryota > Metazoa > Chordata > Aves > Falconiformes > Falconidae > Falco > Falco punctatus. Next base: position 15,862,158 of record NC_137586.1, on the reverse strand, counting down.
AACTATGCTACTGTTAATGCTCCAGATGTCATTACAGCACTGTGCTTCCTGCTGCTAGCCCTCACAGGCTGTGCCTTTATGTTCGCCTAGTGTTGTCATTGTGGTTAAACCAGGGGGCTGGAAATGGGAGAAAAGTACAATTTATTGTTCCTAACTCCCCTCACTCTGAAAATTTCAAGTGTGCTAGGCAGACCCCAAACCCATTTGTCTATTCTCTTTTCTTTTCACTGACTAATGAAGAGTAAGGAGACAGGGTGAAGACTGCCATGGAAAATGGTCATAGCTGAAATATTATAAAGCACTTATATATTAAAAAATATATTTTACAATAGCCTGTTCTACAATTAAACTTGTACTAAATGTGTCAATTTCCACTAATGAATTTTATATTTATGGAGTAACTATTCAAAAGGACTAACTGTAGGCAGTAAAATCTGAAAGACCTGAATTAGCTGTGAACTTCAAACTTTTCATTTGGAATCCAGCCCTGTCTTTCCCTTTTGTCTCAGCCACTGCCAAGTAATTTACAGTTCAAGAAAGGCTAATGGAGCTATAAACAAAGCACAGATGCCTCTCACATTTCCTTTATTGGGCTGTGTTATGAAAATAGCCACTGCTTCCAGAGGAGAGCACATGCATAATTACAGAAGTGCCTCAAGTCTCCTGTTTATCTGCAGAACAGGTACACCATAACTCATCTTTCATCTTCAGCAGGGCTGGGGCTGAAAGCTACCTGAATTCACTCTCTGTCCTTGGGGTTTATTTTTGTAAAGTAGAAATTGGCCTACCAGGAAGATCATTAAACTCATTAAGTCTCTAAAAAAGGATTGACTATGGTAAGCTTGGTTTTAAAAGATGTCTCAGGTAGATAGCGGGATATCTTTGAATCCCCTTGTGAGCCTGTCAATCACCACACACACATTGAAGTTCAACATTTCCCACTCACACCAGCACAGAACAAAAATATCTCAGATGAGCTGAATGGTGTTGAAACCGTTTTACAGTGATGCAGTTGTGACTGAGTTTGTTAGCACTAGGTCAAGGCTGCCTCGTGTTCTCCTGTGCCTTTCCTGAAATGCAGGCTCAGCAGGGCCAAAGCCTGAGCAAACATCACTGTCCTGCTGTAGCTCATGTCTTGGAGCACTGCCTGCTTCCAGGGCCAGCTCCTAATGCTGCTGCTGCTGCTAACAGGATGGGGGCATAGGGTGGCCTACGCAAGCCAAAAACTTTGGCAGGGAGGGCTGAGCCCATCTCCCTGCTTCCCACTGGGGATAGTTGCAGGAAAGGGGAGTCCTTGTCCTTGAAAAGGTGCAGTAGGATTCATCCAATGCTTCCTTTGGAGAAGGCTGACTGTTAGCAGATGCCAGTAGCTGCTGGTGCAGCTGCAAGCAGGTGTGTTAGTGCATGCATGGATATTTCAGAACATGACTCCAAATGAGCAGAGGGAAGCTAGCTTGCACATGCACCTCGCAATTTGCTCCCTGGTTTGTTGAAGCTGTGTTTGCTGGCTCTAGGGTCTTGCAGGGCAAGCAGTCCTGTGGGATGTAGATGATCCTGTGGAAAGCTGAGGCTGATCTTCAGCTCTTTAGTAGTCAGCATTGCCCTGCAATGAAAAGGCAGAGAGCCTGAGTCGTGTATGTACCAGCCAGAGGAAGAGCTTTCCAGACTGATGGGTTTCATAAGCCCTGATGTCAAGCATTTGCATCTCAGCTGACAAGAGCCACGGTTTGATGTTTAGATCTGCTCAGTTTTGATGTTTAGGTCAAAGCATGGCAGAGCTGTAGCAGAGAACTTAGGACCCCTTACAGCTTGGGGACCTTTTCACACACCTCTGCCCCCCCAACAAATTTTGGCTGCCCCACTGAGCATGTGGCTTGCAAGGCATCTTGGAGAGCCAGACTTTGGATGGATGGTATGACTATAAAGGGAGGTCAGAAACTGAATCTCTAAGATGCAATATTTAGGATAATTGTTCTGCTACTAAGTGGGAAGCAGCTTTTACCTGCATAGGGCATTATTTCTGTACTGCATTGTACAGCCCATACAATGTTCAGCAACCCTCAAGACTTTCATCCTCTGTATGGTTTCTCCTATCCAGCTTTGCAGAGCATATCAAGCATAACTCAGGTGTGTACTGTTCTTGGTTCAATTTCATCACAGATGCTCCACTTCTGCTTCCATCCCTGTTGCCCTCAAACACACATTGGGCAGCTGGACTAAGGAATCCCCAGCTGGGGATCAGCGTCCCTGGCCAGGCCAGCAGCAGCATGGCATATAAGCCATCCCTCTGGGTCAGGAATGTCACCTTAAATGTCATTGCAATGAACAACGCGTTGCTTTCCTACTGAATCCAGTTACACCTTTTCTTGATATGTAGACCACATTCACTGCAGTGATATGACTATTGGGGATCACAAGATATGAAATACCATGCCATTGAGGAAGGAGAGAACCTTAATCCAACGAGAAATGGGCTACCATGGCAGGCTAGATGAATGCAGTTTTGTTTCCATACAATAACCAAAAAGGTTTTTGTAAGAGTACTCAGTGTGCTATCATCCATTGTGTCAGGTTTGTAGAGCTTTGCATCTCTTGTCTTTTGACAGTTATGGCACATGCACGTGTTTGCTTGAATAATTTCCTTGCAGTCATGGCTAAAGCCACAGAGAAGAGCCCCTGTGAGGAGTGGCTATAGACTAGTCTCCAGTCAAACCTCCTCTGTTCTGTGGGAATCACTGTGAGGTATGCCAGGGCTGCTTCCCAAATGGGTGACACTGTCATGACTGCACATCCTGGTTGTTGGGGAAAATAAAAACTAGGAAGGGCTGCAACTTGGGTAGCTTCAGAGTCACTGATAATAAAGGCTAATCCCATCTTCTAGTGTTAGAAGCAAAAGATAGAATGTGAACTCTTACATTAATGATCAGTTTATTATAGCCTTTGGTCTGTATCCACAAAACCATTTTGGAGTAAAGGTTGTGTTGACTTGAGCCTTGCCTTCATTTCAATGTCCCAAGGCTCCTGAATGTCCTTGTGGAACATGCTGGAATGCCCCTGGCCGATGTGGCATACAGCTAAAATCAGAATGGCCAGAGAGTTTCACAGCAGTCTGACACCATCCTCAATGTCACCCCACTCTGCACAGATGTGACAGCAATGCTGACGTTTTGTGTCCAACTCAGACAGAAGGAGAGGCTAAGGAGCACATGTAGTTGTGCTTCTGGCAAGAGGAGGAAAAGGAACTAAAGAATTGCTGGGTGAGCTGCTAGCAACCATCTCTGGTCAGTCAGTTCTGCCATGTAGGCTGGGATCTGAGCTACAGCTCTCAATTTTCTCTGTCTGCCTTTGAGGCACTGCCAAACACCGTCAGGAGCCTCTGATCCTGATTTGCCACAATAAAAAACAAGCTGTTTGTTCTCTGAGCTTTGTAATGTACTTTGGATTTGACCTGGAAAGTTCTTATCTGGTAGAAAGACTCCTTTGGTGCCTGGTATGTGTCTTTTTTTATCGTGATAAAGTTACCAATCATACAGAAAATCAGAAAAAAATATCCATGATTTGCCGAGATGAATCAGCAGAGCTCTTGATTGGTATCAATTTACAGACCTTGACTAGTGATCAAATAAATTAAAATCTCTTGCTCCATTACTCCCGATTCATCTAGTTTCTCAGTGGGCATTTTTAATAAAATCACAATTTAAAATATTTATTGTGGCAGTGTTAAATATATTCTTTATTTTGTATTTGTACTTTGATATCAACACAGAAAAGCCCTAAAATATTTGTCTGTTGGTGCTCCCTAGTGGTGAAGTTTGCCTGCAGTAAAGCTGCAGGAATTTTGGCAATGATTGTACAATTCCGTATCTTAATCGCTTTAAATTTAAGTCCCTCAAACAGCCTGTTTGGGGGTATAAAGTCATTCACACATATCAGTGCTTGCAGGACTGTGCTTTGATGTAGCACAAGATGTTTATGATGTGAAAAATGTACGCAGCAGTAAAGAAAATCCTTTTTCCTTCCCAGGCTTTGTTCATTTCTGTCCTTAGCATTGAGGTGCTGCATAAACTTTCCTATATAAGACAAGATACGCCACTCTTTTCTTTTCTCGGTCTGTATTAGACAGAAAGCTAGGCACCAACGCAGTCAGGAATACAGACAGTCAGACACACACATGGAAGCATGGTTAATATATCTGTTCTCTAACCCATCCCCAGGATCTGTTTCCAGCAGCAAGTGGTGCGGTTCCCAGTAGGGTGGTCACTTTCGTGCTGGGTTCCATGGCTTCATCCTCATAAATGTGCCAGGCTGGGGACAAAGCATTGGCAAAAAGGACTTTGATGAATGCCAAATTGGCACCAAGCCATGCCTCTCTCTTGGGCTGAGCTTTACCAACTCAAGAAATATCTGAGAGAGGAGGAACCCCCACAGCCATGAGTCTACTCTTGCCTGCAAAATAGCTGTATGCAGCCAAGTGTCAAAGTACAACCATGCTGCCCCTAAGCAACAGCAGTTAAGCCAAAAAAAGTCTCTTCTGTCCTAATCCACTGCCAGCCATGGTACAGGAATTACTCTGAGCCTTAGCCAGTGGACAAAGCCTTGCAGACTGGATTTGCACTGGTAAATCTTCATTGAGTCCATCTCCTCTAGCATGAACCACCTAAAGTTTCTGGGAGTTATGACTACACATGCAAATGAAGGAACCAGAGGAGAAGTTGGTGCAATCTATATATCCAGATCTGATATCTTTCATGTACATTATATATATATATATATATATATATATATATATACAAGCATATAAAATATGTAAACTATACCGCTCTCGAGCACCCAAGCCCAGCACAATGGGCTTGGCTCAGGTTCATTTACATGAAAGATTGCTAAGGCTGTATTGCAGGGAAGAGAGTACCACAGCACCACATACACTGAGGCAGCGGAGTGCTTCTGCCCTGAGGAAACTGCCACTAATCCTGTTCCAGTAAAGGGCAAGGCTGACTGTGATAGTTTAGATTCTGCTGAGAAAGGGAAATTGATCCAGGACTTTGAAAAGCCCTGCAGCAAAGAGTGAACCTACAGGATCATGTCTTTTTGGAGAGAGACAGTGATTCTGGGCAGGGAACTGGAGCGCTGGGACAGGAGCAGTGATTAGGGATGCACCCAGTTCTCTTCACCTCTTCCCTGTGGGGTGACCTACTGGTGCTGGTTGGATCAAACAGTGATTACCGGATGCTTTGATTGATGATTATCCAACTTCTTTCATAGTAAATATCGTTGTTTATCAGAATCCTTATTGCTTAACATTGCTCCTTTTGAAGCTTTTTCTATCCTGCAGGGTCTGATCTTTCTACCTTCAGTATTTTCAGTACCATATTACCTCTTTCAGGTAGTTGAGACCTACCAGCAAACTGGCTGGAAGTAAATTGAAATCGATCTGTGGAACCTGTAAAGGAAAATTTCCATTTCTAATGCTAGCCTTGTATATGCACGTTACTAGACCTTCCCTCCCCGTGCAGGAAAGCCCAGAGCAGCAAACGGTTCCCGCAGTTGCAAAGTGTGTTTCCAGTGACCTGGAACAGAGACTTCTCCCTGTGTCCTTTGATGTACTTGGGTCAGCTTTTGAGAGCTAGTTCCCTGGGAGTTTCCAAAGCCCACAGGCAGGCAATACACCCCCCCAGCTCCCTTACTGCAGACAGGGAGTGATTGCCCTGGTAAATACCAGGCACCAGCTATGGAACAAGCTGCTGTCTCCTGAACTTTAGGTACACTCACAGGTATTAATGGTACTGCCTTCTGCATGGAGCACTGACACAGCTGCAGAGCTGTTACATGAAATGACAGGTATTTTCTCCTATCTTTTGTCTAGAATACTTGCTCAACTATGGGATACAGATGCCTCACAGCTCTGTTGTCCCTCCTGTTTGCTAGTACCCCAGAAGTACTATAATTTCACATAGAAGAACTAAACACAGATGCAGCTTCCAGTACATCTTGCTGGGTGATGTTTCAGGGATGTCAAATCTCCAGCCCTATTTGCTGTCTCAGACCTCAGCATCTATCTCTCACTCCAGTGCTCCAGTGCCTATGGGTACCAAGAGAGAGTTAATTTGCTCAATGACTTAAATAGTGCCTGGAACTAATTTAGGAGGCAACTTCAAATGTGGAGACTATGGTCTCACATCACCATGTGACAGATGACTGGTGTAAGACAAAGTGGTGGTGCCAGCTCACACGCAGTGATGCCCATGGTCCAGCTGCTCACCATGGTTCATGGCTCCTTGACACTGGATTGATGAAGAGTGTGGGGCCATAAACCTGCTGTCCCTCTCCTGCACTCACCCCTTTGCAGGCTGGAGGGTCCTGTGGTGATCTGAGTGGTCCTTAAAAGCTTTGACGGAGCAAAAACCACCCTGGAAGTCACGTATCTGCCTTGGATTGCACAGGGAAAACATGCCCTTTACAGCTTCTCCTTGCTGAAAAAAAGCACACAGCTACTTGTAACTTACGTTATTTGCTGGTACATGAGCCCCTCTTTGACTTGTCCTACACAGAGGAATCCACCCCGGTAAATTATGTGCTTATAGAAATGAGAAATTAGATGAAATATTGATTATAAATTATACCTTTGCTGTAATTTAGGTTAATTATAAATAAAATTATAAACTGTAAAAATAAGGTAGCCTGTGCAGAGGTACTGGAAAGAGAGTCCCACAAGACACTGCCTGTATCTGCAGGTCCAAGCTGTCCTGTGGTGCCTATTCTGCACATAAAACAGGGACACCATGAACAGAAAATGCCGTTCTCCACATGGACAGGCCTCAGGGGATGTGTACAGGTTTCTGACTGCAGGAGGGAACAGCAGCATTGCAGACTGCCTGACCCAGGAGCAGGGAGCCCCAGCACTGGCAGCTGACTATTACAACCAGTACGGAGAAGGGGCGTGTTTCTGGCATTGGAAGAAGCTAATGTTTTTCAGTTTTGGCAGTTCCAGCTGATTTCCAGCCCCTTCAAGGCACAAAAAGACCTCTCCTGGTGCATCTTTTAGGAGATAATTTTTTATCAAGGTTCGTGCAGGTTTAAGTCTTTTTTGATTTGGATACATGAAACACTGAGGAATAACTCTACTGAGGAAATCCTGCCCTGTGATGTGTTCTCATCAAGCTTAATCACCTTGATTTGAGCACTCCTAGGGTTATAGAAAAGGGGTTGTGTTTGTGTATGATTCAGCTTTTTCTGGGCACACCACAGACTAGATCTGTTTAGCAGAGAGAACTGTGGGGAAAAAATTGCAAGGCAATGGAAATATATGTCCATATTTTTCAAACAAAGCATTTTTCAAGTGAAAATTTCTACTTTTTCTTGAGGAGAAAAAAGAAGAAAAACCCCTTCTCTTAAAAATGTCAGTCATCATAAATGCAGATTTTCACATTTTAAAAGAACAAGGGAAAGCAGGTATTTTCTATGAAAAATGTTTAAAAAAGCAATTTCCATTGAAATTTTGACAAATATTTCAATTGTTCTTTTATAAAACTAATGGTTAGAGTATGTTTTTCTGGTCACTAATGATGCCATCTCATAGTACTCATGCATGAAGTGTTAACTAGAAAGAAAAATAGTTAAATGAATCACTTGTTTCATATCGTAGGCTTGCTTTAGATACAAATTCCTCAACATACAATCAGCTTGAATAGTAGCTACTTAATGACAGCTTTTATTGACTCTGAAAAATGTTATAAGGTAAGTTGATGTTCACCTGGGCTAAAACAAGGTATGGGTCAAGCAGCCCAGGTCATGCATCCTCCTTCCAGCTGTGTACATGAGTCACTAGGTAGCACCAGATACTTTCTGACCTCCTTCCTTCCCAACAGATCTTACAGTGGTGGCTGCTGCAGGGTCCTTGCTGTGGACCAGGAGGGATGCTGGTGCTCTGTGTTGCAGCTCATGCAATGGAGGACCTGCGACTCTTCTGAGATAGACAGATCAGACTCTCAGATGCTGCTTCCTCCTTCTTTGGTGGCTGCTTTGGCAAGCAGAGTGTTGCACAAACAGTGGCTGACTTTTCATCCACTCTCCACGAGGAGCTGCGGTGGCTGAGTGCTGAGTGAATGCCTGTGCGCAATGTTCCTGGTTGGTTCCCTGTCCTCTCCTCTGCTGGTAAGGTGCCTTACAAGCATGGGAACTGGAATTCAGTTTCCCCAGATTTTGTTCTACCACTGTGTGGTAGATGAAACCCACTTTTAAGCATTTCAGCCCCTGGTGGAAAAGTGGTTTTGCTGCTATGGGGGAATGTGCCTGTGTTGTAGTTGTGTTTGGGTAATCCCATGGTCATGGTCCAGTCTGTCAGAGCAGTCACTGGGTGTTAATGGGGATGAAATCCAATGTGGCCTCTAAAGGCGAAAAGTCTTAATTTAATTTCCAGGTGATCTGTGGGATGAAGAAGTGAGAAAACAGTAGCCTGAGAGACGGGAACTAAGCAAGGTGCAGAGCTGGGTTTTCCCTCTTTGGCTCCAGCCCACCCATTACCATGGGGCGTAAGCAGCAGGGCTAAGGCTCAGCAAACAAGGCTCGTGCTGGGTCTTCCTGGTGATGCAGGCAGTGAGTGTGCTTTTCAGAGCTAAACACCCTGAACTGTGCCTGATCTGGAGAAAAGCTACCTGAACATGTTTTTAGAAGCAGTGGCCAGTTTTGCTTGCTGCTGCCCTGGAATGACCTTGATGCTGACCCCTGCCATGATGAATTCCTGAGTCCTGGGCTACTACTGGTGCACCCTATACTTTCATCTTGATATTTAAAGGCAAGAAGCTGCAAATTCTCTATAAAAGAGAGAATGCCTGATTGTTTGTTTGACAGAACAGCCAGTGAGGGTGGCTGCAACTCATTGCTGTTAAATCCTGCAGCATAAAATCTGAATCTGCTAACACAATCCTTGGACAGAAATTGTATTTCTCCACAGATGCTGCTGCTTCACAGCATCCTCTGTGCTGATACAACCCCTCTTCTCGAAGCCTTTGCCTCTTGCTTTTCAATCCCACACCTCCTTCAGACCAGCAGTGGCAGCCAGGGAGGAGGCAGCAGTGCAGGTTTCCCTGTGAAGCAGAGTGCAAATGACGGGTGCCTGGCTGCAGGCAAGGCTGTCCGCCACCGCTGTGCTGTGCCAGGAGCAGTGCCACCCCTGTCATCAGACAACCCAGTGATGGACAGAGTAAATAAGATATTTTATGGTTTGCTTTTCTTATTGCCACAGGATATGTCAAAACAGCTCAGTATTGAAGACATTCAGCAGGCCTTTCATGCTTAAATGTGCCTTCATTTTTTTTGTTCCAATATCCTTTCTCATGGGGGGCATATAGGGCAATAGAAGTTTAAAGAGGAGGAAAAATGCATCACTGAATTATTGAATTAAGTGTGAAGTGTATTTTCCTTTCAGTCCAGCCTGATATTAAATTTCAATCTGCCATGTACTGATGGGCCCAGGCCAGTTGTGTGAGGTTCAACCAGGCTCAGTGCCGGGTCCTGCCCGTGGGTCACACCAGCCCCCGCAGCGCTGCGGGCTGGGGGCAGGGGGCTGGGAACTGCCTGGGGGGAAAGGGCCTGGGGGGGCTGGTCGGCAGCCGGCTGGGCATGAGCCCCCCGTGTGCCCAGGTGGCCAAGGAGGCCAGCAGCATCCTGGCTGGTGCCGGGAACAGCGTGGCCAGCAGGGCCAGGGCAGTGCTGTCCCCCTGCACTGGGCACTGGCGAGGCCGCCCCTCGACTCCTGTGTTCAGGTTGGGCCCCTCACTGCCAGGGGGACGCAGAGGGGCTGCAGCGTGTCCAGAGACGGGCAGGGGGCTGGTGCCGGGGCTGGGGCACAAGGCTGGTGGGGAGCGGCTGGGGGAACTGGGGGGGTCAGCCTGGAGAGGAGGAGGCTCGGGGGCACCTTGTCGCTCTCTACAACTGTCTGACAGGGGCTGTAGCAGGGTGGGTGTCAGTCTTTTCTCCCAGATAACAAGCAACAGGACGTCAGGAAATGGCCTCAAGTTACTCCAGAGAAGGTTTAGACTGGACATTAGGAAAACTTTCTTCACAGACAGGGGTGGTCAAGCATTGGAACAAGACGCCCAAGTAGGTGGTGGAATCACCACCCCTGGAGGCGTTTAAAAAACACATAGATGTGGTCTTAGGGACATGGTGTAGTGATGGACTTGGCAGTGCTGGGTTAACAGTTGGACTTGATGATCTTAAAGATTCTATATAGGGATGAGGGATTTCTCTTGTAGTTTGTTTTCAGGAAGATTTTGAGGGGCAAAACTAGTCTAGTGAACACTTATCAGTTTATGCTCTTAAAACCTGAGACTTGTCAGAGCACAGACATGCTGAAGCCATGTCTACAAGATCTGTGTGAGATGAGGGGTGCAGTTCAATAAACTTGCTATTCACTAACCAAAGAACTGGAGGTAGGTGGTAACAGTCCATAGCTGTAAATTTTATGGGACAGGATGAATGGGTTTTCCTGTCTTTGCACCTAGGGGATCTGGAAAGCACCCAAGGGTGTCACTTGAAGAGCTGTTTGACTTCTGTTTTCTTTACCTCACAGAGAATGTGGTGTTTGCTCCTTTCCTTCTGCTTTTTCCCTTTTACAGTTCTAGAGCTTCTCCCTTGAGTGCAGCTTTGGGGTGAGAACACAGGCTGCTCTCAGACCAGGTTAGAGGTTGGCTTGGGAGGATGATACATTTTTTCTGAGTAAAAGAAATGAGACACAGGATGAAATAGGTGAGGTGTAACCTTGTGAAAACCCAGCTAGAAACACTACAATCTCAGGCAGAATACTCACTGTGTTTCTCTACTCCATTTGGGGTAACATTTCCCTATTCTTTGAAAAAATACTGTTTTATTAACACATTGCAGCAGAGATCATTGCGGCAGAGATGAAGGGGTGTTATGTTTGGGGGTTTTTTGAGAAATATTTCTTGTAGAAAAAATGAAATTGAGGCTATGAATATTTGCATAGACATGCCCATACTCTTGAGTGCTGTAAAATGGTATGCGTCTATTCACTGTCCTGTCTGGGTTGCTCCCAATTTGACTCCAGTGATAGTGTGTTGATCTTTGGGGAATACTGTCCCAGAGCTTGAGCCCGGAGACTTGATAAGACACAGCATCATATGGGTGTGAGAGCCTGCAAGACTGCAGTCCAGAGGAAGAGCATCTTTTGGTGCTGATGCTTTTCCATATGAAAATCAGTCCTAAAAGGCACCGTTGTTTGCGTGAGCCATTACTTGCCATATTGCTGACTAAATTTCTAAGTGCTTGTATCTCTAAGCAGACTTACTTCATTTCTCATACTTATAAAAGCTCATAAGGAAACCTTGCAAGTAGCTGACTGTGAGGATAGAAAGTGAACACTAGGGTATTGCCTGCTGCTCAGATGCCCTAACACACCCTGTGGTGTAAGGGAAGGATATACATATGCAAGTGCTGATCTCCAGCCAGGGCAGAAGAGAGTGAGACTGCTCTGAGGATATCCTATATACAAAGCCTATGAGGAACTGAGGTATATATACTGAGACCAGTCCTGCAGTGTCATGAGATGAGCTGCCACATTTGGGAAAAGCTCCTTTCTCTACTCACCTTGGTTACATGAGTGCCAGCTTTGTTGTCCTGGTCCAGACCCTTCATTCCTCTGATCAGCTTGCCTACTCGCAGACGGGCTGATAACCTCCTGGGGCACACAACTGTGGTGTTTGCCTGCTAGCTTGTTCTCTGATTATGAATGCCACAGACTGCTTGTAGACTGTGTGAAGAGCCCTTTCCTTGTAATAGTTTTATAAACTTTTTTAATAACTCTTTGTTTTCCTTTTAAGCAAATATGTAAAAGTAGTTTCTCATATCTAATCTTTTAGCCATCTGCATTATACTACCATGGACACTGACTTGCATGCAGCTCACAGCTGTGGTTTGTTTCTACAAGCCTGTGAGGAACCAGGCGTCTACTCCTGGTGTTCCACTGGGGCTGGAGGGGCTGCCTTTAGGATGGCAGAAGTGTGGAGGGTTAGGAGATGCTCTCTGAAAAGTAGAAGCCGGTATTTTTCACATAACTTTATAAATCCCACCCAGCAGCCACCACAGAGGCAGTGATGACTATTTTGATTTCTTATGACAAGTTAACAAGATGAAATAAGGACCTGGCAGAACATCAGTTTGGTAATTTTGTCCTCAAGTTGTGTAACAACACTTCCTTGGCCAAACTCAGAATTAAAAGAAAAAACAACTGGAAAGACAACTGGAAAGTGATGCTATGCAGGAAGCTCTAAGTTTGTTGTTGTTGTTTGGTTTTTTCTTTTGTTTTGTTTTGCTTTTTTTAAGGAGATATATGACCTTGGGTCCAACAAATAGGGGAATTTGGTTTGAGGACTCTGGCACCCTGACAGGTTTCTGCTAGTCTGCTGGAGAGAAGGGGGATTCAATGCAGCATTGCTCTCTGGGTGGACACATGCTGAGTATTTGGGAAGTTTTGGATTCTGTTACCAGAAGGGTAAACTACTTCCTTGGTTTGTGCTTCTCATTGCTATTTCTGTTCTGCATGGGTGTATTCCCTGGATTTCTATTTTCATTCCTGCCCTGGCATCCCAGTCTCGGGGTGGTGCCTGTGTTGTGGGGCAGAGGCTCTCAGCAGCTCTCGTCCGCTGGCTGCACTTCCCCAGGGTCACTGTGTGCCCAGAGCTCACCACAGAGGGCAAAAGGCAAACAGCTGTAAATAACCTCAAATGTATTTGGATTTTTGCTTCCTCTGGGAGCCCCACTTTTGCAGAGAGGGTGCAGCAGCAGACAGGTATTTTGCCCTGTCCTGGACTCTGTCTCCTGTGTCCTAGTGAAAACAATAATGAATTATGAGCATGTGCCATCTTACCAGATTCTCACTTTCTTGCCTTCAAACTGAGAGCAGGGACATTGTGCAGCTCCGTCAAGCAGTACAAGGAGATCTGCAGTGCATTGAGCTATTATGACCTATTGCAAAGGTATTTTTATTCCTCCCAGCTCATACTGGGCAGCTACGTTTGTACGAAGAGCTATTCCTCCACAGTTCTCCAGAATATGTCTCTCAGAGTGCTGGTTGGAGAGGCCATTTTGTTCTGACCATTTCTGCCTCCAGACCAGATCTGCCTTCATTAACGGATAACCAAATCAAACAAAACCTCCAACCTTTCAATTAGAAGGCTGAAGCAAACCATGCCAAGGTCTCATCAGTCTACAAAGTTGACTGACTTTGCAGTTAACAGTCTTACAGTAAGTTACTAGGGAAGGTCTTTTGTTGGCTTCAGTGCACAAAGGTTTCAAGACATATGGGGGTATTCTTTGTGTTTTTTTCTTTTTGTTTAAATAGTTGAATTAATTTCTTATGTACTTACATTTATACGGCTGTTGATATGCTTCTGATGTATTGATCGGTTGGAGTTTTGCTCACAGATGAGAATAAACAGGTTTTCTACATACAGTGCAGTGAAGCAATGAACAAAGTAATTGTTTTTTAGGGCTTCATCCCTTTTCTAATCCAGCACTGTTGGTGCTAGAAGCCAGGAACTCAGGTAAGGAAAAACATGTAATACCTGTTCTCTAGGTTCATTGGCAAGACTGCTCACTTCTCCATCTTCATTTTTACCATATTTTGGGTATGATTATTTTTAAATGTCTAAGAAAGGCTTGTTCATTGTTGAATTATTGTGTAAAAAGTGCTCTGAGTTCTCACAACCATAGCTGTGGGAAGACTTACTGCCTTTCTTTACCAATGGAGGAAGCAATGTTTTGATGCAATTCAATTTTTATCAGGAATGTACAAAAAACATAACAGCATATTGGCTAAAAACATAAAATAGAAAATCATTGCACATTTCATTTCAAAATTTCAAAATAAAATCTTTTGGAGTGTTGTTTTAAAAAAAATACTTTGCTTTTAAAACTTCCTATTGCTTTTGGGTTTTTTAAGGCATAACAAAATTATAATGTTCTACTGTAACAGCCTATCAAATTTAGTGTTGATTCAATCTCCTGATGATGGGGGAAAATCTTCTGCATTTTTTAAATGTGTAAAGAGTTTGTCTGGAAAACGTTTTTCAAGTTTACTAAGCATTATTACTTCCTGAGGACTGCTTGTAACCTTCTGCCTCATCAAATAAAATTTGATTGACCATTGGAGTGAGAAATAGGCTAGCTGTTCTGTCTTCTGCTGTTAGTAGAAAATTTGGATGAACTTTGAATAATGATGTAGTGTGGTTTAGACAGGCTAGTCAAAACTAAGAACAACAAAAAGCTGGAGGGAGGATATACTGCCACGAAATGCTTATGTAAAGGGGGTTTATAGGCATGTGAAAATGAATTGGTTAGAGAGTAATAGACGGGGCTGCTTACTCTTAAGGACCTGTTTGTTGTTTTACATGTTTATAGGAAGAGCTGTCTCATGCTTTTATCCTTATTCCTAGAAACTCTTCTTGAGAATACTTCTAAGCAATGAAAAGCAATACCAGGTCTTTATTTGTCACATTCTAAATGATTTATAAGCAACTTCTTAAATAGAAATAATGTACAGTCACGATTAGTACTCCAAATAAGTAAGTGGCCAACCCCCCCCCATTGTGACTTTTAGTTCTTAATGTATTAACTAAATTACTGGTAAATGTGTATCATGCATTATAAGAAAGATGGGGACAGAATTTTTAGTAGGGCCTGTAGTGATAGAGCAAGGGATAATTGTTTTAAACTAAAAGAGGGTAGATTTAAATTAGATGTTAGGAAGAAATTTTTGACTGTGAGGGTGGTGAGGCACTGGAACAGGCTGCCCAGAGGAGCTGTGGATGCCCCATCCCTGGAAGTGTTCAAGGCCAGGCTGGATGGGGCTTTGAGCAACCTGGTCTGGTGGAAGGTGTCCCTGCCCATGGCAGGGGGTTGGAGCTAGGTGATCTTTAAGGTCCCTTCCACCCCAAACAATGCTGTGAGTCCATGATTCTATGATTATTGCCCCTTTCTAGGTACACTGCCTAAATAGTTTTGTATTTTGAAGCAGAAGAAATGTCTCTAAGGATACAGACACAACTGTAAGTGACAGTTTCTTGAGCTTTTGTTACCTGTCCATGTGCTGTAGATGTACACCTTCACTACGGACAAGACTATGTTAATGCACGTGATCCTGCTGAGTCTGGTGGTTGGCAGCAGCCAGGGGTGCTACTGTGAACGTTACCCATGGGGGGCATGGTCTCCCTGCTCACAAACCTGCAATTACGGCACACAGACCAGGCACAGGTAGGGCCAAACTATTTCACTCATGTTTCTATTTGTTCCCTGAGAAGATACCAGCTCTGGGGAGGGGCACCTATATCTGGAGCTCCAGCTTCCATAATATGCCAAGAAAATTTGTCACATCCAAGTGTTTACTAGATGAACAGATCATATTTTAATTGCAAGAGTTAAAAATAAGAACATTATGTATATAGAGCATTATGGTGCCTCCAGACAAACCTATATCTGCCAACACATAGTCAGGAGAGAACAGCGAGGTCCTACAGTGGCCTTGCCAGCAGCGTACATTGAGCAACCAGCCCCTGTGAGCACATGGGGCCAGCACTTGGTGCCCCGCTCCGGGAGCTCTGCTCAGTGCTGAGCAATGCCATGGGAGGGGTGACCACACTGGAGCTCCAGTGTGACAAGCCTGCAGAATGATTTTTATGACCATAGTTAAGTCAAATAAATATTCAGCAGCACCAAATCAGATGCAAATCAGTGGTATACTCTAAACTCGTGAGAAAAGAGTTCTTTTCCTCCTGGCTTTTTCTGTAGCTGTTCTCTGGGATGTTTGAGTTGACATGAATCAAAAAAATTTGCTCTGTAAACTTAAATTTTGATTTTTCTTTTAATCAACATTCTGCAATTACCTATTATCTCTTGGGTTATTTTAATTGGGCTCAAATAATTTTCTTCATCAGTCTTCACCCACAGCAAGAGAACAGCTATGATCTGTCTATGATTCTTTCCTAACATAAATTGTTAACTTTTTTTAGGCAAATAAGAATGGATGAATATTATAGCCAAAACTTCTGCGACCAGCTGTGCACAAAGCAGGAATCTCGTGCATGTAACCAGCAGACATGTCCTACCAACTGTCAGCTTGGAGACTTTGGCCCTTGGTCAGAATGTGACCCATGCATTAAAAAACAAGTAAGTATGAAATGTATTATATGGGTTAAATGCAAGAAATTATGCTTAAGAGATCCATTTGTTTCAGACATTCTACTTTATGGTAATTTATCTTCCAAATGGCAACTTAACAAGGGAAATCGGTTTTGAGTTATAACAATAGAAGATGGAGAAAATAAGCAGATCAAAACAGAAAGTAGTGACTTAGTAGTGTAAATTCATTTATGAGAACTTGCTTCAAAAATTCCATTGTCACAATTAGAGATGAGTTTTCCACATAAAGGATAAATTAAGCTGTAGAGTTTGGATGTCTATTTAAGCAGGAGAGAGTCACAGAATGTTTAGTATATCCATAGCATCTGTATGTTTTAAAGACAAGAAAAATAGGATCAAATCATCTGTTAAAAAGGGTTAACCAGCATATCCTAACAGCACTAATTGGATGGAAATGGTCAGTCTGTATTTTACACTGATAGTCAGGATCAGTTTGAGATTGCTATTAAGAAATATAGAGCACCATTCTCCCAACATTTATAACCTACAAAAAATCCAGGTAGATGTGCTTAAAGTCTGTGGAACAAATCCTCAGGATGGTGTCTTTTCCTCTTGGGCTTGTGTCTGTTGCCTGATGGTAGAGTTACAAGTGAAATGGCAGAAAGGGAAGAGGCAAAAAGTCAGGTTCAGGTTCAAGTGGATTTGACCTATAGAAACCAAGCCTTGGCAAATGCAAGCTTGTAGGGAGTGGAGTGCAGGTTGTTTGGGGTAGTTATGTGGCTGGTGGATCTGAGCTTTGAGGCTCACCATGACAGCAGCTCTGAGTTTCTGTGCAGACATGCCTAAAGCTCTCTGAATATCCTACTCGGCTTCAGAAATCCATGCCTGTAAAGCAATATTGAAAAATCTGCCAGATATCATAAGTATATTTTTACATATATATATATATAACTTTCTGATGCCTATGCAGGATGAGGAAGACAGGAAGAAGCTGTTTGAGGTGTGAACCACATCGTGAGATTCCCATCCTGAAACTGGGATGGGGGGGTATGAGAACAGAGCAGGGAGAAACAGTGAGAGAGCGGGAGACAGCAAAGCTGCAAGAGCTGAAAGTGGGCATTACTTAGCTGAACTGATTTCTTTTGTAATCAATATCCTCTTAAATGGCTGAGACTCTTACCTATGCATCCATATATAGAAGCATTGCTCATTTTTATTAACTTTTAAATATTGATGCAACATATTTGCTGCTTCAAGCAAAAAGGTGCTTTTGTGGACTGTGATCCATTTTTCCTTCCAAGCTATAAAGATCACTGCTTGTGACCTTTATAAATGTAAACAACCAGAATGCAGGACATGACTTCCAGGACAAGTGTGAAGACTGGTATGAGCAAGCCTCCAATGAAGGGGTGGGATGAAGAGGTGGAAGCTCACACTATAGTGAGTGTTACAGATCCCAAATGGAGTACAAGGAAGCATTATCTTGAGATCAAAAGCTTTCAGGTGGTCTGGTGTTGCTCCTCGCACTCTCCCTTCATAGTCACTTGGTTACTGATTTTTAATGGACATCTTCCTGCATTGTTTGACTCCAAGATCCGTCTACAGGGAGAGAAGTAACAGGAATCTGCAAGGAACTGTGCATTTCAAGTGAGGAAAAGCTCTTAGAGGAGGAACTGTTCAGTCACATGCAGTCAGGTCCCATCAAAGCCCCCTGAAGTGGGAAGGAAAACATCTGAAGTGATTTGTCTGGCAGCCTTCAGCTTTGTTATTCTGCATAGAGGGTACTGACTTGGGGAAAGAAAACCCAGTGAGCACCAGATTTTGCTCCCAGATCTTTTGCAGAAACTTTCAAGAAAACTGGTTTTGTCTTCCCCAGTCACCCAGTGCTCCTCAGACAATGGCCCCATGTATGGGAACCAAGACAGATGGTTTGGGGTTGGGGATACATGCCATTGTCAAGAGTATTTCTATGTCAACAGAGATGATAAAGAACAGGAAAACTTCCGTAAATGTGTTCACACCCCATTTCCTACTGTACCTTTAAAACTGAAGACAGAGGGACTGAACTTTTTATTCCTTCAGTCATGTAGGCTAGGTGGTCAAGTGTTTAATCATGTATGCTCCACCAGGGCTATTGAGGCTCTTGGATTTCATTTCCCTGCCTGCTTCACCTGGGTTGATGATGCAGTAGGATATAAGGACAAAAATAACTGATTATTTCTTTCAGGGCTCTGGTTCTGATAAAGCTTCAGCAGCACTGAGGCATGGGGCTCTGCCAGGGGGGGCACTTAGTTACAAAAACAGCTCACACAAACAACTCTGGTCTTATTTCTTCTGCCTTTCAGTTTCGTGTCCGGACACTCCTACGACCATCCCAGTTTGGGGGTCAGGCCTGTTCCGAGCCACTGGTGGATTTCCGCCCATGCTTCCCAACTAAGTTCTGCAACATGGTGCAAGTGGATTGCAAGAATAGATTTCAGTGTGAAAGTGGTAATGACAATCTTCATTGCATAACTGCTGCAATATTAAATAGTCAAAAGATTAGACATTGAGACAAAAAAGGTCCAGATGATCCAGGTCTTGTATACTCTTATGCACAAATTCCAGGGAAAAGAGCAAGGAGAGAAGTCTACTTACGGATTTCATATGTATTAGTAGCAGCTTAAGTTTGCAGTTTTTTTGTGTAACTTGTAAGTAACACAAATGCAAACTCTAGCCTAGGATGTCAGTATGGCCATGATAGCTAGACAGTAGCACTGTTAAAAACAATGTACAAACATATCCTTAGAGTTTCTGAACATAAACTCACACTATCTTTATTAGATTTGTTGGTATTCCTTGTTCGCTTTTATTTAAACATACCTGATTAACCCCAAAATAACATTCTCCACATATATATCCTTTTGCTAACGCTTAGATTAAATCTTTGCAGCTTCAAAGCAAAGCTAAACTGCAGAACTGAAAAAAACATTTCTTATTGGAATAATTTAGGCATTATATTATCTAGCTGTTAATTCCTACGGCAAGTTCACACCTTTACTAGGGAAGAAGACAGACTGCCTTCTCTGCATTCACTTTGCATAACGTTTCTTGCTGCTGCTGTTTCTCTGGTGCAGGTCGCTGTATTGCAAAAAAATTGGAATGCAATGGAGAAAATGACTGTGGGGACAACTCCGATGAAAGAAATTGTGGGAGGAAAAAGACAGTGTGTAACAGAAAGTATGAAAGCATCCCAGGTGTGCACTTAATAGGCAGTGGGTAAGCCAGCTTTGCTTATTTTTCATAAACCTGAGATTGTTACTTCACTAATTTACATAAACAAGATAATCCCCAATTAGCACGTACAGGTATCCCATTAGAACAGGTAATCTCTGAAATTAAAATTAACAAGAAATTACAACAATGCAACCAAACCATCAGGCTAGGACTTGCCCACTGCATCTGCCAGTCCTGCTCTGCACTGCTGGCACACTAGGTAAAGAGCTGTCAGGGAGCACTGCTGTCTGAGCGGCCCTTCCTGCCTCACAGCAACCAGAGCATCACATGCTGGCAATTTCCAGCTCCGTTATGCCAAGCATTCAGAAATGTTCAGGATGTTCCTCTACAGATCTTTATTTGTCTATGATGCATTACACATGATACCAACCACCACCTCTTCCAGGCTACCAATTTAAGCAGTGTAAAACCTAAACATGGGATGCCTATCCCAGGCAATCTTGCATTTTTAACTTGAATTTTGGACTTAGCACACTCTGGTAACATCACTTATGGTAGAAACGGAGAACTGTTTGTTCATTTTTCTAGGCCATTTTTAGGTGTTTTTCTGCTTAAGAGTGACTGTGTCATGCTGACATTGGAATTATCTAGAGGGTTAGGCACTGTTGGAAAGTAGGAAGCAGATTGCTACTATAGCATTTTATAGCATTTTTCAGGTGAATTCAGTCTGAATGGGAAGTTCTTGTAAAGGAACTTCTTCCAAAGTAGTAAGATAACCCAGATGCTCATACTGTTTCCCTCAAGCTTACAATTTTTTCAATGCATCTATATACCACAGGATGTTTCAAGTCTTTCTATCTTTCTAGGATTGTTTATCTCTGGAAATAATTTTTTGTTAGATTTCACATTCTGGCAGGAGAGAGCCGAGGGGAAGTCCTTGGCAACTCATTCAATGGAGGACAATGCACAACAGTGAAGCACAATGAGACAAGGAAACTGTACCGTGTTCCCGCAAACCTGGAGGCTGTCAGCTTTCAGGTATTCTCAAGCAGCAACTCCTAGCTGAAAAAACATTGCCATAATCACAGTCCAAATTCTGTGCTCAGGTTTTAGGCAGTAATATGTGTTCCAGGACACAATTTCTCAACCTGGTAAGGCCTAAACATGCTTCAGGTGATGTATGGGAATGGGATAAATTCAGCAGCTGGGTGGCTCTACTCATGCCTTTCAGATCTGTGTTTATTCACTGCATCATAAACCAGAGTAGACATGATTGATTTGTTTTGGGCTTCTCTCCTGCTTCCTCTTGGCTGTGGCCATGTCTTTGTTTTGACTTGATAACAAGGGCTTTGCTCCTAACTGTGACATAATCTGGCCAGAGGCTTGTTCAATTCCAAAGCTCATTTCAGCATCACTGCTGTATCCTCGCAGTACCAACGGCTGTCCTAACTCCAGCTTCCTCCTAGTCACCTGCAGCCTTTGAACACGGCTCTTCCCTGAGCCATTTCAGCCCCTCAGTCCTGCCTGTTCCCTGCCCAGCCCCTTCGACGGAGGCAGGCACCAAGCCTGGAAGGCAGGAGGACAAGAAGTACACAGTGTGGGGAACGGTCTTGCAGGACAGGCCAAGGACAAAATGAACCTGGTTTGTACCTTATCAAAAACCTGGGAATCACTGATTTTTTTTAGACCTGATATTTTAGATTTTTAGACACTGATATTAAGAAAATACTTTGAATACCATGGTCAGGGCATAACTTCTGGCTGTGCATGTATCAGCAGGCCCTGTCTGAAGCCAATTGATACTGCATTAGGAAGGAAAGAATGCAGGACATAAAAACAGATCAGCTGATGGATGAAATCTGAACTGCTGGTTTTTGCCATGTGAGATATTAGTATTACTTTAACAGAAGCAAGTGAACAAACGACACCCTAATATGTTCCACAGAAACTGCAGTTGGATTGGCCATGACATGTACGTTTTGTCAATAATGGTGAAAATTACTGTGTGCAGAAATATGCAACTGGGAAAAACAAGCCTTGGTTTGCCCAGGTCTCTTTAAAGCTGTGCAGTTTATTGTTATTGATGTCCACTTGCAAAACTGTTAAGCACTTGTACATCTCACCTTTGACAGTGCATCTATGTCTTTTAACATTTAGAGCAGCCTTAGGTATAAAAGGGTCACTGGATCAGGCTTTCTTGGAACACCAGTGTGTTTCCGTGCAAAAGCATATGACTTCTTGGAGAATGGAAGTGGGCTAGGGGAAAGGACCACCTCACCTCCCAAGGTCCTTAGCAGCCCTATTAATTAAACAAGTCTAGAGGAGGGAAAAAATTACACCTTTCAAACACCTCCAGACATATGCCTGAGTTTTGGGAAATAAGTCATTTCTGAACTGATGCTAAAGTTGCGTTGGTGCTTTACACAGCAACACCACTAAGGTTTACTAGCTTGATCAGGTAGGTTTGTTCCCAGTTCCTTTCCACCTACCCTTACCATGTCGTTCAGTACGGGTGCTAACGTTGCAAGTATACTCTAAGACTCTTCTCTGGAAACCTGTTCATTCTTTTAGTTGAGAATTAAGAAGAAAGGACAGAAAACATCAAGCTTTTTGCCTTGTACAATATAGAAGCCATGAAACTGGGACTTAGTGTGGACCTAGCAGGAAGGTCTGAGACCCTTTGAAAATCATGTTGACACATGTTGAAAATTATTGCTAAGCTTTGTGGCATGTGGGTGGGGAATTTTAGAAGGAAGTGTTACATGCTTCCCCCAGCTTGTATAAATGCTTAATAGTGAGTCTACATCTAATATTGTCTTTGTCTCACCTATTAACCTTTCTCAGCCTCATCTTTTGTGTTAAGAACAGGTTTTTTAGCTTAATGCCATGTCTCAAAGAATCAGGCATGTTTCTTCCATAAAAATATCAAAACTTATTGCTTAATAGGTTTCTGTTTCAGATTACTGTTTGAGCAAATGCATTTTGCTTTACTGAATCTCCAGGTAATAGATGAAGAGGATGATGTAACATCAGATTTCTACAATGATTTAACTCCCCTGAGTGACAGTGCTCATGGAAGTAGTTCATCCACTCATGGTGCTAAAAGATCTTCCGGTATCCCATTTTTATTCTCAAGAAAGACACGGGTTAAAGTCACATCATCTTCCTCCTTCAAAAAAGCCATTGAAGCCTCATATGAAAAGGTAATTGAATGTTGCCTCCAGTTTCTTCCTTTCATTCTGTTTCTGTCTGCTCATTTCAGAACTGAGCTGCCAAAGACTACTTTCCTTGTCATTGGTCATTACTTTAAAAAAAATCCAACACAAAACCATACTAGAATTATGCATTAAAAATCTCCTCTTCTGACACTGCAGGGTGTTCCTGGTTGTAATAAACCTTCTCTAATGTGACATAGTTTTCTGTTTTTGTACAGAAATCATAAGTTTTATCCACTTAAGAAAGCATAGATTTGACACAGATTTGAGATTATCAGATCAGGTAAACCACTCCTTTCCCTGTCCTAATTGTAGACTGAGAAAGAAGAATGCCATGTAGTTACAGTAGCAGACAACTCTAAAAAGAAATTAAGTGTACTCAGGAATGTTACACATACGCATGTACTGGGAATTAATGTAGATTACTATATTAGTTTTTTTTATTTGGTAGCTAACTTGCATATTGGAGTCTCACAGCTGCCAAGATGCACTTGGTCATAAAGATAATTTCAGAAATAGTGCACCCACAGAAAAGTTTCTGAGAACAGAAAAATTTTTCCCAATAAATTCTGCACCTTTAACGCAGATGAATACTGTGGGATGTAAGATTATGTACTTTTATAATTTAATAGCAGTAAAGGATGGGCTATTGTTTGCACTTGGGCATGGAAGAGGCCATAGGGCTGACTGAAACTAAGGCCTGTTGAAACCCAGGAGTTCTAATACAATCAGAATTAATCTTTTACAAAAATATCAGTCTTAATATTCAGATTTCCTGGAATAGAAGTTTACTGCGGGCCTCACTAACTTGTCCTAATGGTTAAATAACTTGACTTCTTGAATAGTCAATTTCTTCTACTTTGAATTCAAGTATATTGAAACACCAGCTACTGGAAACCTGTTGACTTTCATTCCCATGTAGAAACCTGTGTACAGATCAGGCTGTTCTTTTGTGCAGCTGGTAGGTTTATTTTGGTGGAATGGTGGCTTTTTATTGGCTTAAATCCAGACAAAAGCTACTTATGGAAATGTAAGTTTAAATGAAACCTTCATCAGGAAAGTTTTTTTGATATATATTGGTTTTCAGCATTGTTGTCATGAAATCCCAGAGACCCACCTGAAATAGCCAATAACTTAGTCTGGTATTGGCTAAAGATGACACAAATTAAACTCCTCTCTTATTGGATCCATAGCAGGAATTTTTACTTGGGTCTTCCTCATGTTCTCTACTGTATCAAACTGTATTTATGTGTGTTTGTTGACACATGTATACTTACGTAAGTCTGAGAGACCCATAAATAAATTTGCAATACTTTCTTAAACAGGGAAAATAGAAGCTTATATATATAACTTAAAAGGAGAGGGAACTCACTGAGTTTGGGAGGTCAGATTCAGACCTATGTGTTAAACTGTGTGCAGAGGGTTTCACATGAGCATCCTAGGGTCCCTAGGGGTCTTTAGCCACTTGAAGGGTCCTGCATTTTTCCATATTGGCATGGAAGAAATATGAAAACTTGATTTTTTCAAGTGTATTTTAGTTTATAAAAAACTCTTTATGCTAAGCTGACTGGTCCTTTTGTATGTCTTCTTTGTTTCTGATCCTTTAATCATAGAATCATAAAATCACAAGATAGTGTGGGTTGCAAGGGATCTGTAAAGGCCAGCTAGTCCAACCGCCCCCTGAAAAGAGCAGGGACATCCTCAACCAGATCAGGTTGCTCAAAGCCTCATCCAACCTGACCTTCAGGAATGGGGCATCTATCACCGCTCTGGGCAACCTGGTCTACTGTTTCAGTGCCCCCATCATAAAAAATTTCTTCCTTATATCTCACCTGAATCTACCCTCTTTTAGTTTAAAACCATTACCCCTATCACTGCAGGTCCTGTTAAAAAGTCTGTCCCCATCTTTCTTATAAGCCCCCTTGAACTGTTGAAAGGCTGCAGTAAAGTCTCCCCAGAGCCTTCTCTTCTCTAGGCTGAACAACCCTAACTCTCTCAGCCTGTCCACACAGGAGAGGTGTTCTATCCCTCTGATCATTTTTGTGGCCCTCATCTGAACCCACTCCAACAGGTCCTTGTCTTTCTTTTACTGGGGACTCCAGATCGGAATGCAGTACTGCAGGTGGGGGTCTCACCAGAGCAGAGGGGCAGAATCACCTTCTTCAACCTGCTGGCCACGCTGCTTTTGGTGCAGCCCACAGTATAGTTTGTTTTCTGGGCTGTGAACACACATTGCCAGGTCACAGGTCACGTCCAGCTTTTCATCCATCTGTATCTCCGGTACATTTTCTGCAGTGCTGCAGGGCTGTTCTCAATCCCTTCATCCCCCAGTTGAAGGGGATGGTTGCCCTGACCCAGGTGCAGGACCTTGCACTTGGCCTTTTTGTCCTCCATGAAGTTCACATGGGCTCACTTGTTGAGCTTGTCCAGGTCCCTCTGGATGGCAGCCCATCCCTGAGGCATGTCAACTGCACCACTGCGACGAGCGAGGGGAAGCAAGCAGCCGACTCAATGTGAGTGATAAAGCAAGCTTCCATTTATTACGGCGTGATTATGTCTTATATACAGTTCCAGTTAATTATGCCTACAAGTCATCTGCTAATTGGCTAAGCTCTAAAGGGTTACATTTTCATACGTCCTCCTACTTGCGGTTTCTGCGGATAGCTAGCTACATATATTTTTTTCTCTCTTGTCTACGCGAATTCCTCAAAGTTATTTACAACATTAGGCACAAGGTCAGTGTTTTTCTCAGCTTCCTTATCAGCGTGCCTCAGCACAGCTGCAAGGCCTGCTTCAGCTAACTTACGCTAACTTTGTTTCACAAAGATCTTTAAGGGAGTCATGGCCGTGATCACACAGCCATTCTGCAACACACCACATCTTGTCAGCTCCTGTAGACTTTTGTATGTTCAGACTCCTGAGGGGTTCTTGAACCCGTTTTTCTCTTACAGTGGGAGGGACTTTGCTCCCCCACTCCCTGCCTTGAGGTCCATCCACACAAGAGGTGTGGGAAGAGAGACTGCAGGTGAAGTGTGAGGGAAAGAAGTTGTTGATTTCAGCCTTTTTATTGTCTGTTGTTACCACTTTGCCTGTTGTGTTCATCAGAGGGGTATACTTTCTTTGACCTTGATATTGTTTGAGGGTTTTTGATTGTTTTTTATTTTTATGTATTATTTTCTTCACTTTTTTGTCATTGAATTTCTATGCTGTGATTTTAAAAGACTTCTGAAGTCTGTGCCCATTCCCTTAGCCCAAGTTCCTAGTACTTCTGGCAGCAGTTCATTGAGTTGGACTGCTTGCACTGCAATTAAAAAAAATGAGAGTTCAAATATAGAAAGCCATCTCTATCCCCGAGGGTGTCAGGCAGGGACAGACATGATTCTCTGGCAACTCTGCTTATGATATTTGGGATGAAAGATTACTTAATCAGCATGTTTGGGTGAAACCCTGCTTTGTTAGAAAATTCCCAATTAAAACTATTGGTTTCAAGATCAGTCTGGCTGAGCTTGTATTTGGTTGCTTTTTTTAAGGAAGCACTTTGTATAGGAAAACTGAACTTCAGTACTCACCCTTGATTTAGACTAGGCTTTCTTTGGGAATAATCATCCATGAACTGCTAATAGTTTTATTAATACCTGGTACTCATGAGTCAAGCTTGCTACAGGCACCAGGGTTTACCACTATGATTAAACATAATTCCCAGAAATGACTAGAGAATTTGGAATCCACTTTCCTGGATTGTTCTGCAAGTGAGCATTTCCAACATTGTGCCTGCCTAGGGATTTAGTACAGAAATCACCGGGTTTGACAACTGTAAGGGAAATTGCTAGTAATAAAAACACTTAATTGCTATTAATAAAAGCACTTAAGATACTTTTACTAGCAGAAACTGGAAATGTGAGGTGTACGTCAAACAAGAATTAATATTTAGCATGCTAGTGCATGCTAAAACCAACTAAGGTTTTAGAATCAGTATTTTCCAAAGTGGCCTGCAATTTGAGTGTCCTAACTGAAATGTCAGGTAGCACAGCTGAAAATTGAGGATCAGAAGCTAAACTACCTTAAAATCCTAAAAATTATGTTGCCACAGGGTATTTCAGGAGCTAACTATAATCTGGGAATTGTTGCATACTTTATTTCTTCTATTCTTATTCTCACTGCAGCAGAAAGCTGAGTATCCTTAGCTTATTTTCCAATGTGCAGATGAGAGCACTGAAATGAACAGTGCTGTGCAGAACTGAGAGCTGAGGTCCAGCTCGTGTGTTATGCTGCTCAGTCCTGGCTGGGAATGCTGCCTTTCAGAGGCAATCTTGTGTCTTTTAAGCCAAGTGACCTCAGAGACAGAAGTGGAATAGAGCCAACCTAGCAGTAGCAAAATTCAGTAGAAGAACCCATATATAAATCAGTAACAAATTGTCTTATAATAATTTTTTCCTATCTGCTGGTCGTTCCTAATGTTTTTCCTATCGTTGGTCATTCACTTCAGTTTACTGCTCCTCTTGCTCTTGGATCTCTGCTTCAGACTTCTGCCATCAGTTCCCCTTGTCACTTTATAAACCCCTTCTTTTATATTTTCTGTTCTTCTGTTTAGTTAAACTCCCACATAAACAGCTGCTAGCATTGAAAAAATATATGAATTAGCTGTTTCAGAAACATAAGTTGTTTCTAAATGTAAGAGATGTTGCCAGTTTTTGAACTTTGTCTTAACAGCCTGACACTTGAGCTCAATGACATCTTTAGTTTTGTCATTTAGTTTTGGTTTTAGCAGATGATAAATTGTGAAACTTCGTAACAGTGGATGTGAATTCAAATTACCTTCTCAACAGATTACTTGCAAACAACCCATGGATGCTTACAAGCTGAAGGCTTTCCTCTGAAATTTTTGATTGTTTTATCAATTATTGGTGTATTTATTATGGCAAGAATCCTTTTGCTTTCTGTTTGGTAGGTGTTCAGGGAGTCCTGTTATTTGTAGGAATGCTATATACCTCTGCAATGTAACAGAGTAATGAGCATTGTCCTCCAGAACTGGCTCTTGGAAACTCCAGGGCTAGTTTGTTCATGGTTAAAACAGCACGATACACAGGATTAATTAGTTCTTGCAATGTATCTTATGACATACTCTTGGCTTCTTTGCTTTCTGCAGGTAACTACCTATGAAGGTGTTAAGACTCCCTTTTTCTTATTTCTAGAATTCCAACTTTATTAGAGTCCATAAAGTCATTTCTGTTGCTAACTTCACAATGAAACAGTCAGATCTGCAGCTCTCGGATGTCTTTCTAAAAGCACTTAATCACCTGCCCCTGGAGTACAACTACGCTTTATACAGCAGAATATTTGATGACTTTGGCACTCATTACTACACCTCTGGGAAGATAGGTGGTTCCTATGACATTCTTTACCAGTACAACTCTGAGGAATTTAAGAACTCTGGTATGTAATCTTTAATACGAAAATATGATTTTTTCATCACTTTCCTTATCATTGCTTTTAGGTCTTACACCACATAGTAAGTTCTCCAACAGCAAAAAAAATCCTTTAGACTTGCATAGGCCCAAGAATTATTCACGCTGCCTAAACATAGAGCAAGAAGAAGTTTTTGCTCTACACTGTCTTAATTTGAAAAGTTCAAGAGATTCCTTACTTGGTAAATGTCATTGTGTTCAGGGAAACCTCTTAAGACCTTTAGATCAAAACCAGTTGCCACCAGAAAAAGGTGTCCCAGCATACTTCAGTGTGGGACTGAGGTGTGAAATGTGTAAATGGCACTTCTGGGGATACAGTTATTAAAGTCTTAGGTATTGCTTAGAAATTACTCTTAAAATATTCCTGTGACTGCCAGACTGTCAAAATGAAAAGACAGTACCATGGAAATTGAAGTGTAAGGTTAAAAGCTGTGATCCTTAATGCCAGTGAGGTAACTTTCATGGGTATGGGATGGTATCTAAAGGGGATGGTATACATGACTTAGTCCAATGCCGTTTGTACCTGGCTGAAGAGCACAGAGACCTGCAACGGCTCACCTCAGTATGGGAGGCTGAGGGCATGGTGCCATCATGTGACATGGTTATGGTGATGAAGCTGCTGCTCTGTGGTATTTCTAGGCTTGGCAGTGGATGAGTCAATGGAGTGTGTCCGAACAGAAACGACAAAGCGTGTGTTCTTCCGGAAGAAAAAGAAAGTCAGTACCAGATGCACCACAAACAGGATGACAGTGAAACATGAAGGTGACCATGATGAGAACAGGGCCCATGTCCTGTTACTTACCCTGAGCCATACCATTTCCCTCATCTAGGAGTCCCAGGTGACCTCCCAGCTTTGTTGAACTACAGATGCTCTTCCACCACTGTCAGAGGAGCCAGTGTTTCATTGTCTCTGAAGCAAGCACTGGAAACATCCTCTTACTTGCAAAAGGAATTAGGATGTAGGAGCCACTTCCAGTCAGACATGGATCTGATAAACATTCCTTCCCTGTGGGCCTGGGTCCAGGGCCAGGCATGCTGAACTGGGAAATGGGCACAACTAGAAATCTGTGATCATGACTGAGTTCTTGATCTTCTTGAAGGGTCGCTCTGGGCTTATTGATAGAGTTGGGCAGCAATAATACACTCCTTGACTTTTCCCTCCCATCTTCCTCATGCTAAACAGACATCTAGGTACAGGAGATCCCTCAAAATGCTAGAAATGTGTCTCATGCAACTGCAAAAATCTGGTGTGTTTACTGTAGGAATGGCAACAGTCATGTTCTGCATCACTAAAACCAGGGTTTTCATCACCTCCACCACGGTGGAGGAGGACACTAAAGATAAATATCTTTATCCTCATTTTATGATCAGTTTCTGTTACTCAGCTGTTTACAGCTGGGATTGAAGTGTTCTTCTAGGGGAGCCTACTGTGTCCCCTGCATTTTCCACAAGTATCTGGTGTAGTTCTGAGTAGCTCCATGGCTCAGGTCTCAGATACTTTCATTTGGAAGACTATGACAGGCTGCTGTCATAGCAGGGATTGTTTTTCTGAACTTAGACTTCATTCTTCAAGGGTAGTTTTGAAAACTTAGTGTATTTTTTTATATCCTCTAACACTCTTTCTTAAAACTCTGCTGTTACATCCACTGTTGTTGGAGGCCTTTGTCTTACAATACTGTGATGAAATCCACTTTCAGGTTCCATTTTGGAGTCATCTGAACGGTCAGTCTCCCTGGTAAAAGGTGGCAGGTCAGAGTATGCAGCAGCTCTGGCCTGGGAGAAGAAGGGAGCTTTTCCAGGACATACAGTCTTCACCAACTGGTTGGAATCAATAAAGGACAATCCTGTGGTGATTGACTTTGAGGTAAGAGAAGAACAAGAAAAGCACTGACATAGTAAAGCACTCACCAGTTAGCAGTTCTTCAGAGACCTCTGCAGGTGTTTTGTCTTTTAAATTGGAATGATGCCCTGTGTGAAACGAATGCGCAAACATATGGGTGTAATATATATATTCAAAACATTTATTAGAACTACTTCTTGTGCATTTGGGTTTATAAGCAACAGCAGCTTTGCATTATCCATGGACAGTAAGAATAAGAGGAAGGAATATGAGTGAATGACTGACACTACCAGGAGCTCAGGCACGGGCAGGGGTTAGTTACTTACTATACAGAAAAGCAGTGCATGGTGCGGGAACACTTTTCTTCCTGTGCTTTTTATCTTGTCAGGCTTTGTTGCAACATATAGCAAGGACCTAAACAGAAAAAAACCCAGCAATTCATTGGTATCCCTGTCCTGCTCATTTAATGCAGTGTGCCAGTGCTGTTGTGAGCGCACTGAGCTGCCTCCCTCCACGACTGGCACAGCGGCTGCACAGCAGCAGCAGCACAGTGCTGGAGGCAAATAGCACAACCTGCCTGAATGCAGCATGCAGTGATCTTTCTCCCACTGCAGGTGCTGAGTTCCTGAAGGCAGTGCAGGAATGTGTCACATCATCTGCAGTGTGCTGAATTTTTGGACATGGTATCCTATTTGGTCGGTTTTCCATTGGCTCACAGACCCCTAAAATTTGGGAAATAAAAGCAACATAAACAGCATAATATAGATGTATAGCACTGGCATGCTCCTTGAAAGCATACGTAACTTTTAACTTGCCTGATTTCTGTGTGATAGAGCTTCTTGTGTAGACTCTAGTGTCTTTATAATCCTGCAGCTACCCCCAGCAGGACTGTGCTGTGTCTAGCTAACTGCCTACTGAATGGCTGTCTCTCAGGTGTCCCCCATCATGGATTTGGTGAAGAATGTGCCATGTGCCGTGACCAAACGTCGCAATCTGGGAAGAGCCCTGAGAGAATACGCAGGCAGGTTTGACCCTTGCCAGTGTGCACCGTGCCCCAACAATGGCAGGCCTGTGCTTTCTGGGACGGAGTGTCTCTGCCTGTGCCAGGCTGGCACCTATGGCAAAAGCTGCGAGACACGAGCTCCAGGTTACAAATCAGGTATTTGGGTTGATATGGTCCTTCTGGTATCTATTTGTCAAAGATGACTCTGACAGGTCTTCCCTTACTAAATCCATAGCACTTCTTACAACATGGTGATGGTCATAGAGTATGTATAAGAATAAAGGCAGCATTAAAAATAAAAAAATCAAACTGGATAGGCATGGCTCAAAAGACGTTGTAAGACATGGTGAAATTTTCTTTAGCTACATCATTAGGATAATAGGAAATGAGCTGTTCAGCAATAAGGATGGAATTGAGATCATGAAAAAAAATAAGAAACCCATTCCTTAGTTTGCCCTATAGCCTATTATGCCTAAAGACTAAATGGCTAATGGAGATAAAAATAGTTAATTATACTGTGGAAGGAAAACCCAGTTGCCTTAAGAAGATGGAAGATAATCATCAAATTGTGTCCAGTTCTGGACTCCCCAGTTCAAGAGAGACAAGGAACTACTGGAGAGGGTCCACTGGAGGGCTGCAGAGATGATGAGGGGCCTGGAGCATATCCCTTCTGAGGAAAGGCTGGGAGAGCTGGGCCTGTGTAGCCAGAAGAAGAGAAAACTGAGAGGGGATCTGATCAATGCATGCAACTATCTTAAGGGTGAGTGTCAAGAGGAGGGGACCAGGCTCTTTTCAGTGGTGCCCAGCAGCAGGACAAGGGGAAACAGCACAAACTGCAACACTGAAAGTTCTGTCTGAAAATGAGGAAGAACTTCTTTACCTTGAGGGTGACAGAGCCCTGGAACAGGCTGCTCTGAAAGGCTGCAGATTCTCCTTCTCTGGGGACATTCAAAACCCTCGTGGATGCAGTTCTGTGCAACCTGCTGTAGATGAACCTACTTTAGCAGGGGGTTGGACTAGATCTCCAGAGGTAACTTCCAACTCCAACCATTCTGTGATTCTGTGATCATTCTGAAGAATTCAAATAAAAATTTCATGCAAACAGATTTTTGAATGAAATTGGCACTAGTGTCATACCTATGGGAAATAGAATTATTATATTTACTGTTACATATATTAATATTCCAGGACCAAAAGGGGACAAAGGAACAGAAGGGAAAGTCACTTAAGCAGCTACAGGTCCCGTTATTTGACCCTGATAAAGAAATATTTTGAAAGAAATAAACACTTGAAAGTACGCAGATAGAGATTAATGTAGAATGTGTATTGCATGCAGAAAATAAAGGGTATGAAAATAAAAGTTTTTATATGCTTCATGCTGGCACAGACACAATACCCCACAGGATAAGAAAATACAGGAATGTTTTAATTTAGCCTGTATGGGATGTAGATTTGGGGTTTGGACATGGTGTTAGAGCTCAGATTTATTTAATAACTCATTAAATACTGAGCTATCTAAAAAGGTTGTCAGCACCATGAAAACTCAGACATCTGTGCAATGGAAGTAGAAAATAAGCTGCTTCTGGGTTTGAACATTACTTGCAATCCAAACTAGAAAGGAAGATGTATCTTAGGTTTTCACGAAGCAGGTGGAATTTGGCTGCTCATCTCTTTGAAAAACTTCACAATCTAGATACAATACACTCCCTTAACAGTAACAAATTTATATCCTCTGAAAACAACTATTATGAATTTACTACCATCGCTCCCCTATGTGGCCTTAAGAGAAATACTATGTATGGTACAGATCTACCTAAAGATGGGATTTCTTTTCTTTCTTGCAGTTGCTGTAGATGGCCGCTGGAGTTGCTGGTCTGAGTGGAGTTCATGCAATGCCTTCTTCAAAAGAAGAAGGACCCGGCAGTGTAATAACCCCTCTCCAATGAACGGTGGGAAACCCTGTGAAGGTGAATGGGAAGAAGAGGAGGACTGTTATGTCTCTGTATTCACAGACAGGTAAGAAGATGGTAGATGAAAGATCTCCATAGTCATGGGGCAGAGTTAAGGAGCCTTCCAGAATGGCTTTGTGACTACCAAGGAGAAAGAGCAGACAACTCTCCCATCTGAACTTCTGTGGTGGGGCTGAGAGAAGGAAATGTCTGGAAATTTTCACATCTTACTTCAAGTTTGGATTTATTAGTTGTTTATTCCTAGAAAATGGCTTACGTATTACATATGAAAGTATACCTGTAGATCTTTCATGGTGCTTTGCTTTCTTGTCCAAAGCCATGGAGGACTCATCTACTTCTGTTCACGGGAGTTCAGTTTCCATTTTTTTAATATCCCAACCTCTTACAGGTTTAGGTCTGAACTCATTCTGAGAGACAATTCCACTGAAACTACCGTGCTTTTTATATTCCTGCTTTGATTATGTCTGATGTACTGGTTTTGCATGGTTTTGACTTAAAATCCTAACTCCAACCCCAAAATGGCTCTGTTTTTTGCATCTTCAAGAGCAAAGCTTTGTGCAGATTTGTTTTTTCTACTGGAATCAAAGGCTGAAGCAGGATTTTCATTGTCATTGCTGTAATGACTGCAGAGGAGATTCTGGAGTGCGTAGGAGAGGATCAGAAGCAACAGGCTCCACAGTTCTTTGTTACTCACCCTAGCTAGACATCATGAGCTCTGTGCGCATGGACACCTGCCTCCTGTAACCACTGCCTGATGGCAAGAGGCAGGTTTTGACTACATTATCTTAAACCCAACCAGATCATGTCGACTCCTTAGAGACTTCCTTCATATTCTGTTCTTTGCCTCTTTTTCTTACACTATAAATATATTTAATGAGCTGTGTTACTAGAAATTGTAGCCCTTTATCTATCACTTTTTTGGTGCTCTCACAATCTCCCTCCTATCAACACCTGCAATTTTTTATGCACACCATCTTTTATTTAACAGAATAAAGTTCTTTCACCATGGCAGGGATGATGGGGCACAGCAGCAGCACTCCCATTCAAAACTCCTAACATACTACTACTGTTACTTGGTGACACCAGTGCTTAAGATACATCCTCAACAGCAATTTTTTACTTTTCAGAGGTGCTGCTTGTATAAATGATGATGAAGTCAGGAGAGAAGAGGATGTCTTGGTTGGCAAACCTGAGTCTGGGTGCTCCAAGCCAGACCCACCAGAACACAGTTTTATCAGGGTGAGCATGAAAAATGACTGATATGGAAGGAAAGTGTAGTAGTTGCAGAGCTGGGAAATTTTGTATCTTCTTTACTACATGTGCCCGATACCCAAGCTAGCTACAGTGCTAGTGAGCATCTTGCTGTGTATGTGGCATGCTGTGCGACTCCAGCCCACCAAAGCCCACCAGCAACTGAAGCAAAGGTCAGGTAAAATCCATTTCAGTCAGTGGCCCTTGAATCCTTGTTTTGTAACAGTGAAATCCGTTAGTGCAGCTGGACAAACATATCCTTATATAGGTGAGTGGATGACTCATATTTCAGAGTAGGAAAAGCACAGATTCATTCCATCATATCATCACGTTCTATCATTGTTTCTTTTGACAGTGTCTAGTCTTGTTACCATAGATTTTTGAGGGACTTTCTGGTTTCTTTTTTGTAGAATGAAAAGAACCATTACGCTGTGGGGGAAGAAGCTGAAATTGCCTGTGTGAGTGGTCATGTCCTCAGTGGCTATCAATTCCTTCGGTGTCTGCCAGATCAAACCTGGACACAGCAACCTGTTGAATGTCAACGTAAGAAAGAGAAAACTAATTTAGCTCAGCAACAAAATAGAATTAGAAGAAAAAGACATAGCATAGATTTTAATACAGGTTTTAACAGAAGAATCTCTAATGATACCTGAAAAGATAGCATTTTAAGAAGGTATTTCAGTAGAGAAGGCAAAAACCTGAGTCGCTACATCATTCCTCTTTCAGTTCAGAAGTGTTACTATTACGTGCTTTGTAAGGATATTGTAATATTCAGTGCTTTAGAAAACCATCACATGGTTGCTGTGAGGTACTTCTCTTGACTAGTTTTAAGTACCTTTAACAGAAGGACTCATCTTTTTTTTCCAGACTTACATAGGTATCTTCAAGTTGATAACGTTACGCTGAAGAAAGCATTGTTAGAGGAACTTGTCTACCATTTCTTTTATTAAAGGGATAATGTGTCTCTCAGCATCCCCCACCCCCCAGGCTGCCTTGAAAATCCCCACAATAATTCAATACCTTGAAGTATTTATAGTCCAACTAAGAATTAAGGATCAGAACTGACCTGGGTTTGCAAACAGGAGAGATTCTAGGAGTTTTCTAGAACCCAGCATGATTTCATTAACTCAAAATTTTTCATTTTATAAAAAAAAAATTGTAAAAAATTCATGTTATCAAAAAAATTACCTAAATATACTTAAAAGATTTCTATTGTCATGAATTTTGTTTTGTTAATAGCTTCATTTACAAAAGAAAAATTAAAATTTGCTGTTAATGCCTTTCTTATTCTTTTAAACTGTAAAATTAAATTACTCATATTAGCATACATAAGAAGGGCATTGTATTTATTTAGTTATTGATTGAAAAATATTTGTAAAGTCTCTGACAGTGCACCAAAAATTTCCAGACTTAATTACGTTAAGTATTTATTTGTTTTGAATGTCAGTTGAATGTTCAGTGTTACTGAGTGTCTTTATGGCTCTTCAGAAGAAGCATTATGACTTGACGTAAATATCCACACACCATAAAACCAACAAGAATTATACTTTTTTCCTGTTTATTACAGCCTCAGCATGCCTCAGGCCACCAACATCTGACAGTGTCACAATTTCCCCATTTAAGCAACAGTACAACATTGGTGAAACCGTGAAGCTGAGCTGTCAAGCTGGGCTTATAGTCACTGGGCAAACACAGTATACCTGCGGGAAAGATCTGTCTTGGATACCTCCTATTTTGAGATCTATTACATGTGAAAAAGGTTGGTATGCCTGCAGATACTTTACTGCTTCTTTACTGCTGGTATTAACATCACAGTTTATTTTAGCTATCTAGAACTAGAAGGCAGATGACTGGGTTTAAGAGCAACTGTTCATTAGTTTGGATTTTACTTTGTGCCTACCACAGTGCCATATAATTTCAGCCCCAAAATTCTGCATTAAATTCAGAAGTATTGGGTGCAATATAATGAATACTTCAACTATGAAATTGAGATACTTAAACTGTTTTCTTAACAACAAATCAAAACAAACCCCAGCTGTATTAGCAAGGCATTGTGAAAGCAAAGTAGGAGAATGCCTTCTATTGAAACTTCAGCTTCTATTCTTGTATAGGATTTTCCAGTGATTTTTGCAAAGACTGATGCATACTTGTGGAATCCCAAGCACTTCAGCTTTTGAAGAGAGAAATATGGGATAAACTGAAACAAATGCATTTTAGGTTTTACAGCATAAATCTAAGGTATTTCTGTTCACTTTGTTGGCAGTTACCATCATTTTCACTCTTTCATTTCAGATGTGCAAACTAAGAATAGAGGTGTTTGCAATCCAGGACAAAAGCAGGTTGGATCTCAGTGTGTTTGTATGTCTCCAGAAGAAGATTGTGTGTAAGTTCTTTAATTAGAAAAAGAAAAGCCAGAGTTTCTCTACTGATAGATCAAGAGTCCATTGTGACACAAACCAGGAAGAGTAACAAAAGACAACAGCAGTTCAGGGTTACTCTGTATTCAGATATTAGCCAGCTATGCCCCCCTATCCACATTACAGCCCCACTTATAGCCTATGAAATGAATGAAAAATGCCATTAACAAAACAGCACACCATAGCTCATCCTTCTAATCTACATTACCATCTGCTACTGGAGATTCCAATTCTCCCTTTTCTTGTCTTCATTCCTCCAATTTCTGTATCTTCCCTGTCATCACCTTACTATAATAAATCATATTCCCTGTGTTTGAGATTCACATTTTTCGGATTAACACAGCAAAGCACACTGTATGTTTCAGTCTCCAGAGCATCTAGAAACACCTAAGACTTGGATTTACTGTCTTTTTACGCAACATGACCTGCTCTGACCATTGAGCCTTCAAGTGAATAGAGAGTCATCCTAAAGGACTTTTAATAAATGACTGGCCAAGGTGGAGGTGTGATGTGGGGCTGGGATTAGGAAAGATGAGCACAGATTGAGCATAAACTGTGCAGTTATAGGGCTGAGATCCATACACATTCCACCACAGGGCTCCTGTGTAACCACAGGCAAGTCCCTTGGCATGGCTTTCATCTCATTCATGTCAACCCTCAAATAACTAGGTATCTTCTCTCTCAAGAGACCTTGGGTAGAGAGAGAGAGTTTGTCAAAAGTGCATAGGCAAAATCCTTTGAAAACTAGAGAGGTTTTGATGACTAAAGCTATGATCTTAACTCAGGAGCCTAAACAACGTGAGCCGTATTGCTCGCTTTCTTTGGGAAATTACTAAACTCCACAAGATAATGCTTCTTGGAAATGCCTGCACTTGCTGAGAATGAGTCCACTCAGGAACCAAGAGCAAACCAGAAAGAAACTACAAGCAGCATGGCTGAGTTTGCCTGCCATTAGTCCCAAACTAACTGTGCCTCAGAGGCGGACATGCACACACAGCTGCAGGGCTGCATTGCATCAGATAAGACACCCCAGGCCCTGTGGAAATTACACCCACATTGTGGAGGTAACAGCACCTCCTGTTTTCTTGTGGAGGCATATGTCCTTCACGTCCCATCTGTTGGACTGGACCAAAGCTGCTTTATCTCACAGCACAATGCTGCATCAGGTCCAGTTCCTGCAGTAGCTGGGACAGCCTTAGGTCTTTAGAGGGATATCCTATGTGCCCATGGCTTTGCTGTGTTTCATTTAATACTGGTGGAGCATCTAGAAGTGTGGACTTGTTGCACAGCCTGCTAAAATAATTTTTCTTTTTTCCCTGGGGCAGCCACTACTCAGAAGGCATCTGTGTGCTACATGCTGTTTCTGAGCAGAATGTGACCAAGCCCAGCTGTCAGTACTCAGCTGAAATGTGCCTCGGAGAGCAGTCATTTTATTTCATGCATGCTGGCCCTTGTCATGGTGATTCCAACCTAGACTGGGCTATCGAAAGGGCAAAGCTCTCTGCAAACAGCTTGAAGAGAGTGCCCTGTGGCTATGACACCTGCTATGACTGGGAGGAATGTCCAGGTATGTCTTCTGAATGGTGGGATTTATCCTGCCCTTTTGATCTAATAATAAAATGTGCTGACTCTTTCACTGCTCCAAGAATGGGATTTACAGCCATTGTGGTCCATCTGAGCAATTTACAGTAAGAGGAATGTGGGAGTGTGGTCAGCCCCACGCCCCTGCTACCAAGTGTTACACCTAGATACATGTCTTTTCTCTTTACCCACAAGTGGTGTAGCGTTGCCTCATCCCATTAGTAAGGCACAAAATGAACTTGTAGATTAAGGGAACTTTTGAGGAAAATTAACATTTGAACCTTTAATCACAAAAATGTGATTTAATCACAAGAATGTGGACAGCAATGTTGTCCATTCCCTGTGAGGTTACTAACCACTAGTTTGTTTTTCAGGAGGTAATTTGGGCCACACCCTATATAGCATGTAATTAAACTATGAAATTCAATTATGATACTGCTTAAAAAGCAAGACTGGGGCCATCAGGCTTAATGGGATTTTAATGGTTACATTTGCAAATACCCATATGTGAAAACTGTGTTTATTAAGAGTTTTAATAAACTAGCTAAGCTGGTGAAATCCCTAAGAGGATTATTTCACAAACACTGTTGTGCAATTCGGCTATTTACTGTGTAACTTTATGATAAGAGCAGTGGGTTTTCCCGTAAATGTCTGAGGTGCTGGCTGGCTCCGTGCACATCAAGTGCTTGCCAGGAAAAGGCTGAGTGGCAGCCATGCTCATTCCTTCACTTGCTTCCAGAGACAACTATGATCCTTATCACACATTGTCTACTTATGATAAATAAAGCAGCTGCAGTGTGTAGCAATCCTAAAACCCTATTTTGAAGATGAAAGATTTCTGCAGCGCAGGATTTTAATTAGGTGGCTGTAAAACTACCACATGAGATGTTATTTGTTGTGGGGCCAAACCAGAGGGCACAACCAGGTGTGCCCCTCAAGGGACGTGTTGTGGTGGAGCCTCTGAGCAACTTGGGCTCTTGGGAAGACGGTTATAATTTTAAAATGATATTGTGCCTATTTATTCCAGAGCCCATAAGAAGCCTAGATCTGCTCCCACTGTGTAAATGGTTTAAAGCTGGATACTGTGCCAGCACTTCAATGTTTTTATCTCAAAAGCCTTACAGAGGAGCCTTGTTCAGTGAAGAAAAGTGAGAGACAGAGGAGAAAAATGCATCAAATAAGTTTTCATTGCGGTGTTCAAGGGGTTTGAATTGGACTTTCCTCCTCACCACCTCCACAAAAGTAATCTTTCTCATGAGTATGCACAAACGTTTAGGAAATCGAAGTTTCGGTTTTCCTGAGAAAGAGTAGCTGGTATCAACACAGAGGCAGAAGATACTGCAGTACCATGTGAAAGCAGCTAAACAGAGGAAAACACACATTTTTCATATGTTTTAAGAAAGAGAAGGCAGAAACTTAGTTTCCTGCCCAGGGAATTTCTGGGAAAGAATATAAAGAGTCAGAATCTGATTAGATCAGAAATGGGTAATGAAATAACCAGCAGGACTGAGCTTTACCACAGGCCAGCAGCAGGTAGCTTAGCATTCATAAAGGGAGCTCTAATGAAATAGGAGCTGACACAGTATGGACCTTAAGACTCCATTTCACAGCAACATTGTGTGCAAGGATAATTGGGAACAGAAAGTCAACTTAATATCTTTTTGTTGCAAGAAAGGTCAGGGAAAGCCACTGGATAAAAAATAGTTAGGTACTTAATTTCTGCTTCTGTATGGGCCATTGCTGCAAAAACTGATACTTAAAGCTGCTTTTGCCTCTATTGTAAATGCCCTACCATTTAGTATATGCACTATAGGCTTTTTCTAACTAATATATCACGAACCTCCAATAGTGTTTTTTTCCCTGTTGGACCTTGAAATGTTGTCAAACTGTACAATATGTTATTAGTCATGACATTTGCAGCTAAAATTCCAACATGTTCATTCTCAGAGACACAGACCCAGTGCTTCTGCCTGATGCCTTACCAGTGCCCCAGAGAAGACAACTACCTTCACTGCATCCAAATGGAGTCAACAGGGAGGAGAAGGACAGTCAGCCATTGCGCACTGGCAGCCATGAAGTGTGCTGGCATCAAACTGGAGGTGCTGGAGCAGGGGAGCTGCCTGGCATAACATGTCAGCTCTCCTGGCAGCCACCATGATCATCCCACCATACGCAGGCTGAGCCATCCTGGGAAAAACCTGGATGGTTATAAAAGGACAAGTAGATCAAAAACAAGGATTAAAAGAAAAAAGAAGAAAAAAAATAAAAGGGCACGACAGATTTTTGGGAGAAGGGTGGCAGTGGGCTTTTTTTGGTCTGAAAATGGGTGTGTGGCATAGGAATGCTCTCACCGCTCATAACTCTGTGAATATGCAGGGGGAGGGAGGGGAGCGGATGGAAAGGACAAAAGAGGAGCATTGCCTCTGGTCTCACCTAGTGCTCAGTGAGACTCTTCCTTTCCTTAGCCATTTGTTGCTTTGCCCCTGTGCTTGTGACTGCTGTGCACTCTGGTTGTCTCGTTGGCTGAGTACCTGCTGTGTCATCCAGGCAGGCAGACCAGGCACTTCAGTATCACTGCCCGTTCCCTCTGACACCTAATGGGGTCATGAAAGACGTTACCTGTACAGGCACCCACGGTGCAAATTCAGGGAGCAATACAAAATACTGGACCACAATACACAATGATTGAGTAAAGTCGTCAAAACCATGTGATTTTTAATCAGAGTAACTGAAGGGAGGAAGTGGTTGCTTTATGGGTTGGTTTGCTGGGTTTGAGCCTTAGATACTGTTTGGGAATTTTGATGGTACCTTCTGAGGTGAATTAAACACACGTTTGTGCTTAAATATAAAATAAAAGTTTAATAAACAATGTAGTCCTACCACAATACCCAGCTCTACATGGAGTCTGCAGAAATGTGTCACAAATAGATTCCTTACATGCACTTTCACCAGCACCAATGCTGAGAGCAGTTGCATGAGGCACCTCAGCCTGGCCATGGGTCCATCTCCCAGCCCAGCTCTGCTGCCCAAAGTTGGCCCTTGAGCTCGAGTCCCTGAAACATCCCATTCCAGAATGGCTACAAGATAATGTAGAAGCTGTTTCTTATCTCACCATCAAGGGAAACTTCACACCTTGCAAGAAGCCTCTTTCTCTGCCATGTCTGCTTCTAGCCAGTTTAACCCCTTCTTGTAGATGGGCCTTCTTGCCCTCCATGCTAGACCATTCCTCAGTCACAAATTAACACCACTTCAAAATTTCCCCTTCAACAGTCAGAATTTTACAAAATAGAGGATTACAAACTTACCTTCCAAGAAGAGGAAAGCAGAAAGTCACTTTTTTTTCATCAGCAGTCAGCAGAAAAATGGAAGTCAGGGACAAAAGCATGAGAAGCGTCCATTGGTGAATAACCTGCCCTATATATGTGTCACACCTTGCCAGGGCTGGGCAGAGTCACCTGGGAACGGCCTGGATGTGAAATGGTTATTTTCCTTCCAAGGGGATATCAGACCCCTGTATTTGGGATGTTGCCAAATTCCCTAAATCATCAGCTAGTCCCAACTGGATAGAGCTCAGGGTAAAGAAGCAATTAAACATGCTGCCAAATACAATAAAGCATTATGTGTGGAAAAAAGTGTGGTAAAAACTATTATAAAAAACTGAGATAGGTTTGCCTTTGTGGTTTTATGGCTCTTTCCTCCAACTGACAATATATACTAATATGCTGGTGATAGTCTGGGAGAAAGTTGCAAATCTGATTATCCCCAGATTGGTTTTTAGTGCCCTTATTTCTTCTTGCTGGTTGTATTCTATGGAAGAACAATCACTCAGAATGGTGGTATATGCCTTCTGCAGCCTCAACAAACAATGAAGATTTCTTGCTCCTGACCCTGTAACCTTAAGACTAGCTTTTCATTACAGGACTCTGATTCCAGTGTGACTGTCTAGCAGTGATCCTGATAGGAAGAATTTTTTCCCCTGACACTTCTCACCATAATAAATTGCCAGGTGAAGTTATTTCCCGATAAACAGAAGACAGCTGAATGCTCCTCAGCTGCCCCCATTTCTCCAGCACCTCTGGTCTCAGAGTGGTTGTGCGATGTGCAAGCATTTGCATTAAGACTTCTGTTGTTCTCTCTGACTGATGGGGATAACTCCCATAGTTTCTGTTTTACAGTTGATTGTTATGGCACAGGATGGAGACGTCTTCTGCCACTCACTAATAAAATAGTGATTCAGACATCAACTGAATCCAGAGGAAAACTGCAGCTTGCTAAATTTAGCGGGAGTTTTGCTGTTGGCTTCAGTAGGATCAAGACTGCATTCACAAGGACTTTGAGTTTGCTGCTGTGCTCTGTCACAGGGTCCTCAATCCTCATATCAAAGGCTGCAGCTCTTTAATACTTCCTGCAACATCTGTCTTTTTCTTGGATGAGCTCTCTCTGCTACTGTGATAACATATATTTGGTAATGATAGAGTTTTCTTGTTCACTGACAGCAGGAAATGCCATCCCTCCTTTGCCATTGTAAGCTCCAAGTAATGCTATCTGATCATTGCCTTGAGTCATAAGTTATAATTGGGGAAGATGAAGTAAACCTGAACTGAATCTGTCAGGGTAACAAGGGTCACAGAGACCTTACCGATTCTTGAAGGACAGCTTTCTCAGTAATGCAGCTTCTCTACTGCTCAGAAAAATCCCATATATTTGTTCTTAATGTCAGAGAGAAGGCATTATCCAAAATGAATATAATGAGCCTTCCCACTGACGCAAGGTTCCATACAACATCCCAGCATATCTAATTTTTCACTTGTACAAGAGCACGTGAAGTGTATGTAGAATACACTTACCACAGTGAGACAGCTAAGGTGCAATTCAGTGGCTGGACAATTAGCAGCTGCTGTTGTGGGCTTCTGTATAAATACTTATCACAATTGTAATGTAGAATGCAAACTTTGACCAAATATAGACGAGAACTGACTACATAATGGCTGTTATAAAGTTTATCCTTATGCAACCTCAGAAAGAGTAATCCAGAGTTTGGTTCAAGGATTTGAAGATAAGGCAGATACAGACATTTGAATAGCAACTGCCGAACTTTTGCCAATGAGCCACTGCTTAGTTATAGTAATCACTGTTTCCTGTTACAGCTATGACAGAAAACATCTTTTATTAAATGTTTGAGTCCTGATGTCTTTATTTCAGCTGCTATGTGAGAGGAAAACCTCTCTTAAGAATTTGCTGCAAAATGTGGTTGTGACTAGTTAATGCAAACTTGCTAGGTGCAGTGATCACAGTAGAATATGCGTACTAGATCTTCTGCTAGTGCCACTTCCCCAATGAGTGACAAACCAGAGGCAACCTTGGTCTTTTTCCCCACTGGGTTCCTGCAGAGCCCTCCTCGGCTTGCACTCCAGGGAGTGCAGGGATGTACCTCCAGCAGCAGCAGCATTTGTGACATATGTGATAGCTCCAGCTCAGCATATTCAATTCACATATTTAGAGGAAGAAGTCCATCATGTTTCTTCTCACCCAGAGATCCCTGGGCAGTAGGCTTGGGCTAGTTTCACAAAAGGGAGGCTTCAGCTGTATCTGTAACAGAACTGACTCAGCTGTGCTGGTGGAAAGTTATGGGATTAAGATGCTGCAAATAACATTGTTTTAAGTTAAAACTTAAGTAGATTTAATAATTCCCCTGCTCAGAGGTGTTGAATTTACTATAAAGGGTCTTTCAACCACCTCCCAAGGCTCTGTGTGTCTGTGTGTGGGTAGGTGTGAAGGTTTCCCATGGGGAAGGGTTTGGGTTAAGCTGATCTTCCTCCCTTGATTACTGGGAGTGAGAAGCCCCTACAGGTGTGTCTGCATCCAAGATAATTAGTCAG
The DNA here is from genome assembly GCF_963210335.1 of Falco punctatus. Classification (NCBI taxonomy): domain Eukaryota; kingdom Metazoa; phylum Chordata; class Aves; order Falconiformes; family Falconidae; genus Falco; species Falco punctatus. Next base: position 15,818,169 of record NC_137586.1, on the reverse strand, counting down.
TTGAGGAGAGAAGCAGTCCCTCAGAGGGCAGGATTTCTGTCTTTCTAGGTAGACATCTAAAAACAGGCTGAGTGAGTCATGCCCTAGAGGTGCCTGTCTTCCTCTGTTGACGGTGAAGGGAGCTGGGGGGTGACTAGGAAATACAAGTATTTATGCTATAGATGTCTAAAACTGGATTAAATTAATCCTACCTCTTCTATTTTTAAAAAACGAATATATATTTTAGATAGAAATATATATAAATATGTATATACACTCCTAATATACAGTTTCCAGTACTGCATTATTTGTCTTCCAGATCAGTGCCACTAAATTGCCACTTTTCAAGAACAACTAGCTCTATCCATGAAGGACCGAAGCTGCTGAGGGGCTCAATGCTGTGATCACTCAGGGTTAGAGACTGGCTCCCAAAGCAGCGCTGGGCCCCACACGCGGTGCCTGTGCTCCCTTCCCATCGCACACTCTGTGAACCAGAAACCAGCCAGCATTATTCACATGTGGGTGGAAGAAACGAGCATGCCTGTATGAGACAGACAGCCACCGGCAAAACGAGGACAGGATGATTTCAGTGCGTCGTGCCCTGCTCATTACCCGGTGGGGTTTGGGTCTCAGTAGTTCCAGGACCCGAAATAACCAAACCCAGAGCAGAAGAGACTCGATTTTAGCCTGCTGCTTTTTAGTTGAAGCCTGGTTGCTCCCCCGCCTCCCCCCATTATCCCTCCCTAGAGCCCCCTTACATCCTAAATTGAGGGTCAAGGGATCTTCAGCCTGGGACAAATGAGCTTAAATGAAAACAACAAATTACTTCAGAGAGATATGCTAAATTCCCATTTTGTTTTTGGAAGTTGTTATTTCCATAATTTGCAGCATCATCCTTAGGGGACAAGAAATCATTTATAAGCATATAAGGTATCTCAAGCATCAGGGCCTGAGGGCACCAGCCACACTTACAGCCCAGCCCACCCTGCCCATGGCCCAGGACCCCATTTCAGCCCGCCAAGGCCATCAGGCCCTGCCCTGCCTGGCCATGGACCCTGCTGATTGGGACCCCGTCCATGTGTCAGCGTCCTGGCCTCGGCCTGTCCCATTCCTCAGGGGCTGGGGCTGCTCAGCTCCCTGGTGTGGGGTGGGACAAGTTCAGGCTGCCAGGTGCTGCCTGCCACCATGGGGGTCCCCAGGGAGCCCCGGGCCCTGTGGCACCCTGACAGGGAGGTAAAACAGTGCATATTTACCTGGAAGTCATAAACATGTCAGCAAGTACAAACTTCTAACAATATTTTCTTTATTGGTCATAAAACCCAGTTATCAAGGTCTTTCTCCCTCTACTGCTCTCTGCTGCTGAGATCTTGCTGAAATAATAAAAATGAGTCTTCTGCTTTTATTAGATCCTTCTGCGAGCATAGTGTAAATAGAGAGGCTGATAGGAGAGCCTTAGTTTTCCTGTGGTGATATCTTACTTTTCAGACAAATAAGTACAGAAGCTATCACACACAAGTGGTTTCAGGAAACTGGGCACCAACTGGGAATTTCACGCTGCTGATGAACAAGTAGGTCTTGTGAAATGCTGTCTCAGAGACTTCAGGCCACGGTCAATGTGACCCATGTGTTAAAATCCACTCAGGGAGAAAATAAAGCTGATTATCTGCTGTTTCCTCAGGTCACTGGCTCTTTGCTTGTTTCTCGGGAAGGTTTTCTGACACAGCAGTGCAAAGCAGCCCATCCGTAGCTAGTCTGGAGAGAAGATGCAATTAACAGCAAAGCAGAAATTACATCTGTTCCTGGAAATCAGCTTGGCTAGAGACAACAGAAACTTATAGCAGAATAAACCATAAGTGGTTGAAAACACTTGGTGTTGTTTTTTTCCCCCCTAATGTTCAAAATTAATGTCTATGATGCACATGTAATCAGGGTAATGCAGGTGACAGTAAGCAGGTGGCATGGGTGTCATTGCCACAGTCTCTCTCCAGAAATGAGTTGCTGATTATGCTGCCAGTCGCTCCATGGGGTGCAGGACTGAGGAGGGCCCTGACTGCACTGAAGCCCATCGATGCTCCCCCAGAAGCTGTGATGATCACTGCCTACCACCTTCTGCTGTCTTGCAGGGGAGCTCAAGGGGTACTTGTAATTTTGGACAAGGCACATTGGATCCCAATGTATCTGTATGAGTACAGCTGAAGACTGTGGATAAGAATATGTGGGAATATGTTTGGTGTTTCTGTTTCCTGAGATTACTACCACATAAGCTAAAAATGGCCAGAACCCCTAAAACTGCCATTCTAAAATAACCCATTGAAAGTGAACCATACTTACAGCCAGGGTGATGTAATTTCAAACCTGAACGTGGTCCAGGTAGTGCTAGATAGCATTACAGAAAATGTTTGTCTTGGTTCACCAGGGCCATGCACCAGGAAAAATACCTATGCAAAAATAATGTATCCAAGGACTGCAATGGGAGCAGGGACATCGAACCATGACACACACCCCTCAGGCTGCCAGATTCAACAACCGTGCTTTAGATTTCGGGAGGCAGAAGAGAACTGGTCTTTTATCACTTTTCGGGACTAAGGATTTTTCCTACTTCTTTTTAAGGTTTTCTCTTGATAGTGACAGCACTGGAGATATCTTGTCCTTATCAAAGTTGCAGAATAGAAAAGAATGAAGCCACATAGTCTGTATTTGACTGAAAATGTCTAGATGACCAGTAACCCCTCTTTCTGTGTCCTGCTCCCTGTAATTGTGGCATTGACATGAAATGGGCTATTGAAAAGGTCAAGTCTTCAGTGAGGGTTGGAAGGAAACATCCCTGCAGGTATGACACTTGCTGCCACTGGGAAATGTGTTAGGTGTAACTTTCAAATGCCTTGATTTAGGCCTCACATTTTCAAAGCTAAATTTGACGGTCAGTCCCTGGACTCACGAAAGTTCTGTGACTGCTGGTTACAATGCTTTGTACTACATGTAATGACTTGGTGAGTTCGTTTTCAGAGGTTTGAAAGGTAGACCTGAGTCTGGCAAGTAAGTACTTCTCTTCTGAGACCATTTTGAGAGCTACTGTTATTAACAGTGATCACATAAGTAAAAAAAAAAAAAAAAAAGATCTAGGAAATAAATAGCACTTTACTGTTGGACTTTAGCGGTGGGCTAATTTTCTGGAATTATTATTACTTTATAAAGCAGTTGTGCTTCAGATTTCATTGCTCGTGTAAGTTCAGGATATTTTGCAAGTGGAGCGTTTTTGGTCCCATGTCCCCAGAAGCAGCAGAGCAGGGTCACCATAAGACTGCAGCCATTTCTGTCCCCTGCAGAGCAGCCTGGTTGGGTCTGTGCTGCATAAGCAAAATAAGACCAGGTCATGGGATTCAGGAAAGGGTAAATTATCATCCTTCCTGGTGAATTATTTAATGTGGTTTTGGTCTGTGCTAGCTGGTCCTCCCCAAAACAGCGTTTGGGCCCCATTCAACCACTTACATGGGCCAAGGACTGTTTCCAGTAAGACAACAGATTCTGTGGTGGTGGATTAACTGGCTGGATGTGAACTGACCTATACCCCTTTGTCTCTGGGGCTATGAAATGAGGACTGTCCGGTTTTATTTACTGTTACAGGCACTGGTTATTTGCTCTTTCCCAGGAATTCTAGACTTGATTTACTTCATTCACATGCCTGTATCTGTTTTGAAACTCTCTAGCATGCACTAGGGACAGGCAACAGTCCAAAGGGTCACTGTTCAGGGCCAGAGAAATGTTCCAGTTTTTGAAGTATAAATGAAACTTGAAAGCACTGTTTCAGTCATCAGTTATCTCTAAATGGGGCTGGGAAATTTTGAGAAACGATATTTTTTCAGTATTGGCTGAAACTTCAAGCAATACTCTATATGTTACTTCAAGCTCTCTTAAGTTAAACCTGCATAGTACAATACTTGACAGTATCAGATGATTTATGATGATTATCTCATATCCTTGTTTTAGTTTGCTAGGGAATAACTTCCTAATAAGTACATGTGAAATCCCAGGTTATTTTGTTAGCATCTGTGAATACATTTTTGTTTTGTCTGTGAAATTCTCTGAGAGTTACCGTGTCAACATTTGTTGTGCAATGCTTTCATTTACTGTGTAACAGGGTGAGAACAGCAGTGGGTTTTCCTGTAAATGTGAAATTTTTCTTGGCTAACACAATGTTCAGAGGCTTGCCAAGAAAAAGCTGGGCAGTGGCTGCATGCCTTACTGGCTTGATGGGTATGCTTGGGGGTGCGTGCAGGTGTGTGTCTGTACACATGTGCAAAGAAACAAATTTGCTGGAGGGACTGAAAATGCTTTATCACTGGCCAACACCACCACACGCTCCCATCACCAATACAGCCATGGTTGTTGCAGTCCTCGTTTAGGCTGCAACTAGCTTGCATATGTGAGCATGTACAACAGAGAGGCTTCACCAAAGATGTAATCATTCTTGTCCCTGTAGGTACAAACTCAATGTCAGCACTTCGGTTTACTTTTTAGCCTTATGATACATGCCCTCTCTTTCTAAAATCAACAAGAATTGTAAATATTGAGACACTTGAGTGGAGCAGCAAAGCAGCACAAGCAGTCGGTCCTTGCTGGAGATAGCTGTGGCTGGCACTCCTGGTCTTGGCTTTGTATTTGGGCCACCTCTTCTCACCCTTGTTCAGCTGGCTGAAGTCTCAAAGCACTGCCCTGTGCTCAAGTTAATCCATCCTGATCTACCCAGGGCTTATTAGCTCAGCCATTGTATTGCCCTACTGCAGCTACATGGTCCCCAGATCAGGCTATGCTGTGTCTGGACAGCTTAAAGAGCAGGGACAGTAGATATGAATAGCCTAAGGCCATCTTTGGGACTTACGAGGATTTTGTCTTCTTGGTAAGTCATATGGGTAAGCTTCCATAAAACCTGGTAGAGGAAACAATGTAGAGAGAAAAAAAAGGAATAAAACTCTAACTATCCTGTAGATAATGCACCCAAATTTTCCCACTGAGCATTACAATACCTCCTCCTCTTGTTTCAGCCAGTGTTCCAAGGATTAGAAGCAGTCTGACTGCATCTTGGTGGGAGCATCATGCAGAAAGACAGTATTTGTGTGCTGGGAACAACGGTATGTACTGAAACAAAGATGGCAATCCTGTTTTCGTGGAGACATCAGCGTGCATGTCCTGGGAGATGATAAAAATAAATCCATTCTCACTCTGAAAATGCCAGCCTTGGCATCTTTTTCTATTTGGAGGGGATTTACAGCAGCCTTTGCTGCTACATATGCCTGGACTAATTGCACAAGTAGAATGCTGTAACCTGCTTTATGCATGTGACAGTACTTACGTAACTCTCATCATCAAAAGATTTGATCACCTGAGTAACAGTTCTCAAAATGCAAGAACATTGCTTGTGCTTGTTGTGCGTTGTCTTTAGGTAAATAAGGCTTGTAATACAAGCAAGTTCAGTTACGATAATCATTCAGGAAGTGAATGCTACCATCACTGTAAGTTTTAGTGTAATTGCTGTCCACAGTAAAATATAAACCCATTAATTTGCTTTACCAGAAGCTAGTGATCTAGTTTGGTTAAACTACCACGCTGCTCAAAGCACTATTTGCAGCTCTTTGTCACTGCTTCCCTCTTGTTAAATTTTATTTTGTATATTCACATCTAATACAATTCTTAGAGGCCTGAATATAATAAAAATTCATTTAGAGACGTGCTAAAGTGAGTTGATAGTTTTCTTTTGCCTGCTGTAGGGCAGGACTTTGCCCACTGGCCCCTGACCAAAAGAAATGAAAACAGCCACCTGAGGAACAAGTGCAGGAGAGCAGGACCTGGAGTATGAGCTCCAAGCAGTTAACATGACTCCTGCGTTTGGCAGAAGACCTGGGGTGTCAGCAGCATCATTCTGCTGATTGGAGACAACTCCTCTGTGTTTTGCAGCAGAGGAAGAAAGATATCAATAGCAGTTTCTATTCCTGTGCCTCCTGTCATAAACAGTAATGGCTCTGCTGTTACAGTGGCAGCTCATCACAGTGAGCAATGTGGCAGAGAACACTGTGGTGGAAATGGAGCTGACCTGTAATAGCCATATGAATCTATTGATGCAATGGCTTTAGGTCGTGAGAAGAGCAGGGCAGGAGATTATTGATTAAGCTTCTATTGGGGCTGGAGAGAGAACAAAGACATACGCAACAGCTTCCAGGTTGAAAGCAATTGGCAAAATCATATGGTATAAAGATCTGTCCCTAAAGAAACTGCAAGCATGTGTCATCAGGTTATGAACTGGCAAGTGAGGGAAAGCAGCAAGTTAAGCCCTACAAGAAGAGGGGTGGAAAAGTGGAAGTGCATGTGCAGTTGGTCAAAGCTAAAGACATTAACAAAACAGGAGAGAAAAGGGACTTCTCAGTGCAGGGAATAATATACCTTGTAAATGTTATTTACACCAGGTTTTTAATGTCTTCAAGTTATGTTCTTCTTCAAACCATTTTTGTTTTAGTTAGTGACATTTTGCTTTAGCAGGGCACTAAACTGCTGATCTGTTGTCAGCTGTGAGGTTCTTGGCCAGGGCTGCAGATCAGGGAGTGCTTCGGGAGCCACAGCCTCCCACTCGGTGTGTCTCTCACCCTGAAAGGCAGAGGATACCTCCACGGGGAGAGCTCAAGGAGCCATGAGATGCACAATGGGGATATACAGTCTCCAATGAAAAGATTTGCAAATTGTAGCTCGCATGATTAATGCTACCATCGTAATGTAAATGTTGGTGGACATTTCTTGTTTTCCTTCAGTTAGACACCAGGTGCACATTGGTCCCAAATCTTTTCCATGCAGGCAGGCTCCCATATGGGAGGAAGTTGGAAAGCTTCTCCCATGGCACTGTATAGGAAAACAAGGTCTCTGTCACTGTTCAGGTGCTGAGTTGCTGCTCCTAGATTAGGGGAACATACATCAGAAAATCTTTATTCTTTCTTAAGTTTCTGCTAGCTACTTGTCTGTTCTGCTTGGAAACACTCCATGTCTTATGCTTAACCTGGGGCCACTCCTGCTCTGTGCCATTCCTGCTGTATCCTTCCCACCTTTGCTTCCAGGCTGTCTCCTTCCACCTTTTCCAGCTTGCTGTTTTTCAGAAAGAGAGCCTGTGTGCAGGGCCATTTGAGCAGGAGCCTATCTACCTGTGTTGTCCTTTCAATAGTATTTGAATCTGTTGACTACCTTTTAACAACACGTAACTGAGTGTTAGACATCCCAAAGGTACTGATTCTTTAGTATCTTCCATGAAAACCGGCAGCTGGGTAGAGGAAGATCTCTCCTGTGTCTTCCCCGAAGGAAAGGACACAGTGCATACTCATTCTTCCTAACCAAAGACTCAGGGGTGGGGGGTGGGGGGGGTGGGGGTGGGGGGGGGGGGGTGGGGGGGGGGTGCAGGGCAGGAGTGGGAAGGAGAACAAAAAATACTAGACAACCAGGTCTTGATAGTTCTGCTGCTCAGAGGACTAATTTTTTGCCAGGAAGCAACCAAGGCTCAGTTTCACTCCACATGATGAGACTGTTTACCACATAGTGTAAACTAGGAGGAATTCTTTTCAGTGTTACTGTTTTATAAAGGTCCCTCCACTCCGTCCTTGTGCCCGCTGCTCTGCCTCAGGCAAGCCTTTTTACTGCACAATTTGTGGTGGTATCTTCCAAGTCACTGGCGTCAAATGATCCCATGAGTCTGGCTCATCAGTATAGATAACAAGCTTACCTTACCTCAATCTGAGTTACATTTAATCTGCCACAGCATTGCCCAGTTTCCCAGTTGGTTTCTGTCTTTCAACAGCTTCTTAGGGAGTAATGTTTTTTTAGTTGAATGTAATTTGCAAAAATTTATCACCTTGCTGTGAGGTTTCTCCTTCATTCTTTCTTCTTCTCTCTTCAAGCAATATATGAAACTGTTGGTGCCTCTATGCATCCCTGGGAGGATCTGATCTTATTGATAATAGGAGCAAATATTTAGGATATTGCATGAACAGTAATATGCTCCCTCTTGGGACATGTATGCATTGCAGGTCTCTTTGCATCTGGCATCAGAGACTGCAAAATGTGAAAGCAAGGCAGAGTAATGCTTTCGGTAGCTTAAAAGACCCCAGTTCCCATAAAAGGCTGTTGTCTGCTATGGAAATGTTCTGTAGTTCTCTATTTCTGCTCTTCACAGTTCAGCTGCCCAAAGTGCAGGTCATCTAATATAAAATTCCCCCAGGTACCCCGACACATGGCGATGGGCCAAATGCTCCCAAAAGCAACACATGGTCATTTAGTTCAGGAAAAACAAAGGAGTTTACCACTCTTCCAGGTAATTTTGCTAATTATGGAACCATGATCCCCTCTTTGTTCTTCTCGTCTGATACTAATTCATCTGACTTTGTTCCCTCACCAAGAAAAAGTGTCTTACAGTTCCTTTTTAGTTTAACAATGGTAAGGTGAAGAGGTGGACCACAGTGACTAGGGATACTTCTGTACTGAAAGGACCAAAGTGTGGCCAGCAGATGTGCATATCATAGCAATGAATGAACAAATGATCGGACACATTGTCATCCCAGTCACTGGTCCTACATGAGCCTGGATTTCCTTCATTAAATAGTCATATTGCTTTGAAGAAAACTTCTACCTACTCACTTCCTTCTTATTCCCTCCCAAGCAGCATTAGACAGTCAGCTGGTTGTTTATAAAAGAAAGAAAAAAAGGTATCATGCCTGTTCTGAAATACTGTAAGATGACCTCAGATTTTCAGGAGGGATGATGGAACTGACATGCTTTCTGACCTGGCCAAGCACAAGACTGAAAACAGCATGCAGAAGAAGTGAGGCAGGGAAAGGACTGTGGTGTCACAGCACAAAGGGGAGCAGACCTTTGCCAGACACCTGCAGGCAAGAGTCTATGTGGTGTCCACAGGGAAGGAGCTGGCTGGTCTGAGAAGTAGGAGGGGAAAAGATGGAGTGGGTAATTATAAAGAAAAAGGAGAGAAAAAGGATCCCTGTGAAGATTTAGATGAGTCAGATAAACAGCGAGATGTCAGGGACTGGATGAAGCATTTGAAATGCAGCCTTCATTAATACTTTGTCTGTCTTATCTCAGACTAATTTACTTTATGGACGTGGAGATCTGTTCCCACTGATGTATCGAGATGATTATCAGGCAATCTTGCTGGTTTTTTAAACTGTTTCTTAAGCAGGAATTCTCAACATTTCATGAGGTCCTGTGCTGGTTTTCTGCATTTCACTGTGTTTGAAGACATGAATCACCAAGTCACTATTGTTTCTGTGCTATCTATCAAGAAATTTCCAGGCAATTTTCTCTTGCCTCCAGCATCTATGGAATTGTACCCAGTGGGCTCATGGTACAATCACATGTTGTGCCAGCTGCCCCAAGAAAAAGCCTAGAAATTGTGGACAAGAGAGTAGGGAGTAACCAAGGGGCAAATGTCTGTTTGCTCGCCAAACGTGCTACTCCTGAGCAAATTACATAGACCCAATAGCGGATTAAACTAATTTGGCTTTTATTCTACTTGTTTTCATCTATAAGGTATTACAAGAATTTTCTATTTGTTCAAAAAACAAAAAACCTGCCATTAAGTTCCAGACAGCATAAAGGTCAGGAAGCCCTTTTGGTTAGTGGGGTGGCAACCTTCCCCTCCACACAGCTGTCACCAGGAGAGGGAGTCTCCAAGGGAAAGCAAGCTGCTCCTGTTCTGGCTTAATGCTTTTTGTCAGCACAACGGTAAGCAAAGCTTTCCCAGCTGAGGGTAGTGTTTACGTGAGGAATCTACAGGTATAAACACGACAACCAAGAGAGATGTTTTATCTGGTAGGTATTTATTGATAATAAGAAATAAAATCTGTCACTTAAAAAGCATACAGGCTTCCTGCTGATAGTACTGCACTTGCTATCCTTGTTTGCACCTGAGAATAGTCAGAAGGTATCTGACTTCCAGGACAGGTACCTGAATGGACTTGCAAGGTACACCATAGGTAAGCAAAGATGTCACTGTCTAACTACACTAGACAGCATGCATAACTGCATAAGGAAAGAGTAACAGACTTCTTTTACTCAGGAACAGTCTTAGGAGATTGTCCAAAGGTCACTCCAGAGGGACTGCATGCCGAGTGTCTCCATTTCTGTGAAGATACACTTTCCATAATAACTGTCTTTGAGAAAGTTTTGCTGTGGTGGAAGGCCTCTACGTGCAACGGTCTGTAAGCAAACTGGTCTTGGCACAACCATAAATGCATGTGACATGCAACTGAGTTACCTGCCCTTGCAAATGTAGCCCATGATGATAGTTACAACAATGTAAAATGATGATTTTTCATGAAGTGTTTCTGTGTATGAGAAGCTGCAAGCATAGGCATCTTCTCATTAAGCTGGCTTTACTATTAATGCACCTTGTTTTGACCTGTAAAAGCTTTAGGCTCTATGAGAGGTTCAATGCTGTGCATACTGTTTGCTCAACTGAATAAGGCACAGCAGGGAGAAGCTACTTTATTAAAAGAGAAGAATCATACTTCTTACTCTGTAAAGCTTGTTCTTTTCTTTTTTTTTTTTTTTCAATCTAAGTCTACTCAGTCCATGCATATGTTTGTGTGGCTTTAAGAAAAATGTATTTACAATGTCAGACATTGTAATCCATTATTATAAAAGCTAGTTCAGCAACTGCAGTATTGCATCTCGGCAATATTTTTTAATTCTGAAGGAAATGTGAGGTAAACTTGCTAGTGCTAAGTGTGGAGCATAAGCAAGAGCCCTGTCATGAGCAGTAGTGGTGAGTGCAGCTCCCTAACGAAGCACCCCAGGCCCTGATTCAAAGCTGACCAGAGCTGATGCACAGTCTCATCAGCTGTGGTGGGCTTCACAGCAGAGCTTACATTTGGTAAAGCAACGTTCAAAGTACGTCCTGCCTAAGAGCTGACACATTTTGACATATCCCATGGCAATAAGCAAAATGAACCGTAACATATCTTATTTGCTCTGTACATCGCAGGGCCTTATGCTGACAAGGGTGACAGTCTCCCCCTGGCATCTGAGCCGCCCAACCTCACACTCGGTCATGGTCCGACGGGAAGCAGAGCCACTCACTTCAGCACAGATCTGGATGCCTCCTTCCTCACACAGCCCATCTTCATCACAAACACAGCTGTTGGATTGCGCTAAGCAAAATCACAGAGAAAACACTCAGGATGGTATCCAACTGAATAAAAAACAGACCAAAATATTTCCAGCAAAACTGCAGGGTTGACAGCAATTTGCTGGAGGTGCTCAACAGAAGAAAGACAAGGACCTGTTGGAGTGGGTCCAAAGGAGGGCCAAAAAATGGTCAGAGGGATGGATGGAACACCTCTCCTATGAGGACAGGCTGAGAGAGTTGGGGTTGTTCAGCATGAAGAGAAGACTCTGGGGAGACATTATAGCCACCTTTGAACAGTTCAAGGGAGCTTATAATAAGAAAGATGGGGACAGAATTTTTAGCAGGGCCTGCAGAGATAGGACAAGGGGTAATGTTTTTAAACTAAAAGAAGGTGGGTTCAGATGAGATACAAGGAAGAAATTTTTTATGATCAGAGTGGTGAAACACTGGAACATGTTGCCCAGAGAGGTGGTAGATGCCCCATCCCTGGAAGCCTTGAAGGTCAGGTTGAACAGGGCTCTGAGCAACTTGATCTGGTTGAAGATGTCTACACTTCCTGGGCTAGATGACTTTACAGGTTCCTTCCAACCCTAAACATTCTATGATTCTTTTCCTAACCAGAGTAACATTAGCTGATACTCAGGTTCAGTGATAAAACTAGAAGTGGAGACAAGTGGTGCACTGCTGGGGCTTCCTCTGCTCAGAGAGGCTGATAGTGCTTGTGGGAAACACTTGCTCAAGATGCCTGAGGTATGTCAGATATTTCTGATGTTACTGCTTGAACCAGTTCACGTATCTACTGCTCCAGAGTCCAAACAACATGTAAGATGAGAGATCTGGTTTTGGATCAGTAACAAACTGATCATACAGACACTTGAAACTGTTATCTTCATTTACGTACTGGCAGTTTCACTAAAATCAAAGGATCTTCTCCTACAAACAAATGTGCATAGTTCTATCAGTTATGACAGCTAAACAATCATATAGGAAGAAGGTCTCATCTGAGATTTACTTTTCATAACTGTCTTTGTTTTGGTGTTGTATGTTTTGTTAGGGTTTGGGTTTTTTTGCCTGTGTTTGTCTCTCCTGAAGCTCCAGCCAGTTTTGATTATGTCTTTTTATTATTTTGGCTATTCAACCCTGTTAGACAAAAGAGATGAACTCTTATCAAGTAATCTTTTTTATTTTCAAAATATGACAATAACTGTGCCTCTAGCTGGAGCACTTCTAGAAACTTAATTTACTCCTTTATCTTCCCATTTCTGGCAACCCTCCATTAAAGGCAGTGTAGTGTAGGACACTCAGGGAAATTACATTAGGGAATTTGAAAACTTCCACTGCAGACAGATTGCAAAAAGCTGGGACTATTTCCTCTCAGGGAAGAGACATTCATCTTTGATCGTAATATGAGAAACAGGATAGGCAATGAAGTACAAATAAAAGTAAATGGCTTTCCTAGGTAGTATAGAATAAGACATTGAATTCCTTGACATAAAATACTGCTGGGGATACTGCTCGGCAAATTTTAGGAAAGGATCAGCTGTTCCTGTGGGCAGTAAGGACTCCCAGAACTACTGTGTTGAGGAATTTAAAACAGCTGGATACAGTAAAAAAAGATAGGGCAAGGGTTTCACCCAAAACTTCCCAGGGACCAACAGGTGAATTCATTTGGCAGGGACTACGAATAAACTTCTCCTGCAGATAGTGCATTTTGTTACTGTGTCCTGCAGGGTTTTCTCTTCCACGGTTGGAGCTTCCTGCCATGTTTGGACACCAAACACTGGGCTGATGGTTTGAACTAGCTTAGCAGTACCTGGTGCTTCTGGGAGGGTCTGGAGATACCATACCAGGACAGACCTATAGCTAATGCATAACAGGGGATATAGACCTAATTTTAAAAACATTATTTCATTCATAAATAACAATAAAATGTGTAAACAATTTTGCTTACAATTGTGAAGAATCTCTTACCATCACATTTTTCCCATGAACGGCATGACCCACACGGTATTTCAGCTGCCTGAGGTATTTTGCAGTTTTCTGCGTTAGTAACAGAATATTTTCTGCCCATGCACTCCAAGGCATGCATCTTGCAAATAGTTAAAGGTGTGTTTCTCTTGGTTCTTTGATCTGTAGCACAGGTGTCCAGGGAAGGACTGAAAACAAAAGCAGAGACTGGGCTATTTAAATGTGCTTTTTCTTGGTACCCCTTAAGAATTGCTAAGGATGTGAAAAACATTCAGGGTCCAGTTCCAATTTCCCTGTTCATTGAAGTACTCCTAGGATTGAGGCAAGGGAACTTGAGACGTAGACATGTGAATAATTCAGCCCTTTCTTTTCCACATGATGCTGCACCTCAGCAATGCCGGGATCTGTCCCCTCTGAAGGACATGGATATTACTGGGCATTTGCCATTAACCTCAGTAGCAGTGAGGCTGAGACTTTAGTTAAAAAAGGTTCAGACCTCAATCTAATATATCGCACATGTATGCATATTAAGTACATACATAGAAACATATCATACACATATGATATGTACACACATGCATGTTCATTACAATGTTTCATAAGTATTTCATAATTAAAAGATATTAGATTATGCTTAAAGACTTTTTCTCTGCTGTCCTTGAAAACCTTAACTTTTACTAAACAAAATGTTATGATCCAACATCAGAGACCAAAGATATTTCTGGAAATACACATAATGTCCACAGAAAATTAATGAAAAATCTGCTCTATTTATGCAGGGAATTTGTTTGTATATTTCTTGAAATTCAGATATTGTTCTAACACTCACAAAAATTAGCTTGTGAAAGTGGTAATAGCAATTCTTGGACAACCTTAAACAGCATTAGCTTTGGGGACAGTTCCAAGAAGTTGCTATAATTTGTGTTTCATGCTGTAAGAACCCTTCCATTATTTCTGGATTTTAATCTCAACCCCCAAACTTGTCCACTTATTCTCAGTGCAATAAGTGGCATCTGTGTGGAGTGAACAAAAAAAGTGCCTGTCTAGAACAGGGCATGCCTGTGCTTTCCCAGATGCACTTTACAGCCAGAGGTAAGGTGCCACACAGGGTATGAGAGAGCAGAGATGTGTTCTCAAGGGATGAGGACCTTTGAAATGGGGCACCAAAGGATTATTGTCAGTACAGCTCCTCCTTCGGAGCTCACAAACACTCTCACCGAAACTTTTAGTGTCTAATGGGTCAGTTCTGAGGGTCAATCTCAGCTACACAGGTGTTTGGTGGGGAGGAGAGGCTGATGAGGAACAGGCAAATGGCCCTAATGATCTTCATGGGGCTGCCTGAAGGGATGTGTAACAGTCCTTGTGAAAGTGGCTAGTGAGAGTAGGCTAGAGGAATTTGGAAGAGGGAAGGTCTAGTAAGAAGGTCCTGACTCAAACCTTGCTCACTTGCTGGCCAAGTGTTAAGATTTATTTTTTTTTTCCTGGGAATTAGGAAGTGGTTTTTAATCTATATGATGAAAAGTGCCTGCTCTAAGCTTTGGGAATGGTTCTTTGTGAGATGGTTTTGAAGCCTCTTAAAAGAGCTGGCTTTACAGAAATTTTAAACTACCTGTAACATAGTGCACCTTGAAGATATTAAAAAATGACACAGAGTTCATCAGCTGAGCCTGAAAACTTTGCTGCATCTACCTGCAACTGAATATGTCCTGAAGATTATTAACTGCATTACACCTCCTACTGAAGTTAGTATCAACAACTGCAATGGCTCCCTTAACTGCTATGCTCAGTCAAAATACCAGCCATTAAAACTCTAGTAAAGTTTCTTGCCTGAACTTTCCTTAAGGCTCCTTTGTTAACATAAAGAATAAGGTTAACCTTATTCTGAGGCACACTAAGAGGACAGCCCAAGGGATGCATCCCCAAGCAGCTGACAAAGGAACCCGGTGCCTTTGTCTGCATTATGTTGTTTGCTCATCTGGCTGCACAGCCTATGAGTTAGTGGTGCACAGAATTATAACGTGAAGTTATCTTTACAGACAGAGGGATAAGAAAAACTTTATCTTTAAATACCACCTTAAATTCAGAAGAACAAAGTGTGATTCAGGGAAAGCATCTAATCTTTAATTAAGTTGTTTATTATGTCTAAAATTGTTCAGAGGCCTTCTTTATTTGCCTGAGTGATAAATCTTAATATGTAAGTCTTAAGGTCAGAATCTTGTACACAAGGCAGCTTAATTTAGCTGAAAAGATTAAGGCCAAACACAACTGCACTAATCTGCCTGCTCTGCACCACTTTAGCAACACCCAAAAGAAGGGAGAAGGCTGGCTGAACCAGCTGCCGAAGGCTGAACCGAGGGGTTCACGGTCCACGTTGCCAATCTCTCACTACAGTATAATCCCTCGAATTGTCTTGAGAGTGTCTCACATACTCGCTTCAGCTGGGTCAGCTGGGAGAAAGCCAGCGGACATCAACATGTTCAGATGCATAAGAAAAAGGATGAAGAATCTGTACTCAGAAATTAATGATTTGCACTCATTGCTGAGAAGGGATATTACAGGCTGGGAGCACCACAGCAGTGCAATAGAAATTATTAGAGGCAAGGAAGAATCTTTGTGTAAAGTGAATGTGAGAAATTCAATAGCTTTTACCTAAAAAAGAAGGCTTGGATAAGAACAAGCTTTTACTAAGGCAGATATTGTAAGAAATTAAAGAGCATATGCAAGGCAGCAAATACCTTCTCTCCCTTTCACCTACAATGAGAGGCAGGCAGCTTTCAATGAAACTAAAAAGTGAAAAATTCAGCATCCTGGTAATTATTTTAGCTTCTTAAAATTATATTAAAGACCAGAAGTTATAATCTAACACATGCCAAGAACTCTTAGGAGAGACATAGATGCTGTGAAATAACTTCTGAGGAAAAAAGAGAGAGTCCTATTTTAAAATTATCAACTCTCATGTTTCACTGTGGAGATAGTCTTCAGCTGCTGGAGGCTGAGGTTTCATCCGTATTAATGCACTAACTGCGCTCTGACCCCTTCCTTACACCAGAGTCAATTCACACAGAACAGCTGGTGTCCATACTGTTAAACTTTCTTTGTGGAGTGCATCAGATGGAAGTGGTCCCTGACCCTAGTAACTCCCGCCCTGTGCCTGGGAATTATCCAGGAGTTGGCCCTTGCTGAAGCTCTGTGAGGAGCTGCTTTAGCAATTTAGCAGCTCTAATGCCCAGGATCATTCCCTTGCTCTAACTGATGAGGATAGATGTAGCCTAAGGCACCATGTCATGAGGGACAAATTACCCCTCACCAGCCTGTTACAGGGTTCTTGTGCTGTCCCAGGAAGCCTCAGTTGTTAGTCTCTTGGAAACCGAAAAGATGTAGGATGGTTCTGAAACCACGGTGTTCCTGAATTCCCATGTGAACTCTTGTTCCCAGCTGTCTTCTGCGCAAAGGCTGCTGCTGAAAGTCACTGCCACAGCAAAGCAAGCCAAGTTACTTCTGCTCTTTGAGGAAGGACCAAGATCTGCTTACGTGCCTTACTCCTACAGCCTTCACAGGCTGGCAGATTAGTCTGCTTTGACAGCTGATGATTTATCCTTCTATTATTAGATGTGTTATTTCAAGACAGAGTGAAAAGATGGCATCAGGTAATAGAAATGACTGTTATCTATCTTCTGCCATTTTGAACATAATTATAAAAAATAGAAACATGCAAGTAGTAGATTAATTATAACTGAAGCCTGGATGCATAACTGAATGTAATTCATTTAACTTCCAAGGTTATTGTGACTCTGCCCAAGGCCTTCCCTAGCACTGTGGACTCCCCTCATCTTCCACTGTAACTACCTTAACACACCCATGAACCAAAGGAGGGGTTGTTGTCTCACTTTAATGAGTATCAAAACAAAAAGAGTAGGACCAGGTTATTTAGAATATTTAGGTGTTTAAGGATAGGAACAGAGCCTTAGCACAGCTGTTACAAACCTGGCACGTACCTTTGCATGCAAGGCAATGGCCTCATGTAGGGAAGTGCCTAGTGGATCTACAAACCTGAACTAAGCTCACCAACTTTAATTTTGAGATGCTCAAAGTATAATAATTTTAGCTGAGAACCAGAGTCACGGTGCAGTGCACTCTTGAGCTATGTGGCTGATGCAAAGTACACAGCCTCAGCTGAGAAATTCTGTTACCTTGAAATCACTGGAGATGACTTAAAAATTTCTTCTTCCTACTACACAAGGATAAGACCAATTTAGTCTGTTATCCTGGACTCTCCAAACTGCTCAGCTCCTGCTGTGACATAAACCTGGCCAGATTTCATATCCAGAGCTCACACCTGCTGTTATGACTTTATAGGAGATTTCATCCTGTCTATGCAAACCAGCCCAGATGTTGGAGTGCTGAGCTCTTTCGCACATCTGGCCATCAGCACCAGGTGGTCTCAAGCATTTTCTTGTTACTCCCCTGTTTTGCGTCTGTTACCTCTATGTTTAGAAAAGAACTGAGAGAGTTACTTGTTTCCTTATATTTCTCCTGCATTGCTTATTGCAGAATATAGGCTTAGATCAAACAGGAAACAATAAACTCTGGTCTACAAGTTATGAGCTCAGGAAAGGTGACACGACTGCTCTGTGCAAACTGCTGTGTAAATGGGAGATTAGATTATTGTGGCTTTCATAACTCTCCAGTCTCTCATCAGGAGAAAGAAATCAGCTTTATTTTGCTAGCTTACTGCTTTGATGGTTTATGTCCCAAGGGCTTCTGTTCTAACTTTTCCTCAATCTTCTAAATCTTCAAAATATCATTGTATCTTTTTCCATCTATTTCACAGATCAAGTGGAGCTGAAATTATGCCTTCACCTTCTGTCATCCAACCAAATTCCATCACTGCCAAAACCCACTGACAGCTCTGACAAGGCAGGTAAGTGATGAACAGGACACAGATTGAACTGTAAAGCAAACAAATTACAATGCCTCCTTCTCATATGAGTAAGGCCTTCTCATCTGTCATAGACTGAAGACTTAAGAAATTTAATTGGTCTTGAATAAAGTGAGAAAGTCATTGCCAAATTCAGCCTGAACTTACCCACACTCATAGGGCATTTTGCACACACATTGTGACTGATGTACTTTCTCCCATGGCTGACATTTAGGCTCTGTCACTTCTGGTTTCACACTGGGCACTGAAGTAGAAGAAAACAGATAGTGCTATTAAGGGTCAGAAAAACAAGGGCTGTTAAAGGTCTACTCCGAAATTATCTTATTAGTTGAGCTTAAAAGGCACTGAATTATACAACCATGACATAAAATCACATCCTGCATGCTCATTAAAAGTATCTACTGCATGAAAGTAATCAACATTATTAAGAAGATACGATACACTTTGCAAAGTTACTGTTCAGTAATTTATTCATGGGTCGTGAGTCAGATGGAAGGAGACAGATACTATGCTCAAGCTTAAACATTCATCTAATTTCTGCAGCAGCTGTTTGTTTCTGCTAAACTGAGCAGTGCTGAATCATAGCTGGCAACAGCTTTATCATTAGGTTTCAGAGTTACTGGCTTCACTATTGTCACTAGAAAAGCTAAGGCTTCGAAGTCCTATGTGAAAGTGTGAACTTGAATATCTTTATACACTGATGGCGATGACTACTACAAGTTCTATCATTAGTCCTCAGCCTGCACTAACTTTAAAAACAAAACCAATAGTGATTATTGAGGAGTTTTTGTCATTGCACATGTACTATTCTTTGAGTGCTGAGTTGTATTCCAAGCTTGAAAATGAAATCAGCCTTTGCTAAACGTTCCTCTGGAGATGTCTATAGCAAGTAATAGCAAGAAAGTTTTATCCTGATTTGTGTTTTAGATTATATGTCTGTAGTTTTCTATGTTAACGTGAAACTTTACTACCCCTGAATATTGTTGCCTTTTTAAAAAAGAAAAATTCAACAAATCTCCCTTATGGATTAAGACTTTTTAAGCCAAATAGCCAGAAATAGCCAGAGAAGAAAAAATTAAAGTGTTGCCATGCATTGCAATACAGACAGCAGACATAACCATGTCTGCTTGAAGAGTGGAAGTTTCCAACAAAGATCACTGCCTTGTCTCCATCCCTGGGGCTGTTGGCTGTATAGCTGACTGTTACCAACACTATTGCTAAATACTCTCACCTAAATGTATGTGTGCTGCAGTGTCTGCATATATTTTTTTTCCTTAATTTTTAGCTGTTTTATCTCATTGTCCTTGTTTTCTTAACTGTTGTTGTGTTATTCTAATCTAATTGTTGTGTCCCTCCCCCCCCCCCCTTTTTTTTTTTTAACTTTTGTACTAATATAATGTTCCCTTACAGCCAGGCACAAGCTGTTTCTAAGGATAGAAGCATTTGAAACTGGTTTTAGTTATTACCATAATTTGAATACATGATGTAAGAAAAAAAAATTATTAAAATCAGTCACTACAGCTAAGTCTAAGGAGTAATTGGCAACAGTACTTCAGCACTTTAGCAGCAGTGGGCCATTCATTGTACAGCTATGTTATTCCTTCTGAAATCCTTACGCTCCCTGTGTATGTGGATATGACACAGCAGCAGACAAGTTACACTGGGAATCTCATAGGACCATCACCCTTTCAGGCCTAAGCCTGACTGCCACCTGCCTCTTCCCTCAGGTGAAGCTACCTCAGGCAGCAACTGGCTGATAAGGAGAGGACAGATATGAAATGCAGGAAGCATGCCTAGCCTTCTACAACAGTGGCTGTTGTCCCCAAGCAATGGCCTCCCCAGGGATACGAGAACATCTGGGACCTTGGGTGAAGATGCAACTGGCCTGAAGCAGAAAGCTGCTTGGATGCCTGTATGTCACTGATCAGCATCTTAGAGGTGCTCAAAAGAAAGCCTCACCTGCCTTCCACAGCAGGAAAAGATGACTCAGACAGAGCTGCTTTTGCTATAGCCCATTTCCCTCTCTGCCAGTGCTTGCCAGTATCAACCCAGAGCTTAAACAGAGTTATCATGAAATTAAAGCAGTGTTTTCCCGTTACTTCCAGTTCCTGGAGATTTACTTTGTCTCAGCTGTGTAACTGTCAGATGAGCAAAAGGAGTCATGCAGCCCTGTCCTCTCCTGCGAGAGGCTGTGGTGCACTGAACAACTTCCAGATAGGAAAGCCGAATCTCTGAGGTGCGGGTCACATGGCGGTGGTGCTACATATGTGTGTAAAGTGAAGCATATTGGCATGGCAGAATAAGAAGCATACATCCCAGGCAATCTTTTAAAATATTGTTAGTGACAATACTTGGTAGCAATAGGGGAGCGGGAAGCAAAACCCTGTAAGGAAACCTCACAAGAAATGTCTTAAGGCATCTTGTTGCAACAGCCCATTAAAAAACAAACAAACAAACAAACAAAAAAACACAAAACCCCAAACATGCTCACATTTTCTGTGCTTCCTGCTGGTGATTTAAGTATGGCTTCTGTATCACTAGATCAGCTATAGCTCTGTCTGTATCTTGTCTATGTAAACCATAATCTGTCCAGGAACAAAACCCCTGCATTGCACTTGGGAGACTGCAGAGGCTTACCTGGTCTCTTGCACTGGATAGTCTTCATGTCAGGAGACCACTTGAGACTGGGCTCGCACAAAACAGAGTGTGCCCCTTCTAGGTGCATGCCATGCGGACAAGACAGAGCTATTCTCTCACCGATCTCATACACAGGTTTCCATGGCTCTCCTTGCAACCCCCCCTCCAGGATGGGCAGGAGACAAGCGGTTTCTAAGAGTTGAAGCATTTGAGATAGCCACAGTGAATCGATGTATTGCAGAAAGCAGTCACATATTCTACCTTCTCCTAAATTACTTAACAAATTGAATGGTAAGATTAGCTGATCTTCCTGTAGAAACATATCAATCATGTTAGCACAAGATAGTAATTCATCACACCAGCCAGAGGTGCAATACCAAGGACAGAGTGACAGTATCTTCTCCTACCACCTGCAGGTCCAGTCGTAGCTTGAAGAGGGCTCCTCTGTTCTTAGGACTCAAAGTTGACTCACAAATAAAATATGCAAGGAAAAAAAGAAACCCTAATGTTTACTGACCAGGTTAGAGGAAAAGACTGAAGTGGGGGAGATCATCCAAGATTTGTAAAGTGATACATGGAGTTGTGTTCCTGTGACAATGTGGTTATTTGAGAACTTTGCGGTTGCCCAGTGCTGCCCACTGGACCTTTTCCTCAGTTGGCTTTGATCACAAACTCATTCCAGTGGTTCTTGGATATAGCCAACAGGACCGAATTAAGCAACATTGTTTCTGCAGGAAGTAACTCCTGGACTGGAATTTAATCTCCCTCACTTCCAGCCTTCCTTAGAAACAGACTTTATAGGTATGTTTCTATTTCAGTATTACAATATCTAGATTCAAAATAAAAGCCAATTTAGACCTGATTACGTATAGGTAACAGGGAAATGCAGGTGCATATTTTCCTCCTGTTGTTGGAAAGCAGACGTTCAGAGATGTTTCACTGGAATTCAGGAATGGAGTTGTCTTTCAAAACAAGAATCACTGAGACATACCCTGGCAGTATCTGTCTCCAGCTTGCCACTGTAAATCACTGCCACACTTAGCAACAGGATCACCAACAAGAGAATATCCATGTCTGCAAGCATAAACGATGCTTTTCCCAACAGGGTATGAGTTTTCAGCATTCTGAAAGCAAAGGAGCAGATGACATTTTGGATATACAATCTAAGAACCACTAGCAGCATGGAACTTCCTTTGATTCAGGGGTACAGTAGCTGAGGACAGTGAGAAATATTAATGCCACCCTAAAATGCACTGATGAGAGTGTCTGCAATACTGGGTGAATTCTGGTAATCAATAGCCAGTAAATGTGATCAAAATCAAAGTGTTGCTGCAAGTTTGTAGAATACAGAATATTTGGGATTTCTTAGCAAAGGGAGGGTTAGAGGTGAAGGTGCTCAGTGGCAGGGGTCTGGCAGTGGTACATCAGTGATGGAACAGCACTCTCCTGCCAGTGTACAAACTGACTTCAAATATGCCTGTTATTGAGCATTCAAGGGGGTACATAAGCTCTTGAACAGCTTTCCAGGGGGATCACTGGAGAGTATATGGCTCTGTTAATTCTTACAATGGCATGTTATCAGCTTGCTAAAGGTTAATGTGATACAAAAGACCTGGACCTGAAGACACTGGTCTTTTCATATTTTATATCTCATTCTCTCCTAAGGATAGGTCTTATGAAAAATTGAGACTACTCCACAAATTTCAGGGTTTTACCTTCAGTTTGTGAAACAAAAGTATCAATATAAGAGGCAAGTATTGATTACTCCCAAAAAAACAACACTGGCAAAAGAGGG
The DNA here is from genome assembly GCF_963210335.1 of Falco punctatus. NCBI lineage: Eukaryota > Metazoa > Chordata > Aves > Falconiformes > Falconidae > Falco > Falco punctatus. The sequence goes on along the minus strand of NC_137586.1, from coordinate 15,795,681 downwards.
AATGCAAAATTTTGGATCTTGCCTCAGGTTGCAGTTGTGCAGAGGTAACTAACAGATTTTTAACTAATCCTTTTATCTATATGTTGGGCGAAAATACTCTAGACAGCCTCATAACATGGAGAAGGCATAATCCATTCCTCCAAGGGAGGAATTTAGTCTCCCTTGTTAAATAGGGCCAAGTTACAGTCAACCAAATACCTTGTGAGATCATAGTTTCATCAGGGAACATGAATGTACAATGGTGATTTACGGGGTGTAGAGTGAAGATTCCTAAAAAACATTATAGTTTTGCTATGGACTTGCTGGATGACCTTGGACAGTTTACTTCCTGTTTTTTTCTGTAGTTTCCTGTGCTTTAATATGTAATTAATGTGGCTCAGAAAATGTTTATTATGTGTATAGGGTAAAGGACAAGTAGATTGTTTTTCTCCATAGCTGCAGTCCAGAAAAGGAAAGATTTTGTTCTGGGTTTGGGGGTGGAGCATTTTTGGTTTTCTTTTCTTTTTAGTAAGAGGCCTTGGCTAATGTCATATAAACTTCAGCCAGGGAGAAATGCTGGGAATGCTGCTCTACAGTAGCTCTGATACTAAGCTTGCCAAGAAAAATACAAATTTGCAAGTAACTATCTGTATTAACTGTAATAGAGACACTGCAGATAGCAATAGGACAGATAACAGAGTAATAGAAATAACTTACTTGAACAAATCCATTTTCCAAGAGAGGAGGAGGTGAACAGAATTGTGTAGGAGTTATGGATAAATCAAAACAGTGTGGTTCAATCAAGCTATGAAGCAAACAAAACTATGATTTAGTCTGAATTTAGTCTCTCTTCCTTTCAAGATCCTACACTTCTCAGTGAAGCCCATTTTCAAGGCTATTATGTGTCCCATTTACATCACGATTATACTTAAATCAGGCACTGCCAGGCCATTTGAGAGAGTGCTAAATAGAATGATTTCAAGTTTACCAGCTTTTACCCCCTTTTTCACTCTTATTTTGTATCAGATTCACAGCTTCTGAATTTTGTTTTGTTTCAAACTAAATTTGAAAGCTCAGTAAGTGATCTAACCGCTGAATTTGATAGCCTGTGCCTCCTTCTGAAATAAATTTTTAAATCTTCCTGTAGTTGTGGTTAAAATGTGGGTTTTTTCCTGCTTACCGAAAATGCTGCAACTCTTCCTCTTCACATGGTCTGCTTTCACGCTGCTCTCCTATGCAGGCCTTCCCACCGCCACGTGGGGAGGGGTTGTTGCAGGCTCGACTCCTTGATTTCCTTCCCCCTGAACAAGGACTCCAGGAAGACCAGCAGCTCCAGCGTCCATCAACAACACCTATGTAATATTTGGGAATATTTCACATTAAACCACTCTGTAGGTAGTTTAAAGGCACAGGCTGTTCAAAGCTAGTGATGGTCCAAACTGTACCCTTGCAGAGAATTTTAGATTGCAATGATCTAATCTTCCATCTTTCACCAATTTGCCTTTTGCTAAAGTATAATTCCATGGAGGCTATATGTTATCAGTCTGAGAGAACATAAAAATAACTATCAGCTACAACTAATCTGCAAAATTAAAAACCAAAACTTTTGAAGTTATTGACAGTCATTCCTTTAGTACATATACTTATTTACAGAAGGTCACCTTCTGAGCAGTTAGTATTGTCCACTGCATTTAACAATAACAATAAAATGTTTTCTATGTTAAGCATTGTTTGAACGTGCAACATATGACCCAAGCAGGCACCGCACATCAGCTGCTCATTCAGGTTGTGCAGAGGCACAAACAGACGCTGGAAGCAGGAAAGCACACTTTGCCACTTCTAAACTCTCACAAGTTTAAAAAGTGCTGACCTGGCTGATCTTGCACCAGAGTTCCCAGCTCACAAGCTGCTCCAAAGGTGTAAGGCTTGCAGTAACACACACAGTGAGTTCCTTCCACGGTTGCCTCACCACCGTTCTGACAAGGCTGACATCTGCAGGGATCGTTTTCAGCCATATATTCTTCAATGGCTTGTTTTAGGTAATGCTTTTTGACTGAGGAGCAGGGCACTTCCTTTACGAGCTCATATAACGGTGTTAGCTACACACAGTACAGAAACATTTATATTAAATAGTTATAATTGGGATATAAGAGTTCATAAGCACATTTTGTCATGCAAAATAAATTGTGATATATGCTTCTGCACATGAGAGTTGGCAGGTGCTCTCATGTGCTAACTAGCTAGCTAAAATCTTATGTCAGTATGTAATATTGGACTTTTTCAGAAAAGTCAGCTCTGCTTGACAGCATCCATTAAAATTAGTGGTAGATTAGTCATGTTTAAACATATTTGAGCTATGAGATTATGGTTGAGATAAAAGTGTAACACAGACCACAAATGTACAGTAACTCAAAATTCTCACCCAACTATACCCAGCCTAAAAAGCTGGACATTTAACAATTCATTATGTTATTTCATTAAGCAGTGATTGAATGTAAAAATAAGTGAAAACATTTTGCATTTCTATTGCCTCTTTTATGATATTCTGTGCTTTTACATTTATTTTAAAACTTCCTGACAGATATCTTTTGCATCTATACCATTCTCCGGTTTCTTCAGTATGCAGGCAGTTCCCAAAAGGAACTTAGACAAGGTAGCAGTGAATATGGCCATGCCCGGCTTGGAAGTATCTGGCTTCCGGAAGCTCCAGTTGTGCCTAAACGTCTGGATGCAGAGACAAGGAGGGATAAAAGGGATGCACTGAAGCTGACAAGCTGAGTGGAAGCCACACAGACCTGCCAATATGCATTTCAGGAAAGGGGCTATCTCAGATCTGGGCTTTCTCCAATGCCAGGATGACCCTCTATTCCTAAGCAGGATTCCACTAAAGTCACTGAAGGTAAGATTATAGGTATTGACCTGCCAAAGGTCATGGTGCAGCTGACCATATTAGCTTCCTGTCATTTTCTTCCTGTTGACTTCTCTTTTCTTTTTCATAAAGATCTGAAAACAGAATGATTGGACACTACAGCCTGATTAATCACCAGCTATGGCTTAATCATTTCTCCCCTTGAGGTGATCCCATCCACTCCTTTCTGCTTTGAGAAAATAGCCTTACCTTCTGTTTAATTACTCTGGGATAGTCTGTCACTGATCTGGCCCAAAAGGAGTATCTCTGACTGTTCCCAGCAGGATTATTCAGCTCTAGATAACTAAGGCCAGCAACAGCACCTGGGCTTCCTCCTTCTATGTAGGGGTCTCCTTTAATCTTATTACCACTGCTTCCTGTAGATTCAGAAGAGGAAATACAGAAAATACCAGCATTGCTATATTTACAAATGGAAATAGAAACAATACATGCAAAAACTATGCTAGCAAGTAGTGAAAGGACTCATCAGGACCTGTGCCTGGATCAGGAGCTCCTACACTGATAATATATAAGAAATATCTGGTTTTGCATGTGACTTGGCAGCCCAGTCTTAGGGTGCCCAGGAAAGTACTAGTTACTGGGAAAGCATTAGCAATAATTCATGAGTGTTGGAAAGACTTTAAGCCAGGTACTTGGTGTCCAAGTTCAGCATGTTAAGACAGAGTTCAACAAAGCTACCTGCTCCTCACTTCGACAACTATTTAAGAAGAGACGAAAGACGGAGACATGACAACTGTACGAGTCACTGTTCAATGTTTACCTGAAGAAGTCTGTAGCAGTTCATCCAGTTTGGAGCACTTTACTTTCTTCTTTTTCACAATGAATGCATTCCAGCCTGATGTGGTGCACTCATACATGTCTGTTATGCTCAAACCTGCGGATAATCGATCTGTTAACAACATTGTACACAGCAAGTATGTTGGATTAATTTTCAAGTTTCCCATTGACTTGAGATGTCATGAAGTATTATACCTAAATCAGAAGGCAACTAACTAGTGCATCCTGTGGGAAGACCCAGGAGTTGCTAAGGGCTATGGATGGAGGCTGAGAGAGGGGAGGTGTATCTGGAAAAAAATTGTTTCTTTCATCTCTTTTCTCAGCAGTCCCTAATTCTACAGCACAGCTCCACACTAAGTGCCATCATATGTGTCACTGTCGTGTTTGCTCTGTTTGTAATTTAGCCTGGTTTAAGCAGTTTTACCCAACTTTGCTCTTCAAGTAACTTTTAAGCTTTAACATTATTTGGCACTAGAATTCAAGTTTAGCCTCATGAGCTCCTGAACCAACTATCAATTCATTGCTAACCATAGCACTGCAGGTCACAGATGTGAATCTAGAACTAAATGTTGTGGTTTGAGCACTTTTTCTAATCTTCTTTCTTTTGCCTGTGAAGAGAATATGGTTACTAGAAGTCACTTGCTTGATTTTAGATATTAGCTGCAAGAACATGCAAATAAATTTTTATTCTTGTTTATTCACTTTGGTTTTTGTACCAAATACTCCAGTGATCTACCTTCTGCTTTCATTTTGTCAGTATCCATATAAAAAATAACTTTGTAGTGTCCTCCTAGAGATCCAGAGTGTAAGAAATGAGTCCCAAAATGTTCAATAAGTCTTCGGTAGACACTATACTCATAGATGACTGGAAGGTTGGCCAGTTCCTTCCAGAAGGGCTCCGCAAGAGTGAGAAAGTCTGGGTTGTTGTTAATAAACTGAGCAACTTCCACACTGTTCTCAACAACCATCAGCTGCTTACTCTGGGGGAAGGAAAAGACATCAGTCAGCCTCCATCAGAGTGGTTCCATACTAGCCAGATGACATGCACGTGATATTGGCTACTAACAAACTGCTTTACAGAGCTGTTAAATATGCGTAACCAACTTTGTGAATGCAAGAAGAATACTCTGATGTTAGGAAATATCTTTTGGACCTTTATTTGTAATTACTGCAACATCTTTCTTTTCCTCCTTTGTACCTGCAAGCTAGCATAAGGCCACTTAGGAAAGAAAAATATCACTCTTCAAAGCTAATGTGGTTTCCAGCAGCAGAAAGCCTGGCAGTAGCAGGTTAACAAGCCTTGTCCGAAAGGAAATCAGAGGGACTAGAGAGGTCTTTGCATCCTGTTTTGTCTAGAGGACTCTGCCTTTGTAAGGGGGTCTAGCAATTTTGAGGATGCTGCTGAATTATTAAACCCTCTATGCATATACAATATTGTTCACCTCAACCTCTCAAATTGCTTTTGAACTTTGTTATGTTAAGTCTCAAAATATGCCATTGCTAGTGTGGTAAAATGAGCTTGCCATGAGCTTGTTCTCTGTCAACTTGGGAGTCATAAAATGCACAAAACTGTTACTTGATTTTATCTGCTATAAGATAGAGGTTATACTTCATAATTGGGAGTTACTCTCAAATTATATATCTAATATTTCTTTTTAAATAAGTCAAAAGAATAAGCACTATGACTTCCTGGCTATTTAATGCACCAGATCTCTCTCTTAATGGAGTTCTACTAGTAGAAAATGTATTATAAAGTAAATGAACTTTCATCACAGAATTACTGCAATTTTTTTGCTCCAAGATACTGACAGAGGTAATAGAAAGGAAAAAAAAAAAAAAAAGAGGCAGCAAATAGGAAGAAAATCGAAAAGATTAATTAATTATGAGAAGAAGCCATTCCCTGACCCTGCCCCCCTATAGGGAGGAAAAAAGCTACTACATAAATAAATTACTAATGAAGAGGTAAAATGGAGAAAGTAAAACCAGCAGCCAATCCTTTTTAATTGATACTCAAACAAGGGATCTCTTTTAAAAAGTTTTGTACAAATTTTTCTGTCATGTACTTAGTGCCAAAAATATCTGGACAAAATAAATACTTGCATTTCTATATAAAACCACATCAAAAAAAAGGAAAATATTTCTGCAAAATACTAAGCCACAGCAACAACTTATACATACCTTTTGACTGTGTTGCAGATTTTTATTCTGTGAATAACTGTGTCCACTGTTTGAGTTTTCATACCTCTCTGTGTGTTTCATGTAAGACCAGCTGCTGTTGAAAAACTCATACGTGAAATCATTCTGAACTTTAACCTAGAAAATGAAAGATAGAAATCTGTATAAAGAGCTTCATGAAGGATGTTAAAAATTATATATAGTAGAGCAAATGCTTCCTTATATGCAAAATTCTGATGTTTTCCAGGCTGAACCCATTTCAGATTTCATTAAAAGTACTGAACACTGTAGGAAAAGCAATACATGTATATATATATTGAATGCATATTTGTACATGAAGTATTTATGTTGTGAAGTAAAGTACACTAAGGATTGCTTGGCATGCTTTTGATAAATGTGAGACAAACCAAATCTCTGAGACAGTGACTTCAAGCAAAGCGTATTTCTGGAAGATCTGCACAAAGCACCCCAAAGCCTTGTGCACATAACATTTCTTCGGGTGATATAGACGACTACTTATACTGAGGAGATGGCTTTACATGCAATATAACTGTGAGAGAATTAGAAACCACATCCAGGGAATTACAATTTTTTTGCTTTTATTTTAGCAAGGTACACACCAGTTTGTATTTCAGAATAGTAAGTGACTGCAGAGAGGGAACAGGTGTCATTTGGCTGTGTTTAGGGAAACATACCCGCCAAGAGACCTGACAAGCTTTGCATCATTCTTCTATTTTTAGTCATGAGTCTACATACAAAGCTATGCCTAATGGAAACATACCTGGAAAGTATAAGCAAGAACGCTTTCACTCAGCCTGTAGTATTCTCTCCCATCGCCACTAAAAACCTTTCTGCATTGTCCTCCAAAGCTTTTTGTATGAATGACTCTTCCCCTTGTCTCACCAGTAATGGCATCAAAGCTATGAGAAGAAAAACATGAGAGATCATTAAGATGGAGAGGTAGCAAAGTATTTTACAGGATGCAAAAATTACAGAGCCATTACAACCGAATGCTGTATCTGCAAATTAAGATCATAAGCTGATTTACCCAAGGAAAGAGTATATCAACTGGTAGACTTCTATGCCTGCAGAACTCAGCATGCATAGTATGCTACCATGTGGAAAGCAAAATGTTGCTCTTTTTGTCAACAAAAATGGACACATATTGATATGTCTTAACATTAAGACATATCTATCACAACTGATTTTAAGTTTTACTTTTCCAGCAATTAATGCAAACACAGAAACAACAGGGCACCCATTCCAAAATGTTTTTGTATTATATCTGAATTATATGGCATTCCAAGTGATACAACTATGTAAAAGAAGTTTAAAATAATTATTTTGCTAGGTTGTAGACGGAATATAAAACCACAAATCCATTTGAATCCTCAGTACCAAATGCAACAGCAATGAACAAAAAGAATGAGCATTGCTGGCTCATTTTTTCCATTCTGATGATCATGTGTATTGGTTGACATTTCATTTCATATCTTAAAATATGTTTTCCAATAGCAGCAATTAAAGATAAAAAGCCTTATTCTGTGCTTCAGATCAAAGGGCCTCTACATCCTGGCTGCATTGAGCCATTGGCATGATGAAGGCTGTTGTACTGAATAATTTTGCATATGGGATGCTTGACCATAGGCGCAGGAAGCCCACCTGCACTGCCAGCGTCTGCAAATACAATAAAAATGTAAATGCATTTGGTACCAGTACTACTGAGCCTGGCACATTACCCTGTTCCTGTAAGTTCCGAATTTGGAGGTGTTTTATCAACATCACATACAGTCGTCTGTTTACATCGATCTTCATCTGCACCATCTTCCTCACAATCCTGATCTCCATTGCACACAAGAGATCTGCTAATGCACTGACCTAAATCAAAACAAAAGTGCATGGGGAAAGGAGAAGTGTTTGCTTGTTTAAAAAGAAATCACCTAAAAATCAAAGTAAAAGTCCCACTTACCTGCTACTTTAATTAGCTTGTTCTCTCCCTCGATGAACAGTCTGTGCCCAGGAGGGCTTGTGAAACAACAGTAAATGTAGACATAAAGAGTGTGGAGTACACTTGAAGGAACCACAGCCATTCAAAGCTTAGAATGTATTAATAAAACAGTTAACTTCAGGATTTATTTCCTGAGCTTTCATCCTTGGACTGTACTGCTTGTGATTATCCGTGATTACCTCTCTGGTAGCACCAAAACATGGTTATGTTCCTCTGTGATAAACATCTATCTACTGAGATAATGTGGTTTTTTTGTGAAAGTAATGGAAGCTGCTTGGATACAAGGACTGTTTTAGGGAGCACTAGTTTCCATGACCCAGGTGATTTCCAAGATGTTTGAATATACCCTAGAACAGCTTTGAAAAATCACATCTAAGGTTGCATTCCTTAATTACTTTCTCATAATGAAAAAAAACGTACTCTGGGGGAAATCATTAAGGCAGAATGACTTAAGAGAGGCTACCAGGGCTACAGCATGTTATCTGCAAAGGTCTGCAACACTCCAGATGAAATTAAAAATATGTGTGGTTGAGGCTGGAAAAAAGGAAACATCCTCCTAAATCACAATTATCTGTGGGTCAAGGGTTCTGCAAAGCCATTGCCTATTTACTAAAGCTTAAATATAACTTTATGATTAGAAAATGGTGAAAAAGAACTTGGATAGTACCTGAGAAACACCTGAACCGATCACCACAGCCGTCTTGCACCGGGCATCCCCTTGTTGGCGTGCATGGTCTTGTTTCAAAGGCATCCCCAGGGCAAGGGTTTCCACCATACTGGCCATAAACTGCTACTGTCCGTCTCCGAATCTGGATGCAAATCAAGGCAGATCTTTGAAAATCCAAATGCAAAGCCGGAATAGCTTACTAGTGTCAAGGCAATGCTACCGCTCTGCTGCTATAAGAAAATGAGACATTCACTATTTTTTTCTGAGAAAAACAACACTTGGTGTTACCACAATATGGTAACAAACTCTCAGGTTAATAGAAAGACAACTATTTCATCTATAAGGTCTTTAGACTGATGCATAAGCTGGGGTGGTTTGTTAAAAAACCTAGTATGTAACTGAAAGCAAGAGAAAGCTGCTGACAAATTTCAGGTTTATTCTACATTTTTAATAGGCCAAATAATGACTGATATGAATGCTAAAGTTTGTCAAAGTAAACAATGTCATTTTGGAAGATGATAAAATCTAACATCAGGTAGACTGCTTTTTGCTTCTAAAAAGAGTAAGTACTGTCTCATGGCACATCTTTAATTTTGACTAATCCCTCCCTAACTGATGCAACATTAAAGTAAATGAGAAGGAAAATCAAAAGCAAGTGTCTTGCACGTCAGTAGAGCTGCACTGTAAAAATCAACATTTCATTGAGGATAATATTTTGCAATCAAATTTTCTTTCCTTGAGATGTGACTCCACTAACGAAAAATCAGTGGAGTTGGTACAAAGCAGCATCAGAGGGGGAATGTCTCAGTATACTGGACAGCTGAGCCTTTTGGAATTATCACCAAAATAAAAAGTGCACAAATTATTTTACAACACGAATACCATAGCTTTGAAAGGGAACATACTGGGGACAGATTGGAGGATTTCCCTTCTGAGTTCTTTGTTCTTCAGCTTTCTCGTCTGCTGGGGCTTTTGTCTGGCAGTTGATTTGGGGGTTTAAAGATACAGCAGTTCCTTAATTACTGGGAAAAAAAGCACATGCTATTAAGGTTATCGGTATCGAAAAGCTGTGTCTATCTGTACCTGTTTTTGAGTACAGCCATCACACTCAGACCAAGGGCCAAAAGAATTCCAGCGGCAATGGACTGGAGGGGTAGGGCTGCTCCAGTAGCATTTTTTCAGAGAGAGAGAGAGAGAAGAGGATAATCATCAGGGATTTCCATCCATAACCATTAGTGCAAAACTTTTCTAAACAACAAAGCAGGCCCTCAACAACAATTAGGGGTATGATCAGGATCCCTCTAAAACCACTTGGATTTGCTTTTCATGTGTGAGAACAAAATCAGTCCCAGCTTGGGCTTTCTGGTCACTGAAAAGAAAAAACTAGATACTATTCACATAGCCTGAACATCAGCAAGGACTTTGTGCAAACATAATACCAGCTTCAAGGACCAGTTTCACATTGCACAGCAGAGAGAGGCCAGATCACATCTGGAGCTCAGCAGGGAGCTGCCAGGGGCTGTGTGTACCATGGCATGCAGCAGACCTCCTCACAGCAGCTCTCACCCAGTTTGCCCATGGGATGCACTGAGGGTGCTACCTGCCCCTGGGATCGGGGCTGGCTTGCAGTAAACTGAGCTGTACTTCACAGATGTGTGCCACTGTGGCTTATTCCACCACTGTGTGCTCTTTTCCCAAAGGGCAGCTGACTCCTCTGGGCAGAGGCAAGGGACACCATAATGCCCATTCTTGTCACCACTGAAAGCAGTGGCAGCACTGACAGCAAACAGTGCCTCCTTTCCCAGGAGATGTATCTGAAGGCCCATTTAAGACCTGCCCCATGTCACACACAACAGAAGTTGCCTATTAAACTATGCATGGTTAGTCTTCAGCATGTAATTTATTGAAGAAATATTCACCTGGAAAAAACAGGAAAGAAGCCTGAAACTTCCAGCAACAGAAAAAGCCCCAGGACCTGGAAGAAAAAAAAAAAAAAAAAAAAAAAGAGCAAAAGCAAACTTACTTTGCTTTTCTGCTTTTTCTGTTTGCTCATACAGCTGTTCTAACTTTCTGCAATCTTTACAGTAGTCAGCTTAAAAAATAAAGGAAAGCATCACAGTGATTTTCCTGAGCTTTGTTGTGCAAGCTCATTTTTTAGTTTTCTTCTTCCTTGCAATACTGCCCAATTACATTTTCAGCTAATTATTATCTTCAGCATATAAATTTATATTTCATTGCATGTTCCATATCCATTTCATCAGTACAAATTAAGTAAGCAATTGTCTTACCTTCATGTTAGATTAAATACTCAGATATCCAGTGATTACCAGGGAAAATGCACTTTCACTCAATTCAGCAGCCAAAGGAGTCAGTCAGTCTGTCTGCTGCTGTACATTTCTTCTCACTCTGCCTTTCTCTTCTGCTTTTCTTTCCCTAAAAAGGCTGAATATTGCCAAGGAATTTTAATCTTAACCCATCTAGTGCCCTCCAGGGACACAGCCTGCTTTAGGAGCTGCTCAGTGGTTTTAGGACGTATAAATCAAGGTTTGGTTGTACTGATTGGGGTTGGCACGAAGCTGTGAAGAGCTCTTACTGGAAGAACAATTGCTTTTTCCTTATCTTCTCTCTCACAGCTTCTTTCCTCTGCACAAGGCTTTTCAGTGATCCCAGGCCAGTCCTGGTGTCACATACACTACCACCACAGCTGACTCCCCAGCTTCAGTAGGAAAAGCTGACCTAGAATTAAGCTGATGTTGCTAAGGTTTAATTTTCATCACAAATCTTCAGCCTCCACTTTGGCAGTCATGCTGATTTTTGCGACCAGCTCTCACACTGAAAATCAGCTTACATATCTGAATGCAAATTTTGGCCAATTCTGGCATGGTCTTGCTTGAGAAAGACTTCCTGAGATCATACACAGCCCCTAGTTGCAGTGATACATCAACAGCTGGCTTTTTGTATGGATGCTCTTACAGAAGTAAGAAAACTTCACTTTCTCTTTCCACACTCTGCCATGACCTTTTGTTTTTCCCTTTTGACTTTTTACATTTTCCAGAGCTGATACATTCCAGTAACAGCAAGAAAATGCAACTGCTGGGGAAATTTCCATGAACTTATTCTAGTGGAGGCTACATGAAGCCCTCACGGAAAAGCAGCACCCCTATCTGAAAACTTCATATACTACATCTCAGATACTACATCTATCTTGGACAGTTTAACACAACCCTCAGAAAACTAAATGCTTCATGTCACAGCATCACTAGATGGTGACTTTTAAACCCTGCACTCTGTTGGTATGGTCTGCTTTCCTTAAGAAGATGCCTAGATCTTGGGTCACGTTACTCCGTCCATGCAAGGGACCCCTATGTCCACTCCTCAGAAGTCAGCAACCCCAGAGCCAGTCTTTGGGACTTCTCAGGTTTAGTAACTATGAATCTCTTTGATAATGTAATCCATACACTTTCATCACTTTTGTACATATTTTATTGCTTTTGATCAAAATCCTCATGCTCCTATTAAGTTTTATGACCAACTTGGACGACATTGTCAGGGGTCATTTGCCTATGAAGGAAATGATTAAAAGCAAGTTAAGCCCTTTAATAGCTGCCCAGAATACAGGAACTCCAAAGAATATTTTATCTCTACAGACATACATCTTGATCTTGCAGTTAGCTGTTTTAATGGCTTAGATAGCAATTTCACTCTCTGTAAGTACATCATTAGCTATAATAACCCTCAAGATAAATATATACTGTAATTTGCTCACAAACAAAACATGCAAACAAACATAAAAGAGGACAAATACAGCTAGCAAAGCAAGTATGTGCGGTGATGGGGTCTGCTATTAATTAATGGGTAGTAAAATAATTTGTAGTTACAGTTATCATATTCAAATGAGTTTATATTGATGGGATGTCTTGTTGCAAGAAGCATTTCAGCAAGACAAAAATGTTGCTTTGGCAGATGCTGTATATAAAAGATGTGTTCTTTTGGCACACAGTTTCAGGTACTTCAACCTAAAGACTTTGTCTTCTTTCATGTGGAAAAAGGATCTTACTTTTTTATTGATCCTGGCTACAGCAGTAACAAAAGCAGAGAGACTGAACTGGCAAGGTGGAAAACAGAGGGAAGAGGTTAGAGGTGGACTTGGGTTTCTTTTAGGACTGTAAGTCCACAGGTCTCGATGCACTTCACTAGTTTGCAGTGGATGGATGTTCAGTCTCCTTTACAACAGTAGGGCTGTGAATGGTTGATTCCTCCTTCATTTCATGGGGTATTTATGGTTACTTTTTTCTACTTAGGATTTTGGCTCTGGACCATTTAGATAGTTTCCTGCTTTTGTGTATTGTTGAAACTTAAGACTATGTGCAGTTGCATGATAATCTGCTCACACTGAAATTTTGTGGTGAGGAGCTACGCAGCACCTAGCACATTCCCAGTCTGACTGATAGACACTTCTACGATAACAGAGTATAATAAAAGGCCTGATTCAGGGAGCTCCCCACTTAATTCCCCTGACTGCACGGTAGTGAGGGATGGAAGGTAACTTTCAGAGAAGATGAGGCTGATTTTCTCTTACTGTTAGTGAAAATGGCAACAATCTACTAAACATTTTGCAGTTAAATGTGTTTTATCATAGCAATTTTCGGTTCTTGCTAAATACTTCTACGGTCTATTCAGAAATAAACTGGTTTTAGGACTAAAAATGACGGTTTAGGGAGTAAAAGAGGAGTCATTTGAGACACACAAAGGGTGAGCCATAAGGCAAGGTATTTCTTGTCTTGCACCAAATGATAATTCTAGCACAAGAATTATTAATGCAATGCTTCACTTGCTGGGCTAATGATATCCCGCCTGGTCTGGAGACAGCAAGAAATGGTATTGTCTGTGTTTTACTTCACACTAAGGTCAGCCAGAATATAATTGTATTAGCGATATTTCCCTGCAGACTTCCAGCCTTTTATAGGATTGATGCTAAGGTTACTCAATAGTTTACCAAGCTTTAAATAGTCTCATGTCTTCATTGTCCAAGTTCATTACGTATTACGGCCCTAAAGGCAGTCTGTGCTCTGTGGCTGCTGCAAATGCCAAGGATCGAGTGACAACTGAGTGGAGAAAAAATATCTTGTCATTATGGTTTTAAATTGTGGAACTGACTTGGAGAGTTTTTGGATTTGTTTCTCTTTGCTAATGGCATCTCACTTTAAAAAAAAAACAAAAAACAAAAAACATTTTAATTGCCTGTTTTGCTTTTAATGTATTTGTCACTTTTCAAGGATTAATGACAATGCCTTGGGATGTGTCTCTATGAAATATGCCAAAAAGCATTAATGCTGTGCTAACTGTAATGCAAATTATTCTGTCTCAGGGGACCCCATAGAAGGATATTGCCTTAGATACTGGAACCTATGTGCTGCAGAAACTACCCCAAAACAAGCAAGGGCTGTGAGAGTTCTGGTTTGAATGAACTGGATTGAAAGATAAGAGCTCATGTTATTATAATTCAAAATTCAGAGAGCTTTAGTGGTATATAGGTAATAAATCAGACCTGCCTAGAACACAGACATTTCAGCCTGTGTGTACACAAGAGTCATCACTGGGGAAACAAATAATTACTGTTCTTTAGAGCTAAGTTCTGATCTTAGGACACAAGACATGGTGAACAAATTTGGCAGCCTGAAACTGCCCCAAATGGTGAGTTAATATTCTGGTTTTTTCCACACCTTTGCCTGCTTTCACTTCAAATTCCCATCATGAGTTCCTTCTGCATATCTGGTGCTGGATTTGGCACACCTGATTCCTCTTTGTGAGCAGGTTTAGTTTATTACAATGACAGAAAATAAATTCAGCAAAAACACCCTGCATGTTTTTTGTGCTGTTTAATGAGTTAGATCATCTCCCAGGAAGGTCTGGTGGCCAACAGACCCTGGGAGAGGATAAAAATGTGCAGCCACGGAGGGAAGAGAGGGGAGAAAAGAGGTGGGAAGTGTGAGAGAAGGGAGGGTAGCAGGAGAGCCTTCTGCTTGCAGATGCAGCCAGTCACTGCACCTGCTCAAGTGCCAGCAAACCACCACCTTGCAGAAACTTCTCTGGTTATTGCTCATCCTAGACTAGCAGATATAAACCACCCCACTGCTCACCACTTCACAAGACTGTCCTGGACAGCATGGTGGAATCCAAATTCACCCTCCTATCTAGTGGCTGATTGCCCAGACAGGCCTGATTTAGGTGTTAATTGAAGTTGAATATTTATTTTTCATTTCTACAATTACTTATACTTGCGCCCCTGAGACATCCCACTTTCAGGCTGAAAAAACTGTAAAGGTTCAGAACATCTCTGTCTCGGGAGATGACTGCAACTGAACTATGGATAGTAAATTTGAGTAAGATGTTCAATGGCCTTCATCACTGAGGGTCGGGAGCAGGCTTAGGTCCACCCTGAGTTCTTTTCAGCCTGAAAATTGTGCCCACAGAGTTCGCAGGGATCAAAGCTTCTGAACAAACTCTTTTGAGAGCTCACCTGCCAGCTGCATGCAGAAGAAAAGGCATTGTGTCTATAGCAGATCTATATGCTCTCACATGCATGCCCAGCCACAAAGAGGCTCACACATATATAAAACAGGTGAATTTAATGAACCAGAGAGCTGGTCTCATGATCTTAGCAGTTTAAATAAGCTAATAGAGGAAGTCATATGAAATGGGCTAAATGGAAGTATTATTGCATTTGTGTTAATAATGACATAAAACCACACATATTGTATGAAGGAGTGTATCAGAGGTTAAATCACATGGAGGATTGCAGAGCTGGTTCCAAGCAACTGATCCTCAGAGCAAGACAAGGTCAATTTTTCACCAGTATCCAATGATTTAGAGTTCTGTTGATTTTTTTCTTGTACTCTTCTACATTGTTTAACTATAAATTTAATTCATGCAGTTTAATAAATTCATAAGCAGCTTTAAATGAGTGCCTGAGACAGCAGTATCTCAAGCTGATGATCCAGGTCTCTTTTAGCCTAATGTCTTGGAGCTTTTCAAAATATCATCCCTTTCTGATTGTTCTTTGTAGAGTGAATAGAATGTCAAACAAAGAGAATGTCAAATCAGCCACTAGCAACCTTGCCCATGCTTTTATATTTCTGGTTGTTTCTGAACCAGTGGTGTATGTCTGCTACATATTTTAGAATTACTATTGTAACTAGCTGGAAAATGAAAATGTTTCAAGCAGCAAACTTTGAACAAGTCTCTTTCATCAAAATCCATCAGTCTCTGTCTGAAAATTTCCAAGTACCTTCAAATTAAAACCTAAAAAATGTTTTTCCATAAGTAGAACAAAGGTTCCTCTCCTGTAGAGGAGAATTAGGGAAGAAAATGAAGGCAGGACTTCAAAGAAACAGATCTTATTAGAATGTCTTCTTGAACTACCACATTTTTAGGACAATCTAAAATTCATTAAAATTTTGCCAGCTTACTCAAGAAGCCAGTAATTAACCCTAACTGCTACTGTGAAACTTTCTGGTATCAGCTTTTGTGGATGTATTCCAGCTGGAACCAAAGTTCAACAAATAAAGTAAGTTTTTCAAACTTTTATAGGGGCAACTGTGATACAGAGCATTGTGTAGAACCAGAAATAATACAGCGTTGACTTTTGCCCTCCCTGATTCTAGGCTGGCTACGCATACAGCAACCATCAGACTGCAATAAATGAAAAAAACATACCAGTAATAAGAAAGGGTTGATATAGTTGCAGAGATTCACCTGAGCTCCCAGAGAAATTTAGATGTGCTCAATATTTTTTACTTCTTCCACAACAAGCTTATAAGTCCCTAAAATTGCCGTGATGTCCTTTTGCAAGTTATTCTGCCTTCCATCTGTACTTGCTGTTCAGCTCAAAGCAGCAGTACTGAAGCACAGGGTCAAAGTACTCCCTCAACTTTTTTTTTTGTGTGTGTATATATGTGAATACATGTCTCCTTCTGTGTCTCTATTTATGATATACTTTGTTACTTCCAGATATAAAACCCACAGACAGTTTCTGCCTACCAAGCCATGCAATTACCAGCATGTACTAATTTTGATTAGTATAGAAAAAAGTTGGAGTTTTCTAAATTGGAAATATTTTTATCAGGTCGTGGAGACCATATCACCAAATATCTTTGAAAGAATCTGCATTTCTGGAGATTGCACTTGTTCTTAGCCTGTAAACACATCCCATTCGGTGCTGCTATGGTCGAAGACCATCACAAGAATGATTGGAAGTACAGTTTTTATAATATGGGCAGAGGTTCTGTAGAACAACCAATAGCTAGGAAAAAGTATTCAGCAAACAGCAATGTCCAGATTTTTTAGAGCTAGCAAATGACTTTGAGATTTTTATAAATGATGAAAAAACAAGAAATAAATACTGATTATTCCAAGGACAGAATGTAAAATGTAAGGCTTGTGATAGTACAGATGAGGAAGCCTCCTGTTTCCTCCTTTGTGTGGGCTTATGGCAAGAAAGGTATGCACTTCTGCCCATTTATTGATTACTATATAGTATGTCTCCCGAGGCAGTAACGAAGCCAGGGGCAGGGAAATAATGCCACATAAAAAAAAATTCA
The DNA here is from genome assembly GCF_963210335.1 of Falco punctatus. Taxonomy (NCBI): domain Eukaryota; kingdom Metazoa; phylum Chordata; class Aves; order Falconiformes; family Falconidae; genus Falco; species Falco punctatus. The sequence continues at coordinate 15,778,546 of NC_137586.1, read as the reverse complement.
TCAGCCATAAGAAAGTTACCTTGAGACAGGCTGGTTGTTGGTTTTGACTGAAGTCAATAACAAACTTGTAAAATAGTTGAGAGACTCAGCAGAAAAAGTCAATTACCAATGTTGTTGCTTCAAGGGGTTTTATTATGCTGTTAAAATACAGTAAGACAGAATAAGTAGGCTTGGACTTGTCACAGTTTTGTGACCTTTTTTAAGGTGCAACACTCTTTTGGGTATTTTTCCCTTCTCAAGAAGTCATTTTTTAGGCTACCTCTCTCCCTAACACATGTTCAAGCTCATCTGAAATACATTTCTAATTTAGAGCAATTAGCTAGCAAGTAGTAACACTATAAACCAAATCCAAAACTGTAAATACTGGCATGTTCTCCATCCTCTGTGTAAGTGCTGCCAAAGCTGAGTTTGCCCTGCTTCATCCAAAGGCAGCCTTTCAAAGACAGAAAGGTGCTAAGGTGCAGCTCAAACCATATCAATAGAAGCTACTTAACCAGACATTTCGGAAAACCTTTCTATGTATTAGCTGCCTTGGCAGGCAGACCAGTACGAGCACCTCCCTGTGCACTCCCAGCTGATGCACAGCCGTCCGCTCCAGACTAGCTGTGCTACATGTGGTAGTCTACTCTGGGTCTTGTGGCCAGAGGATTGTGAGATTCACATTGTGAACAGGTAAGAAAAAATTCAAAAAGCTCAATTTTTTTCTCTGTCCTTTTTGCACACGCTAATAAGGCCGGGCACAGTTTTGTCCTCTATTTTTGTTAAAAGGAAATAGTGTAAGAGGGAAACTGTGCTTGGGTGTTAGTGGAATTCCCTGATGGAGCCATATGCCTCAGTTCCAGTAAATGCAAAGTTGAAAATGCCTAATACAGGGAAAACATATGCCAAAATAAACTGCAGAGCTGAGCTGGTCTTTGTTAGCAAAGCAGTTGTACTTAGGGAAGGTTCTCAGCTGGTGAAAATAATAAAACATGTCAGTGATCATGATGAAGGAAGGTGAGCTTATTTTACCTAGGGAAACAGGCTTTATCGCCAATAAATATAGAACTTGCATTTGTCCACTTTGTTCCATTGCACAGCCCTTTTTACCTACACTTTGTGTCTCACATCTGGCAAACTCCAAATTTACATACAGGGTAAAGAGTACTATGAAGTAATGGGGTTTTCCACTTGAAAGTGAGCTTGTATTTTTATTTCTAGAGAAAGGTCAGAGTGACCAGGAAAAGCAGTCATTTGCAGTAGTCCCACAGCAAGATAAACGTAAATTCTTTAGGATGACTGAAGTGAGATGTGAGGTTAATTAAATAGCAAATAATAGGCTTATTTTACCATTTTTTCAGATTAAACATGAGTGCCATAGTTTTCTCCAATGTTTTCTTTTCTGACCTTCTACTTTACTGCAGACACATGTATTTTCTTCCCCCAAATGTTAGCTCTAAATTAAACGTGAAATGTATGAACAGTAAATATTTGTGAGAAGTAAACACATATTTCTGAAAGAAAATCAGATACCTGATATTTAGCTAATATACATGTTCTGCATGGCTTGATATTTATTCACACACTGGGATACTTCTAATTGCAACATACATGAAAAATTTGAAAATGTGCTGTACCATGTACATGCTGTACTGGTGCTCTTAACACTAACAGGTGCCAAACCTGGATGGGTGTTGTAAAACTGAATTACCGGCTTACCTTTGGAGACAGACGGTACTATAAGGCATGCATGTCCGTTTCTCCAGCTACCCAGAAGCGTTGCAGGAGGAGAACAGCATCATGTTCTAAGAAATGGTACTGAGAAGTAAAATCATTCATATACTTTTAATAAAGATATGCACTTGAAGCATAGCTGAGTAACATGTGGAGGGAATGTGATGGCACAGATACACCTAGGCAAGTGTGTAATTCCACATAAAGCGAGAAAATTCAGAGGGTAAGGTAGCCAGCTGTTTGAATCTAACTTTAAATTTAAGATAGATTCCTTTCCTGAGCTTCTGGCAAAGATTCTTACTTCAACGATTCTGCAGGAGTTTTTCTTTCCCACCAGTTGAGATTATACTTCTTTTGCAAAGAGTATGTCCATGTATCATTCATAGCAGAACATTTGAAATTATAAAAGAATAGACACTGTAAGTTATATTTAGACACTCAGCTTCCAAGTTAGCAAATTTCAACCATAGTGTCTGGGCTTAGATATAGGCTGTGTTTACCTATGAATGAGATGAGCTTTTGATATTTTTTTTAGTAAAAACAAAAGGAAAGAAAACATTGCTAGTACAGCTAAGTGTGTATCTTCCATGTTTATATGCCTGCACAGAGAGATACACACATATATACACACATGACTGGGCAACATCTGCCACTCTTTTGTTCAGAAATAAAACTTCTGCATTTAATGTCCTTTAGAATAATTCTAAAAATGCAAGTCAGAGACATATTTTACCCCGGGGAAGGATGGATGTTTAAAATGCAGGTCTGTCAGCACAAGGCAAGCTTGTAAGGTAGAGGCCATAGCATTTACTTGGCCAACAATCATAGTGGGAAAAGCGGACAAAATTTGAAGGCAGAATTTGTGAAGATCTGACTTAACTTTTCAAGTATAAAATTGGTCAAACGTGTTCGTCTAAGAACATGACAGCCAGGGAGATTAGAGATACAGTTATATCTTTATACTTAAGGGCCTCTTATAAAATCACAGCATTGCTAAAGTATGGCTGGGAGGAACTTCAGAAGATCATCCAGCCGATTTACCTTCCCACTACAAGAACCATTACATCTATGCCATTTCAAACATTTGCCCAGCCTTTTTGCAAAAACTCTAGAACTATCTGTGGGAAAATTAAGTCCAGGGCTTTGCAGTTTGTACTGGTACAAAACTTTTCCTAACAAACTGAAGTATTTTCTGCTGCAATGTAAAAGGAACATGGTTAAAAGCTGGACCTTTCCACCTGGAATGCAATGTAGGCTACAGTTCGGGACTGTGGTGGCTCAAATGCTTTTTGTCTATCTCCAGTGAAAATTCTGTTCCAGGCTTGTGTGTGCACACATTCGTGCATCAACAATGCAACAAAGTTTTAAGGCAACAGTATCAAACAAAACAAAATAAATATAGGTTGTTTCTTAACAAAATAATACTAACAAGACAAGAATATTTTGTTGTTCTACAACTGGAAGTGAAGAAAATGGCTGTCACCTTGTAAAGGAACCTGTGGCTTTCTCCTATGCGCCCCTTCTGCTGCTCAGCCCAAATTGCCATGCAACCACTTTCTGCAAGCTTGAGGCTACCCAGTAACCCCGAGACTTACCGCTTTAGCGCAACAATGCCCTACCAGCCTCTAATATATCTAAGCATAAGCATGAAAAAAAACCCTAGGGAAATTTTAAAATTCTGAATGACACTGTTGCACTGTGTAGTAGGTGTACCCAAGGTTGGTAGCTACCTCTGCTGTACAGAGGCATGCTGCTCCTGTTCCCCTAGCTAGACAGAGCAACAAAGATAGATTTTAAGTGGCGTTTCTGGTGGGGAAGGACCCAGGATTCACCCCCACCCCTCCAGCTATCCTAAGGTAAAGTTAAAGGCAGCTGAGGAAATGAGTGGGGAGCTCTTGCCCTGCTATGTTTGTGATTGTAGTCGTACTTTGACCATGATCTACCAAGTATTACTGTCTACCAAGCATTTGTCACTGGTCTGAAGGCTACTGTCTGGTCTTTAATGCTAAGGAGTGGTAATAAAACAATGTTGCTTTTCTAAAGCAACATACCTATATGTGAGCACAGCTCACAAGGGTGGTAGAAGAGATGTTATGTGATCAGCGTGAACCTATTCATGCTATGACAAATACAAACGGTGACAAATACAAAGGGTGACTGACTGAAAATTTCCAATTCAGTATAGAGAAAAACACTCAGAGACTTTCTTTACTGTGAGTTTGAATAATGGACTTTTGTTATTAAATGCTGGCATTGATTTCTGTGTACTACATGTAAGGTCATATTTTGTGCCGTTTTCTGTGGAAGAGTCTCAATGCATGGGAAGAGTATGTAGTTGTGATAAAGGGGCTCTTCCCATTCAGGACTTGTTATAGGACGCAACAGTGTCAAATGTATTTTATACATACTGTATATGCTTTCTTGTATGAAGAGGTTTTATGATTTTTTTACCATTTTCAGTACATTTTAACAAGCAAATTCATAAGTTAGCAACAGTTATTTAATTCTCTTCTATCTATTTTCATCTTAAAAAATTATAAAGCCTTTTGTATTATACTCATTAGTCTCTTAGCAGGATGCAACAGCCTTTTTCATAGCATTTCTGTTTGCTCATATTTTCTGTTATTTTCATAAAGATTTAAAAACTGTACAGATAATATTGTTTTCAATTTATTAACCTAATTTACTGGTACTGTTAGTGTGTTTCTACAAAGTTGTTTAGGACAACAGTTTTACTTGAACTATACTGTCATCTTGTGGTGACCAATGTCTCTGGTTCAAATTCACACATGAAAGTTTCCTTTACAAACTGAAGAATCTGGATACTATACAAATAAAGTCATGTTTCTTGTGGCTGCTTGGTAACAGAAATTCCGTGTAGTTTCTTTCCCACTAATTCCAATCGAGTTCTCTACCTCTGCAAATCAAGATCCAGAGGCAAGGGCATCCAAACTGACAGTCATTGAAAATGTTGCCCTTGAATCCCTCAGTTCTCCTGCAGCCTTCCTGAGACATTGTCACCTAGGTCAAAGTGATCAGTATCCAAGAGGGTACTGAAAGGCATTCCTTTGACCTAAAAGATCACATTTAGAAATAAAGACTTCATCTTGTCTGCACCTCTGAAGATAATTGGTATCAATCACTGACTAGTTTCTAGTCTATATGAAGCTTTAATCTTCACTATTCCTGTCCCTTGAAGTCATTCCTGTTTGTGCAAAGGGCGCTACGCATGCACAATGACGACATTAGACAGAAGTTGCTTGGATATCAGTCTTGCATTTGGTACACACAAGTCCTTTCAGCAGTGTTCAGGTTTCACAGAACCAGTACAACTACTTTATTTTTTGGAGCAAATACCACCATGGCTGTACTGCACCCTGGTGATGGCGTGATGTAGTAGCATGACACCAAACCTGTGCTCAATAAATGCCACCGAGGTTCTTCGGTACTCATACCCATCTTCCTCTCTACTGCCTAGCCAGCCCTGGTTTTGGTCTCCCTGACCCTGAGCTGGACTTATCTGTAAGACTGCTCTGCTCCAGTTGTGGGAGGGACTGGGAGTGAGTGCTTGGGCAGAGCAAGGAGGTCAGGAAGGTCTGTCTATGGGCCTTGGGTGGAATCAGCTTGAGGCAGAGGGCCTTATACCCCAGAGGGATGGAAGAAAAAATGGATGGGCATATTCGGTGTTGCACTTCAGTTTTTCAACCCCAACCAGATTGCACAGGCTGCAGAACATGGTGCTAGGGGATACAGAAAAGCATTTGTCTACGGTATTCAGTAAACTCTGATCTGTAATAGGATCAGTGTTTGCGGGCATGACAGAGTTGCTCCCATCACCGGACCTGGCTGGACTAGAAGTGCTGTGCAGCGAAGAGGGTCACCCGTGGAGAGTCGGCCAAGTCACGACAATCACACCAATATAGCTACATGCGGTGCTCACTTTATTAAACAAACAGGTCATATTTATAACTTAAACCAACCGCTCACACGACTCTACACACAGGTGATTGGATAAAAGTTTCTGGTCATGCGGGCGCCCGTCGGTGAGCATGCTGCAGGCGCCTGATCACAGTGTGCCGATGAGAGTGTGTTGATTTGTTGATTTCTCGGTTCCCAGGACTAGCTCTGCACCTGGCTTCTTGTTTGTGCATAGCTTGTTTTCTTTCTCACACTGCTTGTTCCAAGGACAATTTAAAGTTGCTCTGCAGCTTCAACTAACAGGCCTGGGTTGTCCAACTTGGACAATGGTAACATATGTCCTTGGTCCTTTAAAAATTCCTCTACAGTGCGGAAACTGTGATGGGACACCAGCTGCAGTGACAGACTATTTCCGACATTAAAAAGACAGTGCTGAAATCCAGGCATTTTGCCTTCTAGATTTTTAACTACTTCTTTATGCATCAAAGAAGAAGGGTAAATTAGCCAGTGCTGAATTTAGGCTGTGCCATTCAGCAACTGCCAGTACAGGAGTCTGTGGGGTTTGAGCAGGCTGGAGTTCACTATGGGTGGTGAACTCTATGTTCATCTGCGACCTGCATGGGGGCTAAGAGCTTCTGAGATGGTACTGGGTCAGCCACAGTTCTGCCCATTCTCCACCCTAAAAGTATCCAGTGTTCCTGAATACTAAAGACTACCGCATTACAATACCAAAAATCTTTCTATCCTAACAGGTTTAAAGACATGTAAATGAACAAGATTATTTTTATCGCACAAAGGACAAGAATAATCCCTCCAGCAGTATATCCTTGCAGGCAGCCAAACCAACATACTTCCTTTGGAGGCTGTTGCCATGGCATCTGTCCAATGTCTTCACAGCATCTTCCAGATTTCTGAGATCTAACGAGAAAGAATGAGGAAAGGAGACACCAGGCAAATGCCACACAGCAAGGTTGCTGGGAGAAATATGATTCCAGCCCAGTCTGTAGCATGTATTCATACTGTTTGAGCTTATCAGGTTTTGTGTGGCGTTTCATCCATAGGACACTGAGTTTTCTCTTTTGATTATTGGCAAGACAGAACTGTTATTAAAATATTTTCATTAAGTCAATCAGGGCAAAATTAATTTTACCTAAAACCAGTCACATATGTGCCTAGCCTAATGGAAGGAAAAGGGTTCCTCGCAAGGATGATTTTCCAGCCTACTTTAGACACCAAATTTAAGATGGGATGATTTACCCTCTGGAACCATTTGTCTCTCTCCTTTAACAGTGGCGCCATGGATGGACTAAATGCCTGGATTTTCAGGTGAAGTAAAATGAATGTGAGCAAACACCTCTGCCTTAGGTGTTCCTTCGGTGATATAAATTGCCAACCAAAATGAAGAAGCTCAGTGAACAGCCAGGGCCACACCTTTGTGTGTCTGGAAACAATGCTGCTAAAGTCAAAATGGCTTTTTGCCCCTTCCCTTAACATTAGCAGAGGTCAAAAGCCTCCCAGCACATAAATTAGCAGGAAAGGAATTCAGGGAGAGGCCACACTCAGGAAACAAGTGAGATAAATTAACACTGAGATAACCATACAAGGCTGATTTGTCCAGGAGTGAAAATGCAGCAGACACAGCTTCACTGCTTTGGGGATTGTGCCATGGGATGATCTCTTTTTCTGGACAATGAGCTCCATGTTACAGGGGTTCAACTGTCCACACATTCATTGTGGCAGAGCTCCTCACAGTTTACAGGCATGCGGCAGGTCCAGAGAAATGTATTTTGGAATAACTGCATTTTTATTCAGTAAACAAGAAGCAGAATGAATGAGAACTAGCCTGCCAAAGAAATACATACTTTTATCAAGAGCTGTTAGACAAGGTTGTATACTTCTACAATCAAGGATAAATAAACTGGTTTTATCATCAACTTCTGACTTTGACAGGACAAGGTGTTGAACTAGGGATAAGAAACACAACTTTCTTCAGTTTCTCTCTGTCCATGTTATTTCCCCCAAATTAACGCTTCCAAGATAAAACTGTGTGTAGATTGTGAGTCTACTGAAGATGTGTGGTCACCTGGCATGTGAGAATTTAAATGAATAAAACCTGACTTTGCATTAACAGTGTCCGTTATGGTGCTTTTAACTGCAGGCAGACTGGCCCCTACCATGGGGCGGCCAGGATGGGGTCACAGACAAGGAGACAGCAGGAGAGCTGCCTATTTTTTAAGGCAGTTCACTTCAAAAGTATGTATTACAGCCAAGAGTACCTTGTCCCTAAATTTCATTCATTCATTAGAGTAATTTTCACTGAAGTTGTAAGTAAGGCTAGGGCTTGACTCTGCAATCTGAAGCACAGCTGTAGGCACCTCCGAAGAGCAGCACATGCACTACTGCAGAGAAGCAGCACTGGAGTTAAAAATTACGTGCCAGCATTGCTGTCTAAACACCAGAATTCTTGAACTCTGATTTAGTCTTTAACTATATGTGCACAGAGTTTAGGTCAAGCTGACCCTCTAGAGCTGTCAAGAATGACAAATGAAGGGGCTTCTAATGAAGGGGGTCAGCCTAGGGAAAGACAGAACAAAGAGCATGCTGTCTCTGTGATGGAGGCCATGCACACTTAAGACTATCTTGGTCACGTTAAACTCATGAGTCAGCACCGACGGCCTTCAGCCTGGCCCTGGAAGGAACTATCCTCATTGTAATACAAAAAATCACACCCCTAAGGGAAGGTCCCGGGCCCACTCAGACCCTTCCTCAGAGAGCATGCTATAGGTAATGGATATGCAGATGTGTGCCAAATCATCTGTACGGACCTGCCCTCTGGGCAGCGAAAGTGCAGTAACGTTTTGTGTACAATGTTTGTAACTTTGTACGGCGGCATGCTGGCCGTGTTGCCCAGCACCCAGACTTGCCGGGCTCTGTAATAAAGCAGCGTCTCCCCTCAGCGTGTAGGCCTGGCTTGCTGCACGCCTACAGCGGACAGCACGGCAGCCTACGTGCACGGAGCCCTTCCTTCACCCGGCAGAGACTATTTACGCCTCAGCCGTTACCCCCGGGAGCCGCGGGGCCACAGCCTAGGTGCACCCCACACACCGGCTCTGCCGTGGTGCCACGCCGCACGCCGCGGCTTTCCATGCCCCCGCCACCGCACGCAGGGGCCGCGCGTGCGCAGCCGGGCCGCCGCCGCGCCGCGCGGGAGCGGGCGTGACGTCATCCTCCGGAAGCGGTTGCCGGGCCGTGGCGGAAGCGGGGCGGGGCTCGGTCTCTTTGGTGCGGGCGGCCGGAGAAGATGGTGAGTGCTCGGGCGCGGGTGCTGGGTATCCGCGGCCATCCGCCTCCGCGCCCGGCCCTGCGGTGCCGCGGGTCTTGCCTGGGGCGCGGGGGAGCCCTGCGCTCTGCTGTGGCCGCGCTCGGCGGCGGGACAGCGGGGCCGGGGCCTGAGGGCCTGGCGGCGGGGGCTCGGGTGCGGGCGCGGCGCAGCGCGGCTCGGCTCGGCTCGGCTCGGCTCGTTCCGGGCGGGGAGGGCAGGCTGCGGTGGGGTGCGGGGCGGTGCCGCCGCCCGGGCGCAGCCGGGGTCTGCTACGTGCTTGCTGCGGGCCGGGCCGGCGCTCTCCCCGTGGCCGAAGCAGCCGCGCGGTAACGTGGCAAGAGGGGGTTCCAGAGGAAGGCTTCTGTGGTGAGTGCGGCTGCTCTGCCTGGAGCAAGTAACCTTCTACAGGAAGGAGCAGTTTTACTGGTTGTTAGCGATGAGTTTGGGGGAGATGGGAAGGGAGCTGGAGATAACCGCGCGGTGTGTTCGTGGTATTCCGGCATAGGGCGGCGGGTGGGGTGGAAGGGCAACAGGAGGCGCCAGGGAATGATTTATAAAAACGGAGGCGACCTGTAGGCGAAACTGGGTAGATGTTTCAGAGTTCACTATGCGTCTGACGTGTTTATTCGTCTTACTGGATTTGTATGTATTTTTTTGTAAGCTAATTTTTCTTTCAGTTACATAATGGGTAGGTGTTCGACATTTTCAACATGCTGTGTCTCAAAATGCTTTTCAGACGAAGGGTACCTCGTCATTTGGTAAGCGGCGAAATAAGACGCACACATTGTGTCGTCGATGTGGATCCAAGGCGTACCATCTGCAGAAATCTACCTGTGGGAAATGTGGTTACCCTGCTAAGCGTAAGAGAAAGTGTAAGTAACAAACTTTTTAACTGACTTTTTAAAAATTTGTGAGTTTTTGCTTTTCTGGTAGTCTTGACTTTTTCCGACCAAGGAGGAGTACTGTGTCATCTTGCAGTGTTTGGAGGTTTTTTTAAAATTAATGCATATTTAACTATATTCTAACATTCGGTATTACTACACAGAAATCTGCTTAATTTATGATTTTTTTTTTCTTCTCTCAGATTGAATAATTGTGCTGTACAACTGTAATGTGCAACTTAATTATTTGGTGCGGATGAGTAAAAGTAACTTGTATGTTTTAGATAACTGGAGCGCAAAGGCTAAAAGACGCAACACCACTGGTACTGGTCGCATGAGGCACCTGAAAAAGGTCTACCGTCGATTCAGGTATAATATTTTATTACAAGCTAGTGTGGTGTGAAATCCTGCATAGATATCACTATATTAGAAAATACATCATTCAGAGTTAGCATACGCTTAATGTGGTATGAAACTCTTAAATATATAATGAAATGATGCTTTATATCAGTGGCTGCATATTATTTGAGGATAAAAAAAGCTCATTTACTGTTAAGACATAGGTTGTATAATAAGCTCTGATTCTCTTAAGTGTAGATAGTACAGAGCACAGGTTATTGTAATAAAATGCCCACATTTAGAAAGATACGCTTTGTGTAGTATTGCATTTGTTTGTGAGTCTGTTAAATTGTCAGTTGTGCTCAAGTGTGGGTTTTTGTAAGAGACAAGTCTTGAAATGCATTCCAGTCCCCTTTTGCCCACAAAAACAAAAGTCAGGACTAGAATAACTTCAGTAGTAGCTCTCTTATTTGGAATTCAGTTAGTAGTAAGTATGTATAACATCACAGGTTTCTAAAACTTGTTACAAAGCTCTTACTTGTATTTAGAAGGCAATGGTGGGGATATTGTGCTGTTAAACTTATTCCTTTGTAATGACCTCCATGTTCTAAAACCGAGCTCTGTATCTTCTGGCCTAATAAATGAGAAATCTGGATGGAAAATACCAAGTAATGAAAGGGTCTTGTCATAAAAATGGGATTTAATAGCGAAAAGTAGGAGTCTTAAGACCCAGACCTGAGTGTAGCTGAGGGATCCATTCATCTGTTTTGGTGAGCACAGTCTTAATCAGCAGTGGCCAGAAAATGCCTTAGAGTGTGCAACAGCGGCCTGCTTTCCACTGGTGTCGTTGAATAGAAATGTTATATCCAAAAGGGAACTTGGTGCAGACCCTTATTTTGTCACACCTGTCTTAACCTATGGTTGAAAGCACAGAGGATTTCTATAAGAAATGAACTTGTGCTTCACAAACATGAGATCTTTTGCTGAGTTGCTTAATAGGAACATAAAGTAAGGAGTGCCTCCAGCAGATGTAGCGTGTGTGATGCAGTCTGGCCGTGTTCACTCAGTTACTGAAATCTTCCTGTTTGAAGAAATCAAACTGCAGCAGAAGAGAGCAAAACCCACACTGCTTATTCCAAACATTTATTAACAAAAGATGTTTATTAAAAATGTCTGGACATACCAACTCCATGGTGATTTCAGTGCATTACTGAGATAAGCTGGAAGAAGCTGGTGAACTTGATCTAAAACATTAGTTGTCAGAAAATAACCTGGAGCAGTGATCATCCTTTCTAGAAGTGGTAACCATATTTCTACTTGCAGGAATGGATTCCGTGAGGGAACTACACCGAAGCCCAAGAGAGCAGCTGTTGCAGCCTCCAGTTCATCATAAAGGCTCATCTGTTTGTTAAAATAAATGGTCTTATCCAGGACGTGTCACTTTGTGTGCATGTTTTACTTCAGTGAAATGCAGGAATCCTGAAAATACATGTATTTACGGACAGTTTTTTAATGCTTTGAAGCACCTCATTACAAGCAATTTTTTAATTGACTTTTCATTTGATAACAACTTTTCCTTGAAAAGGACTGTTATCTCTGTGTTGCACTTAAAGAGGCTTGTGCGTGTTACTCAAAAGAACTTAGCTGCAAGAGGAAGGGAATATTGGCACTATGGACTTGCCCACATTGCCTCCGAGTTTCATTCTGCCCTAGTTGGTAGATTTAGAATTTTATCTTTGAGATAGTAACTTGAATAATGGCTCTACATTCTGTTTTGGGGAGGCAATAGTTAAAGAGGGGTTTCCAGCCTTCATCATTTTCCACTGCTGTGTGGTGCTGAGAGGTCTGCAGAGGTATTGCTTATTCAGTGGGTCGTTGCTGCTTGGGCAAAAAGTAACTCCAGGTGTGGAGCACGCATACTGCCAGACACAAAGCGGTTAGAGATCTGTGGTAGTTGCGACAGAAGTTGTCTGAATGGTCTGGGGAGGTTGGTGTGGAAAGCTCGTGCACAAACAGATCTGAATTAACTGTGCTGGGTGTAAACGGCAGGTAGTAACAATACAGAAGTAAGGCACTTCAGGGTGGTTGTGGATTGGTGCCCAATGGATTTGTACCTTGCATGGTGTGTTACTGGGCTTCTCAGCTGGCTTTCAAACTGCTTTTAAAAAGTCATAAGGTGACATAAAAGTTTGGGAAATTGCAGTAAGCACTGCAAGGGTTCAGAGGCTTTTCAGGTGCCTTGAAGAGAAAACCCCAAAACTTCTGATGCTTTAAGTTTCTGAGGCTGTTCTTACTGTGACTTCTGGTTTCATCATGAAGTTCAGGAAGCAGCACACCACTTTGTCAGTACTGGAGGATCAGCAGTTAACCTACCAGCTTGAGCCAACCACTGAAGACATTTTCAGCCAGGTGTTAAACGGGAATATATTTGACTGCACTTTCTTGCATTTTTAAATGTAGTACAGGTAATGCTTTTGGATACTTGAGTGTATCTAGTTGGGCTGTTCCTAAACGAAAGAACAGCTTCCTGCTGTTGCTTTTGTATGGAACAAACACTGAACACTGCTTTCAACAGGTCCTGAGAGTCTGAAAGTAAGCAGTGGTGAAGCTGTTCGAATGCACTTTGCACATACTACGTGTCCATGTATTCCTAGGGCTCAGGAGTGCATCTGAAACGTGTTACTTCGTGATACACTGGGAAACAAATGCAGGAGGAAGTAATCATAAAGGTGTTCGTTGTCACTCTCAGAGTGAGATTAACCCCTCAAAGCATATTGAGAACAGGTCAGCCAGGCTCTAAAGGGCTTGTTGGGCAATGGTAGTCGGACAATGGTACAGCAGGTATTCTGGCTATGGGTGGGAATTAAAAGTCTTTGCAAAGTCTTACATGATCTTGGGTGTAGTGCAGGATTTTTGTTCTGAGCAGTCTGTTGTGTTGACCAGCAAGTGTGATGTAATAATACTGCAAAGGCAAGTGCTTAGATTTGCTGCTGCTACCTGTTAGCTCCTCAGTGTGAACTATGCTCCCAAAACGTGTGCATTTGTATAATATGCAACATAACAAGGTAACAGTGATTGAAACTTGCAATGGCTTGCAGTAACTTTGAAGACTCTCAAACTTCATTTCAGGGAGAATTTTGCCTACAGCAAGAAAATTTTATGGACGAGGAATTTGACAGCCACTGTGGTTTCAACTGCTTTTTAAGTGTGGGGCAGGATATTGGTTAATTTGGGTCAGGAATTATACTGGATATAGATCCTGAAACACAGTTCTTTGTAGTGTTTTCTTAAATGTTGAAAGCTGGACTGCCTTGGTTTTTCAGTATATAATCTTTTGTTGAAATCTTATTAAAAGCATGTTAAGGCTTATCAGTTTGAACTGAACCTCTGCATAGGGATGGGGGGGGAGAATCAGAAAGGAATGTAAAACACAGGGGTTGAGTTAAGAACAATTTAATAGGTAAAGCAAAAGCCACGCATGCAAGCAAAGCAAAGCAAGGAATTCATTCACAGCTTCCCATGGGCAGGCAGGTGTTCAGCTGTGTCCAGGGAAGCTGAGCTCCATCATGCATAATGTTACTTGGGAAGACAAACGCCATAAGGCCGAATGTCCCGCCACCCTTCTTTTTCCCCCGGTTTACATACTCAGCATGATGCCCCGTGGTATGGAATACCTCTTTGGTTAGTTCAGAGCAGCTGTCCTGGCTGTGTCCCTCCCAATTTCCCGTGCCTCTCCAGCCCTCTGGCTGGCAGGGCTCAAGGAGCCAAACAGTCCTTAATTTAGTATAAACATCACCCAGCAACAACTGAAAACATCAGTGTGCTATCAACATTGTTCTCACATCAGAGCCAAAACACAGCACAGCTACTAAGATGAAAATTAACTCCATCCCAGCTGATACCTGGACACACACTCAGAGGGCGATGCTGGTAGCAGTGTGCTGTGATCCAGGAGAGCTCAAAGGGTCCCACTTAGGACCACTGATTATAGGGTTGCAAGATGATTGGCTTTAGTCATCTGTAAATTTCCATTCTAGCCACAGTCTCGGTTGGTAATTTTTTAAAATTCCAGTAACAATGGTACTGCTGCACTTTGGCTATGATTCAGGTAAGGAATGTTTCAAGGCTCTCAGGGAATGACTGATCATTCCTGCTTATGTTCCCCACCTTTTTCAGGCAACAGGGCATCCTGGTAGCGTCAGTGCTGTTTAGCTATGCCAGAGTTGCTAGTACAGTCAAGGGATGCTTAACTGCACAACTCATTACACAAAGGCCAAGGCCTAACAGGAATCCCTGAGATCATAGAGCAGCCCAGATGAGGGAGGGAAATGGACCACCACAGGGTCTGAGGGTTTTTTCAGTCTCCAGCTTATAAGTGGGAATTCAGCTTACTGCCATGGAGCACTATTTCATTTGTGTTGGTTCATAGCGAAAGGATGACAAGACATAACACAGCTGTTCAATGCATAGTGAGACACAAGTATCGGGCAACTAACCAATTCCTCAAATGAAGTACTTACTGTTCTAGTACTTTCAGTACTGTTGTACATCCTGCAAAGACATGTAAATGACAGTACGTGCTTTGTAGATAGGTTCTGCAAACTGGCAAACCCAGCAGGGTGAATGAGCTACCTCTCCATCAGTGTGAGATTGTTGACTCCACAGCAGGAACAGCTGGACAAGGTGTTTCACACTTTCTGACTCCCAGCTGTTTCCACCATCCATTTCTACCATGTTAGCATAAAGTGGTGCTAATATTACTTTACCTATAAATTAAGATTACGTCCTCTGTCCAAGGCATGATTCTGCTGACCCCCTTCCTTACTTCTCTGAGAATTGAAAACTCATATCATCTCATGATTGCTATGCCCAAGATGGCCCCCAACCACCACATCACCCACAAGCTCTTCTTCGTTCACTAAAAACAGGTCCAGTGGTGCACATTCCCTCGCTGGTTTATGGACCAGCACGTCAGGACGTTATCTTCCACATAGGTGAGGAACCTCCTACAATGCTTCCTCTCCACTGTGTAGTATTTCCAGCCATCTGCTAAGTTGAAATCCCCCATGAGAACAAAGGCTAGTGATTGTGAGTCCCTCTACTCGGGCACTCCTGCCACAGCCGTGCCCAGTCCCACCAGCAGTGGTGGTGCCACAGCTCGTTCCCCTCAGGGCACACTCCGGGCAGCTGCAGCCGCCGCAGCGGGCACAAAGCTCGGCCAGGACACTGGGTGGGCATGGTGGTGGCCTGGCAGAGCCAGCACAGGCAAGAACTGAGGAGCTGCATTTTCTTTCTTGAAGAAGTCAAACACAAGTGAAATGTTAATATATTGATATTGGACCAGAGCTTTTTGGGCAAGGCCCTCCCTCAGGCATTCAGAGAATGAGATATTGCTCATGCTGAGGAAGTACCTTGGCAGGGATAGAAAGAGTGGGAAAGAGAGGCAGAAGAGAGGGGAAGGAAAAGAAGGGGGGGGGAAGAAGGCGAAGGAAGGAAGGACTGCAGGAGGGAAGGCAGGGAGGGAGGAAGGCAGAGAGGATGGGCGGAAGGGACACAGCAGGGAGAGGCACCTGTGCGCTGGGTTTGGGAGGCTTCAGCAGTGCCCAGCTTGCTCCCTGTGGACAAGAGGTCCTCCCCGTCCTGGGGTGTGGGTGGCCTTTGGTGGCTGCTGTCCCCAAAGCCCGCAGCACTGTCTGGAAATAGCAGCTGTAATTCACATGAGAATCCACTCTCTCTAGTCCATGTTGGCACACCTGTAATTAGGAATTCAGTGAAAATTGCCCCAAGGGAAATCAGAAGAAACTTTGTTGAAAGGTGGATGGAGGCTGGAAGAACTGCAGGCTGTTAAGAAAAGGGAACATTAAGAACAGAGTATAGTAATAACTAGGAGGTGCTGCAACCGTGAAATACTCTGCCTCACATAAACCCCACCTTTAATCCTGCTGTACAAACCCAGAATGACTCTGCAGCTCTCAATGTCATTGCTTATCTTAAACTGATGTAAGATAGTCAGCTGCCCACCAGTTCTGCATGTCCCTTTCACTTAGTCAAGGATGTGTACATTAAAGGCCTCACTTGCTATCACACCACTCTTGCTTTTCTCTAGAACAAAAGCCAAAACAAATCTGAAAAATCACAAGGTAAAAAATGAGGCTGTATTTCCCCAGTTTTACAAATCCCTGGGCCAAGTCCTTAGTGGGTTCTGCCTGAAGTGGAATTATACAGCAAGAGGAAGTTCCACCCTCCTCTGAAGTCCACTTTAAAAAGAAATCTGCTTGCATTTCAAAATGCAGTCATGATATTTGAAAATAAATGGAAAATAATATTTTTAGCAGAAATATATATGTGTCAGTCAAAATATTGCCATTTAGTTTCTGTTATAGACTGTTATTCTTTACAATACACTGTAACAGAACATATGTCTTAAATGCTATATTGAAATGAAATTTTAGTTTGCCAGAATTTCCTTTGTTAAAACATATTCCTACAGAATACCTTGCACATAAAAACAATCAAAAAAAGAAAACTCCCTCTAGTTATACTGTTAAACCCTAGCAGTTTAAAGTTGAGTCTGTATGCAGCCACAAGTCCTACATCCACTGCAGTGAACAGAAAAGAAAAACATTTGTTAGTCTCCTGGAATTTCATAGCACTCTGTAGGGTTTGGCCTGGGATATCTCTTTCTTTTGCATAATATTTTCTCACGACCTTATAAGCGTATAGGACTGCTGTATAATAGGATTGCTTCTGAGCATTTGACTGTAAGCGTTGATCTTACTGATGCACTTGCTTCAACAAAAGTGTGAAGGAAGAAGCATATTGAGTGCATAGAGCTAAAGAAATGGGATGAATGGCACATACCTGCAGGTGTAAATCAATACAATTCATGAATACCCAGACAGAGACAGTGCCGTCTACCTTCACCTCTGTAGGATTCAACTTCCTTGCTATAAATCCTGACACTAGTACATGATACAAGATTCAAACTAATTAAAAAAATTAAATAGAAATAATGAAGTTGTTGAAGTCATACATAGTTGTATGTATATACATACATACAACCTTCATAGTTGAAGGTGAGGAGGACTGATTCAGAGCAGTGGGTGTTAATAAATGTACTGGTAACACACCTTGTTTACTACTGCATAATGAAAGCCAATGCCCACATGTGTCAGGACCCAGATTCTGCATTAGAAGGTATTCAGAAATGCTGAAATCAGGATTCTCTCTATAAGGTGAGAATTTCAATAGCCTGAAACTGCAGCAGGAACTATTATTTCTCCCTGTAGATTTCCATTTACTGACAAACCAAACACTGAATTGTAGTAAGGAGGTTCTTTTTTGGTGAATAGAAACTGTTACTTGACAGTCTCATTGACTTGAGGTGTTTATAGGCAAAGCCCAGAAAAGTTTCTGCTATATTAAAATAGCAGTAATGATAAAACCCCGCATCCTTGTGATACCTATGGTGCATACTGATATAGCCTGAATTCCCGATAAGCATAGACTAAAAGGAGTTCTGAAATCATAATGAAAACCCCAGGTTACTGGGGTAAGTGTGGTGCTTGGGCCATCTGCATGTGTCTCCTTCAGGCCTTGATCCTTCAATGGGATCTGTGCTTTTCATGGCACACAGAGCCTTCCACTGAACTCCTAGGAACATGACAAAACCAGGGTTTACCTGGATCACTAAATCTCATCTCCTGTAGATGCATCAGCTGTGAAATGAGCATTTATTTCAGAAGGGCTCAAAGAAGAAAGAACATCCTCCAAGCCCTACAGAGGGTGCCTTCAGCACTCAATAACAAATGAATGGCCTGTCATAATATATATGCTCCCAGGTCTCAATTAACTTCCCCCAGGCAGTGGCCAACAGGAAAAACCTTAGAAGACCTGAAACAAAGGCCAACGATAGAAGATCAAGTGGAAACAAAGGAATTCTGGAAGACTCAGAGCTACCACACCTCCAAAACACATGCACTCAGGTAACTGTTTGGCACTGTGCTGGAAATACCTGACCCTATACAGCTCTGCACACGGACTTGCTCCTCTATTCTTGCTTTAACAGGAGTTTCAGGCCTGTCTTTATAATTGTTTTGTAGTTAAATGTCCTGTGTTTGGTTGGGATAGAGTTAATTTTCTTCTTAGTAGCTAGTGCAGTGCTGTGTTTTGGATCTGGTCTGAAAGCAATGTTGATAGCACACTGATGTTTTTAGTTGTTGCTGGGTAGTATTTATACCAACTCAAGGACTTTTTAGTTTCTTAGGCCCAGACAGCAAGAAGGCTGGAGGGGCACAAGAAATTGGGAGGGGATATGTGGGAGAGGAGGATGGGGAATGTCTGATCATTACTGACAGGAGATAAGAGAGATCTATGAGAGGAGGATAGAGAATGTCTGAAGAGAGATGTACGAGAGGAAGATGGAGAATGTCTGATCTGACAGAAAATAAGAGAACTGGGTCTTATGAAGGAAAGTAAGAGAGATAAATGTGGTTATGTAGCCAAAAGGTGTTTGCATGCTTGAATGATGTATAGCTATGTAACTGCATGAATGGTATCTGCCCTGAGCCTGGTGGTACATACAGCTGGAATTTGTATCTGGGCTCAGAGATATAAATATGGCCTTCTCTGCACAATAAAGTGTCTCTGATTGCACCACAACCGGAGTCCGTGCCTTCATAGCCACAGGGATATAGCTCCAGACCTGACCTGAACGAGCCAAAGATGGGACATCGTGCTCGGTATATACACTGCGGGGGTGGGGGTGGTGTCCGTCAGGGCCTGCTGATCATTGCCGTGGGACCAGCTGGGCACTGGTCAGCAGGTGGTGAGGAACTGAATTGTGCATCCCTTGTTTTCTTTTTTCCCCTTCTGTTTGGATTGTATTCCTTGTCCCTTCTCCCTACTTTTTATTATAACTGTTACTATGATTATTGGGGCTTTTTTTGTTTTATTTCAACTATTAAACTGTAATTATCTCAACCCTCGAGTTTTACATTCCTTTCTGATTCTCCTCCCCATCCCTCTGGATGAAGGGGGAGTGAGCAAGCAGAATGATGGAGGCTGTGGGTGTC
Organism: Falco punctatus; assembly: GCF_963210335.1. NCBI lineage: Eukaryota > Metazoa > Chordata > Aves > Falconiformes > Falconidae > Falco > Falco punctatus. The sequence goes on along the minus strand of NC_137586.1, from coordinate 15,759,299 downwards.
TGGGAGCTCCTCCTGTCAGGTGGATGACAAATGATGGTGCTGCAGATGGTGGGATGACATGCTCCTCAAAGCTGTTGTCTGCTTGCACTGAGTGCAAGATGGATCTGACCCTCCTTCTGCAGATGTGGCACTCATGCTTGCTCTCAGCCCACTGCACAATGCACAGGTAGCAGAATTGGTGGAGACATGGCAGTATGTAGCTGGCCTCCTTCCAGCTGTCCAGGCATATTGGACAGTGGTTCTCGAGCTCTATGGCCACGCTTTCTACATGGTGTGGTGGGCTGGGATGAGCTGGGGATGTCAAGCTGCTGCCACTAACTGGCACTGCAGCAGCGGGTGTCATGCTAGAAGAGAGGCTACAGTCACTCACTGGTCCAGGGAGTGGTGGAAGAGATGTCCAGGTCCCTCAAGAAGGAAACCCTCCCAGCGCCCCATGGTGAAGTTTCCCTACACAGCTCACCTCTGCTGCCGTGAGTGCACCTCCTGGGTGCCCCAGCTGCCTGAACCAGGCAGGGCCAGGGAAAATCCTACAATGGTTCTGCGTCTGGGCACTGATAATTGCAGTGAAGAACCCTTGAGCTCAATCTCAGCACCAGCACCAGCCTTGCTCAACACTCCAACCATACTTGCTCAGATGGGTGCAGGCATGAGCGGGCTGGGTAAGGCTCAGCATCTGGATATAAGCAGTGAGGGATGCATGGTCACATAGTCCATCGCTTGGAAATGTCACAGTCCATCTCTCGGTGACACCAGAATTCATTGCTTGGGGCTGCCACCATCCACTCTTTCGGAACATCACAACAAGCCGTCCTCCTGTGCAGCACTCACACATGTGCCTGGTGTTACTGTGACACCACTGTCCATCCCCCATCCACTGTCTTGTGTTCAGCGTTGGTGTTTATGCCAGTCATTGAGGCCTCGGGCATGTCTTCCCCAGGCCTCATCAGTTTGCCCTGGTGTGGCTGAAGTCTCCAGACATATGCTGCAGGAGGGTTCACTCAGTAACACCTCGTGCCTCCCTTGGAGGTTGCATGACAAAGTCCCACAGGCTGTCCCCACATTCAGCACTGCTGGCCAGCCCTCTGGGCTGCCCTGCTTCCTGCCACAGCAGGTCACAGGCAGCACATCTTGCCCTTGGGGATCTCATTCTACCTGGAGGGGAATCAAAGTGTAAGGCTGCCTCCAGCGCAAGCCCTGGCTGTTCATCTGTCGAAGCTGGCAGCCCCACACGCACTTCAGAGAGACACCAGAGGACGCAGTCCCTTTTCCAGAATGGTTTTTGTCTTCAGTTCCCAATGCACCCTGGTCCGAGGTGGGGCTGGATGGGGGCAGCCTCCCCTGGTCAGAGTCTGCAGGGTGATGGGGGAACGCAGCGCCAAAGAGCCCCAACGTCTCTGCCTGCTGTGAGCCATCAGAGCAAGCTTTGGGTAGAAGGAAGGTGGAGCCTTTTCCCTGTCAAACCTCAACTTGGTCTGGGGGCTTAAGGGTGGGAACCACTGTTTTGGGACAGGAGAGAAGATGGTCACCTTGCTCAGTTCCTCAGGTGGGGGCCGTGCAGCCCCCAGGCCAGCCAGCAGCAGGCAGCCATGCTGCACAGCCCCCTGCCCTACGTGGCCACTGTGCCCAGCCCCGGCCAAGCATTTCCTGGGGTCTCCTGGGGCTGGCGCATGCCCCAAGGTGGCAGCCGCTGTGCAGCATGGCCCCAAGGCGGTCTGCCTGCCTGGGACTGCCAGCTGCACCCAGACTCTTCATGTCTCTGCAGCCCGTGCCATGCCTGGCCAGGACCCTGCCAGGGCAGTGCCGTGAGAGGGACTCGCCTGTTCCCCGCAAGGCCCATGCCCTGCTCTCTCCTGAGCCCAGCGTGGCCATGTGGGATGTGGTAGGGAAGGTGCTGTGCCATCCTCCTGAGCTTCTCTGGTGTGCTTTGGGAGAGCACTCGATGAAATTCAGGGGCTTGGTGTCCCAACAGCCTGTGCCAGGTGCCACTTGAGCCACAGGAAGCCACAGCCCTGCAACACCAGACAGCATCGGCAGGCCCTCAGCTCTCATCTCTTTTTAATTGTGAGCCCTTCTTTCTGCTCTCTGGTGCTTGGCCCAGAGCCGATCTGTGATGGAGGTCTTTTCCTGGGAGTGTAAGGGAAAGTGGGAAGCCCACACATGGCCTGGCTCTGTCATCTCTGTCCTCTGCCATACAGCAGTAACCAAGAGCCACTGGCTGCTGCTTGCCCAAAGAGAAAGCCACGTCCTTCTGCCTCTCTTTGAGTGCTCTCTGCCCCAGGTGCCTTCAGGTCTGGAGGTTACCCATGGGAAGAGGCATCCATGGGCAGGACCCAAACTGCCTAGGGCACCAGTGAGTGCACGTGGAGAGACATTAAGGTGGTGAAGACTGAGCTCTGCAGACTCTTGGAGGCCAGCAACCAACCTGGCAATGCTCTTTGCTTCCAGGCCCTGCTCCCTAGTGCTCTGCCCACAGATGGAGATCTTTTCATTCTGGGAGGATGGGGGAAGGCAGACAGCCTTGGAGGATGGTGCCTGTTGTTCTGGGGAAAAAAAAAACAACAAACCAAGGCCAAAGTCCTGAGCAAGGAGGAAGTTAAGTGACTGGAAGAGCTTCTGGGGGTGTGCAGTGTCCCCACAGCCTGCTCTCCTCTCCCCAAAGGTGCAATCAGCACTTTTCAGGCAAAGGAGGGGTTGATAGGCATCAGCCAGCACTGGGGCTCTTCTCCTGGAGCTGTGTGTGAGGTGGGCTGGAGAAGGGGATGCCATGGTGCCTGGAGATGATGCACTGCAGGCCCTGAGGAGCTTCTGTCAAGGTGTTCTGCAGGGAGAAGATGACAGAAGGCATCCTGTTAGCATTCCTCTTCAAGCAGTACCCATGCAGTCAGCCATAGAGCTGATACACAGTGAAAGTCACTAATTCACGTACGATTGGGAGAAGTCAGGGAAATCTCTGGACCAATCTGGTGCTCTGAAGAGTACCTAGTGGGTAATATGAGCATGTGCAAATGAGAAGCTTTGCAATTCAAAAGGGAATTTGTGATTTTGCACATTTCTGTGCAAGAAAGAAAATAGACTTTTAATGTTTAGAATGAAGTGTCTTACATAGTAACTCCAGTAAAAGATGACTAAGAGCTGCTGTGATTAATGGCCCCAGGGAAAAATGCTATCAGCTTTCCCACCTTGCCATGAATCTGCTGGAGATGCACTGGCCGCCAATTGCTTAATTAACAAATGAACCCTGCCCTTCCTTCAATATCACTGAAGAAATATTGCCAGACTCCATTTAGAATAGAATAAAATGGAATAGAGTAGACTATTTCAGTTGAAGGGGGTGTACAGTGAGCATCTTGTCCAGCTTGTTGACCAATTTGGAGCTTACAAGCATTAAAGCATGTTAGTAAGGGCATTGTCCAAATGCCCCTTAAACACTGATAGGCTTAGGGCATTGACCACCTTTCTAGGAAGCCTGCTTCAGCATTTAACCACCCTCTCAGTGAAGAAGTGCTTCCTAATGTCCAGTCTGAACCTCTCCTGGTACAGCTTTGAACCATTCCCACATGTCACTGGATACCCAAGATAAGGGATCAGCACCTTGCTCTCTGCTTCTCCACCCCAGGAAGCTGTAAGAGAACAATGAGATCAGCCGTCAGGCTCCTTTTCTCCAAACCAGACAAACCCAGTGTCCTCAGCTGCTGCTCATAGGACTTCCCTTCCAATCCTTTCACCAGTTTTGCTGCCCTTCTCTGGATGCATTTGAGGACCTTCACACCCTTCTTAAGTTGTGGGACCCAGAACTGCACACAGCACTCAAGGTGAGGCTGCACCAGCACTGAATACGGCAGGATAGTCCCCTCTTTTGGCTGGCTGGTTATGCCATATTCGATGCCTCCCAGGATGTGCTTTGTCTCTTGGCTGCCTGGGCACACTCCTGACTCATGTTCAACCTGCTGTCAACCAGCACCCCCAGATCCCTTTCTGCAGGACTGGTGCCCCACCACTCCTTTCCCAATTTATACTTGTGCCAGCGTTACTCTGCCCAAGGTGCAGAATTTGGCATTTGGACTTCTTAAATTTCATCCCATAATGATTGTTCAGTGCTCCAACCTATCTAGAGCCCTCTGCAAAGCCTCCTGTCCCTAAAGACAGTCAACAGCATCTCCCAGTTGGATATCATCAGCAAACTTACTAACACTGCACTCAGATTCTGCATCCAGAACATTAATAAATATATTGAACAGAACTGGCCCTCAAATTGAACCCTAAAGAAGAAGTTTGTTTGTTTGTTTGTTTGTGGCAATGTTATTCTTTACTTTTTCCTTCAGTTGGCCAAGGAGTCTATTTTGAAGATGAGGTTATCAAATTAACCATTTCACATACACAGCCACTAACAGTGAATGTCTTATGCCCAAATGAGAAAGAAGTCATGTTTCTAAACGTTTGTTTTATACAAAGCATAAACATACATTTGCTTGGTAATGTTGAATATTTTTAGCAAAATGTCTCATTTCATCTTTTACTGATGGCTATTGATGACATTTTAATTTTGAAATGTCATCTGTTACAGATGGATAATAGCAGTAGGCATTTTAGCAAAGCCTTTTAACAATTACTTCAATCTTGTTAATTAATATGTAACTTAATTTTGAACCTGGTCAAGAGATGAGTTTTAGTACTTGCAGTAACATGACAGTAGGCCCTAATGTCCACCATGTTTCTTGTGGTTCTCAATCATGTAGTCCAAGAAAAAGGATACCTGCTGCAGGAACTAATCTGCGTTATGCTAACTGAAGAACAGAGAAATAAGTGATCATGTGTCACACACACATGTGCACCATCTTGTTACAGAAAAGTGGGGCAACTAGCACAACCGAGCTGGAATTGGACAGTGTTTTTGTAATGCCTCTATCTTGCTGTATTTTGTGGACTGTCTTGTATCGTGAGAAGCTGTGAAGAACATGGGACCCCTGCTATCATGTCAAGGCAGCACTGAAGGCACTGCAAGTTCTCATTTACTGAGGTACTTTAAAGACAGTCTTCACAAGGTGTTCTGTTACATATTTTTAAGTCCCTGCATTGCTATTTGTGTACTGATTTTTGTGGCACTGGTATTAAATATCTGGCAAAGATTATCAGTCATTAGTTCAATGAATGAATGAATGGATGAATGAATTCACTAAATGGTCACTGTAGCTGGCAGAATGAATATTAAGTCTTCTGTATGAACATCTTTGTATTCTCTGCAGAAGACTTCAGCAGTAAAGTCAGGTATAAAACTATAAACGTTGAAAAAATTCTACATCTCAGTGGGATAAAATGATTTGTTGGCATAGTTATGTTGCTCAATAGGATCAGGAAGCTCTACGTAGAGAGATCTTGATATGCCGCCCTGCATGGACATCTGCATCACTTCTGCATCACAGCTAGAGCATGTTGACATAGAAGCTGCCTCATAGATGCACCACCTGGCAGAGGGTATCATGAAGTATGAAGACTCCAACTCTGCTGTAAAAGCAGAGAAATACAGCTGTAGGCTAAGCGCGGTGGTTAGAGGCTGCTGGTGGGCTCAGGGCATCAATTAATGCAATGCACTTGCTAAAAGTAATTCATTATAACAAATGATATAGTAATTTTGTTCCTTGGGCTGAAAATGTTGTTCTCTGCTTCACAGGACAGTAGAACTATCACATTTCACAAGGAAGGTTTTGTTTCGTGATTAACATTCACACATATGCATCTAAAGTAAGACATCCACCCTTCTGAAGGGTTCAACTAGATTAAGATGCAAACTGGTAGCGATTTAACAGCCTGAAAGGTGTAGAGATCCTAGTCCAGTGCAGAGAAGCAGTTTCACATCACCTTTGTTTAAAAAGAGATTTGTTTCCAACATCTGCTTGGACCACAGCAATGGTTCCTGAGGGAAGCAGTATTTCAGGGAAACTGGACTTACATATGTATTGCCAGTAGGCTGCACTTGAGCTATGCTGACACATCAGACCTTCCTGAGGGACCAGGGCTTAGCTGAGCATTAGAAAGTAGACTTCTTGTCCTGCTAGGGCACATTTCTTGTTCTTTGCCCCTCTTTAGGGCCTCTTTTACGACTGATCAAGTTGTGACACCTTGGCAGAACTCATTTCTAAGACCTGTGGACTTGAATATTTTCAAAACTGAAGCTATGAAAGAAGTTGGCATAACCATAAATGTTAGCAGGACTCAGACTTGCCTCCACCAATAGACTCAACAGCCCGTTCTTGCACACATTTCCCTTTAAATATTTATTACTCCTCCTTCAACCACTGCTGTTGTCCAGTTTAAATCCTAAACTCTGGATATGGATTCCCTGTGCTGCTTAGGGCTGGAGACAGCTTGCACAGGGCTCTGTCTTCACTGGAGCATCCAGGGACTTATTTCTATTTCCTCAGGGACATGTGTGGAGACTAAAGCAGAGATATCTCTGTGGGGATCCACTGCTGCCACAGCATGAACCCTGGTCATAGATCCAAAGCTTCTCCCAAGACAGGGCAGATTGCTCATACCTGGGCAAGGACAGGGAAGACACGACTGCTGATCTCAACAATCAGATTACAACACTGCAGAGTGGGAAGAATTAGAGAGGAGGTCTGATTTAACTAACAAAACTTCTTGCTTTTTCCTCTCCTCTGCACACGGTGGCAGATGTGACTCTCATTGTCTTCCAGGGGCCATAGAACAGTCAGAAGCTGTAGCTTGAAAACAGCTCTTCTAACAAGAGTGCTTATATAGGGCAGGGACTCAGAACAGGAAAAAGAGGACATTGTGAAGGTCCATTACTAAATTTATCATATTAATCCTATTGCTGCTGCTGACGTAATCAATTAAGTTAATTGATTATGCAGCTGGATTGCTTGTTTGCTTTTATTATTTCTTTTTCTTTTCATCTTTTCTTAATGACAGCATGGACTGGATTTCCAAACCCTCCCAGCACTGGCATAACTGCACTCTCTGACAGCTGCAATCAAACTCCTATTAGTCTAACTGCTAACACTGCTATCAGTGACATGCTGACTGACTGCAGCAGGACCAGCATTTGAGGTAGTCCAGGCTCCCCTAAAAATACCACTCTAAGTGATTACTGTAGGAAAACACCATGATTCTTGGTCTGAAAGAACCAAGTATCAACAGTTGAGGAACCTGAGGTAGGGAAGGAAACGGCTTTCTTGGTTATGTGGCAACTATAGGGGAGCAACCCAGACCTAATTTTTCTGAGCCCAAGCAGGTTAGTTGAATATAAGCCTCATTGTTTAAAGTTATGCCAAATGCCATTCTGCTGATGTCTTTGATTTCTCACAAGATATCTCATCCTGTTTCAAAGCCCTCAGCTATTTGAGAACTGTTCAAGGTAGGCTACAAGGACATCATCCCACTCCATATTGCTGCTTCTCAGAGAAGGCATCGGCAGAACTGTGGCTGCTTGTTATTGCTGTGACAAAGCTAGGACCATTTTCTTTGATTCTTTTTCTTTCTTGAAAGAGGCGCTGCTTGGCTTTACTGACAGCAAAGTAATTTTAAGCTCCTAAGCATCCAATTGAAAACTAGGTAAGTTTCCAAAATACTATTTAAGGACATACCATTTTCATGAATATAAAGCTTGTCTCCCTATATGTGGCAGAACAGTGAGGAGAGAGCATGCCACAGAAAAGCCCTTCTGTCTAGCATGGTGACAGAGTGTCCTCCCAAAAAAACGGAGACTGCAATTACTGCTTTTCCCTTGTGATATGCCTAGACTACAGGAGCTGGCACAGGTGAGACATGCATACTATTAGGAGTGGTGAGCTCATAAAACAGCTGGCGAACTTTCTGTGCTGACTGCTGACAAGCTGACTTGTTTTCTGTGAAACATTTAGGACTTGATGTTCCCAGGTGTGTGGCACCTCTCTCCATATCAGACAGCCGAATATGCAAACTTGCTTCTTCCTGTTTTGTTTCCTTATTGCCTGAGAAGTGGAGCTGGTAGTACTTTTTGTCTTGTGACTACTCAAGAGATGATGTGATAAGCTGTAACAATTTGTGAATATGCTCTGCCTTCTCTCTACCTAAGCCTTCAGCATTGGCTCAACTCCTTTTCTCTTGATGGTGATTACAGTGGCCTCCTGGTGAGCTCAGAGTACATGTCTTCAGTTCTCTGGCAGCACATGAACTGGAAAATACAAACCTGACATTTGGCTGGGAGACAAGGGAGGATAAGAGAGTAAGAAGAGCAAAGCTATGTGGTTCTGCTTTTCAAGCAGACACACACCTGGCTTAGTGTACTGTGGAAATCCTTCAGACCTTTGGCTTCCAAGCAAAATGAAATTCAGTTTTCACTGTATTTTATTGTCTCCAACAGTATCTCCTTCCTTTTTGCATTGGTGAGTTGAAACATTTTGTTATTAGAACAAAAAAGTAGCATAATAAATCATTCACAGTTTGTAGTCTGCAGCATTGCGAAGCTACAGAATTGTGTAGATATTGCAAGAACGTCTGTTTTTCAGTGGCAGTTTTTATGCTTCAGTTCACCCTAAGAATCTTGGAGTTTGCAATGCAGAAAGATATAAATGCTTTTTCAGATGAGTTTTGTGTAAAATGTATTACAATAAAAAGAAATTTTGCCTCTTGTTGTCCTCTTCTTATTTTTTTAATTTGGTTGTTTGGTTTTGTTGGTTTTGAGTGTTGTGGAGTTTTTTTAGGATGGTAAGACAGTTAGACCAGGAGTAGCCATGACAGATCTTGCTGCTGGATTGTATACACACGGAGCAATTATGGCTGGTTTACCTTAGAGGTGTAAGATGGGGAAATGACTGCCACATTGATGGGAATCTCTTGTCATCTCAGGTAGCAGTTTTTTAAAAAATTGCTTTTAGTTGTGTAGATGTTTGAACCTAAGAATACCATTTTGACATAAACTAATGCAAATTAGTTAGTACAACTAATAACAATAATAATAATAACAATAATGGTATAGTGACAGTTTCCTTATTCTGCCATTGTGGCAGTGACCATTTCATATGATATGGTTATACTTACTACAGCATTACATTTGATTTTCACTATTTACAAAGGACCTCCATGTTCTTTAAAAACATGGGTTAATCAAGGTGAATAACATCCCTGAGACTGTAAGTAACAGTTGTAGATTATTTGAGATTGACAAGCATAAGTGGTGAAACCATTGTTGGAAAAGGGGCCTTGGCACTGGGTAAGGATACTAGCAGATTCTTGATTGAATGGCTTGTGCAAAATCACCCACAGTAAACAAGCATCATCGAAGTGCCACAGTAATCTAATCCAGGAGGTCTGCCTTTTGGCTCTGGGAATTAGAGAATAAAGTAAGCCTGAAGATGCAGCATTTTCTCTAGGTGCCTTCAAGAGAAATCTCATCAAAACTGTAAAGACAAAGATGTTTTGATCATGAAAGGTATACCACATACCATGAATGATGAGAACTTTAAATTGCCATTGAAGAGTTAAGCACTATTGATGCTATGATTTATACTTCAAAAGGAGAAAGTGTTGTTAGTATGAGCTGCACATGATCAGGTGATACATTGCCTGATCTGGCAGTAGATACCTACTGGTAGCAACAGGGTATATGGTAAGGAGGATTTTTTGTGTACATTTTAAAATGTACATCAAAACTGCATGCAGTACTAATCAAAGCTACTACAGAGCTCAGTTATTTTCATCTTTATTCAATGGTATGTTCACATTATACCTGTCAGTACAGTTGTGATATGGTACAATGCCCATTGTGCAACAAGTCAGCCCTGGTGTGAGCAGGAGGTTGGACTAGATGACCTCCAAAAGTTCCTTCCCACCTATATTGTTGTATGATAATAATGATTCAGACTAATGATTGAGGTTACTCTTGCTTTAATACCTACCGAAATCAGATCTGGAAAGGAGGGGAAACCTTTGCTTAAATCAGCAAAGAATTTTTCATTTGTTTCAGAAATATTTGTAAGGACTGGACTCTTCATCATACTGATATATATTTGTACATATTTTGCCTATATTTTAAAAATGTAATAAGCAGTAGAAAGATATTTTAAATGTATGTTAAGCTCTTATTAAGTATTTTATTTATATATGGAAGTATTTTTTTTTGCTTGTGGTATCTTACAATGTTTTACAGTATGGTAGCTTCTGCTTGATTTTTTTTATTTCTAATTTTATTAAAAGGACTTCCAGTAATTTCTAGTAATTTCCAGAGTAATTCTTGTTCCACTGTTTTTTGGCTGTTTTTAATGGAGCCTTCTTGATGATTATTTGATAGTTTACCAAATGCCAAAAGGAAGAAGATTTAAAGTTACAGGCTGGCTATGAATAGGAAGGGCTTTGGAGGCCATGGCTGGAGGAGATGGTCTGTCAAGCACCAGGAGGGACTTTTGTTTTTTAATAGATTTTGCTGATTTTTCTATGTATGCTTTGAAAAATGAAGGTGGCCTTATATTTGGTGCAGCACAGTAGCTCTAGCTCAATCCATGAGCATGGTCACAGGCTGTAAGAATAAACCACAATGAGGTGGAGAAGAAAGCACTCAGAATTTGTTTTGGCAGAAATTGGTTAATTAAGTCTGTTCCATTGTTAAAGGAGAAATTTACACAGATGTGGTACTGGTTTGTTTTAATCACAACTCAGAGTTGGGTCACCACTCCAGTGAGTGGCAGAGAACAAAGGGATACAATATATAGTTTATATATACTTATCAAATCATTAGTCAATGGCTGAAGTTTTTAGAAGTTTCCTTTGGACTTGTCAGTTCTGCAAATCCATCACTTGACTCTGTCCCAGTTGATTCATCTATTCAGTTCCAGTTTTTGCCTGGCTTCCAGGATCCTCCTTGGATCATGATCTTCTTTCTGCCTGCTTTAACTCACACAATCCTTCAAGCACACTTAGTCTTAGAACAAGCAATGCCTATTCACATGTGTTGCAGAATGGCTGTGTGATCACGGCCATGACTCCCTTAAAGATCTTTGTGAAACAAAGTTAGCGTAAGTTAGCTGAAGCAGGCCTTGCAGCTGTGCTGAGGCACGCTGATAAGGAAGCTGAGAAAAACACTGACCTTGTGCCTAATGTTGTAAATAACTTTGAGGAATTCGCGTAGACAAGAGAGAAAAAAATATATGTAGCTAGCTATCCGCAGAAACCGCAAGTAGGAGGACGTATGAAAATGTAACCCTTTAGAGCTTAGCCAATTAGCAGATGATTTGTAGGCACAAAATTAACTGGAACTGTATATAAGACATAATCGCGCCGTAATAAATTGAAGCTTGCTTTATCACTCACATTGGAGTCGGCTGCTTGCTTCCCCTCGCTAGTCGCACACATGTACTATTTTTTTTCTAGAAACACCTGCGTTTCTGAGAGCACCTGTGTACACAAATTGATCATCTATTGTTTCTCTATTCTCCCACTTGATTAACTTCACCAAGTTTTAAACCAGCCTTGGATTGGGGCTATAGAAGGGACGAGGCCTGGTTCTGCAATGTAGCAGCTTCAGCACTTTAAATTTCTTAATTCAAAATATATTTCCTTTAACATCCACATTACACAAACCTTAGCTTGGCCAACTTACTATCTTTGTTAAATATGTGGCTTCCCAGGAGTAAATCTGGATGGAATCTCTTAGTATTAACTCATTTTTTCACTGGGAAAACACAAAATTTGCACAATTGCATATATTGGATGAAAGAAATGCATATGTTTGCAGTATTCCATGAAACTCACTTTTCCAGAAAGAAGAAAATGTATGAATTGAGCTGTTTGGTTTAGGTGCCATATTGAGGGAAACAGCAGTATTTTCTTTATGTTATGCACCATCACTCCCGAAACTGGAACACAGATTCAAACAGCAAAAGGTGAGTGTGATATATTAATGACAGCGTTTTAAGAATATTGATATATCAAGAACAACAAGTCAAGACCCTCTTCAGTGTCTCAGATGACTTGGGACAAGCACCCCCCATATTCTTCCTAGCTTAAGCAGCTGTTGCTAGAACTAGGTTAGGTAATATCTCTTCAGGTATTAGTCAGATGATTGAAATAAATTTATTAAGGTTCATGGCAGCACTTTCTGACTGTAGAAAAATCTTCCCTGGTAGAAGAGTGTGATTCTGGGAAGCCAAATGGGCTAAAATTTTATATGGAAGACCTCAGAGATACAGAAGAGTGAGCCTGGAGACATGCTAATTTTCTTCTCACCAGCATGTGAGAACTAATATTCTTCTCACCAGCCCACCTTTAGCACACAGTAGACTTGAGTAGGTTCAAGACCTATTCTTCTTCCCAAATATATGGATAAATTGATGAAAATATAGAAATAATTTATGTTTAAAGGAAATCAATGGTGCAAGGGGAAAACAGCAATGTTCTGCCTCAAAATATGATTCTAGAGATTAGTTACAAAAATCACTAAGTTAACTGTGAGCTCATTTTTTGTTTTAAAATTCTGTCTGATAAAACACGCTCAGCTCGGTGTGAATAAAGAAACAAATGTGGTTTTAAAGTAGTTATGGGCTTTTCAAGGTAAAGACTGTGACGAACAGGTTACCTGAAAGTAAGTAATCTTAAAAGACTAAGGGAGTAATTCCTCTGATCTGTCTTCTTCCTTTAGCTAAGCCAAGATGCCCAAGAGCTGTCCTTTTTGTCAGCCACAGATTTTTGTAGTATAAAGGAAACTCCTGGGTTGTAAATTTTTCAGTTTCCAGGTCTGTGGCAGTCATGTGTTTTCTCTCTCTGCACCTTTAATCTACTGGACATCTTTGGGCTGAGCACAGGATGTGAATAAACACATTACATTGCTCTAAGTTGCACCAAAACCAAACCCAAAAGCTGGGGAAAAAAAAGCTCAGTCTTTGAAAATTATTCTTATAAACAAAAGATAAGGAAGTAAGTGGTGTTGCTGATTAGCATTAAAAAGCTTCTATCATTACGTTTTACAGCGAGTAGAAGTTCAAGTAGCTTCATATGTCTTATACATATACATCAGTATCAATCTGCTGTTTTCTTATTTTAAGGCTGACCAAAGTCTTGGCCTAGGTTATCACAGACTCACAGGAGGTTGGGGTTGGAAGGGACCTCTGGAGATCATCTACTCCTGCTTTAGCCTCTGTAAAGCAGGTTCACCTACAGCAGGTTGCACAGAGTTACATTCAGGTGGGTTTTGAATGTCTCCAGGGAAGAAGACTGATCATGCTTGATTTGACTTAGTTTGGGAGACTTCACTTATTCTGAGTTTTATGGTTTGGGTTTTTTAAAAAAATCAGCTTAATACTTAAGCATTGCAAACAACTTTGAGTAAAACTAAATGTAGTGATATAAATACATATACAAATGAACAAATATTCTAGTAATACGCTTGGCTGCAAATATAAAGGTAATGAATGTCTGCTATAGTCTATTTCCCATCTGGTTTTAATAGTCTGCAAAGTGTTTCCAAAAGGTTAAGATCATGCTTTTTGCAACACATCATCGATTTTTCTTTTCCTGATGTTAGATTATTATCCAACTCCACCCTGAAATGTGATGGCCTGACAATAAATATTTTCTCCTAAAATCTCAGATCATAAATTAAGCTAGTTTGTATATTCTGATTTGTGTGTGTGTGTGTGTTTCCTACACTTAAAAAATGTTTATGAATGAAAATAAAAAAGTTATTCCTACAGGTTTTGTACTTAAAGATTATTTTTCTAAATTCTAGCTGTGACAATGTAAATAAATTACATTTGGATTCCAAGGAAAGAAATTAAGCATTTAACACTGTAGTGAAAGCACTGAAGTAATTTGTAATTTGTCAGGAATTCATTCCTCTTGACTGATGTGCTAAATGGAAGCATGTAGGACATTAAAAGGATCTTTTATAAATATTGGTATTATTTGCTACTGCTTATGGAATATGTACATGTTCTGCTATTGATTTGCTTGCAGCCACATAGTTAAACTGTAAGATTTCTGGCTGGTAAAATCCCTGTGCACGTATAATGGTCTTTCTGTGCTTTGCTCGAGGAGAATGGTGCCAGCTTTTGCCTCAGTATTTCTGGCTCATTCCACACAACATAATTTTGTTAGTGTCTAATTGCCAAAAAGTATCAGCTCTGCTAGTTAAAGCAGTTAGAAAGTTTTCTTAATAAAATTTGTACACAATCTTATATTTATATACTTTTAAAAATATTAGTTCAGGGTGTCCTTTGTAGCCCATTCATTTTCTTTAGAAAACATTCTGGTTACAGGTTGGCTTCTCTAAGATGTCACTCAAACTCATGATATGTTTGCCATAGTGTGGTAGTGCTATGGCATTCATCATGGCAGTCACTCCGACTACCAAAGGTAATGAAATTTGGGTTTCACATTTTCTCTTGAGGAACTCTATAGGTTTTGCTTCAGATCAAAAACATGGACCTCCACCTGTTGTCTTAGTATAAACACACGATTCCTCAAAGCATCTGCTAATACCTCATTGAAGCAAACAAGACAACCAATCGTTTGATATGCAGTAAAGAGAATGGGTGTCCCTTGGATATTTCTCAGACTGATTTAGGTATTTTAATAGGAAAACCTCAGTCAAACATTTAAATAATATTAAAGGCAACAGGCCAAACTATTTCTTGTCATTCTCTTTTAGTTGGTGACCAATCTGGCCCCATTTGAGTCAAGCAGTACAACAGTGAAGTACTCTGTTCTAGTACTTCTCAAAGGAGTAGCTGTCAGATATTTAGCTACTTCTTTATCGTGGTTTAACCCTGGCTGGCAACTGAGCTTCACGCTCGCTTACTCCCCCCACAGTGGGATGGGGGAGATAATCAGAAGGGTAGTAGTGAAAACTTGTGGGTTGAGATAAAAAAATACTTTAAGAGGTAAAGAAAAAGCCACACATGCAAGCAAAGCAAAACGGGAATTCATTCACCACTTCCCATCGGCAGGCTGGTGTTCAGCCATCTCCAGGGAAGCAGGGCTGCATCACGTGTAATGGTGACTTGGGAAGACAAATGCCATCACTCTGAATGTCCCCCCCTTACTTCTTCCCCCAGCTTATACACTGAGTGTGACAACCTATGGTTTGGAATTTCCCTTTGGCCAGTTTGGGTCAGCTGCCCTGGCTGTGTCCCCTCCCAGTTTCTTGTGCACCCCCAGCCCTCTCGCTGGCAGGGACTGAGAAACTGAAAACTGTAAACATCACCCAACAACAAACAAAACTATCAGTGTGCTATCAACATTGTTCTCACACCAAATCCAAAACAGAGCACTGCAGCAGCAACCAAGAAGAAAATTAACTATCCCAGCTGAAACCAGGACATTCTTAAAAGTACAAATTCCTTGTTGTTAACAGCTGTTTATTGGTTGCCATCACAAGTGCAACTTTATTTGGGATTTCTGAAATAGGGGGAGCAATGTGTATCATTCAGTTAAAGCAGTGGGAAAATACAGTTTAAATATGCATACAAGAATATAGGAAAACAATCAGAAACATAATTGCTAAAAATTGAAAAAGAAAAATTATTTGAAGTCATAAACAAAAACAATTTTAAGTCACAGTATCAAGTAGAAAAAAATCTGTTCTTTCCAACTTTCTTTTTTTTTGGTAGAAGTTTGTTTAGATATTCTTTAGATATAATTTTGCACTTGATTTGGGATATAGCAAAATATGGTAGCTTCTTATAGTGATAAGGACAGCTTTTATTTCAAACTTTTTGCTTTCCATTACTGTATGACAGTCTGCAGGTATCTACACCTCTGTCTTCCATAGTGAGCAAACTAATAAAACCAATCTAAAACTGTATGTGCAATGTCAGCATATTATGAAGTTCACCATCTGAATCCACAGTAACAAATCAGCAAGACATGCATGGGACAGCATGCATAGCAAGCGGCACTCTGTGTGTTGTTACATTCTCACATTGCCATAATTAGCACTTGACCTTCAAGGTATGAAATAGCATGTCTGTGCAGATCATATACTATTCAGAAAATGATTCACTGAGTTTTGATATACATTCATAATACTACTTGCACAAATGACCCTGTGCACTGCTTTTCCTACAATGCTATCTATTGCCCTTTCCACAAAGCCCACAGACAGGACCTTACACAAAATTTAGCTGTTAAGACGCTTCAGGTAAATGTCAAAATTCTTAAGACCTTAGACACAGCCTCTAACTTCGAGCCTGTACCACTTGCTAAGTACTTTTATAGAGACACTTCAACTTCACCCTTCTGTACTGGACTTAACTCGGTCAGTATACAATAGCCTGGAGGAAAGCAAGAGCAATCACTGACCAGGTGGTGGGGCTGGATCTCACCCAAGTATTAGATCACCTTGTTTTGTAAATACAAGGAGGATGAAGAAAAAGAAGGGAGGGGGAAGGGGAAGCAAAACTCAAACCTGCATTCCCACCTGGCTGCAATAATGAACTTTCCCAAAAGATCAATAACTAAAGAAAAAAAATGTTAGTGGTCTCAGCTTGTGTGTTGTTTTTACTAACAATAAGCACTAACATGGGATAAAGCCCAAGCAGCTTTTTACATGACTTGTCACATTTGTTACAGACTAGGGCCTATAAAGGTCCGACCTCTCTTTAGAATTTGAGATGTAATTGATCACTGGTGTCCTGTCATCTCCTCAGGTACACTTACAGAAACTGTTTTCAGCTATTTTATTGAATAGGAGCATTCTTACTATGTATTCCCCATATATCTTAGAAATACTGGTACGCTGTTTCAGGCTTTTGGCTGACTAAAGTAACTGCAGATGGTCCCAGCTATCACTTGGCTCAAGCACACTCTAATGCACAGTGTTAAACACTTGGAACTGAACTTTTGTTTTTATTTACATGTCTGATTTTGTATTTCTGTGACTTCTGCCAACTTCAGTCTCTCTTTTGTGGTTTCTTCTATGACGCCACTGAAGGCTTCTCGGGTGTAAATCTACTAACTGACCTTCTACAGAAAACATTTTAAATAAAACAATGTCTGGCTTTAATGCTGAATGTTTTTCTGCTTCAGGATATGGGAGGCAGACTGTTGGTGGATAGAATATGCCACCAAGTAAACAGGTGCTGAGTTGACATTAGTCAATGTCAAATACCTTTTAATTTTAGCATTTTTTAAAGCTAAGGCCTCATTTTATTTTAGAACTGAAATTCAAGTAATTTAAAAGCCATGCTTGTGGAAGCTAATAGCTGTGAACTTGTTCTGGTTTTCCTCCATGCCACTTCCATTTAAGCAGACATGGATACAGACAATGCCTGATGCTTGCTCCTCTCCCCTCCGTGCTCTTTTTGCACATGTGCGGAGGCTCTGTTAGGAACTGAATCCATCAGCAGAAGACAGGAAGCTCTGCTACAGAGAAATTGCCAGATTTCTGTATTGTCTATTCTCCTACTCTGATTAGAAGAACAAAAAGAAATTGCAGAACAACATGGTTTGCAAGCCTACTGATGCTGAGCATGAACTGTGATTCAAATCAGACTTTGTGTGGGAATAATTCTCTTTAGATGATGACCAGAAAGAGCATAATTAACATGCCTGAGTTTGGAAGTCAGGACTGGCACCTTTACACATTAACTCACGCTTACTGAGGAACACTAGTGCCAGCTTTTCCTGCATTATGTACTATCTTTTCACATTAATTTCTTAATATTAAGGCTGAAAGCCTTCACATTTTCCACCCAAAGATGATCCTCACAAAAATGTTTGAAATTAAAATTCTATATTACTCAAAGTATGTATAGTTTTAGTTTTACTTTCCTTGTTTTGACTATCTTACCATTTAAAATGTTATTTTACTTCATGTCATGCAAATTTTAACAGGGTAATTGTAAGTAGTCTCTACATTGCTTAGCAGCCTGTGATTTGGCACTGGCTGATCAAATTACTTGGGTTTATAATTTTTATTTTTTTTTAAAACGTTTCTTTATATTTTCTAGGAAATCTTGCAGTATTTTTCTTCCACAGTAATGAGCAGATGGGGGTTTTAATTTTTTACCCCATTAGGGTAGAGGGATATTTTAAAATATAAGGATCTTTCCATGGACCAGAGTTTCTGTTTTCCAGCTTCATGTTAATGACTGTAACACAAGTAACAACAAATGTTCTCTGAATCAGATTTAGGACCATTACTAGAAAAAATCAAATTTCTATGCACATTTAAAAATCTTTATATTGTTTCTGAAATACATTTATCTATTTGCAAACACATTCAGGGGCTGTGCTTAAAGTAGGCAACTGAAAGCATTTTAGTTGATATTCACTTAGTCTGGAGAATGGGGGAAAGGAGGTGAAGGGATGGGAATCGCCTGTAACCTTCCTCTTCAGTCGATGACCTCTCCATGCAAAAATACCCATCCAATTGTCACTCTTTCTGTAGGTTCATCTGTTTCTTTAAAGGCAGGATTGGAAAATGATTAAAAAATAATGTAGTTATAGTCAATAATAAAAATTATGGTCTATGGTATGCAGAAAATACACAGTGCAGGACTTAAAGGAAGGCTACTGGCCTAAATGCAATATTAATGAATGACTTGGCACAACAAACCAGAAGACAGGTTATCTGGTCAAGATGGCAGGAGTATTCCCATAACAGGGTCTGGATTTGGACCAGAGAAGAGGAAGGGAGAAGGGGGAGAAAAACTAACAGATTTAATTTTCAAGGTTGATTGGGAATAGAGACTTGAGAGGTCTATTTTTTGAGGGTGGCTGTTTTCTGTCATAGTGTCATCTCTAAAACGTGAACCCATTCCTGCTGTGCAACAAGCCAGTCTTACACACTGAGAAGAGATACTGTTTTATTACAGAGCTGGGCAAGTCTGGATGCTGGCCAGCATACTGCATACTGCAGTACGAAGTTTACAGAGTTACAAACATTGTATGCAAAACGTTACTGGACTTTCGCTGCCCAGAGGGCAGGTCCATGCAGATGATTTGGCACACATCTGCATATCCATTACCTATAGCATGCTCTCTGAGGAAGGGTCTGAGTGGGCCTGGGACCTTCCCTTAGGGGTGTGATTTTTTGTATTACAATGAGGATAGTTCCTTCCAGGGCCAGGCTGAAGGCCGTCGGTGCTGACTCATGAGTTTAACGTGACCAAGATAGTCTTAAGTGTGCATGGCCTCCATCACAGAGACAGCATGCTCTTTGTTCTGTCTTTCCCTAGGCTGACCCCCTTCATTAGAAGCCCCTTCATTCGTCATTCTTGACAGCTCTAGAGGGTCAGCTTGACCTAAACTCTTGTGTGCCTATTTGCCTAACATAACAGTTAAACACTGAACCTGAGTTCAGCACTAAAGCAGAGTTCAAGAATTTGGGAGTTTACACAACAACAGGATCCCTAGTGTTCATTTTTTAGTAGAATTGACCTTCTTGGCAGCTTACTCTTTCAAATTACTGTAACGAAGGACTGGACTGGACTGGCGTTTGCTTATGTTGGAGCCAAGGAGGGAGGCCAAAACACAGCTACACCCAGCTTGCTTCATCCTGAAACCGTGACAGACCTTTCTTCAGTGGTGTGCATGGGTGGTCTGGAAACACAATATGCTCCCTATGCACACGGGGTTTGCTGGCCATCAGCCGCCACAGCATCGCCGTCAGAGCCAAGGGTATCAGCAAGCAACCGTGTCTCGCACGGCCCGCGGCAGCGGGGCACACAAGCCACCGCACAGCCGGTGTCGCAGGCCTGCCCGCCCGGGCGCTGCAGGCCCTCCGCCCACGCAGGCCGCGGCCGTACGGCCACCTCACCGGCACGGCGCGGTCCCTGTCAGCAGTGCGTGCCTGTTCCCCACATCTCCGCACGCTGGTGCCAGGAGGGGGGAGCGCCACAGCCCCATCTGCCCACGGGTACAGGCCCCGCGACGGCGCCGGTGCCAGCCTCGGTGGCCGGGCGTCCTCGCCCCACACCCGCCGGCTGTGCCGCCCCCGGCACCGGCGGGCCCGGGCGGGAACCGAGGAGGGAGCCTCGCACCCGAGCGCCCCACGCCCCAGTCCCTGAAACACAGGTAAAGCCCCTCAGCTCCTCGGGCGGGTGTTAAAACAGGGACAACCCCCCCGGCCCCTCCCTCCGCTGCGCAGCCTTTGGGGGCCGTTCCCCCCCCGCGCAGTCCCGCCTCGCCGCCAGGAACCGCACCTCCCCGTGCGCCGCTGGGCCGAGCCGGCCCCCCCGCGCACCGCAATGGTTTAACCGCGGGGGGGCGGGAAGGTATTTAAGTGCCGGGTTCGCTTCCGGGTTTCGGTGCGGGCGAGCGCTGTGTGGTTGCTCCTCCCCTGCCGGCGCTGCGGCGCGGCCCGGGCAGGCACTATGCGCAGACTCGGTCCTTGGCGCAAGATGGCGGCGGCGGATAAACAGAAGCACGAGCACGGGCGGGTGAAGATCGGCCACTACATCCTAGGCGACACGCTGGGCGTCGGCACCTTCGGCAAAGTCAAAGGTGAGCGGCGGGGAGCGGCTCCGCCGCCCGCCCCGCGGAGCAGAGCGGCACGTCCCGAGCGGGGCGGGGGGGCTGCGGCGGGCGGCGCGCCGGGCTGGGCGGTGGGGTTCCCCTCACTGGGGCCGGGCGGCCGCCGAGGTCCGGCCAGGAGGGCGTGCGGGGCCCCGGGGCGCGGGCCGTGCGTGTCCGGGGTCCCGCTGCCCCGGCGGGGGCCCGGCGCCGCTCCGCCTCCCGCCCGGAGTGCTGCGGCGGGACGAACTGCGCGGGGGCGGCGCCGCTCCCGCCGGGCCGGGTGAGTCACCGGGCTGCGGCGGCGCTGGCGGTGCGGGGCGGCGTGGGCGGGGGGCCGGGGAGGGCTGCAGGCCGGGCGGGGCGGCCGCCCGGAGGCGCTTCTTGGGGCAGTTAGCGGAAGCCCGGAGCCGCCGGGCCGGCGTGCGGGGGCCCGGCGGCGCTGCTTGGGGCAGTTAGCGGGGGCCCGGCGGCGCTGCTTGGGGCAGTTAGCGGGGGCCCGGCGGCGCTGCTTGGGGCAGTTAGCGGGGGCCCGGCGGCGCTGCTTGGGGCAGTTAGCGGGGGCCCGGCGGCGCTGCTTGGGGCAGTTAGCGGGGGCCCGGCGGCGCTGCTTGGGGCAGTTAGCGGGGGCCCGGCGGCGCTGCTTGGGGCAGTTAGCGGGGGCCCGGCGGCGCTGCTTGGGGCAGTTAGCGGGGGCCCGGCGGCGCTGCTTGGGGCAGTTAGCGGGGGCCCGGCGGCGCTGCTTGGGGCAGTTAGCGGGGGCCCGGCGGCGCTGCTTGGGGCAGTTAGCGGGGGCCCGGCGGCGCTGCTTGGGGCAGTTAGCGGGGGCCCGGCGGCGCTGCTTGGGGCAGTTAGCGGGGGCCCGGCGGCGCTGCTTGGGGCAGTTAGCGGGGGCCCGGCGGCGCTGCTTGGGGCAGTTAGCGGGGGCCCGGCGGCGCTGCTTGGGGCAGTTAGCGGGGGCCCGGCGGCGCTGCTTGGGGCAGTTAGCGGGGGCCCGGCGGCGCTGCTTGGGGCAGTTAGCGGGGGCCCGGCGGCGCTGCTTGGGGCAGTTAGCGGGGGCCCGGCGGCGCTGCTTGGGGCAGTTAGCGGGGGCCCGGCGGCGCTGCTTGGGGCAGTTAGCGGGGGCCCGGCGGCGCTGCTTGGGGCAGTTAGCGGGGGCCCGGCGGCGCTGCTTGGGGCAGTTAGCGGGGGCCCGGCGGCGCTGCTTGGGGCAGTTAGCGGGGGCCCGGCGGCGCTGCTTGGGGCAGTTAGCGGGGGCCCGGCGGCGCTGCTTGGGGCAGTTAGCGGGGGCCCGGCGGCGCTGCTTGGGGCAGTTAGCGGGGGCCCGGCGGCGCTGCTTGGGGCAGTTAGCGGGGGCCCGGCGGCGCTGCTTGGGGCAGTTAGCGGGGGCCCGGCGGCGCTGCTTGGGGCAGTTAGCGGGGGCCCGGCGGCGCTGCTTGGGGCAGTTAGCGGGGGCCCGGCGGCGCTGCTTGGGGCAGTTAGCGGGGGCCCGGCGGCGCTGCTTGGGGCAGTTAGCGGGGGCCCGGCGGCGCTGCTTGGGGCAGTTAGCGGGGGCCCGGCGGCGCTGCTTGGGGCAGTTAGCGGGGGCCCGGCGGCGCTGCTTGGGGCAGTTAGCGGGGGCCCGGCGGCGCTGCTTGGGGCAGTTAGCGGGGGCCCGGCGGCGCTGCTTGGGGCAGTTAGCGGGGGCCCGGCGGCGCTGCTTGGGGCAGTTAGCGGGGGCCCGGCGGCGCTGCTTGGGGCAGTTAGCGGGGGCCCGGCGGCGCTGCTTGGGGCAGTTAGCGGGGGCCCGGCGGCGCTGCTTGGGGCAGTTAGCGGGGGCCCGGCGGCGCTGCTTGGGGCAGTTAGCGGGGGCCCGGCGGCGCTGCTTGGGGCAGTTAGCGGGGGCCCGGCGGCGCTGCTTGGGGCAGTTAGCGGGGGCCCGGCGGCGCTGCTTGGGGCAGTTAGCGGGGGCCCGGCGGCGCTGCTTGGGGCAGTTAGCGGGGGCCCGGCGGCGCTGCTTGGGGCAGTTAGCGGGGGCCCGGCGGCGCTGCTTGGGGCAGTTAGCGGGGGCCCGGCGGCGCTGCTTGGGGCAGTTAGCGGGGGCCCGGCGGCGCTGCTTGGGGCAGTTAGCGGGGGCCCGGCGGCGCTGCTTGGGGCAGTTAGCGGGGGCCCGGCGGCGCTGCTTGGGGCAGTTAGCGGGGGCCCGGCGGCGCTGCTTGGGGCAGTTAGCGGGGGCCCGGCGGCGCTGCTTGGGGCAGTTAGCGGGGGCCCGGCGGCGCTGCTTGGGGCAGTTAGCGGGGGCCCGGCGGCGCTGCTTGGGGCAGTTAGCGGGGGCCCGGCGGCGCTGCTTGGGGCAGTTAGCGGGGGCCCGGCGGCGCTGCTTGGGGCAGTTAGCGGGGGCCCGGCGGCGCTGCTTGGGGCAGTTAGCGGGGGCCCGGCGGCGCTGCTTGGGGCAGTTAGCGGCTGTCTCCTCTGTGTTTACGGAAATAATCAGTGGAAACTAATGATGCTGCATTTATTGAAAGTAGCGCCCAGTACATGAGGGAAGGGGGGAGTCCTGAGCCACCCGTACGTTGAGTTTTGTCGCACAAGTACTGGCACTTTATACCCTGGTAAAGAAGGCAAGATTTCTCCCTCTATAATGAGAGAAATAAGCATAAAAATATGAGCCTGGAATTGTTGGATTAACTGGCAACACAGCTGATGCACAGACATGCAAAGACTTTATGTGAAATGTAGTTGATCCAGTGGTTATCAACTGTTTTTTTTCAGCTGAGGCTTTAAAAATATTTCCTAGTAGGAGTGCAGGCACTATGCTGCAAACTTGAAGCCTAGTAGAAATGAAATAGAAATTAAACTTTCCCTTGATGCCTGCCACCTGTGGGAAAACTGCATTAGCTAAACTGCTCCTGCTGTGGTGTTGGTGAGAATTGTTCAAATATTGGGGAATGCAAATTGAAAACATTCTTTCACAAATAAGTTCGTCTAGATTCAGGTTGTATTATCCATAAGGTTTTTTATGGTTAACTTAATGAATTGCTTATGGTTATAACCAGTAAAAAAACCCGGCTAATCCTGTTGTGTCTAACGTGCTGGTTGGCTTTTAACATGATTCTTTTTTTTTTTCAGCATAGATGTTCCTATTGTATGTTTTCTACCCAAGCTCTTTCAACTATTGGTATGTCCTGAAGAAATTACTGATGTATAGAAAATCGGAGTATATTAATCTCTAACAGCATTTGGAAAAGTAGTGGAAAATATTTTGCGAGTAAAGCCCTTTGAGTCTCCCTTTTTCAAGGCAGGCTTATAAATTGCCATCCCCAGCCACAGTGGGGAGCAGTGAACCTCACTGGCAGCTGCCATACCAGTCTTTTCCTTGGGAATTTAGCACCTCTGTAAACAGAGAGATGAGATAGGGCAGAAAAACGGCATTAGATTCTCTTTCCTCGGGGAGGGACTACATGGTTGAGGGGAGGAGTCAAAGGCATGCTGCCGGTTTTTTTTGCCTGCCAGTGCACTGCACAAAACTAAGGTTGGCATACCTGTTAATGTTCCAGTGTGCTCTTAAATTTCAAAGCGCTGTTGTACTACTACTGCTGTTCTTATCTGTATTGGCAAAAATGTGTCTGAAGATTAAACCTTGGAAAGATGATCAATTTGTGGAGCTACTGTTGTAATTTTAGTATATTATTGGACTTTGCTACTATTAATATTTCATGAAATACACTTAGCTTGAAACACTTAACTGAAAAAAGGTTGCCATTTTTATTATTGCTCTATTTCCTTAATACCCCTCTGTCTTCCTTATTTGATTGATGTTAGATGTTCTTTTAGGCTGCTTTGCAACTACTGACTATGTGAAGAGTACACATGTGCATATCTGAACATATTTTTTCTTAAGGATGAGGGAGAAATCACCTGGTGGTGAAATGCAGCATCATTCTGCATACAGAATACCTTAAGTGGCTTGAGAATATATTTAGGATTCAGAAGCAAGTGTTAGTGGTCATGGACTAATACTTGGTTTCCTTATACATAGTGGTTTAAGGTTTGGTTTTTTTCTCTTGCCCCTCCATGATGCACTTTGTCTTGCTTTAGCTGTACTTAATAAAGTATTCTATCTATATTGCACTGGTTTTCTTCCTGAGCATGTATTTCCTTTATTTACTACCAGACAATCTGTGACTGTTTTCTGGTAATCATCATTATTTTCCTTCTCTGTTGACTGATAAGATTTTGTCAGTTGAGTCAGTTGGTCAAGACAATGATGAAAGACCCAGAAATGGACAGAGAAGATCAGTTTGCTATCTGATGTTGTGCAGCAATATGCCATTGCACAACATTAACTCCTGGGGTCTTTTTGTTGGTGAAAACATTTCTTTAGCTCGTACTTTTTAATTAAAGACTGCTTTCATCTGAGCCTGGGGTTGGCTGTTTGATGTATTACTGAAATGTTTCATTCAGCACAATGTATGCTTGTTAAGCTTTTTTTTTCTACAAACTTAATTACAGGTACTTATATTTCATAGGAGTGTTGTGTTTACTCGGGATGGCCTCATAGTCAGTTTTCTTTGCAACTGAAGGCATGCTGAACAGAAACAGTTGAGAAGTCACTGCTGCTTTGAGATTCTTGTCACTGTCTTGGAAATCTTGATGTTATGCATAGTCATTGTGAAGCTTGAAGACAATTGGTATTAGCAGAGATTAAAGAAGTATAGGGAAATACTAGGTCTGTAAAGTAAACTTTCTGCAGTGATGCTCTTGAAGGACTGAGACCTGGTTGAGGATTAGGGTGACTAACATAAATATATTTTGATTAGTTGCAATTTCTGAGACTTTCCTTTTACAGGTAAAACTTCTGTCAAGGGATGATACAAAGTAGCTTTCTGAAAGATAACAATGGCTGCTTACTTCTCTACATGCTGTTATTGTATGAGGTCTTGCTTTCAGTTCTGTCTTCATGCTAAATTCAAAAGTAGTCAGCAGTCTTACCAGTTCATGTCTGCTGTTTTACTGGTAACATATACCTTGAACCGTTTCCAAGAAGACTATTTTATTTCCTGAAGTAGGCGGCTACTGGAAACTCATATCTTTAAAAGCTAGGTTTGTTACAATTTAAATTGAATTTAAAAAGGAAGGCAAAAATTGCTGAAGAAAATGGTGATTTAATTTGAAATGTTTTAAGCTAAGTGAACAGGCTTTTTAGGACCTGCACAAAACTACAGTGTGTTTTCATTACAAGAGTTTATTCAAAGTTGGCAAACACAGTTGAAGCAAAAAATGTTGTTTTCTTCCAGTCAATGAATAAAATCAAGGCTTAGGCACAGTCTTGAAGGTTGTGACAGCTAGAATTGGTATCAGTCAGCTGCAAGTTTTGTTAAATTGTTAGGTGAAAAATGCATTTTCAGGAACCTCTTATGTGCCTTGTATATTGAACATAAATTGTTATAGCAAATAAATTGCTTTCTAATGTTTTTCTGAGTTCTAATGAAAGTCCAGTTTTCATCTAGACTGACAAATCAGAAATGAAGCAAATTGGCTGATAAATGAGACTTCATAACACAGTGCATGTCAGAACTAAATATTTATACCCTAAGCTGTAGAATTGCTGAAATATATATGCTACTTACTAAATTAAACGCCTTCTTAAATCTACTTTGTAGAGCAAAGGAAGATGTGAATTCATGTATTCATGAAGATGCAAATTCAGTTCCATCTCAGTGAGGAAAGAATGAGGAAAAACTTCCTTACTTTGAGGGTGACAGTGCTGGAACAGGCTGCCCAGAGAGATTGTGGAGTCTCCTTCTCTGGAGACATTCAAAACCCACCTGCATGCAACTGCAGCCTGCTCTAGGTGAACCTGCGTTAGTGGGAGGATGGCTACATGATTTCCAGAGGTCCCTTCCAACCCCAACCATTCTGTCTGATTTTTTTTTGGGTAGCTTCTAAGCTACTTTTTTTGCTTACTAACAAAAATTAATGTTAAATTTTAACTTACTGATTAAGATTTTGTCAAATACTTCTGGCTTACTTCACGTTATTGATTGGCAAAGACTGCAATTCAAATGGAAAAGCTGGTTTTCTAGTGCTTTGTGTTAATGATTCATTGCTCCTTAGGGTTTGAACATAAGTAGTATAATTTGTTGGGTACCTTTAAAAGTTCAATCACATTTGAACGGGGGAAAACAAGGGGAATGTGATTGCTTTAATTGTAGATCTGGTTGAAAGAAAGTAATTCTTATAGGTGACGTTGTTACCGAAATCTCAGAATGAAGAACTTATCGACACCAATGTGATGTAGATAAGCAGACACTTCTTTATTAACGGCCGGGTGCGTGAGCGAGTCCTCTCACGATAAACGCACGCCAGGTCCCAAAATCAGATTCCATATATAAAACTTATTCATACATATTCATTAAATATTCATACATAATATTTCCTGTAAATCATTAACATACTCTCCTCCTATATCCAATTTTGTGCAGTAAAGCTTAGAAAAGTCTAGAAATGAGTCTAGGGTACGATTTGGGTAGGTGGTATATGAGTCGGTGGTTGCAATCTCCCCCTGCCGGAATTACCTTTTACTAAAGTTCACCATTTCTTGGCAGGTAACTACAAGCTGTTCCAGTCAACTCTCCCCAGTTTCCATTAATCTCATATTCTGACATTTCAATACACCTCTACATACAGAAGACTGGTCAAATACAAAAAAACCTTTCAAACACTAAAGTTATTACCTAAGTTTTAACAATGGTTCTAGCCCCTTCTTCTAGCCTTGGTACAGGATGTACAGAACTCATAACAGCTTTTACTGTGCAGCTATAAGTTTCATTTAAAATTTTTCTTATCCTTCTATATTTTAATTTTATTAAATGATTGTATAAAATCAAAGTCAATCAATCTTAACTTATTAACAAATCAATAACAATGTGATTGTACAGTTCTAGGTAATCACCTACCAATGCTTTGTGGTCTGTCTAGAACTTGTGATGGATGTGTGCTTTGTCAGGCATTCATTGGCAGTGCAAATGTGCCTATCCAGTGTTTTGGTTATTGTGGCCATTTTTAGGTAATGGCCCTTCTGAGTAAGGGGATGTGTTTTTTGACTGTGCAGTTGGAGCCTTTCTGTATTCTCAGGTACAAAAGGCATTTCAATGCCACATTGTGATCCTTCAGTCTTGGGTAATCCACTGTTTAGTTTGCTCCCTACAGGAACTTGGATCAGCTGCTTTATTTTACACAGTGGCTATATTTTTTTGTTTTAAGAATAATCATCTTGTTATCTCTGTCTGCTTAGAATTTCTTCTCACTTGCATTGGTTTTTAGCTCAATACAGAGGCAAAAGGCAGCAGTAAAGTCTTGTGTTGGGAATGAGATTTAAAGATTGGTAGGTGATCGCTAATTCTATCCAAATTATCTATTGGATGTAGAAGGATTTTTGTGCATCACTGGTTTTTATCACAGCTTTCCATGGATATGTTTAAATAAAGCTTGAAGCAGGTCTTAAATTCTCAAGTGTGGGGAGGCACCCAGGTGAGTATTGTGTTTGGTACATATCTGTCTGGTCTCCATTCAAGTGGGCAAGGATGAACCATTTGGGTGTCCCTGGAGTCTGGTTTATCTTCAAAAAGTAAGAATTAGTGTGGCAAATGAAAGTAATGTAAGTTATGGTTTGCTATGCAATGGAAACCAATGCAGATACCGAAACCTTCTAGTGGAAAAGATACTTATCTTCTGTGGTTTATCTGTGATCCAGTGTTGGGTTTAAGAAGAATATCCTTAGCAACTTTGCAGCTATTTCCAAGAGCATCTGCAAAGTTAAAGACTTTAAAAAGTGTAACTGTCTAAGAAGTATTTTATACTTTTGTGTTCTACTGAAAGAAATTGAAACTCCTGAAAGTAGGAAAGAAGCTGACAAATGTACGAGTTTGTGTGTTTGCATTACTTCTTGTGGTTATGATTGGATTTTATTTTGTGCATTTCCTATAGCTTTTGCCACTTGTTTTGTTTAATAAAACTCTGATGTTTACTGCACAAACTGTGGAGCTTGCATAGGGTCACACTGCTCCAAGGACAGACAAATAATGTTCAAGTAAACTGATAAGATACTTTTAGTGGTGAGTCAGTGTAATTGCTGAAACAGGCATCTTGAGGGAAGGATAGCATGATTTCTTGAAGAGTGATCCTTGCCCTTGCACATAAAGTAGAAGAGCTGCAAGGTAAACATGTCTGAGTGGGTTACCAAGTGAGCCAAAACCACAGGGAGAGAAAATGGTTTCCCTAATTAGCAAGTTATTTAGCTTTGAGTTATTTATTGTTTGTTTGCAATAGTGCAAAAAAGTATTCATCCTACAAAACTTCTGAGGGCCAAGTTTAAGGTTTTTCTTAAAATACCCCATTCATCTTGCAGTGATAGACTTGTGGGAGAAATTGGAGTAGGGCAGGAGAAATGACATGCCATCTGATTTTTTTCAACCTCCCCACAGATAAATGGGGATATGTGGAATGCTAACAACTTGGTTTTCTTTGCTAAAGTTGAAGTGGGGAAATTAATGTCTTTACAGAGCAATTGAAAACCCTGGCTAAATACTTTTTTCCTTGCAGTTGGCAAACATGAGTTAACTGGGCATAAAGTTGCGGTGAAGATCCTGAATCGACAGAAGATTCGCAGCCTTGATGTTGTAGGAAAAATCCGCAGGGAGATTCAGAACCTCAAACTCTTCAGGCATCCTCATATCATTAAACTGTAAGTTTTGCTTTCTATAATCAAACATAATTAAGCAATAATCTTTTTGCTCTTGCTGATGTGAAACATGTTTAAAGGGCAATACTACTAGCAGTGTCTTGTCAGGAAAGTAACCAGCTTCCAAGTATGCAGTCAGTATCCTATGTGTTTTCACAAAACTGATCTTCCCTACAGGCCAGAGAGCTACAGATAATATAAAAGGTAATGACATGATAGATACTTTTAGTAGCATCCCTTTTAGGTTTTAGCTGCTATGTCAGTTTTCTTTTTCTGGTTTTATTTGATCCTTTTTCCGCTTTGAAAATGAGTTATTAAGAACAAGGTTGTAAAGTGCATTTCTATAGTCAGTTTATTATGTTTTCTTGAAAAACGTTTTTCTGACTGTATAGAAGCATGGATTTAACTTTTGGATTGAAAGGGTTAAAATACTATTTCTCTAGTAGTTTTAGCTGTGATATTTAAGTACATGAGGTACTTTCAACCAAGGTATTAGAGAGAAAATTGGTAAAGGTAAAGCATCTTGGACTATAAGATTTTAGGTAAAACTAACTTTGAAGATGTCACGTAAATAACTGCCTCAGGGTATGGAGGTTATTGAAGTGTTACACTGTAATACTAAGCTGCTAAAATAGTTGCACACATAATCATTTGTGTGTGAACACATTTTGAGTCTGAACTCATTGCTGTCAGTGTAGTTCAAGAATAACTACTTCAGTAAGCTGAAGCATGTCTTATCTTCCCCTTTCTGTGGGAATCGGTGTTTTGAAGAACATTGCGGTTCTGTAGTGTATGTGTGATTTCAGTTGTTTATTACAGTTTGGATATTTGCAGGCATAAGTGTACTGTCTTGAAACATTCTTTCTTTGCTACTTCCTGTCTTCTCAATATAATATCTGAATTTTGTCTGAAGTGTTACCAGTGTTCATTTTCTTGTTCCATTAAAAATAGATTACTTCTGGCTGCTGTAAGCTGTTTTTATTTTTTCCCCTTTTAGGTAAGGAGGATATGTAGGACAAAATCAGAATCTCTTAAATGGGGAGTTTGGCAATAAACTAGTTATACCAAACCTTTGAAGTTTTGAAATAATTCTAACTCTACTTGAGGTAGAATGATAAAAATATAATAACTAAAGTATCAGTACTTAGACCTAAATTTTTCATTAGTATTTTTCTCTGAAATATGTTCATGATTATTAAGAGTATTTTTTTTCTGGTCTTGAAATACACTTTATGGCAAGTCAGGTTTTTGCATGTTAAGGTTGCAAAGTGTATTTTTGAGACACTGGCAAAGTTCTTCTGAACTCTTTTGTCACTGCACCAAGCTGTCTGTGCAGCAGCACTGCAGATAGTTTTATAGAAATCATTTGGACTAAGTTTAGTTCTTTGAAAGTACAGTGACTAATATTTCTGGCATGGAAAACAAATTTCCTGCTAGCCTTGGCAATGATAACATCACATAGTCAAAGGAGAGGAGATAGCTTCTGAAAAGTATTGTCATTTCAGTAGCTGTAAATTGGCTGAAAAAAACTTTAAAGAATACTTTTATCTGACTCTTCTGCACAACTTTAGTTTTAACTCAATGTAACTAGCATCTTTTACTGTGTAGTCTAACAGGTATCTTCTTTTATCAGGTACCAGGTCATCAGTACACCAACTGATATTTTCATGGTGATGGAATATGTTTCAGGAGGAGAACTGTTTGATTATATCTGTAAAAATGGAAGGGTAAGGAAGCAGTCCAACTCTACAAATAAGTGACTTGTGTTCTGTTACTGCTTTTGCAGCATTCCTGTGTCACCTGACACTGAGGGGACAGACAGGTTTTTCTTTTGGAGCCTTGGGCAGGATGGTATAATTAAAGCTTTACTTAACATGGTATTATTAGTGTAGACAGAATTTATGATTAGTGGCACAGGATTTCTACAAGCAGAATCAATGTAGTACAATTTGTAAGTCACGTCATACAGAGTTTATAGTACAACCTGTCATTTCTAATCACCTAGACACTCTGCATATGTGGTTTGCAGTATCAATATAACAATCACAGTCTAGACCTGAAAAATCATATGAAAGAATGAGCTGCCCACTCAGCCCCTGGAGGAAGCAACAGATGGTGGTGTTGTCCCTGGCCACCACATGTCGTGGGTCTCACTGCTTAGCAGCAGTTGTGGTCCAGGTTTCCCACTTTGGACTTGTAACAGTGTGATTTGTATGGACAGTGCTCTGGGTGCAGTTACACTTCTCTGTTCTGTGATGGGGTTGGGGCTGGCTGGATGCCTGGGACCTTCAAGGCTGGTAAGGAAGGGCTTAATCAAGCCTGGTGCTCACGAGTCTTGAGGCCGGTAGGGATGATAAGAAATCCCTTTGGTTTGTCTGCTTGGTTCACAAGACCTTCAGGGCCTGATAATGAGGGAAGGGGCATGAATATGTGACTTGCTTAGTCACAGAATCACTACTTGCCTTATAAAATGGCACTAGTTATGCTAACCACACGAGCAGGGGGTACCAGTCACACTCTGTTAAATGTTTGTTTTTATGTATTCAGCATTCATTTTCCTGTTAGCAATTAAAATATACTTTGACTACCTCTTCTGAAAGTAAAAATTGTAATATGTTAACATATTTCAGATCCTTATGTATGACTTGGTCATGGCATTTTTCCTCTAGTGATTACTGGTATGTTAATTTACAGTAACTGGGTATAGACTGGATGGATATGTATCCAGCTGAAGTGGCTGTAAACTATTTCCTCATTATAACCCATTACTGCAAAGCTACCATTGTGGCCTTATTACCCTCTTCTACTAGTGGAATAGCTTCTGTGAAAGCTCTTGAAGTCACTTCTGACAAACCATCTAGATAGCCAGGGTGCTTTTAATTAGTTGTTAAAACAAACTGTAATTTTTGGGTTAGGCACAGGTTGGTAGGAAATGCCCAGTTAAGCCTGCTGTTTGGGACTAGCTGCTACTGGCATAAATAGCATCTAAAATGTATCACTTCTGTGCTGCATGTTTGCAGCTTGTCTACTTAAGTCTTACACTGTGCTTAGATGCGGAAGTTTGTTGATACTACGGTAAGACAAAGTTAATACTTGGGTGCTA
The DNA here is from genome assembly GCF_963210335.1 of Falco punctatus. Lineage (NCBI taxonomy): Eukaryota > Metazoa > Chordata > Aves > Falconiformes > Falconidae > Falco > Falco punctatus. Next base: position 15,727,029 of record NC_137586.1, on the reverse strand, counting down.
GTGTTTCTAGTTACTTAGTATGTAACATCTGTCTAACCAATTTCAAAAGCATTACAAAATTTCAGTGGCTTTGAGTCTGTGGGTGTGTTGTAGTCATTTTAGAGCTATAGTACTAACAAAATGGTGTAAGCTATGAAGCTTTCTGTTACAAGTTCTGATAATCTGCTGTAAAAAGTATAAAAATGATAAATGATAACTTCAGGTCATGGGAGAATTTTCTTTAATATGAATGAAAACAAAGTTATCTTCCACTGTTTCGTAATTGTTTAAAACCTTTGTCTGTCTTAGCTTGATGAGAAGGAAAGTAGACGTCTGTTCCAGCAAATCCTTTCTGGTGTGGATTACTGCCACAGGCATATGGTGGTGCATAGAGATCTGAAGCCTGAAAATGTGCTGCTTGATGCACACATGAATGCCAAGATAGCTGACTTCGGTAAGCATTGCTGTGTTATATCTGATTGCATTTCTGGTGTTTAGATCCTGTTAATTACTATGGAAAATATTTAATTAAAAGTATACACTTGAATAACCTGTTGGTGGGACACAATACAAAAACCTGAAGAGAATGAATGTAAAGCAAAATTATGTTTTTGCACATGTGTAGAACTTGTTTTCCTCTCAAACTTTTTTTAGGTATTTTTTTGGTAACTGGGTGAAATTGTAAACGGATTTGTTTGGTTTTGTGTAACAGTTTTCTCTGAAATGCTAAATAGGTTTAGCTCCTGACCTTTCTACTTCAAAATTTACTCCTATTGCCTGTTTCACCATCTGGAAAATGTAGATGCATAGCTCTCTTGGAAGTACAGTGCAAGGGCAATTGATCATATTTAAGAACTACATTGCTATAGTAGAATACGCTAGTCCTATTAAACTACTCTATATTCACTTCAAAAACTCTAAATATGTGATTGAGAAATTGGGAATAAAGTGTAAAAAATAAAGTAAGAGCAGTTAATCTTGCAAGTCATGCTTTTTTTGCTATATAGCTGCCTAATTAGAAAGCTTAATTGTTTATACTAGCTGTGAACAGCTGCTAAGAAGACTGGGAGCTAGTTCTTGGAACTATGTGAATCAGGAAAACCATATAAGCATAGTAAGGTATCCATACTGCTACATCATCATGATATATCTCTTATAGTGGATAATACCTGCCCTTGTAAATCACTTCGAGGTCTTTGAGGAAAGGTGTTAAGGTAATGCTGAGTATTTTCAGTATATTTTGTAAGTATGGTGTTGCAGTATGTGAGCACTGGGAATCGTATTGATTTCTTGTGCATACAGAATACTTAGGCTGAAACTGCTTATGTGGTAAAGAAATAAAGTACAGTAACTTATAGAAATGTATTCCTGTAACTTAAGTTTATCAGCAAAGCTGTAATGGTCAGTTAGTTGTGACTAGTGTATTAATATATAAGAGCTTAATAAAAGCTTTCGTGTATTAGAATATGAAAGCTAACCAAGCTGTACTCTTTCATCTCCCACTCCCTTCCCTTTCTCCCATAAAAGGGCATAATTCCATCTCTGAGACGGAGTTCTCTGGCTTACGGTAGTCTTGATCATGCAGCACTGAGGAAGCTAGAACATATTATCCACAGCTATTCTTTAAGTGGTAGTTCTTTACTAATATTAGTCTGTACTGAGGGCTGGTGAATGAAGATGGCTTAGTTCTAAAGTACACTTCAGTAATTGCTAATGGAATATCTAAAACCAAACTACTGAAATGCAGTGATTCAGGAACCAGCTGAGCAGTGTGGATGTCTAAATTGTGGTGAAGTCATGTGTACTCCTCAGTCTCCTTAATCTGTATAACCTCTTAAAGATTTTTAGGCAATTCTCTGGTATCATCTTCCACTTTTGCATTTCGAAGTAAATGTGGTTTTTAAGATTTTCTTGTTAATGACCAAAATTGTATCTGGCTGTGCTGCTCCATCTCCCTTAGAGCAACTGTGTTCTGTCATGCCTGTGTCATCCAGATCAGACTGTTTTTTTTGTCTTGGAATGAATGTGTTCTCAAATTTTTCTAGGTCATGTGCAATAATGGATTGGTGTTACTCATCTGGTAAACTAAATGAAAGATTATGTAGCACACTTATATAAAAAAATCAGTAATTCCAAACAATGTTATTTCTTTACTGAGATAAATATGTTAATTTTCCGATTTGAATTACTAGTTGTTTGCTCTAAGTGGAATATGCAGTGTGAAATATTTTTGCTGTCTGAATTTTTAGTAGTTACTTTTATATACTTTCAGGTCTATCAAATATGATGTCAGATGGAGAATTTTTAAGAACAAGCTGTGGTTCCCCTAACTATGCTGCACCAGAAGTAATTTCAGGAAGGTAGTTTCTTTAATATCGGATGCATGTGTGCATGTATTTCATCCATTTTGCTGCTTGATTCTAAAGGCTGTAAAGCTACTTCAGTTGACAAGCTTGATGCTGAGAAACTGTGGGCTGAACTTTTAATTGTCTTGATAATTTTTCATGAGTACTTAAGGCTTCTGTGACCTACTTTTGCAATACCTCCTGTAAGGTGGAGGTCATTTCTAATGCCCCAAATCCAGTATGTACAGTGGGCCTGAATTGGTTTAAAATCTCACTTACAGCTGGGATCTTGGAAGTAGAGGTATGGCTAGAATTACAGGCAAAAGTCTGGTGTGAAGTTGAGTAGCAGGGAAATAACTGCTGCAGGGTAGATGCTTAATCATAAGGTAACTTTGCCTTTTTTGGAATCTTATGATTGTCAAATCTGCTGCTTTGTTACCCACCCTAATGCTGCCTCTCCTGACTGGAAGCCAAATGTCTTTTTTATTCATGTGACAAGTTCTTCTATATGGACTAGTCAAACTTTTCAGCCTCCCGGATTTGGAGGATAGATGATGTTGCACAGGTTCCATTATAACAGTGGTAACAATGTATGACATGAGCTTTCTTAGTAGTTGCGAATTTATTTCAGTTTGCCATTGCCTTAAATTGCATTTGTAGATTATCGTTATACAGTAGAGGAGAAAACTACTACATGCTTGTATCTTATATATTTAAAGAAGGAGGATGCACGGCATACAAATGAAATGGTATAGTACTTGCAGATTAGTTGTCCTAAGTGTATACGCTTTTAATTATTGTGATAGAATGTAAGAAAGTAGAGGAAATAAATATAAACTTAAATGTATTAAATGCAAATTTCTAATGGCTAACTCTTTCCCAGATTATATGCAGGTCCAGAAGTAGATATTTGGAGCAGTGGGGTTATTCTCTATGCTTTGTTATGTGGAACGCTTCCATTTGATGATGATCACGTGCCAACCCTTTTTAAGAAGATATGTGATGGTATCTTTTATACCCCTCAGTACCTGAATCCATCTGTAATTAGTCTTTTGAAGCACATGCTGCAAGTCGATCCAATGAAGAGAGCAACAATCAGAGACATTAGGTAAAACACTAACTGGTGTCTGATCACAAGATGCTGGAATGATAATCTCAGTGCAGATACACAGAACTATTGTTCATATAGCTTGTCCATGTTTTATAGACTGAGATGATTTCCAGTGGCCAATGAAGTTTCTATTGGAGGTCACAGTAGAACAAATGATATACATGACATATAGCAATTCTGAGAAACTGTTGGTTTAAGACTGTTACAGCAAAGCTGTTTAACGGTAGAACAGTTTGCAAAAAATACAATGTATTGACTTCTCTGGGCAAAAAATTCATTGCTGTTAAACCCCACTATTCTGTACCGTGAATGTCTGAAAGGAAGTTATGGCTCCTTAATCTAACTACTGCTTTTATTTGTAATTCTTCGAACTCTGAAGAATCATCTGTTAAGACTGAATATTCCATGTGCAAAATAAGACTTTCTAGCTTCAAAACCTTAGCATGAATTTATGTATAAGCAATAGTTACTGCATTGAATACTGGTAAGTTAAAGTTTATAGGTACAGATAGCCATTGTAGGCTCCAGATTCAAAGAGGAGAGAGATTCTGGAGAAGGTGACTGCTTTGACAAGTGTGCAGTGGGTTGAATTAAAAAAAAATAAAAAATTGGTAGCTGATAGACATTACATTACATAGCAGCTTAGTTATGTTTTCCTGCTTCCTTTATAAGAAGCTCTAAGGAGAGAGCTCTGATACACTTCCTAACTTAAAACCATAAAAGAAGCATTTTTACTAAGGTAGTAGGTCTGCAGTGTTCATGTTCTTTCAGTAGGACAAAGCCAGTGGTACACTCATCTCTTGCTACTTTACTACCATGGAAAGTACTTCCTTGCAGAAATAGGAGCACTGTGAGAACTAAGCATTGTAAACCATCATGGATAGGAACTTAGTCAATCGAGTACGTCTGGAAGAGAAGTGGTGTGAAAAAGATGTTGAAAAAGGTTGGTTACAGAGCATGGTTGGTTTTTGAATCCTAAACAGTTCTGTTCTATTAGCCATAAGACATGTCACCTTATAGTTTGAAGGACAAACTGAGCTGGATTAAATACCCTAATTCTTCTAGGGAGGTGCATGTGTACATGCAAGGGGAGAGGCCCAGTGCCATGAATGGTAACAAAATATTCCTCTGGGTTCGGTCATCCAGCTAGGTATGTGCTTTCTAGTGGTACAGGAGAAGCTTTTTCTGCTTTCTGAATTAATTGGTTGCTTCTGATGAAAGTCTGTTTTACTCAACTCATTTGTGCTGAGACATGTTCTTAGGCTCACACGGACTAGAGCTTGGTCCATCGTACTGATTTTGCCTGGGATAGCATTTGTTTTCTTCATAGTAGCTTGTATAGGGCTGTGTTCTGGATTTGCGCTGGGAACAGTGTTGATAACACGTGGATGCTTGTTACTTCTGAGAATTGCTTACACAGTGTCAAGGCCTTTTCTGTTCCTCACGCCACCCCACCAACAAGTAGGCTGGGGTTGCACAAGAAGTTGGGATGGGATATGGCTGGGACAGCTGACCCCAACTGACCAAAGGGATTCCATGCCATATGGCATTACGCTCACTCAGCAATAAAACTGGGAGGGAGGTTGGTGAGGTAGGCTGCTGCTCATGGTCATGCTGATGGCAGGGCATCAGTCAATTGGTGAGCAATTGCTGTAGTTTGCACCACTTGTCTGTCTTGGGTTTTATTTTCCCTCTGTTTTTTTTCTTCTCCTTACAAACTTTTTTTAAAAAAATGCTTTCTAATTTTCAAACTTATCTCAACCCACGTTTTTCTCACTTTTACTCTTCCTATTCTGCCCCTTATTCCACTGGGGAGGAGTGAGTGAGTGGCTGTGTGGTGCTTAATTGCTGGCTGGTGTTAAATGTTAACAGGCCTTTTTGGTGCCCAATGTGAGGCTCGAAGGGTTTGATAACAGACTTGACCACAGCATATTAGATGGAATTTAGAATTACTACCTGTTAACAGTTGCTGCTCACAATATTGATTTATCTGTTCTCAATACTAGTATTATCTGATCTGTGCCATGTTCCCTTTTTTTGCTGTATGTGTTAAAGACTGGTTTTTGGTTTTTGCAGTTTCCTGCGCTCTGTAGTGCTTTAGTAATGTTTTGCTTGGGAGAGTTGTTACTAAAATGGAGTGCTTTAGCTTAATCTGGTAGTCGGGGTCTGTACTGAAGCTGTTACTGTACCTTGGGTACCATCTCATAGGGACAATTAACTACACTCCTTTGTTCAAGACAGTTTGTTTTTGTGGAGGAAATACAGAATGGCATCTTCACCACCTTCTGTAATGTTTTATCCCTTGATAGAGTAGCTCTTCAGTGTCTTGAACATCCTTTGGTAATCAAAATACTTCTACTGGTATTTCTTAAGAATATTGATTGAGCTTTTTCTGAGGTTAACAAGCTATTTAGGAATATCATGAGGCCTGACAGCAGTGTGGTTAAGGATGGCAAGGCATTTGGGAGAATGTGGGCAGATACCTAGAAAGTTTGTCACCTCCAATAGTCTGGGACTTCACACACAAACAAGTGGGGTCCTGATGAAGTGATACAATATTTGAAAAAGATGCCCTGGCTATTCCAAAGAGTCACTGCACTGTGCTGGAGCCTGGCCTGTGCCTACTGAACACTATTAAGCACTCTCGAGGAAAAGAGAGGGCCTTTGGATCTGAAAATACACCAACAGGCTGTGACTAGGCCAGAGACACAGCCTTCAACTGTGTAAGTTGCTCCTATAATTAAAAAGAAACACTCAAAGTGGAAGTCAACTCATTTTATAAGGGATGAAAAAGCTTCTCCTAAGAGGAGCAGGAGAGAGAATCAGAAGAGGCAGCCTGTTCTGCAGCAGAGCAGACAGAAAACACTCGATCCCTTATGCCTGAGTGAGCTGCAAGTTAAGGAAAAAATTTCGGACCTCAACTAGGAAAGCAAATTCTCAGCTAGTTACTCTGATGCTGAGATACTGGGACCAGTAGTCAAGAATTAGCAGGTAAGGAAGCCCAGCAGCTGGAATTCCTCGCTAGAGATAAGGCCATTGATAAAGGGATTGTAAAAGGGGAGTCCTCAATCTTAGGAGGTGACTCCTGTAGAGGGTCAAGGACCGCTATCTCTTCAAGGAAGATCTTTCGTATTCTCTAAGCAAAGGGACCACGACTGATGGAAGTATCCAGTGTCTGAGGGAATTAGTAATCATGGGGGTGATCTTTAGTGACCTGAATGACAGCCAGGTATCTCAAGACGTGGATGAAATCTGGTGCACATGGTCCATGTTGCTATAGTTTGTACAAAGGGCACTGATGTCATATGCCAACACCCTGGTGATAAGCTGGACAGACATAGAGGCAGCAATTGTGGATGGGCTGGCCAGCAAACTGAGAATTCAAAGAGAATCTTGCTTCCTTCATACAGGCCTGTGTCTTGGCTATGGAAAAACCCACAAGTTTCTTTCTCACTTCTGATTTTCCTCAACATCCTACTGGGGTGAATTGAGTGAGCAGTTGTGTGGTATGTAGTTGCTGTCTGGGGTTAAACCATGACATCCATATAACTGCTCTTAAACCTGTAGCCATCTTTATCCTACAACCTAGAACGCTTTCAAGATTAGCATCATGCTGTATCCTTTGGCTAGTTAAGCAGCTTAGTTTAGGCACACAAAACAATCATTTTTCCTGGTTGGTATTTGCTTCTTTTGACGTGCGGAATTAGACTCTGTAACTCGAAAGTTATAAAGTAGGTATGTTTATTGCACGCAGATGCACGGGGGATCGCTCCTCCACAAGCGTGCATACCCGAAGTGACGAACCATCCCACATTTATACAATGAAACAAATGAATATTCAATTAACGCCTATATATATTTGTTACCTAAACCCCGCTTCGTATGTTAATTAGCTTATCAGTCCGTTTCCTGGAATGTGGTGGTCTTGCAGGTTTGTAGGTGATTCATGTTCTTGTGACCATCCAATCTTCTCCAGCAAGGAGACTTAGCACTCCCTCCCTCTAGATAGCATTGGAATATCTCTCATCCTTTTCTCATTCTTTTTTAAATAGCCCCTTTGTTAGAGGAAGAAGGGCAGGCGTCTCCCCGTCTCCCCTTTGTTAGAGGAAGAAGGACAGGCGTCCCCTCAAAACTGTAGTTGTCTCCTCAGAGCTGTGTGCCTATGTGACCAGACACCGCACCCATGACCAGTCACCATACCCACATTCCTTGAGCAGACATATACAATCACAATCGATGTCCATTGTCCCCATTTCACACTATTTCTCCATATCAATCCCCCCTTTTCTATCAAACCAAGTAAATTCTTTTACTTAAGCAGTCTTCCTGAATGATATAAAGCATCATACATAAGTGTTACCCTTTTAAACATTCTCCAAACCCACAAATATAACATAATGGTTAGTATTAAGGAAATTCCTAAACTGATCAATAAGATCACAATGGGGTGTACCATAGTGTTAAGAATTCCTGTTGCAGAAGGTGACCAGCCAAAGAGAGTATCCCACCAATTATGGTTTCCATCCTGTTCTACCTTTTTTAAAACTTTCTTGATCCCCTCTACATCATGATGGATCATAAGAAGAGTTTCGTGTCCCTTTTCTTTGGTTTCTTCCAGTATACGTTGTAAATCTGCATGTTTTAATAGTTCTTTTATACTGCTTATATTTAGTCCTATGGGGGTAGGAATTATCATCTGTGATAGGGTAAAGTTAGATGTAAAATTACAGATACAGTAATTTGAATATTGTGCAGTCTCCTTTACCTCCCCATCTACAGTTATTGTGTTACACTTAGTTCTCAAACACGCACATTCCTTCCCTGCATATATAATTACTGTTTTCAAATTTGCATTTGGTCGGGCCTCGAAATGACATATTTTCTGATCTGTATCTAAACAAGTATCCTGAGCCATTATAGTATTGCTTTCACAGAGGAAGCCCTGCTGTTCTCGCATAATACAAGATTCTAAATCTACTGTTTGCCACTTGTCGCCTATCTTTCTGGCCCATGTTCTATGTTCAAAAGGATATTTTCCTAGGCATATTATAAAGATGGGCTCGGTTAAGGTAAAATTGTGCCAACATTCCCGTGAATTAAAGCACATGGTTGTATTTAGAAGGGTAAATTCCTTATCTACCTTTCTGACATTAATCAGGGTGTCTCCTGAAATCTTGGTGTTATCTTTTTCATTATATGTTTGACACCCTACTTTTATCCTATCTCCTAATTTTCCCCATAATCGGTCGACTTTGTGTACATCCTCCCGATACCATTGATTCCTTTGGTACACCTCATTTTCAGAAAAAAACACCATAGCTAGTTTCGTCTCTGAGTCCACCTTTCCCATTATTCCAGTGTGTTTTTTCTGGGCATGATTCCAAGGCCAGTTATCAGGCTCTTGGTTGTAGGCAAGAGAGAGGGTACAAAAAACCACAAATGGTTTAAACCCACTATTGATCATTTTAAGAATCTAAACGTTCCTCATATATACATATAAAATCTGTTTTGATCAAAAATATCTTTGTTTGAGTTGGGGCTTACTGATAACAAATTGGGCAAGACTGGCCACTGGCTCAGTCCCAGACTCTTTTGTTCTATATTGTTTGTTGTGGTGCCCTTCCCATATGGTGGATCCACAACCGCTCAGGTTCACTTACTTGCCACCCACATTGTTCCCATTTGTCCGAGTAAATTTAAGTTTCAGTTCTCTTTTATTTGGGGTTACTTTGCACGAAGTTGCAGGGGCTTTCTTGATCGGGGTATGGTGAATCCAAGAATTCTGTCCCTCAACCTTGATTGCAGTGTAGGTGGTGAGTAGGACTTGAAAAGGTCCGGTCCACTGTGGTTCCAGGGTTTTATCTGTAAAACACTTAACGTATACATAGTCCCCTGGTTGTATATCGTGAACAGGTCCATCCAGACCCCTACTGCGTGTTCCCATCACATGCTTCTCAATTCTTATTAATTGTTTGTTTAGTGCCACCATATAGGAAATCATTGTTTCTTCACCAATCTGTGAAGACGTCCCCTTTTGTACCCCATAGGGTCGTCCATATAAAATTTCAAATGGGCTAAGCCCCTCTTTTGCTCTTGGTCTAGTTCAAATTTGTGTAAGAGCTAATGGCAAAGACTGGGGCCAAGTTAGATTTGTTTCTTGACCCAACTTGACAATCTGTTGTTTGATTAGATGATTCATCTTTTCCACCTGGCCACTGGATTGTGGTCGGTATGGGGTATGTAATTGCCAATCTATTCCTAGATGGTGGCTGATCTGTTGCACTATTCTGGACACAAAATGTGGTCCTCTATTCGAGAACATTACCGCTGGAACTCCAAACCTAGGTATTATCTCTTGGAGCAGTATTTTGGTCACTTCCCGGGCTTTAGCAGTTCTGCATAGGAAGGTTTCTGGCCAACCTGAAAAGGTATCTGTTAGTACCAATAAATATCGATACCCCCCTTTTCAAGGAAGTTCCGAGAAATCGATCTGCCAATGTTGCCCTGGAACATTTCCTCTACTAATGTTCCCTAGTTTTATTTTATTTGCTTTATTGGGATTATTGCATAAACACATTTCACATTGCTGAGTCACCTGTTTTATTACAGTATACAAGTTTTGCCCTATCAATTTCTGATTTAGACTTTTATATAAAGCATCAGCTCCCCAATGCGTCTTATTAATAATAGGGCTGTGGTCCATATTAAATTAGATGGTACCACTGTATGACCATCCCTTAAATAAGTCCACTTACTTAATTTTATTTTATCATTCATGTCCTGAATTCTCTTTAAGTTTTCTTTAGAATAGTTTGGCTCCTGATCTGTACTTACAGTTTGGATTTTATCGTCTGGTATTAAGGATAATTCTTCCTTTCCTACCTCCTCTGTTACTTGTCTGGCCTCATGGTCGGCCAGGCGGGTTCCAATTTCTAAATCCGTGCCTCAGAGTGGGCCATTCCTCACATCAAGGTCTGGCATGGCATATGTTCCCACCGCTCAACGCCTACTGGGTTGCAGCCAACAGCGGAGCTCAAGATTCTTCTTGGTGGCAAACACAGAGGCACACCCAGTCTTGCCCTTGACTATGGTAGGAGGCACCTGACCAACCTTATTCCTTGTACTTCGTTGTCAATGCAGTTTCATCTGCACATCCCATAATAAGTCACTGTCACGGCAAAACACACAGATTTACATTAGTAGAACTACTACAGAGTGTATTTTATCTCAGTTTTTATGCCAATACCCCCCACAGCCCTGCTGACCAAGGGATACTGTTTTACCTGAACTAGGCAGGCCTCCCCCTTATCATTTTTACTGTAACAGGCAAAGCATTTTTTTTGCCTTACCTGGAATTTATTTCCAGATTTACCTGGTTAAAGATTTCTTTTACTTCAGGGAGGTCCTCTTTTCCACTTTTCTGTTGAATTAAAGATAAGCTCAAGATTTCAATCACTTGATCATTTTAAACTTTTGGCTTCATTTCTCCTTTTTTAAATGTCTAGATATTCTAATAAATCTCATCCCAACAAAGATTTTGGTGAATTTGGCATTCTTGTTTGTTTTCTTAGTTTGTACTTTAAAGGTTTCAGGATGTTTTCCTGGTGGCCAGCAGCTCCCACAACTGTAACAATTTTTTTTTATTATTATTTTCTTTTTACTGAAGTTTAACAAATAAGTTGGTTTTGTATTCACTAAAATTCCACCTCATACCCATTCCCTGCCCTAGAGGGGCCGTTACCGGTCCTGTTGTACTGCAAATGCTGCAGCAATTGGGGTGACATTGTCAGGTCCTTCTGCTCAATTGTCAGCAACAGCAACCCCCTCCTCCTCACCATCAGAAGGGTTCGGGGCAGGAGATGCTCTTCCTGCTCTGCAGGTTACACAAGCCTGCCTCTGCAACAGCACTTCTGTTTTAACTCTTTCTTACCCTGAATGCAAATCAGCTCCTTGTTGCTTTAAGTCTGTGTTCTTATTTATCGTGCCTTTGCAGGCAAACAGAAAACATCCTGCCATGCATCCCAGCATGATTCAGCCGCACCTTCGAGGGGGTACGGGGGTTTGTACAAACTCACCCCAATACTTTAACACTTTCACAAGGTCTTTGATTCTACACACACACACATACACACACCTGCCTCAGGTTTTACATACATCAGTACAAGTTTTTATCTTACAATGTGTTTCATTCTGGTTGCTCCACAGAAGGAACCGCAACCTGAGCTTTTTAACACAAAAATTTCAACAAGAACATCTTTCCAGTTTAGGTCTCAGTTTTTTTCCTATCCTTTTCTAGAGCCATAATCAAAGATCAGGTGATGTTAATCTCGCACTCTTTCTAGTGCTGGTACCATAGGATCCCGAGGGGGTACTAATCCACAGTCCTTTTGCCACTCGGGTTTGTCCTGGAGGACGAAGAACATGTCTGTATACGATACTTCGTCCCATTTTCCCTCTCTTCTCAGAAACAACATTAATCGCAGGAGAGTGTTATAATCTAACGTTCCTCCCTCCTGTGGCCATTTCGCATCACTCCAATTTATACAAAGGCCACCACTGATTACAATATTTAATCAATTTCCTTCTATTTTCGGTGCCACCCTGTCCTACGATATCACTCCAATGTTTTAATATACAACCCAAGGGCGATTTTTCACAGGGCTTACTCCTTCCATTTCCCATTTTGCAATTTTAATTACTTTGTTTTTCTCCGGCCGCCTTAGCCACCCAAGGTCAGAAACGCGGATAGAGCTTCTTACTCATATTGCACTCAAACGCCTGTCTCAAGCACTCTTGCACTCAGTCAAAATAATTAAGCTATACACGGAAAATCAAAATGCGCATCTCAATCACACCATTCACACTCTCCGGGCAGCCCTCAGTCACACAAGCAGTATGTTATACGGTACCGTGCACTTACGTACAACTTTTAGGAACACAAGCAGTTCACAAAGTATGCATTTCAATGAACAATCGCCAAAAAACAAACAACAAACAAAAAACCAATTTTTCCTGGTCTTAAGCAGAGTTTTAAGTTTTCCGCTATTTGCCACGAATTACCAGAATACTATTATTTTTCAACATACATTTCATAACTCCAAGTTTTGAACATGTAACAAGACAACACATAGAACAAACAAGACACAGAGCGCTATTTCAGTTGTTACATTCTAGGAATTCCCCAATTCTTAAGACAACCTCAAGGAAGTTTTTAGCTTCCCCCTTTTTCTTTTTTTTTTTCTCCCTTTTTTTTTTCCTACGAAAAAGTTTCCCTTTTACTTTTGCTGTGAGGTCCCTCTTGTTCCTGTGAGATTCCGCCTTATTCCGTCGCGCCCCCTGCTTTCCGTCACGAGGCCTCCGGGCTTTTAGGAATGGCAGTAACCTCGGGTTTGCTCGATCTGCCCTCAGGATCGCTAGCGGCCACCCCTTGGTCAGCAAACCCCCTCCCAAGGTACCTTTCCTCCTGGGGACTACGCTGCGCGCTGGACGTCTCCGTGCGTCTCACCAGCCGCCTCGTTTCTAAACATACCGTTTTATCCGCGGATCCAGGGGTTTCTCTTCTGCTCCCGGGTGAACAGCTGAGAAGAGGAGGCTCCTCCGAGGAAATCTCCCGGGGCGCGCCTAGGAGCGTCCGCTCCGCAGCTGGTCCCTCGGCCGAGCAGAAATCCTCCTGCCTGGCTCGCCAAAACTGACGTGCGGAATTAGACTCTATAACTCGAAAGTTATAAAGTAGGTATGTTTATTGCGCGCAGATGCACGGGGGATCGCTCCTCCACAAGCGTGCATACCCGAAGTGACGAACCATCCCACATTTATACAATGAAACAAATGAATATTCAATTAACGCCTATATATATTTGTTACCTAAACCCCGCTTCGTATGTTAATTAGCTTATCAGTCCGTTTCCTGGAATGTGGTGGTCTTGCAGGTTTGTAGGTGATTCATGTCCTTGTGACCATCCGATCTTCTCCAGCAAGGAGACTTAGCACTCCCTCCCTCTAGATAGCATTGGAATATCTCTCATCCTTTTCTCATTCTTTTTTAAATAGCCCCTTTGTTAGAGGAAGAAGGGCAGGCGTCTCCCCGTCTCCCCTTTGTTAGAGGAAGAAGGACAGGCGTCCCCTCAAAACTGTAGTTGTCTCCTCAGAGCTGTGTGCCTATGTGACCAGACACCGCACCCATGACCAGTCACCATACCCACATTCCTTGAGCAGACACATACAATCACAATCGATGTCCATTGTCCCCATTTCACACTATTTCTCCATATCACTTTCTGTATCCTTCCTTTTCTCTCTTACAAATATCAGCTGTTGGGTACCATAGTGAAGAGGTCCAGGCTGACCCCTCTATAGCTTCCCTCAACCCTTTTAAGTCTTGAACAACAGCTAGGGGTGTTTTGAATGAAAAGATAAGCAGCTTGTTGGGGATGGGGAGCATGTGACTTCAGTGTTCAAAAATCTGTGTCCAGACATCTACCAAAAAATTGTTCACCTCAACATTTCTTAATTGTATTATGTATGTACTTGAGGATGGACAGCTAAAATGGGTAGTATAAGAATTTCAGTTGAAAGGATCTCAGAACTAACATAGTGGAAGTAAAAAGTATACCATTTATATAAAAAGCTGAGTTACACAGATTTCTGGAGTGCAGGTAGCTGAAAAAGTTACAGAAAGATTTTTTTTGTCACCTGCAAAACATCTAGCAAAACCTTGTGAAGGTAATGGTTACTTTTTTTATGTACTGTTTTGTCTGCTGCACAGAAGGGACTTGGACTGACAACTGTGATTGTTGTACAGATTAAAAAAAAATGAAACATTTAATATTGAAGAGGTTTGGTTTACATATGTAACACTGACTCTATTTTTAAATCTAGGGAACATGAATGGTTTAAGCAGGACCTTCCAAAATACTTGTTTCCTGAAGACCCCTCATATAGTTCTACCATGATTGATGATGAAGCCTTAAAAGAAGTGTGTGAGAAATTTGAATGCACTGAAGAGGAAGTGTTAAGTTGTCTGTACAGCCGAAATCACCAGGACCCTTTAGCAGTTGCTTACCACCTCATTATAGATAATAGAAGAATAATGAATGAGGCCAAAGACTTCTACTTGGCTACCAGCCCACCAGATTCTTTTCTTGATGATCACCATCTGTCTCGCCCTCATCCTGAGAGAGTGCCGTTTTTAGTAGCTGAAGCACCCCGTCCCCGCCATACTCTTGATGAGCTGAATCCACAGAAATCGAAACACCAAGGTGTAAGAAGAGCAAAGTGGCATTTGGGAATAAGGAGTCAGAGTCGACCAAATGATATCATGGCTGAAGTTTGTCGAGCAATTAAACAACTGGATTATGAATGGAAGGTAAAAAATAAAGGATCTCTACAGCAGACCAACAGCAGATTTGTTTGAGCTGTGTAGTTACACAGCCTGGAAGTCTCAAACCATGTTCTGTGCTGGAAAATGTCATGTACCGGTGCAGACTGTTTGTGGTTGCCATGCAAAAAGGGTTTGGGGGGAAGCTAGTCATGCTGATAGGAAAAAAAGTTTTGCTACCATGTCTAACTTTTCTAATGGGGCTATAGGAATGTTTTTCTGTTGGCTAAAAACCCCCACAACTCTTAACAGGTAAGCCTGAAATCACTCGATAATACCAGTGAGTTGAATTGGCAGAAAAAATATGCAGTGCTTTTCAAGCAGTTCTGGTAACTAACTCAGATCTTTTGTACTAGGTTGTAAATCCATACTATCTACGTGTTCGAAGGAAGAATCCAGTAACAAGTGCATATTCCAAAATGAGTCTACAGTTGTATCAGGTGGATAGCAGGACGTACTTACTGGATTTTCGTAGCATTGATGGTATGTGAAGACATTAACATAAGTTAATGGAGTTGTACATCAAATCATTCTAAATGCAAATGTCTTAATTTTCTTGTTTAGAAGTGAATTGTTGCCCTTAAGTTTAAGCTGATCAAGATCTGTATTAGTGTTTCTTTATTCCTTCCTGGTCAAGTTTCCTGTGATCAGATGGTAACTGTTTCATTCTTTAAATAACAGATTTTTAGCTCTATCAACTCCTGAGCTGCTCCATTTTCTGTCTGCACGAGCACTAACACCACTAAGTGCAAAAGGGGACAGGTTTGTGAGAGCTGAGATTTGGATCATCCTAAGCTGCCCTTGGAGCCTCACTCCCAAATTTAAACATTGATTTAGATCTTAAGTAAGCATGTAAAAAACACTTCCTAGTGAAGATAAAACTTGGCATCTAGGCATTTAAATTTGACTTGGACTGTTCACTGCTGTACTGAGTCTGGCTGAGATGGAGTTAATTTTCTTCACAGCAGCCCATATGGTGCTGCGTGTTGGATCTGTGACTAAAATTGTTGATTACACCAGTGTTCTGGCTGTTGCTGAGCCGTTCTTGCATAGTATCTGGTCTTTTTTTCCCCAGTCTGTTACACCCAATGAGTGGGCCAGGGATGAGCAGGAAGTTTGGAGGGAATGCAGCCTGGACAGCTGAGCCAAATTGGCTAAAGGGGTATTCTAGCCATATAATGTTTAGCAAAGAAACTGAGGGGATGGGCCTTTGGGGAGGGTAGACTTGAGACTGGCTGGGCATTGGTCTGCTGTGGAGAGGTGGTGGGTGGTTGCCTTTGCATCCATTTCACACACACACCCCCTTTTCTTTCTTCCTCCTATTAAACTACCTTTATTTCTGTCCATGAGTTTCCTCACTTTTGCCTTTCCAGTTTCCTTCCCTGCTGTGCTGAGGTATTAGCTGCCAGGCAGTCAACCCACCAATGATAGTAGTAGACAAAATTTGAGATAGGAGTTGTATGCTTGCAGTAGCTGAAGTCTTGAAAGCAGTTGGTCTACCCTGTAGAAGGATGGATTTTATAGTGACAGTAGCACAGCATACATATCCCAGTTGGGTACCTTTCTGAAAATGGAGGAGCTAATACAGACTGGCCATGGTGCTTGTTGATGGGCATAGTAGATTAAAGCAGAATTGCCCACAGCCAGTGGTGTAGATGACATGCCTAGGAAAAAATGTGACATGGAAAAAGGATTTACTGGAGTGGCTGGATTGCAGTGTAGGGTGGCTAAAGCAGTGCAGTTCTTTCCTCATTCCTTCCAGCAATACAGGTGCTTGCTTGGATCCAGGGGTATGTGATACAGGGGACTAACAGTCACTTTCCTGTACTGACCTGTTACCTAAATCTTGGAATAAAGAATTTATCAGCACCAATGTGATGTAGATAAGCAGACACTTCTTTATCGACGGCCGGGTGCGTGAGCGAGTCCTCTCACGATAACGCACACCAAATTTCAAAATAATGTACCTTATATAGAACTCATTCATAGATATTCATTAAGTATTCATGCATAAACATAGTATTTCCCAAAAATCATTAACATACTGCTCTCCCATATCCGATTCTGCGCGGTAAAGGTTAGAAAGGTCTGAAAATGAGGTGGTACATGAGTCGGTGGTTTTGATCTCCCCCTGCCGGAATTACTTTTTACTTAAGGTAACTGTTTCTTGGCAGGTAACTATGAGTTGCTTCACTCGACTGTCCCCAGTTCCCATTAATTCTACATTTTGACGTTTTAGTACATTCTCCTAGGTTACATATAAACAATCATCTTTAATCTTAAGTCTGTTATCTAAGTTCTAAACATTCTTACTAGGTGATTCTGACCAATCCCTTCGGCCTTGGTACGGGGCTGTACAGAGGATTTCATAGTAGCTGTTGGTTGCTATGCAAACATGAATTCCACTAAAACTATATTCCTATTAAAATAACTCCATAAAATCAAATGTGTTTCTATAAAATGTGTTTAATTCTAACTTATAACAAATCTGTAACAGACATACTGCGGTATAGGATAAATGTCATCCCTGTTGGAGGGGAGATGACAGTTTAGAGCCATGCAGCTGGGGGGGAGGGCAGCCTACTGCAGTCCTGGCTTCAACTCTTGAGGGCAGGATTTGTCCCCAGGGCATGGATTTGCCATTTGTCTTCCAACAGTGGGGCTGATTTGACTTGACTTTCTCTCCACCACAGCTAACTGTTCTCTGTTCCCTCTTACCAAGCTGTAATTTAAAGTAGCTTTGATGTGAACACAAGAGAGACTGCCTTTTCACTAATTTCTCCTGGAAATAATTTTTCTGGTGCCATGTGGGCGTCAAACTCATGTTCAGGACTTAAAGTAAGAACAGAGATACTTCAGCAAAACATTACTTCTAAGATAAAAATGTTTCCTCCTCATACTGATGGTAAACTGCAGCTGCTGCAGCCAAAATGTGCAACATACTATGGGGAAAAACTTCCAGAAGTGAAGGATAAATTAATATAGATGCTAACAATTAATGTATCAAGTAATTATAATAAAAATGCAAAAGACAACGAAGTATAAATAACCAAATATAAAGAAAACAAACAGAATAAAAATAAAGTAGATGCTAGCAAAAAGCATCTACAAAATATTTGAACTGTTACTGGACTCTAACCTTATGATGCTATCCTATTTTTGGTTTACGTAACCTAACTGGAACTATTATCTGCTGAAGTTAGTTCATGAAAAATATGGCAAGTGCTGGTCTAAACTAGATGTAAATGGTTCTGTAGCACAGTTCAGAGCACAGAAATAATCTGCTTAAGGACACTTGCTTCTGTATTAATAGATTTATAAGCTTTTTATATAAATATAAACAGCTTTTTCAATCTCTATGTATGTAGTAGTCAAGATTTTTAAAAAACCAAATTGAGAAGTGTGAGAAGGTAAAGATGTTTGCTGTTCATGTAACTGATTTGATATTGGTACCTAACTTTCTTCCTCACTCCCCTTGCCCCCTCAGATGAAATTACTGAAGCGAAGTCTGGGACTGCAACTCCACAGAGATCAGGTTCTGTGAGCAACTATAGATCCTGTCAAAAAGACTCAGATGCTGATGTGCAAGGAAAATCTGCAGATGCATCCCTTACCTCGTCAGTGAGCTCTTTGCTTGACTCTTCTACAGCTGACTTAACTCCAAGACCAGGAAGTCATACAATAGAATTTTTTGAGATGTGTGCAAACCTTATTAAAATACTTGCACAATAATTTTGAAGATGGGCTTATTTCTTTTATAGCAATAAGCATGCCTAAATCATAGTCAGATGCTTCCAATTATAATCAAGTTAAATTAACTATGGCGCTGAAAAACTAGCCGCAGAATGCAATTTGCACAGGGATTGAGATGATTATTGTCAGTTAATGTATATTATTTTGAAGCTGGAGTGAATTCTGATTATCCATTGTCAAATAGCATAATACAGGTACAGGAAATCACATGCCCTTGGGGCAGAGTTCATAACATTTTACACTGAGTGCACATTAGGCTGCATATAACTTCTAAGTTAGACAGAGCTTCTTGGTTTTTTCACTGGTAATGCATACATCTGATGCACTGTAAATGTACATTTACTATTTCAGTGACCTAAGTATGACTTGTTGGTCCACCATCTACAGTTGTGACTCAGAACTATCAAAATCTTCCAACAGTAATGTGTTAAAACTGCTGTGTTTCTTCCCCCTTATTTGACAGTAAATGATAGAGAATCACATGTTACAATGTACTACTTCTAACAGCTGAAAAATTTATTAAATGCATGCAGATCTAACCAGTCAGAAAAGCATGTAGGTGCTCTGTAATGCACCAAGGGTGAAATCCAGTGGGCTGTGAGTACAAGTGAGTCCACAACAACTGTTAGAAACTTAATGCTGAGAAGACTTGGCACCCCATGAACTGAACAAAATGTTGCTCTGTGAAGGAGAACTGTCAGCAAGCTCCTGATGGTGTAGCAGCATAGCAGGTCCTTGCTGCTATGGCAAGCTGAGAATCCTGTTCCTTAGAAAGACATGGATGTAATTAAAAGCATGGCCTAAGGGCTGTTGTGTGCTATTTCAGAATCTGAAATTGTCAGTTCTTAAAAAATGATGTTGACACTTTGAAACAGCTGTTTAGAACTTGTTAGCATATACTATATAGAATTCATTTGCAGTTGAAACTACATATATAGGTTAGTTTTTCCCTGTGCCACCCTTTATAGCAAACTTTGTTTGAATTAATTGTGAAATTAAATAGTCTTAACTTCTCAGTTGAACATTGAAAACTGATCATGACAACTTGAGTAGTAATATTCAAAAAGCTTTCAACAGTAAATTGCAATTACCAGTAATGTAAATCCTTCTGCATTTAATGATTTTTGCAATGTTTCAGGGAGAAAAATGAACCTTATGTTAAAACCACAGCTAGTACTTGCACAAAAACATTGTCTCTTGCAAACTCTTAGGTAATTAGCTACAGTTCCATTTTCATCTAGCACTAAAACATAAATGATATGTCATAAAATGTTTAGTTTTGCACTCAAGAATTAAGGTTCTCTTCAAAATAAACTTCATTACCTACTCTGAAAGGTTGCTCTCCCAGGGAGAGACTGGAAATCATGGCATTACTATGAACAGTGAAACCTGGACTCTTAAAATATATGGGGATTCTTGCCAATGACTGATACTTCAGCCATGGAAAACTGCTAGCTACAGATGTAAAGTTTAATCCAGGCCAACTGGCTTCAGTCCAGAAGTTCATGTTATGAACATGCATGGAAGCTGAAGAAACATAAAGCTGCTTTAAGCCCCAGAACAGCTATAACTGTGTTCTGAACTGGGCAATTGTGTGGTCTGTCTAGTACGTAGGTACAAGTTACAACTTCAGTTCCTTATCCTCACACACGGTCCCTGTAATGCGAGGTTGTATTACTGCATCTCAAAGTGAAAGATTTTCCTTGCATTAAGCTTTGGGTTTAAACTCCAGAGATTGAGAAGTCACATGAGGGACCAGCTGCAAATCCTAGTTTTAAGTCCCGTTTTTAGTCTTGTAAGAATTGGTTCTGATGTGCTGAATAAATTGGTGTGTTCATTTTTGTTACCCTTTTAGTTTGAAATTGTTAAATATTGCACTTGCACAAATGTAACAAACGCACAGGTTCTTTAAATCTAGTAATTCCTCATCTGGAACTGCTTTGGGGTCATTCTTGCATATATTAATCTAAGTATTTTTAAATGGTATCTGCTCCTTGTAATGCTGACCACAAAGGCAAAGTGGTAAGCTGCAAATAGCTTTTAATTTTTATATACTTTTTTGGCCCTCTTGTGCATTAAGACAACCATGATTTTTCCTTTGTCTTGGTATTTGGAGGTTAAAGTAAGTTTCTGGCAGACTTGTACTGTATATGTAGTTTTAAATAAAGTAAACTTTATTGGTATGATCAACAGTTTTGATGGCCAAAAGTTTTATGATTGAACTGAGTTTTTTATAGGGTATGGGGGAGGGAGAAAGGGGGACTGACAGCCTAGTTGAACTAAGAACAGTTGTCTGTTGTGTGACTTTCCTATGCTTTGTAGATCTTGCTGTTGAAATTGCTTTCTTCACATGTTCGTACTGATCTTGCACACCTTTTTTAGCATTGTGCTACTATCTGCCAATAGGCTGTGAAACAGAACCTCACTAAGAAAGCTGCCAGGGTTGTAAGGAGGCATTTTATGCAAATAACACATCGGTCAAGTATGTTACTCTGTTTTCCCAAGCTTCCTCCTGTTGGAGTACATCAAATTATCTTGCCTTTGTATTGTAATTTTTTCAAAAACATGGATGAACCAAATTGTCCATGTGCAATATAACTCACAAGGTAATAGATAACAAAATTCATCTTGGTGGTGGAACATTTAAAAAAAATCATATTTGTCTTGATCTAAGTGTTTAATACAAACTTGGAAATAAATTTTATTTTACTGGTTGGTTACCATTGTAAGATATGAAGTCCTGTTAACTAAGATGTGCCTACTTCCTATGTTAGTTTCTTCTGACAATGCTGAATGGCAGAAATGCTTGTTTATAACTGTGTAACTTTTTAAACTTTGAAAAATTAAAACTAAGCAAACGTGGACTACTGAACCATCTTGTTTGAAACTGTGCGTGCTGTCTCCTAGTGTTATGTATGTTAAAAATAACAGACAGGGACTGCTATACTTGTTTTAAAAACAACTGCAATTGCAATTTTAGAGTAAGTAGCAATATGACAACGACAAATTACTGCAGAATTCCCAGCTAGGCAGGCTGGGCCCTGTTTCCCTGTAGATCCCATAAACCCCTTTGCTGCAGAAGGGAGCGCAGTCCCGGGTACAGAAGTCCCCGTTTGCCAGCGGTGACTCCGCTTGCCCCGCACCTTCCACGCACGGTGAGGCGGTTTTTTCTCGGTGCCTGCCTCTCGAACTTGCGAGTAGCTTTGGACCCTGTCGCCTGTCCTACATTTTGCTTCCTTTAGGGAACGCCCCTCCCTTTCCGCCTGTGCGCGGTCGCTTGCGGCCCTGCCCGCCCGGAGCCGCCCTGCCCGCGGGGGCTGTACTCACGACGAGCCGCCGGTGCCGCCGAGCCGTGAGTGACGGGCGGGTGCCGGCCCCGCTCTCCCGTCACCTCGCGGTGCTGCAGCGGCAGCAGCAGGCGGCGACCACGGGCTGGCGGCTGTCACCGGGCCGCGCTGCCGGGAGCGCTTCGCGCCGGGCTTACCCAGAGCCTCACGGCCGCACCCCTCGCCGAGCAGCGGGGCACAGCGCAGCCGGCCTCAACCCCGCGGCACCCGTTTACCGAGCTGGGCCCGCCTGCGGTGCCCTGGTGCCGGCCGGCCGGTTCGTGCAGGCCGGGCTCCCCGGCACTGCCACCGCCGCAGCGCTCTCCCGCGTGCCCGAGCCGGGAGCTGCTCCCGGGGGAACCACCGCTCCCGGCATGCCCCGCGGCGCCCCGGGCTACCCGGCATGCCCCGCGGCGCCCCGGGCTACCCGGCATGCCCCGCGGCGCCCCGGGCTACCCGGCATGCCCCGCGGCGCCCCGGGCTACCCGGCATGCCCCGCGGCGCCCCGGGCTACCCGGCATGCCCCGCGCGGCGCCCTGCCGCTGCCCTTCCTTTCCCCGGCGGCTGCCGCCCCGCCCTTCCGCTTCCTGCTGGCTGCTGGGTCAAGGGTCGCGCGGGCCTGCCAGCCGGAAGAGAAGCGCCCGGCGGTGTGCGGCAGGTAACAGCCTCCTGCGCGCTGCCTGCTGCCCGGGCTGCGGCGGGGTGTGGGTGGGGGTCGGGGCCAGGGCCTCTCCCGCGGGGAGCCTCGGACGGAGCCGGCGCTGGATGCGGCCTCCCTCAGCTCTGCTGGCGGCTCGGCTCCTGCTGCTTCCCCGCCGGGTGTGCCGGGCGTCGCTGCCGGCCGGGTGAGCGCCGAGCCGTAGGTCCCGGGGGTGCCTCGCCCGGGAAGCTGCCCCGCAGGCGGCTGGGCCGAGGCGGGGTAGGGCTGTGCAGCGGGAGGCCGGTGTGGCTGGCGCAGCTCGCAGCGGGCCCGGGTAGTGGACATGTCTGTGGTGTGTCTCTCACCTTGGACCGAATCGTTTTAATTCTGCTTTTGTCTGGTTTCTGCTGTGTTAGCGTCAACGTTTTAAGGCTTTCTGGTGTGTCAGAACTGTGGCGCTTTTTTTCTCTCTCTTTTTTTTTTTTTTTCTTTTTTCGTTTTCTTGCTGTAGAACATGTTCCAGCTGAGCTTAAACTTATCGTTGCCTGATTAACACCTCTGACGAAGCTGATGGACAGAGTTTATGTGGGGGAGTGGAAGTCTATTACATAGTACTGTTTTAGAATCGAGATGAGTGAGATTGTATTTTTCTTCTATGTACCTAAAAGCTATGTTACCTAGCCATTGAAAACATGTTTTTCTCTAGTTCTCGAAATGGCTTCTTTTGGGTGGAAGAGAAAGATCGGTGAGAAAGTTTCAAAAGCTACTTCTCAGCAATTTGAAGCAGAAGCTGCGGATGACAAGGATCTGGCTGATGATGATGATGCTAACTGGCTGCATGCAACTAAGAGAAGAAAGGAAAGTCTCTTAGAAGACTGTGTAAGGAGAAGTAAGGAGCTGAAGGATGAGGGTGCAAGTTTGGCTGAAAATAGGAGGTACTAATGTTGTCTTATTTTTTCATTGACTGAATAAGTGCAAAATGGTATTTTAATCCTTTCTGTAAATGCTAGGTAGTTTGCTAGTAGCTGCATTCACATTTTTCATACTCGAAAAAGTGATCACACTCATTCTGCCTTTACTGTCTCATACTAAATAAGCTGTTTGCTTTGGTGGTGTTGGCAGTTTTGAAGTGAAATATGTATTCTACCTCATTTTACTATGTTCATGTAACAAAAAAATGATAGAAGGGCGAGTGGAGAAACTAATTGGATATGAAAATTGAAAGGATTAGTAAGATACAGTGAGGTAAGCCACACTCTCAGTAATGCTTTGGCTACTCTGGTAGGTTTCTCCTCTCTTGTAAATGTGTCTTTTCTCTTATTAAGAGTAAACTTTTGCATGTGTACAGTGTCAAGGTAAATACTTCAAAGCAGCTAATGCACTGTTAATTTGTCTAATGCGTTTGGAAAGTGAGGTTCAGGTAGCTGCTCTGAACATCTGATAGCAGTATTGAATCTTGATAGTCTGGCGATTTTGGAAGGATATTGCAAAGATGGTTCCATTAGCCTGTTATGCTTCAAGCAGAAAGTACCTTTGAAGCAGGGGAGGGCTAGAAGAGGGAAAGAGAGACTATACATTTGACTAGATCTTTTCTGGAGGGGGAAAAACCAGTCCCCTTAAAATCTTCAGAATACTTGACATTAAATCTGTGTCCTGATTTTACTTGTGTGAGGATTTCTGCTTTATTCATTGGCCCGGATCAGACATAATGTTATTTTCCCAATAGAAACAATTCTGTAATAAATCAGTATGCGCTCTTGTGCTGTTAAACTTATTTGTGTTAAAAATTTTCATCCTAAAAAAGAGTTCCCTGGCCAATATGGAGGAATCAACAATTTAGAAGTTTAAAGCAGGCAAGTTTATATATGATAGTAAACACACTCTGTGTGTGGTCTGGTCTGATTTAAAAAATAATAAATGCAAAATATCTTTGAGAAAAAGCTCATTTTCAAATGTTTAAATACAGTTTCCCCTTTTTGAATGGTGACACTGTTGAGGGGGACAGTGATTCACTTCTGTGCATCCTTTTGTGCTCCTGAGTTCTCTAATTCTTGAATAAAATTTTGAAACCTTTTAAAGTTGACTCTAAATTTAAACCAGGTTAAGTTAAACTAGTTTTAAGCCTGCTGCCATCCTATTAATCTATACCTTTAAAACAGTAGTTGCATAAGTTGTTGCAGTAATATTAATAGCTTCATTATTAAAATGAAGAGTGTACCAACTTCTTGGTTTTTAACACTGGAAATAAATTATACAGTGGCCTGCAGAAAGTTAGATCTGTTCTGTGCTTTTCAAGATACAGAAATTGTGTTTTTAAGCTTGAGAAAACATAATTTATTTCCAAATGTTTTCATTCTGTATCTGGTAATCAGTAATACTTACTATACTTAGATACATTAAACAGATATTGATTTTTATTTCTGTCTTATCTTCCGTTTTACCTTTGCCTTGTGTTTTGTTTTGGATTTTGGATGTTGTATATCTTTGTGGATTTTGGTGTTCTTTTTTGATTATTTGTTTTTATTTATTATATAAAGTGCAATAAATCTCTTGAACAGCAGCACATAATCTGTTGTATATGTGATTTAGGGCAGGGAGATAAACTGCTGCGTATTTATTTTGAGTAGCAGGTAATTTTTGGTGCTTTTAGTATCTCTGCTTGGTCTTAAGAGATTGAGTTTCCTTTAGCTGTCAGTTAGAAAACCACACAAAAGCTTAACCCATCCATTAGTAGCAACAAAAGGTTGTTCTGTGCATTTGGTGGGGGCTATATCTCATCAGAAGTGCTTATGAGAGCTGCTGAGAAATAAGTTACAAGAAATTAAAATGCAGCTTTTGAGAGGCTTATCACACTCTTGTGTTAATGCTTACATCTGAGGCGTAATGGAAGTTCTAACTTGAAATTGTGGTTTCCCTCAGTTACTCTAGCACACTGTACAGTTTAATCAATTATGGTAGTATGGTGCTGTCAGGGTATTATTTTTCTTTTAAGCAAAAGATCTGGCTGAAAAAGATTTCATGTAGACACTAAACTTGCAATGGGAGGCTTTTGTAACTTGAACAGGTAGAATAGTTGACATGCCATTAGAGGGAACTCGATGCAGACTGAAAGGAATGTATATTCTCTATGGTGGAAAGTGATTCCTGTAATTGTTTTTCAGACTTGGTCTGTTTCTTGAGTACAATGTAAGCAAACTCAAGTCAATAATTAAATACTTAAAGTAGATAGTTTTCTGAAATACCAAATCATAGTAACAGTAAGAAGGATTTGAATTGGACGGTGTAGCATTTGGACAAAAGGATGGTATCACTTGCACTGAAGAGACTCAGAAGAAAGGCAGAGCACTGGAAAGTAACTAAGATGGCATCTTAATTAGTGTTGCTTGTGGAGTGAAGAGAATCCTGAAAGAAAACAGGCTTGGGAAGAAGGAAGAGGCTAAAAAGGAAAGAATTGAAAGTAATAAATTCAACTTCACTTCTTAAGGAAAATAGATTCTGAGGTAATACGCATGTCAAAATTAACATGATGAAAGGTGAATTTCATAAGCAGATCTGCTGTTCCTTAGCTGGAATACTGATTACCACCTTTAGGCTTCATTAGTCTGTTGCTTGTTTTTGGTGGTAAGGGAAAGCAGTGATGGTGTTACACCCCCACCATGGTTTTGTTAGTCTCTGTGTGTGCAGTAAGTGTTTCTGTGGATGAGTGAGATGTGATTGACTTGTAAAGTGACTGTCAGTGCTTCCTGGGGGGAAGCCTCATGATCACAGGTCCTGGTCCTTATGGGGGACCATATGGGACATGGTTCTCATATCCTCCCTGGTACCTGCTGGAAAGTTGAAACAGCTAGGCTCATCCAGTCCAGGAGGTTCCTGCAGAGCATTGATGATAACTTTTTGATGCAGATGGTGGAGGAGCCAGTAAAGCGAGATGTGCTCTTAGGTGTTGTCTTCACAAACAAAGAAGGACTGGGTGGGGATATGAAGGCTGGGGGAAGCCTTGGCTTTAGTCACCATGAGATGGTGGAGTTCAGGATCTGGCATGGAGGAAACAGGTCAGTAAGTAGGATCTCAGCCCTGGACTTCAGGGGAGCTAACTTTGGCCTCTTCAAGGATTTACTTGGAGGAATCCCATGGTTTAGGACTCTAGAAGGGGATCCAAGAGAGCTGGCTGATACTCAAGTATCATGTCCTCCAAGCTCAAGATAGGTGCATCCCTGTGAGTGGGAAATTAAGCAAAGGGGGCAGAAGGCTGGATGAGCAAGGATGAGCAAGGAGTTTCTGGCAAATGTGTAACAGGAGAAGGAAGTTTATGAAGTATGGGAAAAGGGACAAGCCGTTTGGGAGGAATATAGGGATGTGGTCAGAACATGCAGGGAGGTGACAAGGAAGGCTAAGGTCTGTTTGGAGTTCAGTCTGGTGAGGGAGGTCAAGGACAACAAGAAGGTCATCTTCAAGTAGTTCAGCAGCAAAATGATGATTAAGGGAAATGTGGGCCCACTGCTGAAAGAGGTGGATGCCCTGGTGACAAAGGATACAGAAGGCATTCAGTAACTCTGCCTTCTCTTTGTTTCAGTTTTTACTGCCAAGGTTGGCTCTGCAGTTTCCCAGACCCTGGAAGCAAGCGAGGAGGTCTGGAGAAAGAAAGAGTATTCTTTTGTCGAGGAGGATTCTGTTAGAGATCACTTAAGCAAACCTGACACTCACAACTCCATGGACCCTGTTGGGGTGTTATTGCCAAGCCACCCTCCACCATCTTTGGAAGGTCATGGAGAACAGGCGAGGTGCCTGAGGACTGGAGGAAAGCCTCCACTCCAGTCTTCAAAATGGGCCAGACGCAGGAGCCAGGAAACTACAGGCTTGTCAACCCCACCTCCATCCCCGGAAAGGTGATGGAACAGTTTATCCTGGAGGTTATCTGTAAGCATGTGGAGGAAAAGAAGGTTACCAGGAGTAGTCAACAGGGATTCATCAAGGGGAAACCATGCCAACCTGATAACTTTCTGTGATGGAATGACTGGCTGGGTAGATGGGGGGAGAGCAGTGGATGTTGTCTCCCTTGACCTCAGCAAGGCTTTTGACACTGTCTCCCATAACATTGTCACAGGTAAGCTCAGGTGCCATGGCTGGATGAGTCGACACTGATGGTGATTGAGAACTAGCTGAAAGGCAGAGCTCAGAGGGTTGTGATCAGCAGCACAGTCCAGCTGGAGGCCTGTAGCTCACGGTGTTCCCAGGGGTCAGCGCTGGGTCCAGTCCTGTTCATTTTATTCATCAGTCACCTGGATGAAGGGACAGTGTGCACCCTCAGTAAGTTTACTGATGATACAGAGCCAGGAGGAGTGGCTGACACACCCGAAGGCTGCGCTGCCGTTCAGCGAGACCTGGGCAGGCTGGAGAGTTGGGTGGAGAGGAACCTGATGGAGTTCAACAGGGGCAAGTGTAAAGGACCTAGGGAGTAGGGTAGGGTAGGGGCTGACCTGCTGGAAGGCAGCTCTGCAGAGTGTAAGGAACAGATATATTGATAATTGCCTCAAACACTGCCTAGTGCACAAATTCAAGTGGACCTGCTGCAGATCTGTTCTGCTCAGATTGGAGAGGAACTGAAACAAGCTGTAGCTGCAGAGCGAGCTGCTGTTGCCTACCTTGGTAACCACAGCGTGGTACAGGATTGCTGCGATGAGAGATGGGATGCTGTTTGATGCAAACAAATGTCAATTTATTGTACAGAAGCATGAGTTTATATATATTTTCAGAAGTTGCACGTTTTAAACAGATTGCTTCTTTAAGCTAAGCATTGCATATTAGGCAATCCCTGATTGGTGGTTAATTACCATCAATTAACAGCAAGGTGTTACCTCTCCTTGGTGCCATCCATCCCCCACTCCCCTGTCCTCTCTCGGCATGGCTCACCATGTTAATTGTTGTGTCTATTCACACTCCTTGTCCTCCCAGGGTTCGTGACCTACAAGCTCAAGCACATTCCCCTCAGCTAACTGATTGCCACGCATGGTCCTAATTTCCAGTCCACTCCTGTACAGGATGGAATGGCTTTAGGTCTCATGAGGACAAGATCTAACTGGCACTTCCTGGAAGAAACTTCTGTGGTAACATAAGGCAACTGCTGATGTGCACAGCAGGGGTTGCCTGAACCCCTCATGACCACTGATGAGGACCCCCACAACCACTGCTCACATGTTGAGCTTGCACAGACACAGACCACACCCACCCGTGCTTTGTATGTAAATGAGGGGGCATCCTCACGAGCGTAAAACCTGAATTGAAGAAAGCTTCAGTGGGACCCCCACCAGCGAGACACCCAGGGTGAAAAGAACCAGTGGGACACTGCTGGATCCACAGGTGGTGATATCTTCCCCCCCTGCACCTTCTCCTCTCCTATCTTTCTTTTCATTGAGTAGTGACTAGATCTATGTAACAACGTGTGGCATGGGACTTGCTTAGCCAGTTAAAGTAATTGCCATTGAGCTATCATATCTAGCCACATCTTGTATTTTGTTTTAATAAATCATAAAACTGGTTGGTTGGTGGTGTTTCACCCTAATTCAGTCCAAGGGTATCACGAACTTAGTCATTGGTCCCAAGGGGAGGGAGGTTGCCTTACTTAAATGACTCATTTCAAGTCACAACACGGAGAAGGACCTGGGAGTGCTGGTAGGCAGCAAGTTGCCTATGAGCCAGCAGTGTGCCCTGGTGGCCAAGAAGGCCAACGAGATCCTGGGGTGCATTAGGAAGAGGGTGGCCAGCAGGTCAAGGGAGGTGATACTCCCCCTCTCTTCTGCCCTGGTGAGGCTGTATCTGTAGTACTGTGCCCAGTTCAAGAGAGACGGGGAACTACTGGAGAGGGTCCAGTGGAAGGCTATAAGGATGATGAGGGGCCTGGAGCATATCCCTTCTGAGGAAAGGCTGGGAGAGCTGGGCCTGTGTAGCCTGGAGAAGAGAAGACTGAGAGGGGATCTGATCAATGCATGCAACTATCTTAAGGGCGAGTGTCAAGAGGAGGGGACCAGGCTCTTTGCAGAGGTGCCTGTGACAGGACAAGGGACAATGGGCACAAACTGCAGCACAGGAAGTTCTGTCTGAATCTGAGGAGGAACTTCTTTGAGGGCAATGGAGAGGTTGTGGAGTCTCCTCTGGAGACCTTCAGAACCCTCCTGGATGTGATTCTGTGCAGCCTGCTCTCAGTGAAGCTGCTTTAGCAGGGGCTTGGACTAGATCTGCAGAAGTCCCTTCCAACCCCAACTATTCTGTGAATAATGGATGGACTTCTTGGGGGTCAGAATTTATACAGCCTGCTTCCCTTGCCATTGGCAAGCTCAGGAGTGCCATGGGTGAATTGTTTTGCAGGTGGCAGCCCTCTGGGTTTTCAGTTTTTGTGGGAGATACTTGAGGAGTGTTTGTACCTGCTGTAATGTGTGTGCATGAACCTGTTAGGGTGGGGCTGAGACAATTGCAGAAGAAAAATGGTAATGAAGAGAACAGTTTCTAATCTAGATTTTAGTCATTTTGTGGGATGGGAAGAAAGATGGGGAGACTGTCGGAAACAGGTGTTGAATTAGGTTGATTATCCCTGTGGGTCTGTTAATGTGGAAGATATGGTTTAGGAAATTCTGACCTCAAAACTTGATCAATATGCAGTTTTGAACATGACTTATGAATGGGTGATCTTGCTGTCAGGACTGAAAGAAGACAGGTGTGTGGAAGAAGTGTCACACTTGTGTGCTTTTTCTGATGTGTGGGAAGGAGCAATTAAACAAACATATACAAACTTATGCACAGTCTTTTGGGAAGCAGAATATTGACTGTTGGTGGAAAGAATGGAGAATATTCCAGAGGAGAAACTGGTTTGGCTTATATTATACTTACAATGCTGGTGGGTTATCCAGCTTGAGACACTGGTATAGATGTACTCCCATATACTGGAATTAAAAAAAACCCAAACCACACACCCCCCAGAAAAACCCAAACCCAATCACAAACAGAACCTCCAAAATTAAAAAAAGCCAACAACCATAATTCAGATTAGTGGTTGGTTGTTGTTTGGGTTTTTTTTGTGTTGATAGTCCTACACTGTTTAAATCTGTCATAATTCAAAAGGATAAAAGCTCACGTGTTCAGCCTCAGTATTTTGGAGACGGCAGTCTGCAATTACAGTGTATTTTGGCTGGTAGGTAGGTAGTCTTTGGCTGTGGACACAAGCTTAAGGACAGGTTTAGACGAGCTTAAACTTTGCAGTATAATGTCCTCAGACATGTGACATGTAGAGAGCTAATGGCAAGGAGAAGAAAAGCATCTGTCGGACTACTGTCTTCAACATAACCGAGTTGCAGAATCATGTCAATTGCTTTGCAATCCCCTCGTGCCGTTTTTGAACTGTAGGCGCTGTTGTAGCTGGTCCTGAGGGTGGCGATAGAGTTCTTCTCAGTGTACCCTGCAGAGATGCAAGCATGCCCAGCTAACTACTTTCATTCTCTTTTGGAAATAGACACTATTGCATTTAAATTCTTACTGATTTGCATTTAATTTTTCAATTTTGTTAAATAAAGTTAATACTCCTTTCACTTCGGATTTTATTTCTTTATTATTCCATATTGCATTAAAAAAAGTATCTTCATCTCTAAAGCTGGTGCTGGTTTGGGAAGATCGTGTTTTCAGCCGGAACGCTCTTATGTTTTGGCCAAGCTTACAGAGATTTGCCCGTGTTAAAATAATTAGTAATGTCACTTGGTGAGTAAATCAGACTGTTTAATAAGGTTTTAGTCTTTCTTTAGCTTTCACAGCAGCAAATTAAGTAAAGACATCTCAAAGTGCTATGAGCAGACCAGGTAACAGATCCATTTTCATGGAACTTTTTACTTTTCTAGAGGAATTAATCTTTGGGAATGACTTATTTTCTAATGTGTTAAAAAAAAAATCACTTCTATGAAGTGCTACTTAGTGCATATTTTGGCAGTTGAGACCTCCCCCCCCCCCCCCCCCAATGCTAATATGCCAGCATCACTTCAGCATGTGTAGTATGTGATTCCTTAGCTATCTAAGCTAGATGTTGTGAGGTGTCAGTGTCAGATGATGAGGCACACTCCTTTAAAAAGTGTGTTTAATGTACTGGTAAGTTAAGTGTTATAAAAAGAATATTTAGCAGATGGATCAGAAATCTAATACCTATTTAAATGAAGTTGAAAAGCCTTTCTGACATGTTCTTGCAATGTTTCTATTTGTTCAATTTACCCATGTCTTTCAGGTTTAGATTATGATAAATATTTGATTACTAATGAGTTACAAAAGTGCTAAAGTAATATAATTGCTTTCAGATCATCTTGATAATTCATTTTGATGAGCTAACATGACAAAAGGTAAAGATCATCGTGTCAAAAGTGCATTTCAATTTTCAGTCAATAAAACTGATGTTACTTACATAATAGAATGTTAATGAAGAGGTTTAGTGGAAGATCCAACACCTGTATTTGGCAGAAACATTTCATCAGTTTAATAGGCTGAGTTATATTATGGAATAGCCTAGGAGAAGTAATGTACGTTAGAGGGAAGAGGGGTCCCAGAGAGCTGGTTGCATTTTTTTTCAAGTTACCTCCTCCAAACTCAAGAATGGCTCATGCTGATGAGGAAATCAAGGAAAGGTGGTAGTAGTTCTGCGTAGATGTACAGAGAGCTTCTGACAAAATTCAAACATAAAATGGAAATGTAGAAGAGGTGGGAGCAGGGTCATGTGACCCAGGAAGACTGTAGAGACCTGTCTGAGTATGCGAGGTGGGATTAGGAAAGCCAAAACCCACCTGGAATTGAATCTGACAAGGGATGAGAGGGACTGCAAGAAGAGCTTCTACAGGTGTATTGGCAGCAAAAAGAAGACTGGGAAAAATGTGTGTCTTCTGCTGAATGGGATAGAGAATCTAGTGACAAAGGATGCAGAACAGGCCCAGGTACCCAATGTCTTCTTCGTCTCAGTCCTTAGAGATAAGACTTGCCTTCAGGAACCTCAGGCCCATGAGAACAGAAGGAGAGTCTGGAGCAAGGAAGACTTACCCTTGGTGGTTGAGGATTGGACTGAAATGTTTGTACAAACCTGGCATAGAGAAGTTAATGGAACCTGATGATGTGCATCCATGAGTGCTGAGGGAACTGGTGGGTGATGAACAAAGACTCTTCAACTGCATTTGAAAGGTCATGATGTCTTGGGGGTGGTTCCTGAGGGCTGCTAGAAAGCAAGTGTCACTTCTTATCTTCATGAAGGGTAAGGAGGAGGATTCAGGGACTTACAGGCCCATCAACTTCAGATCTGTCCCTGGGAAGGTGATGAAGCAAATAATCCTGAAAACCGTTTTGAAACATGGGAAGCACAAGAAGATTATTGGGAGTGTCTGGCGTTGATTAGCAAGGGGGAAATCATGCTTGGCCAACCTGATCGATGGCAGATGACCAGAGAATGGTGTGGACTTTCCATCCTTGTTGATATTCAGAACCTGGACTATACTCTGAACTGGACAATAATGTGAGCAACCTGCTTTAGCTGACCCTGCATTGAGCAGTGTGTTTGGACTAGGTGATCTCTAGGGGTTCATTCCAGTCTTGGCCATTCTGTAATTGCATACCATTAAAACTACAGACACAGTTGGAATATAGAAGGTAGATGCTCAGACTTGGATTTGACCGTACAGTTCATTGGTGTGGAACCTTTCTCGATGGATGGGAAACTTCTTTATTTTTCATTTTGTTTCACTAGTCCATATATCTTTGGTGGAATGCTTTGGGTACAGAGATGGAAAAAAAACGGGCAGTCTTTGCCTTCTTACCATCTTGGCCTGATATCTGACCTTATTTAAAGCAAATATTTATCTCAACAGTTAGAAAATTAGAAGGATTGATTCAGTAGATAATTTGGGAGTATATGAATTCAGCTTTTGTTTCTGGCTCCTACAAAAAAGTCTAAAATTCTGTTAGACTACTAGTATATTGCATTGGGAATGTTGACTCTTCCATAGCAGTGATCTGAACGCCTTACACAGTTGGATTTTGGAATTAAGTATAGGCGAAATCACTAGAAAATGTTTATGATGAAACTAGGAGTATGTAGTGAGTACTTAATCCTACTGTTCCTTGCAGGCTGAAAATAACTATTTGGTACCAGTCTTGGGTATAATTTGCATGCCAGGTATAAGTAGCAATTCCATATAGTGCTTACTCTTTCAAAGTCAATGACCAATACCAGTGTTCTCCAAATAAAATGATTTTTTTTTATCTCAGTAATTGCTAGCTTTGATTAGGTTGAGTGTTTTCAGTCATGCAAAAATGCAGAGAAAATAGGAAGGCTTACCACTGTAAGTGAAATTCTGTAGTACATATAGGGTAATGATTTCTAGTCAAAATGTCTAATCACTTTTACATGTTTTTCAGTG
The DNA here is from genome assembly GCF_963210335.1 of Falco punctatus. Taxonomy (NCBI): domain Eukaryota; kingdom Metazoa; phylum Chordata; class Aves; order Falconiformes; family Falconidae; genus Falco; species Falco punctatus. The sequence continues at coordinate 15,693,072 of NC_137586.1, read as the reverse complement.
TTTAGCATTCCTGTCTATTGTGTGCGTATATATAACTTCCTTGCTGTTAGCTTATTGAGAAGCCTTGCACATGATATGCTCACTAAAATTAGTCTTAAGGGTGTATGAACTGTTACTCAAGTGTTAGGACACATGAGCTGAAACAGAAGAGACTTTGAACAAGTATGGACTTCTTACCTCCATTTTTTGGGAAAAGCACATGTTGCAGCTTCTCTCTTATTTGTCAGAACACATGGTTTGTTTTGCAGGCCTCATAACATTTCTGCAGGAATAGTAATAAAAAAAAAAAGGTGCAGAGAGTGTTTTACAGTGTTTAACCATCCTCCCATAAACTGCTGTTTGAAGTAACATGCTAATTTTAATCTTTAATTTAATTTTTGTTGCTAGCTTTATTTATTACTGTTTTTCCTTACTTACTGGTAGAGTTGTTGCTTCCTGGTAATGCGTCTAGTTGTCCTCTCGCATTGAGGAGGAAGTGCTTTGAAGAATGTTTTAAGTAGTTGCTTTTGTTTAAATTGCAATTTATCTTTAATTTAGCTATTTCCCTTTGGTTCTGGCAAACATTATTTTCCAACAACTGGTTATTATTTGGCAAAGCGGGAGATCAGTTTTGAAATTGTTACTAATTTAGTGCAGATTTTTCTTAGAGTGTGTGCAAGAGGGATTGTGTTTAAACTGTACATAGAGTTTAATAATTTTGAGAGTCTTTTTGTTTGAATTATTGTTACTTGAGGATATTGAATTGTAACAATGTAGTGTCCATCTGTGTTTGAATGTGTGCATATTTATGTAGGTATATATTTATAAATAAAAAATGGAGTATTCATGGAACAACTGTAGAGTATAGAAGCATCTATATGTGTATTTGTATTTTCCTTAAGTAGAAAACATGGTTTAAGTGATGCCTATATATGATCCTGTGTGACTTTAGGCACTTAATGGAGTTAGCCAAGATATGAATCTGTACTTATTCAAGGTCTTTTCACAATGTAAGGAGAAAGGTATCAACTTAATTCAGCTCACTTAAGAGCTTAAATTGCAACTTGGAGGTTGCTGTTGCTAGCTGGTGATGCTATAGATACATTATATATGTATCTGAACTGTTTTGTGGCGCTTTTGCCTTCCTGAACAGGGTGGCTGTGGACAAACTGGGAGAGTGCTGCCTGCCCCCAGCTATGCCAAGGACCACCCTGTAAGACACAGAGTAATGCTGCTCAGGTGCCGGTGTCTGGAACATTCCCTGGCACTGTGAGTGTGCCAGTGCAGGAGCAGCCTGCAAGGCTACAGGGTGACTGAGGTCTTCCTCTAAGTGCTTGAGGTTAGGTACCTAAACTTAGGTGGGATCAATTGGACCTAACTGATGAGACCTGATTGGAGATGAGGGATAATTTATGTGTTATCTGTCTTTGGATTTCAGTTTAGAGGGTCTATTCCTTCTATGCATGAAATAGAACTTAAGAGAACTTGTGAAGTGAAAGGCTGTTGTATTCACTGGATGTATGCTATGTAGTGCTTTTTTTTTTTAATTAACTCTCCAAAAATGTGTCTTGTTTACTTAAAAAAACCCCTTATTTAAATATGTAGAGGAACTAGAGAAGCATGGGTAAAATACTGATTCTTAAGTAGAAGTTCAGTCAGTGTATATTAATTTATATGTATTTTTTAATATCCTGATGTAGAGGAGTCGTGCCTGACAAGTACTTTCTTCTATCCTTCTAAAGGTGATAGATAGTGATAGATGAAGTGAAGTTTCTGGAAAATGATGAGTACTTTACATTTAGTTTAGAAAAAATTTGGATTTTCTTCTTAGTAATCAGTAGGGCAGGAATTGATAGTTTCTAAATTTTTATATTGCCAGCTGCTTCTGTTGCTTCTGTTTAATTCCTAGCACTTTTATGACCAAATAGAATATTTGCATCTAATCCCAGAATAACTCTGTAGTACTATTTGAAGACCTATAAGGAACTATAAACCATATGAACTATAAATAAATACTATAAATATATAAATACTGATATTTTATTATTTTGATTTTTGTCACTTATGACAATATTTTACATTTAAATTTTGTCACTCGTTATAGCTGTGCTTGAAAAGTTAATTTAAAAAAATAAGTGAAAGCACATGTTCTGGCATATTTCTAGCCTTGTGAATTATACACAGGTAATTAACTCTTTTTTTTTTTTTTTTATTTCATTCTTTTGACAGTCTGTGATTTCCTTTGGATCTGATGTCTGTATGCCATGCAGCCTTTGAGAGATCTTTCCTCAACAATACTTTCAACCTTTTGCTGCATATGAGGGATAATAAGGGATAATAAGCAAAATGCCCAGGTGCATTTTCATTTCTCCTGGGTGTTGTGTTGAGATGAAATGCTCCACTGTGATTTTCTCTCACACTTGGCTTGTTTAGTTTTAGCATTCATCTCTGAAACTGTCTTCATTCCCTTTCTCTTGCTGCAAATTACTGTTATAAACTGGCTGGGACAGGAACCATCTTCTAAAATAGTAGACATGGCGGCAGCAAACCAGCACTTTTGCCATCCTGCAGAAACCTGGTTTCTGCTAGCAGGTCTGTTCTGGTAGATAGCAGCTAGAGATTTGTGTAAATACTTCAATGCAACTCTATCTAGCAAATTACAAGAACATGTTTCTGATGTGATCTAGGAGATTTTCCCCATAACTTCACTAATTCTAATAATGCAGCTTGTAAATATAAAAATTCTGTTATTTATATACATAGTATAGTACTAGCAATATCTAGTAATTTACATAGATAATCTAAGCAGTTTTTACAAATAAAACCTGGGGCCTTTTCCACTGTCACAGTGCCCAGGATTCCCTTTATTAAATGACATTATATATTGTGATGTGGATAGTGTAAAATATGATTGTATTAAATTTTTTTAAAGTTACAGTTTTGATGTTTTGTTTATCATCCAGTTCTACTGTTAAATATACCTAGTTGCTTTTACTTAAATAATAAAACCTTTGTATTTAGAAATTATTTTTTCATAATAATATTTCTCTTTATAGAGAAAGCTGCAGGGAACAAAGCCTGCAGTTTCCTGATTTAATACCTTTGTCCATTTGCTTTTAAACAAAGCCTAGCTATTGTTGCAGACGAACCCAATATTTGCCTCCATCCCCTTTGTTTCAAGTATGTTTATGGTTCAGGGAATTTAATTTTGAAACAGTAATTCAGTATCCCTTGCATTAGCCTCATTGAACATGTTGATGCCTGTATCTTCCAAAATTTAAATGTGCTGATTTTAAGGGATCATAATTGCCTGTCAGATTTTGCTTCAGGAGTTTTGTAAAGAATTGAGATACAACAATGTGTTTTTTTACAAATATCTTGGTTTCTGTATGTATGTCAACATGTTTTCTAGTTCCCTGAGTGGTGTCCTCCAAATCTTATGGCATATCATGAAAGTATCCTTAAACTGAAAAGGATGCTTGACAGTAAAGGCTGAGAATAAAAACCCTTTAAGAACAACTTCTTGTTCAGTTAGGTCTTTGGAAGGACTAGTTCAAATAGCAGGTGGGGAAAATAAAGAGTTGTACATTCTCTTTTTTTTTTTTTTTGTTTTTTTACTTATGTTATAGGACTGCTAATTATTTAAGAGTTGTCTTCAGAACATAATGTACTACCTCAAGAAAAATTACTTGTAAGGATCCTGTACACTAATGTGTGGTCGTTAAATTAATAAAAAAATAATTTCTGATGGATGGACTTTACTTCTTTTTGTCCTGTTCATTTATTTACATATGAATTAGCTATTTAGTAATTTTATAGATAATTTTTAGTTATATCAGGGCTGAGTTAATTGAAAGAAAGGGCTGCTATACATGCTACCTAGCTTTGGTTGTTGGCAAATCAAATAACTGGTCAAAAGATTGCAGTTCCATCACTGGTTAAGCTGATTTCAGTCAAGGTCAGTGTGACCCAGCTCTCCTGCCCTCTCATTTCCACGCCTTTGCAATGGCCCCATGTTTTACCCTGCAGGGAGCCAACTCAGAGTACCAGTTTGTCACTGGACTGCTGAGGAAGCCTGGCTGGAAAATAGCCTCTTTTGGGTTGCTGGCTCTGATACGGTTTACAAATGTTTTTGCCAGAATAGGCAGGAAAATGTATATTGGAGTGAGTGGCAAGACAGCAAGGGGAATGGAGGCAGGTTCCTTCATTTATGTGCTATTACTGTCTAGTTATTGCCTGTGTGTTATTGTTACTGTATTGCACTTATAATTTGAAATGGATGTCTGTGAATGTATTTTCACTTGCATATGTTTTAGTTTTTACACTTTTAAAATGTTAATCTCCTTCAGAATGAGTCTTAATTCTCTCCATTGCTGGACCTTGAACAAATTACTCTTAGTTCATAAGGGGCTGTGCTAATGTGTTATATGCAGAGCGGTTATTTTCTCTAATTTTAGGAGTACACTTTTTTTGTAAATGAAGTACACTTTTTTTATGAGGGCTGGGTGCAGAGAGAGTCATAACATGACACAGTTGTTAACATATATTGCCAAGTACCTTTGGTAAACCATGTGACACATAGGAAATAGGTGCTAAACATTGTACATTTTTCTTATTACAGTCACGTAGGTGACCAGTACATACATCCCAATCTCAAGAGAAGAATCACAGCATTTATAATATGCTCAGTTTTCTAAGACAGTGTTTAAATGCCATAAGTCAAAGGTTGTAGACAAAGAACCATGCCTTTATACCTCTGGATGGTGCTTGGTACACTCGTACCATATAGTGCATTCCTCCCCTCTTTCTTACTCTGTGAAAAGCAATCATGGGAATTTTGTTTCCATGAAGAAGTTTTGCTATTTTTAAGTCACTTTAAACTGGTTGCTTTTACAGGCTGCCATTGGACAGGTTAGTGGTTGAACTTGACTCGGTGATAGACTTGGTCTTTTCCAACCTAAGTGATTCTATGATTCTATGTTTTCCTGCTAGTCTGAAGTTTTACTGGCTCTAGCAACTAAGTAGGAAACCTTTGTAGTAGGAAAACATTGCTTGTGTTTTCTTTGGCCTGTTAGCTGGTAATAGAAATCTAATGTAGTAGACCATGGCTTAAGCATTTTGTCTTCTGCAAAAACTGAGAAATGACAGTTAAGACAAAATACAGTTCATATTTTTAGGTTTTATTTTTTTTTTAACTAGGCCCTTTGGATAAGAGATGTTGGTGACGCGTAATGGTTTATATTCAGCTGGCTCCACAATCCTATTTTGCTGTATAAAATGGAAGACACCTGTTAAATAACATAAATGTACTGAAAGGAGTTCTGCAGCCTAGACTTTTCTGTAGGAAGCTGTAGGCTTGTTTAATACAAGCTTTCCTGTCAATTGGCTCTTGCGGTGATGGTAAATTCACGCGCAGTAATTTGGCTGTTGATGTAGGTGGTTTTAGTTGTATTTAATATAGTTTGTCATTGAAACTTTTCTATTTGTCAGAAGGTTAACCTTTCCTGGTATTTCTCACACATAACTTATGTTCCTAGTCATATTACTTGAAGTATTGCACGTTCTAAAATAGAACTGTATTCCAGTGAAGTATTTCAACTTTCAATCTTCAAAGAGCATTTCTGATCTGAATTTGATTAATATTTATTGAGACTTCAAAAAGGATTTAAATAGGGGCTTAATAAAGAAGAGTTTTCTACAAAGCAGTCTGGGGGGTGGGATCACATGTTGAGATTGAAATAAAAATGTTCCAATATAGAAAAAAAAATTTGTTTTAGTCAGCCTTTGCTTATACCATCTTTTTCTCTGCCAAACTGAAAAATCTGTAGCGCTCTCGGTGTGAGGGTCGTAAGAAGTACTTGCTAAAGATGCCATTTTTGAAGCAATGAATTCAGTTTCATGACTAACGCGTTTGTCTTACTTAGTAAAGATTGTGAACTGTTCCAACGTCCAAACACACACTTGAGTTTAACCATCATGTGAAACCATTATAATATAGCAGTGTCATTTCTGCCTAAATAAAGCTTTCCTTTGTGTTCATGCAGCCAGATGGAGAATTACACTAGGGAGCTCCATGGTGTTTTAAAACAAACTAATGTTTGGACAGGTCATAACCTGGATTAGACTGTTGACTTGGTTTAAGAAGCAAATGCTTTTATACTGGTGCAGAGCAGGGGCAAGAGAGTAGACTGAGGTGAGGAGAGTGAAGAATGACTTTTGAGGATTCTCTTAGAATGGCTCTACAACTTGATATTAAGACATTTTTTATTGCCTTTCAAAAATGTGGCAGAAATCCAGTACTTCTGTCTTGTGGGTGGAATTGAATGAACGAGGTTTCAGAAGTCATTTTTTAAGTAGTTGATTTCTTTTGTGGAATTCAAAATGAGAAAGAAATTCCAGGCAATACTGCAAAAAAATTTACAAGTCTTGTTGACATACAGAATGAAAGAAATGAATATGAAAATTAGAATAATAAATATTTAAATGTGCTAATTATTTTACACAGTAGATTGCTGTCATAAAACCCAAGGAAGTTTTATGTAAATTAGATAAGTATGGGAGAAATCTTTAACGTGGCTTTTTTTTTCTGGGTAATTTATAGGTTTTGAATATATTTTACCTGATTGTGAGGGTGCCCAAGTTTTACTTAGTTTTGATCGTCTTAATTTATTATCAAATATGATGGAGAGAGTGAAGTTTTAAATATTGAGCAAAACTGGGAAAAAACCCAACATGAATATTTTTCTCAGTCTAAAGAAAATTCATTGGTGGTGTTAGTTTGTGGATGGTAGCAAGAATGGATCCTTTTCCCAGATGCAACACTGAAGCTATCAAGCTTTGATTACTTCCTTTTTTTTTTTTTTTTTTTTTTTTTATTTCGTCTCTGGAGGAAGGAATCTTCTAGATTACAGCTGTGTGCATTATTGCAACAAACTAGTTTCTGTTGTCCTGTTTAATTCTCTGAAAGTGTATTGTAAATCTATGGGTAGTATAATGGATAGGGTGTCCTTCCAGAACTCAAAATATTCTTTGTGGACGTTCCCTGCTAGGTAGAGTGTAGGATTTGAGTCATAAAATAAAAGGAAGAATTAATTTTAGAAACTGGGATTCAGAAGGATAGGATACTGCAGACTAAATGCCTCAAGTATTCCTATCCAGAAATTAATGTAGATAAAAACATCTGAAATATTAATCGTCTGTTGAATCTTAAATATTTTATTTTGCATCTCATGCTGTGCTACGGGAAAAGTTGAAGGGTATAGTTCAAACAGTTTTGGTGTTACCCTCTTTCAATAGGCACTGTTACGTGTATGCAAAGTGACACTGTCAGCACAGATGATTGATCTGAATCTGCTGTTTCTTTTAGGGCTGCTTATCAGTAGAAACAACAGCATTATAAGTGACTGACTAGCTCTGTCATGGAAACTGGAGCACAAACTTGCCTTGTCTGCCCGTTTATAGAGTATTTTTGCCTAGTGACACTGAAGCTTATGACTCCTTGGCTCTGCAGTGCCGATAGTAAGAGTTCCCACTCTTCGTGCCACTTTTATGTCTATGATTTGCATGCTAGTCATCTTGGGATTTGGAAGTGCATGATACATTCCTTTAGTTCTGGATGGTGACAGCCAGTGTCTACACAATCTGTACATGTCTATATTACATCCTTGTAATTAGATCATAGTGTTTGTTACACATCTCTACGTCACTTATTTCAGGAGACTTGATGTTTTTTGCTGACTAGTACCTTGCTCTAGTACCTTATAGTTGTTTTACATCAATACTTCCTAATCATTTCTGCTATGTGGGGAGGTTTATAGGGTACCTGCCTACTTAATGTATTTCATGAAAAATAAATGAAATTGCCCTTTAAGTCTCAAAATGCCATAGAGAATGACATGTTTCCTCTGTCTTTATCTCTCTTTGTTTGTATTTGTAATTTGTCATTATTACTCTGTGATGCTGACATCAGCAGACATTGAAAAGAGGCCAGAAGTAATAGAGGGAAAGAAAACGAAGGGGAATTAAATTATTTAATACAGACAGCAAGGGTATGTCAACTAGATCAAATGAACTACTCAGAATGTGAACAGACTGTTGCTTTTTGTGTCATCTCCCAAAAATGTTTTGCCCTGTTAATACCCTACTCTTGAGCATCATTTTTTGGCAGTAAGTCATTTTGAGAAAGATAGAGGACTACTGGTATCTAAATCACAGAAACTTTTTTCCATGCTTTTTTTTTTTTTTGCGCTGTTGACAGCTTTTGACTTCTTGCCCTAGTTTCTATGGCTGATTTCTGAGAACCAGTAGGATCCCCGGTAAGAGAGACAGAGCTGTCAGCCATCTGTGGTTAAATACTTAAAAGGTTAAAAGGATTAAATGTATACTCTACTAAGAAGAAAATAGATGGTACCTAGCATTCTAGCTTTACTACAGTGTTTCTAAAGGCTATCTGAACAAATAACCCTCAAGGCCAGAATATGACCTGAAATTTGATTCAAATGCGGCATAACCGTTTTTCTTCTATGTTTTTCTTGATGCTGTTTTCTGAGAAACTACTGTTGAAAGTATTTTTAGAAACTAAAGTGTTGTATTTAAAACTTCATTTCAGCATAAAATACTTTACTTCTCTGTGAATACTTAAAATATTCCTATTGCGATATCTGATACTTTATTTATATTAATATGCAGATTCTGTTTAGGATATTAAAATAGTGAATTGATTTTACTGAAACTATACAATTACTACTCTTTTGAAGCCTGTAAGATTATGAAGGTCTCTTCTTACTGCTTAATAATGAAATGTCAGGCTCAGGAGTAATAAAACTTTTATTCCTTTTTTGATTTGAATTTCTGTGTGTAAACCTCAGGCCTGCTTCTGTTTCTCACTGTTTATTTTGGCTTCCTATAGAGTTCTCGTCTGTAAAATGACAATTAATACCCAATTTTAATTATGTTAAATTACAAGTCTGGGATTTAGCAAAGTACTCTATGTGTTTATAGATGGTTGCAAAGCAGTTTCTAGAGGGTTCCTTTTCTTTTTTACCAGTTGTCTTACCTGACACTAATGTTGAACATGAAAGCATTCATATTTGTTCTTTTTAGTGCTCTTAAATGAACTTAGTAGTTGTATGACATACTAAATGTTCTCTTGTGTGAGAATATTCCTTAGTGGTGTGGAAGGTCTTGACAATTTCAGTTCTTAAGCTCGCTAATATCACTTAAAGCATATGTGAATATAACCATTATCTCCTCCATATCAACAACTCTGTTGTTAGCACTGCCTTTTTAAATAGAAAAATTATTGTTCTGTTCTGTGTTTAAGACAAAGAGGTATGTTGTGTAAGTTGCAACTATAGATATTGGAGAAATACAGGTAAAAGGTTTGCCTGTCTGTGAAGAAGTTCTCGAATATTGCACACTGATGAATTAAGATCTCTCATTTTACACACCTCTTTATATTCTGTTTTGTAATTTCTTGACAGTTTTTGTGTTAATAGGATACAGGTAGAAATAGCTTATTTCTTTTGACGACTCCTTACAGTCAAACATTTATCCATACTGTAGTTTTTAACTTTTGGATGGTTAAAATCTATGTATTTCTCACTGTAGTCTATGTGTTAATAATTCTAAAGTTAATCAGGTATGCATTCAGAGACAGTCAGACAATTCAGAGACAGAGTCTTCTGGTTTTCATGACAAAATGAAACCAGCAAAACCACCACTTAATTGAAGGAAGCATAATAAATTCTTCCATTTCTGTTCCTCTGCTGGATAATATCCTCGTTGTCTAAGTTAAGAACTAGTGCTATTAACCGTTTTCACTTAAAAATTACCCTGAAAAGTTCTCAATCTATGACAAATAATTAAAATTAACCTTTTGACCCTTTTGAGCATTTTTGTGAGATCAGTTGCAAAGATAAGTCTTTGTGATTAATAGTGTATTTATTTGAACTTCTGACAGTCTTCATGTTGTAATCTTATTGCAGGTAAGTAAATTCCTCTGTGTAATATCATACAGTTTTATATCAAACCATATTTTCAAGGAAAAGTATGAAGTGCGAGGTCCGGGGAGATTCTGCAACAAGGCCAGAAACAAAACTCTAGACCACTCAGTTTCTAGAGTTTTGCATGATTGGCATGTTTTGTTTAGTGGTATGAAACTTGTTTGAGTTTTTCCTGAATAGAAATGTTTTTCTAAAAGATAAAATGTGTGCTTTGGTCTTGCTTCAACCAGTGCTTGCCCATCACTGTGTGATTCTGTGTTAGTTGGAGCTGAAGTAAGTATTTCATGCTTGAAGAACAAACACTGAAATCACCCATGCTGATAGCACCAGTGTACGAAAGTGGTCTTCAGTTAGCAGCAAGAGAATTGATTAGCAGGCAGAGATATTGCATTTGTTTTGCAAATTTTCTTGTCTTCTTACAGATAACTGTGCTATCTGGGTGGGGTGGACCATGAATCAGTCATCCACCAGACTGTAAAGTCTTACCACTTTATAAGTCAAAGGCAGCAGGGCCCTCAGCTTAAATTCAATATAAAATGTATTTGTGAAAGACATCTTATGGCAGACTGTCAAGTGTAGGCACTGTTCTCTCCCATCGTTATCTAGTACTCAGTTGCATTAGCTCCCCTGTCACTTGTCATTAAAATGATTTACTGCAGTATATTCCATTCTTGGCTCTCAGTAAAGTAACTGAAGTAGTAGTGAGTGATTTCTTATGAGATTACTTTTTCATGTTGTATGTGAGGAAATTAAATGTTATTTCCACGTTAGGGAGGATGTCTGTCAGGGACCAGTATCAGAATCCTGATTTTGAGGCTTTAGTCTCTGGGTATTGGTTGCAATATCATCTTTCTCCAGTATTGGATTTCATACCTTTTCTTTGACAAAGGCAGCTTCAAAACTGTATTTACCTGATAGATGCAATGATAAAAATTGCCCATATTTACATGTGTGGCTGAAATAAAACCTAAGAAAATGGTGAGTGGAACTTATGTTAAAACCTTGATGTTGTAGTTTAACATGATAATAGGTGGTAATTGCTTTTGGTATGTGGTGAAACACTATCTCCCATCTGTTATTCTGTGGCAGTTAAGTTTCTTTGGAATATTTGTTATTTAATTTTAATTAAAATTAAATTTAAATAAATTTAAATAAATTTGCTATTTTATTTTGTGGTATATTCAGCTGATTTATTTGCAACAGAACTTTGCATTTGTTGCATAGGAGAAGATTCAGCTGTAAAAATTAGATTTTTTTTCACTATATGCACTATTAGTGTCCAGGTGCCAATGACCTGATATTGAGGGGTCTAACACATACAAGAACAGTAACTCTGATGAATACTTACGCTTTGAAATTATGTGCATTAGCTATATGCACGCTGGTTTTTACCCCAAGGCCAATTCAATATAGGTTATCTACCTGAAAGGCAGTTACAGCAAGTTTGTGTTTTTCTTTACTGTGGGGCAAGGTTGTGTATATGGTCAGGTGCCACTGAAGAATTGCTGTGCACTACTTTACCTGTGGTGATTAGCGTGGCCATACCTGAATCAACCTGTTAAAATAAAATTGTTGGAAGTTTTAGTAGAAAGTAAAGAGTTGGTTTTAACTTTATCCCTGCACAATTGGATGACATAAATGTATGATCCTTTATTTACCATAAAATAGCTGCACTTGTGAGCTGCAGTAATGATGATGCATCAATAGTGTCACAATTGTCTGCAATAAAAAAAATAAAATAAATTGTAGAGCTGCTAAGACTTAGAAAAAAACATTTACTGTTGCACTTCACGTGTTTAAAGACCTAATGATCTTGTGAAGGCTACCAGTGAGATTACGTGTGCTTTATGGCACTATGGACAAGAATCTTCTGTGCGTACTTAAGGAAACAATTTCCTTTCTCCTGTTCTTGCACACTGTTCTTTTCTAGATGCTTTTATAAAGTGCCATATGCCTCCCTCCCCACCCCACCTGAGGAAGTATTTTGCTGTAAAAACCTAGATGGGTTAGAGGACTCCTAAGCTGTTATACACAAATAAGCCTTGTTACCGTCATTCTCCTTTGTTCCTTTGAGCTTCCTCCTTGACCTGTTCTTTGAATCTTTTCTCCCACAGTCCAGCCTTGCATCATTTCCCGGCTTAAAAAGGGAAGTCTGTTCCTTTAATCAATTTCTGCTTTGCTTTTCATTTGACCCTACAGTAGATTAAAATTGTTCTAGCTGGTGTTTCTGGTGGCCACAGACCAGTCATGATACAAGTATTTGGCAATTAGTCATAATTTTTTTGAAATGTTGTTTTCCACTTCCCTTCCTTAGCTCCGTCTGTGTTTTTCCTCATCCTCCTGTAACACCTGATTGTAGAGGTGTCCCTCCAAGTCTCTTAAAAATTCCCAGGAGTTAGGTTGCCTCATTCGTTCTCCTGACACTGTACTACTCTGTGCTCTGCCTCCCTCCTGCAGGCCTGTCTCATTCTGTCTGAATTTGATACTGTCCTATCTCTTCAGTGTTATCTTCAGATATTTTCAGTTTCACTCTGAGCATGCCCTGTCTCAATCTGTTCCTGAAACATCAACTGTGGCAAACCTGTTGGAATAAAGCTACAGGATACCAAATCCTGTGTGATCTGCAGTGGTGGTTTTTAGCATTTTTTATTTTTAGATACATATATTTATGAATGATTCAAAAAACTGATGTCTATGTGACTTGAACAGGGTTTAGTGTTTGTTGTTGTTTGGGTTTTTTTTTTTTTTTTTTTTTTATTCAGAAGCCACCAATTAAGTATGTTGAATGGAAATACGTGTTTGTTTTAATTATTTTGTTTAAGAGTTCAAGAGATCCTGTTTTCCCAGAAGTGGTGTTGAAAAAAGTGTAAGCATGAGATGTTTGTTTCAAGAGTTTAGCAAGCTGTAGTAAAACTTGCCAAGTCTGTATAGCTCCCAGATGGTCAGTAGCACGTCTGAAGAGAGCAGTTTTAGTACTTTAGGGGAGCTATGGGACTTCATATGCTGTCAAATAAGAATTGCCAAGATCCATCAAGTCTTTTACACTGAAGCCATCCCAGATGTATCCAGTTCTCAATAATTTAATAATTTTTTATGGCATTGCAATAATGAAGGGAAAATTACAGTTAAGTTATGGTTATAATTGTATAATTTTTTTGTAGTGAGGTGTACTATTTTACTGAAATCATGGTGGGGAGATAAAATTAGGTATACTGTATCTATACTCACAAATAGTAATTCAATACGTTAAAATATGACAGTCTTTTTTAAAAAATGCTCTTTATTACTGGAGTTTAGATGCTTATTTGCAATGTAGGTACAGATCAGGGTTTTACTTTTGCTGGAGATATTTATCTGATATTCTATAAAATCAAGATATGCCCATTATTAATATTCTGACTTTTTTATGGTTACATTAGATAAGTTTTTATAGTAATCCCAGACATCTGAACATTAATGGGTCTGTTTGTTGTAAGATTCAATTTTGCTTAAAATTTGTTTTCATTTAGCCAAGAGACAATCATACCTTAAATCATGTATTACTGACACTGCTGATGTCTTAGTATCACCTAATCCTAAGGAACCCTAGGAGAGTTTCTACTCCCAGCTCTTTTTCAAAGTACGGTCAACTAGAACTAGTTGCTCAGGAGGTTATCCAGGTAGCTTTTGAGTATCTCCTACAATGGAGATATGTTTAAACAGAATTCCTTGTGCTTCAGTTTGTGCCTGTTGCTTCTTGTCCTGTTACTGGGCGTGACTGAGAAGAATCTGGCTGCATCTCCTTTACTCCTTGCTCTCCCCTCCAAATCGGGTATTTTTACACTTCGATAAGATCTCCCGTCAGCCTTCCCTTCTCCAGGCTGCATAGTCCCACCTTTCTCAGCCTCTCCTTATGTGACAGATGCTCCAAGCCCTAATCATCTTTGTGGCATGTTGCTGGACTCACCTGGATATGTCCATGTGTCAGTCTTACTTGGCAACCTAGAACTGGACTTACCACTCCAGACATGGTCTCACCAGAGGTAGGTCACCTCTTTGTGTGCTGGTGATGCTAAGGCAGCCCAGGGTGCTGTGGACCTTCTCTGCCGCAATGATGCATTGCTGGATCATACTTAACTACTCGTCCCCTGGGACTCCCAGGTCTTTTATCTGCAAAGATGCTGTCCAGTCAGTAGGCCCCCAGCCAACTGGTGCTTGGGATTAATCTCCACTGTGGTAAATTTCAGAGGTTTCTGAAGAAGGTCGATAGCATCACCCGTGGATGGATCTGTGATTTTTGAGTCTTGTCCTTGCTTCTGAGATGTTATTTTTGATGTAAGTTATTTTAATTTTTGAAGTCCTAGATTTCATATCCTTTTTCTGAAGGGACATAAGATTCAAATGCATGTTACTGTGCATCACCTGTAACCACAGCATGTGTTCTGAGCATGTGTGCTGTCTTTCCATATCAGGCATATGTTCCACATAGACCTCGGTGGAACAGCATTAAGATAAAATTCATTACTTGACTTTTGCCAGCCAAGACGTGGCAGTTTTTGCAGCTCTACTGATGCATACAGACTTGTTAGCTGCTAGTCACTCAACTGTATGTGAGTTTATTTACTTGCTAAGGAAATAAGTGGGTATAGCAAACAGAATGCTCATTAAATTTGTGTTAATTATATTGAAGTTTTCCTTTTGAAAACTAGTTCTTCCTTACATATTCCTTACATATAAGACCTGATAAAGGTCTTGTATGGTTCAGGCCAAAACAGATACTGAGAGACAGTAAAATTATCTTTTTTAAATAACTATTTATTTTACCACACTGGCTCTGTGTTACCTCACTTCTTATGTCAGCCAAGGTCTATGGTTTTCATAAGACAATTATGGGAACATTGACTTCACAACTCTGTCTTATATCTCCAGGCAACTTTTTCGGTGAGGTGTTTGATATTTAATACAGCATATAATCTTTTCCTTTAAAAGAATGAGGTAGAAAATTCTTTGATCAGTGGACTGTCTTTACAGAAAGGAATTTTTTCCAAATTTGCATTACTAGAGCAAACAACATGGCTCAGTTTCTTTTAAAAAGAACAGTCTCCTTAGTTTTTCCTGAAACAACAATGGAAACATCTTTTCTCCTGAGTATTTAAAAGAATAGAACAGTCGTGTTTTATCAGATTTTCTTTTTAAGGAAATATTCTTGTTAAGGAAATACATGCACTGAAAATATAAATATTTCACAACCATGTGGTTATCTCCACACTATAAACTGGTAGTCAGCTGACAGTCTTTTTGAGCAGGTGGTTCAGCATGTACCTGCAGACAAATCTTCCTTCTCCATCCCTCTTCTGTTCTATTCTCAGTCCTGGGAAGCGATTCCAGCATTCCGTCATTACTTGTCTTGGATCATGCTTTCTGAGGCTCACAGGCAGAGTTGAGCAACTTACTACTCATACACAGAGCACACGTAGCATGACCTTTCTCTGAATGGATGACCTCTTTTCCCTGGCCCATCTTTATTCTTCTGGCAGAGTTGACAAATTGGCAGCAAAACCCAACAAGATTTGGGGGTATATTTTCTTAGATTTGGCACTCCCTTCCGAGGTGGCATCTTCTTCCTATGAGTTTTTATCCCATTCAGATTGACGCTGAGCAATGATGTCCCCTCCATGTAAGTAAAAATGAAGATTTCTGGAATGCAACTTCTATCTTACATCTTTCTGTTTGCAGAAAGCCAGTGTTCGTTCCTTTCTGGTTACTGATGTTACTGCATTTGCTCTGTTTTCCAAAGTAGTCTTTTTCTAAATCGTTTTGCTACAGTCACAATATTACATCTTGCTGTGTGGCCAGGACATCTAATTGAGCTGACGACTTACCTTATTCATAAAGATTTTATTGTGCTATGTCTTCACCAAGTCTTAAACAAAACTATAATTTACTCAAAAAGTATTTCTTGCTGACTACATGCCAGCTTAAGGCTTCTACTGACATCTGTAGAAAATGTGGTGATTTTTCCTTTAGTGTGCACATCTGCCTATGAGGAATGAACTGAGATGACAAATAAGCAGCTGGTGGGTAAATTCTAAGGAAATGTGAAAATTTATTGAAACATCCTTTGCTCGGCACTCAAACATGGTGCTTATTGGTGTCATTGACAAGCTGCTAATACCTGAATTGTGAGACACTGATTTCAGTTGCATTGCTTTTCAGATCTATTCTTCTATTCCCAGTGAGTTCAGAACTTCCTGAAGTCTTCATGTGCCCGCTCTAAAAAACTTGGAGACATAATACAAGCCAGAGGACTGAAAAATAGGGAAGGGAAAGGGAAGGAAGAATGGGGAGTAGGGGAAGATAACTGTTTCCATATGAAGTGCATGTGCAAATTAGTTTACTTTTATATATACTGTATTAAAATTGCAGTGTGTGTATCTATCCAGGGTAACTGGTTTTGTACCTTTGCAGTGAAATCAATATAAATACAGGAGTTCCTAAACAGTTCTATAACAAAAGTGGATTTTGAAATAGATTCGGGGAACGTGTGGCACCCCACAGACTCATCAATGTTATCTGAGGCCACCTTTAAGTCTGAAAAGACTGCACCCCTCTAACTGCGTCTTATTATGCTGTTACAGTTCTTCAGCATGGTTCAGAACCTTAGTATGCATTCGTCCAAGTTTTACCTTTTTGTTAAGACAAAGACCTACTTCTTACTGGTTTTGGTCAGCTCTTCTGTTCTGTTTTTTAGGGAAGGGCAAGATATTATGAAGATACCGTATGTTTTCTCCGAGTTGGATGATTTCAGTATAGCTGTTTACTTTCAACTTCCTTCTTATATTTAGATACCAAAGTTACTCAGATGTCTTTACAATTTTACAGTACAGAAATGCAGGAGGGCAACTCCTATATGTCAGCCTTTTTAGACTGAAAAGAAATTTTAAATTACAGCTGCAGCAAGGCATGTTGGGTTCAGATTGTATTTCTTTATGCCTGATTAAGGATGTTTTTGACAGTGGAGGGTAACCGGACTCAGTTCAAGATCTCTAGTTTTTAAGTCATTGCTTTGCTATAAGTTTCCTATGTTGACTTCTAAATTCATTTGAGGCCAGTTGTACAGCAGTCATTAGCATCCACTTGGTCAGAACAACAGACAGCAGTTCCCGGAAACAGTTTAGTATGTCTTAATAGGGAAGCGGTTAGAAGAGTCATTCATACTAATTAGATACCATGACACTTTAATTAGGACAATGTCAGGATATAAATAGAAATATCTGATGTCTCTAAATATAGTGAGACTGTAATATTGTTTTAACTACAGGTACCGGGAGGCTATTCACAAGTGGGATGAAGCACTTCAGTTAACTCCTGAGGATGCTACGCTTTATGAGATGAAATCACAGGTAAAGCATGACAATTCTTTATCAGTTTAGCAAATAAAACAGAAAACGTTGTGCTTGTGAACAGGTACTGTGCAACACTGTGTAGTTGTTCTCTGCATAAACTACAGCACAATTCAGGTTTTTAATTTTTCCCAACACAATGGGGTATCTTTAAACAGGAAATAATGCTGTTAACGCAGCCAATCACAATAAATAGCATCTTTGTTTAGGACATGAATTAGGATGCTACAATGTGAAAGAAGCAACTGAAATATTTAAAAATTGTTTTGGGAGGAGCAGGGAGAGCCTTATTGTGATGATTAGCAAATTTGACCCATTATAAATCTGCCTGCTCTTTCTGAAGAGTTGGCTTAATACTATCAACACCAAACAAGGATGCCATATACAAAATATATGTTGCGGTCTGTTTTCATATTAAGTGTTATATAGATAAATGAATCTTGGAAAAGACCATTAGACAGAGTATACATATGATGTTAATTCATCTAAGCCTTTATTTTAAAGCTGTTTTGAGGAAAAAGACTTGCCAGCCATCAATGCCTCACTTAAATTATGAGATCAGTTTGTAATTTCAGTGTGTGCTTCCATGGCTTAGATGCCAAAAGTCAAAAACGCCAAGATCCTTGATTTTGTTTGGATTGGGAAGCTTTTGTCTCTGTCTATATGCAAGGGGGCAAACCCACATTTTTATTTTTTTCTGTATAAAAAAAATGCTCTTCTGCAAAAACTATTTTAATTTGGATTGAGGATGAGAACAAGAAATGTATGGCTTCTTTCAACCAGCTGGACAGGTTAGAATGGGGAAAAATTATTTTTAGGCTGAAAAATACGTTGTTTAAAGCAGGAGAAAGGAAAAGAAGTAAAATCATGGTACTTCAGTGAATGTGTTATGTAATTTGTAGGAAGCTTGCAATATTGTTTAGTTTTGGTGTTACTGTAATTCTTATATTAAAAAAAACCACCATCCCCTCCCCACAAAAAATCCAACAAATGAACAACACACAACAAAAACCCAAACCAAAACCCCCACCACAACACACGGCCAAACCCAAAACCCCAGACCAGCAAAACCCCCCAACAAAACCCAAGAAGTAAATCTGGTTGCTTTCCAAGATGTGGTGACTGCTTTTTTTTTTTTCCTGGATGCTATCACATCTCCTCACAGTCATGAAGTGAAGAAGGTTTGATTCTGCAAAAGAATGAATTGAATAATCGTAAGCTCATTTCAATGAGCTTTCATTTTACATAGCTGTGAAAGGTTTAGGTCTTACTTGGTTTTGCATTTGGTTTGAGAAATACTTTATGGCTTTAAGGGTTTTTCTTCCTGAATTATTTTGGGAGTAGTGTATTGTTGGATTGCTTTGTCAATGTATCATATGTGTGTAAGGGATCCAGACAGACTGTGTTAGGAAAAAATCATGGAGAGGTGTGTATGAAGGGCTGATTTTTGACATGATTCATTAATTCAAATGGTGTTGGTGATAAGACGCAGTAATTGTTTTTACTTTGACGCTGAATTTTTCTAGTGCAATTAACTTATTCTGTTCCCACATAGTGCTGAAAAGCGGGCATTTGTTCTCCCCACTTTCTCACCAGGCTAGTTTTATAGTCAATTATTTCTTCTTAACTTTTAAAACAATGGCAGATGTCTTTTTAGGGAAAAAAATAATAATCTCATCATGTTGTTCAGATCTTTGTGGAAATGTTTCTTCTGCTGTGTTACATTCTCTTAACTTGGGCATGCTTAGGATCAGATCT
The DNA here is from genome assembly GCF_963210335.1 of Falco punctatus. NCBI lineage: Eukaryota > Metazoa > Chordata > Aves > Falconiformes > Falconidae > Falco > Falco punctatus. Next base: position 15,673,949 of record NC_137586.1, on the reverse strand, counting down.
CTGTGTTGTTTAGGTAGCATGTTAGTATTTACAGATCTCCTATATGATTTAGGTGCTTGCCTGCATACTTCTGGAGTTCTGTGGCAAAAACCATCTTAAACATGTAAACTTCCATTGAATATTTAATTACCTTTGGATGCCTTTACATTGATGCTAGCTTAAATGAAAGATCTGGCTAGCCTAGTATCCTGACAACTTCCAACAGTGGATAGCTGGGTATTCATACAAATGGTACAAGCATGTAGCAGTACTTCCCCCACGATGCTTTTCCCAGCCTCCAGCAAGCTTTGACCCTGGTACTTGTAAGTGTTTAGAAGTGTTTGAAAGGTTTTTATTAAAAAAAATTGTCTCATTGCTTTCTGCTGTCACGTAAACAATTGGCATCTGCAGACCTGTGTGCAAAGGATTTCAAATCTTAATTGTGCACCGTTGGAAGAGACAGAATAATATAATTTGGCTTTAATTATCAGCTTTCCAAGTTTCCATAAAGGTTGTTAACTTATCTAGCTGTTCATTTGTACATTTAATCTTTAAGTCCACTGGAAAATAAATTCTGTTATGTGAAAATGGTATCAGTCCTAAAATGTTGGGGTTTACTATCTTCTGAATAAAACAGACCATCTAGTAGGATTTTTTTCTAGGGTGGAAAATGTGCTTTGGTGCTGCCTCCTTAACACAGGGTGTTTTTGAAGTAGCCTCTATTTTGCAATTAGATTTTCTTTTTCTCTTTTTTTCTTAAAGTCAAAAAAATACTGTTGAAAAGGACAGCTATGCTCAGTGGGACAAATTAGTGAATAGCTGTCTTGTAACAGTTCTTTTATAAGGGTCTTCTGTGAATGCAAGAATTAAGCTAGCTCTCCAAAAGTATTCTAATTGGAATTGTACTAAAATTAAATATTTTCACAGTGAAAATAACAGGAGAACAGGAAATTAATGTTAGCTTACCAGCATCCGAACTATGTGACTTACCCAAATGGATGCTTACTACAGCATCCTTCAGTCAGTGTTCCAGCTACAATAACTAATACTGAGGGGTGGTTGCTGCTCAGCACCCCAGTCCCTGTATTTCAGCTGGATGTCAAAACTGAGTTGGAGGAATAAGGCCCACGGCTGTCCTGCCGGCCAGGAGGAGCTGAGAAACCAGCTCCGTGACTCTGATTTTTGAGAAGTTATCTTTGGCTGTCTAGTGAAGCCGCTGGAGTGTAATGAAACCTGAAGGAATGAAGGAACCCAGGCCTCTGCTTCCACCATGCCTTTGCTTCCTTTCCTGAAGAGGAGAGCAGCGCTGGGCAGTTGCACTGTTTCTCTTTGGTTTCACTCTCTGGTGTTGTGTAACACTTCTGTTACACTGTGAATGAGAACACTGTAAGAGTTTATGTACAAAATACACATTTACAAAATCATTGCTGGAATAATTTTAACTAAACCTCTAATCTTTAAATTGGTAACATCTTTAGTACATGTAAGTAATTATTACAGATGTCTTTTGGAGTATGACTTATTCTTACTGGAAGCTGATTGGTATAATGTGTAATTTAATACCTTCCTACTTTTAAAGGCACTAATGTGAGCTGTAAAAATCTATTTTTGCCAAAACAGAAATACATAATTCATTCCAAAATTATTCTGGTTAGTATTTAAATGATACTGTCTTAGGGCTGAGTATGTTATTCCAATCCATGATACCAGCACAAATACTGTTGCTATTATTGTGTAGCTAAATGAGAAAATTTTGAAGAACTGTACACCAACTTCAGCAAGGGTTTGACCAGCATTGGGCCTATGAAAATCTTGTCTGGGTATGTGAGTCACATACTAGGGGAGGTGATTCATGTTAAGAATGACTTTCTGTGATATGCAGAGTTTCTTTATGGTCTATACTGATTTTCTTTCAATAAGGAAAGGTCTCCTCATGAGGTGATTTCTTTTGAGAAATAACATTGGATAGAGTGTTTTGCATGGGCCTGAATATCTGTATACCATGTCACATTTGTTAAGATAATCTTATGTGGGGTTATCTAGCAGCTTCCCTGTTCATTAGTATTTCCTTTCTCAGCAGGGAGCTTAAATACCCTGTTGTTTAATATGCAGCTCAGATAGCTATGCTAACGACACAGTAGGAATCTGTAAATATTTATGGTAAGTTCTGTCAGATCTGTATTTTAACAGATGTGGGGACAAATGTCTTCCAGTGTTTCTGAAGAGTGAAAGTCATGTTTAAATTTCCCAGTTGTCAATGACACTTGCAGTAATTGTGTTTCCAGAAAAACATATGGGCATTATGGAATTGCTCAACTGCTTTAGAAACCCATAAAAGTTCTTGAGATTTTTTTCCATTGCTCTCAGCCCTCTGTTCCACTTAAAGATAGATTAATGTGGTGTGTGGAGAGGTTAGGGGTCACTTAAACTGTTCTTTGCATGCAACATCAGTGTATATACTTAATATTCCATTGTCAGCCTAAACTGCTCCCCCATGGCAAGTAAATGTTTGTGCAGGCAGTTAATTTCTGTATTTTTGTTGCACAACACCCCCCCCCCCAACCTTAAAACCCACAACAGCCTTGTATGATTATAGTATTAGATAAATAGTATCGTAAGTGTATTCAAAGAAGTGTATGAAGACTACGTATATTAATGCAGTGACTAAGACTTCTTGAAATTAATTGTGGACTAAGTTTCTTAAACATTGACTGAATTGTTTTGTTACTGCTTTGAATGACAAAGATGTAGGAACAGGCTTTGAGACATTCTTTGAATTTGGGTCTGAACGTTTGTATGCTGGACCCTGTGGGACTCTCCTGAGTGAAGAGAGTTACCAAAGGACTTGCTACATTGTGTAACACTGTTGGGAATCAGGTACTCTGCTATTCTACGCTACTCCTGAGAATTTGCCTAGTTTGTGTTGCTCATCCAGTAATACTTCTACCTCACATCTCAGAGGACATTGTTGAACACGCTGTGGAACTATGACAGCATTGCTGAAGTACACAATACAATTGTGTATAGATATTTATAGAAACAAGTAAATAAAAATGTAAACAAACAGGTTTATTTCCATTTAATAAGCTTTTTGGATGTTTGTCATAAAATGTCTGAGGATCTAGTTTCTGTACAACCCTCCATCTTGAATTCGCATTCACTGAACCAGACCAGAATTTCAGATGTATTTTTTTTTAATAGGCCAAACACATACTCATATACAAATCATTCCATTCCCCTTCTAAAGTGTGTGTTGTTTTTTTTTGTTTTGTGGGTTTTTTTTCTTAATGTTGAACTCAGTGAAGAAATAATACCAACTTCCAGCCATCCGTCTTCCTGCTTAAGAAATGATGAGGGTCCTAACATACGATCAGACTCACAATCCCAAGTTTCGGTTATGACAAATCATCTAATAATTGATGATTATTTTTAATTCTTTTATTTATTTTTTTTAACTGGGTGGTAGTGCGAAGGGTTTATCATCAAAACATTGTTGTAAACTCTGCAAGGCTGTGTAGCAAAAGGCATTGCTGTGTGATGCAGTGGCAGTTGCTTTACTGCATGGATAAAGGTAAACTGCTTGTGGGTGGGAAGAATTTTAAGCATCACTGTTTCGAAATGGGTTTGTGGATGGAAGAAGGAATTGGAGTTTCACTGGACTTTGAATGTATCTATATATAGTGATTCAGCTGCAAGCCAGTGAGCTCATTTTAAACCAGGACTTACTCAGATTCATAACACTTCCAAAATATTGTGTGTAGGACAGGATGGGTCATTCTGCTGCCTGGATTTTTAATACTTGGTCACTCTCCTGATGACAGTTGCTATGTTTAATTGTTTTTTTTTTTTTTGCCACTGAGTTCTTCTAATTATTTAATCTGTCTGATGTACATTTTTTTAAAAGCTAGGTTTATTAACCTAAATCATTGTAGTGACAAGGTTTTTCTTTGTTTTAATGCATGTAATAACATTAAGTCTGTTGGAATAAATTAAATTCTGAAAATCCACCTACTGAACATCTTTGTAAGGTATTTCCCTCTAGTCATTTTTAATATATATATGCATGAGAGTCTTGAGATTTTTTTCTGTGTTGTAAGATTTTTTCCCTAATTGTTTGTTTAGTTTTAAGAATATTTTCTCATGAAGTGTTGTCATTATAATTGGAAAATAAAGAGGCAATGAGATTACTTAATTGTGAAACTTGAGTGCCATCCTGCTGATTTGTTTGCAAGTGAAAATTGATCTGAGAAATAAATTTGAGAGCAACAGGAAAAGAATAGATTCTTAGCCTGTTAGCTCTTAGAGGTGTGTTTATAAGCAAGCACACACATCCTCATCTTTACCTTAGGTGATTCTGGCAAAATAGCCTTTTTCTGCCATAGCTTGTTTCAAAACAGATCAAGGACTTATTTTGCTGGTAGGATTGTCTCTTTTGTGAAGGTTTTCCCCAGCATAATTTTGATAAGTAAATGCTTAATATCTTCATACTGTCAAATGACATGGTTATATTTGTGCATTTTTCTGAATGCTTGGCCATCTGAAGACTCTTTAAGTTGAGATGCTAAAACATTGAGGCAGAGGGATTTAAATGGAATTTTCAGTGATCTGTAGTTCCTTTGTGAAGCATCATGCTATTTGTCTGGTCATTGAAAAATACCGTAATGCAAGGGAATTGGTTTCTCTAAAAAACAACGATCTGTTTAGAAAAGAAATGTTGTGCCTGAGTACTCCAATGGTTTGTGCTCTTTTTAGAATAATGCTCGCTTGTTCCTGTTTTTGCTAGAAATGTGGATGTTTTTGCAGGAAGTAACTATCAGAGGGTGACAATTATCTCTGCTGTCGAAAAAGCCCTATCAAACCCAGGTGAAATCGGTGTAAATGTAACTTGAATCAAAAGAGAGTGCATATAGTTACTGATGAAGTAATGTAACTATATGCAGGTCTGGGTTGATGCTGATGTTGGCTTGCAGTTTAGAGTCAATTGTGCTGAGGTAGTCCATAAAGGATTAAAAGAGGGTCAAGAGTTTGTTGCATTAAGTACAGTGGAGCTCCTAGCCAGAAACACGCTCCACACAGAGGAGTTCACTTCGCCCTTTTGAAACGAATTCAGCCAAATCAAAGAACATGCTTATTTTGGGAGGAGCCCGTGCGGGTGTGTTCTATCCAGAGTAACTGTTTCAAAACAGTTACTGAAGTTCATTGTCTTAAGTGTAAACACTTAAAGAAAATAAGAAACAGTGAAAATGAGGTAAAATTGAGCAAAGGTAAGAGTAAGCAAGCATTGGACAGAATTTCGGTGTGGGGTTTGCTACTGGCTTCCAAACTGATGTTTCAGTCACACATCTAAATGAAAAGATAATAGTTTTATGATCAGCTCAAGTATTTCAAGCATATGGGCTGAAATGAAAGACCTGGGGGCGTCTTTGTTAGAAGCAGCAAAATAGACCATTATGTTCATGCCATGTTAGAGCAAATAAGAGTAACTTACTCAAAAAGAGGTAAATAAAACAAATAATACAGATTTCTAAAGCAAGATGAGAAAATCAAGTTGTATATGGTAGAAAGTGAGAGCAAGACCTTGAAAAAGACATTAATTGAGTGTCAAATTTCAGGTTAAATAAATGCTTTTTGCACTTCAGCAGTAATCCTAATATGTTCTTATGATGAATAATATACTTGTGGGTCAGCTGGGGTGAAAGTGGTTGCCCACACATGAGTCTTACTCTTGTGGTTGACATTCTCATCATACCATAGGAATGCAGTTGTCATTTGTTTCTTACACTGGTATCTGTCACCATAGCATGTGGGTGTCTGAAATCATGATCTCAGAGTGATGCAGGTCTTCAGGTAATGTGCCAGTCTCATGGTGGTCTTGGAAAAATAAGGCAAGCTTTGAGGCATGTTATATATCATGAGTTTTGATTTATAGGCTTAGTTATGGAGATTCAATGCAAGGATTAGAATACTATGGTAACAGGCTGACACGAACCTGCACTGCTGAGTAAGAGATTTCCACGGTCGGCAACTTTTTTTTTTTTTTTTTTTTTAACTTAGGTGACTTCATGTCTTAAGTTAGGCTTTGCTATGGCAGAGTGCTTACTCTCCAAATACAACAGTCATTGTTAAGGGCTGTTTCCGTGTTGAATTACAGGGACTGGTTCTATAGTTACATCATGCACACTGCAATTGTATTTGGTAGATTCCAGTCTTCTATTAAAAAGAAGAAATGCAACTCAGGAGTTTTTCAGGAATACTTGCTTTTTTGTTGTGTTTAATTCTTGGTGTGTTTGTCCTTCAGCGTATTCTGTTACGCTTCTACAGTGTAGGATTTGTAGGGAGGAAGGGAGAGGGAGGGACAACTTCAGAAGCCATTAATCTACTTGTAATAGAGTTGCTTAAATAGTTCAGATGAATCATCCTCTAGCACTCCAGTTTCTCTGCATGGGCTATAAAATGATCTGGGTGGCTATCTGAGATTAGACAACTAACTTTTAAACTAATAAAAGCTAGGTAAGATGAACCTGCCCTTAGTTATTGAAACAATGGTGGTTGCCTGGGTAATCCCAGAAGACTTAAATCTGTTTTCAGTTGTGCTTATTCCTCTTATTTTTCTTTTTCTGTCATAGGTCCTGATGTCTTTACATGAAATGTTCCCAGCAGTGCATGCAGCAGAAATGGCTGTCCAGAGAAACCCACGTTCCTGGGATGCCTGGCAGACTTTGGGACGTGCCCAGCTTGGATTAGGAGAGATATCACTGGTAGGAAAATTAACAACATTAATATACTAAAATTGTAAACCGCATCCTCTGAATTGCGTGAGAGAATGAAAGTACAGAAATACAAAGGTATATGAGTATCCTTATGTAACCTGAAAGTAGGCACGGAAAAAGGTTGTTGATGTTTATCTCCAGTATTCCCTCAACTTCATTGTTTTTCACAAATGTTTCCGTGTGGCTTTGTTGATGGGTTTGCAGAAGATCTGCCTAGCTCAAAGCCTTTTGTGTTACATACTATATTAATGTGGTGGCTTTATGCAATAGAATAATTAGGTTGACTTAACTGCCTATACTACATTCTGGGTACTGTACTGCTGCAGCACAGCTCACCATAGTTTAAAGATAAAGTGCATTTCCAGCTGATACTCAGGCTCAGTTTTGTACATGCCTGCTAAAATTCTTGTTTTCCCTGTCTCCTACTCCCCTGTTTCAGGTGCAGCAAATCATATATGCTTATTCATGGTTTCCTCTGGCTCCTTGACCCCAAATGGTGGTTGAAATTGCTTCTTAATAAGAGAGCAAAAAGGCTGGGAGGCTCTGCAGTAGCTGAAATACATCTTTTATCTAGCTGCAGCTGTATGCCGTGGTCTTGTCCTGGCTACGTGATGTGATGCAAAGGGAGGCTTCCCCTATATTGTATCACCCTCTGCCTGTAGGCTATACACCTGTAAATAATGTAACATACATAATATAATAGTTTTCTGCTAGTTAGTATGGAAACATAGTGAGTGAATTTTTTAATTCAGACATGTGCACGGAAGTCCATTAGAAAAATAATTCATGGTGAGCTTTTAGATGAGGAAGGATACAGGTTTTATTTTATTTCTATTAGAAGTAACTGCGTGCTGGTTTGATTCAAGTAATTTTATCATTAATCTAGAGTGTTTTTGCAAAGTCACAATGTTTGGACAGAAAATTTTCAAGACTGAAAAAATATTTTTTTTTTTTTCGAAGGAGGCTAACAGATTATGCAAACCCAGTTTCTTTTTAAAGTGTAGTAAGGAGCACTATTTAAAGAAAACAAAACAAAACAAAAGCTGTTCTAGGGGAAGGTGTCCCTACACATGGCAGGGGAGTAGGAACTATATGATATTTAAGGTCCTTTCCAACCCAAACCATTCTGTGATTCTATGAAACCCAAATGATGAGAATGACATAAGACAAAAGATGTTGGTTGCAGATGTATAGTGTGCAACAACCTTATGTTGTTGCAATACCATAATATGAAATATTTAATATAAATTCATGCATATCTGCATTGCATAACTGGTGACATTACATTGGCTTCGGTGACATAAAAGGTAAGAGTAGGCAGATGGTCTGTCCTGTCTGGATCTACAATCTGTGAATGTTATCCTTCCTGACTGTCAGAAATTTTCGCTGTAAATTATGTGTCAGATTCTAAAATGCATTAGTCTCAGGGAAGTCAAGGTTTTATTTCCTGTAAGGATCCTAGGCAACTGATGCTGCTTATTCTATAAAAATATGCTGCAGTTACGTGAATTATAGATACTGATATTCTGATACTAGTTATACCACCAGGTCTGCTCACTGGATCCTGTAAGCTCTATCTACATTGGCAAGTCATATCACACCAATAGGAGTGGATATCTTGAGTCAGTAGTGCTGGGGATCCGGTGTTGACATTACGTTCATGTTGTTCTACTGCGGAGTAGCACTCCAGGTGTTCTTTTGTAGTGCGTTGTTGAGCTTAATCAGAAAGCCATCTAGTTTATGTAGTCTGAGACTATTCCATGATGCAAGCAAACTGAAACATTTTAAGTGGGAGCAACCAGAGATTTGCATCAAGGTACATTATTCATCTGAAACAAAACACTGCTGTAGGTGCTCCTGTAATGTTACACTGACCTTACTGTCTGTGAAGAGAGGGAGGAGGAGTTGTCACCGGGTAGTTTGCTCTCTTAATGTTTTTTTCCTCTGTCTCTGTTTGATCAGGGGGCCCAGGGGTGGGTAGCTCCTGTTGGTGTCTCTAGTTCTTTACTGCTGGCTGTTTCTGCGTTTTTGCCTTCCTGTCTTTAAGGCATGTTGAACTACCTTCTGATGACTATATTCTCACCTACAGAGAAGAACTCGGAGGGTTATTCTAAAATGCAGACAGTGATCACTATTTTATTTTGGAACAAGTGATTTTTTAAGGAACCTTAAAAGGTTATGACAGGAGGAGTATTAAAAGGTTAAGTGATTTAATAATTATTGAACCTGTGGAGGCTTCTTGACCAGGTGATCAAAGTCATAATTATCCTTTTCCATTAGTCTTTCATGACCATGATTTTCTAATTTTTCACTGCCTTACATTTTTTACAAAGAAAAGTTAATAAAGCATAATTATCAGGGCTTCTTAGTAATGTTTGAGATTTGGGAATTACTACCCCTCTCAAGGCAGCTTCTTCTGTTTCTTTGTTTCATTTCTCCCCGTCAGTGTCTGTCTTCACTACCCACATCCTGCCAAATGGTCTGTTGTAAATATTTTTATTACTTCACAATGAATGATGCGCTTTTTCTTGGGAAAAAAACAATTTACTGAATTTCAATTTCAAGTTTCCCAGGCCTAAAACACAGCTTCTAAACAAATCTAATTTTTATTATGATCTGTGTAATATATTCTTTCAAATGAAAAAATACTTGTTTTGATTTAGTTTTGTTAGACTTGCGACAAAGTGAGATAAATTAGCCCCTTTGTATTTACCATTTCCCAAAGCTGTTTGCTTTATTTTCTGAATTTACTGTGTGGGGTAATTGAACGGTAATACTTGAATATGAGCAAGCAGAACTTTATTTCTGTAAAGGCAGAAATTCCTTAGATTCTACAGATCCAGTTTGCAAGAGCATACCCTAGTAAACTTTGCAACATGAATGTAGAAACTGCAGAAATGTAGTCAGGCTTGCAATATTTTTCTCATTTAATTGTAAACGTTTATCAAATTATATTTACTGTACTGGTGTTGACAACTTAAGCAGTAACCATTTCACACTGATACCTTCATTAGAATAGTTATTCCCATGAGTGAGTGAGCCCCACACCATTAAACAAGCAAACAAAAAAAGAAAAGCAGCATTAAGAAAAAAGACCAACTGAAAGTGACTGAGTCTCCCGTCCTGGAGAAGTTCATAAGCCATCTGGACATGGTCATGGGCAGCCAGCTTCAGGTGGCCCTGCTTGACCAGGAGGTTGGCCCAGATGACCTCAGACCGTCCTGGCCACCCTCAGCCATTCTGTGATTTTGTGACTGAAGCTTACACCCTGTTGTGGGATGGGACCACTAGGTCAAATGTAGAGTGCTGAAGATTACAAAGGTTCGTGGGCAGATGTGTAAACATGGACCAGTTGTGTGTGCCTTTTATTTGGTGTTTTGAAGGATGTGGTTTGCTATATTGTTACTAAGTAGTTTAGCAGTCTTTTAAGTGTGACACTACATTTTGTAAAAAGAATCAAGCCTTGACAATATGAATGCTCAGATCAGCCCTTTTCTTTATCTTGAAAAAAAAAAAAAGGTTTAGACCTTTCACATAATGATGGGAGTTATGAACTAGCAAAGAGAAGCATTACTGCATTTTGTTGTAATCCAGCTAATTAACGTAACTATTAATTTGATGGAATGTTTCAAAATGTTACTATTGTAAGCATGTAGAAACATAAAGATTTTGATACTCAAAAGGAAACTGGTGGTTGGCTTTCCTTTGAAAAGCAATCAAGCCTGTGCTTCAGATTGTGTTCCTATCAACTTGAGGGGATAAATTAGTCAGATTTTATTTTTATAGATTTATATGAGATTGAAATATTTAATTACACTGTTGTGGTGATCTTCCTTCTAAGCACAACAAAATGTATGGATTTTTTTGTAGTGACGGCATAGTTATCATTATATGAATATAGTTGATACTTACTATGTACATAAATGGAAAGAGAAAGAAGCAATGCAATCTCAAAAATGGCAACCTGTTTTATAATTTGGACCTAGAATGTCTTGTTATTCCATTTACAGTTTGTGTGTCACACTTTAAAAGGTACTGCTGCTGCTCTCCTTATCAGGATTGCATTGGAACAGGCTGCCCAGGGAAGTGTTGAAGTCACCATCCATGGAGGGTATTTAAAAGGCATGTAGATGTGGCATTTGAGGACATGGTTTTGTGGTGGACTGTGGTTGAACTCGACCTTAATTGTCTTTTCCAACCTAAATGATTCTATGATTCTGTAACATTTCTTTAGAAAATAATGCATGTGACAGGGCATATTGCTGTCCTGCCAAGTCCATCTTGAGCTGCACTCTGTTCACATACACATTCTAGCATATAGTATTAGGGAAGTATTAAGTTGGAGAGAAAATAAAATGCTTTGTCAGTTAAAATGGAGTTCTGTTCAATTCTTTTCAACCGCTTTAAACACTCATACCCAGTTGTAGGTAATACCAGGTAATAGACAGTAATACTAGCTTCCTCAGAGGTCCTGTGTTAGTCCTGCAGCCTCCAGCAGCTATAGTGTAATAACTTATCTTTTTTAACCATTGTTGGAAGTCATAAATATATTTTGATAACCCACCTAATGATTTTTTTTTTTAATTGCATGAAAAGAAATTTTACTCGGAGGTGATTTGTAATTTGAGTCAAGAAAGCAGAAGGGCAAGCAACTCTGCAGAAGTTTGAATGCCCTTTCTGATACATTTCTGGCAGGGATACTCAGTTCTTGCCAGTGTTCTCTGCTGACTTAGCTGGCATCTCTTGTTCACTTCTCTTGTCAGATGCTGAGGACTTTTGAGGCTCTAGCCATGATGAAGTAGTACATCTCCACTTAGACCCTGTAATTAAAAGTATTAGCAAAACAGATGTAGAATATATGACACACTTCTATTGGGGAGAAAGTTGTTTTACCATTAGTTTAGAATTCTTTGTAATAATGGTATCCGTATAAGTTGGTAATGGAGAGATAAATGTTTTCTGTCCGCCTGATATACAAGTTAAGAGCACTTTGGGCTTTATTTTCTTGGGCTAAATTTGTCAATTTCTATAACGGGATGGATTTATTTTAATCTCTCTATCATCCTGGGTGTACTAGAGCATGGTATAGAGATCTCTATGACAGAGGCTGCCTGAAGCAGTGACTTCTGTAGAGCGTGCTGCAGTGTCTTGCAGGGATGCTCACTGAGGTGTAAAGGCAGACAGGCAGTAGATCTTGTGAGGAAAGGGTGCTGGGAAGAAGTGAGTTGGTACAAGAGGAGATCTGGGAAATGGGAATACATCACCAAAGCAAAAGAATAAACAAGAGGAGGATAGAAACGTCTTCAAAAAAACAGGAAGAAGGAAGCTGTGGAAGTCAGGAAGAGACACCTTGAAGAGAAACTTGGAAATGGACAACGTGGCTGATGGGAAATTTTCTGAAACTTTAGTCTTTACAGAGATGTGTGTCTGGGGCTAAAGAAGCTGAGGAGATCTCTATCAGTTGCCACAGGCCATTCATTATGCTCCTGTTCTCTTCTCATACATCCAGGCTCAGGCACGTGTTCTCTGGCCTGTCATGCCAGCTATCAGACACTGCACCCCAAGGAGGACGTGTGCTAAGTCAGCCCTGGGAGTGATGCATCTTCATCTATGCTGCATAAATTCTCTGCACTGGAGAACCTCCAGCATAGGAGAATTAAGCTAGCATAATCTCACAAACGTCTACAAAATAGGAACAAAGACTTTTATGGGTTTATAACTTGACCAAATTCCCGTAGATGAAAGACAATAATAGTCTCTCATACCTGGAAAATTGCTTACTATATTTCAAGTCTTTTCTCCAAAATATGAGAGCACAAGAACCTTTGAATAAAATGGTTTTATAAATGTAAGAACTGCAAAATATTAAGTGGTCATGCCATTTTTGAAGACAGAAGAATTATTTCTGCTGAAATGAAATTACCAGAGAGAAAATTTTTATTGAAAAGAAAAACTAATCTGAATGGAAGAGTTGCATAGAAAAGTTTTGACAGTTTAAAGTTAAAATAGATAACATATTTACCTTTCATATTATGTCATATAAACTATTAAACTAGAGTGAAAGTATGTGGAAGAATTGGATATTTTTTTTGTTTAAATAAGTACAATGGAGAGTCCTTAAATATGCTAAAATTTTGCAAATGTCTCTTTTCTAAAGGTTTCTGTGAAAATTATTTATGTTCACAGTGAATGGTATAAGAGGTAAGACTTAAATTCCAGTAAAATATTAATATAGAATCGTAGAATAGTTTGGGTCAGCAGTGACCTGTAAAGGCCAGCTAGTCCAGCCCCCTGCAATCAGCAGGGACGTCTTCAACCAGATCAGGTTGCTCAAAGCCCCCTACACCTGGCCTTGAATGGTTCCAGGGATGGGGCATCAACCATCTCTCTGGGCAACCTGTCCCACTGTTTCAGTACCCTCATCATAGAATTTTTTTTCCTTCTATCTACTCTGAATCTGTCTTCTTTTAGTTTAAAACCATTACCTCTTGTCCTATCACTACAAGCCCTGCTAAAATTTCAATCCCCATCTTTCTTATAAGCCCCCTTGAACTGTTGAAAGGCTGCAGTAAGGTCTCTCAGGAGCCTTTTCTTCTCCAGGCTGAGCAACCTCAACTCTCTCAGCCTGTCCTCATCAGAGAGGTGTTCCATCCCTTTGACCATTTTTCTGGCCCTCCTCTAGATCCGCTCCAACACGTCCATGTCTTTCTTATACGGGGGACTCCAGATCGGGATGCAGTACTGCAGGTGAGGTCTCACCAGAGTAAAGAAGCAGCATCACCTCCCTTGCCCTGCTGGCCACGCTGCTTTTGGTGCAGCCCAGGATTTGGTTGGCTTTCTGGGCTGCGTGTACACATTGCTGGTTCATGTCCAGTTTTTCATCCCACCAGCACCCCCAAGTATTATGTTGGATGCTGTAAAAAGAAATAAAAAAATCCATATTTAAGTATCATTAAACACAGAAAAGGATTACGTATAGATGTATACACATCTTCACTGATGGACGTCCTTCGAGATAGGTCAGATTGTGTCTGTCAGATGTAACATAAAGGCCTAATACAGACCTTGGGGCCAGATGTGAACTGCATAACCTCTTAAAATGCTCCCTTACATTTTTTTTAGGTTATAGAAATGTGCTAGAAAAAGTATAGTCTTGATCAGAACAGCCCTTTACATTTAAAGACTCTGCAAACCAGCAGAAGAGTTTCTGCTTATGGTACAAATTGTTTGCTACAGAACATCCTCTTGTGAAATGAAATCTAAAATATTTTGAAAATACAAATACATAGTCTCTTATATGCTGCTTTTCAAAATGAGGCTAGAAATTCCAAGTTTATCTTGTGCCACCATGTTTTCCTGTAATGCCAGACAGGCAGTTGGAAAAGGAGATTTACATCTCCATCAGGGGGGAAATTAGAAGTAGCACTGTTATTCTTTCTTCTGTCTTAATGGAAATTAACGGCTGTGGAAACACCCGCAGTGGCAACGTAAAATTTTGTGTGGATGACGGTTCTGTATTTTTCAGTGTTACATTGCTGCTTTAAAAGGAATCCCGTTGAACTTCTGCAGCACTTAAAAATTACTTTATTATTACCTATTTTTAACAATGTTATACACAGTCTTTTTTTCTATATTCTATGTTTTCATGCTGTATTATATCAGTCATTGAAGCAGCTTCTAAGCTTATCAAATGTTACCTTATATTTGACTACTGTGTTTGGGGTGGTTTATTGTGCATGAGCATCATTATATAGACAGGTTTTAATTAGGGGGCCTCTTTCATGGAAGGCTTAAAAGCAGATGGTGTTTGTTTATATTTTGTTTTCAACAGAAATACAAAAAAAAAAGAGCATTTAGTGTTTACTTGTAGCTCATGTGTCCCTGGAAATTAAAAGCTAGCAAAGCTGAATAAAATGACACTGTTTTGCAAGAATTGCACTGTACTCCTTCTGTTTAAAGTTCAGCGTGCTCCTACACTTCAGAGCTGGCTGTGGACCAATAGTAAAGATTTTTCCTGGAACTGAAAGGCTGCCTATTACAACAACAGTAATGCTGATAGCATAATCAGCATTTCTTAAATCTGATTTATATCTCTTTTCTGCAGAGTTCACATCATTCAGAGCTTATATATTAATCTGTACCAGCAGAAGGATGACTTGGCAGTTTCTGTCTATGTAGATGAAAAGTTGTGAATTTTCAAATTAATTTGGATGCTTTAGGTATTTCTAAATTACAACAGAATGTGGAATTCAATGGTTGTCCATATGTCTTTAAAGTCTTTATATGCAAGTTGCTATAAATTTTCCCAAATATAATCCAAATCCGTATCATCACTGTTTTCCCATCCTACAGGAAAGCTTCTTCTGTCATACAAGAGTTTGGTCACTCATGTAGCCATTTCCATAACTTACCATACAGTCATAAGTGTGAAAGACACACCTGCCTGTTTGTACATACACATAAGTCTGTGTAGGTAAGGTCAGTCTTGGCCTTTTCACTGTTAATATAACTATAAATACAATATTGTGTTGTGATTCTTGGTGTATCATTTTTTCAATATTGTAGCAATCTCTTATTGCCAAATATCACATCTACTGGATTAGATGGTCACATTTTTTTATGTATTTAACAACTTCTGTGTTGAGTATTTGTATTTGTGAGACTTTTCCCAATTGGGCTGAAATACAGGAGAAACAGTATTGACTGTACTTGCTTGTATTAATACTACATTGTTCATAAAATTATTGGAGCTCTTTCATAGAGCAATTCTCCAAGTTGGGAATCTATTTGCTAGTTTTGCCTGTTTCGGTGCTTTTGCAACCACAAACTTGTTACAGAAACTGCTTTTCATGGGGCTAGGATTACTCTAGTATTGTTACCGAAATCTCGGAATTATTTCCTGTAATAACCACTTCACCACTTCTTTTGCTTGTGTAGTGCGACAGGGAAGGGCTTCTGGCCATCCTGTAAAAGTATCAACCCCTACCAGAATGTACCGATACCCATTTTGTCTGGGTAATTCTGAAAAATCTACTTGCCAATAATCTCCAGGTTCTACACCAGATTTCAGTCTACCCATTTGAACCTTTTTCTTAATCATTGGATTATTTTTCAAACATACCTCACACTTTGCAGTTATCATTTTAGCTATTCCCAACATTTTAACTGATACCACTTGTTTTCGTAAAGATGTTACTAAAGCTTCTGCCCCCCAATGACATTCTTGGTGTTTTACTTGAATTATCTCTCTCATTAAAAGAGGGGGAATTACTACTTGTCCATTAGGAGTTATCCACCATCCAGCTAAGTTTTTCTTAGCATTTAATAACTGACCTAATTTGTCATCTTCCTCTGAATATTTCGGTTTTTCCCTAGGAAGGGTTACTGTTTTAGAAGGAATTATTGCCATTTGCGATATTTGTCTCTTTGCTACCTTCTTTGCTGTTTTATCAGCTAAATTATTTCCAATTATTATTTTTGTATTTCCAATCTGATGTGCTTTACAGTGCATGATTGCTACTTGATCTGGTTTTTGAACTGCTTGCAATAATTGTAAAATTTCTGTTTGATGCTTAATGTTTGATCCTTGAGAGGACAATAACCCCCTCTCTTTCCACAAGGCTCCATGGACATGCACTACCCCAAAGGCATATTTTGAGTCAGTCCAGATATTTACTTTCTTGTCTTTGCTAAGCTCTAAGGCCCGGATTAAAGCAATGAGTTCCGCTTTTTGTGCTGATGTGGTACTCGCCAATGTTCCTGCTTCTACAACTCTGGTGTCTGTTGTTACCGCATATCCGGCGTATCGGACTTCTTGTTCCATAAAGCTGCTTCCGTCAGTATACAATTCCCAGTCTGGTTGCTCCAATGGTACATCTTTCAAATCCTCACGACTGGAATAAACATACTCGATGGTAGCCAAACAATCATGTTCTAGTTGTCCTTCTTCCTGTATAGAACTTAAAAATACTGCAGGATTTACCAGGTTAGTCGTTTTTAGAATCACATCATCTTGTTCAGTCAATACCACCTGGTACTTCATCATTCGGCTGGGGGACAGCCAATGTCCCCCCTTCTGTTCTAAAACAGTTATCACCATGTGTGGGACATAGACTGTTATTGTTCTTCCCAAAGTCAATTTCTGAGCTTCTTGTATGAGCATCACTGTTGCGGCTACTGCTCGAAGGCAGTTTGGCCACCCTTTACTCACTGTGTCCAGTTGTTTAGAGAAGTATCTGACTGGTCGTTTCCAGCTTCCCATCTTCTGGGTTAATACTCCCAGTGCCAGGTGTTGCCTTTCATGAACAAACAACTGGAAATCTTTGGTTAGATCCGGCAGTCCCAAAGCAGGTGCAGACATTAAGGCACGTTTCAATCCTACAAAAGCCTTTTGTTGTTGTGGGCCCCATACAAAGGGAGAATTCTTTTGGGCCTCATACAGTGGTTTAGCTATTAGCCCACAGTTCATAATCCAAAGGCGACACCACCCAGTCATTCCTAGAAATGCTCTGAGTTCATGAATATTTCTCGGCTCAGGTATACCACAAATAGCTTCTTTGCGATCTTTTCCTAATTGCCGTTGTCCTTTTGAAATCTCAAAGCCTAGATATATCACAGTCTGGCAGGCTATCTGGGCTTTCTTCCTGGATAGTTTGTATCCATTTAGTCCCAGGAAATTCAAGAGATCAATAGTCACCTGTATACAGGTAAGTCTTTCTTCTGCAGCAATCAATATGTCATCCACATATTGTAATAGTAAATGCCCAGGTCTTGATTTATCCTGTTTCCAGATTTCAAGTTCTTTAGCTAATTGATTTCCAAAAATAGTTGGACTGTTTTTAAATCCTTGGGGTAATCTAGTCCATGTCAACTGCATCTTTCGCCCGGTTTGAGGATTTTCCCATTCAAAAACAGTTCTCTGGTTTCCTTTTCCAAAGGTTTACAAAAAAACCCCATCTTTTAAATCAAGCACTGTAAACCACTGATAAGTCTCCCTTAACGCTGTTAACAGTGTATAAGGGTTTGCTACTACAGGATAAATATCCTTAACTATTTAATATACTGCTCTCAAGTCTTGCACCAGCCTATATTCACCCGAGGGTTTTCTGGCTGGTAAAATAGGAGTATTATACTCAGATTCACATTCTTCCAAAATTTTATACTCCAAAAATTTATCAATCAATTTCTTCAATTCCTGTCTCACTTCCAGTTTGATTGGATATTGTTTAATTCTCACTGTTCCTGTGCCTTCCTTCAAATCTCTTTTAACCGGTTCTGCTAGTTTCGATTTGCCAGGAATATCTGTCTCCCATACAGTAGGGATCACTGCCAAATCCACCTCTGGTGGAATTTCTTGTTCCTTTACCTTTTCTTGTATCATCAAGATTTCTCCCGTTTTTGACTCAGGTATTTTCAAGAAAAGTTCTCCTTCGTCAAAAACAATCTGTGCATTTAATTTGGATAACAAATCTCTTCCTAAAAAGGGTATCAGACATTCTGGTACATACAGAAATTCATGTATAATTATTTTATTTCCAAATTTCAAATCCAGGGGTTGCAGGAATGGCCTGGTTTTGTTCCAGTTTTTCCTTTACAGGTATTTAATAAAAAAATGTCACTTCTATATCCACTCCCAACCTCACAATTTAAACAACATTTTTTTTTTCCACTTTCTTATTATCAAAGTTATAGCCATTACCAAATTATCTCTAATAGTTAGCTTACATTCATCCTGCCAATCCTTTCTTTGTCTTAAATAAAAAAAACAAATCCACATCTGGCATTTTATTCCATTTCCCTTCTCTTTTACAAAACAGCATTAACTGCAAAATAATATTATAATTCAGTGTTCCATTTATGGGCCACTTTTCCTGATCATCCAATATATACAAAGGCCACCAATTTTTACAATACTCAAATTATTACAATACTCAATCATCTGACTCTTTTACAGATCATCCTATAAATTTCCCCAATGTGCCAATAAACATCCCAACAAAGAATTTTTCGGGATTTTGTCATTTACAGCAAGATTACCCATGCTTTTACTTTTAAACAACCGAGTTAACTTAGTTGCCATGGTATAATTACTCACAGTACAATACACAATTATTCAACTCTGTCACTCCGATCCGCGGATCCACACTCCACACTCGCTTTCATTCTCAATTATACGTCTCACCCTTACAGCCACACTCACACTTTCCAACAGTTACTTTAAACAAACATATAACACAATATATATATATTTTCTTCTTAGTACACAAACTCACAAAACAACAAACACAAAAACTTCTTCTAACTTTTTGTTAGAGGCACTACCTTAGAGAACACTATAGCATATAGTTTCTCTTGTTTCCACTTTTGTCCAACCCTGCAATAGCTTTCGCTTATGTCTTACGGGCAGACGCCTAGGCTTCCACTTCCACAAGGATCCTTTTAGTCCAACCCTGCGCAGCTTTCGCCGCGTCTGACAGGCAGACTCCTAGTCCTACCCTGCGCAGGTCTTTCACTGCGTCTGACAGGTAGACTTACTCAGTGGGACTCCAACCCACTGGTGGGACTCTAACCCACTCCTTACCATACACTTATTATAGTGGGACTCCCCCCCACTTTCTCTAGTGCACTTACTTACTTACTTTAGTGGGACTCCCACCCACTTACTACAATTAAAAAAAGAAGTGTCTTACCAAATATCCAGGGAACGTCGCGAAGAGCCTTACGGATCGGGGATCGATGGGTATCCCCGAGAAATCCTCGGTGCCGGCTGGAACCGATCAGGTCCCCGACTCCTCCGGTCTCCTTCAGCGAGGTCCCATCTGGGTCGCCAAAACTGTTACCGAAATCTCGGAATGAAAAACTTATCGACACCAATGTGATGTAGATAAGCAGACACTTCTTTATTGACGGCCGGGTGCGTGAGCGAGTCCTCTCGCGATCAACGCACACCAGGTCCCAAAATCAGATTCCATATATAGAACTTATTCATACATATTCATTAATTTTTCATACATAATCATAACATTTCCCAGAAATCATTAACATATTCTCCTCCCATATCCGATTCTGCGCAATAAAGCTTAGAAAGGTCCAGAAATGGGTCTGGGGTATGATTTGGGTAGGTGGTATATGAGTCGGTGGTCGCGATCTCCCCCTGCCGGAATTACCTTTTACTAAAGTTCACGGTTTCTTGGCAGGTAACTACAAGCTGTTCCAGTCGACTCTCCCCAGTTCCCATTAATCCTACATTCTGACATCTCAATATACTTTCTTTATACAGAAGACTAGTTAGATACAAAGAAACCTTTCAAACCCTAAATTATTACTTAAGCTTCAACAATGATTCCAACCCATTCTTCTGGCCTTAGTACAAAATGTATAAAGGGTCTCACAACTCCTTTTACTAAATAATCATCTTCCTATATTTCTATTCTATAAAATAACTCTATAAAATCAGATAATCAAACCAATAAAATCAATTGATCTCAACTCTTTAACAAATCGACAACAGTATTAGGTCTGTATGTGAAATGGCTACATGCTATTTTAAAAGCTATTTTAAAATATTACTGCTACTTCAAATCCCAGTCATCCCTTTTCTGTATTTCTGTATCTGCTTTTGTCTTCATGTACCTCTGATGGTAGGAGAAAAGTGGGATAGAAAACCATCAAAACAAAAATTATTTTTCTTTTACCTTTTTATTTACAATATTATTTTTTACATGTGAAATTTTATTTGTGCTCGTGTTGCTAGATGCCCGATTTGTTCATGCGTTCTTGGTACTTTCAGGAACTTACATGCACAGTTCGCTGGGGGTAACACTCCTGTTGATCTTACAGCTGAGGGAGGATTGTTCTACTAAAGACAGACGGGAGTAAAAACATTTTTGTTGTTGCTTGAATGATGTATGTAATATTTTTTGGTTAATTTCTATGATGAAATGTGTACACTTTAAAGTGTTTCTTCCCCATTCTGTTTATAGGCAATCCGAAGTTTCCAGGTGTCCTTACACATCTTTCCAATGAACCCTGAAGTATGGAAAGAGGACCTTTCCTGGGCAAGAAAACTACATGAACAGCAGAAGGCAACAAAGACTGAGGCAATGCAAACACTGGCAAAAGAGAAAGATCTTGCACAAGAACCAATCCCAGACTATGACTTTGAAAGTGATGAAATTGTGGCAGTCTGTGCTGCCATTGCAGAGAAGGAGAAAGCTCTTTCAGCAGCTAAAACGGTAGTGATTGTGTCTGCTTCAGGTACAGTAGAGACTGTTACTGAGAAGGAGAATTGTCCTACAACTCCTGATGAAACTCTTTTCATCAGAGCCCGATAGAGCAGCCTTATGGGTTGCCATAAGAACGAGTGTTATTTATTGTATTGGGCTTGCTTTATTTTTGTTTTTTGAGCAGTGGGAGAGCCTATAAAAGCTAAAGAACTGGAAGTTGATTTTATTTTGTAGATTTATAAAGCAGTCACCTGAGTCGTTCCATCCATATCTCTGGAAAAGAAAGCGAAGAGTTGATTCTAAAATTCTTATGAACAAATGTAATACTAAAATGCTCAACTACATTTTAACAACTGTTTTCATCTTTATGTCTTTCATAATTTTGCAAATTAATGTCTACATTTTTGCAGTAATTCATAAGCTTTTATTTAAACTGTAAAAGAAAAAGGGATTTAAAAAAAATATCTGTTTCAATCCTTACTCATTAATTTTATTTTTCTTCCAGTTAAAGTGTGAACTGTTCTTTGTTATCAGAAGTCTTTATTTTCATTAAGATTACTTTTTCTATGAGGAAGTTCCCTATGAAGCAGAGGTGGATTATTATTTCACTTGTGTGTGTGTGATAGATTGGGCTTCTGATTTGTAGTCAAATCAAATCAGTAGAAACCTTTGTGTTGCTTTCATAGGTGGATGGGTTAAACACTTTCCGATTAGATGAAAGGAAATGCAAACAAGCATCTGAATGCTTAGTTATTACTAAATGTTTCAACAGATGAAAGAACATTCAGCTGAGACTGAAACTGGCCTTTATCTTGAGTGCTGTGTGACAGACATCACCAAAAGTAAAATGGTGGGAGCTGGAAATAGGTATGTCTGAAGCGTATTACATTTAGCCTTTTCTTTCCTAGTGAGGCTAATTTCATAAAGAGAGTCAGTTTGTTTGTCCTGATTCTCATGTCCTGCTATTTAAAGTATGTTCTTAATGAACCACTTTTTCAGTACAGCATTACCTGAGTCTCCCTTTTTATCTTTTTTTTTTTTTTTTTTTGGATGCTATGGTGTGTATTCACATTGTGATAAGAGGCATAACATAGGAGATTTGTTTGGTGTTAGTCTTTCTTTAGGGAAGGGGGCCACAGAAGTGAAGTCAGGCTGTTTCTTTGATGCGCTCTGTTCTGGACTGCTCTCTTTTCATTGTCTTGGAGACATGGTAGAGATGGTCACCTCCTAGCTGGACTTGAAAAAATGGTCAACTGAGGAATTCCTGGAGAATTCAGGCTTGGGAACACATCATTTCTACTTCATTTTTATGACATTTTGCATGATAAAAACATTTGAATAATAGTTCTGTAGGTGAGTGAAACCTTTTCAAATCAGTCGTCTTACCATTTTCCATATCTGATTTCTATTTTCAAAATAACACATTTTAAAAGAAAATAGTGTTGCTCGAGAGCATAGTGATTTTTGCAATAGAAGGTGCTTTGTAGAAAAATTACCTCAAATCACACTTTCAGTTGAATATCTTTATTTAAGAGAACGCTTACAGACTTTGCAGTAATTAATTATCCCTTTCAAAAACTTAATTGCCATGTTGTACTTACTAAATTTTCATTAATTTTTACAAGATTCTTCGGAATATATTTTTGTATTGGTGTGAAATTTTGGATCTGTACTTGCACATGCACACTTATACTTTTTAACATCTCCTCAGTATTCAAAGTAATAATAATTACAGCAACTAAAATATATTAAGAAATCTAAAAAATTACCAGGTCATATTTTCATTTGTTCTTTTAGTTCAAAAATACATCTTAAATGCTTACTGAATAGGCATTAGATTAAGATATGGTTTGATAGATGGTTTAAATTGTCCCAGTTGAAGAATTTTTTAGTCTCACTTTCCCTAAGAACTGAAATAATACAATCTACTCAGCCATAGGAAGAACTAGTGTGAGAAGGATTTGGACAGATTTCTTCAAAGAGGAGATGATTCCTAGAAAAGGAAATGTGTGAGAAGCTGTAAAGTTATGTTTTCATTTTGGAAGAGATCGGCTATAATCCAACACAAGTTTTCTTTCTTTGCACTTAATACTTGCATCAGTGTTACGTATTTACTCATACAGGAAGGACTGCCTCCCTTCTTTCAGAGCTCCATGTTATCACAGAATCTGTTTCCAATGAAATGATTCACAAATTCCTATTGACTTCAGCACCGCTGGGCCAAAGTAATGGAGGGGTTTGTATCTACACCATCGAGCAGAATGTCCATGCTGGGTTCAAGGGATGGTCGTTTCCATCCTCTGTACTAAATGTGTTTCCCTTCTGATTAGACTAGGTTATAAATTCTAGTTATTGTCAGGACCATAGTGTTTTATAGAACACTGTAGAGCGAGTAAGTCTTCGTGACACTGTTAAACTGGGAAAAAGTGCAAAAATTGATGATTTAAATATTGTTTTTTGTGCAGCATGCCGTGTTTTGCATGTATAGGAACTTTTGGGTCTGTTTGAATAAAATACTGACTGCTGCTCACTGATGCCTGTTTATTCTTTTGTTTATAATAGGAATAAAGGTTACCGTTGACCATTTTAGAATTTAATCAGTTGGCTTCTCCTGTCTCTGCTGACAGGAGCAGAGACACTTTTTACTGTTTACTGTTTACTTCTGTTTACTATAACACATTGTTAATGAGTTATAGTAAAAAAAAAAGACATATCAGGAAAAATGTTTAATAAAAGGTAGTGCTCAGTGCTTTTAAACCTCTCAGGGGTATCCAGATGAGAGGGACCCAAAGGAGAAAGCTTTTGTTATCAAAACCAGGATGTCTGTGAAGAACACTCCCACTTTGCCATCAGGAATTCATTTTTATTGTTCTTCATCATCACTAGTGGCAGTGGCTGCAGTGGCTGCAGTAGCTTCCGTGTGTTTGCCTCCCATATGAATCCTATATTAAAATGGTGGAGTGTTGCAACATTGTTAAAGTGGAAATCTCAACAACAGTTGGTTAGGTGGATTAATTTTGCTTAATTTAAAATCTACGGTTAAATATTCAAATACTTTTTTTCCACCTTTGAATCTCTTTATATCCAGTGGAAAAAGATACACAGCCTCAGAGGGCCATTCATGTGCCTTGTGTTACGTAAATGTCTTAAGATGAGCTGTATCAGCCTCCCAAGGTGCCTAATTTCCGTTGAGTACAAGGAAACTGAAGGTGACTGACTGGCAGTTAACTTCAAATGCTGAAAGAGGGCAGATAAATTCCACTCTTACAGACAGAGATAAAGTCTGTGGGCAGGACAGACTGCTGGAAATGAGGCAGCAGGGCTGCCAGTCACAGGACTAGCAGAATGGAGTTTGAGAGGTACAGTTTTGGTATGAGAAATTGTTGAATGGCAAATTTGTGCATTTTCTGTGAACACAGACGATGGGAGGGTGGATGCGGGTGTGGAAGACAGGCTGTTTCGGGGGTGTATGGGTCTCTCAGGGCTGGAAATGGAAGGGAGCTTTTATGTGTGAGAAGGGAAGCCCTTTTGAATGTATAGGAACTATTCATAATACATAGCAGGAAGATAAACTTTTATCTTCCGTGTGACAGATTAATCTCTACAAACTTGTAGCTTAATTTTATGAGATTTATTGTTCTCAGGGAAGCTGAGGAAGACAATGTGTTTATGGTCAGTGTGGATGAGGGTGCCAAAGCTGAGCGGGACTGTTGGACAGGTAAGGAGACATAACTGTCACCCTAAAAAAAGCCACACTTTGCCCAGTCCTTTTAGCCAGGCTACTTCTGAACACCCCATCTGTGTTTGCAACTAGGCAGTAGAGGTGCTCCCATTCTGCCTTTGTGCACTGCCACTGGGTTGTGGCTGGCAATTCCAGTATTGCTCAGCAGACTTGTAATCTGTGGGCTGGTTGGGAATCCTTGAGTTCATTACCGAGGGAGTTAGTGTTGATGATGTGTGCTGTCAGTCCAGTCCACTGTACACACCAGCAATGCAGCGGGCAGGAGGAACACCCGGGGCTTATCGTAGCAAAGCTACTTAAGAAGGTCTGTTCTTGCTTAAAGATCTTCCAGACCATACATATTTCTCGTCAGTAATGATGAATAATAATAAAATAGTATTAGTGAAATAATAAATCAAATGAGAAACCAATAAATAATAATAAGCCCTTGCTTATTTAAATACTTACTGTACACTGTTGATATTCTGCCATTGTGCACAGTACCGATAACATAGGTGTGCTGCTTTGGGCCAGCTGCAGAGGTGTGGTCCAGTGTTGGTACAGGTGGTGTGTCCGCAGGTGGCAGTCCCACCTTCCTGCTCTGCTGGGTATATTTCCTGCCTTGGGAAGTATGATGAGTGTATTCTATTTGTTGGTCACTGGTAAGCAACAGATCATGGTTAAGTGGTTTAATTGCAAAGAATTCAGGCAGACCTTCGTCTCTAGCTGCAGTAGGAACTTGACTAATACTCTTCTCCAGCTTAACTGGTGAAAAAGTGGCTTCTGCTGCAACTATTTGTGTAGAGATTTAGCTTCACTTTCTATATGTATCAAGGCAAATAATCTCAGCTCCTCCTGTTAAAGGAAAATGTATTTGATTTTTGTTTGTGTTATAGAATTGTATCATAGAATCTTTTAGGTTGGAAAAGACCTTTGAGATCGTAAAGTCCAACCGTTAACCCAGGACTGCCAAGTCCACCACTAAACCATGTCCCTAAGCACCACATCTACACGTTTTTTAAACACCTCCAGGGATGGTGATTCCACCACCATTTCCCTGGGCAGCCTGTTCCAACTCTTTACCACCCTCTCAGTGACAAAATTTTTCCTAATGTCCAGTCTAAACCTCCCCCAGTGTAACTTGAAGCCATTTCCTTATGTCCTGTCACTAGCTGTCTGGGAGAAGAAACTTACCCACACCTGCCTACAGCCTCATTTTAGGAAGTTGTAAGAGCCAGAAGGTCCCCCTGAATCTCCTCTTCGCCAGACTAAACAACCCCAGTTCCTTCAGCTGCTCCTTGTAAGACTTGTGCTCCGGACCCTTCACCAGCTGCACTGCCCTTCTCTGGACACGCTCCAGCACCTCAGTGCAGTGAGGGACCCAAAACCAAACACAGGAGTCGAGGGGCGGCCTCGCCAGTGCCCAGTGCAGGGGGACAGCACTGCCCTGGCCCTGCCGGCCACGCTGTTCCCGGCACCAGCCAGGATGCTGCTGGCCTCCTTGGCCACCTGGGCACACGGGGGGCTCATGCCCAGCCGGCTGCCGACCAGCCCCCCCAGGCCCTTTCCCCCCAGGCAGTTCCCAGCCCCCTGCCCCCAGCCCGCAGCGCTGCGGGGGCTGGTGTGACCCACGGGCAGGACCCGGCACTGAGCCTGGTTGAACCTCACACAACTGGCCTGGGCCCATCGCTCCAGCCTGCCCAGACCCCCTGCAGAGCCTCCTGCCCTCCCGCAGATCAACGCTCCCCCCAGCTGGGGGTCACCTGCAAACTCACTGAGGGGACACTCCATCCCCTCGTACAGGTTGTCGGTAAAGCTATTAAACAGAACCGGCCCCAGCACGGAGCCCCGTGGAACACCACTGGTGACCCCTCGCCAGCTGGGTGTAACTCCATCCCCCACCACGCTCTGGGCTCGGCCAGCCAGCCAGCTTTATACCCGGCGCAGAGGGCACCTGGCCAGGCCACGAGCAGCCAGTGTCTCCAGGAGAATGCTGTGGGAGATGGCGTCAGGGGCTCTGCTAAGGCCCAGGCAGGCAACATCCACAGCCTTTCCCTCATCCACTAGGCGGGTCATCTTGTCGTAGAAGGAGATCAGGTTCATCAAGCAGGACCTGCCTTTTACAAACCTGTGCTCTGGGCCTGATCCCCTGGCTGTCCTGCACGTGCCACGGGATGCCACCCAGGATGATCTGCTCCATAACCGTCCCTGGCACCGAGGTCAGGCTGGCAGGCCTGTAGCTGCCTGGATCCTCCTTCCTGCCCTTCTTGTAGACGGGCATGACGCTGCCTGACTTCCAGGATCTCCTTCTGGTTCTTATTGATAAGCACTGAACCCTACTGTCACCATCATTCACCTCACACAGCGCTATCCCTCTGCCTCTACTTGCCTATCCCTTCCGAACAGTCTGTAGCCCTCCATTGCAGCACTCAGTCATGCGAGCTACACCACCGTGTTTCTGTGTCTGCATAAACAGTTTTCATGGCTCTGTGTCAGTGCTTGTGGGGACACTTGATGATGGCTGCCTCTTGCTGATGGTGATCATGGTGTTTTGGAAACTCACAGGACAAAGTATGCTTTGACAGTAGCTGAACAAAAAGCATTCCAAGATGGGAGATTTACTATGGTGAGGAGCTGGCACCAAATGGCAGACTCAAAAACATCTGAGATCAAGCAGAACATTTCCATTTAATTGTGATCTCCAGAATTACTTTGGTCAGTACAACTGCTTAAACATATCAACATAAGGCTCAATTTTCATTACAATAAAGCATTCACATGAAAACACTTTAAGCAGCATAACAGTATTTGACAAAACATCCTCCAAATATCTGTATAGAATTATTTCGATAAACAGTGTTTCTGGAACAGGATCTAACCCTTACAACATAAAACACCAAACTCCTTTTCGTTAGTGGTTAACAGCTGGTTTTGGTCATGTGTGTGCCACTAAAACTCTAGGAACAAATGATTTTCAAGGGGTTTAAGGCCAGGATATGGTTCTGTATAACCTATACTTTTAAATGAAGATTCTGCTTCCGTGGTTTTGTACATTTATTTGATGGAGTATCAGACTACACAGTCGTAAAATTCTATTTACTATTTAAAGTAAAATGATAAATGTTATGCAAAAATACCTTTATTACACCAGTGATGCTTTAACTAAAGTGAATATTAAGACTATTAATCAGGGGTTGAAAGTTTTAGGCCCCGATACTGAAAGCACTTCTATACATCCTTAACTTTACATGTAAGGAGGCAGCAAAGGGACTACTCTGATGGGCGATGTTAAATGTGTGCCTAAGTGTGTGCAGACTGTGGGCCAAAGTACTCGGAGAGGCGCAGATGTGTTATACAGAGAAACATTCTCAGCGCATAAATAAAATCTGGCTTTTTTAATATGTACATATACTGAAAAGTAATATTCTGAACTGAAAGGATGTGTTTCTTTTTCTGTCTTAATAGCGCATATATTCCCATTTCACTCAGAAAGTGCTTATGTATGCTCGGCTAGAGAATTACCTCATCAGCTGTGACTCTAGCATGAACAAATCTGAACCAAGAACGTCTTATCAGCAGGCAATACTAGGGGAGGAGAAGGCTGGCAATTGTTTCTATATACCTTGTATTAATAAAAGACCTTCTCATAGAGAAGAATAGACTTTTAAATACTTTCAATCCTGATATATATACAACGGTAAAAATTCACATTTTCATGCTTTAGTGAGACACTTTAAAATCCTGCCCCAGGCAGCTCTCAGAGTAGCTATGTCCAGTTCCTAGCAGCTGCCTCACGTTCAGCTTTAGTACCAGAAGCTTAAACTCTTGATAGCTGAGCAACCATGGGAAGAGAAAACACAGTTCTACCAGATTTGGGAAGGGAAAGAAAGAAAAAAAGAAAGTGATGGGTCTTTCTATTTCCAGAGGCCAAGGAGCTCTCCTGTGTCCCAGAACAAGACAAAGCAATTCATGTTCCAAGCCCCACTAGACTTTCCTCATACCGTTTCTGATGGTAGGGCCCCAGTGCAGCGTCGGTTCCACACAGTCCTCAGTAGTCTTAAAAAAAACGTACCCATCACATGGCAAGAGAAAAATAGCCCTTTGGAGCACAGCTGAACCCCTCTCCCCTTGAATAGGCAGAACACCTATCTATTGCACCAGTTTTTCCAATGTACCAGGAAGTATCCCCAGGGTTGATGCCTTTCATGGCCATCTATATACACTTCTCTGACAAATTCAGTGTCTCTGTGGGAAAGGTGACCTGCAGAGGGCTGCCCTTGGATGCAGAGCTGGTCCCGCCACCAGACCTGATTTCATTCACCAGGAAGACGTTCTCAGAGTCCTGCCCCTGCGAAGAGTCTGAAGTCTCCGAGCTGCGCAGTGTCCTTACGGAGGTGGTGTCGGACTGAGCCAAGCTGGCACTGGGGCCTGGAAGCAGCACACGGCCCTTGATGCTGCTTTCGCTTAACTCGGGAGGATAGAGCAGTGTTTGAGAGGTGCTGCTGATCTCCCGCAGCTCACGGGAGATGAAGGAGGGTGACTGGCTTGACATGGCAGAGGAGGTCCTGCGGCCGTCCACGCAGTTGAAATTGCCCCCTGAGTGCTGCCTTCGAGCCCCTCCGATGCGGCAGAAGAGGCATTTGATCTTCTCGATGGCTTTGCTGAGCACAGTCTTGCGGAGGAGGATGTAGACCCATGGGTCCAAAATGGGATTCACGGAGGCAATGCGGATGGCTTGCAGGTCAGGGTTCTGCCCCACATCCTTCACCGATTCCGGCTGGTACAGCTGGTTCACAAAGACACGGACCTGCCCAAGGAGACGGGGGATAAGAAACACAATTACATCAGCAGATGTTTACATTTCAAACCAGAGATCTAGATTTGCTACTGCAAGCTATGACAAGAAAAGAGGCCGGCAAAGCCATGCATCTCAGATTGGCAGCCCTGAGTTTATTTTTGGAAACAGCAAAAAACCCAGAATCTGCTGTAAATTGGCCTTCTTTGTTACTGATAGGAAAGGAACGGCTCTTTCTTTCTCCTTCCCCTCATAATGAATCCTTGAACCTCCAACTTTTGGCTGATATTTTTAAAAATTCCTTTTTTCCTGATAGAACTCAGAAGCAAAGACGTAGACCTACATCCTGATACCCTAAGCCTTAGGCCACCCTGACTGAGAAGCCCTGGACAATCAGTTTCTCTAGTGAAGGTTAATAATTGTTTGTTTAGAAACAAACTGAAACACAGGTTATAATCCAAGTATACCAGGCTTTGGAAACAAGTCCAGAGCTGTCAATTCCCAAGTTTAGAAATGCATTTTCCTGGCACCTGTCCTTACTGGAATTGTTTGTATATCCTCAACTACTTGCTTGCTGCAGGATAGTTTGGAAAACCAGAAATATTATTTAAAAACAAACAAACAAACAAACAAAAAAACAAACCCCCAAAAAAGGAAAAGTCCCACAGCTAGGAGATTTTTAACAGGTCAGTGATGAGATTGCAGCACTGGACTGGAGTGCTTTGCTCTCCTACATGAGCCAGCATTTTGGTTATACTTACAAAAGCATAAAAATATTCATGAAGTGATCAAGAATTTAAGATGTTGAAGCTGCTCCATGAAGTAACTATTTAATTAGCAATTTTAGTTTATTATGCATAAAACGTAACACTAAAGGATCCTGTCTTCTACACAGAAATGTCTTCTCCAGCTTCTTCCTTTGAATCAAAAAAAAAAGCAGTAATCTAGGCCATCTCCTGGTTTAGAAGCACTTTTGTAAATACAGCTGTGAGTAAGGCATAGCCCAATTCTTTGATGTAATTTTTTTCCAGTGTCAGTAAGGAGGATGGCATCATATGTTTGTTAATCAGTCTCAAACAGCTGTTCCCTGTTTTAGCAAGACCTACATGGCATCCAATTATAGGAAGGCCTAGGAAAGCCACTGAACAGAATTGATAATGGAAGATGCTGTTTTCTTCAGATTCCTTAAGGTAACTGAAAATAAATCCCTTAATTAAGGGATCTTCTTATCTGATGCAGTAAAAATCTAGTAGCAAAATAATGAGGATTTTAAAATCTCGTCTGACTTCTGAAATGAATTGTCTCGCCATGCTAGGAGGTTACAGACAAGAAGGCAAATGAGCATCTAAATAGTTGAGCCAAACAGCCCTCTTAAGTCATTTTTATTAGAAGTTCCACACGTGAAGCTGTCCAAGTCTGGCGAAAAATTTTACAATTCTGTTTGTTTGGAGAAATTTTCCTGCAGCAGGGCAATGTGATGGCATTTGGCTTGCCAGAATCCAGAGGCTGAGTGTGCTCCAAAGCTATCAATGAACTACATTGAAATGATGCGGAGTCCCTCTCTGGAAGAACTATACATACAGCCTCTCTCTACCTGACTGTCAGAGATGACTGCCTATGTTTTCTTTCTCAGCACTTTTCTGTAGGTTTACAGGTAACAAAACCTGCCCACGGAATTCAAAACATGGGAAAGCCTTGAATTTATGCAGCAAGATAATGATCCAGGTTTTATTCTCGGTTGCTTTCCTGATGATTTCTAACATCGTGGATGAACACCGTGGATGCCTTTCTGACAACTAATTTACTGACCTTATTCTTCTGTTAAGCGAAATGTGCAAACCGAGTACTTCAAAGAGCATTCCTTTTCGTGCGGAACTTATTTTTATGGGTTTTTCTTTCATAAATCTTTACTTGCTTCAAGGATTTCCGTTACTTGCTTTGTATCAGCCTCCTGCCTGATGTCCCTCACTACGTGACTCCACGTGTCACTGCCTGCGTCAGTTCTTTAATTAGGCCCCTCCAGAGGCCAAAATTTTTAAACACCTCCAGCGCGGCGGGTACCCACTGATTGCACCCACCCGCCAAGGCGGCCCGGGGGGTCGCGGCGAGCCCCGCCCGCCCCGAGGCGCCATCCCGCAGCGCTCCGCCAGGTGGCGCAGGCGCCCCGCAGCCGCCGCCGCCCGCCGGGGCGGCCACTCGTGGGAGGGGTCGGGCGCCGCGGGTCCCTGTGCCCGCCCGCGCCAGGGAGGGTCGCTCCGCACCACCCCGGCGCTGAGCCCGAAACGCGCCGTCCAGCATCCCCGGACCTGGGAGGCTGAAAAATAAAGTTGGCGCGACCCGTCGCCTGGCGTCGGTGGACATCTGTTCGCCTGAGTGTTGGCGTGAGGTATCTTTCCCTTCCACAGTGAAAAAAGGTCACATGTACGAACATACAAAGGTCAAATATAGAAGCCGACAAAGGTCAGCTTTCCCCAGGGGATCATCCTGTGCCATGCCGACGTCTCTTCCCAAAGGCTCCTGTTCTCCCTCAGGGCCGAGGCTTCCCCACGCAGGGCAGCAGCGCAGGTGCCTGACCCGCACCGCCGCACAGGCAAGGTGCCCCGAGAGCCACGAGTTCAAAGGACAAGGTGGAGGGAGGGGTGGCCTTCTAGCAGCTCGTGCAACTACATACAGTCATTACCGGGAGGATTAGAGGTGTGACAGGGAGGGGTATTGGCTGATAAACTCATTCAGAGCGCAAAACCAGCAGGCACACTTTGAAAATAGCTGGAGTACACAGTCCAATTTTGGAGACATGACTTTTTTTTTCCTTTTAAACTTGGAGCTATTGTTACACCTCAGTGATTTAATAGCAGGATTGTTCTTTTGATAAGCAGCATATGAAATTGAGGTACCTATTTCACCTTTCTCTGTCTACCTGGCAAGCTTCATGGGAAGACAAAAGTGTCTAAGTGCTAACTCTGTGGCTGAAAAGGACAATCACTAATTGTACAGTGAAGCTTGCTTTATGTTATTTCTGTCCTCTTTATTTCCTTGTGACAGATAGGAGGCACATATAAGTTAAAGATTCACAAACCAGACATATTTAGTGAAAACTCTCAACTGTACGTAACTGTTTCTACTTCCCAGAAAGGTCCCATGTCTTTCATTAGAAGCTCCCCCCCCCCGAATGTCAAATGCCTTTATTAATTTGGACCTGTTGCTGGAATTTGACTACATCTTAATCACAGTGAAGTAAAACTTAATCTGTGTTGGAATGTCAGTTTTATAATTTCTTCACCTACTGGTGAAACAGCATTTCCTAATGCATCATCTACAAGAACGGCAAGAGATGTATCCTGTTTTGGCTATGAGTCTTCTGCTGCAGGAGTTACCATGATAAAGGGTATTGCCTTGCACCTTAAGTGCCAAGTAAGTGGCACCCGCCACAGAATTAGCTAATCTGATGCTTGGAATTGAGCAATTTAAGATCCTAAATTAAGAAAGAAGCAAACTAGAAAAATTTCAAATGTCAAAAGAATGTGTTTTGTATATTAGCTTTTTAGCTGTAGAATTCAGGCAAAGTACCTTCAAAGTACTAGCAGTTTGTTTGCAATTGTGTTAAGAAGCACATAGCTCCAAGGTATGTTGAGTCTATGCTCAAGTGATAGGTACCTGTAGGATCAGTCCCGCATGCTGCTTGCTGCTTTTCCTTTTTACTAACTACAGATGCAAATCATGATTTCTAATCCTATGAAGTACTATGAAGTGACTTGTACAGTTACAGTCTCGCTGGTAATTGTCTTCATAGCTTCTACCTGCCCTCAAAATCTCCCCACATACTGACAGGATAAATTTAAAAACTGTATGGTAGTAAGCAGGAACAGGTTTTTCAGCTCTACAAGCCAATAACCTTTGCCCTTCAAGGCCTTGGTGTCTGCTTGGTGTCCACTCCATTGCTCAAAAATCACGTCTGCTACATCACTGCTGGCTGCGGACAATGCCCGATATTTACAGAGAAAAGTCAAAACCAACCAAGCCAAAAGAAAATCCAAACTTCTAGCTCTATTAAATATTAAGTTGGAAACTCCTGATTATTTTGTGCAATCAACCAGATGTACACCCTGAAACACTGTATTTTATTTTCCACTTTACCGTAATTTAACAACAATGTGCAGTGGTCAGGATCAGAAAATGATCATGCACTTTAAAATCACAAGACTATCTGACAGGCTACTGGAGTGAATTACAGACTTTGAGTAGTGTGTGCCTACTTATGCTTGAAAGAGCTAGTTGTTGTGTTTCTTTTAAAAGGCTGGATAAAAATTCCTACTCTATTCTTGACAAAATGCCTCCTAATATAACTTATTCCCTAATTTTAACTCTATCCAATTCTATTTCCTAAAAACTCACAGTATTTTAAAAGATAAGATAACCGGTGTGGACTGCAGACAAGAGTCAGCATATAATTTAGGTATCTTACTTAACTTTTAAATTTTTGTCTGATTCTTCTTCATGTCCTTCACATCACTTTCCGCTTATTGAGAACACATCAGGGTATATCAAAAGTTTCCTTTCCCTGATGTTTTTCATCCAAGTTTTTTGATCAGCCTTCAGTTCTGTCATTCGGTATTCTGCACAATCCCCCATCATTTTGTTACAGCACTTGTCAGTGTAAAATTTTGCTGATTTTATGAATAAATCATTAAGACACTAAACAACCTTACTTGTAAACTGAGTGCTGAAGCACCTCGTTATTAAAAACTGCTGTTGTCTGTGACTCAGCTTGCTGTTCTTCAAACACTTTTTAAATCAAGACAAGCCTTTGGTTATTATTTCAGGGCCATTTAATATTTAAAGACATGAATATTTTTTTATCAAACCCTAATAAATGTAGGCTTCCAGACTGCCTCTGTCTGCTGTTTATGTTGTGAAAGTGTTCATTCTGAAATGTTAGAGGTTTAAGTCTCTCTTTCAGAATTTGCTTTGCTTTGACTGAAGTGATGGTTTATTCAGCTGAAATCATCAGTAGGTAGTCAGCTCGTCAGAAAACTTAAGTCACAAAGCACCCTCTGAGCCTGATTTGTGTATCTGAATCATGCCACCACCACCTTACCACTTGCATGTTCTTGATGACTGTCAGGCTGCCCTGTTACAGACAAGCTCGATGAGGGCCCCCTAGAACTCCTCAAAAGTCTGTGTTAGTGATTTATTTGTCTCTGCTACTGGCTCTTTCTAGGGATTTATAGCATAAAGATGTTGCTTCTCTGAGTTTCTCTCTCGGTTCTTAACCTCAGTCTATACAATCAGAGGTCTTAATACAGTGGCACGCACTGCAGTACATCATGGCACAAAGCAGCATGTACGGTCCCGCAGGGGGAGGCAAATGATTTATAAAGCTGTATAACAATGAAGAAATTCAACCACACTGATGATGAGTGTATTTGTTTGTTAGGGATTTTTTTAACAAAGCTTACTTTTTCTCTTAGTCATCCCTCTAAGTGAAGTGACAGTCTCTTACCTCATTTTAGATATGGAAAAATGTGCTGCCTTAGCAGGGAAAATCTAACTTTCATGAATGCTCCCGAGGTAACTTGTGCCCTTGTAAGTAGTGAAATCAAGGTCTGAGAGAGCTACATAACATCAGCACCTGCACTTTCACATACCTTCTGCTATATACAAGTTTTTCAATAGCTACTGTTTAAGTAATAAACCTTTCGCCGCACCCAGGTTCATTAGTTTTAATTGTCAACAATCCTCCAGTTCCCTTTCTGGTAACCCCTCCCTCTTGATTCTTGATTCCTCCCCCCCTCTCCCCGTTTGGTTTTTTTGGGGTTTTTTTGGTTGTGGTTTTTTGTTTTTTTTTTTTTTTTTTTTTTTTGTATATTCTGTAAAAGGCTGCCTAGGTCCAAATGTATATGAACAATTTCATTCTGCATTTTATATTCAGACTTCTCAGCCTTCTTCTAGAAGCTCCTTCACAGAATAAAGTTTGTCTTCTTTCTGAAACTGCTGAAGTCCACCACGTTATGTACATCCAACACTGTGCTCATTTCCTAGAAGGTACTCTCTGCACTTACTAGCATCTCTTGAAAAGGCAATGCTGTTCTTTTGTAAAGTAGCTGATTTAATACTAGATTAATCAAGTTATGTACTGATAACCCATGGTACTGTCAGGGTTTTGGCCACTGCATGACCTGATGCCTCCCAGGTCCCTGATTCGGCAAGCCAGCCTACCCCTGCAGCTCCCAGAGCTGGAGCGCAGGGCAGGTTGTGCACTCCATTGAACACATGTGCACCTCCCAGAGACGCCCTGCATGCAGCTGTGACAGCACCTCTCCTCTACCTTCAGATGTCAAGCAATGAACGCTCGGCATCGTGCTGGTCATGCCACGGCACAACACAAAATGACAGTGCTGAAGGACGGGAGAGGGCCTTCGGCGACAGCTGGGGCGCTGGTGCTCCAGCACAGCCACACTTCACTGGCTCCAGTTTATGTAAGTAATGCAGCAAAACTGGCCCAACCCTTGTGATTACAGCTCCTCTGAAGCAGGGGGACGGACTCGCTGACATCTCGAGTCCTGTTCACACGTACTTCTGCAAACTTCCTCACCATGGTACACACTATTTGTTTTGCATCCCCAGCTGGCCAGCTGTATTTTGCACATGTCGTAGCCCCTCTGCAACAGGGGTATCACCCTACGGAGCATAAACCCCCTTAAAACAATCCTCCTAAAACCACTTTCTGTCTGACAACCACTGCTTGGCTCCCTTCGCTGTGTTTTGGAAGGTGGTGAATAAGGCGAGCCAGCTATTTGTTTAACGTCTCCAAGCCAGAGGAGAGAAGTTTGCCAAGCCTTATTATGGTGGGCGGCAAGCAAGAACTGAGCCTCCAGCTCATGGGTTGGGTTTTTTTTGTCTTCCTTGGAGATAAGGTGGAGGAAGAGAAATAAGTGGATCCTGCACGTTCAATGTAATGACACTAATTGTATCAGCCATTTCAGAAAATTAGCAAATGCTTTGTGGTAATGTTGACATTTCGGTATGACCTCTAGGTTTACGAGGGCCAGGTTCCTCCAACTCCCATTTAACTGGGCATTACACCAACACATGGTTCCACGGAGTTTACTCCTCCCACAGCGGGAAGCTGCTGTGGGGATGTCTGTGAGATCTACCCCAGAGATGGTGGGTGGATCCCTCAGGAGGGGAAGCTCAGCTCAGGTCTGGCGTGTGAAGCACTCTGCGTGCTGCTCGTGCAAAGTGAACAGAGCTCTGTCCTCCTGTGCACCAAGGACCACTGTACCCTTCAGCAAAAGTGCGCGCACTTTTAAAACACAATAAACATGCAGAAATGCAGACCAGACCCAAACCTCACTCATCACAAATTAATTTTGGGAGTGAACTTTAAAGTGCCTTTAGCTCTCTGTAAGATTTTTTTGCTGTGTGGATTCCAGTCCAACAGTGGAAAAATTACTGAGAATTTTTGGCGCTGTATTTTAACCAACCAAAGGAGCCCAGGACGTGGGATACGCACGTTTCTTTACTTATGAATACAGATCCACACAACTTTGTCTCACCATGCATGTATGCTAACAGCCTCTGAGTTACTGTAACAGTTTGCAGCACCAGCTGAACAGGACTCTGTCTTACAAGCACAGACTAGGAGCAGAAAAGGCTCAGTGGTGCGGGTGATCAAAAAGAAGAAGGGTTGCACAGCGTTACTCACCACCAGAGGAATGGAGCAGATGACCACCACCAGGGAAGTGGCAATGAGAAGAATAACCATCTGGATCTCTGCTCCAGCCATTCGGCGGAAGCTCCGGCGTCTGCGAAAGTCAGATAAACGGCTGGAGGTGGTGTCTGTCCCCAAGGATGTGCGTCGCATGAACTGGCGGTGCATGCGAATGAGGGCCACACACACCAGGATGTTGCAGATCACGGTGACCATGATAAGGAAGGAGCTGAAGCCAGCATACATGTAGGAATATGCTGCATGGGTGGCCTCCTTCGCTCGCCAGTCTATGAAACACCAGGTGTAAGGGTACTGCAAGGTAGATTTGCCGAGCCCCATGCTGGGGAGGGCGCAGAACAGCACGTTGGAAGCATAGATGGCAAACAGCGTGAGCCCTGCCAGCTTCTTGTCTACATAATGGTTGTAGAAATAGGCATGGTTGATGGCCAGGTACCTTTCTATAGACATGGCACAGATAATGCTGAGGCCAGAGAGTCCAAAGAAGAGGAGGATGAAGGAGCTGTACTCACACAGCGCCGGTCCTCCCGGCCAGCGGTTCTGCAGGTAAGTGGCAATAGTGACCGGACTCACCAGGCAAGTCCCCAAGAGATCGGTGACCGCCAGCCCGCACACCAGCGTGTAGAAAGTGGTCTCCTTCTGCTCCTTCCTGGACTTGCAGAGCACCACGATAGCTATGAGGTTGCCCACCACGCCGAAGATGAACATAATGGTGGGGATGGTGGGGGGCTTCCCACCCTCCGCCCCACTGGCGGTGCCGTTGGCGGAGCTGTTCGCAGGTGGCATGATGGTGGGGTTGAAGGACATGATGCCCACGCTGCCGCTGCGGAGTCAAGCAAAGGCAAGAGCGGGTCCGCAGAGGAAACGCGGAGTAGGGAAGGGGGCGGGTAGCCTAGCGTGGAAATAAAAATTCAAATGAGGGGGAAGTTAAAAAAAAACAAAAAAAACACCGGTGCGTTTTAGTTAAAAAAAGAAGTCCTAAAAAGGACCCGAAGCGGGGTGCCGTCCGGCAGCGGGCGGGGAGCGGCGCTGCCTCTCCCTGGCGCTGCTCTCCCCGCGCAGAGCGCGGCGCTGCGTCCGGCCGGCAGCGGCAGCGGCAGCGGGAGCGGGGCGGCCCGAGCGCGGAGCCGAGCGCGGCGCAGCCGGTCACCGCCTGGCGCACGGGCGCCGGGGAGGGCTCAGCGCGGCGCTGGGGCGGCCCTGGGCGAGCGGGCGGCGGCGCCAGGTGCCCGCGGGGGCGGCGCGGGAAGGTGCCGGAGCGCGGTGCCCGCCGCTCATCCCCTCCGGCCGGCCGCGGGCGGTGCGGTGCGGGGCGCGGGCGCCGTCTAACTCCCCGCGGCGCTCCCGCCGAGTTTCGCCGCGGAGGGCGGGGGCGGCGCGTGCAGCCCCGCCGCTCCTCCCCGCCCCCTCGCCCCATTGGCCGCGCCGCGGAGGGCAGGTTGCGCGGGGCCGGGCGCGGGCACCTCCGCCCGGGGCTGCCGCCGGGGGGGGGGGGGAGGGGGGGCAGCGGGAGGGGCGGGGGCATGCGGGGACCGGGGGCACCTGCCCACTCGCTGGCCACTCGGTAACGACAGACGGCAGCGGGAGCCAGGCTCGCCTTCCCCGCACGGGCAGCGCGGCGGGCGGGCGCCCTGCGGGAGCCGCGTTTGCCGGGCGGCCCCGCCGCGGTCGAGCGCGCAGCGCCGGGGGGGCCGGGCCCCGCGCACGGCGGCGCTCACGGGGGCTGGCGGCTGGCGCGGCGGCGGCGGCCGGGCCGTGCGTGGCGGAGGCGGGCGCAGGTGCAGCAGGGCGGTGCGCGGCCGCTCGGCGTCCGGCGGTGCCCCCGCGGCTGCGGCCTCCCAGCGCGGGGCGGCGTGCGTCGCCACGTGCCGAGGGCCCGTGCTGTCGCGACTGTGCGACAGCCGTGCGTGAATCGGAAGGGACTTCCCGGCAAAGTCTCACCGCGACGGCTGGGTCTGCGGCGGGGCTGGCGGGCGCTTTTTCCCGGGCGGTAGCTGTCACCCGGGCGGCGGTGGCGGCGGTGGGGTCCCTCGTCCATAAATACGTGCAAACCCTGCCGCCGCCACAGGTACACGCGTGGGAGTTTGTGCTGGGGGGTCAGGGGTGAAGCATCACGCCGCCGTGACGGGTCGGACAGCGGGTCCCACCGCCCTGACGCCCTGTGCCGTGCGTTAGGTGACGGCAGCTGCTACAAAGGACGCAAAACCTGCGCCCTGAAGCATGGCATCGGTGTGCTTTAGAGGAACCTCTTCTCTGATGTCAAAGCAACATGTAGTATAGAAGCCCGATCTTCTATACCCTCACCGTCCTCCCCCCTCTCTCTTTTAAGCCTGTGGCAGCGATACCTGAGGCCTTACTAGCGGTTGTAAAGTCACAGCAATAGGATATACTGGCAGCAAAAGCACTGACAGAACAAAATGTATGAGAGAGCAAGCATGTACTCTGGAAAAGAGAATGACGAGTGAATTTTCAATGCTGTATGAACAGACGTGAAGAAAAAAGTGACTTTATTTGATCAGCTTTTCAGTGTATTCTTACTTTGAAAATTAAAATTCAGTTTTAGAAAAAATGGTTTTGAAATAGTGCACATATGGGCAAAGAAATGGCAGTAGTGGTGGCGGTGTGGTCTCAGAGAAAATTAACTTTTTTTTTTTTTTTTTTAATGGTTTGCTGGTATTGACAGTTCTTTATCTTTTACAAAATTGGGAAATCGTTCCGTCACCAGCACAAAGCTTCACGTGGGAATAGGGGTTGCTGAATTAGGTTTGCGTAATTGTCGGAAGCAAATTATAAGCACTTCAAAATACTTTCAAAAGAAGGCACAGCACAAAGGTGTTTTTTTCTTACCTTTAAACAGTTTTTCCAGCAGTTCCAGGAAACCTGACCCAGGTCCAGAGCCAGCCCTGAATTCAGCGGTGTGGTTGCACTTGCTTTCTCAACAGTCCTCCTTTCCTACACTGAGGCTTTGGTGCTCTGGTACTAGAGGCCCTAATGTGGGATTAAGTTAAGACAGGTGAAGCAGTCATTACTAGGATGGGAAAAGAATTACCTTGCTTCCCTGAAGTGATGCAAAGGTTTTTAATGTCTTAGGGCAGAGGAAGTTATTTGCTGCCTTTTTTTTTCTCATTTTTTTTCTTACCTGTAGATCCAGTCTTACCATTTTGGTCGTCTCGTAACAGACTGTGTGTCTTCAGAGGCCTCAGTCTATCCTTCGGGGTGCTCAAGTCCTTCTGTGGGTACATATACATGTCTGTGTATGTGAAAGAGTGAATGCTGTTTTTCATTCTGTAAGATGCAATGGATGCATCTAAAAAGCTAATTACAAATGCAGGGAGGCCAGGAAAATCAATGAAGAAGGAACAAAAGTACAGTTTTGAATGTAAGGATAGTAAGATGAGTTTTGTAAACCAGTGTTAGTTCTTTAATTAGAGAATATGACAGAAGTCAGTCTCAGAATTGTGGGACAGGTTGCATGTGAGCTTACTGTATCTACCCGTTGTGTAAAACTTTTAGGGTTATTAGTAACTTCTGGGAGTTTTCCTTTGAAAGCTTCTAGTCAAGATGAAAAGCATAATCACACAGAAGCCTTAGTCTTCAGAGCAAAAGAGAGACTTTAAAGTGGAACTGAAATACTGAAGAAATTCCACTTGCAACATGAATAGTCACGCTGTCATAGCGGAAATGTCACAGATCCTAGCATTGAGTAACTACCAAAGAACTTCTCTTTGTGTGAAAACTGCTTAGGTGAGAAGTCAAAATACAAAGAAAAAATGACAACTTTGGAGTGATAATCATGTATGGAAAAAAATAATCAGTTCATTTTAAAAATACTAGATTAGAAAACATGGACACTGAAAACAATTGAGATAAACTTCTTGCCTCAAAGTGAACGTTTTCTGATTTTAATGTTGTTAGAATATTAATTCTGAAATACATGAGTCAGCTACTATTTTGACAGCTTGATTAGTTGAGCTGTATAACTAACTGTGGTGAAAGATTTAAATTAAAATACTTGACTTTTTTTTTTTTTTTTTACTTTTTTTTTTTTCCTTCTGTGGTGTGGTAAGAGGCTTGTATTTATTCAGCATGTCTCAGCAGCCATGTGATATCCCTTGTAAAGCTCCTTTAGCCAGCTGCCGGTTCCGAAACTTTACCTGCATTGCTCAGAGCCAGCTGGAATATAGACAAATAAACTACACAGAGGTCTCCTTGCTGTATGTAACTGCAATTTTAATAGCAAAATGCCCATGTAGGCATATGAATTGATGGATGTTTTCTGGAGGTGCTTCTACAGGAGCTATGTGTTTGGTGGGCTGTAGAAGTGGATACAGAGCCAACTGGGGAAATTTTGGACTGCTGTTAATGTGCTGCACGTCTGAAAAAACTTACTACGTGTAAAACTCCCATTAAATATCTGAAGCTCAGTAACATTCTTGACTTACTCAACAGCTGGTCAGCCTGTCTGCTTTGATGGGAAATTTGGCTGTGGGAATACTTTCTTGATGCTTTTTTGTTGCTTCATTTTTGTTCAGCTGTCATGCTTTTGACACATACAAGTTTTTCAGGAAAAAAAACAACCATTAGATTAAAGTCTGTATGCCAGAATACAATCATTGTTAATAGAGAATGGAAACAGACTGAACTAGGTGTTACATAATAGTATTTCTTTAATTAACCATTAGAAAAGAAAAAAATACAACAGGAGTAGGTTGCAAAAATGTTTAAAAGGAAGTGGGGAATTCTGTAATGTAACTTGAATAGAAATAGCATTGTAAGTAGATAAAAACAATATATTTTAAACCACGTAATATTTTCCTGCCCACATATTTTCCTATAAAATCATCACAGATAGTAACAGTATTAAATTTATTTTAGGAGTTCTGATTATTACTAGTATGACTGGTAACATTACTAGGATTTCTGGCACATTTCTGTTGTGGCACCTGATAAAGATTGTTGCTGAATGGGGGATTTCCCTGGGTGGGGGGAATTCTCTGGGGAGTGAAAGCAGTGCTCAGGTCCCCTTGCCCTTCTTTTGCTGCATTACTTTCTAGGAGAGAGCTGCAAAACTGCCACTGCCAGGGGATCTCATGGTGTGCTGGCGTGCAAGGCACCTCTGCACTCCAGTAGGACACTACTGTGCCAAAAAACCACAGGTCTATAATTTACTCCACTGTCATGTGCTGCTGAAGTTTGGGGCTTTTTGCCTGTTTAAATGATGCTGATAATCTTTATAGTACACTGAATGACACTTTTTCTCTGTAATAACATTTGTCACTGTATAGCGATTTTAATGCAGTTATGAAGTCTGCATTAACAGTTAAAATACTTTTTTTGTTTTTCAATCCATTTCTTTGGAACAGTATAGATTAAGTTAGCTTCTTTCTCAGCTGTCACTTATACCATTTTTTCTGAATCTTTCTGTTTTTTTTTTAAGTTTGGCAGTTCATTCCTGCATTGCAGAGGCCAACAGCATAAAAGGGAAGTTCATGGAAGAGCACTAATAATTAGCTGTCCAACTATTTTCTTATTTTAGAGTCCTTAAAATAATTGTAGCTATTTCAGGTCGTACCTGTTGAATTACAAATAGGCAGCTAAGTCAGACCTTACATAGAAAAAAAATTAAACGACTTAAAATTTAATTAAAATGAAAACGAAAGTTTAATTAAATTGAAAATTAAAATTTAATTAAAATTAAATAAGAATGAATTAAATTCCTCTTGGGCACAAACTGTGTCATCTTTACTGAAGTAAACTAATATCTTTTTGGAACATGTGCTGGATTGGTTTTACAGGGAACTTCAGAATATACTTTGTAAATATTACTAATTGGAAATTTTTGTGTTGTTTTAGCTTTCTGCAGTCAGCTGTGTGTGGTGGGCCATTTTGTTGTGACAAGGTATGGCAAATGATGGCTGTGGTGGAAGCAGAAACAAGCCAGCATGCCCAGGAAGCAGTTCTCTGGCTGCTCTTACTCAAGCCTCGCTGTTCTATAGCTTTTCTGTGAAAGATCTGAAGACTGAAGGCTCTTCCCAAGGATCCTGACTGTAATTCTGTGATGGTATCTGTGTGCCAGAAATTTTAACAAAGTGGCAGGCTTTCTTCTGTTTCTTGTTTTTTATTGAGGCGTGATAAGGGGACCTGGGAGTGTGTTAAACAGCTGTACTCTGTATCTTTGAAGAAAGAACTGAAGCTGTGCATTTCTGTTTGAAAGCTGAAACTTTTATCAGGTGTTGAAAGCAGTGTACGAAAGGCACCTGTGATGAAATTGTTGGACCGGTGATTTTTGCAGCCAGATTAAGTCACGGAAGTCACTTAACTCATGATATGATTTTGTAGGATTCCTTTTTATATTGTTATACTTGGCTTTGTTGGTTGGTGGTTTGGTTGGTTTTTTTTTTTTTTTTTTTTTTCCCAACACCTCCTTGTAAAATAAACTGAAGTTTCTCTAGAAAATTTACTGCCTCTGTATAAATTATGTTACCTGTTTATATCTTGGTGAAGCACTGCAAGATTTTCAGTAATTTTGAAGTGAAATTTGTTTTCTTCAAGTTACCTGGACCATCTTTGGAAAGAGGGCAGAATCCTTTGTAGCACATGCTGGGGCTGTATGCTACCTCTGCAGCATGAAGGCTGGCTTGGGCATGTGATTTGAGGCTAGATATAAGTTATGATCAGCCGAAAGTTTAATAGAAGTTTCTTCTTGTACCGTCCTGCCCACTATGGGGCTGGGTTTGAAAGTGTTTCCAGCTGTCAGGGTGGATTAACAATTAGTAGTGCAGTGCAATGGGTCGTTTATTGGCTGGTGGAAGAAGTCTCTTAATAAATGCTGAGGCTGGGTTCTTTGGGAAAGATTTTTCCTTTTTATAAATGCTTGCTATGGCAAGTATTCAGAAAGTTTTTGTACACTATGTAACTACTGTATGTAATCAAATCTTGCATTTGGGGAACTATATCACTTTAAGTCTTGAATTCTGGGAGATTCCAGGAGC
This sequence comes from Falco punctatus, assembly GCF_963210335.1. Taxonomy (NCBI): domain Eukaryota; kingdom Metazoa; phylum Chordata; class Aves; order Falconiformes; family Falconidae; genus Falco; species Falco punctatus. The sequence goes on along the minus strand of NC_137586.1, from coordinate 15,629,738 downwards.
AAGAAAAAGAATACAAAGTAACAAGGATACTGGATACTATCTGTAAATCAGCAGCTTAGTTCTTAGGAAAATCTACTTAAGCTCGTTGAAAAAAGGCTAATTTTGTGGGAATGACTTGTGCATTAGGTGATGAGTCAGTTACCTTTCACTAAGAGGACTCTGGCTGCAAAATCGTTGGAATAAACGCCAGCTTTTAGGAAGCCTGCAGCAAATGACAAAACTGTATTTGCAGCTGAGTGCTTTTGGGAAGGTCTGCAAGAAGTTTTTAAGGAAAAGTTTTCCTGCCTGTAAATTCTCTGCTGTTCCAGCAGAGGGTAGTTTGTCCTCTAGGAAGCTAGGTGTATTGAAGGAATGATCAGGAAAGGTAATTTGATGATTCCCATTTCCTTTTATTTGAGATAGGGCAATAACAACAGGCTGACCTCATCAAATTAACAAATGCTGAAACATACTGTTAGGCTACGGTATGTTCTTAGGCTGGAACTGGAAAAGGCAGCCAAATTCAACAGTACTCCCATTTCTGTCCTGCTACCAAGTGCTTCATTTGCCCTTCAAGAATTAATGCAGTTTGCTTAGACTGAGGAGAGTTGCATTATCAGCCTGATGCTTGAGAGCTACTTGACTTCATTTGTCACCTAGTAAAGTAGATACAACATGAAACATTTTTTGTGGCAAATGCTTAGAATCACTCCAGTTGAAGAGTATACAGCTTGTTTATAGTTGCTTAAAAATTGTTTTGAGATCTCTACTAATGCAATTGTGCCTGGTTTTAGCTCTTCAGGGCAAGGCCGTCTTAGCTGTGGTAGTTGAGAATGCACACCACTTGAAGCCTGGTGGAAGGCTGGAAGTGGTGCTGCGAGTGCTGGTATCTATCACCCACCCTTCTGCCACTGTACCTGCTGCTACAGCAGCTGATGTTAAAGAGAATATAAGTTTGTGAATTGTCATGACAGAACCCGCCTGCATCTGCTCTCTGCTATACCGATAGTGTGTGGTGACTAGGGGGATGCTCTTTCTGAGTTCTCCTCCAGTACCTTGTTGTAAATCAGTCGTCAGGGAGCAGTACTGCCAGTCATGTGCCTGTGGCTGTCAGTCCTGAAGTGCAGAGACGCTCTTCTGATGTGAGAACATGTGGGAGTGCCATGACCACAGGACCTTTGGAAGGATGGCAGAAGGGATGTGCAGATCCACAGCTGTTCTGTTGCCATTGTTCAGTGAAGCTCTGTTACTCAGAACTTGTTTCCATTCAAAGCAGCATTTCAGCTCCTCATGGATATTAGGCTTTTTACCTCATTTCTAGAAAGAGTAGTTTGATCCAGTGATCATGGAAAGAAAGGGCATGGCGTGTGCTGAGAACCCCACGAGGGAAACTAGATAAGGGTCTATACTTCAGGCCCATTTGGACCTCTGTGGATCTTGCAGCTGGCATGTGAAACTTTCAACACAGCCACTGATAAAACCACCTAACTGAGTAGTAAATAACAGCAACTAATACATATAATTTTATTCATTTTAGTCAGAAGTCTTAATATAATCAGTACTACACTGCATATTTTAATTTTGAACATCCGTATTATTTGCTCTGGGGGGAGAAAAAAACCCCAGAAAACAGTACTCCTTTATGAAACCTGTGAATATGGTTAGTGTCAATCATGTCCATGGAAATGTTTCCATGGTTAGTTTGATCTTGGCATTACTATCACTCGGAGTTTTCTCTGTGGTGCATGGATCTTCTTTAATTTTTTTTTTCCCAATATATGTCTGAGCCAGGTAGTCCTGTAAGTCAAATCTAGCCATATCGCCCTGTGTTACAGCCTTTCTTCCCCTCTTCAAATTTTGAATTTACTTTCAGAAATGATACATTATTGCTTTCTATTTATTGGAAAAAAACCCCAGACTACATCAGGGATGAATAATGTATCTAAATTCTTTATTTTTGAGCAATACGTGTTTAAGCAATTACCTTGATGCCATTTTTAAACTCATATTCTACATGACCGAAGGAATACAGAAAAGCTTTTATATGGATCAGTAGAAGATTTATGTCACACTCTCCACTGATTATACGAGAAGCCTAGGCAATTAATCTTTTAAGGCAGGCACTTTGGTTAGGTGTCTCACTATATGTGGGATGATTCCAGGCCTGAGTACTATTGCTGTTGTCTAAACATGAGACGGACAAAGGAAGGTGGAGGAACCCAGGGCAGCTTTTCCAAAGTCACACAAAGGGTCACTGCAAGAATTGTTACTTGCCCATCCCCTGCATTGATCCTGTTGCCTTCCAAAGTGGAAGTAGCTTTATCTGGAGGAGACAGATCAATTTGCAGTGGATGTAATATATTTAGTATGAACTTTACACTGTTTCACTAGTAAGCAGTTTGCAAAGGGCTAATGTCTGATTGATTGAGACTGTAAGCTTGTCACAGATGTATGTGATGTATGTGTTAGATGTATGTGATGTAGAATGTATGTGTTAGCAATTAATATAATTTAATTAGGCATAACTAAACTTTGAACCACTGCATTCTGTAATAAACAGTTCACCATTTATTAAAGTTATGTATTAGCTTAGTATTATTTTTGACCAGTTTGTAAGTGAATCTTCATATGTACGTCTGGTACTTACATATCCTATCCATATTTTATAACATCTGGCTGTGGTAGAGTAGCAGATTGGAACAAAAATGAACTTACTCTTTAGAAATGTAGGTAGATAATAGTTTTAAATATCATACAAGCTGAATGCCTGATACTGTTGTCTTCACCAGCTGGCAAGCCTCCCACTGTCAAAAAGGCATTCAGTGTGTTTGACATTAAGGGTGGGGGAATGTTTGTGTAATTATAAATGTTAGACTTGCAAACACGCCTTTTGATTGCAACAGCCTGGACTTCCACATGTCAACAGGAATCGTAACTTTTCACAAGACAAACCTTGGTTTATGTACCTTGGCATTGTTGCTGGTCTTTTCTATATAATTTCAGTGTGTATTTTGCTAAATTGTAGCTGAATTTTACATGTGTGCACATTTCAGATGAGACATGTAGATAATGTAAGTAATCTTGACTAAACATTCAGTTGCTACAGCTACTGTATGCAGCTGTAACAGTTTTGGTATTGTGATGAAAGCTCAAATCACACTGAGTATGAGTAATTAACCTGTGATCATGCAGGCTTGTGATGTCTTGTGCAGTGCTGCTGAGCCTAATATTAATTTTAGAAAGGTTGTTGGTTGCTGAGGTCTGAACATTTTCAAGGAACTCTACAATGATTCTTTCCTAGTTCTGTAGCTTGAAAAAACTTAAAGTGCTCTACAGTGCTTCACAGGTGGTCAGTTGTTGTTCTGTGGTTTTATTTGGTTGCAGCTGGAAGAATTATTTAAGAACTTGAGGATGGATTTTGGAAGCAGAGTGGCTGCAGTCCTTGCCTAATCTGAGGAGGAAGAGAGAAAGAAGAGTGAAGCGGCCACTATGTCATGTGAAGGATTGTACTTTAGAAGTGTTTGTTTTAGTGCAGTTAGTGAAGTGTCTGTGTACTTCCCATCTTTTCTTAGATAAAATGACTTTCACATGCATGATGTGTTTTGTAATCCTGGAAATGATCGGGCAGTTCTCAGAGAAATGGTAGCTCAGCATGTATCAAGTTTTGTACCAAGTATTTCTGTGCTGCGGGAGACTCCTTGAGACATGCTGACAAGAAAGAAAAAGGAAAACAGCGCTAAGGAGCCGTGTTTCTTGTTGGACTATAATGGCCTATGGAAATCTCAAAGGTTTATGCCATCTTATTTATAATTTCTTCCTGCATGTGTATCTGTAATATGCTCATTGCAGTAATGCTTCAGCCACACCTACCCGAACAGGTGCAAGTATAGCAGTGCTGTGGGACACCCTCTCTGACATCTCAGATCTGGAAGGAATGTGTGTGATATATCACTCCATTCATGGACATGTATGCCATGTGGAAAGCATTCCTGCATAATGCCCCGATGCATATTAATTAGACAAGTGAAATACTCATGTGATGTAAATCAGATCGTTTCTTGGAAGTGTACTGATTCTTATCACACTGAGAATGTAACCCAGTATCCCTAATTAGGGGAAATTACAATCTGTGTTACAAATAATCTAAAATAATTTTATATATGTTCAGGGAGAGAGATACACATAGAATGTTTTAATGATTAATGGTTAATCATGTTAATTTTATTAGTGTGATGAGAGAAGGGATATTATCTGTATAGCTGTGGAAAGATGGCAGCTTTCAAGAAGATAGCTGGTGTGGCATACAATTTGTGGGAGGTTTGGTGATAAGACTGGAAATTATGGAAGAGAGGAACACAACAGAGCATATGGAGAAGCAGAGTTGGAGAAGACTTGTTTTGTAGGTGCACTTCTTTTCCTCCGGACTTCGCTGTTTGTACGTCAAGTTTTCTTGACTCCATTTCCTTGTGACTTACTGTTGAATTACAGAAAGTGCTCTCGGCCTGGGCTTCTCACTCGTAAACTCTATTGCCTGGTGTCCACCCAGAATGGTGATTCCACCCAAGTCATCAATGTATTTTCCCCACTCTGGCAGCAGCACCTTGCATCTTGATCTCTTCCCTGACTTGCTGGACACCACACTCACAAAGAAAAGCACAAGCTGCTGCAGCCTGGAGCTCTGCAGCACCTGGGTGCTCGTGAATTGACATCGTTCAGACTAGCTGCTTAGGCATCCCCTATGAAAAGGAGAGTTGTATGGCAAATCCCAGCAAGCTGAATGGAGAGCTGCCTGGGAGAGATCTTGACAAGAACGTGCCTTAAGCGGTGTCATTGTCTGGGACTGGGATACCATAGTCTCCTTCAGCGCAGGATCCCTTTCCTGAAATTAGCCATATAGCCTTTTTTGTTCAAAACTCTTACTGTTCTGTTCCTTGCCTGCCACTCCCAATGCATATTATGCACTAGCTCAGCAGTTAAAAGGCAGCAGGCTTGTGCTTGGTTCCTTCCTCTGCCTGAGGGAGCTCTAATCAGTGTCTCCTATCTTCCAGGAAAGTATCCTGGCTATAAAATACTCTAGATGGGATGTTTGCAGTGTCTCCTTTGGAAGGTGTTTTGCTTTGCGTGGAATAATTAAATATTAATTGGGAGTGCAGAAGAAGATCTGTTTATGGATTAGCTCACACATCTGGGAGTAGAGAGGCAGAAGTTTAAGCCCTAGCTCCAGGGAATGCTTGTCATTAGTCCTGCTGTCTGTCTTCATCCTGCTTTTCTGAGGACGTCCTTGATTAGGGTGTCACAGCTGAGGGAAGCAGAGGAATGTGGAAATATCCATAGATATGAACAGAAGTGAAACTGATTAAAATTAAGATGGTACTAGAGATGTCAGCTATCTTGAGCAATAGTAGCTGAGTGTGCTGATGTTTGGGGTTAATCATCATCAGTGATGATGAGTATCTAATTTTGGACCTTAAGCACCAAATCAAGCATCTAAGTCCTGCCTGTAGTATACTTACCATCTAAGCATGCATATCAATGCTGAAAATGTAAGGTATTTTTAAAGTCCTGCATAATCTGTTGTGCTGCCATCACTGCTTTGATCCCTTTTGTGTTGTATCTGTTCCTCTTTGTGTCTCCTATTTTCATGGGTTCCCATTGTTGCCACTTATTCTTGAAAGAATGTCTCAGTTCCTTTTTGCTAAATTCCATGTCTAACGTTGCTTCTGCAAATGTTACATCATGTATCTGTTCAAAGCTGATTATCTTACCAGTAGTTCCTGTAGGTTGTTTTTGGCTGTCATCACTGCCTTATTGGGGTGCTTTCTGATACCATATAACCAAATTGACTAATATATGACGATGGTAGTATCAATGTTCTTTCTGCTCGCTTTTTGTTTCCTACAGGAATGAATTGATCTATTTTGTCTGAATTAATATCCTAGGATTTGCTGATTATTTTACTGAGTAGTCATTAGTAGTCACCTTTTGAGAGATTAATAGCTCATCCAGTATCTTATACAAATGTGTAAACATTTAAATGTATAAATGATCCACACCAGTCACATTTTGATCAGTGATCTGAACTCTTCCAATGGTTTGGAACTGTGAAGATTATAGGACTTTATTCTGTTTCTTTAATAATAATTATGAGCATCAAGAAAATAATATTTCTTTTTTCAGTTCTACTACTGGTTCAGAAGAAACTGTGATGATAATTGTATTTTCAAGCTGTAATCTGATACAATTTTAGTTGTAATGTACTCAGCATATAGTAGTGACTTCAGTCTTGAAAATTGAATGTGGAAGTTAGCGTTCTACTGCAAACCGCATTCTTTAGCAGAATCCAGAAATAGTCAAGAAGGCTAAACAGGTGATGGTGGTTGGCTCTCACTGTCACAAGGCTTTGCTAATAAACAGTGTGCTTGGTAAGACTCTCCCAGTAGTTAGGGAAACCCCAGTAAACCCAGAAATTTCTGTAAAAATATGTGTGACTGCTGTAAATGTCTAATATCTAGAAATTGTTACTAGAAAATCTCATGTTGTAGATACCAAATTTTGGAGTAGTTCCTATTCAGGAAACTGAATGTCAGAGACATCTGTAGTGAACAGTGTTTTGAGAAAGTCTGTCTGTTGCTGTAGGACCTTACTGGCAGTTGTAAGCATTGTGTTTTGTCTGGGAATAAGAAGAGAATGTGTTAGAGCAATACCTCATCTTTTATGAACTATAAAACCTGGTCTAGAGTCCATTATAAAAGTAACCAGAAACCTGTTTAGATGTCTGAAATACCACAGCATGGCAGATTAATGGGTATTTTAGTGATACCGAGAACTGTGGTATTTGTTTTAGTAGACTAGCATGAACTTTTCAAAACACTAGCTGATTTATCTGGAGTACACACAGATATTAAATATCATCCATTTTAAAGAAAATGGATCATCGTGCTATTTCAAGAATGCCAGCAGAGGTAGTTTTGACTGTATGTTTTCCCATTGATTTAAGAGCATGATGGATTTTCGTTCAGCCCCCAACATACATTATCTAGCCCTTTTATCTGTGCAGAGACAGAATAAGAAGCACTTATTGTAATACTTGTGTGAAATGTTTGCAGTGATATTTCATTTTTTTCTGTGTGCTGCATTAAGCCAATGATAGTAAGTATAATGTATGGTTTTCATTCAGACTGATGTACTCAGTCACTGTGCTCAAGCATTGCAGTGATTTTGGATATCATAATTCAAAACTGAATTAACTGCTTCCACATTTTTTTTTTACTCTGCAGCTCCCAGATTATTTAGTATTAATGAGAAAATCCGATTCCCTTTGTGAATTTACTGGTACAATGTAAAGTAGTTGTGGTACTGGTCTTAGGGGAAAAAGCACATAGATATGCTTGAAACTGCCCAGTTACTAACTTCTCTCTAATTTCCCCGTAAGAGGGAAGAGGTCAAGAGGTCAGAGAGATTTTGATAGCCAGCCAAGGAAGTTGCATCATAAATGTTTTAAAATGGCAGATAAAATTTCATTTACTGTGACCCATTCCTATGAAACTGTAGTGATGCACCAAAGTAAAACCAGATTGAAATCGTGCTGTTCTGCTCCTGGCTGGTGTTTTCAGGACACTTACCAGTATCTTTGCTAACTAGTTGAACCGAAGGTGCATTGAAAATGTCATCAGCCATTGTCATGATGAGGTGCACAGATGGGCTAAAAGTTCCTTTATTTCTTTGTTGGCTATTCCTTCACTGAGAAGTTGTATGTTAGGGATTTGAATATATATTTTTTTAATCTTAAAACTTTTTCTGTGTTCTTAATTTCATTCTTCACCTCTGGTTTTTTTTTTTTTTAAGCAGCCTCAAATTTTATTTGAACTGTCTGATTCATTCGGTTGTGTTCATGTGTCACAGAGACCTGAACAGTGGGTAAACCTAATATGAAGTTGATAACAATGAGTATAAAGTAATGTTGGATAACAACTACAAGCCTTGACCCAGTTTCTTGTTTCATTTTAAAGATTGTCTTTTTTTTCCTCCACCCTTTTTCTCATGTTGTGTGTGTGTTTATAACCCCTGAAACTGCCACTTTGAATTATTCCTGGAGATAATGTTGATGCAATTTGTATGTGGGACAGGGGAGTCCAAAATAATCGCAACCTTATCTCCTGTGTTCAGAACACCAGCCTTAGTGCCATTTCTGAACTCTAGTGGGGTGTGTGGTTTTATTGCAGAGGAGCATAAAAAAAAAATGCATCCTAAATTTACATTTGATTTCCTCCTTGTGCTTGAATTTGGCCTCCAGAAGTTTGTTTGGCGGAATGCTTAGTAGAGGCAAGAGAACTCTTGAGCACTAATGAGATACAGAAAGATAAATACACTTCATAATAAATTTATGTTACTATCCACTCAGAACAAATGTTAAGGAGGCAAATGAAAATTAAATATTTATAAATAAAATGAACTGAATTGCAAAACAAATTTCAGTCTTTAAGAGGAAAGGGAAGCCTTCTGAAAGCTGAAATTGCTGTTACAGTAACTGGAAGGCTCAAATGTTGCACAAGAGATTTAGACTGACAGCAGATGAACAGTTTAGGGAAATTAACAACTGAGCAGCTCTATTACCAGTAGATATAATAATAAGTCCAGTAACAGACTCAGCAGATGACTTGTGGAGATTATGTCCTCAGGATTGGAGGGCTACTAAGGTGTGTAGTTTTTTCGCCAGATTTAAGCCTTAATGACCTACATTTAAAAGGCATGCTGAAAGATGCTCCTGCCGGTTTCTAAGAAGGGAGCTCAGACATTAGTAGAATTTGTCTTCTCAGTAGGAGTATATATTCTTACCCTTGTTCTTTGCTTTTTGTTCTGGCTGTTTGACTTTCAACTTGTTCTTGAGCCTTTGCCATGGTGGCTGGATGCTTTCTTTTTGCTAAAAATAACTTAGAGTTTAAGAAAAGTTTAACAAAGGCTTTACTTGATCTCCTGCTGAACTCTGCATTTCAGAAACTTTGGTCTAGTTGATTTAGATTGCGAACTTTCAGCTTTAGGTTGTCCAAAGGAAGACCATTGTCTTCATAGAGATTAGATGGCAAAAACCTAACCAATATGGAGATTTTCATCCAGATAATGACTCTGTGCAGATCTTTACGGATGTGTACTTGTTGATCTGTACTATAGGGATTGATAGCAATTATAATCTACTTTGTATTATATTTAGCTCAGGATGACAGATTGAAGAAGTATCTGAGAGGACATTCATTGCTTCTTTTCAGTATGGCCTTTCAGTGATGCAATGAAAGAGAGAGAGAGATTTTGAAATAATGCCTCTGTTAGGTAGCCTCGGTTTTGCTTTCCAAGAATATTTTCCTGGTAAGTCCAGCATTTCCCTCTTTCTCTTCTTGAGTCAGAGGACTACCCATGTCACCATTTCCTTGGTAATTATAAGGTCCTCCCATGAGTTTCTCTGTCCTTTTGCTTCTGAGTAATGCCTTCTCTCTCACTTTATTTTTCGTCTTTTTTTTTTTTTTTCTTTACATTATTTTTATGTCAACGTATCTTAATTTTTCAGAGGCTTCTGTGAACATTGACTCCTCTTGGATTTGCCTCATGCCTTTGGTATCCCCAATGGTTCAGATCTCCATTCTCCTGGACACTGTAAACTAGGAAAAATACTTGGTGGGTTTTGTTTGCTTTTCCATTTCCAGGTTTGCAAATACAGATCTGCTCCTATTGCCACACTATTTGGTAATGTAAATATTTTCTATGTGTATGTTTCTTGTAGTAGCTTCTCTTTGAAAACAGTACTGCTGTGTTTTTTTACAAAGTTAAACCTTCCTGAATGAGACTTGAACAGATGAAAAAGATGGGTTGCTAAGATACTTTTTTGTGCCATGAGTTAATGTCTGACATTAAAATTGTGAGATGGGTACTCCCAATAGAACTGGAGAACATAGTCTAAAAATTCAGTAATCATATTTCTTGGATAAAGTATTTCTTTTAAAATCCAGTGTAATTAGCAGATTACATATGCCATCTGTCTGTAAGCAGGGAAATGGACAACATCCTGGAACAGAAGTGAAAGCAAACAAATTAACTAAGGTGGGATTGTAATTTTAATTGCATAACCTTGAATGTATGTCAGCAAGAGAGGCAAAAAGCAGAAGAGGGTGATCAGAGGCTTGTGGATGGGTGTTACCCTGTACACGTGCCAGCTATTTCAGGGGCTATATTGTTTTGAGCATGTGAACTGGGACTAGTTCAACTGGGAAAAAAGCACAGCTATCTGAAACAGCAATACTGAGACACAGGAATAAAAGTAGGTTTCAGGTACATGTTTTAAGAGGTAATACCAATACTTTATATATATGCTGGCGGCTGGAGAATGGGCAGTGAGGGTAGGGGGTAGGGCATGAAGTCTGCCTACAGAGGATTTCAAGAACCTTGTGCCAGTGTCAGTCTTGGTGCACCATGGTCTCATGGTGATCTAGTGTGCTTGAAGGACTGAATGTTGTACTTTGTCCTCTGGCAAAGCTACTTATATGTTCTTGGCATTAACAAGGCCTTATATAGCATGTTTTCTGTGTTTTCTCAGCCACCATCATACTGATTTATTCAAACAGATTGTGGTTTTATGGTTCTTGGGAATTTTTTGATCTTTGCCTCCCTTCAAATATCAAGGAGACCAGGGAGTGTATTTTAAATCAGTTTAGTAACACCAGAAGAAAGCATGGTGCAAGCCTGGCAAGGTGCACTGGGTAAGCTTTAGGACACAGAAGTAATTTGGTCTTTGTGTTGCCAGACTGGCTGGTGGGAATAGGTTTTGAAATGTGAGAGGTGTGCTGGAGAGGCATCAAAAATAGGTCAGAACGCAGCTATAACCATGGGAACAGTGGGTCTTGCCGCAGTGAGCCACAAGCAGTTTATGAGACACATTCACGTAAGGAACTGTGTCCTGTGTGTAACTTGGTTTGTTCCAAGTCATACTGACCACTTAGAGGAAGTCTGGAAGGTCTGATGATGTCCTGTCAAGCTTTATAAACAGCCTGGGAAGTCTTACGAAAGTCGTAAGTGGTACAGAAATGATGGAAAGTTGAAAATTCTAAAATAACTATTTTATGTATATTTATATATCCTCAGTCTTGAAAAAGCAAAGTCTACTCTTTCACCTGAAATCTGACATATTTAGCCTGTTTAGAAAGAAGATTGTTTTTGTTTTTTCCTGGTAAAACTGTGTTATTAGTAAGCAGAAGAAGCAGCTGTGCTTCAGGGCTTTTTTTTAAAGGGAAGAGTTTAACTTTTTAAAATTTTTATATTGCCTGCAGTATCAAATATCATAAGATGTAGCACAGGAACTGAAAAAATGTATGGTATCAGATTATTTTCAGTACTTTCTGATGTATAATATATTTTTTTCTTTATAAGGTGTGAAGTTATTTGCTAAAAATAATCGATGGAAATTGTCTCATTGTGCTTAGAAACTCTGCAGGATCAGCTTTCAGGTTTTTCAACTTTATGAAGTAATAATAATACAAATAGTTGGAGTCCTAACAAAAAAAAAAAAATCACGGAACAACTCAGCAGGGATTTAGAAATTCTATACAATAGTCATTATGTGGTTTTTTTCTGCAGCTCTCAGATTCCACAACGATCAATTCTGCAGAAGCAATCTGAAGTCTTAAGTTATTACCCAGAGACTTTCTAAGGTAGAACTCAGTTGCACATGAATAAGTTTACGGCTGTAGTTTCTGAAATTTTAGAGATGGGCCTAGCTGGCTGCACTAATGCAATAAAGGCAAGGACAAAAGCATCTCACATTTAGGGGCTCGCTTTGTTGGTTGTGTCTTCACTGGAAAGAAGTTTTGCACAAAGAATTGAACGTTATGTAAGAAAAAAGCTTGCTCCACAATCACTGTGGGAAAAAATCTCATAACCGTGCTTTATTGACTATAGGGAAATCAGAGGCATTTAAGGAGGTTTCATATGATGTCTTTAGTACTACAGTGCTGTCTAGGTTTCTTCTGTAATGAAGGAGCAGCCTAGAACTGCCTCCTATTTTAAGGTACAGCTTTATTACCATTTCAAATGAAACTGGGTGCAGGCTGCATTTCTCTTACATACAGTTTTTTTTTCTGTAGGTGTTTGTTGACTCATATGAGGTTTTATGTTTCTGTAAGGTCATTGCCTGGAGTGCTTTCACCTGAATTTGGACGTTATTTTTCACGTTAATCTGTTTCCTGATCTCATTGAATGTGGACGCACCAAGGCTGTAGGAGTGTGCAGCTCAGGGATGGGCCTTTTCCTTCCAGCAGGCACCTGGTTTTAAGCGTATTTCAGGTGCCGTAGAGACCTCCCTGACAGCACGTAGAGTTGTTCTCTAAGAGTGTCTGCCTATCCATCTCCTCTGACCTGACCAGGAATCTTGATAACTTACTGAAACAATACGCTTTGTTCTTAAATGGTAAAACCAAGTGTGATCAATCCTGCTCCCAAATGGTGTTCTAATGCGTGGTATTACATCAGAGAAGGCTTGTGGTAGGATACGGGCAGATACCTGTAAGAAAACAGTGTTGATATAAAAATCAATTTCCATGCGATTTTCTAAACTTGCTGTTGTTATATGAAGCACAAGATGTTATAAAAAAAAGTATAGAAAAAATGGTTTGGTTTGGGGCGAAGGGTTCTTTTCTTATGTTGAGAGTTCTTTGTGAAGGGTCATTTGCAATGTTTCTGGGTTATAGTCATTTATACAGAAATTCTGCCAGTCTCTCTTGGCTGAAAAATACTATTCACAATAGAAAGCAGTCATAAGGAATATAGTTCGACTTGAATGAAATAAGAATCTGCTTTTAATGTCCCATCTGCTGCTGAATATCACTTGTTGCTTGCTACTTTATTCTATAAACTAACCTTACTGATTTAACTTAATTGCGACAATAAACTCTATTGAATCAACTGAAAGCACTATATTTATGGAACTATGTTTAATTAATTCAATTTTTTATCTTTTATATTTTGATTTATCTTCTTTAAAAAAATCATGTTGCACAAACAGAGTTATGATTTTATTGTAGTTTAAGTTTCCCTCCAGTAAAATTGTGGAGCATGGGTTTTATTCTGCAAACTGCTACCCATGTGAATAACATCATGAAATGAACAGCTAGAAAATTTGAGTTAAACTTCACAGTGAGTCCATAGCGTGTGTCTTTAAATGTTGAATGTTGAATCCAGCGCCTTCAGTATTACTGTCTTTGGATTTAATGTGGAAAACACTACACTAAGTTAGTTCAGATACATGTAGCTCCTGCTTTTCCTTTAGTCTCTTTGCATTTCTTATTGTTGTTTCCCTGCTGAATTTGATTTAATTTCCCAGCTGTGTATTTTTCTTTAAACTTTTCCCTAGCAGCTTTCGGCAATCTGCAAGATATGTGAAGGAAATGGAAGGAAAAGTTGAGGGTTTGTTTTCTGCAATATGTTTTTCCAAGAAGTTTGCGAACATTCATCATTTTTTCAATGGAAAAAATACTTTCTTGATCATTGTAGGAAGGTGACAGTGCACTGTGAATAAAACAGCATCATATGGTATTCTTTTATGAAAGAACCTGGCTTTTTTATACTGTAAGCACTATAAAGATATTACTCATTAATCATTGTCTGGGACTGAGTCTCAGCTTTAGCTTGCAAGACTATTCCAAGGAACAGAAAGGGAATGGCAAACTTTTCGTATGGACTAATGTTTTTTTACCATGGAGGTAAACTCTGTGTGTGCTTTGGCTCTTGATTTCAACTGCTCATTCTGGAGAAACAAATTAAAGGAAAAAAGGCTTAAAGAAGCATGCTTTTGACCTGAAGACAGCTACTATAGAGCTTCCAGTTTTCACTGTACTAAAGAACAGAGACTTCATTGAAGCTCTGGGTAATAAAATGAAATAATGGAAAATGAGTCTGTGAGGTTGAAATAATTGTAGTGATACAATAATGTGAAGACTATTCCAAGGCACAAAGGGACAATTTGTTCCTAGTTTTTGTTTCCAGTGTCCTCTGTTATTAAACACATCTCACCAAAATATCGTCTTAATATCGAAGAACAACATTCTTAATGTCTGTCCTGCATGTGGTAATGCTGATTCAATCCTTCTTGTCCAAACTCTTCACAAACTTATACTGGCCCTGAAAAAAATCACATGTTCAGCAACTTGCCTACAAGAAGTGAATTCTTGTTCATCTTGTTCTGGTATCAGCTGGTGTAAACTCTTTGGGCTAATTTACCATTGTCATTTTGAATGAATTGCATCTAAGTGGCATTGATTCAAATTGGACTGAAATATGTGTGACTTCTGTGGAAGAAAGAAGGAATTTTCTTAGCTGTTTAATAGCAGATAGCAGAAAACGTTTGCTTCATTCTATGCCTGCTAGGAAGGTAAACTCATTAAATCCCAGAGCACGTTACTGTTTTGTGCCTTATGACATTTGCATGTGTACTCACTGAAAAGTAAGATGGTAATTCCAGCAGCTGATATTTTCATCTCAAGATGCAAAAACGTTTAGAGTTAAGGAGATGTTTTCTGGCTGTGAAGCTACAACTACATTTTCAAAGTTTTTGGTTTTGAAACCCTTATCTTCTTGTTTATCTGTGATGTGTTAGCAGCCATTGTCTGTTATCTTTCTATTTCTGATGACAGGTAGAAATACCTTTAAAAAAAATTGTTTGAAACCCTGTTTTTGCTGAAGTCAGCAGCAGCTACAGCTGTTAACCATAGTGGGACCAAGATTTCAACATCAGAATCCTCTTGAAAGAGAATTCCCACTTAGAACAAAACCAGCTTAATATTCTTCTTCAGAATGAATTTTACTAGGGATCAGCACAAAGGCTTAAGTGGAACATAAAGATAACAATTTAGTCTGGCTCTGGACCTGAACATTCCAGAGATATATTTCATCCTCTTTAAGCCGTATGGAAACAGTCTTGATACGTACTTCTCTTGTTTATAAACCATTCTAGCACATGATAAATATGGAAAATGCTGTATAGAAGAAACTATTTTTGTTGTTCTTTTAGAAATAAACTATTGACATTCGCTGCTAGCTTAAATTATATGATTCATTTCCTTGATTGCCTTTGATGGGCTCAGTTAGGGTCATCAATCTCCTATACTGGCTAAATGCCATTTGTGGCTGGTAACATTAGTGAGTTCAGAGGTACAAAAGCATACAAATCATTGAACATGTTCATATCTAGGAGGGCTGATTCCCCCCCCCCCCCCCCCTTCCATTTTTAGTGTGCTGTTTTGGGACAAAGTGGTATTACTAGGTTATTGTTTCACTTGACAGCTGTGTTGCTTCAATTTTTTTCTTTTAATGTCTTGGACTGAGGATGAGTTTCCCCATACTAAAAGGGTTAGGTGAGTGCAATAAAGGAGTTTAACTGAAGTTATATGTATGTATTTCAATGGTCCCACTTATTTGAACAACTAATTTTTATTAGCATTGTTTCATTTTGGAGAACTATTACGGAAAGAAGGTTGCCAAATAAAGCCTGTACAAGCATCAGGTATAGAAACTTTGCACTTGACTCAGACAAGTTTGCTGTTTGTTCCATTTTCCTCTTCTGAACAAAACAAAGGACAGTCTGTATTTTGTAAACACTGATTTAATAAACACAGCTAGTGTTTGCATCGTTGAAGTTACATATGGGATCTGCTAGGTTGAAACCCTAGAAATACACCTGCATGTCCCTCGCCTTCCCCCTCCCTCTCCCCTCTATTTATACACTGGAGCATTAGATCACACAATTCCTGTAATTCTACATTTTAGGAACTGTACCATAGCCTTGGATCTTACCTCTGGTCCCCTCACCCTCAGCAAGACGTCTTTGCATCTATCTTCTTGCAAATGTAGTTGAATTTGTTCATGCACTGAGGGAATGTATAGAGGCACCAGACTAATTCATTTGTAGAACAGGACTTTTTTCTTATTTAAAAGTTGGAAAGAACAGCATAACATCAGAGGCCATTTTTTTGGTTTTGTTTTTGTTTTTCTTAATCTATGACTGACAAAAAGATGGACTTAGAATTGTTTATGTCTGTACAGATCTATATGGTGAAGAAGGAAGAATATGTATGCGTACATAGGTGTATGTAAGAACAAAATTCTCTCCTGCTTAGAGAATGTATGTAAGACCTATAGATTGTTAAAGAACCATGGAGTTTTCACCCAGTAGATGGATTGCTTTTGAATATCAGCACTGAACTTAATGTTCCTAAAACAGCAGAATCTCTCACAGGAAATTAATTAAAATTATTGTGTTCAATATGAAGATGTGTAGAGTCATCTTGGAGTGGGTAGGTTTCCTGTGGCCTTTTACATACTGACTGCAAAAAATAAGCACTTTTTTTCTCTGTCTATAAAATTAGAGCTCATGCAATTGTATTTCTATGAGTAAGATTTATGGTTAAATGTAATAAAAAGTGCAGGCCAAAGTGAGTCATAGCATTCCCTATAGTGAACAGTCCCATAATGTGTGGATAGTACCATTGTCATCAATGGGACTATTCAGCCTCAGGAAGTGCTGTACAGATGGGCTTGTGCAACAGTCAGATGGGCTGGAGTTGTTCACAGTGAGGATTTTAGCATTCATTTCTGGCAAAATTAAATTGTCCTATACCGAGGGGTATATTATGTCAGTTAAAATTTGTTCTGTGCAGCTTGATATTGTGCTCACCTGTCATGTCAGGAGTTCTGTGTGCATGTATCAGCAATTTTGTCAGAGTTCGTTCAGTAGCTGTGTGTTCGCCCACAGCCTTTGTGTGCTTAACGCAATATTCGTCCAAACAGCCTCAGAAATGAAACAGGTTACTGTGTGATCTTTCTCCCTTTTTCCTGGGTGACCTCAGACGTGTGTTCTTGTGTAATAGATCAAAGTGTCGGAATACTTTAAATGGTGCCTGTAGCTCCTGAATATCAATGTTAATCAGTCACCAACATGTCCATAAAATCTGTGTATGGAAGAGCAAACTGTAAAGTCCCTCTGTATGGGGAGGGTATGGGATATTATTATTTTCATATGGGTTTGGAACTGATCTGTTTAAATCCTTTAGGCTACCGATGTTGTGACTTATGAATTAAGAAAACTGCCATTTTCTTTTCAAGAAGGGGGTGGGACATCACTTGCAATCCAGGGTCAAATCTTGTTACAACAGAAGCCCGTGGTGAGGTTTGCATTGATGCTTGTGAAACAGGATTGGGCCCTGAACCACCAGGGTGTGGCTGTCATTGCACTGAACAAATCTTTCACCTGTGGTGTTAACTTTGAACTGGTGCCACACAGCCCTCCAGTAGCTGAGCTGGCTGACGTTGCTCATGCCTCACCTTGTTCACTTTACAGGGGACCCACTCAGACAAAGCTTGAAGGAGGATTTAGACTAGAAATGAGACGTTCCCCTAGATGGGAGCTCAGCCTCTTAAACACCTACCCAGCTTTTTTGAATCTGAATATTTTGCAGCCTTTGCTATTACAAAGCAATAAAAAAAAAAATGAGGACAGTAACGTGGAGGGGTGAAACAAGTGGTATGTATTAAAGTATGTAATAAGGATAGATATCTGAATTAGGGGAATATAAACACATGGCAAATCCAAACCAGTAAATATTGTTCCAACTAACTTTTATGGCGAATTTCCTGTTGATTCATTAGGGCCAGGAATTTACCTTGAAACAGAGTTGAGGTGGAGAGTAAAGTTAATTGGCAGTAGCTGTACTTGTCAGCAGCGAAAGTGTAAATGGATTTTCTAATGCACAGTATTATCTCGAATATATGGTATGCTGTGGTAGCACACTGTGTGCCATATGCCTCACCCTTTTATGTTACTCCCTCTCATTTTTAATGACTCGTTCTGTATATTAAGTGTGGAAAGTATTCCAACAGTGAGACTGGCACATTCTTTACACAGCTGAATTGACGCGTCTGAAGCTGCCTCCGGCTACTGCTTATAGACTGCCTTGCCTTTCTTTCATGGGGAATATTTTTTTGCCTAATTTTAGTCATGCAAATCCCGCAGCGTGATGTTGTCATACAGCCTTGTGCAGTGGAGGCAGCAGCCTGCCTCTTTGTCCATATATGGCTTTTATGTTGTTGCCATGTCCCAGCTCTGACGTCACCTGAACATCACATGCATTTCATTTTGTGCAGACTAAGTGCATCAGAGGGGAAGGAAAAGGTTATCTGGAAGAGAAAGAAATATCGATGAACTTTGGACTTCTGTAATGATGGTAATGAGGAATAATAGTACTACTTAATTGTATTTTATCTGATGTTCCTGCCGTTGTCAAGAGAGAGTACCACCAAAATGAAAAAAAAAAAAAGCACACACCACAGCTCAGATGATGAGGGTCAGGGCCAGGGGCCCGGGAGCTGCTCTGTGCTAGCAAGCAGTTCTAGGGCATCTGCCCAGTGCTAGACCTGGGTCTTCCCAGCTGCATCACTAGAACAGCCACTGCAGTGCCCTGGCCCAGGACATCTGCCCCTCTCCCAGGCAATACCTAGGTAGGATTTAGGAGCTGGCAGTGCCCAACATTCATTTCTAGGTTGTGACTTCTCTGTTTTACAGCCTAAATCACTTTAGTAGTAGAGACACAATCAGTTCATTGCCAGTTGGCCTCAGTGTCAGAAAACGGTCCTGGCCACATTTACTTTGCCCATATATACATATATATGCATGTATAAACAAACAAACACATACACATATATAGCCCAGGAATCTTGGTTCTATCATGAGGAGATTTGCAAAGCTGTATACACCATTAGACATGCATGTTGAGTATCAGTGGGACATAAAAGTGTAACTCCTGCTAGTGTCCCTGAAGGTTGTGCCTAAAACTCTTCTAGTTCCTCAGATGTACACTTTGAAATACAAATTAGTTTTCTAAGTGCCTTTGTGGATCCTCAAACTACAGCGATTTTCTGGACCAAGTTCCTGTTTTCCCACCTGTTTGTAACACGTTAACTCATTTTAAAGCTTGTAAGTGTGCTTTTCTGAAGGCCTGTGCCAGCACGCTTATGCTGTCGTGCAGATGTACTGCATTTTAAGTGGTGTAATTTATTACATTTTCACCATTAAATAGGATAGTTAATGCTATGAGAAGCCTAGACTGAGCTTCCTTACCTAAGCTTGACCTCTGCCAGTTGCATATTCACATCTCTGCCTTAGTAAAGCTGTTTTTATCCCTGTTTATCTAAATTTTATAGTTGTGTTCAAGGCATCCTTGTTCCTTCCATGGTCAGCAATTTTAGTTTAACATTCCTGTCACTCTTAAGTTAAACTTTGATGAATGGATTTTGATTATCCTTTCTAAACTGCTTTTCACTGTTTCTTTCCAGTGATGGTGTGCCATTTCCTGATAGCTTCTGCCTTAGCTGTCTCCATTGCTGATGTATAATGCATGCCACTCCTTTGTCTCTCACAAATGCAGGGAAGGGACTGGTGGGAGATGAGTTCTGTGGTTCGTTTAGTTCAGCAAACTGCAGTCAACTCTGGCCATTGCCAGGTAGCTGAGGAAGTACAAGAAATTGCTCGTAAAACAGAAGGTAATCTGCCTTCTAGGTTTGGCTTACTCCTTATCCCTAATTGGTTTACTGTTCCATCCAAATTTTGCTAGCACTCTGTCGTTCTTTTTTTTTTTTTCTTCTAATTGCTTCATAACACCTAGAAAGAAAATGACTGAGTATAAGTACTTGGCTTAATCATGTGTATGCTTTATACAAATTAATTATGTGTTAGATGTGAAGTGTCTCCTTTTCTATTTTTAAATTTGTCATGTTTTCATATCAATTAATGACCTTGTTCTGGTGTCATGAGGCAGGGAGAAGGAAAACCTTTATTTGCTTTCTCCATAGTTCATCATAATGCACATTTGTCATCGTTTAACCAGGACAACATTTCTCACTGTCGGTCTGTTCTTTTCAGAAGCTAAGTAGTTTTATTTAATCCTTTCTGATTATTGTATATGAGGTTTCCATATTCCTTCTGATCATTTGCGTTGCTTTTCTCTGGATCCTGCCTAGTTCTGCAGTATCCTTTTTGAGGCTGGTTAATCAGAAGAACATAACAGCATTCCAGGTGAGACTCCACCACTGATTTATATCATGGCATTACAATACTTTCTGTATTATTCACCATCCTATTTCTTATCCTTCAAAACATCATGTCTGCTTTTTTACCACAGCTCAGCACTGAGCTGAGGTCTTTAATGAGTTTTCTACAGCGATACCAGACTATTTTCCCTAGTTTGCACAGTTAATTTAAGATGATGAAAGTATGCTCTTCCTTTTTTCTTCTGTCCAATAAGGGTTATTTTGTATGTACTAACATTGAGTTTCATTGCCTTTTTGGCGATTGCTTTGGTTTCTCTTGTAAACTTCTCACAGTCCTGTCTGGACTTGACCACCCTAAATAACTTTGAAGCACCTGCAGTTTTTTCTTGCTTACTACTCAGCTTTTGTTCCAGTTATACTTAAAAAGAAACAAACAGCTTGATCTTATACCGATCAACTTACTTTTTCAGTAAAGAAAATTGGCCACTTGTTACTGTTCCTTTATTTTTGTGTCTTAACCAATTTTGATTTATGACAGTACTTCACAACTTAAATATTTAACATACTGTTTTTCTGCTGACATTTTGAAAGGGACTTCACTGAAGTCTGATTTTTTTTTTTTGGTCTTTTAATTAAGGTGCCAACCAGGTCATGTGTTCTGTGCCCTTTTGATTTGTGACACATGAACTCCTGCCTTCTCAGACTGTTGCTGAATAAAGCTACTTCTCTGATTGTCACCACTTTCTCATCCTTTTCAATGATGGAAAGAGTTGTTGAGTTCTTGCAGTGTAATAGCAGAGTAAGTGACAGTCATAGGAGACAGGGCAAAGCATGGTTAATAACATGTCACTCACATTGTTTAACATATTTTTAAAGTCGTCTGATGATGCCTCCTCAAGCCATTTGTCTCAGATCTTAGCCTGTTCTCCCAGCTACAAAGTTTTCCTGAACATCTGAAGGCTTTCCTGTTACTTAAGGCTAAACACTGCTCCAGAAGCCTAAAACAATGGCTCCTTTGCCTGTCCATCAAAGACACGGAGGACAGGTTATTCCTTCTTTTTTTGCATTATCAGAGTATCTGTAGTTTGTTTTTAGATTTCATGTTCATTCTTTTCTTCCTCAGGGTAAACATTTTCAATCTTCTTTTCACAGATGATGCTATCTAGGTTTCTAATTATTACTGTTCCATGCTGTACCATTTCCAGTTCACACACAACTTCTGTTAAAATGCGGTTCCACAGACTGGACGCGGCTGACGCTTTTCCAGTGCTGAGCAGAGTGGAAAGGGGTAGTCACATAAACCACACAGGAGGGCAGTTTCAAGGATCAGAAAGCAAAACCAGTCAAAGAACAGGAAAGCCCCAAATCTGCGGTTTGTTCCGCTGACGATCCCAATATTGATGTTCCCAGATACCTGGCACCAGCTGACTTTGAAACTCAGTTTGTCTCCTGGGACTTTGCTGATCAGGAATGAGAAGTGTGCTTGCTGGGTAGAGGTGGCATGAATAGCCTCAGCAAGTTTGACTGTCTTTACTTTTATTTGGTGTTTTGTATTATGATTTTGTTAAACATCCAAGCTGCTGTTTTCATTGTAGAAGTATTACTGCAGTATCATTCCACACTGAGTTAAGAGTCCATGTTAAGCCTTTGCTAACTGTTGCTTTTTTAACAGTTTTCAAGGATGAGATTATGAAAAAGTAAGAGTCTGGTTTTATTTTCTCAGTGGGAAGATTCTTTGCCTTCTCTGTTTGGGAGGTGATGACAGTTGAGAGAAATCTTGGGCCCTTACCTTCACTTGTGTAAATTACCTGCTTAAACTTTTTTTCAATGTTTTCATAAATAACTAGACTGCAGTTATTGACACACCTGCTATATATTTTTGTATAGTAATGCAGGAAATATGTGAAAAATATAGCAATTACTTTACAGTTCTCACATAGTTAAGTTTGTCTTTGAAGAAAAGTGAGAAAATTGTCATATAAAAAGCTGGTTTTATGTGGTATAGATTGGAAGGAGGATTAGATTGTGATGTATTTCTGGCTTTGTAATTTTAAATAAATACCAGAATTTTCAGAACCCTTGGAAATTCACTATATATATTTGAATCAAGCTAGAGGAGTCCTATAGTTCAAACAGGAAGTCTGCAAATATAAATGCTATATGCTGTCTGTGGAATATATTGCATTTTGATGAAGGAATGGCGCAGCAAAGAGTCAGAGTTTGTAGAGTGGTATCACAGGAGTGGAGCCCATGGGAAAAAGATAAATGAGTGAAGCAAACAAAGAATGCTGCTGTGATCCTGAATGATGGGCCACTTGTGTGCGTTATTTAGCCATCCAAAGGTGTTCTGAGTGCTGCAGATGAATACCAACCCTTACCCAGCCAAAGCTGTCAGTTGGCCCACACAGTAAGGAAGAAAGTAAAAGAATGAGGCTGCTTTGTTGAACTTTCTGTTTCTCCCGCAGCTCTTAATTTTTTAAGGTTTTTAAAGCAAGTTGAATTGAACTGAACAGTGTCTTGCAGGTGAGAGGGCAGTGCTGCTTTCTGCAAAGGTTTTATATTTCTTTGAACATCCTTGGGTTTTTTTGCTTTTTGGGACATTATTGCACGCCGACCAGCATTCTTAATTAAATGATCATCAGTGAATGACAGCTGAGAAGCAAAAAAAGTTCAGATTAGGCCATCTTTGCCTTGAGTGGCACAGTCCTGAAATTTATTTGTTGCTCCCCATTTGCCGAGCTTTGTAAAGATCCTCTGATACTTCTCACAGCATTTCATCTTGATTATCTGCAACACAGTTGTGTCATCTGCAGATTTTGCTATTGCATTGCTCGCAACTTTTCTTGAGTGACTCATTTTAGTATGGAAGATTGGATGTCCCACCTTCAACTTAATAACCTATTGTTCTTTTCTGTATGCTTTGCTTTCAGATTCTGTCTATATCACGCCAGCGTTTTACCAACAGCTCAGCCTGTATGAAAGCTTCTTCTGATGACTTGTATAAAGTTTTTCTTAAATGTTTACTTACCAAATTAGTGTCTTGCTGCCATTCAGATCTTGTCAAGGGTTTTAGGATTGCCAGAGGCTAATTAGCCTAGGCTGTAAAGTTTCACCAATTGTTTTTCAGGCTTTCTTGCAGGGAGGGGGAGGAGGAAGTATCTGTATTGAAGTCTTAGGTATGACAGCAATTCACACCAACATGCCCAACCTGAATTAAGTAGTTCTGATGGTGATAACCACATAACTCTGGTAGTGTGGAGCTGAGCACGCATGCAATGTATGTCTGGAAAACTACAAAAACCTCAAATGACCAGCCAGCAGGATGCAGTTCCCTACTCCAGTTAGTGTTCTATCTATTTCCAAGCCAGCTAATTTCCCTACAGTTGTAATTAGTCTTATAAATGCAGTCTAAATACCATGAAGTGTTTTGATAGCACCATCAGAGGAT
This sequence comes from Falco punctatus, assembly GCF_963210335.1. Lineage (NCBI taxonomy): Eukaryota > Metazoa > Chordata > Aves > Falconiformes > Falconidae > Falco > Falco punctatus. The sequence goes on along the minus strand of NC_137586.1, from coordinate 15,606,235 downwards.
TTGCATTAGGACAATGAGATCAGATGTATATTTTTTTAACTATGTAGTTATTTTTGGGAAGTCTGTACTGTGGTTCTGCCATCTGTTCCATGGACTTGTAGATGGTGCATAAACTTGGCTAGGTAGCTACTGATTTTCTGCATTTCAAAGAACTGTATTACACCCAAAGTATTCCTATTATAGCACAGATAATATAGGTTAGATGTCCTTTGCATATGCTACACAGTACATATTTGTTCATTATGATAAGCTGTTTATAAGCTATTTGTGTTAACATTTGCCATCTGGTTTGCTTCTTCCATAGTTTTGTGATGTGGCTGTCTGGGGATTAGTGAATTATTTTACCTGGCAGCTTCATCATACTTGGTTTTCTGTGCATATGTCTCCACTCCTTTTTCTAAACATATCCTGCTAGTCTTGTTAGCTGCTAACTGTAAAGATCAAAAAATTGATTTTTGCCACCTATCAGCTCCTACTAAATATGCATAGATTTTCAAAGATAAAATTCTCCCACTTTTCACCACTCTGAACACCTATGAATTTTGGCTGTCTGCATTTATTTCTCACCCTTAGGACAAAGTTTTCTGAAAGGGGACATTAATGCCTAAGGAGCATACTTACACAACACAGCTTGGCAGTTACACAGGTGATTACTATAATTAAGAAAGGAGGGTCCAGTGCACAATGCACAAGCAAACACATTCAGAAGTAACTGCTCAGCACTGGATTTAATTTTGTGACCATGTCCCAGCCACTAGTGTTTTGCATAGCTCTGAGTTTTCAGTGGCTCTGTGCCAGCTTACAGCTGCTGGAGATGTGACCCAAGGTATTCAACACTTATTTTTTCAGGAGATAACTCTGACTTAGGGACCCTGCTGATCTCCCTCTTTTCCTTTCCTACAACTAGCTTTGAGCAACTGTCCCTGTCAGACTGGTCTCAAAACTCACTCCTGTGTACTAAAAGCCCTTTGTAATTATGGCACAAGGCAGTGCTGGGCTAAGGACGATAGCCTTTAGGATGTCATTAGCATAGTAATGCCCATGATTACCAGCTTGGTATGAACGAGAATGTTGCCTTGAAGAGCACAGTGCTAATGCAGTACACTGCTTCCAGCACTAGAGTTGGCACATATGGAAGTATTTAATTTCTGTCCACATGGCACTGCTTTGTCTGTATAAACATGCTTCTTGTACCTCTCTGCTAACCTTGCTTTTAATCCCTGGATCAGTTTGTGCTTTCCAGCCTTTATTACTATCTTTTTCTCTGCCTCTCCTGGGAAGATCATCCTTTCAAATCCTGTGGATGAACGTGGAAAAGGGTTTATGCTCTCATGTGTAACAGCTATTTCATTCTGTTCAGGCAGAATCCATTCAGCTGCTAGTATTTTTTAATCAACATATTCCAAAGTAAATCTTACTGCAAATGCTTAAGATGAGGATACTGTAAAGTTCAGGTGTAAGATGCAGGAGAAAACGCAAATGCAAAATCCATGTCATTACAAAGGAACTCAGAAATAAGAAATATCCATTCAAAAATTTTTTTGTTTGAGCAATTACTATTTCAGCTCCGGGTCTTCTGCCATGATGTGTTCCATGATAACGCCAAATGAAATTACCCTTGCTTCTTTAGATTTTTGACGAATACAGCTCACACAACACCATTTCAAGTCTTGGGCCTATTCCTTTTCTATTGCACTATTATACTCACATGTCATTAGTCTGAGTGGATGCTTTTCTTTCCTTTTATTCTCATTAAGTTAGATGTGTCCCTGTTTGTAAGACCAATTTGGAAATGTGAGGCAGAATTTCTCTCTCAGACAAATGGGACCATCTATTCAGAAAGTGGAATGGCAAGGTCTGGGGCGGGGGATGAACCAACAGTTCAGAAAAAAAATTTGTTCTCAGTCAGGAAGATTAATCCTTCTTCCTTAGAGAAAAAAAATCCCGATCTGCTTATTGGTATCTGTGCCGACATTTGTTGCTAGACTTCTGGTCATGAGATGGTGACCAACAAATCCAGCTAACAGATAACTCAGATTATGTACTAATAACTACAGTAGTAACTGGGGACAGTGTGGAAATAGGGTAGAGAACATATCTGAAGATGGACTTGCCAAACTGGGAGAAGCGGCCCTTGTGGGTGCTATTCAGGTTTGTGAAAAACCAGAAAGGGAAATTTCTGAAATACTGCAGTAATGCTACAATCTTCTAGAAGTGGCACCAGTGGTAAATGCAGGAGGGCATGAACGAGGGAAGTTTGTTGGACATTATTGACATGAGGATGACTAAGCCCTTCAAGAGGGCTGGGGTATAGTAGTTTTACAGAGTGGCAAAGGGCATGGTAGCCCCATGAGTCACCTACCTTATTTTAACTTACTGCCAAGTTCATACCTCCTCCTTGTTCCTGAGGTGTAAGCTAGATGTATTGCTGGTATAAACTGAATATTCCATAGTAATGTATGCTTCTGTAAAACTGTTTTATAATGAATGGGAGAAAAATGACTGGAGCTTGCTGAACACATGCTTTATGCAAATGGTCTTTTTCCCAGAATGTTGATAGTCTTCTGATATATCCTTGAGCTCTTCATGAGCTCTACAGTGATTTTCTCCTGCATGGCAAAAAACCCTACAGGCCTACAGAGGAATTTAACTTCTCAGCTAATTTCTTAATTTCATCACTGATATTTAAATACATACCTAATGGTATCTGTTTGGATTCTGTAGTTAGGTTTTGTCTTGCAAGTGGCATTCGTGTTTGGTTCTAGCTGTACCGAAACAAGGAAAACCAGTGAGCTGATGCCATTTCTGTGGGTCAAGCCTAGCGTACATTCTAGCTATGTAAGTGGGTCTGTTTTCCTGTAAATTTAATTGAAGGATGTATAAGTATTTTGAACACATGCCAAAAATATGAGATGAAGTTGCTTAATTACATTAATAAAAAGATTCAAAGATGAATAATGAGTTATAAAGCTCGTGAGTGCATACACCTACATAGCTCCAGCATCTGCCTACGTTAGAGTATGTAGAGGGCCTTACAGATGTGTTTATTTTCATCAGAATCAGGTGAGTGTTTTCCATACTGAAAGCAAACTGAGATCTGAAGAGAGTATCCTTCATTGCACATCATGGCCAAAGTCTAAACAAATAGAGTATATCTCCTTTTATATCTGCCAAATTTTACATGAATTTAATACTAATTATTTCAGTAGCTGTGCTTCTGCCCAGGCAAGAGAAATATAAGCCTTTAAAAATTTTACAGTGAAATCCCACTTGAGCCAAGCAATCAGAGTAACTGGTTTGAACAGCAGTTGGCATCAACAAGTTTCTGGATAAAGCGTAAAAAGAAATAAATTTAGAATCATCAATTTTTCAGGTTTTTAACACCTTGATTTTGTATTGCACAGTACTGTGAACTTACTGTTGTTTCCCTCCCCTTCAGTTCTCTCAATTTTTTAAAGACTCGCTGCTTCTCTTATATTTAAAATTAGGCTGTATTTATTTTGAGAAGGTAATGCAACTTCTGTGCTTGTAGTGTGCTGGTTATGGCTATGGGTGCTCTAAAATTAATGTAATAATATTATTTGTCCATGGAGATAAGCATAGAAAAATATACTAGATTTTTTATTAAAATATGATGCACTGTTCCATTCATATACTCTCATTCACTAGGAGTAAAAACTAGTTTTACCACTTTTTCCACAAAGAACTACCTGCATAGAACAGGTTTTCTCCTAGCAAGCAGAGTTACTCCTGTGTCTTACTGTGATGTTTATAATACTGTGTGTTGGAAGGGCTCATCATTCAAGCTAAGCCAACTTGTTACACAGGTGGAAGATCAATTACGTAAATTTTGTTCTGTTTCTACAAACATGCATTGCTAGAGCACAACTTATACTGACTGTTGGTTATGAAGGCCAGTGTAATAGGACGTGGATTCCTGAATCAAGTATGAGAGATTTCCAGTTTTGCACTAGGAAGTGCATAGGCCAGGTTGCCTGCTGGTGTGAAATGCTACTGAAATCAAGTTTTAACAACCTACATACGTTGACTCCCACAGATACAGGACCTCTTTATTTTGGCATCTGTCTTCCCAGAGGTTTATAATACCACTGTTGCTATTTTAGGATAAATCCTAGACAAGCAGAATCATTTAAAATCAGATAATTATTTAAGACTGATGATGAATTAGGCAAGCAAGTTAAATTTTTTTTGGCAAACACATAGTCTCATTTTGAAGAATGCAGTTTGATGTTGTTCCAGTGCAGTCAGCAGAAGACCTGCCTCTGACTTTAACAGACAAAACATGCTGTCTTTATGAAGAGTATTTTATGTAAAATCCTTGAAAAGTCAGAGATCTATCTGAATTTTAATTTGGAGTATATGAGAACAGGCCAAAGTCAAAATATGACTGGGATATGAATTTTTTAACAGCTCCAGTAATCGAGGTACTTCCTGTAGCATAAATTCATGGCTGTCCTAGCTTTTGTCATCAGAGTTTGCAGAGGTATTAACCTGACAGTAAAAAGTCTTAGGGTGGTGTTTGTGAATGCCACTTCTTGGGTGGGAGGAAGGTCAGAAGAAAGTATTTCCATCAATAGAGCAAAACTGTATTTAACTAAGTAATAGAAGTGTGGAGTTTTAAAAATAACTTTTGTGACTTTTTGAAATGTTTTATTTAGTATGTGTGATCAGAAATTTTTGTGGTAAGCCACAACAGGTCTTTGTAGTTATGGCTGGTCTTATATTAATGTGTTATAATATGAAGCTCCTAGGTAGCGTTGCTGCAGAAACCCAGTGGGCTGAGGCAATACTTGGTCCATCTGCACGTGCAATCAGCTTACTGTAATTTGCTGGTGGACCAGACCAGGCTTCAACAGTGATTAGAACCCTGTTGTGTTTTAACTTATGGAAGGTAGGGAAGACTGCAGTGGAACGTATAGTAAAACAAAACACAAATCTGGGGGAAGTGAGATACGTTGATGCTGCTGCTCCAGGGACTACTAGTGCATTTCTGTTTATTGTTTGCAAGGCTCTTGATTTCTGCTGCAGTCTTTTGGCTGGACAGGACTGACTGATTCTTTGTTAACAAACAGTTTTTACTGTAGTTCTTAAAATTACCAGGAAAATAACCGTAAGAATGGTTACCTGATCAGGAAATGTTGTGTTGTTTGGTCTTTTTGTAGTTGTTTTTTTTTTTTTTTTTTTTTGAAGTAACAACTGGTTCTGTTGTTTTTTGCTGCTGCTACAAACACTGTGCTTCTACAGTAATTAACATTTGTTCCTTACATACAGTGTCACTTCATAACAGACTTTACAGTATGTTTGAGTACATATATATTTCAGTATATATTCTGTTGCTTAGCAGTTTATGTGCATAGAAATGTCAGTACATTTAGTCAAAATGTGTGTAATGGTATACTTACTAACTTGGAGCTGCTGGGAGCTGGTATTCTTAATCAATCATCTGGGTTGATGTATGATTGTATTTTTTCAAAGGTGATATAAGCATTCTAAACTTATGTCATCTCCTGTAATGTGGAAGCTCTTTTTTCCATCAGTGGATATTGATAAGAAAATAACTTTTGAAACTTCTAAGCATATTAATCTAGCCTTTTCTGCCAGGGCTCTGCAAAATGTACAATGTAATTTTTCTGCTCATGACATTAAAAAATTGTACACTGGATATATTCAGGTAATAGCCTATTATGATAGAAGAACCAGTGCTTCTGGAGGCTAAAAAAATTAAGGTGAATTTCTGTTCATGACCTGTGCAGCCACAGGATATAAGTGGTGTCTAGAAAGATGTATAATTTAATATTTGTTAAGCAAATGCAGAGTTAAATATCTTGCTTGAAGTAAATGGAATGCCAGTAAACTCACCTAGTATACTGTGGAAAAAAAAAAAAAAAAGCACACAAATAGACAACACTTAGAATAAACTTTGTCAGCTCTTTATTCAACAATGCTTTTAAAAGATCTAGCATAGTGATAATTTGAAAATTATTAAAAAGCATTTTTAAGGGAAGGGTCTATTCCAATACTTAACTTGCTCAGAGTTTCAGTATTTAGCTCTTACTTGAGTCAGTTCAAGCAAAATATCTAAGTGACTACTTGCATGGACTTCACTGGGACTGCTCAGGTGCTTCAAGTTATCCCTGTGTTAACAAAATTATCTAGATGGACATCTAAGCCCTGAAATCTAAGCTTTTAGCTGGAGCCTTAGGGCTCTAAGGCTAAAATGAAGCTTAGAAGCTCATGGTTTTTAATGAACATAATTCCATTTGCCTTAATGGGTAATACGCTCTAGCCTTGCCACCTGGGCAAAGCTTGTGCCTTGCCCAAACAATTAAATACCATAGTTTCTAGATACTTGCGCAAGACTCCATACAATCTCCTGGACATTCAGAATACTTCAATAGCTCTCACTTTCCCGTCTCATGGCCACAAACTTCACTTGCATTTTAAATTAGAAATAATCTAATACTTTGTGAATTACACAGTGAAAAGAGATCCACTACAGTGGCATATTCTGTAAGTATTAGTAATATCTTACAGCAGTCTGCCTTCATGCATCCTGTTCTAGCTGTGCCCTATTCTGTTTTCATCATGAATTCCCTTTACTTCCCAGCACGTGGTCTGGGGTCCTAATGGAGTTAGACTGCATCCTGTGCACCTATGTATCAAGTGTTCCCTACGCAGCTGGCTTATCATTTCCCCACTGAAGTTATATTCTGCCAGGCGTCTTGCAATGATGCGTTCAGTGCCCTTTTTCCCCAAGAACACTTTTAAGGCTGGGCTTCCACAAGGAGGAAGCTCTCTGTTAATTAGGTATTTGGGGAATAGGTAAAAGCAGGTTAGCTAGAGTGCAAGGATTGTCGATTTTCTGTCCTCCAGCCCCTGAAGTATTAGGAAAAGGCAATGTAATTTGAAATAATCTCAATTTTGTTTGCTTACCTTCATAAAGGACTTTCCCTCTTGCTATCTATGGAGTGCTTTGAAAACATGCATTGACAGGATAGAGCAGATTTCAGAGGTAAAAATAAATTCACTACATACATGGTGAGAGACAATCCCATGTGTATTTGTTTTATTTAACTGAGTACTTACCATCTTTATTTGAGTACCTCAAATCACAGATCATGGGAATGTGGTTGGACCACTGAAGGTTTCTAGTCAAACTTTGTGCTCCAGGGAAGAACATCATTCACATTAGGTCAGCCACGGCTTTGTCTGGCCAAGTCCAAAAAACCTGCAGGGATGGAGATTCCACAACTCCTTTGGTTGCCAGCTTTTGTGCCACTCTGCTAAAGGGTATCTTTAGAACAAGGAAAATTCACAGCTGTAGTTTAAATACTACCAAGTCCAAAAATATCCCTCAGAATATAAATCAGGTACTATAAATTCATCAGCTTTCCAGTTTGGCATAAACCAGTGGTACTCCTTAAGGAAGTCCCATCCTCTACCAATTCTCCTGTGTTCGTTCTTACTCAGCAAAAGCGAAAGGTGATTTTTCACCTGGGCCAATTCTCCAACCTGTGTTTGTGTTGATGTGCAAACACTGGTGCTGTAATGAAGCTGAACAGGTGGCCTGCAGCTCGAAAGGAGTAGGTGGCAGAAGGACCGGGTCAGTTTATTTTGGGAGCAGTACCAAACTATGCCAGTATAAAGGGCTTGTGGAGTACAGTCTGATAAAACAGTGAAACCATGTTGTACAACGTGGCAATGGGAAAGCTTGCTGAATGATGATTAATGCAGTCCCATTATCTATTTCAGTTCTAAATTCTGACAAATTGTTAAGAAACTTTAAATCCCGTGAAATAATATTTGGTTTACAACTGGCAATATCAAATGTTCATTTCTTAAGTAAGTTTAGTAGGGGTGGAAAACATGAATTTCAAAGATGTAGAAGATTTTAGGTACTGGAAAGAAAAGTGTTTTATTCCCCTGTTCCGACACCAGCATGTATTGCAAGTATGGGAAAGTCAAAATTGTAAAACGAAATGCTGGATTTGTCCTGCCTTTTTTAAACAGCAATGCCACAACAGAAATAATTAATTCTGAAACCTCTTCACGGTTTTTGTGCAGCTTAGTATGTAGGTCTCTGGAAAATTTTCATATCCTGTAGGAGAGTGTCTTCCTCTGACCTTGACAAATTGATTTATAAACAAGGAATACAAGTTGTAATATGAAAACCACCATTGCTTTATACATATTCACTTATAATAGCTGTGGTATTACTTTTTGTTCTTAAATTAATTACAATTCACATCTTATCTGAATTCAGGAAATAGTCTTCAGATTGAAAAAATGGTCAACTCTTTTCTTGTCATCATTTGATGCCTCAGAGCAAAGATGGAGTAAAGTGTTTTCAGGAGCATTTTAAAGAGTGCAAGCATTACAAGCCAAAAACTAGAAGCTTTGGTGATGAGATAATCACTATTTTCATATTTACTTGTGGTGTAGCAGTCGCTGTGCCCTCTGCATTTTATTCCTGGAAGAAATGACAACAATGTGCCACAATTCATCAAGGAGATGTGCATGTGTTTTTCCTCCCTGTGAAGGTACAGAGCCTTTCTCACTGGCTTGGCAGCTGGATCTGTAGTGCTGCACTCTTTTCTTGTTACTATTCAAGATTGCAGACTCCAGTTTCTATAACTGATTATCTTTATGGATGTGATTCAACTCTTATTGAAGTCAAGGGAGAAATATGACTGGTTGAAAGGGGTTTATTGTGGTAAATTAACTGTGTGAGTGCATGTGTTTCCAAGGATAAAGCCTATCTGAGAGTCCACTCTGAGGGTGGCATTCTACAGGCCTTAATTTAAAATCTTAATTGTGCAACTAAGCAGACTACATACTTCAGATAAACGTGGAGAACATCTGTCTTGTTAAAACAGAATTAGAATCCGACATAAGATGGACAGCTTATAATATTTAAAATAGAGTAATAAACAGAGTGTATCCTTCACCCTAAAGTAGTGTAGTTGTGTTAGTACAGGAGACCGTGTTATCATTGAGGAAAATAAAATAACATCAAATCACCAGGAGAACTCTTGGTAGTTTACAGTAATAAGCTGGCAATATTTAGGTTTTCAAGCTGTATCAAAGCAATTCCACAGTCAGTTATTTATGATTAGATCAAAAAGTGTTTGACATCTGCTGTGTATTACAGAAGTTAGTGGCATTTGCTTTCTACAGGCTTGATGTTCGCGTAACGATGTTCTACCATGAGTATTTCTAATCAGATTGAAATTATCAGTCAAAACAGCTGAGGTTGTATTAGTTCTAGACAGTATTATCTCCAGGAGTTATGCGAAGCTAGGTTTCTTCATTTTAGCAAGTCAAAACTAGACTTTTTGAGAAGAATGATAGTTTTTTAGTAAAGGGGTATCACTGCATTTTAAAATTAACTCTTTGTTAAGGAACAGGCGTGCATGTTCTTCGTTACCTTTATGGAGTGTATTTTATCATAATTTATGAACTCAATATTTATACTAAAACCAGTATAGCGGGGGAGTTTTCTGACATGGGGATTGCCTCTGCATTAGTAGTTGGTGGAGAATGTAAATAGACTTTTGTGAAAATACCAGAATATAAAAATGTAATCCATATATAATAACAATGTTATGTAAAGATTAATAGATTTAAAAAACCTTAAGTGGTTAAATTGATCTACCTACTACTCTTTTACATGGGGAATTTCCTATGCACATGGTGCAGTTGACCAAAGTCCAAATTCAGTCCCAGCACAGGAGATAAACTTGACTTCAGTAGGTAGAACAAATGTCATGGACAAAAGCTTTATGCATTAGCAGCCTTAATGCATGAGCTGGACCTAGGCAGAAAGGGCCATGAGCCTTTGAATTTTTTTAATGATTACAGATAACAAAGGTAATTAATATATACTTTTATCTCTTTAGCTGCCAGATGCAACAATAGCACTTCACTTAACAATGGCTTTAAGTGAGAACAGAAATAGTATAAAGAAAGTATTTTTCTTTATTTCTTGGGTTCGTAGCTTGAAAGAACTAACTACCTTAGAAGTTTAAACTGGTGGGAGACCAGCATTGTAAGATGAGAGAAATATAGAGAGAAAGCCAAGCCACAAATAACTGCAATATTGTGATCCCTTAAGCCCCACAGTTAGGAAAGGAAAAAAAATCTCCTTGCTGAGAATTCAGAGAGGGCAGAGGAAATAAAATGGGTGAACCGCAAGATGGAAAAGCGGTTCCAGACTATGATGTTCTAGTGACGCAGACTGAAAAAGGTGCTGCGGCACAACTGCACTCCTGAGACCCGACAATAGTCAGTTCTATAGGAGGAAAACCACATGAAGACAGTGAGTAAGGGAAACTTTAATACTGAACTAGCCTGGAAGAGATTGCAAATGCAATCGGTTTTAGGAAAGCAGTTCTCTGTCTGAGTGGAGAACAATGAGACCTTATCCTCAACTGAAATGACGATAGAGCATGTACTGGGCATTCTGCTGAACAGCTGACAAAGTAGGGGGAAAAAGAAGTGGAGGGGAAAAGGTAAGGATTCGTGTAAAAGGTAAAAAAGCAGAGTGCTTGGGTGAAAGTAGAATGGTAGTAGGGGAAGTTTAAGGCATATGTTCACAATGGGCATGGGTAAATGGAAGATAGCGGCTGTTTCTCATAATGAAGAATGGATCAAGTCCTGGATCCATTAGCTATAGATCTCAGAATTGGTGTAAAAACAGAGATCCCAGATCCTCTGTCAGCCTTTTTGAAGGATTAACCTCTACTAAGTGGTTTGTAATAAATCTGAAGAAGTTAATTTTTTTATTTTCTTGATCAAGAGACATGCCTTGTTTAAGTCAGACAGCCTAAATCACGGAGACTGATAAGACGTGTGGGAGCCATCTTTTTTCCATTTGTCTCTATAGAAGATATTTTCCATAAATGTTGAATACGATTCTTGAATAGGATTATTGTAGGAGAAGGCTGGATGGTAAGTCATCACTGTAGATGCCAGTAAGGACTTTGCCATGTGGTTACTCTGAATCTTTTTTACAATGACAGTGAGAGACGGGGAACTGAAGAGTCTCGACCAGATTCCCAAGCTGTCAGTTTGTTCTGAGATTCTAAACTCAAATCCACATAAAGTAGTTATTAAACCCAGTATGGCTCCCTTATTTTAAAGGCACTGTCCTGTAACATCTTTTCTCTCTTTCTGTTCCTTTCTTGATCACTTGAGATCTTCATTTTGGTTCTGATGGTTAGAACTCACCACAAAAACTTAAATTGTTAAATTCTTTGTGTAGAATTACCTCTTTTCCTGAGATGGCAAACTTACACAGAGCTAGGTATGACTTATTTGAGTATATTCATACTTACATCCTATAACGCTTAAGCGCTACTATGAGTGTGTATGATTATACCTATTAATGAAATGAAGGGTCTGTGCATGACACCAAGGAATACTTCTGTGCTTAATACTTTAAATTTGGATAAGTTCTTAGAATCATCAGGATACACACAAGGAAAAAACTGAATCTCAAGTGAAATAAAGTGTTAAGAATGCTCAGTTCTGAAATGAGAGATTTGCCACAATGCTAATGAAACATAAGTTTTAACGAATGTAGTTGACATTGATGATATATTACTCAAAACTAAGTAAATTTCTGTAAAAAAACTTTAATTCCAGAAACCTTTCTATGTTTGAACAACAGGCAGGTACTGTTGCCTAAACCAATAGTTTTTCACTAACAGTTTTCTTTACAAGTGCATGAAGGAAATAGTACTTTCAATTTCAGATTGGTCCTAATGCAATGATATATTAAAAAATTCTTACCTTTACAATTCTTCCATGCAAGCAAGCGATTTCCTCTTATTCTGCCACATACAATGTCCCTTGTGATCTTGTAACAAACTCCAAGTAGGTCTTTTCCTGATTTTGCATTTTCTATACCCTCCAGCCATTCCCACTGTTGCTACAGTGGAGAGGTTGTGTGATCTCTGTCCCCTGATCAGGAAAGAAACCATGAAGACAGCACACACTGGAGGCTGGGGTTTGACATCTGAAGATCACTGACTTGGTCTTAACCCCCACCCCTCCCCCCATGATTCCTTCTTGATTGATGCACTAACCTCAGGCAGGATGAACAGAACAACTGTGGCCTCTTTTTACATCTGGGTATGGAAATAAAACTACTGTTTCTGCTGTCATCTTCACATTAAGGAAGCCTTAGAAGGCCATGGCTATGTCACCATATGTCTAAGTGTCAGATTTAGCTCTTTCATTGGTACCGGGCAGATCTAGGTCAAAATCTTGGGCCATGCTTCTGTCAAAGCTGGGGAGTCACATTTACCATCTGTGGAGAAATCACGTGAATGTCTCTATACCTCTGCAAGGAACTCTCCTAATATTCTTTCTCCCTTTCTGGTCAGTTCATAACTTTTCACATTTCTCCATGTAATCCCAGTCTCTCCATGGAAGAGATTGGTGTCCTCTATTGGGAAGTCCACTTGTATCAAGAAGAGACAAGCTGATCATGCCAGGTGAAAGAGGAATGCTGGTACCTTACTGAGAGGACTACACAGAGCAAGATATGGTAAATGAATTGGAATGATCACAAACTATATCACAAGCTGATGTCCTTTCGCACATCATTCACACACTTTTAAGGTAGGCACACCACTTAGAGGTTTGATCCTGAAGTCTGATCCTCAGGTGAGTGGACATGCTTGATTCAGCAGTGAGCCTAAGTGTATCCTCAACTGAAAGACTGAAACTTTAACTCAACTTGTTTTGTGTAATAAACCCAATCAGTGATATAGGACTAATCGGAAGCTTAAAGCTATGTATGTGTGCAATAGCTTTGCTGGATGTGAGTAGTCTAGACTCTCAGGAGTTAAACTTCAAAATGTTTAACTAACGATACAGAAAATGCAAGTCTAGGTTGCAAATACAGAAGGATGAAGCCAACATGTCTCAATAAGCAGGAAGAAAGAGAGGAATTTTTATCACATATTACTGGGAAGTTTATGTATATCATTTGTTCCTTGTTTGGTTACCAGTTAGATTTCATAGTAAGTTATTGCTAGCTTTATCTGCAGTGGGTTTTGTGTTATGAACACCTGTGCTTACAAATTAGGTGCAGTATATATTAGAGGTTATTGATGTAATGCCAAGTGAAATAAACATTTTCCCTATAAAATATATGTATTATTTGGTATGCAATTAAATTGCTTAAAGCTAAACAAAGTTCATCTCATGTTTGCTCAGTCTGTGATAGGAAAATGTTTTGCTTTATTCAAATCTTATTAAACTAATTTAGTTAAATCAATAATTAACATACTATACAAAGAAATAGAATCAATAATATTTTCGTCATTTTAACTGTAATTAAGTTTTTAGTCATTGTTTTTACTCTGACACATTTAATCCTGGTAAAGATAAAAGGAGCCCATTTTTGAACCATTAATTTGCATTTTTCTCAGCTGAAATGAATGGAAAAGCAAATATTTGGCAGAAATCAATATCAGGGAAAATGATGGGAAGTTTAAATCACTTGACATAGTATCTGTTTATCATTCTGTATCCTGGCAGCCAAAGACACTTTAATGAAACTCAAAAAGGAGAAGATACGTACTAGGATAGAATCTTAACTGAGCTTCATTCCCATTGTAGCAGAGGGCACAGAGATTGAGAAAAAGGTAACCGGTATTTAATTTTAAAACCTAACAGGCCAAATAGGTTTACACAGTAAATATGAGGAGTGCCTATTAAAACTGTTCTTGGAGGAGTACAGGGAAGAAATCCTTTCATGCCTAGTGCACAAGGAATCCAAATTCTTTGGGATTTACAAAGGACAGCAGCCAAGGAGTTTCTGTGAAAAGCAAGCAAGTCCCATATTAAATAAGTGCTCATCTGAGAATGAAACTTGTAAGGCTGCATAGAAAGAATAATGTCTAATATTAATCTACATAAAGATGCTACATACATAGCAGAGCACTTAAGGGCATTTTAATTGAATGCAACAGAGGGACTCCTGCTGATCTCTGTATGCTTTGAGTTCAATATATCACTCCTGAAAAAAGGTTTCCATTAGATGGTGTTCACTTACTTTCTCATAGTTTTAGATAGCATGACTCACTTTTGGAATAATATAAATAAAAATTGTGAAGCAGGGATTTCTAACTTGTTTAACCATAAAATTAGTTTAATAAATACTACAGTGAACCAACAAAGTTTCATTTTAATAGTTAAGAACCTAAAAAGTATTTAATTATGAGTAGTCATTTGCAATTGTGTTAAATGTTTTCATAACACATAAAACTTGTCAGCACATGTTAAATAGCAGGCAGTTTATTTTAAAAACCTCTTGCCTCATGGCTTTCAGGATGAAGTCACATATATAGATATTGTTATACTCTAGAGATGGTCTGTGTCTTTTGATTGGCAGTATTTTCAGTTCTAAAACAACTTATGTAAGAAACTTCACACAGACATCTACTGCATACAGCAATACTGTGGGTATTAAGCAAACCTATGCCTTTACACTATACAGCGCAGGGGCAATATGAGGGTAGGAGGCTCTCATATAAGATGGAATTCAACAATGCAGAGTAAATGCTAGTGAGGTGAATTAAGTGAAAATAGCTCTCTGGTTTCATAGTACACATATTGCTTGAGTCCCAGTCCTACGGATGTTAATTTATGTTACTCACATGAAATTCCAGACAGAAACATACAATTTCCTCTCTATCCGTCCAAATATGTACATGCATAGCTGTTTATGTAAGTAGTTTTGAAAAAAAATATTCAAAAACATATAAGTGAAATATTACCAGAGATGGCAAGAATGGTAATAACTTAAATTCCTCAGTCAATTCCTGAAGTGATTTGAAAAGAATATCTGGAATTTAAGAAGCTGTTCAATCTCACATAACTCAGGCAGACTTCAGGCACTGTATGTGATTTTCATGGCAGTCTTTATTTCATTTGTAAATGAACTTACTACACAAGGTAAGAGAAACTTTCATGAGAAAAGCAAACTCCTCATTCTTCCAGGCCTCTGTGCTTCTCATGCATGCTTCTCTTATTCTTCCCCTTTCACTACACCTAGAGAAAGCTTACCATGATCTCGAGCTTTTCTTTCCATCAGTGAAATCTCCTCAGAAATTAACCTTGCTACTGTGTTATTTAGCTTGAATTTCATTTTGCATCATCTCACATTTTTCACTATATTGTTGTCAAAATTAAATCAACTGAGAAGTTCCTTGGCTGAAGTTTCGTTCCAACTGTTCTGACTGTCACCTTCTAATTTCTTGCTATCAGTTCACAAAAGTGGTTCCACAAGAATTATTAACTAATTCCTCCACAAGTCTCGTTTCTGGTAGTTCAGTTAATGTTTTAAATCAAACTGTAATTGCAGTTGCATAATAGCTTTAAATAGCCATTCTTAAATCGGTTCATGTTTCCCAGGCCCATGAGGTTAAATGGTTGGTATGCCTTGTGTGTACTTATTTCTCAGATCCCTATAGTAAAATTAAAAAAAAAAAAAAGTATTTTTCCTTTCAATATTTTGATACTTCATTGTCAGAAACCAGTCCTGAAAGTCAAGTGCTCTCATTTCTGTATCCCAGGTCCTTGGGCATTGTCTGTCTCTGTTTGGGTATGGCAGTCTCGCTGTGTTACAGCCCTGCTTAGGATGTTTCATGGGCTGGGAATGCAGAACATGTGGTTTTGGCTGGACTCATTCCTGAAGTAGCTGAGACACTGTTGCATAAAGTGCCAGGGGTATTATTCTGCTGTATCATCCACTGACCTCAGAGACAGAAGTACTGAACCATTGCTCCTATGCAAGTGGTAATGCATATGTTACGGTTTTGCTTGGCTGGAAAAGTCTTTGGACATATTACAGTTTTGTCCTGGCAGAACAAAGCATGACATGTAACAAGAGAATTGGATAATTTCTAGTCTCTGTGTGTGCATGCTTTTTTTCCCCCTAAAGAAAAAAATGGAAGACAAGCAGGGGCTTTACACATCATTGCGACTGTTCCTTACTTGGAGCTGATGCAAAATCCACTGAAGTTAGTTTTAGGACTTTGTTTTACTGACAGGTCAAGTGCTAGAACATCTTTAGTGTGAATCGAAATAGCTAATAGTGCTCTAGTTCCTGAGCTTCAGTAGGTACAAGAGGGGACAGGATTTAAATTTGGCTGCCATGTGTTCTTGTGCTGCCCATTCAGTTTGTCCTTTTCTACCTACTTCATTTTCCCCTTCATTTTCCAAATACAGGAAAAGAAGAACTGGAATAAATAATATTAAATACTATTTTTCGTATTATTTCTTACAGTCAGTTGTTTCCATCTACTGCTTGCTTTATTTGTCATGTTATTGATTTATGAGTTGAAAATTCAATCACAATAGTTTTCAATAACCGTTGAAATTCTTTTAATCTCCAGTGGCACTCTGAAATACCTCTGAATGCTGCATAACTCTTTGTCAGTTATCTTGTGGTAAAAAAGCATTTCGTAATTCTGCTGTCTGCTTGAGAGATTTAAAGAAACAATCTTGTTTGCTGCTTAATAAATCATGATGATGTAGATCTTGTGCAGGTAATAGTAATGAGATAGCCTATTAATTCATTTATACCTGTTATGGCCTGTCCTATCAGCAAACAAAATTGTAGAAAATATGCTTATATACTGTTAAATGTTTATACAGTTTTTGTGAACTGTAGTTACAAGTTTAGTCCTTGAATTTAGCCTAAAAACTGTACCACAGTGTAGTGTGAATACGTGGTTGATATGAGAAATTAGTGGTTGCACAAATGTGTATGAATAGACGAAAGTGCTAGGACTGTTCTCTAGCACTAGCTTAAATGGAACAGCCCAGACCATATCAGTACAGGCAAGTAAATCCTTCCTGGGATTGTTCACTGGAACTGTCTAATTTATGAGCATACATGTTGACCGTATGATCAAGCTCTTGTTTAACACTTGAATTCTGCTCTGAGCTATTTAAAAGTTGTTTCATTAGCAATGGATTCTGGCATTTGACCTGGTCCTATCAGCACTGGAGACTTACCAGAAAGGTAATTATTAACTTATGTTTAACAGAATTACAGACAAGCTAAATCTCCCACAGCAGCATCACAGAAAAGAAAGCAGTTTAAACTACAGAAAGTAGCTTTGGGTAAGCTCAAAAAGGCAAGAGGCAGGGGATTTAGGACTTTGCTTTACTGACAGGTCAAGTGTCTTTAGGAGAATGTTTGAAGAAGAAAATATTCAAAGCAGTAATGATTTTCCCAGCAGAGTCTGGGTCACGCAGTCAGCCAAAGAACAATGAATCAATACAATATATCAAGTTCTGGACAACATAAGTAAAGGAACTCTTGCAAATGACGTCAATCAGGATTTTGACATTACGGTGATTTAAATCCCCATTCGGCACATGCTTAACTTCAACTCTGTGAGTCAGTCAAGTGAATGAGATAAAAATTAGGCAGATTCTGCAGAAAACTGGTCAAAAGCACCATTTATTTTCCTATTAATTAATTATATCTTAATTTCTTCCCCACCCCCTTATTTAAAATGCAAGGGCTTTCAGGCTGAATGTGGCTAAGAGATGTGCATTTTTTCAATATAAATCTGTGTCTTCCTACACCCTTATACACCACATATACACCCTCATGCTTATATAACATATAGAAGATTAACATATGTACACCAAGGGTATATGTGCACGATGCATATTTTTTCTGATAATGAAATATAATGCCCTTATGTTTTCATGTTGTGTTAACAATTTCTCTGTCATGCCAGCTTTGTTCTCTGTAAGACTCGGAAAGCTGAGATTTAGAAGGGAAACCCTACTAAGAAGCAGTTGGGATCTGGAACCATGCGGCTTCAAGCATACTTCCTACAGTGCATCCAGCACAATGTATGCTAAATTTATGTGGTCTTTGGCTGGTCTCTTTAATCACACCTGGGATTTACTTTGGAGCAGGAAGAGCAGAAAGTCTGGCATAAACAAAGTGCTGCTTGTGCCTCAGACTTCTCTGTGGACTCCCATAGCCTAATGAGACTCCACTCGGGTCTGGTTCCAAAGCTATAAATTCTTAGATCACTGTAGCAATCAACTCTAAGGAAAAGTGACTTTGAGAAACTTCTAACTACAGCCATACTACTAGTGTGGTGCAGTAGCTCTCATAATCAACTTATAATTTTTTAATTTTATTTTTTACTTGTTATTTATTTCTACTTTTGTTACGGATCCTATTGAAACTACTCTATCAAATGGAGATCTTCTGCTTTGTGTAGCAGGTACTCCTGCTGAGTGCTGTGTTTGAGTCACTGCTTCTTTGCTTTTCTCAGCTGGAAGATGTTCTTTGTGTTATCTCATAATGACATGCCCTGCTGACTCATTTGATTCAATCTTTGGAAAAGGACACGGTTGCTCTTTCCAGTTAGTAAATCAGAATGTGTTGGGCTGAGGGATATACCCACTAGCTTTGTAAACAAGGGCTGCTAGGCTTGGATTTTTATCTGCTTTTAAACCCAGTTCTATGTCTTTAAATACAGGGTGCACTAATTTATGTCCAATTATTGTCTATTAGATGTTGTGCGCAAATAACCTTGTGTGGCTGTGTCTAAAGCTGATCTTTTTGGTCATTGCTGGAGTGATGCCCAAGAAGCAGGACAGAGGACAAGTAAAATGGCTTTGCTCACAGGAAAATGCTGTGAAACAACAACAAGATGCAGGAAGGGAATTCTCAGCTGCAGCAGGTGCCTCAAACATCATGACTGGTCACCGCTGGAGATCCAGCTCCTGCTGGGAGCATACAACTGAGTGAATTCTCTCAGAGAGAGCCCAATAGCTATGTTTCCTGTGGCACGGACAGTTACCAACACTATGTAGCAATGTAGCTGTATGCAGTAGTACAGAAAGATCATTTGGATGGGCTTGTGACGGAATGCCACCTAAGCAGCAGCAAAGTTTTCTGCAGATGAGTTTCTTTCTGTATAGGTGGCCCATGTATCTCAAGGTTTGAAAATAATACTTTCCTGTGGAAGCTGTTAAAATAAAGCTAAGACTTGAGGGGACTCCAGCTTCCTTTATTATCCCTGAAATTGTCATTGATTCAAAGAAAAACCCAAGACGTTGTGGAATTTTTTTCCCCACACTTTTGGCAGTACTGCTGAAGTTCTCAGTCTGTTAAATGCCTGGAAGACCATGTAGATACTACACATAATTAGGGCAGCCACTTCTCTTTGTGCCTAATCCAGCAACCCAGTACGATTTGTGCAATCTAGTATGGCAAGAATTAACATGACACATCTGAGGAAATGTGAGACCAACCACACAGCTAATAACACATAAGATTGTTGATCAAATAAAAACATCTGCAAATGTTATTTTTCTTGTCTCTGATTAAGCATGACACAGATTAAGGCTGAAAGGCTTGTAAATTCTAGGCACTGCCAGCCCTTAAAAAGATGCGCAGTGTGGGTAAGAGGAGATAATTAGCTCCTTTCACCTGCTTATTTTTGCCCACGGAAGAACTAGGACAACTGCAGCATGTGCCACCTCCTTCCTTTTAGCCAATGATTCTTCAGAGCAGAAGTGGGTAGGCTGAGGACTCTGCAGATGAAGGCCATGCACCAGAGCACCAAAGTTGCACCTTTTCCACCTAAAGAAACATTAAAGATACCCCTTTAGCTAGCTGAGAGCTCAAGGATACACTTTGCAGAATGCTTCCTCCCCTATTCTTAGTCTTGGGGACCTTCTAACTCCAGGCTGTAACTATTGAGACTGAAGCTTTGACACCTATAAGGCAACAGAAAATCAAACTCTGAGGTAGTGTAGTAAAAAGGATCTCTTTTTCACTTTGGTTTTTTGGTTCCCCCCCCCCGTTTTTTTTTTTTTTTTTCCCCCTTTTATAAGAGGAGGAAGTAGCTGGTATCTGTTCTGTGCGTGACAGAGACGGTCTCTGCTGCACACCTGCTATTAAGTGGCTATGGGAGGACAGAGGTAGAAGGCAGCATGCTGAGCTCCAAGGAAATGTGCTAGAGTCCATCTTCACACTGGTGCTTTAGGATAATGACTTTTTAAAAAACCTGTTATAGCTTTTTGCAACAGACTAAAAGTAATGCTTCTACAGAGCGTGAGAGATGCTGTAACTTCTTCTTCCGCTGAGAAAGACTTAAAACCACAATTCTTATCCCTCGGCAGGGTGTAATAACCTACCAGTTTACCTGGAGCTGCTTTACAACTCATCAAAAAAATTAACATTTAGTGGCTGAAAGAGGTTTTTGTTTTGTAACCAAGTGACCACGCAGTCACTTGGCTACAAAAAAAGAGAAATAACTTGGATTTTTAGCCCTTTCCCCAGGAATCTTTGCATATTTTCCAAAGAGTTATGGAAAATAAGTTGATAGGGTCCTCATGGAGAGAGTTTACCTAGTGTTCCTGACAGAAATGTATATAATCCCTTTTTAAAATCTGCCAGCACCAAAACCTTCAATATCTCCTTGTGCAACTTATTCCAATACTTAATTGTCCCCAGTGTTAGAAAGACTTCCCCAGTATTTAATATGAATCTTTCTTCCAACAAATTATTTCTTGTTTTACCTATTGTGGCCATGGAAACATACTATGCCTTTTCTTTTTGCAGTGAATTCGTATGTTTTTAAAGATTATTCTCTCCTGCAGTGTGATACGTTACGGGTTAAACCTAATCCTGTCCTTTCTCATGCTTATTGTCTCTATAGCTCTGATAATATTAATTCCTTTCTTGTGGGTCCTGTGCAGCTAGTCCACAGGTTTTTCTGAAGAGCAGTTCTGAGGACTGGATGTGCTATTCCAGCCAAAGCCTGACTAGGGATCAGGAAAGCAGAAAGCAGCACTTTTGCATAAACATCCGAGTATGGTGTTTGTCTGCTTTTTGTAAGAGCATTACTTTGTTGACTCATATTCAGCTAATGATTCACTATAATCTGTTCTTGGAGAAAACACATAAACAAGGTTTATCTCTAAGGATAATCTTATATGAGACAGTCCTATATATTGAGCTTTTTCACTTCAAGGCTTAGAAAACTTCTAATTCATGGGAAATCTTGATGGTATTTAGTTTTGGACTGAATGAAAAAAATGTTCTTCTCTCAGTTCAGGTACAGGACTCAAATGCCTGTAGCATTGCTTAGTCCTTGTGAGTTACATCACAACAAGCGTTATTTTTTCTTTATATAAGAGATAATTTTTCAAACCGGATGCCACCCTGCCTGCTGAAAACACTCTGTTAGTGAGGGGGCTGAGTCTGGAAGCTGATCATCTTGTTTCAGCCTTTCCTTTTCCTGAAAGCCTGGGAAGGCAATGAACTGTGGAAAACATGCGGACGTTTGTAGTCTAAACTTTACAGAAAGAGTTTCTTTCTTCAGAGCTCACTTGTTCCTTACATTAAGCAAGAAACAATGGCAGGCCTGAGACCTTCTGCTTGCTGCAATGGCACACGCTGATGTTCCCAGCAATACAGGCTCAAGATCTGACCACAGCAAGCCGTACTGTGCAAGGCTGAGCTTGGAGAGCCCAGATGTCCGTGAAGCGATGGGAGGATGTTCCTCCATCAGGCTGCTCAGTAGTCACTCAGAGCTAGCAGACTTGGGTGTTGCAATGCTGAATGTTGCAGCACCTCTCTCTAGGGGAATCCACAACTGTAGTTACAGTGCACAACAGGATTTTAATGACTAATGAAAGAGGGAAGATAAGAGATCCTGTAAATCTTAGCATCTTAGTTGCCTGCTTCAGTAAAGACTTATTTAACGCTCGTTGCAACAGGGAGTGGAACTAAATTTTACTAGACCAATAAATATTTAATTCAGTCTTAGAAGGCAGGAAAAATTCAAATGGGATTAAGGGAGCTACACATGAGAAGACATTTAAATCATTATGCATGGAGCGTCGATCTTGGTGGGGAAAATCAGTTCCCCTTAGGCACAAAAGGAAATTGAACCTGGTTTGACTGCACACGAGATGCACGTGAGATGCATATGAGACTGCAGATAAGATGAGTGCTTTAGTCCATGATAAAGGAGGAAATGCTATCTTCTAACTGCACTTACTAAGTGTATGGATCCTCAAAAAATGTTAATTAAATTTTTCTCAGAAGTGAGACAGACAAGTTTCAGTTGTGAAGGAGGTACCTACTCAGAGAAAGAGGTGGGTAGATTTGATACTATTTTTTGCCGTTTCAACATCCACCCAAAATTTTCAGCCTTGGGACTTCATAAGCTATGTGTATTTCTACGTAGTAATCTTTATTAGATTTCTATAAACTTGCCTGGTGACTCTTCAATTCATGCAAACTTTCAGCATCCTAAACTTGCTTTGGCAAACAATTCCATGTCTCAGTTACTTATTTTTGTGTGGAATCACAGCCTTTGTTTGGAACATGGTCCTTGCCAGGTTCACTTTATACTAATGTTAGTCTGAACTTAGGCAGGTCTGTGCATGTACAGCTGCAGTCACCTATGGGACTGTTCTGGTAGAGGACCCAGGATTGGAGCTCAGAATCCAAAAATTCTCAGTTTGAGATTTAGGAAGCTCTTGTGACAATAAGATCATTTATTTGGCTAAATCCTTCTGTGTATCTAGACCTTGGCCCTCAAATAAATGTGTTGAAGTTGACAGGGCAATTTGCAGGTTTGCTATTTTTATTACTCCCAGTGACACTTGCACAATTTCACCCTATGTAATTTAAATTGGTTTTGTTTCCTGCTTATGTCAACAAGTCGGGGAAGCCTGTAACACCTAGTAAATGCATAAAGGTATATGTATAGCAAATATAACAGGTTTCTAGCAGTACTTGGCATGCAGGACAGGTTTTCCTGTCCTGCATGCCAAGGGTTCACCAGTAAATTAACACCTGCCCTTTCATGAGAAGTCATCATGAGGGATTCTGAGAACATAGTACAATTTAGCAGCATAAACTGTGGACAAAGCCGAGCAAGTTTTGAAAAATATGCCCTATTTTACTTTTACATTTTTTCCATGTTTTCCATCAGAGAATCTATAATTAAGTGTAAGATCTGACTATTTGGAAAGTTAAGTAATGATCTCTGAAAGTGTGTCCTGATTACCTCATTCTTCATGCAGAAACCAAAGGCAGATAAAAGGCAGTTTATAGGCAGCCAGCTGTTTCTTCCTCTCTTTTCTCCCTTTCTTAGAGATCATGCTAAATCTTATTACGGCATTAGCTTCATATTTGAAGCTTAAAAAACTAGGTGTTTAAAACTTTAATCTCCAGAGCCGAGAGTTTGGAGCTGTATTGATCCAGTGAGGAATCCTAGCAGAGCTTTGCGCTCATGTTGCCTGAGCACTTCAGTTCTCAAGTTCTATGAAGTGTCTCAGAGTTTTTACTTCCCTTTTAAATCTCTCCAGAATTACGTGAGCTACGGAAGTTTTAAAATACCTTTCTTATACACATACAGATTTTTCCAGATTCATGCTCACTTTACATTGAATGTTAGCAAGAGCAGCAAAAACAATGAAAATATTTTATTTTGTGATGTCCAGGAGCTGTTATCTTCAGTTCATATAGATAGGGTCGCTGGGGACAGTGCCAGGACTATTAACATGAAGATCATTTTTGTGTGTTTGCTTGATCATAAATTACCAGATACTCTTGGCATTGTAAAACAAGTGCAGACTCAATTTATTGTGCAGACATAATTTTCTGATACACAACCTTAATCTTGAATAACAATCCTAACATTGGGGGCATTCTTTTGAAGTGTTTGAAGCCTCTATGTATTATTAATTTTGCTTTATTAAGTTCACCTTGTCAGCTAATTCAACGTCAGTTCAGAATGATAATTGGCTATTAAAAATAAATTATTTAAATCTGGATAATAACATCCTGGTTTTTTCAACAGGTAGCTTCACAGGTCATAATGATGTACTCAGCTATCCAAAGCAAACACAGTAGATTTGTGTGAATATTGTACTTCGGGCACTATGGATATAAAATTGTTAACCAAAAAATGATAGTAAACCTGGAAAAGAGTCCAGAATTTCTGCCTGAATGCACTAATTTTATTGGCAATAATTTCAAATACATAGAAAGTACAGAAATACCAACATATAGGAAGTACAGAAGCAATCAGTTATGATTGTTTAAGCTAGCAAAATGTTTTTTGTTCAGCTAACCTTTCCATGCTTTCATGACTCAAAGGTGGCATAAGCTTTAAGTACTGTATTGATTATTTCTATTTATCTAAACTTCAAGGGATATCTGGAAAATGTAGATTGTTTTGAGTTAATTTGGGATTGGTAATGCTATTATCAATGTAATAGTAAGACCAATTTTTTATTAAGAGAGTAAAATTACACCTTCATGTCTGTAATGGTGAAAATAGGTTTCTAAAGTTACTTATGATGGGTAGAGAATTTTCCTGTGATTATATTAATCCCAAGAGACTGTGGTTTTCTCATGACTTAGGAGAAGAAGTTTGTCTAATCAAGCTCTTGTTTGGCAAATGCATAATCAAAATGAGCTTTGCAGAAAAAGCATATTGAATCCTTCAAATGCAATCTTACTTCAATTGAGAAAGGTTTTTTTTCTGTTTTAAACTGAGAAATCCCAGAAAAATTCATAGCTTGGTGCATCTGAGACAAAAAGAATTTCTGGTAGACAAAAGTACATCTTTTCAGATCACCCTGTCATCTAAGCTGTTTCTTCTTATTATGTTTATTTTTCTGGCAAACCACAACTAGGCAACAACATACTATTTGGCAATTCAAGTATAAAGAAAGAATCCAGGAAGCAATTGTGGGGAATAGGAGGATGTGGTGTGACAAGTTGTAATTTAGTTATGGATTCTAATTAATTTTTTGATAGGACATGCAAAACTAATATTTGACCACTTATTCGTCTTGCAGGCTTTCTTCTTACTCATTAAAAATGTGCTTTGTATTTTCTTCCTGGTGCAGAGATACCTGCAATTGTATGTACCGTTTATATTAAAATAGTATCCAGAGACATATTTTGCATTTAATTACTATGTTCTGAACCTAGACAAACTTTAATACACTCACTAGAATAGTCTTCTCTTTATACAGGCAATAGAATTTTGTGCCCAGATTAATTTGATTGAGTGTGTGAGAGGGGAAATCATTGGTAAATCACAGGAAAATCACTAGCCATCATGACAATACCTTTATTAGATATATTTTTCTAGCATGCAGACTTCACTGCTGGGAAATAGCTGGGAATATTTCCTGCACACAGCATGTTTGCTGTAGGAGATAGGTCAGAGGAATCAGGTGAATTTGGGTCAAGGAAGTATTAGGCAAAGCAGGCAAGTCGGGTGTCAGGACCGGGTGTCAGGACCAGGTGTCGTTCTCCTGACAGCACTGAAGGAAGTCTGATGTGAAATTGCAGAACGGCTGGGCAAGGGCGTTGTGAACAGCTGCAGCTCCAGAGCAGGGTGCAGTGTAATTCCATCTGCAAAGGGGCTGCGGGGGAGTGCAGGGATCTACAGACCAGTGGGTCCTGTTTCCATGCCTGATTATATGCTGATGTCTATAATAAAGAGTATGATCAGTGTGTGTGTGAGTGAACATGGCCTGTTGGGAAGGAGTTATCATGGCTTCTGCAAAGAGAAGTCTTGCCTCGCTGGCCTGCTGGAGCTCTTTGAGGGCATCTATCAGCACAAAGATAAAATGGACCCAGGGATGCACTTTGGATTTATGCCATAGATTATTAAAGAAGTCAGGTTGCCAGAGGGCTGGAGGAGGTTCATTCATGGACTGGAAGTTGTGTACAGGCTAGAAAGCAAAGAGCAGGTTAAACTTAATTTCTGCTTAAGTCCTTCAGCCTGTACTGTTTCATGTATTTTATACTTTATGCACAATTTTTTCTTTATGTATTTAGAGACTTTCCAAAAGTGGCTATGGCTTTGGATGCTAATTTTGCTTCTGTATTATTAATTTGGGTCCTTTGAAAATGCCTTGAGATATCTGTGCAGATATCAGAAGATACCCATGATCGGTAACAGCCTGGTCACAAATGTTCTTAGAAGTGTTTATTTAAAAGTAGCTTGGTAAAATTGTCAAAACATATGAATGCTCCAACATTAAATACAGGTGTTCAGCTCCCCATTGTATAGTTAAATAGGAGTAGTTAAATAAAAAAGTTTTTTAATAAACTATCCCAGGTTGATCCTACAGCGTAAAATGTTTTCTACATCCTACTGCTTTTCCACTAGGTCTCCCATGCTGCCAAGTACGGATGATGATGGTGTGAGTTCATGCTTTTATGAGGTCCAGCTGAGTTTTCCCAGGGTTTTCAACAGCTGCATCATTCAATTTCAGTGCAATTTTGATGCATTCACATAAGGGTAGCAGGGAACAAACAATATTCTACATTGCTGTAACAACGTGTGTGTCAGGTATGTAGGTTAGAAAGCAACATGTGCACTGTTTAGAAAAGACATAAAATGTTCTTCCAGTGCTGGCATAGCTATTAATATTAAAATATTAATATTAAGTTAATATATTAAATAATATAATTTACGTTAAAACATCAACAATTGTAATTTATGCATGACCTTTTCCTATACAAAGTCACTTGGAGCTCTTGGGTAGGGAGGCCTTTTCCTCTATCCCCATCATAAAATTAATTTACTTGAAAATTTTCAAGGCAAGTACATTAAGGCAGTGTTGTAGCAATTAAAAGCTTGTATGTAACAGAGACTTGAAGTTACCAGCTGACATAGTTCCATGCTGCCAGAACGTTGGTTTTTTTCCATCTAGTACCATTTTTCAGTAAAAACAATAAAGCAGTAACAGAAGCTGGTGCCTGCCAAGAGCTGAAGGCAGTTAACTGTGTCTTCTGCTCTGTAGCACTGCCTGGGCAAGGCTTTCAGAAGGGTTGGTGTCATTGGACTTCCAGCTTATCTTCGTCTCTGGTACAGCAGCTGACTTTAATGATCAAGCTGTGTCTGGGAGAAACAGCAGGATTTTGAGGAAAGGTATTTTACAGTGATAAAAATGTCATGCATTTAGCAAGAAATGTAAAGTTTTTTTCTTTTTCTTATTTTTCCACTGCAATTTATTGCAATTTGAGAAGTCCTTAGAGGCACTTGTTTTCAGTCATCGAGGCACTGGGGTTTACCCACTTCAGGAAAAATATCAGTGTTTTGACTGAATTTAAATTTGAGGTTAAGGGACTCAAGAAATGAGAGATTGTTTTCTCAAGTAACGGAGTAGGAAAGTGATCAGTGGTGTATCTCCTGCTTCTAGTCTTTCCTTGTTTGTGAACTGGCTGGACACTGTACCCATTAAATTGTTTATGGCAGAAAAGTTCAAATGTGTTCTTACTAAAATGCAAGTTTCTGGTGAGAGTAGGAACACGAGTAAAGCCACAGGTAAGATTATATTTTTACTTATACCAGTACTTTACCACAGTAACATGATTTATAACCATTTTAAGTCTCATTGACTTTGTCAACTGGAGAATAAAGGGATACAGTGAAGAATCTTGTCTACTTTTATTTAGAAGTGTTGCTTCAGAGGTGTGTTTTGAGGATTTTATACATGAAAGAATAAGATCATAACAAAATCTGAAAGAGTTATTTATTGGATGCAATTTATTCTTCATTTTTCCTTGTTGTTCTGAATAGCATTTCAGTAGAGTTTAGTTTGTTTCCATATCAGCTAAACCATGGTATATTTACAGGTAAATAAAATTTGCCTTTATGTTGTTAAAACATCACTTCTCCTAGCACTGAGTTGGAATCACTTACATAAATATTGGCCAGAACAAAGGCGGAATTCAAAGCCAGTCTGAAGTAACAAGCAGAGGTTACATCTATTGTCACTAATTAAATGTTACTTTGATTGCTTTTTGGCATTAGGGTTCCACCAACACACAAAGCCCATGTCCATGACATTAGACTCCTTTCAAAATGCGTTGCCCATATGCCACATGCCCATTGTAGATGGCTGGCACTAACTCCTGATCTGTGCCTGGGAATTATTTGAGAGTGTTGGATCATATTGAGCAACTGATCTCAGGGTTTCCCTAATGATAGGTGGTTGAGTCCTACCATCCAGGACGTCCACAAATAACTGTAAGACTGAAGAATGGCAGCTGAGGTTGGGTTGCATTTTTGTGCCAGCTGAAATATCCCAAAGCATTGGGATTATCTAAACTAAATTAGAAACTTTATACTACTAAACTTTAAACTAAAGTTAAAAATACAACTGCAGAGAGAAATGAAGGTTTTAGATTCAGTATGAATCTTCATAGGTTCAAAATTACCCATTAATTATAAAAGTGTTCACATGACTTCAAGTAACAGTATCTCATTCAGGTACCCCACATAAAGATACAAGTAAGAAGGTACTCCTTTCATTTCCTCTTTTAATTTTCTTCTCTTTTTCACGGAGACAATTTCATGTGACTTCCCCTAATTATCTGGCATAACTTCCTCCAATTATCTAGCAAACCATGTAGTTAAACTCATTTGAAGATACTGATAGACACTAACCTACACTTAATTTAAGCATTGCAAACAGTGCAGCTGTAGCTCATAATTGCCATACTAATTGCAAACATTGAAGTATTTCACTGTTCAGCAGACATAGCGATCTTCCACACATGAACCTCAGCTGGTGGGAAGTAGGTCCGTAAACATCTGTCTGTGGGAAATCTACTGTTGTATGCACAAAAGACCACATGAACTGAAACCTGTAACCTTTGAAATTTCTGGAATAGAAGTTACTGATGAACGCTAGGGGATGACCAAACCCTCTTCTCAATGCATGTATGTCTCATAAAATTTCCCCATGATTTTTTTTCCATATCCCAATAATACTTCTGCAGAATATATTTAGAGTTCAGAACAGGTTATTTCACACATTAATAATTAGCATCAATAAATATTGTTCAAGAACAATTAATGACAGATTCAGGCTCTGATATTCCATGAATAAGTATATAATCCTTTTATTTTGGGCATAGAAATAAGGCACAGATTGTGTAAAATGGACAAAATCAACCAAATTAATAATTTACAACACATAAATAAAAAACCCCAGAAAAAAAGTAATTTTCTAGCACATGTGGCAGTAATTAACTCTATGTTTTGGCAGTAGCGGTCCTTGCTTAGCAACCGTGGAATGAGACATTCTGGATATTTTTCCAAGTGATCTGAGTTCATTTCAGTTATCTGGAAGTTGATAACTGTATTAGAATACCACTATGTTTACACCAACTTTCTTTAATGCCATTTGTTTAATCTTTTTGTTTTAGCTTTTAAGGCCTGACTTTGTTCCCACTGAATTCAGACACACACACACACACACACACACACACACACATATATTCCGCAAACAAAATATGTGATTTCATTTGGGCTATACTGAATGTTGCACAACAATATTTATTTTATATTTGGGGTTACAGAGAGGGTAACCAATTGTAATGTTGGACCCTGATCCTGTAAACCCTTATACATGTCCATAGGGCTACTGACATCAATGGCTTTACTCAAGTAAGGGTTGCTCATAATCACAAAAGATTGCAGGATAAATTTCTAAAGGGCTGTTAGCTGAATATGATGTCATCTACAGCTCTAGAGGGGTTTCAAGCAATATTTAAACTCTCTGCAGCTACTTTTCCTATTGATTTTATACCATTCATAAAATTAAGATATGTGTTTAGAAACATTAACACTTTTATGTTTTTTAAAGAGTGGGTCCTATCTGGCTAATGTTGAAATCACAAGAACATGCATTGACCTAAACCGCTGAAGGAGTGTCTTCTGGTACAGAGAAGTGCAGGAAAGAAACCCTTTAAGCTATCAGTGACTTGCTCCAGAGTATCCTCATTTAATAAAGACAAACCCAGCAAAATCCAAAGCTAAACCACTAATTTTAATAATCTAAAACCATTATTTAGCTGGGAGCTGAGCACTTTCTGCAAGATGTGGGGATTTCAAAGTCCTGTTGCAGTTTACAATCTCACGAGATGCTCAAGTTCCAGACATTGCTAAGTTATACAGCTCAAATAAGCATTTACTAATTAACTTTGAGATGGGTTGAGCACTTTTCGCAGGGGATTGCTTCTGAAAGAAGGTTGATTTTTGATTAATTGTTTTATAGAAATTATCTGCATTTACAGAAATTACTGATTTTTGTCAATAAAACTTCCAATCCTTATTTTAGTTGAGAATTCTTAAGCTTAAAAATGTCAAAATATTTTTTCCAAGTATTTTTTTAAAGCTTTTGTGCTGGTTTTTGGAGAGGAAAATGGAAGGAACTGTTTTACATTATGGCACAATACAGTTTTGAATAAGAAGTGTATTTTGGAATTACTGTTGAATCTCAAAATTGGTGTTAAATATAAAAGAATAAAACTTGATTTATAACAACAGAATTTGAAACAAAGAACTACTATAAAGTAAGTCTATATTTTGCAATAATATTAATTTAAAGGTGCTGTGGAAATCACAGTTTCTCGTAAGTAAAGCTCTTACAAAATTTCTCCATTCTGAGTTCACACGAGAGGCGCTATTTAGCCATGTTGTTTATGGTTGCTTCCAATTTGCCTTGTTCTCATCAAAGTGCATGTCTGTTTCTTTGGTGTCTTTTGAACCTTGTATAAGGCAGCCCTCATGATTGTATATTGTTTCCAGAAAGTTTTGTGATACTGCCCAGTCTGGTAGCCTGTCCGTCTTTGTTTCCATCTTCAGCTCCTATGTTTACTTTTTTTTGGAACTATAGTCACTTAAATTATAGCTTTAGAATACAACTTGGAAGTATTCTACAAATAGAGCTAATCATGTTCATGTTAAGAGTTCTGTAACTCTGACAAAGAAAACGTCTCATGTTTTGGTATCCTTGCAATGCTGGTAGTTGAAAGAAAACTTTCATTACTACAGCCTTTGAATCTGTTATTGGAGTTGCTTGCCAGTCTTTGTAGCATGACAGAACAAAATCAAATCCATGTTGTATCTGTTGGTTTAGGACTTTTATGAATTTTCAGGGGAAAAAAAAAAAAAAAAAAAGGGAAATTTTTGTCAAGGAAAGAATGTTGTTAATCAGAAACATCAGGTATGACCAGTCCTTACCCGGAAAGGGCTTAGGTGTAACCACAGTGTGGTATTTTTTCATGTCAAGACAAAATTTAAAAAAATATAAAAGCAAGAAAAAAAGTTCTGATTTCCTTTTCCTGTTTTGGACATCATTTTGAGTGTGGGGAGAATGCCATGGAAAATGTAAACATTTCAAGAATCTAGAAATTGGAGTACATTTTACATGAAGCTGATATGACATTGCTTTGTAACTGCGAACCTAACTGTTCAGTGTTTAGTTCAAAACTCCTAATGCAGGTATCCAATAAACATGAAAGCCGAGTTGATGGAAATGTCGTAGCAAGAGAAGTGTGTGCCCTCAGGAAGGCAGGCAAAGAGCAGTTCCCTGTTTGGAGCAGTTCATCTTCTGCGGAGCTTCTGTTCAGCTGGCTTTGCTGTCAAGCACTTTTTCTGTTTCTTGGAAGATCTGAATGGCGAACACTAAATTAAGATGTTTAATGTGTTTTGTATACTTTCTGTAAACATAATATAAAAATGTAGTTTATGGTTGCCTATGAGCAACATGACATTTACTATTTGTTGACAAAAAGATAGAGACATTAACTAGAACATTTACAAAAAGTAAGCTTTAAATGGAAGAGGTAATCTTTCCTAGTTAATGCACCAGGCCGGTATGCTGGAGATGTGGCTCTGCTTGTAGTTCTTCCAGTAACTTTTATGAATTTGGACAAGTCTTTTCATGTCTTCCCATCTCTTCTTTACCTTATCTTTTGACACGGTCTTGAGAACATATGTACAAGCAAAAATGCTTTAACCTCATCTGTGCTTTTGGATGCTGTTTTAACAGACATGAACAGTGGTTGTACTTCATTCCTGTGTGCAACCACTTCAGCTTCCCTCAAAAGCATGCGTCCAGGCTCCAGATAGAAAAATAAATATGGTTCTATTTTCTTTACTTATATTAAATGATTAATTAAAGAATTAAATTAAATTAAAAATAAACAGAATACTATTGATACACCTTTATTCTAGCATCCCAAACGAGATACTGAGGAATTCTTCAATTGTCTTCCTGAAAAGAGTTTCAAATCTTGCTGTTTCTCACCCTCAGAGAGCCACGGATTTAGGATGACTGAACATCCTACTGAATGCAGCTGGCAGCACATGTGCCTGGTTCCTGTGGCAGTTTTTATTATTTTTATATATATATTTATATATATATATTTATTTATATATATATTATATTTATATATAATATTACCTATTACAATAGGTACATATGTGGCAGAGCACATGGAGAAGCACTAGCGTGAGCGCTGAAGCTACTGCCGCTGATCTTCAGAGCTTTGCAGTTCACATCAAGGATCGCTGCTTAGTCTCAGACTATATTAAATGTATTTCATGCACTCAGCTTTAGCATTGCTTCCCAAGGAAAAGGAAGTGGTTATTAGATCCTTGTGAAAGAGGGAAAGAACTTGTGTACTGCATGAGAAAGCAGTGCAGACTGCTGTTCCTGCACGCTGCTGGACAGAGACACCTGCCACCGTTGGACAAGAATTTGGGCAGATTGCAGGGACTTTACGCTACCTGAGATTCTGCTGTGATGACTTAATTCCAGGGAGGCGCCATCTCCTTGTAGCCGGATTTCAGGGAACAACATAAAGCTAGCAGCAGCTTACTCTGCCCATCCAAAGAATCTCAGATAATGAGGCCCTCTGGGAGACGTGTGACTATTTCCCTTCTCCATTTTCAGGCTATCTCTCAGTACAAATTATGCCATTCGACAAATGAAAGACATCATTGATGACTCAGGTTGGGAAAACAAGATTACCAATTCAAAATGTGCTATTTTGCAGAAGGTGGGAAGAAGTGGTTACATCATTCAGGATACTGGGGCACTTCTCTCCCATATTGCATTTCATTTGTCATGACAGCTTCTCAGTGCCAGCTTAATCTTGCAGCCCTGTTGTGGGAGCTGATATCCTGTAAACTTGGAGTGACTTAATGGAACAGGAGGCACAATGTGAGGTCTTTAATTTAAAACAACATGTACTTTTCCTTTCCAGTTAAGGATTTGTTTCACAGATGTTTTGCCAATATTTGAATAAGAGTCTGCTACCAACCTTTTGGGTTTTTTTTCCCCTCTCCCCAGCAAGTTTCCTCTAAAAGTAGTGTACAATTACAAAAAAAGTGCATGTATTTGTGCAAAAGGAGCTGGGGGCCTGGAGATTACATTCAATTTGGATGCAACAGAGGAAAGAGAAAGAGGGGGAGCATGCCTCAAGAAGGAAAGTGTTGTTAAGTGGACTCACTAGAAAAGTTTGCTTTTTGCACACTGTAAGTTTTGAAGGAAGACTAGAGGGTGGAAGCCTTGCTGGTGATTCAGAGTACCTGGAAGTAGAAAGAAACCTTGCAGCTCCTTGATGTTTATGCAATAAAGTCCATTGCAAGACTGTCTCTCAGCTCCAAGTCTGCTCTCTCCACCGTGCCTTTCTATGGATAGGTGGGTTCGTACACATTTTGCTGGCTTGAGGTGGCCCTCTGTTGCGTGTGTTTTGTAGCTTGAATCCATTCAGCAGCATTCAAGCAGGACAGGCAAGTTCATCTCTCTGCTGGCTGTTCAGGCAGCCTGAGATAGTTGTTTGGGTTTTTTTTTTTTCAGAATTAGGGTGTACTTAGGAAAGATTAAGCTTTCTGAAGAAAGGGTTAGCTATCTGAAAATCAAGCACACTAGTAATAAGGTCTGAAGTAAATTTAGTTCTCAACAACTTACATCTTCAGGTTTCCAAATCTGACCAAACGTTGAGTTACAATCTGGAAGAGAGCTGGTGTCTGTCGGTTGGTTTCCAGTGCTTACTAAGAGGCTGATTACCTAAATGTTGTGTGCTGTTTTCCACTTTTTTTTCCGGTATCTCTATTAATCTGGGTTGGTACATGCATACAAAGGATGCAAGCCAACCTATACAGTTACATTACCAGTCTCATTATTCCATACTCATAAACATGTTACATATTTGGATTTTTTAGAGCAGTTGTGTGTTCACTGCAAAGCCTTATACTGCCTTTTCAGCTGAAACAGAGGAATCATGATAATAATCATAGTAAATTCTGATATGTTTTGTGGTTTACACAGAGTGTCTCATGATATCAAGACTCACGTATTTTTCATGTGGTTTTGAAATCTCAGCTCTCATTTCATAGAAGGACATTTTTAGCTCTCAAGATTGTGAAAGCAGAAAGAGGGGAGAAAAAACTGTTACTATCTCATTATCCGGGAGTGATCAGCATGAGCTTTGAACTATCAGCTTTTGACAGTATGCACTGAAAGTAACTTATCACCAGACAAGGTCAGGGAAGCATGTTGTTTTGTATGGTGTCACAAGATCCTCCTCTGGTCTCAGTGTTGATGTGCATAAGGCATGACAAAGCTTTCAGATTTGTTACGGGCAGCTGAAGCACAATGAACTAAGCCTTTTTGCAGAGTGGCAGTGCAATAATATTGTTAACTGTGTGATTTGCATTTATGGCAACTTGTTGGCTTTTCTCAAGAGTATTCTGTTTTGCTAGACTGTGAAGCATGTTATTTGCCTCATCTTGGTTTTTGGTAATTACAGATGTTTCTGTGTCTCTGGATATTGTTAGATTCATGACAACTGGATAGCTTCCAGCAGAGGACTGAATGGTGGGAAGATAACAGACAGTTATATTTCCTCGGAACTGTCAAAACTCTTTTAACTTTGCTCTCATGGAAGTTCACAAGTTGTTCATGAGGGGAAAAAAAATAGTGTAGTGGGCTCATATGTCTACTGTCAGAAGAGGATGCCGTTTCAGGAAACTCTCTTTGTCTTCCTGTCAAATGCTGTAGGTCCTGACTTTCAATTTGAATAAGAAATTTGTTGGGGTTTTTTATATGCAAAACTGAACGTTATCATTTGGACCATGGGCACTTGCCACATCAGATTTTGATGGAAAGAGATACAGCAGCTTTCTTTCACCAGAGCTGTGGGGCTGTGGGTGACTTTTCAGCTGACTCTTTGCAGACTCCACAGCCTAATCCTGCTGCTGCTGGCCCTTGCTCTACCCCTTTTTCCCTAATCCATGCTTCCACCACCACCTTTTTCTCCTCCTTGTTTGCATTTGCCAAGCAGCTACTTAGGAAATCTCAGCAGAATTTGAGATCTGGCCCAATGTTTCAGCTGGTTGATGTATTTCAGCTGTATGGGAGATGGTAAGTCAAGAGCCTGAGAAACAAGGAAGTGGGGAACCGAGCTTGGTCTTTATGAGCAAACCTTGTCAACATAACTTGCCAGATGGTGCTGCTTAGAGGGTTGAGTTTACTCTGAGAGCAGGACGGCAAGGCTGCTGAATATTTAAAGGTACAGACTGTTTCCTTACAGTTTCCTACTTAAGCATGCATGTCACACTGCCTGCAGGTTTGCAGGGTTGTGTTGGTTGCAGAGACTGTAAGCTAGACCAGGTTAAAATAACAGTACAAAGCTTGCACTTAAAATTCAGGGAACCAATGATGTCTTTTATTATTTATTAAGATGACAAAATTAGACCTTTCCCAATAGCTGCAATCATTAGGAAAGCTTAAATAAATAAATAAATAAATAAATAAATAAATAAATAAATAAATAAATAAATCACAGCTGGGTCAACTGAAAAGTGAAATGAAAACTGCTTCCACTGAATTATGTATACCTTTCCTTCCTGAACAGTGAGGGAATGAGGATAAAATTGGTTTGTCCTATATAATTCACACAGGTGAGCTGGGAGTGTACAGGAAGTGCATCTTGAAGAGCGGCATCTTCAGTTGACAAGATATCCTTGTACAAGAAAACCAGGAAAATCAGGAAAAAAAAATCTAAAAGAAGTTTGTTAATATGTGCAAAATGTGTGTTTCCATGGATATAAATAAAAATGGAACCAGAGCTGATGATAGTTAATATTGGTGGGTCAGTTACTCTGCATACCTCATGATTACTGAATTAATCAGCTACTCAGGAAATAATATTATGTTGATAACATAGCAGTCACATGTTCCTGTATCTATACATTTTAAATGAGGTTGTGCGGATTTATTTGTTGGGGGGAGTTTGTTTGTTTTTATACTTTTAATGTTGGCTGTGCGGATGGTCTGCAAGAGATTAATACTTATTTGCAGAAACGTATAAAATTATAATTTCAGTTAAAAAAGTCTAAATCTTTTCAAACATGTTCTAGAACTAACTAGCAAATAAAAATTGGATACTGTATTCCACTCTCCTGCTTTTGATCCTGGTCAAAACCAAGAAAAATAAAGCAATTTTCATTCTTTGCAGCAAAAATTGATGAGTCTGGTGAAGTTGGATAAATTTGATCTGCTGACACACAATCTTTAAAGGAATAGTTCATTAAAAAACCGTCACCAACAAAACAACACCCCCCTCCCCTTCTTCTCAGCCTGTAGTTCATATCATCAGAAACTGGAGTACAAATAAGCTTTTAATTAGATTTGGTGTGCTTTTGTTAAATAAATAAATTTATTTTCCATTAGTGTGTTGAGTTTTCCTATTGATAAGGAGTGTCAGAGGGCTAATTAACTAAGCAAATATTTTCATAATTAAAGTGTTTTCATAACACCAAAATGCAGTAAAATAATAATAAAAAAACCAACCTCTTCACATTACAGAAAATTCAGTGGTCTACAGTAACATTGGAAAGTCCCTCTCTGAAACCACACTATCTCAGCTGTGAGAGTCATCTTTGCTGAATAGTGTTTCTCCCCCTCCCTCTTAAATATTTTAGCCCCCTGTGAAACTCTGTGGCTGCATGTGAGAACACTGTGTGGTTGATATGATGTGTCTAATCTAACTGGCAATTTAGGCATTTTTCTGGGAAGCAAGTATTTAATACCTTTCCATGAAGGAGAAAGCTGAGACCCACAGATTTTCTTGATTCAAAATATGTGTTTAAAAAAGGCCTTAAATTCTATTATGTTTGTTCAAATGATTTTACTACGTCTTTCATCTTGCAGACTAGGAATAACAGAAAAACTGTAAAGGTTAATTCTTCACTAAAATTACTATGATGCTAAGTAAGAAAGTTGTTAGCACTCCCATTGAAGAATAGTATTTGTCTTTTCCTTGTGTCTTTTGCTCACACCAAAGACAATAAACCACAACACAATCGTCTGTCAAATATGCTTCTTAAGGTTTTAACCTAAACCCAACCATATTTGTAAACTATTACAAGCTAATTTATTTTATTAAAATGCCAGTTGAATACTAAACACTACAACAGAATTACTAATTTAAATAAAATTGCTTATATAACATTTTAAAAGCCAAACAAGTTAAATGGAATAAGTTAAAGCATCAAGAAGTCTTTCTAATCATCTTTCTTATAAATCAATACATTAATTTATAGTTCTTATGTAGTGATCATGTTGAGAAACACAGCAGTTTTGTGTAAGATGACTATGACATAGATGAGTATCAAAATTTATTATAAGAATTACCTTGGTGGCTGCCAAATTTAAAGCCATTGAGGATCTAATTTTATTTCATAATTGAAGAAAACTGCAGTGTGAAATTACTTCTGCAGTATAATATACACAGTAAAAGGCTTTGGACTGCCTTAAATGCAAAATGTCTCTGGAACTCTGACTTGGAGTAGGACTGTACAAATGTAATTTGTCCTAGAGATTATGAAGACTGACATTGATTTGAAGAAGGCATTACTTCTGTATACTAGATACCTTGTCACAGATGCTTACTAGAAGAGGAGAACTGTGGCCAAAGTTTGGATTTTAAAAGAGTACAGATGGCTAAAATGAGAGGTAGACAGACTGCCAGTTATGTATTTGAAAGTGGAAAAACCCTCCAAATGCCTTGGCTAAGAGGCTAGCTATCACAGCATAAGCCTTGCCATGCTGTATCATTCAGAGAAATTTTAAAACAAAGATAATCCTTGAAGATTTGCCTTGTATATATCTGATCTTACCTTGATCTCATTCCTCTCTATGGCTGCTTGAAATAAAGAAACACTGAAGAGCACCACAAAATGGAAGATACAGTCCATGGTACTCTGACCCTGCTCAACATACTTGGGCGTTACAGCCCAATGGGCAGCAGTGAGTTCAGCACAAGCTTCAGCAATCTTCCTTTAAAAAAATCTGACTGTAAAAGGATAAACACTATTATTCATACTGGGACATATTGTGGAGCTTTTGGTGAATCCTGCATTTTGGACTGGACATCAGGGTATTATGGCATCTGATTTTTCAAGGAATTTTTGTCACCAAGGTGCAAAGTGGTGGTGGCAATCTTAAGACCTTGTTGAAGTTCAATTTTCCAGCATCAGCCTTTGCTACAGAGAAAGTTTAAAATTAATTTTAGATAAATAGGCTACAAGCTGACATGATGTTTTCAGTCTGAAGCTGAAAATTTCAGAACATGAACCAGAGGTTATAGTAGAAGTTGTTTCATGACAGCCTTAACTATTCACTGCAATATCAGCATCCACTGCATTAAATTAAGAATCAACAGATTGGTCACAGTAATATGTTATGAAATTAACTTGTTCTGGTGTAAAGACAATACCTTACTAAGCTACAGAGACCAGATTCTTTCATCAGTATTTGAATTATCTTTAGGTTAAATGAAAATAAATGGACAGTAACAAAATAACATTTTAAAAACACATTTGCAAAACAGTCCAGCTTGCACCCTGTTTCACTAAAATGCATGGAAATATTTGTCTAAGTGTGGATTACTTTCATGAGAGGAAAGGCCTTGCTGGAAATTATCTTAAAAATTTTGGAACAAGAGAAGAATTAAGAGTTATGGTCAGACGAGAAGAAAAAAAGTTATTGGAAGAAGTTATAGTCAGAGAGGGTAAAATATCCCAAGATTTCAAATTGATGAGAAAAATGTAGATAATGTTTCTTAAGTTGGTATGAGCTGCAGAGAAGCAGATTTCTGGTCCAAATGTGGAGAAATTATGGAGAAACAGGAAGATAATACCAAGTACTTGAAAAGGAGTAGCATGGCAGAATAGTTCACTGATGGATTCTAGAGAAAGACTAGAGACAGTTTCTAAAGCATTAAAGACTTTTTAAAATCAGCATTTAATAAATTAAATAGTATCTCTTTATGTCTCTTCTACCCTTTTTCATTTCTAAACAACAGTTTTGCCGTTTTTTAATGATCACTTCAAAGCTATGGCTTCTTGTTCTACCAGTTGCGTACATAGACTGGGATCCATGTTGGTCAGCAGCAAGTTAGACATCTAGTCCAATGCTGTTTGTTTAGGTTATCTCCGTAGTCTGTGGCGGAAGAGGGCAATCATACCTTTGAAAGATAGGGTATGTAGGGTGTGTTGTTCTTAGGAAGTCTCTACCCTGTTAACTACAACAATAGTTTATCCTGGATGTGTACCTTTCATATGGTTTATAGTTGGTGATATGAGTCTGGCCCACAGATGGGAAGACAGGCCTTTTGACATGCTACTTAGGACCTAAGTTATTATAAGTAAATAAAGAAGAGATAAGGGATAATGATGATTAACTGTAATAACAGTATGTTTATGTAGTTCACATACATGTAAAACTTGAAGTTTTGTCATTAAAATGAATACGTATTTGTCTGTGACATGTGTATGTGGATGTTTCATTCCACAATCATAACAAATTTTGGTAGAAAAATAGTTATCTCTGCATGCGACTTTTTTCTAGAAAGGCTGACCCTTTTGTTGTACGAAAGCCAGTAAGCTTTGGCTAGGTTTTCCCCGGCCATGCTGTTTTCTGAAACCCTGTATGTTATGATGTACTCGTGGAAGACAATGTGACTAAGTAGAAGAACTTGTTCACAGAAACAGTGTCTCCTAATCCAGTTAGCTATTTAATTGCAGGTCTGGGAACAGCTTGCTTCTGCACATATTCAAATTTTAATTGTGTGCTGAGTACAGATCTTTGTATTATTTCTGAAATTCAGAGGCTGTATCACAATTGTACTTAGTCAGGGAGCTTACTGGAGTTCTAAGGTGAGTGCATTTGCATGGATGTTGAAAATAATAAAATTCAGACTATGCTATGCAATTGAAGCAGTGACCAAAACAAACTCTCCAAATATTTTGGAGGAGCACAAGTCCATAGAAGCAGAAGTCCATTTAACACCATGTTTTTCTCAAAGGACCTCCATGTATTTTTGTCTCCAGCTCTTGGATCAGGACATCTAATTCTCACATTCAATTATCCCTACTTCTGACTTACCCTAGGAATTTCTGCAGTCAGACATTTCCTTGGTCATGGCTTTGAAACACCAGTGTTTTGAGTTCCTTCTGGGTAGACAGTCCTCTCCCTCACCAGCACCTCTTCTGGCTCTTGGTCCTCTTTTGCCATAGGAGCTTTCCCCCCCCCCCCCCCCCTTTTTTTTTTTTTGCTGGATCTATGTCTAGATTCTACTTTTAATCTTAAAACTTCATTTCTCACTGTGTGTTTACATGAATGGACTTCTAGGCGGAGTTGCCTTGAGACCTCTCAGCCATGTGGGCAGAACTGAACTTTGCCACGCAAAGAACGGCAGGCCATGGCCAGGCTTCTCCCACTATTATCAGGGAAGGAATAAAGCCGAGAGAGGGAGGGAGTGAAATCAGCTTTGGTTTTGCTACTTCTGCTGCTGCAGGTGCAGGCAAGAGAGAAAGAGGATCTTGCTTTTGGGAAAGGTCTCTGGGTTTCTCATTAAATCTTGATTCTGAGTTGTTGGTGGTACCAGGACCTGTAATCTTTGCCTTTCCAGTGCCCTGTGTGCTGTGAGTTCGTGGCTGCTTTGCCACCCTCTGCAGAAATCTAGAAATCTGCCCAAGGTGAATGCCC
The DNA here is from genome assembly GCF_963210335.1 of Falco punctatus. NCBI lineage: Eukaryota > Metazoa > Chordata > Aves > Falconiformes > Falconidae > Falco > Falco punctatus. Next base: position 15,565,306 of record NC_137586.1, on the reverse strand, counting down.
TCGCCTTTGTCTAGACCTAGCCCTGATCTCCCCTGTGAGAAACACGCTGTGCATGTGATGCCTGAATTCCCTTTGTGTACCTTTGTGTAGATACATAACTGCGTTACCCTGGGAGGTATAGCTCACATAGCACACACAGCAGAGGTCAGAATATCTTTCTCCAACACAGTCAGTACAGAGCCTTGCCAAATTAACTTTCTTCATGGAAGTCCCTCAGAAAAGCTTGTTTATATTGAGCAAACAACTTTCTGAGGAGGAAAAAGAGAACAAACAGTTATTCATGCAGCAGCATTGGTTTGGCTAGAGGAAATGTTCCTAAACTCTTACAATTGCTTTTAAAAGCTAGCCAGTGTGAAACACAGAATTAACATTACATTAAATGCAATTTCAAGTAGCTTGCAAAGAAAGATCTTTACCAAGGACGATTGTCTCCAAGCACTTGGGGTACCAGACAGGCAAAAGGAAGAAGGTGACTCTTCTCCGACAAGGAGCTATGAACTAAAACTTTGTCATCGTATTACATGCACGATAGAAATGAAATCCAAAATATTTAGCCTACTTAGCAATTTTTAAAGTAATTTTAACCTGAGGCATATTTAAGATGATTCCTTCCGTCTGATTTCTTTTAACTGCTGTGTCTTTACTTGTCCTTATCTAATATGATTACTTTTAATTAAGGCAATCTGGATGTGGACTTGGCAGCTGTTGCAGTGGGTAAATCACAATCAAGTTCTTGAGTGCAGAGCTGCAGAGGGGAAGGAGGCGTTTGGGTGCCGATTCACAAATGATGCATAACATTCTGCATTTCCATGTGAGAGCTAGGTGTGTTGTCATCTTCTCCTGATAGAGCACATGGGCCCAGATTCATCTCGTCTAAACTGTGGCACTTATCTGAGGCATCTAAACTAGGAGCTTACTTAATGTTGCCTTCGAGTCTAATTGGAGAGAAGCAAGCACCTCCAGAAGGTAATTCAGCTCATTTGGGATGTGGCTGATTCCCTGCAGGTGACCTTAGCTGACTCCTTTGGCTGTGCAGAAGGCAGACAGTGACCAGTGTGTCAGTTCATGTGCCTTAGGTAGGTATCTACGGTTAGATGGGGAAATTTAGGCCAGCATACTCTGCTTGGTTGTGTTCTAACCCTCTGTTAGGCTCTCAGGCTTTGTATATACTGAATGGAGAGACAAAGGTAGGTAAAGATGAAATCTGGAACAGCCAGCGTGCTCTGCAAAGAATTGCCTCAGCCAAGGAGAGCAGTGTGCATCAAGGTCACAGTGCTGTTAATAGCTTACGTAGCGCACAACACACACAGCTCTAAATTGAGGCATGTTACTTTGCCTGTGCCTTGTCCATATAAACATGCACATTGCGTACAGTTTCCTACTACTAATAAGAGGACAGACAACTTTAGGTTTACTTATCTTCTTCAAATCCAGAAGAAAATCTGTGTATGACTCTGAATCCCAAACAGTGAAAATGTGCCAGGGTTTCTTCTGTATGTGAAAGTTCAGGCTGTTCTCCCAGGGAGAAGTTTTTTATGTATTTGTCAGACATAGCAATTTGGTCAGTGTTTCTGAATGGTTTACCAGCATACTACTCTAGGCTTGAGGAGTTGTACAGCAAATGAGGGCTACATCCAGATGGGATTTTAAGTATTGCAATGCTGAGGCTTGCTGTGCTAGGTATTCAGGCACATACTCTCTACAGTGGAGTCCAAAGCTGAAAGTGGCCCTTGGTGCCCTCTGCAATGCACAAGAAGAAAAAGGTTCCCTAAAGTCGGATTCATAACACAGCAGCACATTGAGCAGGGACCCATATGCATCGTAAGTGGGAAGTCTGGGAACCGCAGCGTGGCTATAGTCATTTGCTGTTGAATGTTGAAACAAGAGTAGTATATATCCTAATAGTTCAGAGTTCAGCAAAGGATTAATTTTACTTCTGAAATGGCAGGCGGCAGTGCTGTTCCTATTTCCCCTGAGTCAGCCTGCGTACCCATGGCACTGGTGAGGCTGCTGGTTGAATGCACTGCCACCTTAATAACAGAGGCTTTAATTCTTATGTACTACTTAAGTACTTCAGCAGCAGGGGAAAGCCAAGGGGGTTCTTCCCAGAAAAATAAGAAGCACATGGGATGATGTTGGAAATAAGGCATGAGGAAACAGAAGCCATGTTTGGTTTGTGTGTGAAGGTGCCATTTCAATGGCTGTACAATTCCCACAGCAGTCTTTCAGTGCCAGGAAGAGTGAGTGGGCGGCAATTTGGATGGGGGTGCTCACGCAAAGATCACAGGAGAAATGCTGGCAGCGGTTCCTCTCCTTTTGTTTGGGGCTGTGACACAAAGTGGATGTGGTAGGATCAGTATTCAGGAGGGAGTATACAAATAATCCCTTGACTGAAAATAGTTCCACCAAGATGTTAGTCATCTGGGGTAGGACCCAAACCACAGCATACTGATTGAAGAAAGCTTAGGATCTTGCCTAATCTAAAAAATGTGAAGCAGGAATAAGAACCAAGGTCTGTCTGTGCTGCTGCTGTGCACTGTGTGTGCTGTAGCACATGGCTAGGTCTGCTGCGGTTTATGGCTATGTAGACAATGTCATCTATGAATGGGACAAAATTTTCTTTATTTATTGCACAGCTTCACAATATGGCCTACTGTGTTCCATCATGGCAAACAGAAGTGTTTTTTCTAAGTATTTCTGTTATTTTAGTTAGCAATTTAGATTTAAAAGTGAATCTGCTGAGGTGCAGGAGAAATTGTATTGGATTAGAAGTAGCAAACCCATAGTAAAACAAAAAAATCATTAAAGCCCAAGATTAAATGTTTTTGAGAGTCTGCTTGACTTGCAGGGATAACACAACAGTGTGTTGCCTTTGACATGGACTTCTTGCCATGCTGCTCTCAAAGACCCAAACCTAGACTTGAGTCTATACATGATACTTCTTGGGCCAGTGATCTAACTACAAGCGTCTATGCAAAGGAAACAGGACCTTGTTTTGCATGCATGAATTCATACCCTACATGCTCAAGCAAACAAACTGTTTTTGCTATTAGTCAAGTTTGGAATTTAGGTCTGGAAGAAGAACCTCACTCTTTCGCTATGATAGATACCAAACCAATATCCCCAAAAACATGCAACAGAAAGCAACTATCTGTACTGTGAAGCAGAAACCAGGTTCAAAGTCTCTTTTCTGTCTTTAGCTGCTTTTAAGTGTTTTCCCTTAAGCAAACTGGGCAAATACAATCTAGATGAAATCAGTGTATGCATGTGCTCAACTGATACTCGTTTTGACAGTATTTAACAATGTGTCGCTGTCAAACTGGGTGACCATTCCAAATCAGTCCCTAGGTGTCTCTTCCAGGCTGACATAAATCAATTATTTCTGTTCTGAAGTGGAAATGTCTATTCTGCACAGACAAGTAAACAAGCAGACAAAAAGGAGCAATATTAACCTCTTGGAGCTGTTGCTATCTGTGTTGACTCTTTCGGAGTCAGTTGTGTCATCCATAGCTGCAAACTTCTCTTAAAAAATTGATGACATCCTGAGCATCTGCAGTGTGCAACAAAGTCTAAAAATCAAACAGAATAAGAGTTCAATTCCAAAAAACAGGAACACAAATTATAGGACCAATGCAAATATGAATAGTCTTGTTTTGGTTTTTGAGATTTGTGTAAATCTGCTTGACTTTTTGCCATAAAGCTAATGTTTGGGACTTGAAGTGTAGTCCCTGTCCTAGTAACACAGTAAATAATTAATTTAATAATGGAGGGAGGCTGAATAACTGAAAGTAATTGCTTATTTAATTATTGTTAGAAAAAACACCATTTTTTTATGACCACCCTCCCCCCCAAAAAAAAAAAAAAAAAAAAAGGAAAGAGGTGGATTAAAATACTTTTTGTTTTGAACGCTTCAGAAATCTGCTGCACCAGTCCCAGGTTTTGGAAACACATTTGAATTTGTAACAGGAATTAACAAGCATTGAGAGTGGGATTCTTGACTTGGCTTTCGCTATTATGTCAGTCTGGGGAAAGGTGATCTCTACTGCTTCATTGTCTTTCAATTGTTTTCTAACGTTTATTGGTGTAAATGAGAAGAGATTTTAACCTTTTGTGAACAGTCCATGTGGTTCTCAGTTCTGAAGGAATGACATTGAAAATGTGGCATTTCACAATATTTTTCACCAAATTTCTCCCTTTTTCTAAATAGTGATTTCTGTGAGAGTTAATGAGAATGAGTGGTTTTAAAACTTAAGCTACATGTATTGTCTCAGAAAGGGGTAATAGTCAATATTTCATACAAAAAAGTTTCCCAAATCAGTGATGGTATGCTATATGCACCTTGATGGTTCCTACAGCCGTACCAAGTAAGCAGGGTCTGTTAAGCTGCATGCTCCAGGCTCCTGTTGCCTGTGCTCTGCTCAGTGTGTTTTGTTGTAGTTTTTGGGGTGGGGGCTGTGTTTTTTTTTAAAGAAGCAAACTTAAAATTGAGTTATATGACTGACAACTCATTATGTTACATGTATGTTTAAAGATGTCTAAAAATGTATTGTACATCGCTGTAATGCTATCAGACCCTGGGGCTATGATATACTTTTAAAAGAACATTTGAATAAATCAGTATACTTCTTAAAAAATGATTAAGTAAATCAGTATAAAACATGGTTTTATCAGATTGGTGAGGCTTTCTTTTCTGGAAACATTTGCGTTAATTCACTATTTTAATTTGCACCCATGTAAGCAATAATACTTCTCTGAGAAGGTTGTTTTAATACTGAGGCAGCTCCATCAGGGTTTTCTCAGTGTGAATCATATCTTCTTGCTGTTCAACTTAAGGATATATTTTAGTCATGTGGATGTTGGAAAAAATTGCTGGTGTCAGAAGGGACTTTGTCATATTTGCAGCACTGGCATGAAATGGGTACTGTTAAGTTTTGCATTAACCATCTGTGATTTAGCCGAGCCTAGATTGTTGTATTGCCAAAACCACCTTAAAGTGACAATTCAACATTATAGTGGAATTAAAATACTTATTTTATTAAAAATTATGTAATGTAAAAAATTATGCAGTTCAGGAATTTAGTAGGGTGTTGATAGACACTAAGTGGGTGTATTTGTAGCTTAGCGTGACTGCAGATCACATATACGTAATGTCTACTCCAGTCTGTATGAAATGAGGTAGGTGTTCTGGCTTTGCCATTTTAAATTTCAGTGAGTGTTACTAAGCAGAGATATGGGTTGATAGTGGGTGAAAAATATTTTTCTGTTAAACTAAGGATTTAAATTTAAAAAGAAGATAAATTATTTGTTATAAATATAAACAGCATAGCTAAGAGAAATGTTATATTTGAACACTCCAAATAACTGTGGATACTTCTTCCACTCACACCACCCATCTCTTGTGGGTAATTAACATATAATCTAGAATAATTTCCAAATACCTTTTCCATGTCTTAACTATGTCATGTAGACCGTGTCACAAATATTAGCTATCTTTGTCAATTCTTTGAAAAATGTTAATTTTTGTCTTTCTCTAATCATGATTTCTTTTCACTGTTTGAAAATCTATAGATTATAGATTGTGCTACATTGATTTACAGTAAGTCTGATTTAGCAGACTAATCAAGGTATATACCATCAAAAAGATGCTCACATTCCTAGGGCTGTAACAGCATCTAATAGACGTGGAGCTGTGCTTATGCAATGGACAGGTAAATTAGAGAAATTATTTGTACAAAGAAAGTTCTACATAGCTCCATAAGGTACAGATTCATCATTAAAATCTACTTGCCTTACACTGTTTTTATGCTTGGAATTTTACCATTATCAAATACATGCATATCATGCAAGACTTCTTAAATACATTTCGGTGCATATTACTTAAGTAGAACAAGCGTGACCATAGCTGTTATCATTCCATTAGTCCTGAATTTATAATATATGGTTTCAAAGTTAATACATCTGAGAGCAGAATCAGGCCTTGTAAATGCATTTATAGTATTATAAAATTCCTTGATTAAATTAAGGGTCATGCTGTCCTAGCTTTTTGTTTTGATTCACCAGAGAGAGTTATTTGATCTCAAGATATTTACCTTCCCACTTTCCAAAACACAATACCATATGAAAACAAGGGTTCACAAGTATAAGGCTGGTGCCTGAAGGGACTTCTCTCTGTTTTGACTGTAAATACTCTGAGGATTGTATCTTAATATATGTTTTTGTATTGATATTGCATATTTATATTTATATTAATTGGTGTTGTGCTTTAGCCATCACAGTCTTGAGTCAGTCCTTCCTGACCTCTAATTGTTTCAAGTACCCTGACTCTCTGTGACCAAAGTCTGTGTGATTCTGTCCTCTGTATTGATTAGGACTAGATGGGAGGCAAAAGTAACCCAGGGTATTTGATTAGGGAAACTATTATCCAAACATTTTTTGATTATTCTGGAAAAAGAAATCTTTTAGAGAATCTCCCATTTCTGGAAGTCTGAAAACATGGTTTTACCTTGAATTGTAATAAAATCTGCATCAAGATATTTTCATTTTAAGATATTTTAAGATTTATGCGGTTTTGCTGCTGCTACACTGTGACTTTGCAAAAGCTAAAATGATGAAAATTGGACTGGACTGGAGTGGACCAGTGTAATCAGAAAAGAAAATGCGTGTCTAAATTCAGCTTTGCTGTGCATGTTAAAAAAAAAAACACGAACAACTGCTGTAATGTATTTAAGCTTTCAAATACCACATGGTAATGACACTTACGAAAGAATATTCAGAACAATAACAGCATCATCATTTTTTCCTGGAAGTGGTTTTGTTTGTGGGAGGCACAAGCAAGGCAGATCATAATAGATAAAATGAATAACAGAGGCAGGTATGACATTTTTTGAATGCTGGGAGAAGAGATAAGAGCAAGATGGAAACGTGCAAAATAAGCAATTTGGACAAGAGAAAAAGGTTATAGTGAAGGGCAGGTCTGTTCCTTCTTACTAGTTCTGAAAGACCTTTCCGTTCTAAGAAATTAATTACCTTGTAAATGCTTTTGTATAGATACATTATTTACAGATAGATGGAATTACAGCCTGACACTTCATAGATTAATAATAATAATTAAAAAAGCCTTTTAAAACTTGCTTGAAAAGAATCATAGTCCCTGAGTATTGCAAACACAGTGGTAAAACTGGAGTTCCTTTCAGGTTTTAAACAGAACATTAATATTTTCAAAAATCAGGAGATGTGACACAGTGGTCACCAAAAACTGGAATGTTATTCTGCTAAGGGACATGTAATACTTGGATAAATGATTAGATATAGAATAAAATAAGAGTATTATATTTTCAGAGGTTGGAAATACCTGTTTTTTAATTTCCTCTGCTAATAGTGACCAGAATTATGTGGACTTCTTACAATGAAAATCTGGTGGAACATGACTTTTCGTGTTGAAGAAAAACAATGGCCTGCTCAGTTTTCTTCAAGTTTCTCTTAGTCTGTTCCTTACTTTGGGAACTGCTGTGCCGTGTATGACCCAGGCTGAAAACAGCCCTTCAAAGCATGGGGCAACCTTGAGGAGATGCCCTGGCTCATTCTGTGCACTTGGGTGAGAGTGTGGGTGTGTTTGTGTCTGTCTCCATAGTGTAACACAACTGTAATGAGTTTGTGATATGTGTTTCTGTGGGAAAGCACTTTAAAAATCAGATGCCAAAGTGCTTCAAATGAAATGCTGATATTTGTTTCCCCAAATAAAAGCAGTCCTTTGTAGGTATATAGAGGCAAGGCTTCTTCCAATTGGGCTGCCAAACACTGAACGCTGTTTTGATTGTATCGATATATTTAGAATTTGATTCTCCTATTTCACAAAGCTGTGAGATTGCCTGTTTTTGAAGTACTTAAATAATGATAATTTTACAGCTTTTTGTTTTCCCTACCTCAGTTTAGAGTCAGAAGGTGCCTCAGTAGGAGCAATGACAGTAACTTCAGATGAGATTAATACCAGCTGGTAATACAGTGATTCTCGTCAGTTCAAACAGAAGTAGCTCACAATCACACAGAGAGTGTGTTTCTGAACGAAGGACAATGCATCTATGCAGCACGACATGTCCGGTACAGCTCAGTACAGTATAGGATGTTCCACGGTTATCTAACTGACAGTCTTCTTAATGCTGTCCGGTTTGCCTTCTAAGTTACCTATTCTGCCAGGGATGGGACTCACAGGGGCTGCTACATAAACTGAATCATAGCACCATGTGTCAACTTGTGACACAGAGAGAACCACCAAAATAGAAAGCAGACACTGCTCACGCCCTGTTTCCTGGAGTGTTTGCGATGAGCTGTTCTTAGTTTCTGTTTGTCTTGGGGTAACTTACCTAAGCGTTGCTGACCAACCACTATTTTGAGCTGTGCTGAATCCTGCCAAGCTCAAGAAGAGGTGGATCTATAGGAAAGGAACAGTTTCTGAAGCCTAAGATCTCTTGCTGCAATGGAAAGATGTGTTGGAAGTTCATGATAGAAACAGTTATGAGTTCTGTAAAGACCACCTCACATGCCTGAAGTTCCTACTGAACTACAAGATGTAGTAAAGTTAGATTTAATCAAGTGATACATGTAATGACATTATGACATAAGTTCTGTTGCCTTAGCACACCTGCCATCTGTATCCTTTCTGTATTCCAGGGGTAGCCTGGACATAGTGACTCCTTTTGCTTTGCTAGGCTCAGCACTGTGATGTAGTGAGCTCTGAGCATTCAAAGTACGTTTCTGTAATATGTATGCCCATCAAGTAAGGTTTTCTACAGGGTCTCTGAAAGGAAACTTGAGAAGATGGCACTGAGACAGATGATGGAAAACTTGTAGGAACCTCTAGAACCAGTCAACAGAAGAATTTGCTCTGTTAAGATCTCCCCTGACTGTGGAGGTGTGGATTTGCCAGATCTATTGGCTGTTTAAATTGGCTTGAGCACATAAAACCACCACCTGCTGCTTTGGTTATAGATACACTTCTGTCTTGCCCTCAACATGTTCCTTAGCTTATGCACTTTAAATGAGGAGGCAGAGCATTTTAGCTGCATTTTAGGAAAGCAACACAGAGCTCAGAAACTCCCTTTGAACACTGCAGATTATGCAGAAGTCAGATTACAGCCATCTGTGTGTTTTACGCACCCTGCTTCAAGAGGGCTGGTCATTTTCCTAAGTAGGACAAAGGCAAATATAAAAACAGAATCTGGATTTATGACCTAGAAAACCAAGATGGTTAATAATGCAATCTTTGAAGCAATTGTGTACGTGTTAACTGGGTCATATAAATTTGTGGTATGACAGCTCATACAAGGAAGTTATAAATAGATGGCAGGAGGAAGAAATATAAGAAGTGACAAATAAGAAGCAATGCAGGCATAAAGGTGACCTTTTGATTCTATTCTTCCCTTTTTTTAACATTTTGTAGCAAAAGGCTTCCAAATCCCAGACCTTGATTTCATTAATGGAGAAAATGCAGTGACTTCGTGATGTTCACATCTCTGCTTATAGCAGATTCACTTCAGCCATATGGAGCTTAGCAGGGATGTGGAGATTCCAACTCATTGGTAGGAAGGGTTTTTCAGGGAGCTTAATGAGAGCAGCCCTGCCTCATTTAATGAAAATGTAACCTTTGCCATGTAGGTACATCAGTTCTGTGCTGACATTCCATTTGCTGAGCTGAAGACAGGGATTCTGAGATGTGCTAAGATTCTGGATGTTCCTGATTCCTCTAAGCAACTGGCAGATAAGAAAATTGAGGGTATCACCCTGTACAAAAATTAAGAGTATCACCCTGTATTTTCTCTAGTCTTTGGGGATAGTTAAATCCATAAGGATATTTGTCCCTATAGACACAAGGACAAAAATTGGGCTTTTGAGGTGTATTCATGCTGCTTGTGATGCCATGGAAGGGACCAATTTAAAAATAGGATGAATACACCAAAGCCTCTAGCTATTAACATTTCTGCCTTAACTAATTGGTGTTAGTTAACAGCCAAAAAATTGCTATTTGATTTCCAGCCCCAATGATGACGGGATTTTTACTTCTCCTTTTTTATGGAATTACCAACTTCTATTCCTGATAGTATTGTCCTGGAGATGGTTGCATGTTAGCAGTGACTACCAAGACTTTTTTTGGAAAGGGTGCATTGGGTTTCACTTCTGTATAGGATGCTCCATGATCTAAATGTGATTTTTAATCAGTTTGTAAAACCACACCAACCAGCAAGATTATCTTCTGTCACAACATTTTATAGTAGGTTTAAGTAAAAGATCTTAGGTTTCAAAAAATCTCAGCATTAGGCAGGAAAAAATTCTTAGGAGTTTCAAGTATCCTTAACTTCTGAAAAGTTATGTAGAAATATATATCTTTCATAAGACATTTTGAAAACTTTTTAGAGGTAGCATTACATATACTTTATTTCAGAACAAGCAATAGAGAAGGGTATAAAGCCCAGGTTTCTCATACAGGTTGAGTTCAAATATGATATATTAAAGTATGCTGAGTTATTGATGTTTTCACTTAATATTTTGGGAGGATGAAGGTCAGCTTCAAGCAGTGAGCCTGCACAAGGCCAGATATTACTTAGCTGTGTTGATGTGTTTTACTCTGGCCTATTGCAGAGCTGACTTATCTCCCTATCCTAAAACTTTTATTAATTTTCTATCACTGGCTTGCTTTATTCAAAATCGTCTCTAATCCTCCTCATCTTGTTTGTCCAATACTTGTGGGTTTGCTTTTCTTGACTGTCTTGAAGGCTTCATTGTGCATTTGGTGCAAAGCTCCATGTAACTCAGAGCCTATCCCTACTGTACACAGCACATTGCTTGCATGCCTGAGCTAAAGGAGCCCTGGAATCCGGAGGAGGATGGCCATGTCAGCACAGTGATGCCAAGCTCATTACTTGGGTGTGGTATCACACTGATGCTGCTATCCTGCTTCCAAGACTCGAGCTAGTAACCTGGCACTCTGCTATGCCATGTGGACAGACCAGTTTGGCTATATGCTAGCTCAGGATCTCTGCTTTGCACCCCTTGCTCAATACAGACACGCTTTCTGATTCTGTTCAAAGTGCTCTGCCCATCCCTAGCTCTACACAGCCTTTATTGTTAAAATCACGCTGATGTTAACTTTTGCTAATTATCCCATTGTTTGATTGAATGCAAATAAGTCTTTACTGGAATACAAGGAGGTGTTTTTACTTGCACATGTTCTCAGTGGAGCACAACATGCTGAGGTGTCCTGGACATTCAGCCCTCACTGTTCCTGGCTTAGCTGCACGTTGTAAAAGCATTTATATAATACAACTGTAGAAAGAGAGAACGTTACTAGATTACACACCAAAGTGATTCATCTCAGGTGCAGAACTTTGTGAAAAAGCCAAGCCAATTGTGTTATGACATAATTTCTTATATGCAGAAATATTTATGAGTTGTTACACATCATCTTGTTACAGCACTGACAATTATCCTGGCCAGTGTGTCCAGGCTGTTTGATACAATGCAGTGCCAAGTAGAGAGCTTTAACAAGAACTTCTGTTTCATATAATGTGTGTTGCCCCCAGAAAATCTGTGTTTTTTCTGTATTAACAGAAAGCAAGCAAGATGGGAAAAGTCCATTTCCAGAAACAACAAAAAGTCATCTTGACAGCTCCCACAGCCTGAATCCTGTGAGCTGAAGCCACTCAGCATCCAGCCTCCTGACATCCAGCCCTTGCCCTTGCTTACTTTAAATACAATGATGCATGTGTGGTGGGACAGACTGGGTGATATAGTTATGCGGATAAATCCACAGGCTTCACCAATTCACTCCTTCAGGCTGCACAATCATGTGCCTGACTGATGTATTCTCTACTCTGATACATAAATCAGGATAACCCTGGCCTTGCTCTTCTCCTTGTCTGGGTCTTGCTGGAATCACAGGGAGGAGGGAAAGACTGCAGTGGTACATGGAGGGTGTACAGTGGTACAAGGGAGGGAAAATCACTTGAAACTGAAGAACCTAACCTATAGCTGGGACAACCATGGTGGTCAGGAGCAGCTTGATGTCTCAGTTGTAGGAACTGCTGATTTCTCAGTGTGACTCAGAGATCTAAATCTACATGTTTTACTGATGTTGTTAACCCCAAGTAGTTCAGCTTTCTCCTCTTTCTCTCTATCCTGCATGCCTTTTGATATTTTTCCTTCTCTTTTTTTCCACCATTCACTCACCACACAGCTAAATCAGCTCCAGAGCACCCTGTGCTATAGGCTGGAGTACTGTTTAGAATTAGGTTTAAAGATGCTTACTTGAACTTTCTTTGATACAACATGTATCTGTTTACAGCAGCATAAGCTTAGATACAGGCTAATTCCTTGCAAAGCAGGGGAAAAGCAGTGAATGCACTTATGGTGTGCTCTGCCAGTTTTCCTCAGGCATGACAGTCAAGTCTTTTAAACCCAGCACACCTAGCCCTAAGGCAAAACTCTTGAGCTTAATGATCACAACTGATGAAGTGGATGGCAGTCACTCCTTATCTATAATAAAAGATATTGTTAGGCACACTATATATCTCCAAAGGTCATTCGGAACCTACTTCTATGATGTAAGCCTAAAGGTGGAGTAAAAGTCTTACAGAAGGCCCCAGAGAAGTCTGACTGCATGGTGTCCCAGAAAGCCAGTGGTCAGAGTGCAGTCATCAGCACATCTGGGGACTTCCCCACTCAAGAAGACAAATGTTGCAGCAGAAATAATGACTTTCACTTAAAGCAGCATGCACATAAGGACAAGCACATGAATACATGTCGTGTGATCGTTTTACACTGTCAGAGGAAAAATTAGACCTCTCACTAAAGTGGAAATTAGCCTACAGAGTGTTTTATTTTTCTAATTATTTCTTCCAAAATCCTTTTTGTGTCCACCATTTTGCTCCACCATTTAAAAAAATGTGAACAGATTTTGTTTATTTTCTGTTTCTGGCAGTGTAGGGAAGGTGAAAATTAGCCCTTAGTTGAGATCTCGTGCCAGCCATGACTCTCAAGGGATGTTACAGTAAAGCCAGAATTGATTTGGCAAGTACGGACTCTACTTTTCACTGCATAAAACTGATAAAACCACAGTCATTGTTCAGATTTTAATAATGATGTTAAATAATAGAGAGGAAAAGTTTTGCTATAAATACACCTGGCAATATTCTTTTCACAGAATTTGGGATTCAAGGTCTATTGAATGCAATGGAAACACTCCATCTGACGTCCAAAACCTCCAGATGATATACTGTATTATTTGGACCGATTCTACAGCCAGCGTTAATCAGCTTAACTCCTCTGGCTTTAATTGCGCTAAGTTCTTTTAAGCCATCTGAGAATTTTGGGTTAGATCCAGTATGAAATTGAACTACCCACAGGTTTAATGCCAAAGTATCTAACTTCTTCAGCATCTGGCTCCCACAGTGATATTCTGGATGGAGCTGTGCTTATGTGCTCACGCTTCCTGCGTTGTGTGGGAACAGCCAGCTGCCTGAGAACAGTGTCCCCAAACCCCACAAGCTGCTGAGAGAAGCCATAGAAAGTGTTAAGCGTGAGGGCATACTCTGTGTGTGTGTGTCTGTGTGTGTGTGTGTGAAAGAGAGAGAGAGACAGTGTTCTTGGGTTGTAAATATGAAGTTAATGTTTCAGTTATTCCTCAGGGTTTTTTTTTGGCATTGAAGGCTTTCACTGTACATTGTGCTTGGATTGTTGTTTATTATGTATCTACCATATTGAGCTTAAATGAATTGTAAAAGTTTTGGAGGCCATCTTTTATTTAAAAGAAAATCCCTGTTGATAGTACAGCAGTAAGTAAGAATAAAGTATTGTGAAGAATTGGGTTCAGGGTTTTTTGCTGTTGTTTTTTCTTTGTTTGTTTGGCTTTTGGGTTTTTTTTTAGGTAAATATTCTCTTTTTACTTGAGAGTCTCAGAATAAGGGAAAACTGCATGAAGATATTAGCTGGTGACTCAGCTCTTTTTGTTGTTTTTTTTTGTTTGTTTCATTTCTACTAGTACTTGGTCTTCCCTTGTAATACCATCTTCAGCATCATCCCACACCCTAGAACAGCATGCACACTTGCAGGTGTGTGTACGTGTACTGGCAGAAGGATGTCAATTGGGCACAATACATACTGACACCATGCCTGGCTTACACCATTAACATTTAAGAGGTGATAAAAAATAAATAAATATTAATGTCCTGATAGCACAGTGTGGGATGGATGTGGCATGTAGGAAGAACAGTCAGCAGCACAACAAACAAGGATATTTGGAAGTACATACCAGAACTGGATTCATGGAGTTACAGGGTTTCTATCCTTAATCTTCTTGCTTTATAAGGTGATTGTGGGATGGTTCATACATGAATCATGTAATGGTCTCATCCTTATCTGTTGGCAGCTTCTCTGAAGGCATCAAGGTTATTGTAGCAGAGGCCTTGCCTGAAAGAGAAGAGGATTCTCTGGCTATGCAAACCCTTTGATACAACCCAGTACAAGGACTTATAAGAGAGCAGGAAAAGAGGCTAGTCCAATAACTGGGAAGTACAGCCAATTCTGCATCATGCTGGATTCAAGCTAATTAGCTTTACTGGAAAAAGGGCTATTTGGCAATATGGCAAAATAGATTTCAGAGCCTGTAGTGGCTTTTCTGCATGGAACTGCAGAAATACAGGTTCAACGCCCTTGAGTTCTCCTCTAGTCTTATTTATATGGCAAAATATTTTCTGATTGCTTCTTAAATTTGGATGCCTAAGCTGTCTCAATGTGTCTTGCTTCAGACCTCCTGCAGTGGCCTTACTCAAATGTGTCATTTTCCAGTGAATCTGTACTCCTTGAAATCTGGCTATAGTCTCTTACCTCTCCTGCAGGGTCCTGTTATGTGATGGTAGCAATGTGTTCTCCCAGAGATTCCTGGGAACAGTACATTTCAGAATTTACAAGCAATTGGTGTGGCTTGTAAACAATTTGTGGTGGGTCCATTGTAGTGCTGCATAACTATGAGAGCAACCAATGACCTAGGGATCAAGACTGCAGAAACAGTGAGCAAGATATTAGAAGACCATCTCCTTCTGATGCTCAGTGTAAGCACTGCAAGACTGGAAGAGTAGACAATGTTTATAAGGGAGGCTTTGAAGACTAGCATTTGCCTCGGATGCCTTTGAAGCGTGATCCATAAACACTGACCGCTGACAGCTGCCAATTAATACCTAAGTTCAGGTGTGATTCTACACTTGATCTTCTCTTTGGAACTATAGTATTGAAACCAGAAGTGGTTTTGAGGCCCTCTCATCTACTCAGGATCTTGAGCATGGAAGGAGTTTTGCTAATTTTTTTCTGAAGGTTGGTAATATATATGGATTTCTCTCCAGTCACAAGGCCCTGTAATAAACAGCTTCTGGCACTTCCCTGTCTGGATCATTGCTCATGACAGAGTTTAGGAGAGTGTTAGACATCCAGCCCCAGGAAAGAGAGTGCTTTTCATGTGTTTTGGTACTTCATTTTGCTGCCTGGTGAGCTAGAAATGCTTCCAGTTGGTGCTGGGAAGGACACTGCCTGGATACTTTCTTGGAAGTGCATGCACAAATGCTGCCTAAAGGAATACTTGGGCAGTTGTAGGTAGGTCTGATCTTGCCCGTTCTGTGTGTAAAGCTTGATCCCAGATGAGATTACAGTGATCAAAATGCATGAGCCGCAAGGTCTGGCTTCTAATTCTCTGTGCCTGAGTGGGAAACCCCAAGCTCAAAGGTGGGCATTCAATATTCCTTTGGAACAGGCAAGGAAAGGTCATTGCAAAAGGTAGCAACCTGCCAGTGGCTTATGCTGCTTCATTGCTGGACTGGAAAGTCTGGCAGAAGGGCAGCTGCAGACTCCAAGTTGCTAGGATTATTGCCAGACTGTTACTACCTGCCTCCTCCACTGTGGGATCACTGCATGCCTGCACGGTCCTTACCTACCCTGTTTGGTGTGGGACAGTTCCACCAGGGGTTTTCTACATACACTACATGCACCAATTTATGCTGTTGTTTCAGAAGAACAGAGGTTTACTGGGACTGCAGTAGGGTGTAGGTACCTAAATTCCACCTCTGTCACACTAACATTTTGTTCCGTGTTGGTTTTATATATAGCACCTCTGTTTTTGCTGCCTTGAGCACGCACGGAAATCTTATTAGCATTATTTTCCACCACTAGCCCTTCCCAAGGTGTGGAAGGTTTGCTGAAAGACCTCTGAGCATCATTCCCTAAATGCCTGAGTTGGAAGGCCTGTGTTAAAACAAATACGCAAAATCCTTCAGTTTGACCTTTGAAAACCAGAGTAGCAGGCTTTGTCGCTTGAGGCTACTGGAGATCCTACTATGCAGGTTGAGGGGGAGACTGAGTTATTGTTAAGAGATAAATATAACCATGAAGTAAACCAGTTCAGATAGTTTTCCTTCCTTAACAAGCTTATACACAAGTTCAGAGAGTCTCTTGAAATACAATAAAATAGAAATACAATAGGAAAATACCCACACATACTGTCTTTCTGAATTTACAGGTGTAAAATATCCTGTAAAAGATTACTTTGGGTTAAATTCTATTTTATTCTGTATATTATACCAGTTATGCTCATTACATAAAAACATCTTTAAGTCCTCCCTTGGAAAATGCAGATTTCAAGTATAATTGTAGTTTTTGAAACCTTTCAAAATCCAAGGTGCTGGCTTTCTTGCCCATCCTTTAGCTTTCAGCCTTGAGTTAGTTTATCCTCATGTCTATAACCAGAGCAAAGTACAAATGAAATGCTCATGAACTGTCTTATTCCTGGTTTGCATCCTGCACCACTCCTTTTCAGTCCCCACAACTTCCTTCCTAGTCACTCTGTGAACATAATACCTCTCTTAAACTCCCTTATTTGCTAGGGTAGTTGTCTTACTGTGAAAGACTAGATCTTCAGTATGTTTCATAGTCAAAACTTGACCCAGATTTTCAGGAGATCAAAGCACCCAGAGAGACTTCAAACTTTTTGTAAAAAAGAAACTGAATTGTTAGGGTGCTGTGACCCTGACTAGGGATGGGGCACGGGGAAGATACAAGCTCCTTTGGAGATATTGTCTAGATGGGACTTACCCACATTACTGTGATACAAATACACAATTTGTGGTTGCTGGACAGCAGTGTCAGAAAAAAGTAAGGCACTGAAATTATTCAGGCTGACTGATACAGTAAAAATCAAGGTTCCACAACTGGTTCTGCTATAGACATTCTCTGTAACTTTGGCCAAGTCACCTGTGGTCATGATTTTGTGGACATGTAATATTTATACCAGATACGCATTTACAAATCCAAGAAGGGTATTTATCATTAAGTTTTAGGGTCTAAAAATGTTTATATAGTCTTTCTCCTTAACCTGCCATTAATAATCTCTCCTTTTGCCTAGCCTTTGTCTATCTTGTCTGTTTAGATTGACAGGTCCTCAAGGTGGGAGCTGTACTTTATTCTGTCCTGAATTGCCAGTGAGTGCCAAGGGATTTAATCTGATGCCTCTAGGCTCTTTATAATATAAAATATTGTAAACAGTAGTAGAGAGATACAAACTGCCGAGGGAAAGGTATAGGCCTTTCTTGTTGAGGGGATCTCTTTATGTTACTTTTCATTCCTGTCTTTGAAAAAATGACTGCTTGGATTTTCGGAGACACACAAATAGGACATTGTCAATAGCAATATTTGTATTTTATTGCTCAACATTTTCACCGGTCTTCTATTGCTATACCTTTTCAACAAAAGCTGCAATTCCTATTAGAAGCTGTTAGTAAGGCAGATCTATTTTCAGTAAAGACATTACTTTCATATGTGTCCTTTTCTTATACAGAAGCTTTTGGGTATTAATCATTACTTCATTCTTTGGGGTTTTCAGTTTGATTTACCTTTAGGATGACTTCAGTGTTGGCAACATGTACTCCCCAAAACGATAAAGCTGCTTACTGTCAGACTGCAAAGGCTGTCCTGGCAGAACAGGGTAGTAGCAGAAAGACTTGGCGTGGCACTTCAGTAACCCTTAAGGAATTTCATGATATTCAAGATGGACAAGATAAGTCACCAGTGAAGTGTTGACAACCCTGAAATATTTGGGGTTATTAAGTCAAGTCTAGAAAGCATAGGCCTTGGAAAACTTTTGTAAGCTGGGGGAGCCAGATGAGACAAAGAATTACATGCAATGTTGTTCTTTTGTTCTATTCTAGCATTTAAAATTGTTTTTAAAATTTCTTTTAAAATGTTTTTGTAAACTGAAGTTTGACTAAAAGGTAGCTGCAAGGCATAACAAAAAAAATTAAGATGTTAAAATTTCGGTTCTGTTTTTTTTTTTTTTTGTTGTTTTTTTTTTTTTTTTTTTTTTTTTTTGTTTTGTTTTGTTTTGTTTTTTGGTTTTTTTTCAATTGTAACTAGCTGTCATGCAATAAGAACAGTTTTTGCATATGAATACTAGCCAGGTGAAATTACTGGCTTGTATGTCACAATCCTGTAAAAGTTTTCGAAAGACTTTTGGTGTTAGTCTATTTTCGGACTGTGGAGTGAGGTTAGAGAAAGATTAACTTGCTTAACTAACCTCAAATTAAGCCTAATATAGACATAGTTTATTGCTATTTACCTTGACTTAGTAACAGGCAGGGCTTGCTGTCAATTATGACTGACCTCACAGTGGCTTCATATTGTAATCAAACTTGTTTGTAGCAACTTGTAGGATTTCAGTAAAACTGCTTTTGCAGCAGATGAATATCCTGGCTTCTGCCAGCTGCTGTGAAAGCTGACGTGCTGTGCTGCTGTCTCCTGCAGATTCCTCTGAAGTTTGACAAATGGTTTCTTACAGTTGCTGAGGGTAAAATAATAAACACAATTTTCTGTACTGTTTTCATTACAAGTTGGCCCTGAAGTAAGCTGATAGAAGGTAATCTGTGGAAGTTTCTGACACTGATTCTGAACTGCAAAATGTCAGACCTTTAATTCATTCATCATACCTGAAACCTGATGAACTCTGTTAATTCTTAACTGTTCAACAACCGTTCTGACATATTCTGTATGTATTCTGTAATTTCCAACTTTTTGTTTTGTGGTCATCAGGGAAAATTTGTTATAAAATAAGACTTTGCTAGTTAAGTATCCTTTGCTGACAGTCTGATCTTTCACACACATGAATAAATAAGTTAAATCAGTTTTAAGGGTATATCCAAATATACATAAAGATAAATGCATCCACGTTTAGTTCAGGAAAGGTTTATAATTTGGACTGTTTTCTTCTGCTGATTTCTTTTCTAGACTTGGATATAGGACACCCTTCAGAACAGTTGCCATTTTAGGAACCCTAACAGAAATGTTTTGTATTGGAGTTAAACATAGTAGGGGGCAGGAAAGTGCTTTTCACTTTGATATTGTCTATCTGCAAGAGTATCTCACAAGAAGAATATGCAAAGGGTAGCTTTAACTCAAAATTTTAATACAGACACCTCTTCTAAAATGCTTTGCATGTGACCTTGTTTAAAAAGGAAGCCTTTGAACATGCTGTTCAGTATTTACTTGTGAATGTCTGGCTGTTCATGTACTTCTGACATAGGTGCTGCTGCCTGAAGCCATCTACCAGAAATGTTGTGCGTAATCCAAGCAATGGAGAAAAAAATTATTTGCATTGAGACACTATTTAAAACCACATTTTCCCATTACAATAACAACTGTACATTGGAAAGAATTAAGTTTTAACCTGACTTTTCTTGCATTCCCCAAAATTTCTGTGGAGATGTTCTAGTTGTCCAGAACTGCTGTAACCTGTGAATTTCATTTAAAAGCTCCTGTTAATCTTTGAGGGGCTAAGAAGGGATTTCTGATGTTCTTATGTGAAGAACATTTCACAGTTTTATTATTTATAATCAAGATTATCACTTTTTTTGGTGTGCTAAACTTCTAGAAAAGTAGTTTAAACCCAGGTGCCTACATTTTTAACAACAGCTTTGAAATGTTGTAAAGTGGAAAAACCTTATTTCTTCTTCCTCAGTGTATACTTCTCTCTTCATGTGACAAGAAGCTGTGAATCACCCTGGGTGTAAATTCCAATCACTTGTCTCTGCTCATTTTAATACAGATGGCAAATAAGAGTCAATGTGAAATAAGTGCAGGGAAACAACCCACGTGGGAGAATAAAAATTAAAATTTACTCCTCTTCTGGCATCACTTTCCTGACCCACAGATTTCCCCAACTTTATGAATATGATGGTACTAACTGGTATTTGGAAAGTTCTTTAAGTATTCCAAGTCCAAAGGCCTAATTAACTGTTACAGCTCTTAGAAGGAAAAAAACCATGCATTGCATTAAAGCACCATTACCAGATATAATGGTACATAGTACAAAGACAAGTGGGATATTTGCTTTTTCTTGAAGTCGTTCAATGACAAACATACTGATGATGTCAGCTGAGATCAAAGTCTATCCTGGAATTCATGGGCATGTTTATGTTTTGTAAGACTTTGACATGTTTTTTTTCTACTAAGTTCACTTACGGCTTTACCTTGTAAAAATCCCAGATTTCCTGGTTTACATGCTCTCATTTAAAATGGGTTGTGCTTGATCCATCTGTTTGATGGGACTGTTGTGCTTTTGTCTTACTAGTAATAAAACTTCTGTGGGTAGTGTGTGTTGTTCTGGCCGTTGCAAGAAACGCTGTCACTAACTCCTGAACAACAGGTCTTTCTGTTGACTGCATAAATTGTTCTTTACAGAGCAAGACAATGAAGATTTCCGATAGTCATAAACAGTGAATAAAAAGGGAAGTTTGGAGTCAAAGGGCAAAGATACACAAACTGAGATCAACATCATTGTGTTTCCTTCAGAGCAAGCATGCCACTTTCTGAAGTGTGCCATCTTCTAGGGACCGCAGACCTCAGAACATACCACTGCCTCCTCCAGCCACTGGGAACTTATCTACATAGCCAAAAGGTCTGGAATTGCAAAACTAACTTATTTCAACTAACAAGACATTAATGCTACCCAGCATTTAGCGCAGACGAGAACAAGCCTTTGTTTAAGAGTGTCCCAGCTGCAATAGCAACATTGGACTAGAAGTGGCCTCAGCAGTGAAAGGGTTTGGGCCTTGCATGCAGACGTTGGAAAAGTTTCTTGTGCGTCACAGCCTTCTGCAGCCCATTATTCATAAAGCATTTTCTGAAGCATTTTAACAAGTCAAGACCTTTAGTACTAACCTCCAAAAGTCACAGCAGAGCAGTTTGCAAAAGGAGAGCAGGAAGGATAATTGCCAAGCCAATGTCCCTAGTCCTGCATCAGCAAAGGGTTTGTTGGGTGAAAATGCCCACAGGAGCCTAGGAAATGAGTGAGTCCACTCCTGCAGAATGATGCATCACAGCTTTCTCCTCTGCTACCATCTGGACTTGGAGGAATACTCCCTACAGGTTTAGCACTGAGAATATAAAAATACTCACTCTAACTAGGCATATAAGAAACTCCCCAAAACCTTCAAATTTCCTTTTCAATGAGGAGTGTTTTTCTGCTCTAGCAAATACCTCTGTCTGTGACCTGCCTTTTGCACTTCAGATCATAGTGGAGATACCACCCTCACATGTCCTCCACCAGAATCTCAGCTATCCATCAAATGAAATTTGTGATGTGCTTCTGGGTGATCTACATAAGGGCTAAAGCATTGTAAGGTACAAGTATTTTAACACAATTCTTCTAAGATGACTCATGATTAGATATCTGTTCTGCATGAGCTTTGATCCTGACATTTTGAAAATCACATTGGATGTCCTAATAAAAAATTTTCTTAACAGTGCTACTGTTTTCAGTGCATTATGGTAATCATAGATTTTGGAGCAACACTAATAAACTGGTATCAAGACTAAAACTTCCACAAGACATTTGCAAAGACTTGTTGCCTTGTAAAACAATAGTCTGCTGAAAGAATAGTGAAGATTTGTCAAAAAAAATTTACTTGGACTATGATGCTCTGAATTCCATATGTAAGGAGCAGGAGACAGCGTAATGGAGCTCAGTCTAGGGGGGAGCATCTTTTCTAGATGCTTCTGATGCATCTTGTTTCAAGGCCAGCCTGCCTCAGAAACCATCTATCCATGTAGAAATATCCTTTGGGAAGCCAAATTGCATTAAAAGCATTTCTATTATCTCCTTGAGAACTTTTCTGAGTGAGGTAATTGTTCAGACACTGTGCTGTTTTTAGGATGTGATGCATGGGAAAAAGATGAAGATTGTTTTGAGAAAACTGGTGGAAGCAGTTTTTATTTCTTATGAGAAAACATATAAAACACACAAACACATATATACATGTAGATATAAAGTCCACATTATTATTAGCATTTTAGAAGACATTAAGTCTTTGCAAGTATTTGAGATGAGTTTATAAAATGTGATGGGGGTGAGGTGAACTCCCTTGGGAAGAAACCTCCTACCCTGCATTAGCCAAGGAACTCCCAAGAAGGGCTTTCTAGTGCATCTCTGCCAGGGAGGTTTGGACAAATCTTAAACTGTCTCTTTCCAGAGCTAATGGCAAATTCAATTTCTTTCCACCATAAACTTAGTACCAAAGACTTTCAGTGAAAACTGGAAGAGAAGGAGATACATCAGATTAGTGAAAGAGGGAGAAAAGGTCTCTAAATTTTAGGGCTCAGCTGCAAAGAAGTTGATGTTAGAGCTCATTTTTACTCTACTTTTCTCTCTAAAAATATTTCCTTTGGTGCTGAGATACTAATCAGTATGCTAGAAATACCGTAGATAGTACTGGCACTGCTGACAGCGGTGGATCCAGGGAGACCCACAGGTTTGCAACATGCCATACCAGTGACAGAGCTCTATGTGGAAACTTTGTCATTTTTTCCTCATGTCTCCCTTCTGGCTGTGGATTTTTCCATAACAGTTAGAGATTCCAAAGGAAATAAGAACACAAGCAAATAAATGAATGGACTGTGGTTAGAAAAGGAAATGTTTATTCAAACACAAGAATAATACCAGTTGTAAAAGTCTGGATGCTTCTTCTATGTTGCTGTTTCTGAAGGCATCCAAATGGGTAATTACTAATGGTGAGCAGTATCCAAGAAGTCTTCAGTTTTATACCTCATTAATTTATCTGTTCTCAATGTGCTGTTGACTTTTGCTGAAATTCTATTGCTCTGTAGCCTTGCTCTATACATGGATATATGCATTCTAGTTTTTCAGATACAGACAATATTTCAATTAAAATTACCAGGAATCAGTACAGCACACATGCTTTGTTTTCTATGTCTACTAGTGCTTTTTAGGGCATACTAAAATACAGCATATTACAGAACCATGTAGGAATGAAGAAGTTGTTCATCTGCTTGTTTTAAATACATATATATATAGTGTGACACTAAAAATGCAGTGTCATTATAGTAGATGACATACATTTTGATTATTCAAAATCAATCTGCTTTCAGCTAAATTTCAGTACTGTAAGACACTTCTGTTTTGTATGCTGGAAAGTAAATGACAGCAATTTCATTTTCAAGGAATAGCTAGAGATCAACTTGAAAGACAGCAACAGTTAAGGTTTAAAAGAAAAAATATTATTACTTTTCCCAAAATAAAACTCTTCTTGCCAATTTCTGTCACTTATGTTGGCCTCAGAAGTCATGAGAATGACGTACACAGCCTGATATTAATAATAAAAATAACAATGCTGATGATAAAAACATATATAGGGATTTGAAAACTTTACCATTAACAATATGAAGCTGAGAACAGGACTGCCTTTATTACTGTGTATTTAGAGAGGACCACTTACCTCTTAGTTTATGTACAATTGTTTTAGGTTCAAAATTTAGCTCAAAACATGCACACAAAAATATTATTCTGCCTGTTAAGTGATTTAAGAGAATTCCACTTTCCCTTTCTTTGGGATGAATTTACTGCAATTTTGTAATAATTTTGTGTCTGAATGTCTCCCGTATTCATTTATTTTATTTCTTTTCCATTCTTTACCACAGTAAAGTTGGACAAGTGTTACTGTAAAAAAATTCTGTGTAATTTCCGTAGTCTTATCTGATGGTGGAAAAGGAGAGTAACTTCAGATCTTCCTTATCTGCAGGCCACTGCTGATGTGTAGCTTGAAATCCTGTAGGTGAAACCACCTGCTCTGGATGAGGTCAAAAAGGATCTCTGGTCTGGGCCTTCCAGCGTTGCGGACAGTGTCTGAACCATCAGGGCATCTTCTCTCTGCCAACGTTTTTTGAAAAATTCCATCTTACACGGATTAAAAAAATGATTTGAAATCTCAGCTGTTCTTGCTAAGCACAAAGGTAATGGATGAAGCTGAAAGATGGTTGTCACTGTTTCTAGCTCTGGCTTCTTATGCTTCGCGTTTCCCCCCCTATTACTTCTTATCCGTAAAACAGGTGAGGTAGCTTTTTTTTCTTTTTTTTTTTTTTCTTCTTTTTTTTTTCTTTTTTTCATGAATCTTAATTCATTTCAGGAATTAATTACATGACAGCTGTCTTGACCAAACAACTTCTGTGTCAGGCTTATGGAAGATAATGAATCATAGTAGGCATTTTAGATAATGATAAACATTTACATCAGCCAGAAATAAAACCCCCCATCTATTTAAAACAAATCAAAAAATGTGACACCATTTTCAGACCTTTTTATTCTGCTACCTTCATGGGTATGGCAATATGGTCTAATGTATTTTCAACATTTAACATGGGGTGAATCCTATTTCAATAAAACAGATTTGATCATGTATCCTACTGCATAACCTATTAAATCAGATTTATGTAGCACAGCAGGAGAAGGCAACAGTCTTGTTTCTGTAACAATAACAATAAACACCTAAACTTTTATAAATAAATCTTTGTCTAGAAGCACTTTAAGCAATGTGGCCAAAATTATGTAGAGGGATGTTTCAGTTAGGTCCCTAAATCTATGTTTAGGCATCTGCTTCACTTCCAGCTGCCAACAGCCAGCATTGTTTTCATGGCCCTGAAAAAACACTCTGCCAAAATGGGGCGGATTTATGTCAATTTTTGTGCAAAAATCCATCAAAAACCATGGCATAAGAACTGGCAATATGTTCTCACTACCCTGGCATATGAATGTCTGGGATGTTGACACATGTTAATCTAGAAAATGATGTTACAATCAAAAACATCCCACCTGGCATGCTGGCCATCCTCAAACAGCAAGCTCTGCACTTCAACTTTGCTCTATCTGTTCATGAGAATTTGTCTGTTGTTTCAAAGTAAAATGGATCACTTTGTTTTGAGATTCTGAGTTGCTCTGACTTTGAGATTTGGGAGTGGAATGAAGAAGAGCAAGAATAGCCAAATACCATGTCAGTGTCTCATATGCTCTGAGATTGGATCCCCAAGGACATGCCATGCATCAGGTTAACTCTTTCACTCCCAGACCTTAATGCCAGCACAGTGGCAGTGAGTGGCAAGATTTAGCTCTCCAGAGATCACCACCATTACTTACTGATGACTCAAAGAGGTGCAAAATCCTTGAATCCCTCAGGGACCAGGGAAAGTGTGGCTGAGCATACCTAGGAAAAGAAACAAGAATTACAAGTTCCATGAACCTGCACAGGAACTTGTCACACTGGTTGAGCCCATTGTAATACCAGAGGGATAGTTTTTAGTACTGAAACCAAGTTATTAGAAGAATGACAAAAGCTTTTAAGCTGTACTTAGGCCAACTTTTCATATTAGGAAACAACAGTTTAGAAATAACAGCACCTCCACTTTTAAATAGTACTGTGGAGAAGAGTCCCTCAGTAAGGAATAATATTCAGGTTTATTTTATAACCAAATCATGTATGCAGAGTAACTTTCTCACCGGGCTGACTGGTGGGATAGAAGAGGATATTCTAGTGAAGAACTGAAGTTAAAGGTTAAAGATTTGAGTGCTTGTCATGCAACACAACAGAGAAAACACATAAATGTGCCAGTTAGTGTAGCTGAACATTTAGAAGAGGGAATCAATGTTCAAATCGATGTGAAAATGTAATTTCTTCCCAGAAAAGCCACCCTTGGTCTGGTGAAGCACAGGGGCTGAGTGCTCTGATACAGGGTCTTACAGCCCTTAGGAGAAGGAAGGGAAGCAGGGAAGATCCTGGGGCTCTAGTATTCATTGAGGTGCTTTTGCATGATCCCTGAATAGCCTGAGAGCAGGGAGAAAGACCAGGATTCCCCTCACAGTGGAGAAAGCACCAATTGCTGGACTGCAAGGCATACATCCTCTGGTACGGTCTCTTCTACCTCCTTATTTTCTTACTTTACAGAGGCATAGCTTTGCAGTTGAGAAAGAGGTTCCTCCACCACAGCAGGCTTACTATCTCATGCTGAACCCCTCTGAGCTAGTAAGCCTTTTCCCTAGTGTTTCACAAGTAGGTGCCTCACAGGTGATTGTGCCTTTAGCATAAGAGGGAGTTTTTAACTGGGCATGTGACTGCATTGCCTCATTGGAAAAGGGCTCCCTATGCATCCACCCATTTCCCGTGGCTACATTTGCATACAGGTCGGATGTAGTTAAGAAAGAACTGCAGTTCAGGTGAAAAAAATCCCCCTGATAAATAATCATTTCCATGAAAGCAGGTGCATGGAGACAAGAAGGTCTCACAGTACTGCCATGTCCTTGCCATGCTGCTAAAGAACTGCACACTCCTACATACATCTTTTTTCCTTTTTTTCAGCATCAAAAGCCAAAGATAAAGGTAAAGTTTCTGCATATCTCAAGAGTTCTGGTAAATTGTCTGATTCTAAGTACTTCAAGTATAAATAATAGCCCCACATAAAAAGCATTGCCTCAATACATGGACATAGTTGTAAGAAGAGCTGCATGAACATTCCTGAACTGCACAGACATTTATACATTTTTGGGTGTAAAATGGGACTTAAGGTAAAAACAAGGGGTGTTTACAAATTCCAGATGTCCCAACTCAGGACCTACAATAAAAAGAGGTTTTCATGCCTACACAGTATACTACAGCTGTGAGCATTTTCGTTCAAGTATCCCCAGCTTTATCTATGTTAAAAAGATTTAGAAGAAAGCTTGGCTTTTTTTTTGGTATACTGACAATCAAGAAAGGCATGTGATCTTCTAAAAGTGACAGTCCTTGCAAGTTTGTAGCAAATACGGATTTCATTTTTACTGTTTTTAGCTGGCACAGGGTAAAGTGATCCTTGCAATCAGTATTGTATGAAGTCAGTGGGAAAGATCAAATAGAAAGATTGCTGTGCAGGCTACATGTCCTTATGCTGGGATTGACGTCAGTGCTATTCATCATTTGGAAATGTACATTTGGTGTAGGCACGAGTCGATATCCCTTTAGCTAGTGTTTAAAAGAGTCTGGAGCTGGACTTTATTCTCATTTGTGATTGAGAACTTGGTTTCTGTTAAGCTAAAAGGTCAATAATGCACTGCAGAAGTTTCCAAAGAACTGGATGAGAAAAGTCTTACTTCAAATTCATATGCTATAACATATTAAGGAAAAAATCCCTTCAACTATCTGCTAATATGGCACATATAAATCTTCAGACTTGCACATTTATTGTAACATGTCAGTTTTAATATTGCTGAGACAACGTTAATCCACCTTTCTTGTACAGTGCCTATAGTCATTAAAATATACTATTGTAAATTAGTAACATACTAAGGAGTTTGTTTTAGACAAAAGAATAAATTAATATTACCAGAGTAAAAGCAAGAGTGCCTGAACAAATTTGATTGAAGGTCCTCAATGGACATTTGCATCAATACCTTTAGTTAAGCTAACAGCTGTTAATTACTAATGCCTTTATGTTCCCTTCTATGTATTGTCATTTATGATTTGTATTGTATTTTATAATTTAGGCTGCACTTTATCTACAGGATGAAAGTACTGTGGGAAAGTGGGGTCTGCAATGTCAAACTTTGAGGCAGCGTGAACAATAGCCACGATTACATTAAGAGAGGCTACTGCTCCCCGTGTCCTTACAGCACTCATGTGGAGTCTTCTTCTTCTCCTTGGCTTTAGAGTGGGAACAGGGAAATGAGGGAGGGATGCATGGGGGCAGGTGGAAAGGGAAAGCACTGCAGAGGGAACGAGCACTTACTAAAGGCTTTGCAGAAGCCCAGTCACAGCATTACTGAACTGTTTCAGTCTCTAGATTTTTATTTTCATTAGTGCTGCATCCTAGCTCTGAGTTACACTGGATTAAATCTTCAATAACTCCACTGAAGTTACATTACTGTAAATTATCTTTAAGGGACTGTGGTACCGCAGCCAATATCTTTGTTATAGGGTTAGACTATTTCTGGTTGTGGATTCTGAATATGCATAATGAAGTACAAGCCTTAGATACTGTTCTTTGTGTTAAACTTTATGCACTCAAGTTTAAATGTGCTTAAAATGAAACAAACATTTCACTGCTTTAATAAGAAAAGGTTTTGCACCTGAAGTTTTCAATCTGAAGTTCATTATCTAAATCCCTGTAAATTAATTGACTTTTTTTCCAGAGTTACTGAATACTAGGATATGCTCACTGACTTCATACAGATATGAAGCAGCATATTATTTAAGTGTATACATATCTAAAGCCCAAATTCAAACTATTAATCCCTTTTAATACAACTGAAAATGCATTTATAATTGTAATTTCATTGACTTCTGATGTGTTGATGTCATAAGATTGATCTTGGAGTTAAAGGAAAAATATCAATGCTGTAAACAGAATAGAGGAAGAATATTGAAGACTAGGGTGCTCTTTTAATGATATTAGGGAAAAAATGACTTTGTTACCCCTAATTTATAATATAGTTCATGAAGTTAGCATTTTCTGAGGCAGCCAAGACCTTATGTGTTTCTGTCTGTTTTTATTATGATAAAATTGCAGCTTTGTTTTTGATGATGAAATTCTGCTTTACAGTGACAATGGCTTCTTAGGAAAAAAAACAACCAACAAGGTGAGGCACAGGCAGGTCTTAATGGAGACAGACTGTAGACCTGTGTAACCTTGCTTTGGACCAGTAAGTTTTGCAGAAAATAACAGTAGGTTCCTAAGTAAAATACTAGTTTCAGTTGCAGTATGTTGCGTGCTGTAAAGCGAAGGCTCTCAAAGTCTAACCACTTCCTGTATTTTTATAGCATTAACTTCGTCACACAGGCACTTCAGGAAGCTAAACTACAAGGGAAATTTCTTGTTTTAAAAAAATACAGTGTTACTCCACCTTGCTGAAATGCGTGGAATTGTGTTTTCTTTTCCAAAGACCCCAAAGTTTGATCTGATGCATCTCATGCAACTCTGTCTTGAAAAATCTTTTGCAGCCAGACCTCATTTTGCCTGAAGTCTTGAAAAATCTTTTGCAGCCAGACCTCATTTTGCCTGAATATCTGCCATTCTGCTTAGAACATAAGCTTTTGGGTCTTTATCTGCTTTCTTCCCCTGTTCTTGTACACTGACTTGAAGCGTGGATCTGGCAACTGTCTGGGATTCATTTTAATTACTGTGGAGCAGGGACCTTTGAGAAGTTTCTGAAGATAAAACTCAACCAAATGAAATGCCAGATACCATAACGGTTGGGAATTATGCAAACGTAATAAGGATGTGTTGAGATTTTTGGTAATATGCAAATACATGTGTTAAAGTGGTACAGAATTGTTGGCACATTTGAATAGCAAATAGTGTTTGGTTATCTAGATTTCATGTGCACCTAGCACTTTCTTGCATCTTTGCTGAAATAGAAAAACTTTTTGGTTCTTCTACTATGAAGGTTAAGGCAAGGAAAAACTCCCTTTTAATTACCAGAAACTTAAGGTGTTGGGCTTGCATATAGTTGAAAGGTATCTACAGGAGGGTGAAAAAAGAAGACATCTGCTGGTATTCACTTTTACAGATAACCTGAGCTCAAATTATGGTTCAGAAAGGTGGGACAGTTAGCAAATGATCAGCTAATACACTCTTTAATTGGCTACTCTCTTACTGTGATGTGAAGTCCATGGGAATCTCAGACATCTTCGGTGAGACTTGGTATAGTTAAACCAAAAGACCTGGTGGCTGAGCATGTTCTCCTCCCCCAGAGGATCTTTTTCACCATATTTATTGCATTTCCATGTGTTGTCACTTTCTCCTTCTGGCTTATTTCTCCTTTTTGCCACAGTCCCACAAGTTCAGTTCTGCAAACCCTTCTTGTGTCTCTGGCAGTTTCTGATTTGAGTATTTTCTGCTGTGGGCACAGAAGAAAAACCCTTTGAGAAAAATGCTATTGCCAAACAATGAAGGATATTAATTGTCCTTCTTTTCACAGTCTCACCTGCACTCTTTCTTCCAGGCTACCTGTTGCAGGACAGTTGCAGGAGTTCCAACCCCTTGAACAGCTTCAGACAGCTCCTGCAACTCATGTCAGTCTGTCTTTCCCTCCAGAATTGCAACGCCTCAGGCCTAAGATGTTCAAAATTCAGCTCTGGATCAGCAGTAGTTCTGGTAAAGTCTTAGCTTGTGTAGTAGAGGAGTGTGAGACGGCATCTGGAAAAGTGCTGCCTTTCCAGGAAGGCACAAGATAAATTTCAACTGTGTGGCAAGTTTTTGTTGATGGTCTTTTAGTGAACATCTTCCTGCTTTTAAATTTTTCTTTTTCTTCTAAAGCTTTTTTCTGAAGTCCCCCTAAAGGACACTTGCTATTGTGGTATCATACTTACTGGAGAAGTAAAAATAATGTATAAAATGTTTGTGGTACTGTGGTAAGAAGCTACATCATAGCTGATCTCTAAGGTGTGTGAAAGAATACAATTTTCATGCTCATAGTTTCATTAAGCATTGCACTTGTAGATGGCTTTTCCTGTCGTGGCTTAATTAAACAGAGCTCTCTGACAGAGGTGCACCAACTTTTGTGGTGTCAGTTGAAAAGGCAAAAACACTGAACAATGACGTTTGATTGAGCTGTAAGCCAGACATGCATGTCTCAATTAAGTGCTGATTTGAGGAATGGAAGGTTGTTGACTTCAGGGCTGTAGAATGTGTTCTTATTTTCTTTCTTTTGATGTGGACTCCCGGTGAAAAAAATAAGAATGGTGCAAAGGAAATACGCTGTAAATATTATGACTATGCTCATAGTAGCTGTAGAAGGAATTCACTGTGTTCTTCCTTTCGGTGTCATTTGTGGTCTCCAAAGAGCAAGGAAGTTAGCTGATCAAAAGGCAAATGAAATGTGCTTTTCGTCATTATGTTAGCAAAATAATCTATACAGCGTAGCTGTGGATAGTCTTCAAACAAAGCAAATGCACAAAGGCTTTGTGGCAGCATTGTGGACATGTATAGACACTTGCCTGACCAGTTGATCTTCAGATGCATCTGCTCTGGGTCTGTGAGATTACCTGGTTTAAAAACATTTATTAACAGGTATTAGAGATCCACCCAAAATATCACATGTTGCATAAATTCAGGTATTTGTGACATTTTACTGTAATATGGGAGGTTTGGTCATTCCTTACCAAGAAGTAAGGGCCTACCCAAACATTCAGTCCTAGATGCCCTCATTGTACTGGGTGGTAATCCACCTAATGCTTTTAAACATTGAACTTTGAAACATTTAAAAGGATATCTAAGCATCAGCTCTGCTGGCACGGCTAGGAAATTCTTAAATGAAGAACAGAAAAGCAGAAGTGTTGAAAACTTGACATCAGATTTCTAGCCATGTTGCACTTCTTTCGCACAGCTGGGCACAACAGAGCTGGAAAGCCAGTCAGACTGGCTGCCGGGCTATCGAGCAACCCGCGCGTGGGCAGGCCTGGCACGGTGACTCACATTCAAGCCTCCCTTTGCTTTAGAAGTGCATAGCTGACAGAAGTCTTAGGTGTTAAAAGAGGGCAGATTTAGACTAGGTACAAGAAAGGAATTTTTTACAATGAGGGTGGTGAAACAGTGGAACAGGTAGCCCAGGGAGGCAGTAGTTGCCCCATCCCTGGAACCATTCAAGGCCAGGTGTAGGGGGCTTTGAGCAACCTGATCTGGTTGAAGATGTCCCTGCTGATTGCAGGGGGTTGGACTAGATGGCCTTTACAAGTGCTTTCCAACCTGAACTATTCCATGATTCTATGAATCACACCCCAGAGGCTGCTGCCTAGGCCTCGGGCTTTTATTCTCGCATCAGGATATGGCAGAAATACAAAGTTTGCACAAATGTTCAGGAAAAATGACAGGTAGACAGATGAACTGAACTTGTCTGCACTGACTTGTCTCTTTTCTACTTGCCATCAGAGAAGGATTTGATTGCCAAGCTAATTTGTCTCTTTAACTGATTTTAAGAGGTCATAAATGAAGTCATTGCCGAGGATACAGCCATCCTAGGGGAATTAGTGCCAGGATCCTTCTTTCTATCCGCTGACTTGAGTGCTTCTGGAATAGCTGCCCAGGCCTTGCGCCAGGTCTGCCCATGCGTGGGTGTGTGAATGAGCAGGTTATTGCTTCAGTGGCGGGTGTGGGAGAGTCGGCCTCTGCCTCCCACTGAGCTTAAAGGTGTTCACCTTGCAGCACTCAGTTACTGGAAACTACATGTGCATGCACGCATACACAAAAACTCCCCCCCCCCCCACCCCTTTTCTGTTAGATTTCTATACAAAGAGGTTTATATATGACTGGGCTTTTTGAGTGTATAAGGGAGATTTTTGCGGAAAGTGTTAACCTTGTAGTACATAAAGGATTTTTTTGCAGAAGGTGTTAAGCCTACGTGAAAAGCTCATGGTCTCCCAGTGGCCTTATATCCACTGGATGATCTGTTCCCTTATGTGCTAATCTGGCTATAAGTAAATAAAAACGTTTGAAGCTGTTCTTTTTTCAAAAAAGGGTGTATAATGAATATATAATGTAAAAATTTATAATGTAATAGAGGACATATAACGTAATCTGATCTTGAACCAAATGTCAGCATAAAGATTTGATTTGTATGATATGTTCACAAGCCCTAGATAAAGTCCCTAAATGGCTGTATGACTAACACCATTCTTATTTATAAGTACCAGTAAACAAGGGATATCAGAAGTTTTTGCCTTGCTTTGCTCTTAGAGGTTTGTTTTCTGTAAATCATAGAAGGACAGAAGGACAAAACTCCAAAGGATGAGAACACAGTTCCAGATGACAAAGTATCATGTAAAAAAGTTAGTGTATATGCTGTTCAACATGAAGAATAATATCTTGAAAATATACTGTAAAATAGTGTAGTAAGTCCTGTTATCTGTAGGCTACCTCGATTTCACATTTACAAGTAGGAAAACACTCTTATCTTAATACCTTTTCCTTATCCTAACACCATACTCCGAACACCATTAGTTTCCTCCAGGATTTGAAAATTATTAATCTTGCAAAAACTACCAGAAAGAAACATCTCCTGTATAAATAAATTGCAGATGTAGCCTACGTCTGGTGGAAATGACTGAAATTTAGTCAGTGGTGCATGGAAGAAACATCTTGATATTAGTATTCCTTATCATGTCTCCTTTATCCTATACAACAGAGTCAAGTTACTAATTTGGAGATTACTGAAGAGCAGTGAAAACTAATCTTGTTGATGACTGTTGATCGGAACAGCTATGTAAGAGTCGATCTGTTGAGCAAGAAGCTTGTCTTCCAACATATTCTCCAGTTTCAACAATCAAACCAGACTCTATAAATCTAATTTTTCAAAATGCATATTGACGGATGGAGCCTCTGTAAAATGAGGCAGTCAGCTTTCCATTCTTCCTCACAAAAAAGATTCTTTTCATGCAGACTCCTTTTTGCTTCCAATGCAAGTAGATAAGTCAATGCCTTCAATCCAGTGTGGACACTTAATCAGGGCCCAGACAGAATTATTGTCTCTGTGATTTTTGGGAGGAGGGAAATGGAAATAAACTCATATTTTGAACAAAGATCTGAAATTTATCCCTACACTTCAAAATGGCAGCAGCTATTTTCTACAAAAATAATAAAACCAGAATGTGATTATACCCCATGTTTTCCTGCAAACTATTCCATGAACATTTTCAGCTGCTATTGTACATCATGATGGGATACACTGCTTGGTGAGTAGGAAGAATGTATATTCACAGGTGACGATGTTGTATGTGTATGAACTACTAATACTATGAAGCTGGTTTACCTGTTCTGTATTAAAGGTTATCATAATTTCAGTCTCATACTTTCCTTTAAAGTATCCTGGCAGTAGAAAACCTGTGCATGGGGATAATTCCATGGCAACCCATGCAGAGTTCATCATATTTATTTCTCATTGTCCAAAGATTGTCTTGCAATGGATGCAGAAAAGGGATGCTGTCAGGAGAGTGATATACCCCAAAGACTTTACATGTGTCTCTAAGGGTGTTCCAAATTGTTCACAAGAGATATCCACCTCTCTCCTTTGACTGTAATGGGAGCTTCAGCAGCTGCCCAGACCATGTCTCCCCAGTGATGCTGAGCCGTTTTGAATGCATCTCATTTTGAATGACCAGAATTGAACAAAAATGGCCACCTCTTACACAAACTGATGAGTAGGAAAATACTGAGGTGAGAGAGGGAGAGACAACTTCATGTGTTCATGTGTGTGTAAAACAAGGTTTTAAACCTAGTGTACATTCTGCTGGTGGAAAACATTAATCAAGATAGCCGCAGAAGAGGAAGGTGAAAACTTAATTTTAACACTAGTTCTTTCAGACAGGAAACAGTCTCAGGGACATTTTCAAAGATATGGCAATATGCCTGGTTTTTGTGGATCTCCTGGTGACTGCAGAGCAGGTGCCACACAGTTGGTGGCTGGCTACAGAGATGAGGCCCAATGAATGTGCTAATTATAAAGGTCTGTTGTGTCTTTCCACTTTGATGCATATTCTCCCTTGTGGTGTTTCTTACTATTTTGCTTATGAAGTGTATTTTGTCATAATCATGTGGAAACAGAGTGGAATGTTTGGAAAATCAGAGCAAGTGCACTGCATGAACCTTTAGCATTTTATGAACTGGAGGGCAAACAGCATGTACCAAAATAACTTAGGAAAGCTGGAAACAATTGCCTGCTAGGCAACACAGACTAACAGCTAAAGACAAATTTACGGGATGGTACTCTACAGCTACAAAAGTACCTAAGTTTCCCAGCTGATATGCAGTTTCTTTTCTTTGTGATAAGAAGTTTCCCTGTTGTAGAGAGTCACAAAATTTCTGTGAAACTGTAATGGGATCCTACACACAAAATATCAACTACATTTTCCAGGAAAAAATCTTCTGCAGTTTACTTGCTTTTTTTTCAGCTGCTACCTCTGTACAGAATTATTTGAAGAACAAATTTTTGAAGAACGAGCTCCCACTTTGACCTTGGATTTGTTTGTAGAGTCACATCCAACAACTATGGGAGTATTTGATGTCGTTACCAGAATTTGTCCATTATTTTTATTTTAAAGGTAAGATATATGAGAGGAATTAAGGCCAGAATTTTCAAAGTGCCAAAGTTTAGCTATTCCTGTGTGATTTACAGTAAGTCACTTTTGTACGAAAATGTGAAGCATCTTATTATATTGAGTGCTTGAGTCTCAGGGTTCTGTTGGTGATGCTTCTAACTTCCAAACCAGCTAAATATCCACAATAACTACTATATTTTCACAGCAGCTTAGTACCTCTAAGATTGTACTCAGAGTACTTGCATGACAGAGATCTAAATATTAAGCTCCTCCAAATCAGGATGCTTCTAAAATAGATTTAGTTGAGTCATTTGAAATCAGCCAGTGGAAGAAATCAGGTGTCTTTGTTGTCCAGTTTAGTACTAAATCCACTGACCTGTTTCTTCAGAAGTCCGGTATAGATTTCTGTTTGATAGTACATGGAAATGGTGATTTTTCACTTGCCACTTAGCTAAGCAGCAACTGTTAAAGTGTAAGAACATATTTCTCTATATTGATTTAGAAAACAGTGCCAGATTATGATTTGAGTAATCATGTTTTATCCAGCTGCCTTGTTCAACAAACATCCTGGAACTAATGAACCAAGCTTAATTTAGAAAATATTTGTTCTACATATAGCTTCTTTCCTAAACACATCAACTTTGTACCATCAAGAAATTGGGCATTTTTTTTCATTCATTTTCATTATAGACAATATTGTACCTAGCTGTCCAACTTGCACTTTCTGTTCTATGCTGTACAATGCCATTCAAATCTCTGACAAAAATTAAAGTAAAATAAGGCTCACGGAGTTTTTAATTACAGTGGTTATGTTTCCAAGACTCCCCTTAATACAATTCTGGATTTTTTTATTCATTCTGTGTCTGCTTAAAGATTTTCTCACAGGCTTTTGAACAGAAGTGAGAAATAGTCAGATCATAGGATGACAGGGCTAGAATCCAAATTGAATTTGAAAAAATGGATATATAGTCATAAAAATCAGGATTCAGAACTGTGAGTAAAAATGCAAAATATAGGTTTAAACAATCAATTGCACAAATAGAGGATGAGGACAGCTATTGAGATTGCATTTCTTACACCTAGGAGCTGTGGTGGATCCTGAACTAAGCAAGAACATCAATATTATGTTCCTGTGAAAAGATAAGCACCGGACTGGGCTGCATAAAGCAAGGTGTGGGCTGTACTTGTGCTCTACCCAGCATGGTTAAGGCCTCAGCTGGATTACTAGCTGTCACAGGTAAGGGAGATTGAGACTTACTGAAAGCAGTGTGAAGGTCAGCAATGAGAATGATGGGGGACAAGGTACAACTGAATGAACTGAGGGATTTAACCTGAGAAAGAGAAGAAGCGAGTGGTGAGGAGCAAGAAGGAAGTAGAATGGCACTGCACACAAAAAGGTGATGGTAAGGTGAGCAACATAATTTTTCTTCCTCTTCCCATGGCACAGATCTATATCCATGTCTGTATTTCTGATAATCTCTGGTTATGGGATATTTAACTGTGAAATTGCCAGAGCATCCTTAGTGGCTGTCTGACTTGCTTCCTTACTGACCTTTCTACCTGACAGTTCCCTCTAAAGAATATGATGTCTGAGGGGGTATAAACATGAGGTTTTTTTTCTCACTGCATTAGAAAACACTGTGACTCAGGCCTAAAGAATCAAATCCTTTTAGTCACAGAATGGATATAGAAAAGCAGCAGCATACGTTTTCCTGCTATAGGAGCGAGACATTAGACTCATGTGTGTTTAACCTCTGATGTTGCTCCTGACATCACCTGGATGTCAGCTGCAAGGGGATAGCCTACACTTATCAAGCCTGTATTTACAGATTTTAAAAGAAAATAATGGATCTGCTACCACAGTTTTCTTCCTAAACATTCCCAGAAATACTGCATCACTTGCCTGAGCAGACTTGACTCAACATAAACAGGCACTGAGCCAAATTTCAACCAGGGATTTAGAGTGAAGATTTCTCTTGTTCCCATAATCATACCAACTTTCTCTGAATTATGTAATTACTGTGTTCAAGTCTAACTGGTGTTGGTAAACATTAAATTATTCTTCCTGAAGGGCAAAATGTAGAACTATCCACAATATTTTGTGTTTTGGACGTTTTCATATAAAATAATGATTTCAGTGCCAATAGTCAGTAAACTTCAGTCTTCTGTATGAGTATAGGTTAAAGGAAAGTGAGTTTTCCAATACAAAATGCTGCTGTACAAAATCATGTGACATGGCTATGGGAATTCATGACACTCCTGGGTCTCATCCTTAGGGATCATCCTTAGAGACATCCTTAGGGGTGGTTAAAACACTGTCACACAATGTTAACATAAAAGTGAGATGTGCTTCAGAGGAAGACGGGTTGCAGCAGCTCATGAGAGTGTATCCCATTTCCTAGGAGAATTCAGTTCATGTGTGATGTGCTGCTGCTATTGTCACTTCCAATGACTATTTAACCATTGGGCAGGTTCAGCCACATCTGACAGACGTGAAATTTAAAACCCCATGTACCCAGCCCTGTGCAGCCTGCAGAGCTTTCCTAGCTGTGAGGAGTACTGCCTGGCTCTAGCCTCACCATGTTACAGCCTGTGCCTTGCACCAGGAAGCAAAATGAATGTAAATACAGGCTATGGAGAAGAGCTGGAACCAGGGCATTACCAAGCAACCCTGGGACACAAAGGTGTAGGGAATCAGGTTTCATCCATGCTGCTGCTGCTCATAAAGCTGTTTGTTTTTCAGAGATCAGTCAGTGTACCAGGAAGGTCACGGATAACTTTTTTTGCGGACAGTCTTGATTCTTCCTTTCTGGAGGTTTTGGTTTGTATTCACAACAAGAAAAGAGAAACAAATTTGTATAACAAACTGGCAGATGCACATCTGTGCTTCGGCTCGAAAGCTGAGCAACTATTTATTCTAACATTGTGCAGAGCCAAACAAATGGGACTAATTCTCCTTCCCATTCTGGCCAAGCCCAGATTGCTGGGTTTGGTGCCAGAGGGGTCCTGGGGGAGACAGTGTCAGCTTCCCCATGGTCAACAGAGGGTCCTTATCTATAGCGTGGTCTAGTCCTGAAGCTGTCACAGCCCTTCCTGCTTCTGTGGGGAGAAAATAGCTGATAGTCCATGCAGCAGCAAGGTCATGCTCTCTGGTTCCCCGCAGCTTGTCTGCTTCCCATCTATCTGTAAGCTCTCCAAGGCATTATTCTTCACCTTTATGACTGGTCATAAGGCTCTCTGGGGATGATTAGAAAGAGTCTGATTGTTTTAAGACCAGGTGCTGAGGTGTAAACATGCCCGTCATGGTGAGAAGGCTGAGGAGAGCGCAGAAGCTGTGCTGCTGCCAGTCCTCTGTAACACTAGGAGTCAGGGTGATCTTGTGGTTATGAAGATGTATAGACAGGAACAAAGTGACTGAGATGGTAAAGAGGCTGTTCAGGTATCATTAGCCTCTCTGCTCCAGTGCTTCTGACTGTGCAGCTGTGGCAGTGGCATGTCCCTACCTCTCACATCTTTGGTGGGGAGTAATTCATTGGCCTAAGCCACTGTGGTGTGCAGATGAGTCTTTCTAGATGAAACAAACATGTAGGAACATATCTCTATTTTTATCTGCATCGTTAGAGGTTGCAGTGATCTGAGCATCTCGCTGAGCTCACACTTGGGCCCTGATTTGGACTTCTATTGTACATACCGTGAGAAACAGAGCAACTTCTACGGCACTTCCCTTCAGCATAGTATAAGTATGAATGCTGTCCCCTGATAATCAATTGATCTGGTTTTAATTTGCTGTGAGCAAATCCCACATTTTTCTGTGGCTGATTTGCATCCTGCAGGCATGATTTCCCCCCAAACACTGATGTTGCAACTGGAATAGTGCTTAGACCATTTACAGAGCTTTTTTTCATGTTTTTTATAAACAGTCTGTGAACGGCTTTTCCTTTTCCAGTTTCACTGTCTGCATTTCCAGCCACCCAAAGGGACCCTTCCTCTTAGTTAGGCTATTTATCTTCCCTTGAAACCTGGCAGTGAGCTAAGCTTGAATTTTTTCAAAATATTTCCTTTTTTTTTATAAAGGAAATAAACCCACCGCTGTGAATATTGGTTCAGACTGGCCATAATGAACCAAATCTGTAAATCGCATTCAGTGTGACAGATATTACTGCAGAACTCAACTCAGCCTCTTCTATCTACCCAAACTCACTAAGTTAAAGAAAAAAGACTCCTGAAGACTTTATGTCCACTTTAAGGTAAGGCAGGATTAGGCCCTTTATCTTTTGTTTACTTCAGGTGATTTGATATTATTGCATGTGAACTTGGAGAGCTCTTCCTCCCTCAAGCATAAACTTAAGGCACAAAAAGTTACCTTAAGCTGCAACATGTTTAGTATTTAGTTAGGTTTAAAATATAAGTCTTCAGTGGGAGCAAATGTGTTCATTTGATGTTACTCTTTTCATTGTGCAGCTCTTACTGTTACCCTCTATTGCTGTCACTGCTAAGACTTATACCATTATTCTACCGATAAGCTTGCAAAATACTGTGGCCAGTATATGACTACATACATGTAAAGTATTTGAAATTGGTAAAATAGTCTTGAAAAACCTCATAAATAGTCTTAAATCAAACACAATGGAAAAGATAGCATGAGATATCGTGTTTGCTGAGTAGACTTTAACCAGTCCTAGCTGTTTATCTGAGAGATTGTCCTTTTCTAGACTTTGCTGTTGTAAAGTGGTAGGCATAAAGGTGGTTTAGATAACAACGCTCACAAAAGAAACAAAGGTGGTAGCTGTCAGGAACTCTGTTCCACACCAGGAACTGAGTTTTACAATACAGCAAAAAATCAGATGAGTAATAATACTGCTAGAGTGAAGTCAGGAGTTGAAAAAATATTGTGAAAAGAGCAACTGTAATCATGATATACCGTTAGATGATTTTGTAAGCCTTTAATATTAATTTCCCATGATCTCTGAATTTATTTTTTCTTGGTATGACTATATGAAGGTAATACATTTTAATCTGATATAACTCCTTTCTAGAAGATTATTTTGAATGTTGAAATAGCTTGCCGATATCTGTTATCTTTGTATCGGTTTGTTAAATAAATCAGACAGATCTTTAGAAAATTACTATAGAGGTGTGTAGGAGAATGAAATGTAGCTGCAACTTCACCGGCAGAGAGTGTGTGGGGTGTGTGTGTGGGGGTGGTGTGTGTGTGTGTGTGTGTGTACACATACATATATATATTTACCTGTAAACCTAGTATTCACATGTGTGAATTCTCCTTTACACACAAACACAGAAACAAACAGATTTAACATCCTTGATTTTCTTCTTTCCAGCTGCATCTTCCCTGGCAACTTTCAGGTATCTCGCAGTCTAGTGTGGACCTAACTCTTTAGGGTATTTTATGTCATTGCTACTTGTTGGGAAATATATTTATGAAGGTGGATAACATCTTTTTGTTGAGGTACAACCCACTCTTCCCAATTTATAGCCTGGGTTACCCAGAATGAAATTTCATGCATCAATAAAGGGACTTCTCTAGTTTATGGGCTTTTGCCTGTAGATACAGGAATTATTTTGCAAATAACTGAATTGCGTTTCAATGACAGCACAAGAAAAATCTTGTCTAACAGAAAATGTCAGGCAGCTGAAACCTATGAGTTTGTACCAGCTCTCCAGTAACAAAATAATCTGAATGACAAATAGAACAATAGTAAATAACCATTCAGATGCTTATCTCACATGATCATGAGTCACTGCACAAATATTTTAGACATTCATCCTTTTTCTGAAGCTGCTCAATTTATCTACACATGGTTTCCCAAGCGTCTTGGGCATGCATGGCTGGGAGGGATCTCAAGAGATCTGCTGAAGACACCCTCTTGCTTGGAAGAGGATCAACTATATTGAAGCCATCTATAACAGATGTCTGTCTTACAGTCCTCAAATGAAGGACTTTCTCCAACAATTGTAGGTAGCTTTTTCCAGTGCTAGACTCTTTTTATTGTTAAAAAAATATTTTTGAAAGCAGCTCTTTTTTACAAAACATGTTAAATCAAATTCTTTTCCTATGCCTAGTGGGCATGAAGAACAATTGAATGCTATCATCCCAGTGTTACAAATTTTTATTTTTACTCTTCATTTTCCTAACTTGAACGGTTCAAGTATTTCAAGCTACTCATATGACCCTGAGAAAATCCTTGGAAAGTGAACCAGATTTGCTTTATTAGTCATTGTCCAGTTGCTGGTATGGTGGGTGTTAGGCCTGAAGCTGTTTTTATAACACAAAGAAAGAACAACAACTGATTTGCAGGAGCATCTTGCTTCATCACACATTGACATAAAATACACACATATTTTCACAACATGT
The DNA here is from genome assembly GCF_963210335.1 of Falco punctatus. Classification (NCBI taxonomy): domain Eukaryota; kingdom Metazoa; phylum Chordata; class Aves; order Falconiformes; family Falconidae; genus Falco; species Falco punctatus. The sequence goes on along the minus strand of NC_137586.1, from coordinate 15,523,510 downwards.
GGATAACCCTGTCTAGCCATTTCATCATGGTGAACTTTGGGGACTTCAAATGAACTCCTTATATCCTGTTTCTTTTCACTTTACAGAAATTATACCAAGACTATCATGAGTAAGTTTCATCAGTTCCATAACACATTGTCCTGACCTTAAACAGGTCATTTAATCAATGAAATGGAGCTCTTCCGTTATTTCAGAGCCTCAGTAGTCCGAGGTCCTCACCTTCCAACATCTCATGGACTTATCAAGGAACCTCTATTTAGTGGCTTTACTGTGCACTTTAAGATAATAACTTGAATTTTCTCCTATTTATATGCAATTTCAATTATCAATAAGTTTTTTGAAAAGTATCTGAAATAAAATATATCAGGAGGTAAATATCCTTGCAGATCTAACAGCCATGATTTTATTTCCACCTAAAACCACGCACAGGAACAAAAATTCAGCCTGAAGCAATCAGTGGCAACAAACCATGAGGTGTGCCATCTTAAAAAGGAATTAAGGTTATATTTTCTTCCAACTGATGGGGAGGACAAACTCTTATCAACTTCTGTAGTATTGGTTCAGGGCTTCAGCGAACCTATCATGGTATTAGATGGGCTGAGAGCCACACAACGCAAATATTCCTTCCGGAAACATACTTATTGCTGTGTTTGAATTCATGTTAGACTTTCCCCGTTGCACCATGGAGTCCACATGAGCAGCCCCATGTCCTGGCACAGGACGATGCTTGCCTGGTCCCCCTTGCTGGAGAGCAGGGGCTTCAGGGGCTGGGCGCTGAGGAGTAAGGGGCATGTGGAGAGGGCCCATGGCTCTCATGTGTGGTCTGAGCTCCTCCAGTCCCTGCCCTACTGCAGTATCACCTGAGTGTGAAAGTAGTGGGAAAGCTAAAGCACAAAACAGTAATGGGATCCCTTAAATGCATTAATTCCACATCCTTTTGCCATGTCCTTTCTTCTCTCTAAGAACTTTGCATGGAGTCAGTTCTTCTCAATTGATTCATATAAATGCTGAATAAATCTCAGCAGACTGTATTTGAATGGAAAAAGGATTGTATTCAAATTATTCACTTCAGGACATTCAAAACCTACTATCAGCTATTATGAACATTAGCTTTGGTTCAGCACAGTGTATTGAAATGGGTTGCTGTGGGAGATTGGCTGTGTACTGTCCTGTTTGCTAACAGACAGGCACATCTTTATCTCACAAAATATCTCATCTTCCTCTGTGGAAGAGACATTACAAATAATCCTTTAAATCAGGAATTTCCAATATTTAAAAGTGCTTTTATGATATGTCTTCTGAGGTTGCAGTTGAAATAAGAAACTTGTACTTGGAGCCAATCAGCTGCTAGAAATAGGTCAAATATATTTAATTTGAAAGATGTAGAAAGTTTCAAATTCTAATATAAAGCTGTCACGTGTGCAAGACTTAGATATCCCACCCTCTCCAAGTCAGGAAATTCAGACTGCAAGATGCCCAGCTTTGCATCAATTTCATTAACCTTTTAAAAATGGATCTGCTTCAGAGTGTTATGTGTAGTTGTCAGCCAGCTGCCTTTTAGTTCATAGTTTATCAACATAGATAGAATGAACATAAGTATAATGCACCTATTAGCTGATTTATCTCTGTAAATATTTTTACCATGCGTAAACTGCATTATTTTTTGTACTAAGCATTGATTTCTATTTGTAAAGCATGAAATAAACTATTAGTTTTATTTGTATCAACCTTCACAACAGCATCTATGCTATGCTTGCCAAAAGCCCCATTAAAGACGCAAATGTTTTGACTCAGTAGTTCCAGTGACAGAATGTGTACCGGTTCCTAGCAGATGGAGTTACACTGGTTACTGAAAATGAAACTAAACACACCAAGACCTACTTGTAAATAGTGGTTTTCATATGCTACCTAGGGTTTTTCAAAGTAAAGTTTCAGGCTTGAGCTCAAAAATAACCTTCCCTAAGTTCTATTTCCAATCAGATAGCGCCCACAGCCTGATAATTTGTGTGTGGAGGACAGATTTGAATGCAGCTTGTATCGGTGATTGTGTGCTTACTTGGTTCCCTCAGTAATATATGTAATAATTGCAAATTATGTTTATCCTAAAGCAACACTATTCTTGGAACTGTGCTCTATGTGATTAGTGAATGAAAACGAGAAGAGAGGAGTGCTTGCTCTTTTTCTCAGTAGCAGGCTCACTACTTTATTTACCCACCCCAACACCATGGGGTTGAGAGATTGGATTTTTTTACAGATGAAAACTCTGGCCTTGTACTTAACGTCTGTATTTTTCATTTAGAAAGGGATTTACCAAGCCAGCTGATGGAGACCACAAAGTAAAAATCACTTTGATTTACACCAAAAATTCAATGTGTCTAGTAAAATTCTTCAAAAGTGTAGGAAACCTTTTGGACAGGTGAGATGAAATGGGCAGGAATTTACTTCATGAACAGCCTGGATCACAGTTTACTGAGGGCAAAGAAAAGAAAGTCCTTTAGTGACTTCAGTGAGTTATACATAGGAATCAAAACCACTGTTGTGCTCTGAGGGCAACCCTAGTAATAATACATGGGTAAAAAACAAAATCACAAATAAAGAGGCTGTTTCAGAAAACAAGTTTTTTGCCTTGGTTCTTTCCACTTATTGAAATTTACCTTCTCAATATTACCTGTGTTATATGAATCAAAAATTTTGTACAAATCTTAACAGAACTACACCAAGCATAGAGCTATAAATGATCATATTTGCTCAGTGTGCGTCTAGGTTCAAGAAACTTGCAAAACAGATGCTCATCAGGGGGAAAAAGAAAGAAAAACTGATGCAGCCAACTCACAAAGTATCTGCTAAAATTTTATCATACATTGTAAAATTCTCGCTTAGTTGTCAACTTGAAAAATACTGTGATAAAGCAAATAATCTGACACATCAAATGTCTGGAAATACCAGAAGTTCACAAGAATTAGGACCTTACATTTCATTGAACCAAAAAACAGTAAAGTGTCTAGCTCATTTAGCCTTCAGCCCTACCTTTTATTTCTGGTATTATGCATGAGGATTGTTTCCCTGTGATGATAACTATGCAGCACTGCTGTGTTCAGGGAACTGCAGCTATTTGCAAACCTGAGAGGATGACTTCCTTAGCAGGGTACAATTCTGGCAAACTGCACCACTAATGAAAATGAAATTAGATGTTACAGAGAACACTATGCAATCAGAGGAGTGTTTGTTCCTGGTTTTGTGCTCTAGAGGATAGTGAAGTTCAGGCTGGTTCTTTTTCTTAACTGGACAGATTAATCTATATAAATACTCTATTATAATTTTACTTTTTTTCAGAATGCAGTGACACAATTTAAATTTACAAAGTAAAGAAGAAGACTGTACATGTAAGCACAAAGGAAAATCTGACTGAAGTTTCTTGTTATTTACAGCTTGATAAAAGATAAAATCTTTATTTCTTTCCCATTTTTTTTAAAATCCTACATGCCCACATCATGCAAAGAGAATGTGCTGTGGAAATAAACCCTCTTAGTGAGAAAGAACATGTGCATCTTGCTCCCAGATGCTCGGTGGAGTGGAAATGCTGAGAGAATTGTTCCATGTCATCCCCCACGGAAGAATGGGGTTGCAACTACATGACCTAAATTGTGTATTTGAAATGACCAAAAATAAAGATGGGATGTAGTCAACGTGAACAAGGAACAAGAAAAGAGATGCTTGGTTACTCCAGAGAACTGTCTTGGTTTGCTTGATCTCCTGCCTGAAATGTTAACAATAAAACACCATCTCACCAAGAATTCCTGCACTTTCTTAAAGGTGTAGTTAAATAAGTTAAGCTTTTGTGAAACACAGTTATTTTCAGTTATCTTCTCCAGGAAAGTCAACTTTATTTTTCTATTTTGTTGTTTTGAAACAGTGTGATAGTGAGTCACGTGACATCTGGGTACATCTTATAGCCCAAGGTATTGTTATAAATGGATCATTGTACAATGGCATGTTGATCTGACATCCAAAACAGGACATCCCAAGACAAAGTGAGATTGTTTAGCAGAATACCAGTGGGAACTACATGCTTATAATAAAAATCTTTTTCTTTACAACATTTTTTTCAGGAAAAAAATACATGATAGTTGCAATTGAATTACTACTTTCTATAGATGCTCCCCACCCTATTTCAATTGTTATAACATGGAGAGATCCCTCTGAAGTGGAAAATAACAAGCTTTGCTCCAATTTAAACTTTGTTCTGATTTTTCCTCCAGAAACAAAATATGAAAATAGTGTTTTTATGATCTGTCAGGTATAGAAGATTAAACATCTCCTAACTGAATGTGCCAGTCAGGGGTCCTGCCTTGAGAAGCAATTCCAGTACAACACTTTTAAAAGAAGCTGATGAGCCCCGGACACAACTTAGGGCAGGAGGAGCCTTCCTAGATGCCAGCTACTGGTAACCACAGAAGGGCCAAGGTAGCACTCAGCAATGCTGAGGTTACAAGCAAGATCCTGCTGTGCTCCTGTATCTGCTGTTCACCTCTTCAGCACCGCAAACATCTTGGTGACAAACACCAAACGATTTCCCCACATCCTCTAGGGGACAGATCAGCTGCATTTGCTTCTGGTCTCGCTCTACTGACAATAATTTCAGCTCTTTTTCATTGACCATGTTGGAGCCTTGTGTGATTCATGAAGAGCTTGGCATAGCTCCATAGGCATAGCTCCTCAGGCATAGCACCATCTCTCAGACGAGCAAGGCAAAAGGCAGGGCTGACAGCAGCTTCATCTCTTGATGTTCATTTATTTCTGTGTATCCACCTGACCTTATAGGCCACTGGAAACAGTGTGGCCTCACTGAAGGGCACGAGCCTGGCCTAAAATCACAGCATTTTTTAATTTTCCTGAGATATTTAAGAGAATTTCTCACCAGTGTCTTCTGTGAAAGCAGCACAGTGTGGAGTCATGGAAAAATGCGAGCAAGTTATTTCTGACTTTTGCTGCCATCTCTGTCAGTGGCTGACCTTAATCAAAATTTGTGTCTTACACAAGCAAAGCTATGTTACAAAAGCAGCACTGCCAGGATTTTTAATATGAGCAAAACAATGTAGTTTGTCTTATGCTTGGAAATGGTTGAGTCATGTTGGCTAAATTTTCACTTGAATTTTTCACTAGAGGCAGATAAGCAGATGAGAAAGTTTATTGCAGAGATTTTGTACTTAACAGCTTGATGAGCAGTGAAAAAAAAAATTTCTTAAAGCAGGCAGGTATCAGGTGCCATAGGCTTTCAGTATCAGAAAGACACCCTCACCTGTAATATAATAGAAATACAAAATATTATTTAAATATGATAATGATGCAAAATAATTGATTTTTTTCATACATCCATTTTACAGGAAGGATCTGGGGATCTTTGTCCTGCGGCTGGCACCTGGAAGGATCACTTGCATCTGGAAGACAGTTTGATAAGGTTCATGACAGCCCACAGAAGATGAAATTCAAATTCATATTTTGGCTCTGAGATTTTTACACATGGATCCTTACATGTCCATCACTTCACCTTCAGTGTGATGAACCTTTGCTGCGTGGTACCATTAGCCCATTCATGTCAGCAGGTGGGTTTTAGCTGATTTCCTAGAAGAAGCCACTGACAACTGGCCACGGTGACTGACACAGCTGAGATGTGACTCGTGTCAGAGTCAGAAGCCTGGAAGTGGCTGCTTCCCTGAGATGGGATGTTCTCTACAGCCAGATTTCTCTCTGGACTATTAATTTGGCTTCTGAATAGAATTTACTCCCCCAGTTTTCCAACTTCTACTTTCCATTGAATGTTCTAGGAAAATAACATTTCATCAGGAATACTTTCAAAACTCGGTTGTTTTAAAAGACAAAAGGACTGAACAATGGTGGTAGGTAAGAAAGGTGCTGAAATCACGCAACATTTTTTGCACTTACCAGGTCATTATGGCAGCAACTCTTACAGACCACTGGAAGGTAAGGAAAGAATGGACACCAAAATGTGAATACTCTGCCTCTGTATCTCTGCCAGTCCTTACAGATGTTTCCTTAATCTTCTTCCTAAAGGCTGGTGATGATGATGATTTCTGTGTGCGCAGGTTCTGTATTCCAGTGCTTAAATGTTTTTAGGATCAGACAGTGGTTTTATCTGCATTTTCATGGCAGTGAAAGCATGGTACCTTTTTGTCCTGTTTTCTGAAGAGAAATAAGTCTGTTATGCTCTTCCTTTCCTGAGACTCTTTCCTGTAGCTGAAGGGATGCATATACCAGATCTGAAGCTTCTTTTCAACAGCCCAACCAACCTAATTTCCTTCAGCTTGATCCCACAACTCATGTTTTCTAGTCCTCTGAGTGTCTGACTGCTCTTCTCTGCACTCCTTTTGTTCACACAAAGCTAGTGCAGCACCCCAAATGGAACATGGTGCTGGGGCCCTGCCAGTGCTAAATAGAGCAGAAGGTCTGTGTCTCATCTGGTGTGCTATGTTCCTCCAGCTCGGAGTTTGTATTTAATTTGCAGCATCATGGTGGCGACTCTTGTTCTACCTGTACCGTGTAATGACATTTAGATCCTTTTCTTCAGTGCTGCTGCCCAAGCTGGTAGCTCCTGTCCCCATGCAGTTGACACTTCTTTTCTGCATATGGTACCCTGCTCTTCCATGGTTTATCACAGGTGTTTTGATTTCTCATTGCCTACTCCAATGCGGTGGTGTTAGCTGCCTGTGTGTGTCACTGCACCTGTAATAAACCTGTTGTCTGTTCTGCCAGTCATCAGTAGGACTACCCAACAGGACTGGACCTCAAACAACTGTTGATCATCTTGCTGTTACCTTCTTTAGAAATACATACAACAATATAGTAAGTGAAATATTGACCTGCAATGCCTTCATCCCAACTTTTACAAAAGAGCACATTATTGTCCTTTTTCAGTGTTTTGGTCCAAGAATTTTTAGAATTAATCACTCACCCGTTCTGAAATTGCTTTGGCCAGTTATTTTTTGCATCTTAGTTTGTCAGGCTTACATAGTTAAAAAAAACAATAATCTGTTGAAGGACACGATCTAGTCTCTAATTCGCTCTTAGTGATTGTAGTCTGGAGTATTACGTGGTATATGTCAGTTATTAGTTGTTTCTAGTGAATATTAATAAAAGAAGACATTAGACCTTTGGCTTTGTCAGTATCCTTTGTCAGTAACCTTCTCTCCTGCTGAATATTCAGACAGTGCTCCCCTCGATCTTCTTTCTGCTTCCACAACAAATTTCTTCAGGTCTGTTGTTAGCCCTGTCACCTTTAATGAGAGTCTCCTTTAGTTGCCCTTTCTGAATTTAACCGTGCCTGCTTATTTATACTTGTTCTTAGCAATTGGTCCTAGCTTCCCCTTCCTGCAAATTTTCCTTTTCTGTTTGATCTTGGTGGAAGGTCTCTCTGCTCCTGCATCCATACAACTCCTGTGTAATGGGGGCTTCAATTCTGCTCCCGCTTCTTCAGCGGACTAATAGCTCTTCATAACTTCTTTATTCCTTTGCATTTGTTTCCCAAGCCTTAGTCCTTGGGCTTTTTACATTCTGTTCCCTTGGAGGCCATAGCTCTCCTTTGGCTATTCCTGTTTCTTTTTCTTTTCCTAAAATTAGTATTCTATTACTTTTCACTCAGTGTTGCCCTAGTTTTCTTCTATCTTCTGTTCTGGTGCAACTCAAAAAATCTCCCAACCAGCTACGGGTTTTGTCATTTATGACAAAATCCCAAGTATTCTTTGGACAGTTTATGATTTACTGTACTTTGCTGACAAATATTCTTTTCAGATGTCTCATATTATATTGAACACCTGTATGACAGTGTGGCAAAGAAAGTATCAGAGTTACAAGAAGGAACATCTATTACATCTGGCAGCCATGATACATAGTGGAAATTGGACTAATTTCTTGTGAGCAGTGCCACAGATTCAGGCAATTCTTTAATAAATATTGCAGAATAATACTGGGCAGAGTAATGAAAATTCCAAAATGAGACACAGTCTGAGCTGAGGGGGAATAGGATCAAACACATTGCTTCTCATAACAATTCATGGTCAGCAGCTTTTAGAATAAGCTTTCCGAACCCTTGAAATAGAGGGCATAGGGAAAGGAAAACCAAGTGGTAATTTTGCACATGTACACTGAGTAGTTATGGTGAAGTTCTGAACAGAGGGCATGAATTTGTCTGGTGTCACATGCCTGCTATTAAATCCTAGTGTATCAGAGTGCTAAAAATAGAAATGAAAGTAATTTTGCAAAGCCTCTTTAGTAGGTCATGTGTTTGTTATCGTATGTTGACTGAGACAATTGCCCAATGGTTAGTGGTGTGTGACAGCTGCTGGTTTCTAGTCTTACAGCTAATAGTGTTGAGGCATCACCACAGATTCCAGTTCATATAAACTCTGTACCTCAAATGATTTGCTTTTAAGGTGTATATGCTATAAAACCTAACCATAAAGAGGCATGATCATTTTTATTAACATTAAATTTGCTTAAAAAAAGACATAAATTGAAGCGGGGGGAGGGTGAGTAGAAGTAATACTCTTTAAAAAATTGTATTTAAATTGGGAAAAAATTTTAGATGCATTAAATATTGATTATTCCTTTTGAACTCAGTCACATCTAATTGGAATGTAGAAAGTATTAAGCAGTAATTACAACCACACATTTTGCTAAGCAGTAACTGCCATTACTAAATTTATGTATTCATCCATCCCCTAAATTGCTGCATTTTTTATTTTATTTTTAACTTTAAATTTTCATGGGTTTGTTTTTTTGTTTTGTTTTGTGGGTTTGTTTGCCCCGCCCCCCCCCCCCCCTCCCCCCAGAATGAGAACAGTTTAATCTGGGAGGGGGGGGATAGTTATCATATCAAAGTAATGCTAAAGTTACTAAGACATATTCAGCCTTTATTCTAGCTTTTCAAAACATTTCTGGAGAGTGGCAGGAAGTAAAATGTAATTCATAAATTATGTATGATGCACCTTCAAGGTGCCTAAATGGGAAGGGAAAGTCTGACATTTCTTTTAAATTAAATTATATAAAACACAATATTAGGCACTGGAAAAGTATTTGTTATTATTTCCTCAGTTACATTTAAATATTTATGCACATGTATCTGTTTAAGTGGAACCTGTCAGCAACATCAGCAGCAGTTTTCCACAACCAGTGCAGAAATACAGTATTTTTATGGGAAGTACATACGATGAAAAAATCAGTTAATTTAAAGGGGATTTTCAGAAGTACTTCATAGCAACCAGCAACACAGCATTCATGTGTAACTCCTAAAAAAACTTTCCTTACTACAGCTAACTGAAGCCATCGCAATCTTTAATGATTTTTACCCACATTAATGTTCTCAAGAATTAGGAACTGTAATTTCAGTTAAAGATAGGGAACTGAGAAAAAGAGTGTTCAGTGTTGCTTTTATTTTATTATGATCTTTTGCAATACCTGGTATTTTGCTGGAAAAGTCCCAGGTCCTGGAAACAACATTAAAAAGATTGTAAATAGGAACTTGATCATGTGATGTGATGCAAAAGAAAAAAACAACCAATGCCAACAAAAAAACAGAATACAAATAACAAACAGTCTTTTTTTCTCAATTTCCTGATTACTTTTTTTCAGGGGAAGATGAAATCATGCTAATGAGTTTTGAAAGCTTTGCTGAGGCATCTCTTGTGATTGAGAGGAAAGATCAATAAGAAAAAGTCCCAACTTCGAGTTTGAAGTTTTTTTCTTCAAGTTTGTTGAGGCCCTGAAATGACATTAGATGTTTTACAATCTTGATTTCTAATGAAATCATGGGATCATAGAGTAACTTGTGCTAGCAAGGACTTCTGGAGGTTTCCTAATCTAACTGTCTGCTCAAAGCAAGATCATCTTCAAAGTTAGCTGAGGTTTTTTCAGGGCCTTGTGCAGGTGAATATTGAATATTGTCAAGGATGGATTGCACAGACTCCTGGGCAACGTCTTCATGCCTAGCCATTTTCACTGTGAAAATTCATTTGTTTTTCCTAGTTGGCAAGGTGTGACTATTGCCCTTTAACTTCCCTGTCCACCTCTAAGAAGAACCTGTCTCAGTCATCCCTGTAACCAACTGTTTGGTAGCTGAAGACAACAGTTAGGTCCCTCCTTGGCCCTCTACTCTTTGGGTGAAGCAAACCCAGCTCCCTTGGCCTCTCCTGGCACGGCATGGCTTTGGTGTAGTGGCCCTGCACGGGGTTTGCTGTGGTTTCTTAGTGTCTCTCTTGCACTGGGGGCCTAAAATAAAAGTGCTGGAGTTTAAAATAAAGGTGCTGGAGGAGGGCTGCAAAGCTGAGCTGGTAGGAATAATCACTTCTGCTTATTTACTGGCTTTGCACTTGTTAATACAGTCCAGCAGGCAGTTTTCCTTCAGCAGACAGCTTAATGCAAAACTCAGATAAAGTTCTTTAAAGCTTCTACATCTCCATTTATATAGGGAACAAATAATGTTTGCAGACCTATGTTTTCTCCATATACTCTAAGCAAAATTTTACATTCTTCATTTGGTTTGACAAAAATAATAATAAAAAACCCTAATAGGTTAAGTTTTATAGCTTATCCTCTGCATTTATTTGCTTCCATTTGTGGGCTTTGGTGAGGAATATTCGGGTAGTTTGAATGTACATAAGCAGAACCAGATGCTGGTTTTAGCACAGCTGTATTTTTACAGACAATACCTAAAAACCAACCCAAACTGAAACTGCAGATTCCCCTGTTCACATAAAATAGGATAACCCATGACATCTGAAAGATATTAAAAGCCTTTTATTGAATTCTAACCTCTCAGCCACTGCAGATCATCTTGTCAACATCGATCCTAATGCTGGTTTAATCACAAACACTGTACTATGGACAGAAAAGCTGGATATATATTCAAGAAAAAGAATAGAAAAGTGTATGGCCAAGGTAAGATCACCTGATCCTCTAGATGTCCTCTGGATGTTTTAAAGGACGATGCAAGAGTTTTACATTTAGAATATGGAAATAAGGCTTATTGAAATGTGCACAATAATTCAGATTAAATTATTCACACTACATCATTAACCATCCGTTGAGAGGAATCAAAATTTATCTTTTCCTGTAATTCGGTCTTCAACCTGCACGTCTTTTTAGGTCTTCATTTCTTGGTGGCACTTATTGTCAGAAGTACCAAAACAGTGGCAGAAAGATATTTTCATATATTTCTGATTCAGCCAAGGCAGAAAACACTGAAAACATTGCAAGCGGTTCAAGTGTCTTATGAATTTGCCAAGTTGGCTGACCAAGAGCTGAGCTGATTATGCAATCTGAACCACTAAACACAGTGTGTTTATCACTCATTGTTATTAACAAATCACACTCTTGTTAAACAATCATTGACTCATTTAGTTGACACAGCTAGAAATTTTAAATGGTGCTTGTTAAGGCATTGTACCTCAATGGTTATGAAATTGTTTGTGACTTGCTTACCTTGACTATTTGTTGTTCATTACTTGAACTGGGTGATTTGTTACCAGACCTACACTGGTACAGTTTGCCCTTTTTGGCTGAATGGCTGAAACATCAAGATTACTGAACAGCTATTTGACTTGCACTATATGTTATCAGATGAACAGCAGCCTGTCCTAAAACTGATGAAAGGTCTGAATGTATTAATACTTCAATTGTGACTTCATAAATCACAGGCAAGTAAGCTTGGTGATTAAAGAACATCCAGCTCTGATACTCCAGAGAATCTTTGGAGGTTTTAGTTTTGTTGATGCTTGTATTGGGTTTACATGGCAAGGTTCTGGTTGCAGGGAACCTGCAGGGGTAGGGTCTGTGAGAAGGGATATGGGGTTGCACCCTTGTGGGACAGAGCCAGTTCCAGCCAGCTCCAAGATGGACCTGCTGTGGGCCAGAGCTGAGACCATCAGTGATGCTGCTCACACCTCTGTGATAACATACTCAAGAAATTATAAAAAACTGTCCAGCAGCTGTGTGAGAGAGGAGTGAGAAAATGAGATAAAAACTTTTAGGGAGAACTGTGAGAGAAACGTCATAGGCAGCAAGGTCAGTGAAGAAGGCGGGGAGGAGGTACTCCCAGCACTGAGCAGGGTTTCTTCTGCAGCCCAAGGAGGACCATGTCAGAGCAGATACCCACACTGCATCCTGCAGAGGACCCCATACTGGAGCAGGTGAATGTGCCCTGAAGAAAGCTGCAGCCCACAGACAGCCCATGAGGGCACAGGCTTTGGCAGGAGCTGTGGCCTATGGAGAGGAGCCCACGCAGAAGGAGGATTTCTGGTACATTCTATGTGGAACCCGTGTTGGAGCAGTCCCTTCCTGAAGCACTATACTCCTCGGAAAGGACCCATGCTGGAGCAGTGTGTGAAGAACCGCAGCCCATGGGAAGGACCCATGGGGTGGTTCATGAAGGCCTATATCCTGTGGGAGGGACCCCGTGCTGGAACAAGTGAATATTGTGAGTACAAAGAGGCAGCAGAAACAAATGACCACAACCCCCATTCCCCATCCCTCCGTGTTGCTCAGGGAATGATGGAGGAGGTAGAACAGCTGCCAGTGAAGTTGAGCCTGGGAAGAAAGTGGGAGGGTGAGGGGAAGGTGGTTTTAGTTTTGTTTTATTTCTTGCTATAGTACTTTGGTTTTGTTTGTCAGTAAATCAAATTAATCTTCCCCAAGTCAAGTCTGGTTTTCCTGTAATGTTATTGGTGAGTGATCTCCCTGTCCTTAACTCAATCCATGAGCTTTTCATTAGATTTTCTCCTCCTGTCCTGTTGAGGAGGCCAAGTGAGAGTGTCTGGGTTGGCACCTGGTATACAGCCAAGATCAGTCCACCACAGGACTCTTTCTCTAGTCTTATCATCAATGCTGACTTACCAGGACTAGCGGAATCACAACAGAAGAAAACATAAAATCAAAACCTCCACAATAATTTGTTCTCAACTTTCACACAGCAACTGAGGTAAAGACGAATATACAAATACCCAAGCGTGATGAAACAAGCCAGTGTACCTGGGACCCCATATTTAGTTCTATACTGATAAAGTCAAACATGGCTGGGATGTTCTTGTTTGCTTGCTGGAGTCTCTGTTGGCTTTGTTAACAGGAGGCTGTGGGTTCATTTAGCTGGTACAGCCCTCACAATTTTCCTGACACCAACCAGGACGAGATCTGATCTCTGCTTCTCTGATCTGCAAAGCCCGTGCCATAGAAACTAGCTTCTAATAGCACCTCTACAGCTTAATGGAAATAATTTTCACCCCTGGTTTAACTATCCTGGAGAATGTTTTGGAGAACTTCACCCTGCAGATGCAAAGGTCCATGTGCCTTTCTGGATGGTGTGCTTTGATATTTGCCAGATGCTTTGGAATCATCCCTGCTCCTAGCCAGGTTAGGGTGAAAACAGTAAAAGCATTTTGTATACATAGCCAGCATGGTTACAGAAGTTATGAACAAGGATGACCAGAAATAAAAGTAAACTGTGCATGTACATACTTCTCCAGGGCTTTTCTCACTGTCTGGTAACTGCTTAGCAAGCTGTTTAGCCACTCACTAAACCCGCGGCACATGTTACAATCACTAATTCCTAAACTTGCAGTCAGTGAAGAAAGCTGAAATTTCAAGGGGGGCAGGACTTTTTCTACCCAGTCCCTTTGTGAGTTAATCAAGGATTCATTCATACTCAGATCCTTTGCTTTTCCAAACCTTTTCCTTCTGAAGCAAAACCATACTCTTTTTCTTAACTGGGAGATATATTTGACATAATTATGCCAGGATTCTTAACTATCTTTGTTCTTAATTAAACAATTAATAAATCATCCAATTTTATAATCCATCAACTTTTCTTCATGGCCAGGGGTATTCATAAGCTATTCACAGCATTCATACATTGTTCCTCATGCAGAACATTGTAACTTTAACAAGCACAGTTACATGCAACCATCCAAGCAGGATTAATGCCTGTAGCTCATTGCAAGCTTTTATTCATGATGGGACCTGCCAATAATTAATACCACGATGATAATTCCAGGTGCCTCCACTTTATTCTTTGTGCCTACTGCGGTCTGGCCTGATTTCACCATGGTTGCCATTTCTGTCTCTGTTATAATCTGTGCAGTTCCTTCTTGCGGTTGAGCCTTCTTGGAGTAAATAACTAGTACCCTTGGTACCAGAAGCAGCTCAGCAACCTGATAGAGATGCCCACACAGCTCAGAAAGTGAGGCCTTGTGCAAGCAAACTGGTGATTAAGGAAGCTGAGGCAATGGTATGCAGAGTCAGGCAGTAGCTAATATATCTGGAGTGCTCCACACCACCACCACCAGTGGTGTGACAGCATCATGGGGATGTTTGCTAACACAGTCCACTGAAGACCACTGCAGTATGTAAAGTGCAAGCACAAGAAGTCTAATGGTTTTTTACTCTGTGTTCTACCAAATTTATGATGAAAGGAATATAAATAATAAAATAAGTATCCCTTGTCATTTATGGATATGGTTTTTTTGTTATGGAACGAGCTGGCTAATGAAGCCAAATTATTGTGGATTTTTTAGTGTCTTCATTACTCAATCATATGCACTCCAGCTATCCTTGTGAAATTGTATGAAGTTTGTTTTTGCAGACTACGTACATAGGGGACCTTAAGCAAACTGGTGCCTTTCATAATGTCCTTTCTGCCAGCATTTAAGATGCACTAGTGATTCATTTGATGGATCATTTCAATTGACTTAAATAAACAGACTTCCAGCAAAAAATGGAAATGGGAAAGCTCAAGCAGCAGCCTAGAGTTATCCAAAAAGGAATACACTTTCATGTCTTTTCACCTGTAGGATAGCACCTCCTGGAAGTATCAGGAGATGTTAACAGCAGAAAAGTTACAGATCATACCTTCCTCTTAACTTGCCCACAGTTAACTGTTACATCATCACAATTTAAAGCCAAAGTATGACTAAGAAGTGAACTTTCCTGGACAGTTGTCTACTGTCTTTCCTATACGGAGATAAAAGTTTTATTTTAAAATTATGTTTGGCTTTTTTTTGTTCTTTTCAAAGCATACCTAAGTGGCTGTGCCTTCATGCACTGAGTTCATTATGTTAAATGCCAAGAGGACCATTACATTGTGATTTATATTTTGCTGTCACATGCTAAAACCTCCAGCTCACTTCACACTTGAGTTTTGAACACCAGTGCTGTTCAAGTGGCAGGACACAGACCTGCCATTCACCAGCATCTTCCCCATTGTGCTGCAAATGGACACAGAAAGTGCCCAGGAAACATGTCTGGAATAAAAACGTCTCTTTATCCCACCCTATCATGTGATAGTCCAATCAAGAAGTCAGGCCATACTCTGCTGATCTGTCATCCAACATCAGAGATGATGAATATATCTGATTTTGGTCTCACATATTTTTCCGATTCTGCTGGTTCTTCAGTTCATCATACTCTAGTGTTAAACCTTTGGACAACTTCTGGTCTGCTTACTCGAAGTGTGACCTAAGAATACAAAGGCATGGACTAAGAACATTTCTCCCTCAGCTCTCTGACAATGCACAGCAGCTCATTATTCATTTGCATTATACCGGCATGTAAATACACAGAGGGTGACCAGGGAAACCGGGACCTTGCTGCCTTTGCAGATTCCAGTGTGGCTGCCACTGAAGCATTGCTCTCTGGCTCATGTTTGTTGCCAGTGATGTCTGAGCATGAAATGTAAATATAAGTTAACCTATATAACCAGGAGTGGAAGGTGTGTTTAATATAAATTCAGCCAAAAAGTCCTCAGAAATGTTCTGCTAATTTTTTATGTTTCAGGTGATACATGCAAAAATGGACTGGCTCCACAGTCAGTACCTACATTGCTGCATATTTTGTGTGCTTGAAAATAGAAAGCGTGCTCAAGAACACGACAGCATATTCATGCAGGAATCGACCAAGCCTCTCATCACATATTGCTGCATTAAGTTTGAGGTACGTTCTCAGTTATTTGCCCTGTTCTCTGTGGTCAAGCTCATTTTCATCTACTAGGTTTAGTCTTACTTAGGTAGCAGTGGAAAAACAACAACAGAATTTTTTTTCCCCAGTCATATAAAATGAATATAGAGGGCCAAATTATCAGCAAGGAGAAGACAGCAAAGACAATTAAGCTAAGAGTTTGATCCAATACGCCTAATAGAAACTTGACCCTGGGAAGTGGATAATGTTGTACTGCTTAATGGGAGGAAATTAATAATTTGAATCATATTTTATCCCAAAATAATGTGGTTCAATAAAGAAAAAAAGCTTCTTTTATTAGCTCAACTGAATTATTTGGAAAGAGTTTAACTGAATAGTATATTACAGCTCAGTTTCAATTGATCAGATTTCAGGGTTGGTCAGGCTGAGTTTCTGTAAGGTCTTCCACACAGCCCAGCCTGTTTTTTTTGATAAATGTTCATTATTTCTGATTAGCTGTGTTTTAGCTATTGGTCTCTTTTCTCCCTCACCTATGGGAAGTGAATGTACACCCGAGTGGGAAGTGTTATCTAGACATACAGACAAGACATCTTTTTCCAGTGTAGGTCTAGGACAGGATTGGTCCTGCAGCTTCAGCATGGAACATTTGGGGCTTCTCTGCCACGGTGCCATGGCGTTTTGCAGCTGCATGGACTCAATCCCACAGTCTGCATCTCCGCAGCTACTGCAATAAGCATCACTAGAATCAGCCCAGCCAGCAGCTGGCAGAGAAACGCCCTGCCCTGCTTACTCCAAAAGAGCAGTGGGGTATGGACGTGTCAGGTGACAGCTCCTTTTCTCTTCACACAGTTGTTCATAGCTGTCATCACGGTCTCCTTCATTTCCCATCTTATGATATATGAACAGGCACCATGAGACAAAGTCTAATCTTGCTTTCTTCTTCTTTCCAGTTCTGAGAAAGATGCAAATTGAAAGGTTAAGCATGTGGAGTATTTTAAGAAGCATGTGGAGTATTTTAAGAGGAAATGTTTCAGAAAAGTTTGAACTGCATATGCTATCTGGTCCTTCCAGGTAAATATTTCACAAACTAACATGATGAAATGTAAAAAGCAGATGCCTCAAAGCTTTTAAAACCCAATATATTTAGACTTTATGTTCTGTGATAAACTAAAAATCTGTGGGTATTGTGATTCAGGATGAAATGACCCTTTCCATTTTTCATCTATCAGTAATTATATCTACCCACTCTGCAAAAATCCTACCATCCTCTTGACACCCTCAGAATGGAGCTCAGCAAAAAAACCCAGGATTTATACAAATGTTTACAAAGACAAGCAGGAATATCAATACTCAGTAGACTGCAGATAGCAAAATACTAAGCTGAAAATATTAGGGTATGGCAAACCAGACTTTATGGTATTTGTCAGTTCTGCATTGTAGTGGGGAATGAAGGCAAAAAGAAAATGTAAAAAAAAAAAGGATACACAATTCCATTAATTTAATGATGTCTCATTTATTTCTGTAGTGCAACTGCATGTATTTTATCTTCAAAAGCAACATTTCGGCTATCAAAGGCAAACAAGTAGCTGTTAGGATTTTATCAGAAGAGAGTTTTCATGTCAGATAAGCAAGTGGTTTGAAAAACTACAGGAAAAGAATAGAGAATAAGATACAGCTGTCTGAATTTTCATATATGACTTTGAATCTTTTGAATTTAATAAATGAATCCTAGAAGTCTGGATACAAAGGTTTTCTTGACATCCAGAACCAAAATGGAAGGAAGATATAAACCAAATGAAAACAAAGAAAAGAAATTTAGGAATCACCTAAGGGACCAAGCAGAATCATATATTCACAGACATAAAAAATAAAACAATGGACAATTTAAGCCTTCATTATTACAGTATAAAAACCTCAGCATATTTATTGATATGCTTTTCTTTCCATAGTTAAATCAATAAAAAATGTAACCCATGCACTTTGGATGGGATTTGCCGTAACACATAAATACCTTAAGAAAGGGAAAAATAGTCTCCTATGGAAGTAAGAAATTTGCTTTTAAAAGATGCAGTCAGTTTCAAAATTTTCTTCCTTCAAGAATGAAAATCAAACTTAAATAAATTTCATAATGAACAAGAATTTCATGTTGACTCAGTTTTCCTTTTTTTCTCATGACGGAGAGTGAGAAGTTTTTTTTTACTCCACTTAGGAGTACAAATTTGTTTTGACGCCACCACAAAAACATGGCAATCCAGTTAAGTTAAAGAAGATGAAATCATGCATACACATGCATATTCATGCACACATACATACACAAACTTATGCCACAATCGGTCAACCCGTGGAGCTCTTTGCTGCAGGAGGTAAATCTCAGTCCTCATGGCTGGTCACATAAGAGGGGTAAGTAATCCAGTATACTGTGTATATTAGTAGTTTATTCCTAAAGGCTTAAGCCTTTACATGAATGTTTCAAAAGTATTTGTGGTAGGCTTTGTAATGGGATACTTATGATGTTGGTAGAAAAAAAATGCAAGAGGTGGTATTGGTGTGGAAAAAGTAAGCAAGGAATGTACACTTCTTAGCATACAGCTTAATGTTTTTTTAACACCTGTTGGGCTTTCTTGGATGCTAGGTGGCTTCACATTGAAAATTTGTGATCAAATATCTTTGTAGGTTTTTTTATACCCATTGGTTTTACCACCTTATTAATGGGTGTATCGTGATCAGACTGGAAACTAGTTGCAGTAGTTCTTCATAGGAAGAACATTCTAAAAACATATTTACTAAAAACAATAATTAAATCCAAGTTATTTTTCCATTTTTGAAAAAAGCTTAGTTTTCAGAAATGTCAGGGAACTACCTATACTATCTTCCAGAATGTTAAACACTGTTTCTTAATTATGTCTAAGAACACAGTTATGAGAAGCTGGATCTGCTGCAGCTTATTTCAAGAGCAGATTTGCAGGGGACTTTGAAAGTGTCATTTTTTGCCAGTTTATGAATGCTGAAAAATATCCTATTTGATGGTTTACTTTGGAAATACTAGGATTGTTAGGTTTTTTCTACTTGACATTAGTTTATAATTTTAGCCTAAATGGGTTCCTGTTTATTTAGATCAGTGTAAACATGTTATATACTGAAGTGAGAGTCTATGGCCTTCTGAAACATGTTGAAACTCAATTTTATTGTCTTCTTTACCTGTGAGAAACTCTAAAGGGTTTTTAGGAATTTTACTGTGACCTGTCATGCCTGAGTTGAAATGACAAAAATATCAGTCACTCTATTGGGGCGGTTAAACAGTCAAAACCAAAGGATTGTGCACAGTCCAACTAAAAGTCAGGTTTCCTGTCAAATTGCTCAATTGTATTCTCTTCAGTCTATCATGACATCATCATTTAGCAGTTCCCCTGTCATCACACAGTCTTGGAAGAAAGACAAAACCTGAATTTATATTGCAAAAAACAAGCCAAGCAAAAGGAAGATTTGTATTGGTTTGGGGAAAAAAGAAGAACAAAACAAGCATGTCTCAGAACAGCTTTATGTGTTGCAAAGACACAAAAGCCTGCCTGGCGCCAATTCTTACTTTTTTCTACTGCTGGAGAATTCCATATGGTAATGAAGTCGTTCCTATACAAAGTGCCCTAACTATGGAAGGAAAGGAACATATCATGCATGGGCAGAGACGTAGTGAAGTCAGTGAGTCTCTGTGTGGGTGTACAACACATCTCAGGCCAGAAAACAATATTTCAGGGGCTGTTCAGGGACCGTGTTGCAACGGGGCCAGAAGTCTGAGGATGAGGGTGTGCTGGATGCTTCCTGCCTTTGATCACTGCACATCAGCAGGGGCTGCCAAACCCGAACAAAGAAGCAGAGCTGATCTAGACCAAAGCCTTGGAGGCCAGCTGTTGAGTCCAGAACTGTGAGAATGTGGGGAGTTCTCAATCTTTTTTTCTTTAAGTGTAGGAACTAGGCAAATTAAACCAGCAGCTAATGTGACAGCAGAGGAAAGAGGATGCAAATAAGAAAATTGGCTACAGAAGCTCGGCTACAGAGCTTATTGATGGAAATTATCTAGGTATGAAAGGTGAGGGATATCTCCCATGGAAGAAAACTGTTGAAAACTAGGAACATAGGCTGGAGTTGATGGTGAGTTTTGGATGGAGATATGAAGACATGATGGAGGTGAAAAGGGAAAATTCCATACAGACACTATAAAAATTACATCTGTTGATCTAAAGCACCTACAAGCACCCCATCAGAGGTGCTATATTTCAGTAAAATTTATTTTTTTTTCAGCCCACTGCTCCTGGAAGGACTTAGTTTTGTATGCCATCACTTTTTATATATTCACAGTTTTCAGCCAAAATGTCTACATGTCCAGTTTAAATACTAGGCTCCTGTGCCAATATTGTCTTTTTCTCTCCTGGTTTCCCCTTCATTAAAAATTTACAGACAGCAAACGTACTCTTAATGTTCATTCAGCCTTCATTTTCCTAGATCAGTCAAGGTTTTCTAGTGTCTGCAACTGTGAGCTGAAGTCCTCTGACCACCTTAGTAGCCATTCTCTGTGTTTCGTCTGTTTTGAAATTTTATTGAACATGGATGGCTGAGGCACAAAATAAATTCTCATCAATGTCTGGCACAATATTTTTTTTTTCTTTCTGGGTAAATTGTGTGAATCTTCTTGCCTTTTATTATAAATGGATTACTTTGAAATTTTATTGTTATCCTGTGATCACCTCCTACCTGTGGGTTTCTTTCCTCTCAAGATGTTCCCAGCTGATCACAAGCCTCTCTTCTTTGGTCATGTACTTTACACACAGGCCTTGCATGTCCAAGAAATAATTAATTTCCTCCCATCTGTTACTCAAGTAAAGTGTGTAATTTGTTCCTGTGCACTCTCCTACCTTTTGAATTGAATTTGTTAATGCAAATATATAAAGGACTCTCGTGGTTTAACCCCAGCCAGCAAAAGCCACGTACACAGGCAAAGCAAAGCAAGGAATTCATTCACCACTTCCCATGAGCAGGTAGGTGTTCAGCCATCCCCAGGAAAGCCGGGCTCCATCATGTGTAATGGTTACTTGGGAAGACAAACGCCATAACGCCAAATGTCCCCCAATTCCTTCTTCTTCCCCCAGCTTATATACTCAGCATGACATCATTTGGTATGGAATATCCCTTTGGCTAGTTTGGGTCACCTGTCCTGGCTGTGTCCCTCCCAATTTCCCTTGCCCCTCCAGCCCTCTGGCTGGCAGGGCTCAAGGAACTGAAAAGTCCTTGATTTAGTGTAAACATCACCCAGCAACAACTGAAACCATCAGTGTGCTATCAACATTGTTCTCACATCAGACCCAACCCACAGAACTTTACTAGCTACTAAGAAGAAAATTAACTCCGTCCAGCTGAAACCAGGAAAAAACATCAGTCATGTGACTGAGCCTGAGAAACTCCACTAGCACTCAGCCTGGCATCTTCTCTTTGGGCTGTACCAGCTGTTATTTCCTCTTTAGTATTCTCAGTCCCATACATCTGAAGGTGAATACAACACTCAGCTTCTTTCTCGTCTCCTCCATGTTCCTGCCTTCTGTGCCCGAGTCAACACCTTTCTGGCAGCACACTTCTCTTGCTTTGGTTCCTCTGCAAAATACCCTTGTTCTCCTGCCCTTCTATCCAGAAGCCTGTCAGCTGTCCCCATTATTTCACCTTCTCATGCAACTTCATGGTAGTTGATGGAGTTGGGTGGAAATCCTTTCCTGTCCTCTTTTTATGATCCCTATGTTATGGAGGTCCTGCTATCTGCATCATCCAACCCTCTCAACACTCTCCCCACACCTGAAAAACCTGAAATTTGTTTTTGAATGACTTTCTGTTCATCCATCACCCACCTCTCTCATCATGTTGACAGTTTCAAAGATGACAAATTATGATATGGTCCATCAGACGTTCCATATCTATCCATAAGCAGCTGCGTGTTTACAACCTTATCCTCCCCGCTACCAGTAGACTGTTTCTCATCTGCTCTCTTCCTCTAGTCCATCTGCTTACCTGGTGACCTGCCCCCATCCCTTTCTGTCATCTCAGACATATTCTTTTCCATTTTCAGAGAAGTTAAAGAAGTTGTTTGTTGCTGATCTGAAAGAATTCTGCTCTCTTCTCAACTTCTATGTTCACACTCCTCCCCACTCCTTTAGCTTGTTTTAGTATGACCCTTCAGGCAGAAATCATTCCATACATTCTCATTCCTTGTCAACCTGAAGTCCCTTTTCAAAAGCTTTGAAACACAGAATCTATGATTTTAGAAAATGCTGTGGGCTAGGAGTAAGTCTGTCCTCAGCACAGGGTGGTTCGCCTAGTATGTCTGACTCAGAGTCTAGCAGCTCTTGGAGCAAATTGTCCTGTGTAACCAGGGTAGTGCAAAGGCAAGACTTTTAACCAGTTCTTCCCAATTCAGCAGGTTGGGGGAAAGGATCAACAATCCTGTACCACTGGTTTTTGAGATGCAGGAAACACAGACCGGAGAATCTAGGAGCAGGTAGCCCTAACACCAGTGTGCCAGTGGGCTATGTAGCCTGCACATGTTGCAACTCTGGAACATCTTCCACTTGCTTGCTGCTATAAAAAGGGCATAAGAATGCATTATTGCAAACAACTTTAGGACTGAAACCACATTTTATGCTTTTGCTAAAAAATATTTTAAAATGTGATGTTTATGGTTGTGATTCTCTGTAGTTTTCTGTTTGATCTTAATGTTATTTGCATTATGAGAAACGAGGATAAATCCTTCATCATGGTCACCACCCATTCTTTGCTTTTCTCTTCTCCCCAGTAAATTTCTATTACATGTATTTGTTAGGAGTTGGTGGACTGCTTAGCAGTCCAGTGACTGCTAATAGTTTATCTTTGCTTTATCCTTATGATTTCAGAAAAGCAACATGGTCACTGTTGAGAACAATTCCAATACTCTAATAAACTCAAGGTGAATGTTAAAGATACTTTGTAAGTGAATGCCAATAAATCTGTGATGCTGAATTTTCAGATGTTAGATCACTTTTTTTTTTTTTTTTCACAACTCGTTATCATCTTTCTAAGAATGGCTCTACATCAGTCTGGACAAATTTGAGTTTCTATGGGACTCCTCAGTGTTGTCAGTGTTTGAAAAAGTCACCAACTGAGCAAAGGCAGCCTGAAGAGACTGACATCAGGCTCTCATAAGCAGGATGAACATCTTCAACATTACTCCTGTAAGTGAGAAAAACATGAATGCAAGTATTGTCTCCAGACCACTGAGACAGCAGTCCCAGTCATAACATCCCAGTGGCAAAATAAGAAACTTATGAAGCTGTAAATACAAGCTTCTAAAGAATATGACTCAGAGCTGATGCAAAGATTTCTAATTTCCTGGGTGAATAGGCAGTTTGGTTTCAGCAACATTCCTTCTAGATCCACTTAGAATTTAAAGCTGTCCAGATAGAAATGCTGCTGGAAGACATATAATCCAGCCATGTTCAGTAAAATACACATGCAAGTGTACCTGTCAGAGAAGGATTGACTTTCTCATGCAATATGGTAAATTATTCCATTACTTTGAGCAATTTTACCCTGTTCTCCTTTTTTGGCCATGTTGTCATGCTTTGTGTTACTCTGGAGAGTATGACTTTAAACTCCATCATCTATTTAATGTAACTAAAACAAGGCATGATCACTTGAGGAATACCTACTTAAGGAATATCTATTTAGAAAAAGAGAGTGTCCCGTTTTATTAATATTTCATCTCAGTCTAGAAGCCCTGATGCTGCAGTTGGGAAAAATGTCCAGATTATTGCAGACTGTTCGACACTGACTCATTTGACAAAGTTTCCAAGAGACCTGAACTGTGATATTCCCAGACAAGAATAATCAATCTAAATTAAATATTAAATAACATCATATTAAAAAGTCAGGGGACAGGGGGACAGGACCAACACTAATGTTTGTTGTTACTTAGGTAAAATTTCTGATCAATTTGACTATCTAAATTTCTGTTTCTGAGTGTGATCAAGCTGTTCATGTCTTAAAAAAGGATTTAGGCACCTCATTCAGATAGCTCAGAAAAATCTGTTAGGCATGTATCTATTACTTAAGACACGTAAATATCTTTGTAAATCTTTTCCTAGCTATCTTTTTTTTTTTTAAAAAAAAAAAAAAAAGGAATTGTTGGTTTAACAGAGGATCTGGGGGAACTTCCCATAGAACTTGACTCCACTGCTAAAAAGCTGAAGAGCAATAACAGGCAAACACTAAAACACATGTATTATTATCTGTATTGCTGCAGATGTTCCTTTAAAAAATTCATACAAAAGGTTTTGGGAGGAAAAGCAAGTGGTATGTTCAAGTATAAGGTGATAGGACACCAGATACAAGCAGTTTTTTCTTGAAGACAAACACTGTTCTTCAAACAGAACATACACCAGGGACACAGTCAATGCCTAGGCAGCCAAATGAATTTAATTTTGAAGTTACAGCTGAACAGCTACAATAGCTTATTCTTTTTAAAATGCAACCTACACACCTTAAATAGATATCATATCTAGGTGAGACAGCCCATGCTGGAGTGAGACTATGAGGAACTGAACAGACCCAACACAGAGCAGATCTCCCAACGCATCTTCCATTTGTATCTCAGGAAAAGCTGGAGACCTTAGTTTTTGTAAAAGGGAACAACCTTATTTTCAATATGGTAGCTTAAAGTGTGGTCTGTGCAGGACATCACCTTTTTATGCAGTAAGGAAGGTGATGTGGTAAGGGCAGTAGGAAGAACTTTACAAAAATGCACAATAAGTTAGTTTTAAATACGGGCTACATTGCCATAGTAACCTGTAAACAACACTTTAAAGAGCAAAGTCAGCTATCCCTAGCTGTTGGTTGAATTGCTTTACCAGGAAAGTTTACTATCTTCAGAAAATGGACAAAGGACAGAGCTGAGAAGGAGCCTCAGTTTCTCCAGAGTGTTATGTGCATGGCACAGGGATCCTTGTACCACCTCTTTCCTTGACCTAACAAACTGACTGAGATCATTCAGGCCTTCATGCCTCACTGAAATTGAAATTAGTTTTGTGAACTGACCACCACTGTAAAAAAAAATAAAAAAAAAAAAAAAAAAAATTAAAATTCTAACTTATGGAATTGCTAATACGGACCTCAATCCTATGTTAGGCAAAATCAGACTGAAGCCATTTTTACATGCGCTATGATATGCATCCTGCAATTATGCTATCTTTTTGTTTTCTGGAGAAATTATATTACAAAGGATCTATTGAGAGACAGAAATGTTGATTCTTTCACTGGTTCTGAAATTTGAAAAGGACACTTATTGGCAAAAGATATGTTTCTGTGAAAGGTACACAAATGTGGCCATTTAGTAGGTCAACATTTGTTGGATTCTAGAAAGGCACAGGACATCTCCTTTATGCCTTTCCTTGCTGAGACCAGGAGTGATGTGTTTGGACTTACTGCTTGGAAATGGCAATTGGCGCTAAGGTCTTCAGTGCATGTTGGCTTGGCTGCCACAGAGGCAGGCAGCTTCCCCTACTCCTGCCACCCACACATGTAAACAGAGGTGAAACTAAAAACATAACCAGCAAGAAGTTACCAAAAGAGTAAAGGATAAGCAAACAGGCAAAACAAAAGTGGCCTCTGTGAAATGTCCGAAAGGTCACCCTGTTATCACAATAGAGGAAAGAAATCCTAGAGCTAATTTATTTTTTTAATCTTTGGCCCTCACTGCAAATTGATTCTAGATACATCTGTTCCTTGAACCATGAAAAAATCTATTTTGAGTGGTTTAGAAACCATTACTAAGCTGTAGTCAAACACAGCATATCAAGATATTCCTAATTTCTTATCTTTGACAGGACTACAGATTTCCTGCTGTTCAGAAAACAAATGCCCTGTGATTTCCTTTTATTGCTTCTTAGGCTAAGGATGAGAGTTACAATTTCTTCTTCAACAGAAGCAACATGTTATACCGATATATGATTGTTTTTTTTCATGCTAAATGATCATTTTAAGCTTTGTTGAATGCGTTGAAGTGCTGCAGGCATTATTTCTGGTTTGTATGGAGGAAGCTGGTTGCCTTTTGTTTTCGCCTGATGCAGGCGTAGAGAGTGGGTAGTGGTTGCAGGGTTGCAGCCGGCCATGGGTACTTGGTGGGCTGCACCTAAAGCCCCGTTCTCACTCCAGTAACAAATCTTGGACACTCTGGGATTGAATTTAGGAATCTGTCCAAAGGTTTTGGAGAAATGAAGCAGAACAAGTAACAGGAGTCCAGGACAGCACAATAAATCTTCATGTAAACATAACTACCCTGCTGCTGTATCTGAGCACAGTCATTTAGAGCCAGTTCAGGTATTTCTGCCCAGCTCCATGCCATGCCATATGGTTGACTCATGCTACCTCTGAAGCAAAGCTTCAGGATATGAGCGTCACCTAACCATGATGATGAAAATCCCAGGTTACAGGCAGGGCTGAGGTGTCTCAGTGCTGGGAAACAACCTCCACTTCATCAGTCAGGACATGGATGGCTGGAGGCCTCAGCCTGCAGAGGCTGATGGACATGTAGTTTCCAAGTTGTAAGAGATCATGGCAACTGAATTTATACTTATGCAATCACTAGATTTAATTTATACAAAGGACCATTCTGTTCAGGAAAAATCTAGCCAATAAAATAGCAGCCAGAGGGCTTTTGACTGCAAGACGTGGTGGGTCTGGATTAAAGTCAACAAACCAGAAACTACTGGGCCCTTCTTTTTCTTGTTTTGGAAAATATCTTCACAAATTCTACAGGTTGGTGTGAAGGCATGTATGTGGAGTCCATCAGAAAATGATGACAGGACCAAGATCCCACCAGGTCTGTCTTGGGAAAAGGGCTTGCAAATTCTTCTATTCAGAGCAGAAGGTGGCCAGAAAGAGGGGAAGGAATATGGTGCTGGAGACTGCACCCAAACCATGGAGTTTTTCCAGAGGGACCTTATTCAATGAGCCATGTCTGAGCCAGGGAAGAGAGGAGACAGACTGCTGCATGCTTCATCTGTCAGGAGTCAGCCAATATCCTGGGGATAAGGCTGGGAAAGCTTCAAGCAGCCAACATATCTCTCCAGGGCTTAGCCAGATAAGCCAAGCAAGCAGGGACTGGCCCTGCTCCAATAATTAGGTGTTACAGAGAATAGCAGCAACATTGTACCCATAGCTTCACATCCCGCATTTATAAGGTCTGGCTCAGAACTGGTGTGAGCTCAGGCAAAGTCCATCCTGGCCAGGCCTCAACTCTGTCCACTGCATGAAATCAGAGCAGCTTTCAAATCCCTATGCAGGCAATAAATGTGAAAGCAGTCACTTATGATATTATGGCAATTCTCCTTTTGTAATGATGGAAGGAAGGGAAATAATTCAGTGATATGTACCAGAGGATAAGAAAGTCTCCTGCTCTCAAGTGCCGGAATGCAGGCTCCTGAAACCTGATGCACAGCAAATGGCATCACCGCGTGAAACCCTGGCAGATAGCTCTTTGACATGTGCCTTGAACTTTCATTTGCTGTTGTGGACATTAAGAGAAAAATAAAATCAGTTAAAGCTAATATTTACTTGGCTCTTTTCCAGCCATGTTAACTTCCATGCCGAGTCACATATTGTTGATGTTTTTTTAAGCATAATGGCACCAAGGAAACCTGTTCCCTGCTGCCACAGCAGAGTGCTTTCAAAGGCCAGATTTAAACTGCCTGTTCCCGGGACAATTATCTGTGAATGTTTTCACTGGCCACGTGGAGGCAAGGAGATGCTGCTGCTCTCCACGCAACTGTCAGTAGGATTCTCTTTCCCCACTTCTGAGCAGATTCAGGCCTGATCCCATGTCATATCTTGGTGCTTAGAAAATTCCGTCAGCCCGACACAGCTTCTTGGCATATGTTCTTGCTGTGCAGACTGATTTCAGCTGTTTGACATTTAAGCTGTATTTTGTAGTATTTATCCAAATCCAAGCACATTCGCATTTACCCACCTGGCTATTTACCTACTTGAGAACACTGTCTTTAGGCCTGCTGTATTTACCAAAATCCAAGATAACCATGCTTCTAGCACAAGCCTATAGATTATGAAGGCTGATTTAAGAAAACCTTAGATCCATTTCTACTACAAACCAAAGCACACAACAACATGAACAAATGTAGAAAAATAAAGAAATCCTAAAGGGAAGTACCACAACAAATGGGCTCCAGTGGGGAGCTCTTTGATACCCAACATGATGTGTTCCTGGAAAGGTGCTGTTTTATAGTAATGTGAGATATCTAGAGTTTATGAGGTCACTTGAAAAACAATACAACTTTTTCCCCTGGAAAAACTGAAAGTTTTTTTTTTTTTTTTTTGATAAAAGAAGACTTTTGTACAGCCCTGTTACCGTAGTTTCCACCAATATTCTTGATTCTTTTCAGTTTACAAACAGATCCATATGTCTACATAAACACCTTTCCAACAAAACTGAGACCATAATCATAGTATTTTTTGGAAATGGAATTTAAGTTTGCTCAAAGATATTCATATCCATATGTGAAGAAGAAAGCAAATGCTTTATGGTGTTAAGACAGAAACCAATGGATTTACATTGCTTAAATTAATCACAAAAGAAGCTGAAGAATTAATCTGGGTCTTCTGTAAAATCTGTTTGAGTCATGAGAATCCTAATGACTTTGGTGAGCATAACTCTGAAAAAGAAGCAATTTTCCAAAATACCCAGGTGACACCAGCATAAGGCCTTCTACACTTGCTTTTAGTAAAGTGGAAGCATTTGAGCTCTGCTAGTGCAGAGGGACATACTTTACCACAGTGTAATTATGAATACCACTTCCTGAACACCTACGTTTCCTTCAGAGATGCACCACACCTCCAGAGATGCATCACTTCTTTGGATGGGAATTTCTGGTCATCTCATAGGCTGGGGTAAGACAGCTGGTGGCTGGTGGCCTGGTGAGCATTTGAGCTCTCCACGATGTCCTCACCTGGTGCCAGCGCATCGGGATGTGGGATCCCAATGACAGGTGTCCCAGCCTGCTGCTTGTCACAGTGTGGATCTGAAAAAACTACAAATGCATAGTCACGATCTTTTCCAGTTGCAATGAGGTATTTAGAGACTGGGGATGAATAGCACCTTGCATCCCACATTTACAAAGTATAGAAATGTTATTCCTGTTGTACCAGGAGTGTCTAGGGTGTGCTTTTTGGTGCTCCTTTGAATGGTTGCTTTAACGCTAAGTAATAACGACCTTCACAATGCACAGCTCTGATTCAATCTCAGGTTAAGCTCCACATTAAGCTAATGTTACAGCATGAGGCATAGTAGCCGTGTGTCTTAATATGAGCTGCTTTTAGATACCAAATATTTCTTTCTCTCTCTATTCTTTTATTTTTTTATAAACAAATTTCTTGTAGAGCAATGGGGGCAAAGCATGCAGGGCCAGAGTGGCATGTGCTAAGGAACAAACCCTGCTCATTGCCATAGAAGGAAGGAGATGGAAAAAAAAGCAAAAATAGGAGAGAGAAAAGCAGCATAAAAGAGGAGTAGGAAACAAAAAAACTGAAGGAGTAATGGAAAAAAGGATTGGCCAGCACCCCACATTCCCTTATCTTTGCAACAAGCAGTTCATAAGCACATGCACGCACTTTACACGAACAAGTAGAGATCTGAAATAGAGATGCGGTAAACAGTAAGAACAACATCTCACTCATGATGCTTTCAGGCACAGATGCAGTAAAAGCAGTTTCCAGTGACATCAGGGGCATTTGCTTGCACACAGCTGATGCAGACGCAGGGCCCCTTGGAATCCAAGAAGGAGAAACGTGGCAAGCAGAAGGGAAAGTGTCAGCCATAACTTCTCCAATTATGCAGCAAAAAATGTCTCTCTGAAACTATGCCAGTGTCCTATAAACCCTCCCCCTTGCCTGCGGTATCACCCACACCCCCTTGGGCTGTGCTGGGGGCAGGAGTCCCCAGAAACAGGGCTGCCTTCAAAACAGCTGCTTTTGGTATGCACTGCAGATCTTTTGGGATCAGCTGCTCCACTACTTCATCTTACGCAAAAAAAACCCAAAGTGAAATGTAAACAGTTCTATTTCTTTTTGTTTGTTTCTTTTTTTTTTTTTTTAATAATAATGAACAAGCTCTTTCTATTTCTTCCTTTTCCTTTTCCTTTTCCTTTTCCTTTTCCTTTTCCTTTTCCTTTTCCTTTTCCTTTTCCTTTTAATATTTAAAATTAGGATATTATTGCTGTCTTTAGCCCTTTGAGCAGGAGGAGGAGCATCCTGATTGGTCTGCCCAGCTTCAAGAAGTTATAGAGGAGCTCCACAAGCAGGCTTCACTCAGAAGAAAGATAGATGCTACTCCACCATTCTGCTCAGGAGAAGAGTGAGGGTCCAGTTATCGTGTATCAATTTGCGATACTCAGCAGCAAGAAGATGCTGGATTGACATGCGTGAGAGGGTGGAGGGGGGAGTGAACTCCTTGGTGATGTATTCAGAGTGCTAAAAATCCCCTTTGCTAAGTCATTGATCTAAGTGAAACCCAGCTCTTTTATTTGCCTTAGGCTTTGCCTGCATGTGTGCTATTTCACTGGCAAACCAACACCAAGACTATGCTCACTGACCACACACACAGGACCAGATTATATTTATACACTTACTCCTCAAGACAAGATTTAACCTTGAAAACCAGAATTCGTACTCAAGAAGATGTCTTGGGATTTTCATGAGCCTCTCCCAGAGGTCTGATGCTTTGATGCTTTCAAGTAACATTCTCAGCCCTTACAGGTTTCTGCAGGATCTTGTTTGTGTTTCATGGGTCTTTCAGTGATAAATGACGCATATAGCTCTGAACTGAAAGTAACTGGCCTTTCCTCTATGCAGCTCCTGAAAAAGTGCCAAAGAACTTCACTGCTCCACTTTTCATAGCTTGACTATATTTAGTATGTGCTATACCACAAACTGTAATACAGCCTATGAACCTTGCCTTTTGTTCAAAAGATGCAGTGAACGCAGGCTATGGTCTCAGTCAGGGGCACATTAACACGCTTTCACATTTCCTGCTTGTCCAGCTCCATCTCCTTCTTCCTAAACCTTCAGCACTGTTTCCCACGTAAAAGCAAGGTCACTGGTTCATTCACTATGTGGGAATACAGGAGAGAACTCTGACAAGACTTTTTTTTTAAAAGACATATTTCATATAATAGCGACTTTGTCAGACTTCTCCCCTGCAGTTTTCTCCCTTTACACAGAGGAGATAAGTGAATGGTTAAAATGTCAATTAGTTTCTTCATTGAACTGGGATAGTTTTTGAGGGCAATCACTACACACTGGTTTACCACTTGCTGTTTTGTGGTCTTTCATATTGAAGATAATTCATTTTTGAAAGATGAAGCAAAAAATGTGCTTGAAAAAATGAAAATTGGGTGATTTTTCACCAGCGTGTTTTATTTTCAATTACAGTATATTTATTTTTGAAAACTGAAGCATTTGTGGGATTGTGTTCGGACTCCAATGGAACTCCAATGGAAAACAGGCAGTCTTTCTGTTTATTTAAACATCTGAACTTGACTTATTTCTTGGTGTATGTTGGAAATCTTGGTGTGGTCATGCTGCTCCTAAGGACCATCAGGTTCTCTTCTCTTTAGCCAGATTGTCCCAGAACAAACGATCCCAAGTTCATAAATTATCATTTTTATCTGTCTTGTGGACCTGGTCTAGGAATTTGCAGGCTTTTAAAATTTAGTCTTTAGAAGCTTTGAACCTTTCACAAAGATGGAAATGAAACATAACCGTGAGTTCTGGAATCTGGGAATTTTCAAATGGTAGCT
Organism: Falco punctatus; assembly: GCF_963210335.1. Lineage (NCBI taxonomy): Eukaryota > Metazoa > Chordata > Aves > Falconiformes > Falconidae > Falco > Falco punctatus. Next base: position 15,491,660 of record NC_137586.1, on the reverse strand, counting down.
CCATGAAGATTCTTTGCATGATCTTGAGTAGGGCTGTTGCTGTTGGAGTCTGAACTGTCCTCCCATTCTGGAAAGCCAAGTTCCAGCTGACTCTGATTAAAATCTTGTACTGCTTTGCAGATTTCCAGACCAATCAATAGAGGCCCATAGGTTGCAATCCACAATTTTCAAAACTCATCTATGAGTTTGTTTCTTAATTGCTTCCTTTAAGATCAGATTTTTAGAAAACAGTAGACGGTTTAAGAGAATCCCTTATGTCTATAGCACCTTTGAACAGATATATTAAATTAAAATGGCAAACTGAGGCAGCTGACTTCAGAAAGTGTGATCTTATGTAACTTTTTAAGGTCATATGTTAGGTATGAGCAAGAGAAATCCTGGAAGTGTGGACAATATGGTGCAATCATGTATGGCCTGCCTTGCTGTTTTTTGTAGAAAGTGGGAAAGCTAGTAAAGTGTTTACTTCAGCACACTTTAGGATATTTTACAGTTTTTACTGTTTGTACCTGGAATTTATGCAAGGCCTTCCCAGAAATGGGTTCACAGAAGCAGATTTCTGAAGTGACATATTTGGAAAACACCTTGAAAATAATTACTGTGACAATTTTAGAAGATCTGCTAAGAAACTTAGCAGCATATTTCAGTGACTGGCACTGTTTTCTGATATATTGGGAGTTCAAAACCTCAAAATTATACTCACAGCAGGAAGCTGATATTTACCAGTCACTCCCAGCACCTCTCTCTGAAGCATGACCATTAAAAGGGCTGCAGCAGTTTCAGCACATCTGCGCTTACAATTTTGACACCAAAATCTCTCTCTTTTAATTTTGTCTTTAGCATTTGAAGGAATGTGCAAATAAAAGCAGATGTCTTTTGGGAAAAAACACAAGGATAAACTTAGGAACCCATCCAGATTCTTCAAGAATCCGTATTTTCTCTGTTGAGTTTGGAGGGTTCTGCTTTTTGCACAATTCTATTAAAGGGAAACCACGGTAGCTTTTGAACGAGAAAATGTTAACTTATTGGGAACCAATGTGAAAATGATGCTGCAGTCAGCAGACACATGTTCCTCTTTTTGGAAATGAGATCTTGTCAGCCTTTGGGAGAAGGTGGTGGCAGCTTACTGCTGTCTGGGAGAGGGAGAGCTTTGACCTGCCCAGCAGCCACCCTTCTGGGTGACTCAGGAATTTTGATGATGGCTTTGGCATCGAGCCATGTTCATTCCTTGGCTGGTAGGAGAGCCTGCGTGATGTATGAAATTACTGAAGACGGAGAAGATAAAAGGGAAAAAGCAAGACTCTTTAAAAAAGGCTACAAATAAAAATGTCCCTGTAATCACCAAATAACTGTAAAGTGTCAGAAATTCCAAAAGCTGAGAGAAAGATGTTAAAGATGACACTGCTCAATGAAGAATGACATACAATTTCCAAAATATTATTTGCTTTCTTGGTCTGTATGGAGCTGGGTAAGCATACTTCCTCCCACTCTGTCTCGCCTCTTTTTTTACTTTCCTGACTGTATGTAAAAAACATTAGAAAGTTATGAATTAATGGAAATTACAGGAGAATGAATTAATGGAAAAGCTCTCTCTGTGGACTTCTGTTACTATACACAACCATGCCATCTTAGCAAGACATGAGTTATTCTGATTAACAATCTTCATCTTACTAATCAGAATGAGTCATTTAAATATAAGAGCTTGTAAATGAACATTGAGCCTCTCTCTACATTGAGCAGCAGCTCATGAAGGAAGCTCACTATTCCAAACATCCCTGTAGCAGTGAGAAAAGGGGAAGGGAGGAAATCTACAGACTAAAAGTTTACATTTAAATTGCTATTTTAGTGTATTTGTATGACTATATTTGATAGAAATATTGTTTTTAATTATGGTGTAGAGAGTTCTTTCTGTGTACACGTTACCGTGCTTATGTAGATTGCCAGCTGTGTCTTGCCCTCCTTGCTTCAACTGCACATATAAACTTTATGCAAAACTGTAGTGATCTTTCTAGCCTTCTTTATTCAGAATAATGGGGTGCTTTGAGATATTTTTAAAAAGTCCTTTTTTTGGGTGCTAATCCTAAAGAAATGCAGATGTTTTTTGTCATCCATTTTTGTCAGTGGCTACACTTCAGAAAGTTGAATCCACCAGAACTGTTAGAAGTATAACTACCTTATAAATATTATAGTTATTTTAATATAATTTATATATACCAATATAATTAGTATAAATAACTTATAAATAATAGAAGTATTCCAAAGGGCAGCCATTTCCAAGTGCATTTGGTCTGCAACAATGTTGGTTCCCACCATTTTCTCACAAGAAAGTACACAGTCGAAAGGCTGTTCATATTTGTGTTGTGTGATCATTTAGCCTTTCCCTCCCTATGCTTAAATAAGGTATAGTTTTTAAATTAAACACATTTTTGCCCCATGTTACTAATTCCAGATGCTATGAATAAAACAATACCAGCCCACTGTAATATTTTTCATTAATAATGCCCTCCTAGATAACTAAATAATCAAGAGTTACTGAACTCCTTGAAAATAGCAATCTCCCTCTTTAATTGACCTCAATGAAAGTGGTTAAGTACTTAGTGAAGTTACATGGCAGTCAAGTTAAATGACAGTTAGGCTATTCTTATAAAGCTGATGAGTATTTTGCAACTGACAGGAAGAGGAATAAGACTAGATTGATCTGGTAAAGGATTTCCCTTGATGAAATGACATTTAATAAGCAACTTGGTTTGTAAGAGAAAGGAGTCACACTCAGATGTATTTCTGCACATCAGCTGCATCATGGCCATGTCCACATATGCACTGCTTACCTGTGGTAATGCCCAGGGATTTATATAAGCTTGGTGTTCTTTTTACTGAGGTTGAGCTAATTTGAATTACTTCACCTCAGCCTGGGTCAGGGAGCATCCACACAGACAGTTACTCCAGCTCAGTCTGCAAACCATAGCTTGCTAAAGAGTGACAGTGAAATCTGACTGCTTACAGCTTCGTTTCTATGCATAACCACAACTGGACCAAAGCTTGTTTCCACTCTGAGATTTTACTTCTGAATGAGACCATTAGAAAGAGAAGAAAATGTCTGACACAGGAGCCTGACCAGACCTGAATGATAAAATACCTTACAACCCGGTTACAGTGATGGCTGTGGTCTGGGCTGCAGTGTCCTTATATACAGTAATTCCCTCTTATCATGTTGGATTTTACTTATGTACCAAAAAGGCTCCTTTTTGCTTGACACAGCACTTATCTGACATGTCAAAGCTCTGTCCAAGGCTTGATAAGCCCATGGCAGCAGTCAAGGCACAGCTTAACCTATGGCTGAAGACACACAGGAAAAAATACAGCATCAAGATACTCCTGATCTCCTTACACTGTTTCTGTGTGGAGATGGGTTGAATGGGGGCATACTTGTGCCGTGTAATCCTTAGCAAGTCCCTGAAGCACTATCCTTCCCTGGGCTGGCTGCCAGCCTGCTCTGGGCAGGGTGCTCCCCCACTCCCCATGCAGGGACATGGGATGCCTGCAGAGTCCTGGGAGCATGAAGACACTGTGCTGCTGCTGCCGTTCCTCTGGACATTGCACCACCACTGGGAACAGCTCTGCAAGCAGCATTGCCAGAAAAGCATCGTCACTGCAGTCCCTGATAAACGTGAACCCCATGCTCGTGAAACAGAAAGTCTGATTTTCAGAGCCATGAGCAGGACAAAAGTGCTACTTTCGTATATGCATTTAAGAAGCTTTCACGTCATAAGACAGATAAGCAGTGCCACAGTATGTTAGCAAAGACAGCAGCTGATTAATCGCAGGTCTTAACACATCTGTAACATAACAAAGTGACTTGTTATGTAAACCTGGAATTTTTGATCCTTGTTGTTGGCCTGCTGTTACCCAGCTACTGCCTGGTGAGGGAAACAATCACAGGTGAGTGTGACTTCATCCAGCACCTTAATATATTACACATACAACAAATATCACTCTTCATTTAGGTTCTGGGAAGTTGTTATTGTAATTGAAAGTACATGATGTTTTCCTATCACCCACACCTAGATACGTATGATCCAATCCAAACATGTATGCTGCTTTAGTGAGCTACTTGTCTTACATATAATTAGCGGGCACCTGGTTGTGCTATCTATCTGCTTACATCTACCAAATAAAAGATTATGCAGCCTTTCTACTGAAAGTGAGCCACGTGTTCTGTGATGTCCCTCTCTTGTCACAGTGGAGAGGGACAGGGAGTCATATCATATACTTTGCAGGAGCTGTGGGTTTGCTGATGTTTAAATCATCAATAACTTCATTTGGCTGTTGCCTGGGGTTTGTTTTCTCTCTTGATTTTCCTTATTTCCTTGAACTTTTGGTATTGGTAATCTTGCCAATATTAGGAAGGGAGGGTACTGAAAAGGTTGGAAGTTAAAAAAAAAAAAAATTCTACAGAAAGATAAATACCGCTGAAGGCATGAAGGCATTTTAGGATTTCCAAAATGCAAATATATGTAAATTGATAGGAATTTCCCAGTGTGAGATGAATCAAAAAGTAGGAAGGACTCACAATTTTTTTTTATGGTAAAAAAATATTTGTTCTACATATTCCATTACTATCTCAAACATGTTGGCCAAGTGCACTACACTATATGCTGTTAGACATAGATTTTAATTAGATTACTTTTCCTCTCTCCCTTTTTTCTTTTTCATTTCACAGTCTTTTTAAATCTAAGGCTCGGGTTTCTCTTAGTTTAGCCAAGTCAGAAAAATTAGTGCAACTTTTCATCTGTTACTGGTAGACAAAACTCCCTAAAATATATATTACACAGTGGAGCTAGGTAAATGGGTCTCATATGCATGACATTAGCGTATTTGGAGTTTTCATTAAAATTCTGTTTGCTAAGAACTAGATCACTTCAATTTTCTTCCTGGACCAAACTTTAGGAAAAAAATACCAAAATACAACTATGTTGAAACTGAACGAAATTTGTAAATTTGCAGAATTCAAATTTTGAAAGGCATGCTGCAAGATGTGTGGGACTTCCACAGAGAAAGGAACCCAAGAATGCTCTCTGTGATATGCACAAAATATTTTCTCTTCATAAGACAGAAAGTGATAGGCAGTGCACTGTTAGGCACTTGAGAAGTGTTATAATGTCTTGGTAATGCAAGCCCCAGAGTGCCTTAATACAGTTTTAAAATGGACCTGTGTTGCTATAAAAAGAGTAAGTAAAAAGCATAAAACTTCTCTGAATAATTTCCAAGTCTGCATCACAATGAGCTTATGTCATTCCCCATAATTGCAAAGCCATAATCAAAGAATAATGATTCACCACTAGCCCATCAGACTTCTTGAGTTCACAGGGCAGTTAGCAAGAGAGAAAAGGTTAAAGGAATTTAGGAGTTGTCCCACAAGATAAAAATAACGTCCTTCTAGTGTTTGGGCCATGGAGTGTGTAGTGCATGATACTTCAGAACTCTCATAGTACACAGTTATACTTAAGGTTAAAAAAAATATAATTCTAAGCAATTTTATTCTGACTCAGGAAGTTTTATAGCTGAGTAAAACCCTAGTCATTCTGATTTTTCAAAATGAATGTTACTTCCTTCAGCAGAAAATGTCTTTGCTTCCAGAAAACATTGCACATTTGAGAGCAGCTGGCTAGTATTGTGTCCCATGAAAGTTTATGACCTGTTCAACTTTTACTGCATCATTGGTATACCAACTCTTAATGTTCTCATCCCTTTTAGAATAAATACCGTGCCTGAAAAACCTCACTGGTGTGCATTTCTTGTTATCTCTCAGGCCTTTCTCAAGATTTTCTGAGGCTTTTTTCTTTCTTGAGACAGACTCTTCTCACTTACTTCCAGTGAATGACCATTCACACTCCACTCATACAATGTTTGATGTATTTGAGCCATATATATGTTCCTGGCACTGCATTGTTCAAATCCACTCACTGCCTGATTGATTTAATTGCAATTAACTCCTGTAATGCATGGAATACCATTTTCACTAGTTTTCAGAAGTCTTACAGAGCTTGAAGCCCAGATCAAGACATTTGGTGCCAAAATTATTCTCTAGACACCTTAAGCACAACTGGTTCAAGCTTTGAACTTAATTGAAACTGATACCAAAGCAATCTTCAAAGCAGAAAAACCATTGCAATAACGGCTGCAGGTATTTACTGTAAAAACATGTGTTCCCTTTTCCCCCCTCACATTTGCTTCTGTATGGTAACATTGCAGTACTCCACAACACTATTTATCAGTTACTTTTCTGGAATATGACTTTTACTGTTATGAGGAAGTCCTGACCTATGAGGCTTCTTTCAGTAAGTCTTCTTTCAGAAACTAGACATCTTATGTTGTCAGCCACTTATGGAAAAGTAGAGGAAAGAATTTCAAGACCCTTCTTCCTCTTTAGTTAACTGTACTTATGCAGACGACTGGTTGCATGGCCCACAGACTGATAATCCATTACTTGTTTCTTTAATGTTTCTACTGGTGCCATTTTCTTCACTGAGGGCAATTAAAGCCTACAAAATAACTGGAGCACAATTCTTACATTTTTCAGTCTTATGATCTATTAACAAAAACGACAGCTGGCCATTGTAATTTTATTTTCCCTCTGAGAGAAGCTATCATGCCAGGACCTAGGACTGATGACACTGTAAACTTTTCTGGGTAGGTGGTAATTTTTTTTCTGCTTAATGCAGCATCTGGCATGTGGGAGTCTGTGATGGTGGTCGTGGTTCTTAAGTGCTATTATTACACCAAGTCTAAATAATGATGGACGCTGTATGCAAAAGTAATGTTTTTTAGTAAGAAAGGTGGGGATGCTGCTGGTGCAGATGGAATTAATATGATACCAGTGGCCTCAAAACGGGGATGGGACTTAAAGAAGGAGAACACTGTTAGCTGTTGACCAGTCCTCTCTGACCGGGCGACCAGAAGGAAGCTGGCATCATGCAGCAGCTGGGACTGTGGCTCCACGTGCCTCAGGAGGAGGAAGTGCAATGCAAGGCATAAGGAAACAAAGTACTTCTCATGTAGCTGTAGTGATGCTGAAAGTATATGCTCAAGAGCACATTTGGCCAGATTTCTGGCATTTTTGTAGTGGAATTTGTACATGCGGGGTGAAAGTAATTTCCTTAATTATGTGTATGTCTGTGGACATAAGGTAATATGGTGTATACATGTGATACACTGATCATTCCCAAAGATTTCCCAGTTGCCTTGAGAAAAGGAATGCTGCTACCTCAGTACTTCTAGTGTTAATAGCAGCAATATGACAGCCAGGGGCAGAAGATGAAAGGAAAATACATTAAGAAATCAAGAGTTGACTGCAGGAGGTAGAATAATGAGTCAACCATGTGGGAAATTAAGGTCATGAAATGCTTGCCTGCATCTTACTCAGGGACTTGCCTGGAAGGTTAACAATGAAACCTGAAACTGTATGAAACTGGCTTGGTTTTATACTGCATTACAACTCTGAAAATCACAGCATATTTCTCAAAACAGGACACAAAAGGCCTGCATGAAAGCTGTGTGGTGCTATGACTCTTTCAGCCAGCAGAGACCAGAGCTGTATGTCCAGCAACTCAATGCAAGCACAGCTCGTGGGGGGCTGGCCACCGTAGAGCTGCATTTGCAGAGCCTGAGCTGGGAGGCCCTGCTGATAGACCACAGTGCTGTGTACTCATACCCAAAGAAGTCATGAAATAGGAGCCTGAAACTGGAGAAAAATACACAGTAATGAGATACTTGCATAAGTTTGGATGTGATGCAATAAGATAGCCTCAATAGTTTTTTTGTTCATTGGGTCCTACACCAGCATCTTCCAGTAACCTGCATCTGCTGGTTTCCAGTTTCTGGTATGGTTTTTTGGCAGACTCAGCTTCCCTTTCACTCATGAGGGATATTTGTTTTCTGCTGAGACCAAAAGACTCTACCTTTGATAGGGTATTGAAAATTCAAATAAAATAAACTCCTTCTCTTCCATGTTCAGAACAATTCTTAAAACTTTTCCTTTTCATCTTTCTAGCATGTCTCTTTGAGACCCAAGTCTGTTGCCTTCCTCAAGAGCCCTTACTAGAGCTTGGGAGACCCTGGAAAGATGCAGAAGGTAGGGTTCATATCTCATATGCTGGACATTTCCAGCAAAAATATCTACCTTAAAACTGATGTTTAAGTTGTTCTCAGAGGGAAAATGGGCAGTTCTTGGGAACAATTGATTTGCTCCTAAAGTAGGCAATCTGAAATACGTCGATCATGGGCTGGAAGCATCTATTTCTGTCAGCTGACTACAGAGGGTTTCCCCCCTCTCCAACCCAAGAGATGTTTTCAAATGAAACCCATCTGCTCTAACTCTCTCTGGGTACATCTCTATTAGAAGTGTAGAAAACCCTAGCTTGTCTCCATGCAAGCCACCTTTGATTTGAAATAGCATGTATATGATCTTGGGACTCTGTGTCTATTCTTTGAAGGTTTACTGATCTCCCCACTCCCCACCAAATTTATTAGGTTGGGCACAGAATTGCACAAATTGGCTTTGTTGTGGGTCCACGTAAGCTGGGCTTTTGTGCTACTCCAGGAATATTTACTAGCACAGGTTGGCAGTAGCTCGAGCAATGTCTCCCTAGCACTTCACCTGTAAGACGCAGACTTAAATAACCTCTTATTCCCTTCCTTGATTGCTCCTTCTCTGAAGATAGGTCAGAAGGAACGTATCATAACAGTCTAATTCTCCTGAACCAACCTTTCTGATCAGGAGCTGCAGTTCATTACGCTGAGCTCAGGGGTATGTCAAGGTCGAACTTCTGGCTTTTCACAGATATAAGCCCTTTTTGCAACAGAGGACAGTTCTGAGCTTTCCTTGGCCATGGTTACATTATGCCTTTTTATTCTTAAGCAGTTGTTTTTTTTTTTTTTTTTTTTTTTTTTTGTCTGAGTGCTTTTTCTTAGGGGAATTAATTTCTTTGTAAATAACATGTAGAGAACCTGCTGGCAATGAATTTCCGAAGGCCCTGCTGAATGAGCCATAGTCTCCTATTATATGCAGACTTCCTGCAGATCTGGGCTTTTTCTTTGGCTGGTCAGCTTATCCTTACTCCCTTTTTCATGCGTGCTAATGGTGTCGGAAAATAAAATCTCAGAGCTCAGTAGTTGCACTAGGTGCCCTAATAGTATCTTGCCTGGGCTTGTCGGGATAGTCGTGTAGGGAAGATTTCAGCTGTCCCATTATCTTCAACCGTGTGCTCTCTGCACTGTTCAGCTCCACAGACTCATGGTTTGCCAGGACCCAGCAAATGGTCACTCCTTTCCAGGCACATCCCAGGGAGTAGCTTTAATGCTGGGGGGCTGCTGTGACCCTCCAGCTCTTGCTTTTCTCCTGGGTAAAGAGAGCTCTGTAAGCAGGGATATGGCATGCACGACACAGGCTAGAGCTTCCCCCACCAGACCTCCCACGCTGCCTGTGGGTGGGTGGGTGGGATGTGTAGTACCTTGATCAGATGTTTCATTTCCCAAAAGTGGCCCCTAAGCTATGAGATACAATTTCTTTTCCTTCGTGGATGAGAGTATTCCTTATTTTATATCTTACTACATTACATATATTTTTATACTCTCTCATTCCTCACTGTCTTTCAGTTCATAAAAGGAAACCTTCTAAAGTACTCATGTGAACACAGATGCACATGTACATATCTTAAAATAGTACATTCATGTGTAGGTCAGTCACTTTCTGAACAGCAGCATCTAAGGCTTGAGTTATCGGCACTGGCACTCACAGTGCTTTCTGCAGAAATTGAATGTACAAATATAGTCACTGCCTGAATGTTCAAAACATTTAATGCCAACAATAAAGTCCCTCAGAACACCCTTTATTATTCCCTAGTTTGAGAAAGAGCATTTAATATATCTTAAAAATCTCCATCCTTTCTAAGTCTAATGTCTTTAATCTGATTTCAAGAAGAGTTCATAACCTGATTCCCAGTACTGGCTCAGCATTGCTTGTTCTGCAAACCACATAAAGGAAGTAAAAGTGCCTACCAACAGCACTCATCTCTTTAAACTCTTCATCTACTAATAGTATCAAGAAGTAGCATTTCAGATTATGCACACAGCTGCGTTTCCCCTCTGTCATTAGAATAGAAGCTTTCTGCAGTGGCTGCTGACAGATACCCGACCAACGTTTACACATAACGTTTCTTGTATGTATGCATTCCTATTACAGATCATAAAAAGGAGAAGAAAATGTATAATCACACTCTCCGCTGGGAACCAGCTGATTAGAAATGCAAAAATCTTTTCAGCAACAACTCATCTTGACTGCTGGTAAAGTTTTGGGTCAAATATTCTGGGTTTTCGTGTTTCTTGATTTGCAGAAGGGCCTTATCACTATGACTCTCTCCCCCACCTTTGTGTTCCCTCTTTTTCAGAGGAAAAATATTGTTAAGTTTGTTATGAACAACTTTTTGGCTGTAAGTTTAGCCAGTCAAACTTATCACACAAAACATTTCTGTAGAGTTTTCCCCTTTGTTCACATGCACAGCTGTGAAGAAGGCTTTGATGCCAGGATCAGGAAGCATGAGATCATATGATGTTTATAGACCAGAATGGCATCAAATGTAGGAAATTGCCTAGTTATTTCCTTTACTAAGTACAAAACGTTATAATCTTAGTCATTTAATTATGATTTCAAAAATGAAAAGGAGGGAGGACAATATTAGTTAATAATTAGGGAAATGAGAAACCTGTATTTATTCAGATAAGTCCAGCCCTTCTGTTTCCTGGATGACAAACATTAAGGAAATATGATTCCATAACGTATGTTATCATATTTTAGAAATAAGGGAATGAATTGTTCAACTGTATGTGAAAAATATTTGGCATTTCAGTGGGATCACATTATTCTGTTTAGAGAAATTCTGCATCCTGAAAAGCACAAGCATTTTGACCATGATTCATTAGAGTGCTAGCTTATATTTTTACCTGTAAACATATTAAGTAACACACTATAGACAATGAAACAAATGGAATATAGAATGCAAGTGCACATTTCATTGAATTGGACTCTTTGAGCAGTTAGTGAATACTATGCATTTTCTCATAAAGCTTAATGCTTTATGAGATGCAATCCCAGTTCTTCAGAGTGCTTAGAGTTAATACTTTATATGGAATATATATTCCTGTATTTTAAAAGTTTTCCTTAAACCATCCCTTTTCAATTAAATGTTACTTACAGGTTTTGCTATATGATACTGTTATGAATTATATTAGTGCCATTACTTTTTTGATTAATTGTTTTCCCTAATGCCCAGAAGATGCATTTGATTTCTGTTTAATCCCTGTTGGTCTGATTTTTTTTATTGTTCATTATCTTTGATTCTACTCAAGTCATGCTTACCACAACCCCTAAATAAATCTAACAAGAAAAGACATCTAAAATGTTATTGCTGGTATCGTCATTGTTCAAATAGGATGATAAAAGTGATCATACTGATAATGTCACTTTATCTCCAAGAAATTATCTCTATAATACAAGTAAGGAAGTGAGCTATAATTGTCTGCAAATCTACACCAGAAAAATCTACATAACCAGATCCATTCATTGGCAATCACAAGAAAGAGTCCAAGCTAAGCAGTCTCAAGAGCTTCATTATTTCTACACTGAATACAGAAACAGGAAATGAAGAGGGTGGTTATATAAATGAGTGTAATACTTTGAGTGGAATGAAATTCTCATGATTAGGCCAAACATTATACAAGTAGATCTACTGACTTAGTAAATGGCATACAGACGTAATTAGAATTTCCCAATCCTTGTTTATTACACTGTCCCCAAACAAGAGATCCGTAAACCAAAACCCCAAATGGTGAGATGCAGTTTGGTAACTTGTATGTGCAGTTTATATGCATGTTAGAAAAAAATCATGCTTAAATTCAGATTTTAATAGGGATTTTTTAAGAAGTTCTAGAGAAACTAAAAAGTTTTATAAAACTTACACATTATAATTTTATGTATGTATACTTATATCACCTATATACATGTTTTAATTTGGTTTTATAAACATATTGCCACCATGATAAAACCTTTATATACAAATCAAAGGAATAGTATATGAAGCAAATTGTAATTAAACACTATTATTGCTGGACTATTTTCTTTTTCAGTTTGTTTTTATTTGGGTTTTGTTTTGTTGTTTTTTTTTTTTTTTTTAACTGTGGGGTTTTTTTGAAAACTCCAAACCAGTACTTTGGTAATCCAGTCCACAGAAGGATTGGTCCCATCTATGAACTCCATAGAAAATGCCTATGAAGAAAGAGTAGTCAGATTTTCTGTCATCTTCAACTTGGGAACAAACAGTACGAAGTGCTCATTATTTGGAACACAAGGATTCAATAAAAAAGTGGAGTTGGCCAGTGGGCGGCAGTTCCAGTATAGAACAAAATGTTGAAGTTTCAAAATTTGTTTTTATTCTGGGTTAGAATGAAAAAAAGAAACCATGCAAGCACTTTGGAAAGGAATTCTGTTGAAACATTCTTTTTAAATTGAAAAGATCTGTTTTCTTAGTTCATTTTTCTTTTTCAATGAAAATGAGCCTTAGCTGCTGTTGAAAACTGTAATGACCCAGTGACACCTCTGCAAAATACGGGCCTTGGAAAAACATTATAATTTAATAAAAATAGAATCAAAAGTAAAAGTATATGTCATCAAGATTTTGAGTGACTTCTAGGACAAAGTAACCAGCAAAAAGTCAGTGATAATGCTTATAGAATGGTAATTGTTAAGTGTTATAGCATCTTGGGCTAAACCTCAAATTAATGACCTAAAAATTATAAACTTGGTATCCTTTTCTACTTTAAGAAAAAGGTGGACACATCTGGTATGTACATAGTAGTTACAACATAGTATGTAACTTCCATTCAAGTATTTGGCCAAAATATGAATGTTTTTATCTTCCACTTTTCCCGCATAGGGATGATATTACTCAAATATAAAGACATCATGATTAGAAGCTTATTTTATGACTTTCTTTAGCACTGATAAAGTGCTTATTCTTTCTAATAGATCAGAAGCCATTAATCATGATAAGTGAGTCACTGAAATCTGCTCACTGTTAGGTACACCCACTTAGCAACCTCCTGTAAAGAAGAAAGCTTTCCAGTAATATGTTCCAACATTTTGCATTATCTTCATGATGTCAAACAACTTTAGTCAGGCAGCATGTCATTTTCATATTTCTGACCACTTCTGAGCAATGACCTGAGCAGCATGGTGTCCATACGTGTGGATTCAACTGTAAGACCTATGACGTGGTGCAGCCCTTGGTGGTGGCGGAGACCCGTGATGTTTGTTGTGCGTGATGGCATTCAGAGGTCTCACACCAGAGTCCCCAGGTGACATCACGTAAACAAGAGGTCCATAGTCCTATACCAAAGCTCCAGCTGAACATCTCATGGTAAAGATGTTGCTGTCCCCAGGTACACATTGGTACCCCGTGAACAAAGGAGACCTCTCTCCACAGGGCATCCAGGAGCCTGGGAAGACTCCCTCCTAACTTGGTAGTCTAAATTAGCTGCCTAAACCTAATTGGTGAGACTATCTCCCTCTGTAATTCCTAATACAATCACTCCATGCTTCCTTTCTTGTACCTTTTCCTTGTCGCGTGTTGTTGGCCTCTGACTGAAACAACAGAAAGAGAAGTAAGCCCTTGGCCTGCCCCATGCAGCCATTCCTTCATGCTCTTTGCTGGTGGACATCTTTGTTTTCAAACTGAGGGCACAGGATATCAATACTCAACCTGCACAGAGATCTGAGTAATTTATCACCTTGTCTCTGTGTGTACCTGCTACCAAATGCTTCAAAAGTGCAAGGGTCCTTGCCACCACAGCAATTTCTTCTTAGCCTTTCTAATCAGAGGTGGCCTTATACTCACAAGTGTCAAGGGTAACAGCTTTTTAAACTATTTTTTAAAATTAATCCCCTCAACTGAGGTTGATGGTGTTCACATCTTGTATATAAATTATGGTCTTTCTCTGAATTGTATTGTCCTTTTGACCACAGTCACTATACCAAAGGAAGATGCAGAAGATACATGAAGAGGAATATAAATTTCAGTGTCACAGCTACAGCTCATAGCCTCAACAGCAGCTCTATGGAGTGTTTTACGAGAACCAGAACTTCAGAATCATTTCCTTTTCATCCTTTAGTTCAAAGACATTAAGGAAATCAAACCTCAGCTGTTCTTTCTAACCACATACTTTTGTGGACTACTATGAGTATTAATGTTTCCCTTTGAAATTTGTAGTCTTCTTTGTATGCATTTGTATAATTAGTGGCAATGATTAGACTTCACATTTTTTAAACCAACAATACTTTGAAATGGACCTTCATCACATATCAAAAGTATTTTAATGTATTTAGTGGATTGCACAGTCCTTCCCAGGGCTTAGCCTGAGAACAGGGAGCGTAGGGTGGGTTCTTAGCGGTTCTCTTTCAACATATATAGTAGGTCTTGTGCCTCTATAAATCACGTGGAGTACTTGCTTGTGTGTGTCCTAAAGAATGGGAAGGTATAATTTTAGTCTGTGTAAAGCTGAGGTCAGCCACAGTCCATTGAGAGCTAACTGCTGCAAGGTGAAAGGATGTATCTGGGTGGCACCTGGCCAGAGGGAATAAGTTTGAGAGAGAGGTTGGAGTTATTGCTACCTGTATGAGCTGCACATCACTTTCTGGTAAGAGAAAAACCACTGAACAGCACAGCATGAAGCTAATATACTCTTATCTGATTAAGTTATACTTGTGGAAAGATGTTGGAATGTCATGGAGGCTGGACTTTAGAGAATTACACCACCAGATTGGTTTTAGACTAATTTCTCTATTTAGCTGTGACTGACAACAGTTAGCGATTTAAAGATAAATTGGCAACATGGCTGACATTGCTGGCAGTGTTATATGTCATCTTGCTGCATCTTTGTACACATTGATACCATAACAGTTCTCACTTGTGTTTTATAGTGCATTTCAAAAAAAGCATACACCCCATGCTCAGAGATAACACATCATTAAGAACCATCTTCCACGTAATGAAAATGCCCAAGCCCAAGAAAGAGATTTAAGATACTGACAGAGTTTATGTAGCCACCACTGAAACCAAATTCTCTGTTCTGAAGAAAGTATTTTAATGTTTGCAGCTGTTGCAGACAAGCAATATCAATTCTCTCATAAACTCAAATAAACTAGGAGTGTAATAACTGTACTAATCCGGGTCAGGCTTGAAAGCAGGGTAGCGCCAAGATGCTCCTTGAAAAATGTTTATGGAGGACAGGAGACAGCTGGTGCTGAAGGAGAGCTAGGGGAGGGCTGTACAGGTCATGGCTCTTCCGGGAAAGACACATAATCGGTTCCTCTCCTTGCCTCTGCTGGAGCATGTGACAATGAGGGTTGGTGACCTTACTGGTGCCAGAAGGAAAAGAATCCTCAGGAGTACGTAGAGTATGACATATTAACATACAGAAAGCTTGGATTAAAATGATACATTTTGAATTTAAACGTGTTTAAAATTCCACTTTAATTTAAGTTTAAGTTTCCACTGACAAGTCTTTAAATCATTGTCTTCCAAATATCATGTAATTAAGTCATTGTTAATATGCCTAACATTTTAAATCTATTAAAAAAAAAATACCATGCAGTAATATCAGCTCAGTAAGTGTTCAGTTTATCCTTCATATCCAGATGATACTCAGTTTAACTTCACTTCTGGTGGCTCTAAATCAGGTCAGGAAAGGGAAGGCTTCAAATCAAAGGACTGGCTGTATAACTGCAGATCATTCCCTTGTGTCTTTGTCCTGTGACTGTTTAATACACTTGGGGATGGGGGCCTGTGCTGAAGGATTAGTGGTGGTTGAGGATGACACGTGTTGTCACAGGTGGCACAGATCAGCAGCTCTCTAGGTGGTGGCTGTCCTGCTGTGCCAGTTGTGCACCCTGGCTCAGAGGGGGTTATAGCTTCTGAGTCACCAGGGATTGGTGAGCAGCGTGATTACGGTGTTCAAGCCAGGGGTACACCACAAGACAAACTGTAGGTCTGGCATAGATGCTGCTGAGGATTCAAAACTCACAGCAGTGGCAGAAGATGATCCCACCGGATCTGCTGAGGCAAACGTAGCTGGGTCACTCTGGGTATGAGCTGTCCTATGGCCCCCACAGCATCCCCTGGCAGGGGACAGGGCTTGCTGGGAAGTGCTGTCAGCAATACCTACAGCACCCCTCCTCCTGCGTACAGGGAGAGCAAAATTCGTCTTGGGCTTGTGGCCATTAAAACATTGCTGGTAGGGCCATGGCTTTCTTTTGGGTGTGTAGGATTCTTAAGCAGTAATGCCAGAACAAGGGAGTAAATTGTGTTCAGGAGCCACATAAATGTTATGTAGACTTATAGAAATAAGACTATTCTTTTGCCAATACCCATCCAGAATTTGTGGTGGTTTAAGTCCTGCTTACTGCTGTATGTGACTAAATGGCTTCACAGATTATGTTCTACATAAATTGTAAAATATCTACCATATCATCAATGTTATAAGATATAAGGAATAAAAATTACACATATGTTCATGTAAATGAATATAAACCATATAAGAAATTAGTATATATGAAAAGAATGAAAAAAGAAATTATACAAGAAATTTGTTGCATCCACTTAAAGTTTAGGAATGTCACACAGTGCTAGGTGTGAAGAAGGTGGAAGCTGTATAAATTATTCTCATAGCTTAGTTTGGAATGATTTTGTCATCAGTGAACAAAGAACTAATTATAATGATGTTAATAGACACATTAAGCCTGTAGTTATTGCAATCTTTTAGGTAATCAGGTTAGTCCATGATCATTGCAAATGGAACTTGAAATGCGGTTAGATCTTAATATGGTTATGGACTGAGCTTCCCATCTGGAAGCAAAAGCAGCATATTGCTCTCTCAAAGGCATTTGATTGAGCAAGGCTTCTGGTCTTCTGCCTGTGCATACTGCTAAGCTTCCCTCCACACCACTTATTATGTATATTTGTCTTTAAATCCCAAAAGAAAGTACTTCCTATGTGAATGTTTAATCTCTTTCCAAAGAAGTTAAACAGGCATTTTAAAAGCATTTTTTCTATTCAGTTTCCATGACCAAATTAACTTGGACATCAAAATATACCATGCCAAAAAAGACATATATTCCCAGAGCATTACTAAAGAGGAATTAGATGCCTACATATGGTATCATGGTCTGTAAGCTCTTCACTTAATTACCATCTGAAGTAAAATGTTTTTAACTCTATAGTTACTCTAATTTTGATCTTAACATTCTCCAGATGCCTCTAGGCATTCCAGACCCATGTTTCCTCTATTACTAGATTGTTCAGTAAAGGTGACAAAGTAGGAGAAACATTGAATAAACCTCCCTTATAGCAGTTGCAATACACTCACAATAAGGTTGGTTGGTCAATGATATTGCAGGTGTCCAGTTCCACTGCTTGCTTCTATTTGAGTATTTTACCACTTAGGTAGTCCATGTGACAATACTGGCAAAATATGGACAATTTAATGTTTTGTGAACAAAGGTATTTAAGAATTTTTCTGAATATTGCACTGGAAAACAGTAGAATAGAGACAATACTGCCTGACTTTTGGGATTTTTCTGAATATTGCACTGGAAAACAGTAGAATAGAGACAATACTGCCTGACTTTTGGGAAAAAATGGGAAGGCATCTGGGCTGTGAATGTGCATGGATTAGGACAGACCCCAAAAGATTTTCTGAGGAACATTGACCTCAGCAGTTTTCATCTCATGCTCCATCAGGGAGACTGCTCTCAAAGAATAAAACTCAGTATATTGGCTGTTCTGAATACAAGTTCTAGGCATCCATTTTTCTCAGTTGTCATACAAGAAAGCAGATGGTTCTGGGTTTTGCTAAGACGTTCTCTTTTAAAAATCTGGGTTTTTTTTAAAACTAGGTTTTCACATGACTTGTCCTTTCTAGTGAGACAAAATCCCTGAGCTTCTTTTGAATTGCATGAACATGACAAGAGCCATAAAATAATTTAGGTTGGAAAGGACCTCTGGAGGTTGTATGGTGCAATATCTTTCTCAAAGCTATCTTGAAAGTTAGATCAGGCTACCCAGGGCCATATTCAGCCAAACTCTGATTATTACTAAGTACTGAGAGCCCACAGACACTCTGGGAAACCTACTCACCTGCTTAACCACTCTCACTGTGATGTTTTTTCCTTTGTATTTAGTTGGCATTTCCTATGACGCAACTTCTGATGAAAGGTATACGGCCTGTCCTGTTGCTGTGCACTCTTAAGTTATGTCTGGCTCCTTCTTTTTTATAATTTCTCTTTTCCCTTTGTATGGTTGAGGACAATTAGATCCTTGCACAGTCTTTTCTCCAGAGAAGAGAGCTAAGACAAGCAAATTTAGCTCCCTCAGCCTCTCTTTTGGTCTGTTCACTTCTTCAGCCTGTCGGGATGCCTCTGAAAGGCAGCCCTGCCCTCTGGTGTGTTGACCATGCTGTGCATTTTGGTGTCCCCTGCACCCTTGCTAGGGTGCACTCTGTCCCTATGTCCATGTGGTTCATAAAGATCTTAGAGTATCACACTTCTATTAGGCCATAAGAAGACCAAGTGAGTCACCACTTGGACTTCAAATCACTGATCACTACATGCGAGTCTGATGGTTCAGTTTTCTACCCACCTGCTAGTCCACCCATCCAGTCCAAACTTCCCGGTTTGGCTACAAAGGTTATTCCTGAAAAATATGTTGAAAGCCTTCCTAAACTCCATTTAAGTGACGTCCACTGCTCTCCCCTTGTCCACAGAAACTTCTGGCTGAAGGCAGTCAGGTTAGCCAGGCATGATTTGTCCTTGGGAAGTCCATGCTGGCTGTGCCAGATCACCAGCTTTTTCCTCTTGCTCTCACCTCACTGACAGCTGGCTTTGTTTTAATTTAATTAGTGTCTAGAGTTTGGGGTGTCCCTAGTTGTCTCCACTTAAAGATTGCCCTGTGATTAGTTTATTTATCTGTCCCAGGCTCATCTAAGTAGGAATCAGGCCTTCCATGAGAAAACTTGCCGCACACAATTGCACAAGGTCCTTTACCAGAGGGAGGTGTGAGGTTTGTGAGGCTGCTAGACATTTTCTGACCAGAATGGGTTTATTTTGCTATGATGTAAATATGTAAGGTGAAGGGCATTTGAAAATCTGGTCTATAAAGCCATTCACCGCTTGATGTAATGCTGAAAAAGATGGATGAAGAAGCCCTGTCATGGTCAGTGTAATTACCTATTCAGTTTCACATATATGCAAATTTGCAAGCTGCAAAGCAGAGCCTGAAGACCTTTCTGATAGGAACTTGTATCAGCAATAGGACCTGAAGCAGACTGAAGAAGCTCAGTTTTGTTCTGATAACTGCTGTACAAAGTGCTCTTCCAACAGAGGCCAGGCTGCGAATGCATTAAAGATATCACTAATGTAGATTGGCTGCAAATCAAACAGCTTCATCACTCATTACCTTGAGTAAATCACTGAGATATGTGCTAAGTAAATCTGTTGCTAGTATTGAAAGATTTATGAGGCAGAGGGAAGAAGGCTAATAGGACTAAATCCCCCTTAGTACAACTACCCAGTATAATCTGTCATCGCAGAGTGGAGGAGAAGCTGTCCAACACCTTCCCTAAATCAGACTGAAATTGTGCCCAGACCTGTCTGGCACACATCTTTAGGTATCCCTCTTGTCTTTTGTCGTGAAGAAAACAGATTATTTCTGATGATTTTTAGTTTCTCATGTAGGTAATTTGTAGCCATTGATCATTTCCCTCTCTCCCTTACCAATTAAGCCTAACATTAAGAGTACACACTACATTTTATATATTTCCATTATCTCCCTCTCTTTGAACTCTCACCTGCAATACACCATATTTTCCATCTACAGTGGAATTCATAACAAAATAGAAATGCTTTACAAGTGTAAAAGTGACAAGATTTGCTGAAGTTAACAGGTGAAAGAAATAACAAAGATCTAACTGTTGACCTCCCACAACTTCACATCCTTTTATCCTTCCTCTAATTTGCTGTTCCATCTATAGATTAAAGTGTTAGAAAATGTTGGAGGAGGAATGACTAATCTGTTTCGACATTTTACTAGACGATTGTATTTTACCACTTGGCAGGTAGAAGATGTAGCACTAGGCTTGCTGGAAAAAAAAAATGCTGCAGTTTAACACCAGCTGCATACAGGGAGCTGGCAAATACTGTTACTTTACTGCTAAGAGACATATGAATACCTTTCTTTTTATTGTTTCTTATTATTAGGGGACAATTCAGTGTGATAGGGCATGTGAAAGTACTGTATTTTGTTGGAATGGGATGTTTTAATTCTATGTGTTTGCCATTATATATAAGTATAAAATTCCATTTGCTGTTTCTAATCATCTAAGAAGGACAGTTTAGGAGGGCCTGAATTTATTAAAATTATTTATACTGCCAAACACTTGGATGTAGATAATATCTTTTGATGGGCTCAGGCTATTGTTTATCCATATTTTTTGTTCTCAGCGTCTGTGAATTCAATACTGAATCCAATTAAGGACTTAGGAATCCAAGACAGAGCTTTGGTAGACCTGAAGCTTCTAATGAAAATACCAGCCCCTGTACCCCTCTGCTTAGTGGACACCCAGCAGTATCGGGACCTGTGTTCACACAGTGGTTCCCTGTACAACCTGGCCTTTTCTAAAGTGCCCCCAGTCCTGTTCTTATGCCTTTTCAGGGCTTTCCCACACCAGAGAGGTTGGTGCCTAGGCCTAACACGGATTTAAAAAAACAGTGTAAAGGCAGCTTTCAGACTTCTCATGGCAGCTCTGGCCCTGTGCAGAACGAGGGACAAAATGCATGAGCCTCCAGGCTGGTAGTTTCAACGTGCAGCAGGAGAGGAGGTAAGTTTTGCTGCTTCACTAGGTGGCTCTGGTAAAATCCCGTGGCTACTGAACGCAGCAGAAATGGATGGGGAGGGACAGGGGTGGCTGTGCTGATCAGCTGGAGGTGAGACAGATGGGCTTGAACGTCCCTGGACTGCAAAGACAATCAATTCATGCTTCCCAGTTCCACAGGTGTTGCAAGGACTGTGCTTTCATGCAAAACAGAGGCTATTTCTGCCTGTCTGCAAACGAAACAGCACATCCCATTTAGACCTTTGAATGAAAATTACTATCGCTGGCCTTCACAAGAGGATCCAGGGCTGCACCCCCTGAGCAGCTGAGCACGCAGCCTGCGCGGTGTCCCAGGCTGAGGGCAGGATGCAGTGCTGGACCTGTGCTCAGCTGTTTCTGCTGCCAGCCCTGGCAGAGCCCCACTTGGTGCGCAGGGCTTTGCATCACGCTTCCAAGGCTTACAGCTCTGCATGTGCCCCGCAGCAGCTGGGCACCTCACAGAGCTGCTGGTCAACGAACTTAAAAGCTACCCCACCTATTTTTATTTTTTTTTCTTTTGCTTAAGTGGACAGAGTCCTTATGACCTCCGAGAATCTAAATTGCTCCATACAGTAAATTGCTGTTTGTGTGGGAACATTAAGAATTTTTAATTATAAATCAAACTTACCACAAGTTGGTGAGAGAGATGAGGAAGCTCGGATGACTCTTGTGCCTCCTTCATACATAGGGATTATCCTGATTCAGCAGCTGGTGGTGTCAGAGACTCTTTTACATGAACTTCAATATATTAAATATCCATTCTTGTAATTTTTCCAAAGATTTTCTGAGCAATTGAGATGTTTGGCTGGTTGTTTTAATTTTTGTAAGGCCGAATTTGTTCCTTGCCCATGAAAAGTCACATCCATTTGTTTTGGGCATGTCCACACAGAGATACCAACAGCCTTGGTTTAAGTGCTAGTTAGTCAAAACCAGGTAAAAAGTAAATACTTACATCATAGAGGACCAGGTGTTGTAGCTATATTACAGCATTACCTGACTTGATGATAGGGTTTTTTTTTTTTTAATATTGTGACCATGGGTAGAAGTGATGAGTAGTAACAATTACTGCAGTTGGATGACACTCCTTGTAGCATGAATTTTAAATCTTAGAATATTAAATACTTTATGCAGCTGTTAAATTTTCCCTTGTAATTGTTTGGAACACACAAAACAGAACACTGTTGTCCAAATATACTTATCAAAATATTTCCAAACAGTCAGTGCTGTTGCATTGTAAAAAAATGAGTTATGCATTGCAACTTTTAACTGTTACCAAAACTGTTACACCAAAACAGATCTATGACACTAAAAAAATTTCAAAGAATATGAAAAACAGAAAAAGAACATTGTCAGGTGTCAAGGGACTACTTGAAACGACTGTTACCTTCCTTCCTGTATCTGGTGGTGAAATAGTGTATATGGCTGCACGTGGACCATGGAATATGCTCACATCCCTAACTAACGTAGCTGCAGCCGGCATTGCCATTCTGTCAGCAACAGCACAGCTATGGCAACATGTCTCCCAGGTCATGAGATGACTTACAGATCGTGGGATTATTTTTGAATAATACACTTTTTCTTCCATTACTTTTTTGTTTCTGACCCATGGCACCACAAGATTAGCTCCAGCTGTAGAAGACAGTGTTATTTACTGGCAAACCCCATGCCAGTTGACAGCAGTAGTTCTGTATGGAGCCAGGAGCCAGGTTAAACAATGATTAAGCTACCTATACCTTATGGTCATTAGTTATTGAAGACAAACACATGCTGTAAACACAGCAATTCTTTTCTGACCACACAAAAAAATGCCTTGATTACAATCTGGGGAAAAGTTTGATGGTTTTGTCAGTGAAAAGCACGGTAGTCGTCCTCCATGGACACAGGTCAAGAGTGGACCTGCTGTCCTCAGTTTTGTAGGACCTGCTGTCCTCAGTTTTGTAGGAAGGGTAGGTTGAGGGTGAGGACTGGATGATAAGGAAGATGTGCTCCAACTCCATGCTCCCTGTAGAAACTGGGAAAAAGGGCTGAGCCATTGACACAAATCCTGGATGGGACAGAATGATGGGAAAGGGGAACAAGGAGGGAGACAACCAAGTTGCCTGAGAGAGAGAGACACACACACACACACACAAATCTGGACCCAGGATAAGCGTTAGGATCGTTCAGTTTAAATTAGGAGCAAACCAAGGGTGAGTGAAAGGAAGAGGGCATGATGCACTGTGGATGAAGCCATGTACTGACAGAGGTGGGGATGACTCAGCCAAGTGCATGACTCAGGTGCTGGGAACTCTGACACTGACTCTTCACTGTGATCCTGGGCAAGTCTCAGCTTTTCTCTGGGTCATGCCCGACCTCTGAGTAAGCAGGTTGAACTCCCACCACAGTCAATGCATCTGTATTTACATATGTTGGCCTCATATTTCACAGAATGCTTCATTTTATACATGTGTAAATGTCTGTTTTATTTGAAGACGTGCCAGAATACCAACTTCTTTAAAGAATTTCAAGCTGGAAATATCAAGTCCAGAAGGGAGTGAGAGGGAATCACCCCAATAAATGTCACTATCAGAACTAGCTACAGGACTTTTAATCCTGGCTAAAATCACTGTTCATGTTTTCAAATATATTGAGCATCAGTTCCCTACTCTGAAGTGAAGTGCCTCAGGCACTCGACACTTCTGTAAATCAGACCACACTTTCCCCTTCTGGGGTGTTAACAATTCATTAAACCACACTGTCTAGTCTCAGATCAGCCAGCTGTTCTGCTTTAATTAGTTAGTTCCCTTAAACACCGAAGCCTTTTTTTTTTTTTTTTTTTTTGGCCAAATTTTGTACCTTCTGATTATAAACCACAGATTTATTTTTTTTTCCCCCCAAATAACATTTTCCCTTGTGAGGATTATTTCACCTACATATATTGCCATTGGGCCTCTAAATCATGTCCAAGATAGCATTGATCCCAGCAGAAACCTAAAACTATGCACAGCAGAGCTCATCAGTGAGATTATACAATGAATTTATGGGAAGTGATAGTGTTGCTATCATTTCTGTATCTGATTCCCCATAGCTAACATTTATGTGTGCCGGCTGAGGCATTTTCATGTAATTAATTCCTTTCTGTAACAGGGACCTAAGAGAGAGAAAAAAAAAATCTTGGTCCCTCCAGCTCTTTACCTATGTCATAGAGTTGTTGTAGGTTTTGAGTCTTAAATTTCATTGGCAATGTTGGGCATGGTTCCTGGCGCATGGCTGTATCTGGCATGTGGCTGTTCAGCTGGTTGTGGAGTTAAGAGAGCTGGACTAGATGACACAGGCATCCTCCAATCTTCCGTCCTAAGATCTATGATTAGCTCCAAGTAGCCATTGCTTTTTTTTTTTTTAAAAAAAAACCAACACCTGATTGTGCACCCGAATTAATACAAATAAGTCAATTCCTAGCTTTCCAAGCTTAACTGAACTAGATGCAAATAATTCCCAAGTCAGGGCAAGATCCCATGGGCATCTGAATTGATCTGTGTTGCATAAATAGGAGCAAACACGTTACCTTGAGAAAAGAGAGGCTATGTCAAACCAATAAACTAAAAAAAAATCTAAATCAAATAAACTAATAAGTTAATGTGCTTTTCACAGTTATCTGAACAACACAGCAAAATGACTGTGTTCCCAGAAAATAAGTTCACATAGTTATAAGAATGCCATCACAGAGGTGACTAAGCGCTACCTCAGTGTATGAACACTAAACAACAGCGATTCCCAAACTGACCATCAGGGAAAAAGGATATCAGAAAGGAGGCAGCTTGGCAAAGTAGGAGAGCATATAAAACAGTGAACTGATGTGTTTGAGTCAATGAAACACTGAACACAGCTGACTACCATGCCCAAGAGATTAGCAGGAGTCTGGACTGTTCTGGTGACTCATTCTGCGTATGTAGAGGGTCGACTTTGGTGGTGATCCAAGAATGTTAACATTTCCCCATCTTTTTTTAATGTTAGGATTTGCTACTTCTCATTGTCTGCTGCCTTCCTTTAGCACTGTATAAACTTTAAGTGCCAAATCCTAAAGACAATAGCAGTTCAGCTTTTACCTCTGTAAAGTTTTTCTCATCTAATAAACTTCCCAATTTACATGAACATCAGTATATGCAATGTTAATATGCACTGAGGTGCTGAACTTCCAAAGAATTTGAGGTCACAAAATAAAAGAGCTATTGAAATTTTCATAACACTGACTTTAAAAACAAATAAAGCTTGCCTTCTATCAAGTTTGATGCAAACCTGGCATTCAGTCCAGACAATCTCAGATTTGCAATTCTTATTTGTTTACAATGAATAAGCACTACTTCT
This sequence comes from Falco punctatus, assembly GCF_963210335.1. Taxonomy (NCBI): domain Eukaryota; kingdom Metazoa; phylum Chordata; class Aves; order Falconiformes; family Falconidae; genus Falco; species Falco punctatus. Next base: position 15,466,307 of record NC_137586.1, on the reverse strand, counting down.
TGGAAAGCTTCAGACAGAACAGTGTTTCTAAGATTCATAAACATTCAAAACATGGGGCTTTTTTTTTGCAAACAATACATGAAACTTACTGGTTTTACACAAGTTAATTTGAAATCAGGGAAGACGGATTTTTTGGCTGACTTATGCACTGAAATTTATATTTTTTTCAATCAGTTTCACATTCACATCTATCAGAAAAGCAACTGGACTACTATGGAAAAAGCACTATGTACACCTGAGAGTTACTTGTGGTGAATAATGTGGTGCTGCATGAAATGAAAATGTAAATTTAACACTTTTTTCTTTTAAGATCAGCAATATAGAGAGCAGATTGTTTGCTCAGATTGTATGTAAACACTTTCAGGTGACATTTATCACTGCTTACTGCAAGTTGACAATAATTTTGTGCTGCAGAAAATATTTTTTGACTCAGATACCCAAACATTCCAACTCTGCAGAGAAAGAAAGAGAGAGAGAAAGAGTGAAAAAGAGAGAGAGAGTGAAAGAATCAAGTGAGATTTTCTAACATACATACAGTTCTGCCCTAGCTATTCCACTGCAGCCTGCAGAAGCCCACTGACATCCAGGGATGGAGAAATAAGCCAATGGTGAATCTGTTAAAAATCTCACCCAGCTTTACACGTTTGTGACCTTGACACATTGGCAGTATCCCTTCTGGTGATGGAAAGAGTGAAGAGGTCATCAATAGGTTACAAATGTATTTGTGTAGATGTTTTAAGAGGCTAATAAATACTGCTGGCACACAGAGAAATTACTTGTTTTATTTTACCTTGTAATGTTATTGAACTGAAAAGCTTTTCTTCTCTGGTGGGACATACTTCAGGACTTGGGTTTTTTGTTGGCAATCATTGAAGACAGTGCTTCACATCAGCTACTCTGGGAGCAGTTACTTTTATAAGTCTTTCTGCTCTTCAGATAATTAACTTGGTGGCTCAAGTGTAAATTGGAAAAACCAACAAGAACAACAAATCAGCCAACCAAACTAAACTTTCAGTGCTTGCCAAATGCAACTCTGAAGGATTTCAGGTAGTTTGGGGGAATTGTTTGAATACCACAGTTTGAAGACAACTGAAGTAGTAATGTTCCTGGATTAAATGCTGGAATAATTTAGAATCAAATAGTCTGAAATAATCTATATGCATCCTTTTTTACTGTGTTTAATTAGAAAAAAACTCAGAGAATTACTAGAGTGATATATACAGTTGTGGCCCGGGGGCAGGAACACCTTCAATGCACATTGCCTTGGTCCCTGTCAAAGAACTTAGGACATTACAGAACAGAGCCAGCCTGCCAAAATCTGGGACTGAGTAAGAAAAGAAACAGGGGGGCATTGTTTTAGGTGTAAAAGAAATCACACGGTGGCTGATCATAAAAGAAACTGCAGAAAGGTCTTCAGCAGGTCACACCTGTAGAGCCTTGTCTCCTCCCAGGACCCCTTATCTTCTCTCCCTGAAGACCCAGGGTCTGAAGGGCCAGAGTGAGCCTGTACCAAGGATCATTTTATGACCTTTATGCTTGTAGAAGGGTACCATATCCAAAATGCCTTTGGAGAGTGGTATAAATCCTGTCTCCTTACGTTGTTCCCAGGATTTCCTTGGAGACAAATTGTCTTGGGAGGACCCCACTTTAGAAGTTGGGAAACACAAGCCAGTCTTTTAGGTCACTTTCTGGACCTCTTTAATTTATTAGTATAAATAACCTAGTACGTCATGTAGAAGGTACAGAGCTATCTCAGAAGGCCTCTGTCAAAATAGTGAAGGGTATCCACACAGGAGGTATTTTATGTGGGTAGAGCTCCAAACTACCAGTGCTTCCTAAGCTGGATTTGTTTCTGTACTACTATTAAAGTTGAGCAATGGGGGTTTTCACATGTAAAATATAAAACCTTATCAGTGCTGTCCTATGCAATATGCTGAGTGGCTTACTGCATACCAGGTAATTCTGAACATTCAAGAATTTAAGAAGCAACTCTGCTCTTCTTTTCTTTCTGAAACTGTTTGCTTTACCACCAAGAGAGCTGTCCTGGAAGTCAGGGAATTCTTGAACATCTTGGCAACAAAAGAAGCAAACAGACAGAACACTTCTGCTTCCACTCGTCTGGCAGTGGAAATATAACCAAAAAAAAAAAGAAAAAAAAAAAAAAGCGCCCACATGGGGAAAAAAGGTAGAAAAAAGCTGAAAAGGAGAACGCCCCTGCATTTCAAATTGGCCAAATAATAACTGAACAGAGATAAAGGATTGAAAAGATTTAGCATTTCTTAGTTGAAACATTATTACTAAAGGTAGAGTCAAAAATCAAGTAATCAGTGAATCAACAATTGCAGCTAGAAAGCAGGGAAAAATCCTTCACACTGAAATTGCATTTAAATCCAATGTTTCAAAAAAATTAAAACCTCAACAACCAATTTACATTCCACGGGTTCCAGGGTTGGGCAATACCTTTTTTTCAGTGACAGAGAAATCTAATTGTAAGACAATTTGCTTGTTTAAGTTACATCAAGCAGTGTCCCCTCTGTATAATAAGAGCTGTTCCTCCATAGCACATTGCTATAGAAATAACTCAGAGCAGAAAATGCAAAAATACTTATCACAAGCTCCATGTAAAATGCTGAAAGTTATAGCAGCTGTTTGTGTACTTTGATTTTCTTCTCATCTGGAAAAAGAAGAGAGTCAGGACTAAATTCTGAAACTATGTAAATGCTGAAATTCTGTTCTTATCGTGCTATTCAGCTTTTGATTTCCTCTTGAGGCTGTATTGTGAAACTACAGTCCAGCTTTTAAGTGACAAAGGCCCGTCATCTTCTGTGGTCAGGCTAGCTCATAGCTCATACCCTATGGATTTTGTTATTCACCTATTCAGTGTGGTTACACATGGAAGCTGAAGTTGTTCCAATCACATTCAAAAAATTTGAAACAAATGTGTTGAAGTAATTTTAATTCTAGAGGTTTTGAAAGGAAATTGGTTTGGGAAGTAGGGTGGAGAGGATAGACTAGATGCATTTTTTTCAGGATTTTTTTTAAGGAAGATGCCAAATTTTCTATTGGTATTTGGTTTTATGATTTTCTTTTTCTTTTGGCATTCTTCTAATTTTCTTTTTCTCTTCTTTGCTTTCCCTTTTCCTCCCTCTTCTCCTCTCCTGAAAGAATAGAAGGGATGGAGAAAGACAAGACCAACAAGAATTGGCAGAACGATGAAAGATGTCTACCTGGAACAAACTGGCCGTGGTGACTGAATATTTTCAATGGATCATGTCAGAGCGTGTTTCAATTCTGGTTTATTGCACAGTGAAAATTTCAGCTTTCTAAAAGACTTGCATGTTCCTTCAAATGCCCATAAGATATGCTGTTCTAATGTGGTCAGCTCTGGAAAATCAGGTCACTCATAGTGTGACAGAGTCTTCCCCTTGCAATATCTGTTCCTCTTTTTTAATGTGGATATGTAAAAATCTCTGTTTTCATGAGCGGAAATACATTTCAATTTTCAAAAGGACAGGTATTAGTCAGATTCATGCAAACTTTTGTTTTGTTGTCTCTTAAAAACCAGGCTCATTCACTCTGGACAACAGACTGTGAACTTCCTTGTTCTCATTCTTGATACTGAGCTTTTTTTATTTCTTTGGCTTGAGGTTATGCTGTGGCTGTTGGTGGTCAATATTCTACCATTTATGATGCCAGCAAGAGACGTCATTTATTTGTACAAAGCTTTGTATTATTTGGTTTGATAATTTATTAGTCAGCTTACTGGCGGCTTCAGTATTATCTAAGTGCCATAAAGTTTAACTGGGTGCTATTTCCTGTACACTTTCTCATGCGTGTTTATGAAAGGTAGTTCCATCTTTTTATAAGTGCAAGAACATCCCTTGACCAGTTAGACATGGTATAAAGCTGATGGTAAGCAATCTTCAGACTCAGAGATTATCATTTGTTACTGTTAAAAAATTACTTTACAACCACAACTGTGATATATTATAGTTGCAGTATAAAGCGGGAGCTGAATTCAGTGACAGTGGAATAAAACAGCAAACTGGAAGCAGAGGAGCCTTCATTGACTTGCATGATGAAAACTGTAGAATCAATGTAAAACAGATTTAATAAAGGATTTGTTAACGGCTACATATGCTACCATAGGTGAGGCATCAGGCCGTCCACTTTGAAAAAAGCAGCAATTATCAGGGATGCCTTGTATTCTAAATGGAGCAAAATTTGCCTGTGTTATCACTTGAATATGTTTGGCTCTCCAAAGGTACCTGGGACAGCAGTGAGATCAAGTGCCTCTCAGGTGAGCAGAAAAGTTTTGTCTCATGGATGGCAGTAAAGTCTGTGCTGGAAAGGCAGTGTGAGGTGGTTAGATATGGCTAGATAACAGGAATTGAGTCAGTGTGCACACTCTCTACTGTAAATTAACCTTTAAACCAGGGAAAACATTTTCATGCATTATACATTTCTGAAAAACTCGTGAGTCTGTGCTGCATCCAGCCAGCTAGGCAGCTTTACAGTTTCCTCCACTCCTGCTGTCACAGCTACATGGCTCTCCACTGAGCTTCTGCCAAAAAAGCCAGATCTAATTTATCTTCTTTGTGGTTAATGGAAAAACCTTCTCTTGTGAGGGTTTTGGAGGTCAGCTGTCCAGTGAGAGCAAACAGTCCTCTCAACCCTGCCACCTCTGGTATGACCTGGGCTGCTCCTCCACTGCCATCACTATTCCTGAATTCTCAAAGGAGCAATAGGCAACTTGTGAAATGGTCTATTGCCTTCAATCTTCTTGGAGTAAGAAAGGGTGAAGGAGCATGTTCACCAGGGCTGCAGAGGACTGCCAAGAAATTCCACGTATCTCACAGACAGCCTAAAACTATATACATGGGCAATAAGCCTGTGGTTTAGATGATATATCAGCCCTTTTCCTGCTAATCATCCTCAGCACTCTTCTTGTCAAGTCAGGGGGGTGATCACTTTACAGTAAAACCATGTTCATTGACTCATTTCCATGCAATGCTCAGGGAATTCCTCAAGAAAGTAACCATTTCACGGTCAATGTGGGAATCTGCTGTGAGTCCTTTGGTCTGGAAGTGCACATTACTTAAAACTGACAAATGCAGTATTGGAAGAAGGAATTGAATAGTCAAAATTATTAGCTGTCATACTCCATAGGCAGGGAAGACCCGTGTTTACAGTTACAGATTCTCACCACCCACATCTCTTAAGCTGGCAGGGTGTCTGGGATGAGCAGAAATGATGCGCTCAGGTTACAGGAAGCTGCTGAAAGTGCTTTTACCTGTCTCTGAGTTTGCTCAGTCAGAAAATAAATTGGATCTAACCTGCCAAAGGACAAAGTTTGATAGCTTCCCTCGTGTGTGGTAGCAAAATAAAGATTGATTGTTTCCACTGCATTTTTAAAACAAGTATCTGTGATCCAGGGAAAAAATCCTCCAGTAGTCCAAGTGATAGATTATGGGAATTTTGTAATATTTTGAAGAATCTTTCCTAATCTCAGTGGTTACTTAATATTTATAGAGCTGTGAGTGAGCTGATCATGTGCTGGAAATAGTGCTGCTTAGAGCAGGAGGTTGGACTAAATGTTCTTCAGAGCTCCCTGCCAACAAACATTTCTATGACTGTGAATTTTTGCTCTCCCACAGCAGCTCAGAGCTGTGCCTCACTCACACACCGATTGTGCCAGCTCTCCTGGCTGCAAAGAGGAAATCAAACATTTGCTCCCCTGTCCCATAGGGGCATGGGGAGGAGGAGTGTATTTACACAGTGGTATGAAAATGTAAACTAGGTGTCACGGGACCATCGCTGGGTAACAGCCTTTGCATTTTGGACTGGCTGTGTATGAGGAAAATCATTCGTCCCTTCCTTGCTTGGTACAAGGCCCTGAGATAAATATGGTTGAATTATTTATTCATTTGGACATAAAGTGGTTTGCAGCCTGAGAAGCTGCTCGGGGGCTTCTTTTCAGTTGTCCTAAGGCCAACCAGCAGATTACATGAAATAAAGGTGAGAGGGTCCTATTCTGTGCAGGGTCTGGGGGTGAAAAGAGGTCCAGTTTTAAAGGCAAGGTCTGCCACACACCCACAGTGGGTTTTGGAGAGCTCCTTCAGGCCCTTTTCCCACGTGTGTTAGGAGCCAGGCTGTGGAACCTAAGGCATGTTTAAATAACGCTAATAGTGTGATTTGTCTTCAAAGGTTACACAAGGCTACTTAGGGCGGACAGAATTCAAATGTTTCTGTTGCCAGGGGGCCTTGGTTAGGAGAGGGTGCCCTGGGTGACTTCAAGGGGACCATGGAAGTCAGAGCCATGCTGCTCAGCTGCATCACCCGCTGCGCTTGGCTCCGCTTCCTGACCCATGTGGCTTTTAAGGGTGGCTGCAGACTGGAACTACACTGGGACCCCAAAAGCAAGAGTATGATACTGAGAAGCATATTTTCAAGTTTTCTACTGCAGAACCTTGGACCTTGTTTACAGAGCTCTGAGGACTTCAGAATCCGGTTCCCCCCACATTTTTCGAAGTAACTGAATAAGTCTTTGGGCGAACAAACACTCCTATCCCATATATATTTTCAGATGAATGTTTCCCCATGTCCACAGCTCCAGATGAAGGACACAAGGTTTGGCTCTGCAGGAGACTTTTAGACAAGACAGTGGGATGAGACATGCCATTTTTTGAGAGCAATTCTCATTGTTTCCAACAAGGAAACGAAATGAACGTTCAGCGGAGGAGTGTTTAGTACTAGGTATGAGGAAATATTGTTCTAATAAATTCCAACCTTTAAACCCTCCTTGACTCTGCTATTTCTCATGATAGTTGTTTATTGCTTTTTAGACAAAAGGGCAAGCTCATACCATAAATATGTTCCTGGAGTGTTCTCAGCTATAAGCAAGTTTCTTAACCTAATTCTGTTCTAGTTCTCCTCTAAAGCAAGATCAGCCACAATGATGATTATTCCTCTGCACTAAGATTTTCTGAGGAAATGTCTACGTTTCTATGTGGATTTTTTTTTTTTTTTTTTTTTTTGCTAGAAGGGGAGAACATCAGCTTCACATGGAGATTGACTGTAGCAATCTCTTTTTTCATTTCACTCCTTTTATTCTCATTTATTTATATTGCAGCAGCACCCACAGGCCTTAACTAGGGAAAAGTCTCCATGGCACTAGACAGCATACAAATACAAAGGAAGGTAGTGAAGAGCTTGCAATCAAATAAAGCAATATTATGGTGCCTTTTCTTTAGCTACAGGAGAAGAGACTAAGGATTCAATTAAATTAAGATCATGCTTAGCCCAAATCTATGAGATTAGATTTGCAGTCTCTTCCTGACACTCTATCTCTTAGAGAGCACTTGCATTAAATAAACCATATTATGGATTATGAGACAACATAAACTATGTTAATTCAAGTGAAAAAATATCAGTATAAGAATTAAATAAAACATTGTGTTTGTCTCTGCCTTTTGATAAATCCAGTTGTTTGCTTAATCTTTTCCACGTGTGACGGTTTTTTGCTCATTGCAGGTTTTCTTCATGTAGATATTCTTTCAGAAAAATTAAAATGGACGAGGATCACCTGAAATGAGGTAAGCCTGTTCTTGGCTCTGATGATACACAAGTCACCGTGAATATTTTTAGAGTTATATGACTGCTATTTTGGCTATATGTGCATCTGATGTGGTGGTATCATGACACCATGAAAGCAATGCTAGTGATGCATTTTGAGCATCTCTCATGATCAAAACAGGTTAATAGGGTGCAGAACTACCTGCTCATATGTCTGTGAGGAAGGCCACACTCTGTACTGTAATTCACAGTTAACTTGCCTTTGAAGAAAGTATCATAAAATCAGAGATGTATGTTTTTTGGCACACTTCACCTATTAAGAACAGCATTGTATAAACAATGATTATTGGACATGGAAGAACAAGAATTAGCTGTTTTATGACAGAGATTCTAATAACAGAGAAAAACCTGTTCTGTGTAAGCTAAATGAAAGATGTGCCACACAGGCACTTCTATTATACATGTCCAGTAAAACGAAAATACACAGGAACCTAGGTATTAACAAAACAGAAAATGCCCTGGTGATACAGTTAAATATATTCCCAGTTACCAATAGGGACCTTATAGTCTGTGTTCATAAACATTAAAGGTGTTATTAGCAAAATATTATGTTAATTAGGAATAAATAAGGGACATCTGAAGACATATTCTGAACTTGATATGTGGCAATTAACGAAGCAAGAAAAGTGTGTTACAGCAAAAAGTTAGGACAACCAAGAATAAGCAAACTCTGCTTTTCACGAATCCTTCCCAAATGAAACTTGAGGTTTTCAGTTTTGTGTTAAATTGCCAGAACTGGGAATAAGGGAACAGCAGTATAAAAGGTCTTTGCTTTCATTTGTTGTTAAGGAGCTTAATTAAGATTTAGCTTTTGATTTATCGCTTGCACACTTAGAGACCCACCCTGTGCACAACCAGTGATCTCCTTCAGAAGTGATGAAGAGCCAGAAGACACACATCCTGCTCACCTCTGACTCTCCTCTGTTCCTATCTGCAGCCTCAACAGCTGGATATCTGCCTGTGTCAGACTTCCAGCCGCTCGTGCCTCCCTAACTGCCACACGTGCATGACAGCAGCACAACCAGAATGGCCACAGGTGTTAGTCAGGATCAGAAATACTTTAGACAGCAACACTGAAAGGAACGACCTAATGTTCCCATCCCTGTCAACAATGACACAACATGTGTGAATTACAACACTACGAGTTGGACCTTCAAGACCTTCAGACAATTTTGTCATTTCTCCTGTGCAAGATAGATATGATCATTTGTTCCATCTGGATGCACATAAGTCTATGGGGCCTGATGGGATTCATCCCAGGGTACTAATTGGGCTGATATCATCATAGGACCTCCCTCCACTTTTTCAATAGTCTTTGGAGTCTGAAGAGGTCTCAGTTGACTGGAAGCTGGCAAATGTTGTCTCAGTTTTCAAGAAGGGTAAGAAGGAAGACCCTATTAATTACCAGCCTGTCAGTCTCACCTCAGTACCTGGTAACATTATGGAGAAGGTTATTCTGGGAGTTATTGAAAAACAGTTAAGAGATAACTCAGTCCTTTATCATAGCCAGCATGGGTTCACAAAAGGAAACTCCTGGTTCACCAACTTAATTTCCATTTGTGACAAGGTCACCCAAGCTGACCAAGGGAAGCCAGTAGATGCAATGATTTTGGATTTTAGCAAAGTTTTTGATACTGTCTTTCAGAGAATCCTTCTTGACAAAATGCCCAGCACACAACTAGGCAAGTCCATAATATGTTGGGTGAGCCATTGGCTGATGGGTTGACCTCAAAGAGTTATAATAAATGGGTTACATCAGGCCAGTGGCCAGTCACCAGTGGGGCTCCCCATGGCTTGATTTTAGGAACACTGCTCTTTAACGTTTTTGTAAATGATCTGGATGAAGGAATTGAATGTTCATCATAAACTAGGAGGAGGTGCAGAGGTGCAGGAGGTGTGTACCCTTGAGGGTACACAGGCCTTACAGAGAGACCTGGATAGATCAGGGAGCTGGGCAATCACCAACTGTATGAAATTTAACAGGAGCAAATGCCAGATTCTCCACCTGGGACAGGAAAATTCTGGTTATACATAAAAAACTGGGGGATAGGAAGCTGGAAAGCAGTTCCACACAGAGAGATCTGGGGGTCTGGGTTGCTGGCAAGCTGAACACAAGTCAACAGTGTGCTCTGACAGTCAAAAGGGCTAACCGTGTCATGGAGAGCATGGAGCACAGCATAGCTAGCCAGTTAAGGAAGGTGATGGTCCCAGTCTGCACTGCACTGGTGCAGCCCCACCTTGAGTGCTGTGTGCAGTTTGGGGTGCCTTGATGTAAGAAGGAAATCAAACTATTTGAGTTTGTCCAGAGGGCGACCAAGTTGGTGAGATGCCTTGAGGGTAAAGACTCATGAGGAGTGGCTGAGGTCACTTGGCTTGTTCAACTTGGAAAGGAGAAGGCTGAGGCATGCCCTCGTGGCAGTCTATGACTTCCTCATGTGCGGCAGCTGCTGATCCCCTCTCTCTGGTGACCAGCAACAGGGCACGAGGAAATGGAATGAAGCTGCATCAGGGGAAGTTCAGACTGCACATTAGGAAAAGGTTCTTCACTGAGAGGGTAGTCCATCACTGGAGCAGGCTCCCTAGGGAAGCGATCACAGCACCGACAATGTCAGAGTTCAAGGACCATTCTCCAGACGCTCTTCATCCTATGGTTTAGTTTCATGTTAGTCCTGTGAGGAGCAGGGTGTTGGACTCAGTGATCCTCATGGGTCCTTTCAAACACAAGATATTTTGCAATTCTATGTTTCTATCCTCCTGTTTGTGAGGCTTGCAGTCCACTGCTGCCTGCAAGAGGTGCTTAGGGGGGGGCAGGGGTAGACACAAGGCAGATAGAAGGAGGAAATCCCTCCTGACATCCAGAGAACAGACACCCTGCTGTTTCACTCTGAACGACAGAGGGACGGCTGTCTTTGTCTCTGCCCTGTCCTGTCCTTTTTTCCTAAGCCTTTCTAAACCTGAAAGCAGGCTGCTTACGGACCCCTCTGTGAGTGCTTCAGCCAGCAAGAGGCAGGTTAGGCATTTGGAAGGAGAAGCAGCTTATTCTTACAAAGAAAACAGCAGAGCAGAACTGAAATGGTGGCAGGATCCTGACAACCATGCTGGGGAAAGGAGGTATTGTGGGATGTCTACCTGCCCTAGGCAATGCCACCAATATCTGGTGACCTTGAGAATATCAGCCCCTGTGCTACCTTGACCCCACATGGTGCTCAGGGCAGATACCTCTCACACTGCCTCCTTGCAGATTTGCTGGTGCTCCTTGAGATTCCTCCAGCCTTCCATAGTGTTCACAGCTGCTGTCACTGCTGTCCATACTGGAGAAATACCAGGGACAAAAGGAAGTGTGGCGAGGCAGGCGAAGAGGTGAGGGTGTAACACATGCAGGAATGGGCTACAGGTTACACTGCTGAAGCAGGAGATGAAAAGATCCCAATATTATTTGTTTTTTTGTTTGTTCCTTGGCCAAAGAAAGCCCTTGGCTGAGATGAGTTGTCCTGGTACGTCATATGAAGCTGAAGGGGGAAACTAGCACCATGTTCTACTCCTACCATTCCCTCAACATCCCGTTCCAAGTGTCCTGTCTCTTTGCCCACAGGGAACATGCTGGACTACAACTCACAGAGTTGTTACAGGTATCTCTGCCTTTGGATGATAAGGCTATGTTTGGAGAAGAATAGGGTGACTTCAGGTTTCTGCGTGTAGCTATCTAACAGCTGTTTTAGATCTTTTTTTCATGATGACCCTCACTGGAATTTTTGGAGTGACACGACTCAGCAAATACTGATTTTTCTCTTGTATACACAAATAAATAAAGCAATATCAAGTTTCACCAGGGAGTGAACTTTCTGCTACTGTCAGTAACACCTCTGAATCTGTTCCAGTTTTGTTACTGGCTTCTACTGTTACTAGATAGATCTTTAAAAACGTGAACCAGAAAAGGCTGGATGATGTCAGTCAGATTGCACTGGTGTTGGAAACAGTACTACTCATCATATATATATATTTTAATGATTTTATTCTTCAGTTCAAGGCTTGCTTTTTTAAGAAATTATTTGAACAATCAGAAGGATGTTAACATCCTACATGACTTGGTATAATGTCAAAGTGCCTGGCTGATTTATTGCTGTGGAAGACTCAGCTCAAAGCTAATCAGTAGGTAACAAGGAATTTCTTTCATTTACAGGAAAATGTCACAGTAAGCTTTAATTAAACAGGAAGTCAATGAACAGCTGCTAATTCCCCCACTCCAATTTTTTTCAGTGTTTGTCTGGAAACCTGGTGTTTAGCTGATACAGACATTCTAGGTCTAAAAATCATATTGTGAATGGTGATGTGAATCAGAAAATTAAAAGAAACTTCATGGATAGGACGTATATTCATCATGTATGTATGTATACGTGGTGTGAATATGCAAGCAACTGAAGAATTATGTGTAAGGTAAATATTATGATACTGATCTTCTGTGTGTTGGGCATCTTGACCTAAGATCAGTATGGAAACGAGGCCAAATCCAAATCAGAACACAAGCACTGCTGGTTTAAGTGCAGAGTTCTTGGTGTGCAATCTAAGCTCCCAGATTCAGCACCTGGTGTTTACAGCAAGAACAAGTTGCCCCAGGGCAGCAATACAAAAACCTGTGCTTTGAGAAGTTGCTGCCCAGAGCTGGCCAGCAGGAAAGGCTGAGGTTGGGGCTGTGCCAGATCATACCACCTTTCTGGTATCTAAAGTGGCTCTAGACTTCAAGATCTTCCTCCCTGTGGGATGTAGACTGCAGCAATATCTTCTGAGGAAATGCCTGCATTTACTCTCTGAAAGCATTAAAGCAGGCGAGCAGTCATCTTTTGTGTAACAGGAGACTGCCTGGGGGTAACTTTCCTGTCAGTGGACCCAAAGGGCTCAAACCTGCTGTCCTGCACCTGAGAAGAATGTTCTGCAGCAGTCAGTGAGGCTGCTTTGGGTGGGACACTTACTATATACCAGCTGGTGCTTGTGCTACCGGCCAAAGAGCTCACAGGGTCTGGAAAGGAATATTCAGAGGGAGCCCAGGGATCCTCTGCAGGCATATGCTGAATCCTACAGGTGCTTAAACTAACCTAGAAAATATTTTGGATTTGAATAGAAGGTTACAAGTAGATGCTGGCACTGATTTTCATCTACTCCTTATGCATTACAGCTACTGACGTCAGCATATAAAGTCTGCAGGTAAAAACAGCATCCAGGGCTCCCACATCTCACATAGGTGCCTCAGAGGTCCGAATTACCCTTCTTTTGACTTTTTTGTTATACAACCTACTATCAGTAGCTCTTACCTTATTGCATGTACTGCCCTTTGGGGACCCCATTCTCAGTCACTGAATTCTCCTTGGCCCCACAAACCCAGTGTGCTAGTCTGGACTCCACTGGGGGAGCAGAGAAAAAACATTTAGAACTGTTTGTGAAAGTGAAATTAACATATCATTTTACTTTTGTCTGATGCTGCTGAATTTGAGATGAATTCACTAATAATTCTGCTCTATCAAAACCTGCACATTTTCATAAGTAAAATGTTCTTTTTGTCGATGTTTCACTGTTTATTTTTTCCCTGGAAAACCCATGGAAAGAAGTTAGATTGGTTCTGAAGTATAGTGCTTACCATCTAAAGCAGAACAAAACACCCACTGCAGTTTATCCTTTAGAGATTTTTGGAAGGTAGAGAAAATGAAATGGGAAGAAGGTGGTGACTATCCTGCCAATCAGTTGACTTCTGATAGAAATGGAGAACAAATACTAAAAATCAAGAGACAAGGTTATGACATGTTTATTAAATATGCTAGTTTGTTTTTTGTTTGGTTTTTTTTTTTGGTAAAAAAGAGACATACCATAAATTGGGGTGCTGTTTCTAGTTGTAATAATGTATAAAATAGTAAATAGTAAAATAGTATTATATTATTATAAAATAGTAAATAGTAAAAATACTATTAAACTGTAGCAGTATAGCCATTATATAGTGTATCACCCTAACACAAAGCAACAGCTATTAACATAGAAGATGCAAAAGATGATAGCTTAGAAAAAGTACACAAAAATAGACAAACCCCCCACACTTGTCTCTTGTAAAAGCTGAAGCACAAAATTTAAAAGTCTCATGAGGACAGAGATTCCAAAGAATTTACTTAAGGTCACCCTGTGTGCAATAAAGTGTCTCAGTTCACAATGTTACATTCTTTCTAAGAGCTAAAATAACAGAATCTGTGAGGAAAGCTGGAACAGTTTGTCAGAGCTGCCACTGGAGCAAAGAGCAGTTGGTGGGGCAGGGTGTGTGTGTGTGATCTACTAGAGCAGAGGCTAGTTGCTGAAAACAACAGCATCAAGAACCTATAAACCTGGCAAAGGATTACAGGCTAATAGCAAAATTCAGGATGATTATAACTACAGCCCTTGACTGTGAATGATTAAATCAAAGGTAAATATTTTTTGCTGTTTGAAGTTTAAAAAAAGGGGAAAGATGCTGATAGTTTTGATGTAACCCCAAATTTAGCTTTTTGTGTTCAGGGTTATTTATAATTCATAATGGCTCTGCTGAAAGAGCAGTGATCTGCGAAGAAATCAGGTCTGAGTTTTGCCAGGAAGCTTATGCTCATTAAAGGCCTTACAGTGGAAGATTCAGCTCCACAACTTTACCTTTTGGCACTTTTCAGTAAATAAACTTGGACAGTAAAAAATAGTCCTGATGCTAGGAAAATTTGGTAAATGAATGAATACAAAATTACTCTGAATGGTTGTGGTAATTTTCCCATACTGCTCTACTGTAGCAATTCATGTAGATATGAATCATCTTGGTAGATGGGCACAAACTTAATTTCAAAATGCATTTTTAAAAGATCTAAAAGCATCCAGTTATTCAGAAAGCACTGTGAAACAATTAAAAAACCCAACAGTATCTGCCAGCTACCGGATTCCTCACTGCCATCTTCACCTACTTTTACTATGAATGTGTAGTAAACTAAGTGGACGCTCAAACAGAGAAAGCAACGCTATAGAGTTAAGTATGTTTCACGGACTGTTCCCAAGCAAAGATTTTAAATCCTTTTCTACACATAGAAATCAGGAAAAGATAACTCTATGTGATCACACAGCAGCAAAAAATACGACCAACTCCACTGAAAAAAAGGGAGTAAGTTAAGGGAGAGTAAATACTTGCCCCTTGTATTTGCTAACTAGTCTTAAATTAGTTTCTTACATCAGCTTTTATGCAACTGAGAAATAGGTAAATGCAGCAGTCTGCAAATACAACATATACACAAAGGCTCAGTTATAGCTCAGAGCATGAGCATGTTTAGTTTGTTTACAATAGGTGTATAGCACCATTTTCTGACAATTCTTTGCAGGGATGTTGATAAGTACAGAAATTAAGAAAGGTGGTTATCCTGCAAGCAAGGTATGTTTCCAGAGGCTGAATATGCTGGTGATGATTGAGGAAGCAATGTGAATGTATTTTTTTTTAAAACAAATGAATTGATTGAAAATTAATGGACACAGTTATTGAAAATAATGGTACAGGGACCTTCACCTCTACCTCAGTGGTACAGAGTTGCAAAGAACAGCTGTTGAGACTCAATGTGTGCACAGGCTGGGCATGTCCACCAGACAAAGAGCATCGGCTGGCACATCTCTACAGCAAGGAGAAGAGATTCACCAAGGCCAAGGAGCAGTCTGGGGAAATTTGCACAAAAGACACCACTCTTGCCACCTTTCTTGAAAAGGCAACTAAAGCCCTTATGATCATCAACTTCCTACCTTTCTCAGAAGCTCCCTTTCTCATTTGCACCCTTCCCTCAGTCTAGATTACACCACTCTGGCTTTGTAGCATTCATTCATAGACGCTTCCAATGGAAAACCTGTTACTAACCCCAAAATTATTAAACCATTTCTTCTTCAGGAACTGATCAATCCCTTCTATTATATTTCTACCCCCCCTAAAATCCTGTAATTAAATTGTTAACTTTGAGGTACAATAGCTGAATTTTACTACCGCACCACAAGTTTCAGAATAACAACCCCCACGTCTTTTGAGAGGGATGCCTGCCCGGTGAAGTCACTTGAAAGCACAGCCAGAACTAGAAGTGAGAGCAGCTTGTGCAAATGTGTCCTTGCTTGTGAAATATCCCCTCTGCCCTCAGACCCCAGTTCTGCTAGATACAGCACACAGAGCTTCAGTGCCTGGCTGGAAACATGTCAGGAATCCCACCAGCTAAAACCACTTGCTTTAGTGTAAAAGTGAAGACAGCTTGCACTAGCAGGGACAGAGAGCTTTAGCTGGTGTAAAGCATTCAGCGGCTCCATACTCAATTGCCTTCACTTCAAATTTGGCACATGGTCCTTTTAGCTTTCAAGAAATAGTAACAGGGAAAAAGACCCGATGAAACTAAAGAATTTGTAGACACTTTGAACAATAGCAATAAATGGGAAGGGAGAAGCTGTAAAAGAGGAAAATTAAGTTGTAGACATTTCGCCAGTGGTGACTTCCTTCCCCTCTCTACCCTCTGCTCCCCACACAGAGGCTCAGACACACTCTCCACTTTCCCCAGGAGGGCAGAAGATTTTGCAACACTCTGCTGTGGTGAGCTCTTACTGACACAAACGGTGCCACCAACAGCCCGCAACCACAAAGAAACTTCACACAATCAAGGGAGAAGGAGAGGCAAATCAGCTGAGCTAACAAATATTTGGGACCATCACATTTCTTTGCTCGGAGTGCGTGTGTACTCCATTTGCCAGCTGGCCCACGTTCACGTTATTTCTGAACAATTTTCTTTGATAGCTCTCTGGACTCTGTATCTCCATATGTGACTCCAAGTCTCCGTAGGTAAAGCACCACCTGACACAACTGATGTGATGTGAGTCACTAGACAATACATAGAAAACAGGTTTGAAACTTCAGGGCTCTTGAACCAAAAGACCTGACAAAATTAATCATAGACAAACAGAAAAAAAATCCCTTTTTTCTTCTCATCCGCATAGTCACGTGATGTAGTAACACCGAAGACGTGCTGTGACCACAAGACCAGATGAACCCTGTCACTTTAGTAAATAATGTAAGGAAGGCTTCCTGGTAAAAAAAAAAAAAAAAAAAAAAAAAAAAAAGCCCAAACCAAACTAACTTATCAGAGGCACCTCATGATTTTCTGTTAGCTGGTAAATAGTATTCATAAACAAGAGAACGAGCAAATAGATTGAACAGCCTACTAACATGCTATACTCCCTGAAATCTGAAGAAGGCTATCTGTAGCTGCTGATAATAACATTATTGACACATACTTATTGTTTTAAAATTAAGTTTGTTCAGCTAAGCATTAATTTTGTGATATAATGGTATATGTGTTTGCTCCATTTTCCAGACAATACATTTTCCCAAGGGTACTTTGTTTAAGAAGGGTCTGTGTAATGAATAGCTATGACTTCCCCAAAATATTTCTCAAAAATTTTAGTAGTTAAGTTTACTCAAAGTTTACTATAAGAAAAGCAATGCAAAGAAAAAGTCTTGTAGCCTAAGATGTTTTAGTGAAGTGAAAGATTTTGTTGTTGTTGTTGTTGTTATGAAGGAAGTTGGAAATTATCACATGCTCTTCCCAAATGTATAATAACTCTCTCGTACCAGAAAGTCCTGGCAGTTCAGCTCATGAGAACCTATAGTGGAATTTCCAGGGGTTTAAAGATTCATTTCCCCCCAATAAGCTCAACAAAGACTTTCCCAAATTCTCTGAATTCTACAAAGAGATAAAATTAAAGTGCTAATCTCATCGTCCTCAATCCCCCAAAGATTTTTGATATTTCCTGTAATATACTGGCCTGCAAATATTTTCACAGAAGCTCCTATCAGATTTTTCAACCACATCTATGCCCAGCTGTTGCTGCAACTATGAAACGTAGGACAGCAAAGTGACACTTTCCCCATTTTGGAAATTTGGATACCTGCACTTCTCAAAACTCAATATAGATTTGGTTCAGACTCACATAAAAGACTGGACTGAAGTTCTGGAAAACTCTTAGCCAAAGCTGAGCTCCTCCTTGTCCCTTTGCAGCTGAACAAAGGTAACTCAGGCCAGGGAAAGACGGGTGTATGCTGCTCAATGACAGATATGGGCTGCAGCTGGGGCCACTGTCGTGGGGCCACACAGTGCAGGGGGATGTCCTCTCCTCTGATTTGGATGCTTCACAGCACAGGAACTTCACTCATCAGGACACGATTCCTGAATTGCAGTGGCTTGGAAGCATGAAGACATTTCTTTCAAAATCAGGGCCACACTTCTTCTTGTTTCATGGATTTATCACTGCAAGACTAATACGGCTATGTCCTTAGCTCTGCAGCTGGAGATGTACTTGATGATACCCACAAAGTGAGCGGCTGAGGTGGGAGTTCTTTCCAGGGATTAAAAGCAACAACATGAAAATGTTTTATCCCAAAGTAACTCCTCCTAGCCTTAATTTCTATCCTCTTCAAGTCAGAGATTTCCACAATATACTTTTTAAAAATACTATTGAATTGTTTTTGTCACATCTGTATACAATTATGTTTTGAAAGATGAAGGATTCATTCCTTGATTTTTTTTGTTAGACAGACAGAAGGACTGTAATTTCTTTGCTTCATCTAGTACCTTATAGACATGAATCACATCTCTCACCACTTGCCATGTAACTGGAAGGGAGTATGGTACACCCTTATCATTTGTCGCATGATGATAACGTAACTTCCATTATGCAATTACAAAGAAAACCAGGACAGGGTCCAACATGGACAATAACCAGTCACTCTGCATTGAAGAGTTGATCCATATCTTTGAGATCCAAATAATTCCAGTTCTTCTGCTCTAGTTCATTCACTCTAAAGAGACAAAAGCAGTCCTTCAGGCTGACTGTATCAGAACCAACAGAAGAAACAGTCTTTCAGCCTACTTCAGTGGTCACAAAAGGATGTGGATTGTTGCATAGAAGTTAAAAAACTAATAACTAGTAGTTGTGATCTACAAAAAGTCTAAGTCTCAAGGGATTAGTCTTGTGGTTCTTGGACACCCAATATGCTTCTGTGCGGGGAACCACTGCTGGATGCATGGGTTACATCTGCAATGTGATACCTTTATCTGGCCTGGGTAAACATGGGGGCTTCCTTAAGGAGTTTCACTTAGTTCAGGTTACATATAGATCTCAGTTGCCTCACAGCAGGAGATGCTGATTCTCTTTGTAGTTGAAGCCATGGCCTCTTCATTGCACTGTAATGCTACTGAAAGGATAGATGATATACATGGAAGTGCTAAAATACAGCTGCAGTCCTTCTAGGACAGTTTGCAATCCTATACCTGCTCATCTTGACCACCCAAGTGAGGGAGCTGCAGGTGCACAGCCAGCCTCACATTCTTCTCCTTCTCTGACATTCTGAACCATCAACCCTTTGCTCACTATGGCACATCTTCAAGGGGAGCAAAAGGTAGCTGACCAGTATTCAGCATTCTTTCTGGGGATGCAGGCACGTAGGTTTCAGCTCCCATAGACCAAGACCAGAGCCGAGGCTGGATCTTCCCCACTGCAAAATGAAGGCTCTAATTTGCTCTGTTATAAAATGTTAAAGGCACAGTGACTGGGTTTTTTTGAATGAATACTTTTTGGGGTTTAGAGCAAAGGTACTGCCCTGGGAGCAGATACCCAGCTCATGATCCCAGATAATCAGAGCATCCTTGACCTGTCCTGGAGCAGGCAGGCACTCTCAGCAGCCTCAGGGCTGCATATGGTGGTTTATTGGTTTATGTAGGTTTGGGGTTTAGCATTAGAGAAAAAAAGGCCTAAAGCTTCAAGCCTGCAACATCCATTTGAGTCCTGGGGTTTTAGTTACTTGTAGTTAAAGATATTCACAAAAATTATTTTAATGCAGACTTCACATTGAAATCAGTGTTGCCTTCTGACTCTGTATTAACAGACAGTTTCTTCCTATTTCCTGTACTTTTTCTTGTGATAAAACAGCTTTTGAAGGTGCATTTGGACATGTAACCCTAGAAGATGTGAGTGTAATACTGTTCCAGAAATTTGGCTCAAGTATCAATGTTGACAACCTCTGATTCCCTTGAATTTAGCCCTGTAGGATTTTGAAGAAAAGTGTGGGGTTTTTTGTTTGGGTTCATTTCTTGTGTTTTGCTTTATGCAATGCCTAAGCCAAGAAACTGGTGAAACAGGAAGCTGAAAACTTCAGGGACATGCCTCGTTATTTGTTGTGATGCCTTATTGTAAATAATTAACATATTTTAATGGCTTAAAAAGAATGCAAAAGCATCAGTTTTCATTCATCTATAATAAAAAAGGGTGAGGAGGAGTGAGCTGACAGGAGGATATGAGATAATAAAAATTAAAGTTAATAAATAATGCCTACAGTGTTAGTCATCAGTTTTGCCTTGCACTTCCCATATGCTGCACACTGCAATGCCTTACAATTATTTTGAAATTGCCTTGTTTTATGTGGAGAAAAGCATGGATTGTATTTAAGCACACCTTCAGAAGGACTCATTTCAGGTGGGAATTAAACAGACGGGAAAAATTGTAAACATTATTTTCTCTCACAGTTTCTTTTCTATTTTTATTTAATGTGATATGATCCATAAATATTTGATGGGCTATGGTTCAGTAAATGTCATTTTCTTGCCTCTGGGAGGTACTTTGGGTGTTGATCAAAATGATATATAGTCTCTCTGGAACAAGCGGGACACAGACTGTATCTGAAGGCCAGACTCTAGGGTTGTCAAAATGAATCGCAAAACTTCAATTGTATTCCAGGATTAAAAGGGGCAAGCTGTTGGGGAAATCCATGTCCAGAATTTATCAATGCTGCTATATCAGCAGATCTTTTCTGATTTTTCATTAGCTCTTCACTTGCTGATAGTGCTCTAAGTTTAAGTAAAAACTGTAGAGGTGTGTCTTACATAAAAAAAAATAAAATACTTAAAGTGACTATGGTATTTCCCACTGATGTTTTAAAATGTCCTCCTGCTAAGACACAATTTTTCCCCCCTCTTACCTCAGTGATGTGCTTACAATAAACTAGGGCAGGCCTTCTTCCATGGCTTCATTCCCTTCCCTGAACCATGCTCAAAGGGTGAAAAGAAGCTCTGAGTGAAAGAGGAGGCAGCCATGAACTGCATGCATTTTATCAAGCCCTTTTTAATTTTTGGTGGGCTGTGCAGCAAGCATTGGGCAGCGCCAGCTGGAATTGAGAGGGTGGAGGCTGGTGCAGTCTGTTTCCAGAGTTTCGTGGTGAACCACTCCACCTCTCTGCAGAGTTCAGTCAGACAACAAAGGAAGGTGCAAGATGTATTTGTTGCCTTTTTTGTTGCTTTCTTGTGCTAACTTGTAAACTTCATCCCCTCCCCTCCCAAGAGATACACAGTACTGTGGCATGGGACAAGCAGATGACATGGGCAACAGGCAGCCGGGCAGCCTTCCCAAGCAGAAATTCTTGGGTTTCAGTGGAAATGTTTTTGAGTTAAAGTTCTCAGTTTCCAAAATAACAGCACTGATGAAGTGTTTTCCCATACAGCTGTGGCTGCCTCACTAAGGCAAACAAGACCAGAATTCAACAAAAGCAGAGGAAGAATAATAATATTAGAGATATTGGCTACCATCCTACACACTTAAATGTGATTTTTCTTTGATGACATTTGTTGGAACTCATTCTATGAGAAATGAGAGCAATTAGCAATGGAGAAGACCTATTTTAAGGCATCTTACCTGGCTCCTCAAGACATGAAGTTGTCCCTACAAATGGGTGATTACTACAAAAATGTTTTGATTCGTGCTTCCTGGGAACTTCCTGGTGCCATTGGAAGTGCTGGTACTTGCACTTGCTTTGTATAAAAAGATTGTCAAACCAATTGTCCTGTCAACTTGGAGATGTGAATTTTAACACCTTCACCCTGAGTAGAAGTTGAATCTAGGGCCCTCCACTCCTTCCTACATGAGTCCTCCAATTACTAGACTATTAACCTAATGAAGAAAAAAAAAGGAGATGCTGAAGTAGTACTTCTCCCTTAGCCAGTGCCACACACACACACAAAAAAAAAAAAAAAAAAAAAAGTACCACTACTGCCTTCAATATATTTTGATATATTTTGTGCATCTTCGTTTTTGCCTGGGAAAGCTGCCTGGGTTTCAGCTCATGGGGAACTCTTGAGGAAGGAGGCCAAGTTTGGGATGTGGCTGGGATTAGGTATGATGGTGGTGCCAGCCACCTCAGCCCTGTCAAGATGCAGGGCAGTTCTGGACACGCTCAGAGGTGCTAGAGATGCTGAGTGGGTTGGCTGTAAAATCACAGGTTAGGGCCATAGCACTTAAATTTTGCTGAAATGCCAATTTAGAACAACAAAGCTTTCTAAGAGTGTTAGGGAAGGAGAAGAATAGGGAGATTTAACCCTAGTTTTCCATAGCTTTTTGTTAGCTAAAGACTAGACTATCAAAAGGTATTGGTTGTTTTGCTTGGCTTTATAGAAAAATACCAGTTGGATTGGTACATACCTGCCAAATTCCTTATGAATAGGTGACGACATGAGTTGATTCGGAAAGCTTTGTATTAAGGACGGTGATTTTTCAAAATTAATTTCCTTGTGACCCACTTACAGTATTTCACATACTTTTTAGTCTAAAACTGCTTATGATCACTTTAGTCCTAATGTTTTTAAGCATCTATTGAGCAGTGCAGTGCATATCTTTGTCTAATTTGGAATGAGTTTCTAACAACAGTGCTTTGCACCCAGCCTCTGGGACCAGACAAAGGCCATTTCCATCCACTTTCTTGCCTTTGGCAGCAGACAAATAGGTCAGTATTTCAGAAGAATGTGATAAACTCCAGAAGTTGCTTTTGTTCAGTCGTTAATGCCTCGGGGGAAAATTTTTATCCCTGGAAGCACAGAGACAGACAGCTATAACTAGATTAAGGGGGACATCATTAGTGTTGATTAAGTGCACAATATTTTATGAATTGTCTGTTTAGCTTTTATACAATGGGACCTTATATAAGAACGCACTTTGTCATATTGGACAACTGGTAAACAGAACTGTCCTTTTAGCCTTCAACATCCGTTTCATGCTTCATTATCCACCAATGTCCTAAGCAAACTAAATAATCCCTTCTACTCACTTACAGAAAGTCTCCTGTGGCTGTTTTTTTTCTTTTTGGTGAGCTGAGCTCACCTTTGGTGAGGTTTGGGTGGCATTAGCAGGTGATGCAGAGCAGTTGCAGCCCCCCCTACACAACTTTGTGATGACACGAGCCAAGCGTTGCCTTTATAGCCAGCACCAGTAACACAGCATGGAAAATGACAGCCTTTTCACCAGCCCAGCGTTCTCACACAAGGTAGAAGAATGAGAACAATAAAAGGAGCTCTAAAAATCCCACCTTTTACAAGAAGGATGTGTTAGCGCAGGCCATATGGAAGGCTGCCATGAGCCACTTTTTCAGTGAAGACCTCTCAAGCCAGGCAAAGGGTGTGTGCAGTGTATCCTGGGGCCAAGGCATGTCAGAGGCATCACCAGCTCACAGAACACCACAGAAACCCTGGCTGTCGTGAAGCCTATAAGGCAAAGAGGCAGCACAGTCCCAGTTAGGAGACAGAAAGATGGTTACAAAGTTGGCTATGCAAAATGCACACAGAACTTCTCCAAAGAAGTTTATCAGTTATATGACTCGGGAAACGACTAAGGGGAGAAGGGGGGGAGGGGGGGAAATACAAGACCTAAATGACGAGTGATAAGCTCTCACCTAAGAGAGGTTTGGAGCAGATCAGCAAAAGGTATTAATTGAAAGGGGTCATGGAAGTCAGCGGCCCAGCATGGACTAATAGCAGAGAGGGCTTATTTCATTGATTTGGACTGTACAAATGCCTAAGTATGGCCTTGAAAGAGGAGAGGGGTGGGTTATCTTGCAGCTGCTAAGGGGTAATAGTATAAGCATAAGCAGTAACTGAAATAGAAGCTATACCATGCATTTGTACTCCAGCATATTTTACACATTGGCTTTGTTGGACTTGTTTGTGCAAGGGACTCCTGTTACAAGGGGCATCCCCTCACCTGGCTGTCAGGAGCATGTAAGTTTTTTATTTCTTCCAAGGTCAAAGCCCCAGTCAGCAGGCATGCTGCACTATTAAAATAAATTAGCTGAGAAGAATGGAAGAACAGGCAAACTGAAGCTAATGTATATCTGGCAGAGAGGCACCATGAAAGCTGTGTATGTGTTGCCCATCTCAGCATCAGAGGCAGCAATCTGAGAGGGGGGGAATTTATCCCAATCTGAGTGTGTGTGTGGGAAATTTATCCCAAAATTGCAAGCAAATTATAAAGTTAAGCTAAAACACAGATATATGGGCCTTTTGCTGTTTTGTGCTTTTCTTCTGCTTGATGGGAATCAGCAGTGAAAAAAAATATTTCTATTTGAAAAAGTGTTACTTTAAGCAGTTGCTGGTCATGGAAACACAGAGTAGAAAGGGTTACAGATTTATCTGGCCAGAGACCTGGTTAGTAATCAGGGATAAGCAAAAATGAGAGGCTTTGAAGGTCCCCTCAGAAGAAGGGAAAGAGGAGCAAAACCTTCAGTCCCCCAGCTCTGTGCGGGCATGCCAGCAGAGCAAGCAGCTTGCTCAGTGGCATATGAGGACACTGAGTTTACTGCTTATGAAGAGATGCTGGAACAAAATGTCTAGTTCAGACCTGCTCCCAGATTGTGTTTTCAAGCCTAAAGGTATTATTTAGTTTAATTACATAAATTGTTTTGTAAAACAGAACATGAAAAGTGGTATACAAATGACTGAGAAGAGAGTATGAATGATCATGTTGTTCTGATAGATTAAGAGAAAAATAAAGTTTATTTTGGATAACGCTTTGAGAAGAGTGATCTTTCAATTTCAGGCAAATAAGGAAGGATGTGACTGCATCTTATTTGGTTATTCTTAAAAAACAGTTTAAGGTTTACAGACTTAATTTTGATCTCAGGAAAGTTGCACCGTGATTCCTATCCTTATCCATGTGCTTGGGAGAAGTTCCCAGGTCAGCACTTGAGTAAGGTGGAGGAATGTGACAAAGATCATCTTCAGACACCACATAGCAATTTTGCCTAGTGAATTGTCCTGAACTTGGGAGAAGTGCTTTTATCTCAGAGAGCTGCTAAATGTCTATTACAGAACATGGAGTCTTCTTATAGCTACTTCATGTTAACAAATGTTTTTTAAAGGGACAACAGAAATGTCAATACTTCAATTTCCTGGACACTCTTCTTCATTCACATTATGTCATATTCATATCAGGCTTGGAAAGTGCACTGCTTACAATTTCAGTTTTGGGATTAGTGCATTGAAAGACTACCTTCAGCACTTTTAAAAACAGCATCTTAAGAGGCGGAGGAGTTGGTAAAAATAACTGTTTGGGCTGTCCCAAACCTCCCCCAAGAGGGGGTGGTTATAGAAAAGGTCTAGGTCCATACTCAGATGAATCATAAATTATACACTGTATCTAATAGTTGGGGAGGGAGAAATGCAGAAAAATATAACCTCTTGAACCTTCTTTCCCCAAACAGCTAAAGTTCTCAAGAAAACACAAGCTATTATAAATATTAGTAACTCTCCTTAGAGCCCAATTTGCTGCTGAAATTCCTGTTACAGAACTTGCTTTTCATGCATGAAAGTATATGCAGTTTTGAATCAGGACTTTAGGGAACATATTCATTAGTGTGCAAGACAATTCTTTCTATAGATGATCACACTCAAAGGTAGGTAGGAGAGACAGCTTAATTTTGGATCTGGGTGCTCACCCAAGAAATGGATTAGCAAGTTATTATCAGCAGTAGATTGCAAAGAAAACATATAATCTTCCAACCTCAGGAGTTCATTCTGAGTTCATAAAAGCAGCATGGTGGGAGAGGAGTGGAGGTGGGGAATATCGGTTTTGATGTGCTGTTTTAAACCAAATGGAACTATGCTGTATAGATTACATTTACAGCCAAGGTGAAGCCTCAGGTTAGAAGCAATATTACGTTTAATGACTGTTCTCAAATGTGCATAAAAATCAAAGAGAAAATTCACAGCAGGCAGATGAAGGTACAAGTTCTGGGATGACATCCCTGACAACATGACTGCGATGCTGGCAGTTGACAACATGCTGCAGGCATGCCCAGACAAATGGGGAAAGATTTCCCCTGCATGGGTGGCATGAGCACAAGGGCAGCACTCTGGGCTGTTGACATTTTGGAGGACATTTCTCAGAGCACAGGAACTGACAGCATGTAGTCTGCTTTTTTATGAACTACAGGTCTTATTGATAGGAGGGGATTTGGCTTATTGCCAGACTGGTAGAGTTTCTTCAAACAAAGCTATCTATGTAACACATGCCAGATGTCAGACTATAAACATGTACATATTTCATCCAGATCATTTTGTAGCTTAAAAATATATGCTGCCCCTTAACATTCTGCATTTTTTTCATTCAGATACTGCATACACACTCACACACACACACACACACGTTTTCCATCTGTACATTTACTTTACTTGTCTTTATGTAATCTCGTATTCTTTGTCACCATTGCTGTTACACTAGTAAAGTTGGCTGTATCTTTGTTTTTAGCACCATATGAAAGTATTTCCTTCTAATGAATACAGAAATCATATTAACTGCTTTTCAGATCAGCTCTGTCTTGTTCTGTAGCAAGTTATAGGTATAGTACAGAGACTTATCTAATGCTGGCAGGCACACAGATGCTTGCATTCTCAGTGACTGACCCCTTCAAAAACACAGTGAGTCATCCCATTAAGTGTCACATTTCTTAGAAACAGTAGGGTCATACATCTTTGGGAGAAGTAGATTCTTTCACCCTGCTGTCAATGCACTATTTTCCATATAGTCAAAGATATTTTAAGCATAATTGGAAGGAAATTGTTGGGAAAAAAATATTTAATGAGTGATCATTTCACACAAGTAAAGCGGAAAGCTACCGGTATGCATTTATTATTTTTTGGAATAACTTAACTTGCCAAGGGAGTTGGCAAAGAACTTGAGCAATATTTATTTTTAGGGAGTAATGCGTAATAAAGCCATTCCATATTTTTCATTGCTAGGTTTTTTGGGGTTTTGTTTGTTTGTTGGTGGGGTTTTTTTGTGTTTTTTTTTTTTTTAATTGGAAATGCTCAAATGTAAACTTCTCATAATATTTAGTCCTGACTTTATATTGCTGAGTCTGAGATGCATGTTGATACTCCAAAAGATATAGCCAAATATGAAACTGATGTGTTATTGAAAATACTTAAATTTTAAATGTTTTCAAGGCTGGAAATAATAATGCGTATCTCTGTTGTTGACCCAAAATCATGACTATAGAGGTCTTTCGATTCAATCATAAGAAGAAGCTATCCCATTATTCTGCATATCTTTTTCTGTAGATGCCAGTGGAAAAACTTCACATTTCTTCTCTTGTGATGGAAAACCACAGCTTTCAGGTATTAAATACCAGGTGCATAGATACCAGGAATTTCTGAATACAACAGGTTTACTCCTAAGAATGATGCATAGACATGTGGAAGCCAGCACTTAAAAATCCCAGGGCCATTTTTAACTGATGAATAACAGCACATAGATTAGAAATCTCTTCAGAAAGTAGTCCAATCAAGTAAGTCTATGTCACAGGAGAAGAGATGGACACAAGCCACAGAGTGAAAAGATGGAGTCATGGCTCATGACTAACAATGAGCCAGTCAAATCCAGGCACAAACATGGATTTTAAGTCCCAGTTTCACATGTTCAAAATACAGATTTTTGTTCATGCACATTGGCAATGTAAATAGTGTTCCTGAATTATCTTACTTGATAGGCTTTGACTATGGGGAGGTTTATGTTGTTCAGCCTGTTCTTACCTGGTAAATCACTCCTTTCAGTTGGCCACAGTGGGGGACCTGTGGCTGGACAACCACTTTGAGGGCACCGATATTCTGGAGGGAGTGCACAGGGGAATATGCAGTGTACACTGCTGCACTGTCTGTGTGAAGCCCTGTAGGCATTTTCAGTTTAATACATTCAGTATTTAGGTAATCTTAGAAAATGGAAATTATCTCACAAAATTTATTTTCAACAGATTTAATACATTTTAACAGAGGTAAGTGCCTCCTTTGAAAGAACCTTAAATAAATGGGATGATCTGGCTTGCAAAATGAAGTTCAGCACATTCATCTGGACTGCAGATTAGGAAGGTAGTAAGGAAAGATCACTACATTAAAAGGCACATGACAGATTTTTACTCAGTAGTTAGTTCAAAATTATCAACTAGAAGTTAAACAATTAGTCATGAATTAATGTCACAACAGGTTAACAAACCTAACCAGATACTAACAGATTAGTAACAGGTTTGTAGTGTCCTCTGCTCAAGCCTCTGTAGCAAGGTGATATACCAAGTTAGCGTGTATACTCAACTCTGCTCCTCATTCTAGAAAAAGCAATAAAAAAGAAAACACAGTATGCAGCAATAAAGCAGAGGTACCATAGATTAAAAATACAGTGTGGAGCTGCACCATGGCTGAGCAGTCAGCTCACTGCATTAGACCAGCTGCTTACACTCACACATGCATGTGTTGACCCAGGCCACCAGCACCTGAGGTTGGCCATGACAAATGTCAGTGGACCAGGTAATTAAAGTAAATAAAAGTGACTCTATAGAATAAGGGAAAACAGCTAAAGTATTTTAGCAATTCCGGTGATCAAAGGCTTAGAATTATTAAAGTATAAAAAGGCTAGTAAGCTGTTGTTTTTC
This sequence comes from Falco punctatus, assembly GCF_963210335.1. Classification (NCBI taxonomy): domain Eukaryota; kingdom Metazoa; phylum Chordata; class Aves; order Falconiformes; family Falconidae; genus Falco; species Falco punctatus. The sequence continues at coordinate 15,437,878 of NC_137586.1, read as the reverse complement.
ACAGATATCCATAGAAAAACAGTTTTCTCTGTCTGGTTTGATGTACAAACAATTACAAATCTGTACAAAATATACTGGTGTTGGTTGTTTGGGGTTTTTTTGTTTGTTTTGTTTTCTTTTGTTTTTTATGCAGGCTTGTCTGCAGCAGCTTTCAGAGGCTGTTCACACTGAACACACTGACAGACCCACCACCTTCTCTGATGAGGAGAGGAGACAGAATAAGTTTGTCGTTGTCCAGTGCCATTTCCCAGCCTTTCAAAGGAATGCCTTCACCCATGCCCACTTCACTGCAGAGCCAGGCTGGAACCAGATACCTGGCATGAGGCAATTCATGGCAGCTTGATTCTAATTCTCCTTATCTGCATTTCTGCTTTTTTTAGGGCCCTCAATCTGTTTTGGAGAGGGAAAGAATGGACAAACCTGTAAGCTACTCCAGTCTGCTGACAAGGGTAACGTTTTTCCCAGTTCTTCCAAAGGCAACAGGTTCAAGTCACAGAGACAGGATTAATTACTGTCCCTAAGCATATTGCAGCAATTTCATTTATCTAAAATCATACTGGCCAGTGGCCCATTCACTGCCTTTCTCTCTGACTGCCCCTCCCAACAGAAAGAATACTTCTACTTTTTCTCACCTGTCCAGACAAAATGCACTGAGGTTACAGGGTGGCACACTGCTGCTCTGAATGCAGATGGAGCGACATATAGTTAGAACATGCCGACTATACTGGGAATACAAATGTTCTGCAGCACTGCATGTGCACGCATATGCATACCCTGTTTGAGCAGCAACTATCTGCATACGTATTTGTCTGGCTCCAGAAGTTTTGCGATTTTTTTTTTTGCACAGGGCTGAAATGAAATTCTCCACTACAGAATTGCCTACAAAGAAACACAAGTTTGTAAAAATGTCAGATCATTTCTCCTTAACTGACTCTTTCAGGGGCTAAATTCAGTCTTTTTTGCTATGTAGAAGGAGGAAGGGAAACGGATGTTAGGAGATGCACCAGCTTGTCACTGGTAGTGAGGCCTTGGAAGGATGTCCCCCAGGTGTCCTGGGTCCAGCCCAGCCTCCATCCAACAGGGCATGCAGCCTACCAGATGCAAAAATGCTTTTTCTCAGTGGTGAGAGGCTGAAGGCCTGAGCACCCAAAGCACTGCTCCACTTCAGTCCATGCCTTTATCCATATGGTGGGAGCCCAGTGATGGGCAATTTGCATGCTTAATCACTGTGCTCTGGCATGTACAACTGAAGGTGCCACCAGAGTCACCAAGTCTAGACTCCACAATTGCAGATAACTGTGCGAAGTCAAGAAGGGTCACTGACAATCTACCTCGCTCAACTCCCACAGACAGCAAGACACAAAATACCCAACATAATATTATAGGGAGTATATGGAATATTTCACACACACACACAGAGACCTCAAAATCTGTATCAGTTCACAAAAACGTCCACAAAATCTTGGACCAGTGCAATAATAGAGAAGAATGCCTAGATGAAATGTGCCCTTATAAACCCATAGTACAAACCATGTTTTGTATGCCAGACAAAGGGAAGCAAGTTACAATATTCAGTAACCCATGCCTTTTGGACCTGGGGTAAACATCAAACCTGGGAATTAACAACAAATCTGACAACTGTTCTAAGGATGATAAGCAAAGAAAAGGGACACAGGTTGCAAGGTATCTCAGCAACACCATTACAAATGCAAACATATCCCTCCCACACCTCCAGGTACAGCCCCAGTTTTCCTACATCCCTGACTGGAGGAATCCCCCTTCCTCCCTTTCTCTGGAGAAATGTGAAGCAAATTTCTTCCAAAACCGAGGTGGACAATCTCTGCCTGTCTCTTGCCTGTAGTGTTCTCACACATACCTGCAAATGAGAAAGGGAAAATTTACCCATCTACAAACTACATCAGAATAGTTTTAGGTGCTACCAGCTGGAAAAAAAAAAAACCAACAAACAACAGACATTTTTGTGCTGAGTCTTAACATCTTCTATTTACAAGTACTTCTGTATTTTGTGGCAATTACAATCATTACAAGAGGTTTGCAAATAAACTGCACAGTTGTGCTGTTTGTGTACACATGATGAGACCTGAAGTTTAAGGGTGAAATTTTTATAGGGGTTTTCTTGCTTCCTTTCATTCAACCAATATCTACCTAATGTACAGACACAAAAAAGCTCACTGCAAGTTAACCTAAATTTAATTAGTTCTTTGTTCCTGTTCTACAAGCTGTTATATTCAGTTATTTATTGCTTACAAAGGACAACCTAAAAGTATTCCTGAACATTTGCATTCCACTTGTTATGCTGTCTACAGTACAGCTATGATGTTGAGGTTCTCTCCTTTTAATTGTACACTGAAGTAACTCTGGGGGTTACAATAGAAGAACAAGCAGCATCCCGTTAGTCTATCAAAATCAACGTTCCAGATTAAAGTAAACTTTTCATGCCTCAGGTATCATTTACAATTCTCTCCAAGAATTTACTGAAACTTCTGTCTGTTTGGAAGCTTTTTCAGTTGCTCTGAAAATAACAATAAGGAAATGAAACTTCACCTGGGAAACAAACAAAGCTGCCAATGAGTTCATATGAGCACATCATTGGTTCTGCACTAAAGCGTCACCAGCACAGATGTAGAAACACAATTAATTTAATGCACAGTTTAGGAATTGTACATGAAATTCAGTCTGGCCCAGGTTCCAAGAGAGCTTTCTTAATGTCAACATTTTATTCTTTTTTGCAAAGTGAAGAATTCACACCCTGTTTAACGAAGCACCAGGTGGGAGCGCTGTGGAAGCTGTGGGCAGTGGAAGAAGCAAGGGAAAAAGAAAGAACCAGCAAAAGGAATTCATACAGGTTTCTCTCCCTTCAGACAAGACAGTGGGAGAAAATGGTTGCATCTGACATGTAACATATTCTAGATATTCCTTTCTTCTCAAGAGCACAAAAACCCTGGGCACAAGTAGGACCCTGAAGAGTGGCAAAACAAGGGAAAGACTAAGCAGTCAAGTCAACCTTTGTCACTGTCTGGTTTAGTATCAGTGAAATAAAAGTCCATTTGTTTATTGGAATGAGGAAAAAATGTGAAAAGCCTGTATTAATGCTGTGTTAATGGCATATTTCTTGATTTAAACATAGCCTCATAGGGTAATCCTGCTTTGGGAGAGCTAAAACACTTCATTTTAAAATAGATTCCAGACCAGCTTCTGCAAAGGTATTGGTGTGTGAGCAACAGCATGGAATTAAAAAAAAATAAAAAAATGTCTAATTTTAAATTTTATTTTAGTATTTGTTTATTTCCTCTAGAGCCTGCCTCATGTTTTTCATGATGTGAATCTGGTCCAGCATGTTCCCATCTCTTGGTTACATTGCAGGTAAATAGCAGAGGTGGACAGGAAACAGTTTTCTATTGGAAAAAAAACCCACGAAACACAGCTGGGAAAATGTTTCCAGATAGAAACTACAATCAAAATGGTGGAAAAAAGATTCTGAGAGAGTAAGAGATGAATTTATTGGTCTGATGCCACACTTTTTGAGTCCCTACATAGGAAAAAGGGTGCTCATGGGTAACCGAACAACATAAGATCATACAGGGAAACTGGACCCTCTGTTAGTTGGCATTAACTCATGGGCAGACATTAATGTTCTCGAGAGTTTTTCAGCAGAAAACAAGCCTGTTACAAAATATGTGACCCACTCTGCTACGTAGTGAACACCTTTCTTTATGAGCCTTGATAACAGACTCTGGTGAAAATCAATTTATTAACTGGTAATAAGCAAAATTAATGGATTCACTTCAGTGTTTAGATGCAAGGTGTGTTCAACTCTTGACCCCAGTCAGGGTTTCTTCCCTCCAGAGTATGTTCTCAGTCTGTATGTATACATGTGAAATGTCGAGTATATAAGCATTAGCTACAATTCATATGATTGTAAGAAGAACTTTCTGTACATCATATGGATAACAATAGTCATATCAAAGTAGCATGCAGTGGAACTGAAACAATCCATCACCCAATCAGACTAATAGGAAATGCTTAGAAGTGGATGATTTGACCACACAGAGCAGACCAGGTTGCAGAGCATCCTACACAAGCTCCAAGCAAGCTGTCAGGTCCTTGAAAAGCAGACCATGTGGAGCAAAATATGGACATCCTAGCAGGCTTGGACACACTCTGGAGATATGATTGTCCTATTGTCCATCCCATAACTTGTGTGTAGATCCCTGTGCTGCATTACACTGTTTTGTTCTCTTTCCCCACTCTGTAAGCTTCGATGTCCTGACCTCCAGCACAGAATTAAGTAACCAAGGAAACTGTTTCTACATTAATGGAGAAGGAAGTTGGTGACAGTCCCATTCTGGGCTATAGGAAGTAGTTAGATATCTTACACAGGATGTAGAGATGTAGATCCACATTCTTCCACTGCCTGGGTGGATCTGCATTAATACCTCCATGAAGACTTCATTTTCCCCCCTACTGTGGCAGAACTGTGGCAGAGTTGAGTTCCTTCCACCTGTTGTGTTGAACTTTCTCCCTCTTCCATCTAGAAAACAAATTTGTATTGAGCCAAAATCAAAAAGAATGACTATCACAGTTGTAAAGGCACTCATATAGAGAATAAAAAGCACAGTCTGAATTGAATCCATAGCAAGAGGAGAGATGAGCAGTAGCTTGCAGCCAGGTATCCCGTACTTTGGAGGCCTGGCTAGGTTTTCTGCAGGCCCCTCAGCCTCAAAGCTCTTCAGCACCGAGGTCTCTGTAAAGAAAGAGTGTTTGGAAGAGGAATAAAATATCATCTAAGCAGAAATCACCATGCTGTAGAGCATGGAGGCGAGGAGTTCACAAACACATGCCAGCTACAATGTGTAGTAGAGGTGGAATTTGTCAGCACTCCGTGTCAGCCTCAGAAAACTTGCATGTAGTTTTGGCTGAGAGTGTGCAGGATTATCCACTGTCACCTCTAATTTTTCCAGAAGCAGAGCTTTCCAGGACCCTGTTCTCCATAAGATAAGCAAAGCACCAACAGCTGTGAAATCTCATATTGACTCACCATTGGATGTATGATGGGTGACAGGAGTTGCTGCCTGGTTGTGGACCATGCTCAATCCAGTCAAATCATCCATATCATACCCTGTATTGAATGCTCATGAAAGGATCTAGATAAAGCTGAGGGAAAAACTTGGACTTTTCCCAGCCCTCACATCATTCTTAATGCTTCCCCAAAGCTGTAATATTTATGCACTTTCAAGGTCTCATGTTTGCTGGATGATATTTTCTGAATCTAGAGTTTGGCCCTGGGCACCACAGGGGCAGGGTGGACGTTAAAGCCTTTTGCATAGCCTAAAAATACCTGTTTATCAAATGCTGCCTTGTTCAGCATATAAGTACTTGCATAACCTGAAATGTTCCAGGTTAGGCTCCAGTACAAGAACCTGGATAAACACAGCAGTTCTCTGTCTCTAATGAACCAACAAGTGACAGCTTTGGAGATTACAGAACTGCCCTGTTGGTGCCAAACACAGTGTTAGAGATTCATGCCCAATCTTGCACTGCATTTAATGCATTGATGAATGATTGATCACAATGGAAAGAAGAAATATTATGATGTCTTTCAGCTGACAAACACTAATGTTAACTTTCAGAAATAAGCGGTACATCTAGTAGGAAGAACATATCTCAACCAGATACACTAGAGTGTAAACACTGGGAGTTCAGCTCTTTCTTGGTATAGACTCTTCTGAATGACTGAAACACTTTCTGTTTGTGCCAATGGCCCATGTGTGTGCTGCAATTGGGATCAGTGAGCCGTTTAGCTGGAGCAGTCCTTCTCCTTGTAACTTTCTGTTACACTTTTCCTATTTTTAAATCATTCACTCAGGAAAGATTTTGGTTCAGATCAAGCCTAAAAGGTAATTTACTGCTTTACATCAGTAGGTAGATTCCTTTCAGAATGCCAAAGTGGAACTCCTTATCTTGATGACTCTCTTCAAACTCAAGATCCATGCTCGCAGACCTGCATGCAGCGGGGACCCTGCCACCAGGTTTCAGATGCCAGGGTAATACCTTCATTTAGATTTGCCTGACTGCTAACACTGTGGCAAGGTCAACACTATTAAATTAGACAGAAAACCAGAGGAGGTTCCCAGGCAGTGGGACTTATTATCCAGACAGTTAAATCATTCTGGCACAGTTCTGGATGGGATGAAGATTACACTCTTAGATCATCCCCAGATACTGGTCAGTAGCTAATAGAGTCAGACCTGATACCTGGTTCTGATATAGGTACCATGTGCTGGAGCTTAGTAATATGGACAGAGTCAGTGCAGTTGGTGTTGATGTTAGACAAAAGGCTTGCATGTGTTTAGTTTATTCATATAGATGAAAAAAAACGGATCCAAAAGAATATAGCACTGTGATCTGCCTTAGAAATTATTCTATTCTCATCAGGATCTTGTGAGGCCCAGAGCTAACTGGCAATGTATACAGCCAGGAAGGACTGCCAGTGCATTTGTGGACAGTATTAGAATGCAAAATTACCTTGGTAAATTAAAGTAGTATGTCCTGAGAAAAGAAAATCAGGTACAATAAACTTAGTCCAAATATAAAACTTCCTTTGTCAAGGGCAATCAGCTGTACCAGTTCAAGGTGGAGTACAGTGGTCTAGGGAACAGTTTAGAAGAGAAGGGTTTGGACCTTACAAAAGATCATAAACAGATGTGAATCAACGGTGGCACACTCTTGTGAAAAAGGCAAACAGTAGCTCCATGAAGAGGAAGACTGTAAGACTCACAAAGTGATTTTACTTAGCTTTGGTAAACCTCCGTTTCAAATTTCTTTTCTGTACTGGAGACATCTAGGGAATTTCCTTCTTCCTCCTCCTTCCTTCCTTCCTTCCTTCCTTCCCCTTTCATACAAATGTGGAGCAAGTGAAAAGAGTCCAGAGGAGAAAAAAAAAAAAAAAAAAGTTTAGAGTACAAAAATATCCAGAAATATGGCCTATGTGCAAAAATTGAAACTGTCAACAGTGTTCAGTCTAGAAATGAATGTACTGCAGGATTGAGTGACAACAGTCTTCAGATATGGAAAACACAGAAGGAGGGGAATAACCCATTTTCCACATTGACTCTAGATGGGACCAAGCTTCACAAACCTCCTGCAGTGCTGTAGCACATTGTCTGTGGAGGCTGAGGATGCGCTGAGGGGAGGAGGGTGCCCATGTTAAGAGCAGGCTGGGCAGTAGCTATAAGGAGCAGCATGAGCACACTGGTTTGGGCTTGGAAGTGATGTTCTCTTGGGAGATTGAGACTTATTTTCTATGAAGTCCATACATACTTCCTCCTCATTGGTATAAGTCTGCAATAATGCTCAAACTGACACCTGTAATTCCTGAATCTGTAATTCCACTTGGAGCATCTTTCTACTCAGTGATGATATCTTAACAAGATTTTTTTGATACTTTCAGGAGGCTAATTCCTTAAATACATAGTATTCACTTTTCCTGATATTGCATAGTGTGTGGCCCAAATCATACATATTAAAAAATGTCTAGCATATACTTTCCATACAGTTACACCTCAGTTTGACATTTGGCTTCCCCAGATAGTGCAGTCAGTTCTATAGAGAAGATTCTTATTTGTTAATCCTTCAGTAATCAAAACTCTTTCTTCCTTATGAGAATTTAAAGCTTGTTCTCTGGACAGTTCTTAGAAAGTTGCCTGCATAGAGCATAGCCCTAATCCACCAGGGATTTATCGACTGCCATTTGACAGGTGAAAAGAATTTAAAAATGGTGGGAACATCCTGAATATTGAAGAATGAGAAAAGCAATAGCATCTTGGGCTTTGTTGTAACCCTGTACTGTTATTTAAAACAGTAAAGCAAGACAATGTCATTCAAATACAGACAACAATGCTATAACATTTTCTGCTAAATCACAAGTGAAGATGTAAGCCTGCTGGGATGTTCAGCTCTTCACAGATCAGGATTTAATTTTTCGTATAGGAGGCAGGAAGGACTAAGAATACCTGAGAGACACAGAGAGAGAGATAGACAGATATATTATATATTTCATTAGAAATGGAGAGCTATGAACTGTCAGTTACAGACTGAACCGCACAGATTTCAGCTGTTCCCCAGGAGAAAGCCAGTGTTCGCCTTGCTCTGGTGTTTTGCCAAGCACAGGACCTGTGGGTCATGCACTAGGGTCTTTCTGTTCTGTATGAAACAATAAAGTGAAGGAAAACACTGAGAAACAGGTGAACTCTAAACAGGAACTTTAACTAACCATACCACATTTGGTCATATTTGTTGTTATTCTGACTGACTGCTGACAGCTTCTGAAAATAGACTGTTGGTTTATAAACTAATAAAATTGCAGTCTGCTTTTATATAGACTAGCTGGCAGATAAAGATCTGACATGTATCAGCTTCTGATGCAGGAAACTCATTGCCTATCAGATACGGTAGCTCACTGTGCAATTCCTCTCATTTCAGCACCCACTCTATGGTTTTCATGACAAATTACTGTCTTTTTTTAAAAGAGTGCTTCAAGCTATTACAGCCTTTGCTGGGTAAACTTTTTGCACTGAGGAAGAGTAGAATGCTTGGTCTGTGTCAAAGCACTCAGGACTCTCAGCAGGGCTCTGAACCTACTCCTTGATCACTCACAGATACGCTGCATGAGTTAGGATAAATCATATGATCTGTGACATCTGTAAGACAGGAATAATGTTAAGTCTTATAGCCAAAGTGGATTTGTGGGGATAAATTTACTAGCATGATCAGGTCCTGAGACACTACAGAGCTCAAAGCATTATAAATATCTAGACAGATATTTTGCAACAGAAGCTGAGCAGCTCCCCATGTAAATCTATTCTTGTGTGAACTAAAGGGTGGAACCGTCATTTTTGTTTGCCATAGAAACAATGGTGAAGCAGCAACAAAGTTCAAAATATTTGCTACCTTCTGTTTCTTTCTTTATTCTCTCTACTTTTCAAGTCAGCCAAGAAGTTTATCCACCTTTCTTTGGACTTGCCTTCAGAAACTTTTACTTGAGATTTTCTAGTGAAGAGGCAGGAAGCATTTTGTGCAAACCAGAAATGTTCCTTTATTAGCAGCGCTGCTCATTAGGTTTAAATAACAGCCTTGGTGTTCAGTCAGAAAGGAACTATTCTCAACATAACCCACAAATCTCTGAAAACAACATTTCTTTTTAGTTGGTGTGCCTGATTCCAATATTGTCTTGATCAAGAAGGACAGACATGACAAACCACAGAAAAGCTTTTAAAGTCATCTGTCTACTTTGCTTTATAAGTAGGCTCAGAATAAGAAAGAGAATTTGTGTTTAGCCTCATCATAATTATCACACCACTGCTACTTTCTCCGATACTTTCTCCCAGCAGGAGTCTCACCTGCCACTTTCTTACACATCCTTCAATATGTTCATGCAAAATGAGCAGGTATCAATCTATGTTCCATCTGTGCCCCAGGTATTGCCCTTCTCAAAAGCAGCTTGCCCACATTTGGTGGTAGAGGAGGCTGGACTGACATGAGCAACCCCAAGCCGATTCCACTACGTGCCAAATGGGACAAAGAGATTTTTTCGACAAAGGCCTAACAGGAATGGGATGGTGATCACCAAGGTCACTTCATACAAGTCATTGCACAATCCTTACGTGGTAGCTACTTCAAGTATATCCTTAATGTAAGACGAGAATATCAGACATCTGAGACCCTGATAAACAGAGCTCACCACATCCTGATTTGTATCCAAATTCTAGAGTTAAACTCTATTCATTGCTTTTGCTGTGGTTCCTTTATACAGTTCTTGGAGGAAGAAAAATGTTGTTCAACTGACCTGATATTTTGCAAGGCAAGTCCCGAAATTACAAGAAGTTGAGCAACATTTTGGCAAAGTTTTTGGCATTTTCTTCCCTTTCCTTCATTTATGTTCAGCCAAAGCAGATATTCTCTGTGATTCCCCTTTTATACAAACTACCATTTGCTGAAGGCGCCTTCACCTTCTTTCAACCCTTCCCAAACGCTGCAGCTTGCTTTTTGTTTAATTCTCTTTCCTAGCCAGTGTCACCACCCCCCCACCCCCCCACCCCCACCCCCCCCCCCGATGTTTTTTTGCTGCCACACTTTGTCCTCTGTTTTTTTTTTTGGCATTTCTCAAGACCTGCCATGGCTCCCCCATCCCTCCAAAGTTTTTAGCATTTATTTTTTTAATTGTTTTTCCTCCCTAGAGTGTCTCCTAAGACAGACTTTTACAAGTAAACGCCTGTGTCGATAAGAAGACAAGCAACTGTGGAGAAGGGAACCCTAACTAAAACCAGAAACTAGATTCTAGTTTCTCATGTAAATAATCTGAGTTTCTGTGTAGTTCTGAGAGTGCAAGGGTGATTTCCATATCTACCATCCTTTGAGAATTACATCAGTGAACAGCAATCTGAATTCCTCAGAAACTCTGTGGGAGCAAAGCAGATAGAGGCTGGAGCAAAAATATCAGTTATTCTGATCCTGGCCAGTACAAGCTGAAATGCTTTGGGGTGGATTCATGCCTCAGAAAATGGAAGTCATTCAGTGACACCTGAGTATAAAGAACAGACGAACAGACCTACACACTGAGTTCTCTTTTTCAGTATGTTTGGACAATGGTGTGAGTAATGGCCACTGTTGAAAATGCAGCTTATGAGAAAGGAAGACACTCACTTTTCCAAAGTAGCTAATGAGCTCTCTTCCATTTCCAGCAGGAAAGGGGCAACATCTGATGTTGTTTGAAACAGAAAGCAAGCTGAAAGGCTAGGTAACCAGGTTTGTCGAAATGAAGCAGATATCCTTGGTTTGAGGTTAATGTCAAACAAAGTCCTACACTTCTGTAAGAATCATTTGTGCGTGCAGATATGCATATACACACACACTTTAGGACATGCCTGTCTTCAATTAGATATCAGGAGGATGGGCAACAGTGCTCAGAAATTTGTTGGCATTTTAATAGTCTGGCTTCATATCAAATATGCCTAGCAAAAAATTACCAGGCAGAGCAGGATTGTTTTCTACTATATCAGGCAGATACTTTAACTACTAACATTTAGTTTGGGAAGATCATAAATCTTCCCAGGTTTTATATATTTATATTTATTTATATACATATATATATATATATATATACACACTCACACACACATATATATAAAAATATATAATATAAATATATAAATTTA